>NC_050479.2:98628004-99926754 GCF_012460135.2 Molothrus ater | reverse complement strand
GTTTTGATCTTAGTACCCTAACATGGCCTCAAAAGCAGCAGCAGAGAAGAGCATTCACAGTTCCAGGTGATGGCAATGGAAAGGTGGGTCCTGTTGTGCCAGCCCAGCTGGGTTTGCCTCTTAGGAACGCTGTTGTGTTTGAATGCATCAGAGAAAGCAAGACCCACCACCCAAACACAAAGAAGCAGGGGAATGGAGCTGAGGGCCAGGTGCAGCCATGTGGTCTCTCTGCAGAATGTCACATGCGTCCTGCAGAAAATGCTCACGGGCCATGGAAAAAGCGTGGGATCAAACAAGAGAATTGCAGAACCACTGTAGCCAGTGCTTTGGCAAGCCAAGCTGCACCAAAGAGACTCCATCCTGTCCATGGCAGAAGACAAAGGATGCCAGGTGGTTTGGGGTGGGAGATGTGATGGGCAGTGAAAGAGATGGCGGACAATGGGAAAAGGAGGCTGTTGCTAGTTACCCATGACAGTTTGTTGAGTTGCCGGGGAGGGAGGAGTGGTGGACTTCGGCCTCGGTCTTCGAGCAGCTAAGATCAAACACAGAAACTGCCTTCAGCTCCTCTCACACGCTGCTGTCACACAGGTCACATCAAGACAGAGCTACAAAGAAGGGGACGTGGCCTTGCTTGGGCCAGGCTACCATGTCACAGCTTCACTGCCCACAATGGTGGCACAATGCTGCCTTTCAACTGGCACTGGCAGCCAAGGCATGAGAGCAAACCTAGAAACAGTTCCCCAGAACATCTGCAGGTAGAATGATTTTTAGTAAGGAGCCATAAAGATCCAGCCACATCACTGACCCACTCTTTGGGCCAGCAGCACATCTGAACAGGCTCATCACTGCAGAGAAGAGCATGGCCAAAGGAAGCAGTGAAGGAGGGAATTGCTGGCTATTTACCCTTCCTTGTGGTTTCCCGTGGAGCAGATGAGGTCCATTCCAGGTCTGGTCTCTCGGTTGCTATGGTCAGACACAGAAATGATCTTGAGATGTGCACTCAGCCTTGCCCCAGCAGTACAAGCAGCACCAGCAGTACAACACCCTAAATGTCTGTATTTAGGGCCACACCTGCCCTTTCCTGATAGCACCCTGTGACTCAAACCCGCAATCAAGTGTCTTGCTGTGGTTGCAACCAACACAATACTCCCTGAGCCTCAGTGGCTAAATGGCTCCACATCAGCAGAAAAATGCCAAAATATCCAATTCATCAAACCACTCCTTACACTTCCTTGGAAGATGCAAAACCAGCAGGAAATGTGGACAGAGCATGAGCCAAGACTCATCTTTCAATTCAAAATTCAGGATGACAAGTGCGGGGTATGTCTCCAATGCAAGCAGCTGCAAATGCTAATTACTAATTTTTCAAGCATGAGAAATAAACTGCACATTGTGCTATCAATATGCGGTCATAACTCCAACCTTTCTTAAAAGTTCAGTAATTTATGGAAGTATTTTCTTACTGTTTCCTCTATTAATGTTTTTTACATGTAACAGCATATATAAGCTCTGATCATTCACATGAAAGGCGTTGCAATTCCCTGTGAAATATAATTCCCCATGAAATATAATTCCCCTTCTTCTTTACAGTTAGTCTATAAATAATTGATTAACATGCCTATTCATCAAGCTTGAACTTTAGTCCTCATTCAAAAAGATTTAAAAATGTTCTGTATGCTAACAAATCAACGTTAGTAAGAAGACACAAAATTATGTTTCTGCCACATTGGAATATTTCATTCTAAAAAGAATTTTCAAAATAACACCTGCGTATAGAGTCACACAGGAATTCTGTGATAAATACTTTTTGTCACTGGTCCATTCAAAACTGACTTTTCAAGTGATGGAAAAAAACATGTTCAAACATCATGACTGTGCCATTAGTATGGCAAGTGTTCTAAAGTGCGTTAACAAACCACAGATATTGCTTAAAGCAAGTGAAAATTACGTCAAACGACATCAAGAAAAAAGAAAAAAATTAACATATATTTTTACCCTCCACTGTTCCTTGGCTTGCAAGGGAAGAAGAAGAAGATTTCAGCTTTGGTCTCTTAGTAACTAAGATTAAACCAGAAAACTTTTAGAAATAGTGACTAATTTTTTTTTTTTAAAGATGAGTCAGTATGGAACTGTGTGATTAAAGTCCATATTACACTCAGATTTTTACAGAACTATTTGCATTCATTATAAAGTTATTCAACTTCAAAATCTGGAGGGCTTAGTTGAATTAATGTAGTATACAGACAGTTAATCTTTTACTGAACTAAGTCTATAGAGAGGAAAATGAGGAAGAGTAATTGAGAAGCCTAATAATTAAGTATCTCATCATTTACATAAATGACTGATGACCTTGCTGAAATGTTTGGCATTGCCACTATCAGCAAAAGAACTGAAATGTTTGGACTAAATTTTAAAGTACAGCTTTTCTTATTTAAGTATTGTGAAATGATAGAAATTAGGATGGAATCACTGTTTACCCATTACTGTCCTCGTGGTTTTCAGGAAAGGAAAAGATGTGGGCTCCAGAACTGGTCTTGGGAGAGCTAAGGTTAGAGATGGAAACTATCTTGAGATATTATGGCAGTCTCTCAATGCATATGAAAGCATAACTTCAATCACACCCAAATAAGTAAATATTTAAATTGTGGTTTCTCACATATGTTCTTTCTACCAAATAAATCCTACATCAGTTCATAGTCACTTGATATTACCACAAACCCCCAGCACTAGCTAAACACTGCTCCTATTGCACAATAGTGGCAGTCATGATGCTCCAGAGCTGCAGTAAATGATACATTCCAAAATCCTTTTTCAGGCATCAAATATTTTCCAAATATAAATTGCAAACTAGTCAATGAATATATAGCCAGTACTTTTGTTTGCCCACCTTATATTTAATCTGAAAAACTATTAACTAGCTCTGATTATTATATACTTCACCACACTTAAAAATGAATATGGCCTAAACATATATATGCCTGTAAAAAAAAAAAAAAAAGAGAAACAATAGGCTCTCCAATGAAAAATGCATAAAGGTGAACTTAATAAGGATTTCCATCATGAGTTGGGCACCCTTGTAGAAGAAAACCAACTTGTGCCTTCTTAACCAAAATGCATAAGAATCTCTAGTAGAGCAGCTTGATTAATTTACAAGTTTTCATTCTGAACAGGTATGAAGTACTATGAAGTACTTTGAACAGAGAGAATTTCATATAGACCCTGGAAGACAAGGATAAGTTACAAGAAGAGTCACATTTACCACACAGTAATTAGTGAACAGATATGGAAATTACAACAGTGAATGCAAAGATCCCAATAAAAATCCCTTCTCTTGTCTAAGAATGTATTATTGAAAAGCATAGAACAAATTCATAAAAGCACAGAACAAATTCCTAACACAAACAGATGATAGTCAAACAGTTTATCTCAGAAAATGGAATCAAAGTTTGGACACTGTCACGACACTTGCAAGAACACAGTACAGAAAAAGTAGAAGAGCACAAATCTGATGGACCAACAAAGAGAATATTTCGAACAAGGAGCTCTTGTTCTGAAAATTCTGTTAGACTCCTCCAGTCTTAGCGAATAAAATCTTTCAAAAATACATCAAAAGTTTGTAGGGTAAATTGACCAGGGGGTGGATTGAAAGAGTTTTAGAAATGTATCCCTTTTCACCTGACTACACACTTCTCTGTGGCACAGGGTTACTTATTGTCCTCTCCATCTTAATTTTGTTGCTGAAAAATGGAAATAATATGAGTTTCACAAGTACATCTTCTGAATATCTTCTCCTTGTCTACCACTGGTTTAAAGAAGTGCTTAGCATAACTGTTATGATGGCAAATATAAAAAGATGTACCTACTTGTTAATGTACAGGGGGATACTATAGAACATTTACAAATATCTATACAGATCTGCAGTAGAAGACAAGGTTCTGAGTATATCAGGAGAAAAAAAAGGAGAGTTCATGTGTTCAGCATTAAATTTGTCCTATAGAGGAAGAAAATATGAAAGAAATTGACTGGATCATTTAGGACACATTAGGAAAGCCAACAAACCTTTATCTTTCCAAATAAAGGGTTTTTTTCCCCCTAGATATAGCTAGACTATCAAGTCTCAAGCTGTTTAAAAAAGCCCCTAACCCTGACCTTGAGTTTGCAGTGTTAACTATGCTACCTTTAATCTCCCTAAAAGGATTTTTGTCATAGCTGGATAGTCCTCCTTAATGAGAAATATGCTTGAATATTCTATGCAACTTCAGGATTTACAACTTGAACAACCATTAAGTTGTTTTAAAACCACAACTGAACATAAACAATATTTATAGAAGATAAATCCACAGAGAATTTCCTGCACATGTCACTCTCTGCCCCCAGCACTGCTACTGACCAGGACAATGTCTTAAATATCAATAGCCATGGAAATACACTTTGGTAATGAAAAAGTAATTAGAAAATAAAAAAGAGTATGACTTGAAGCAATACTACAGCTATCTGTATCATGATACACTGCATATAGTAGAGAAATTAAAGTTTGGTTACAAGCCCCACAGTATCACATGGTAAAGTTCTATGACCTTAAATAATACATAACTGGTCAGTGACAATCATGGCTAATACCACCAATTAGTACTGTAAAGGGGAACTCAGAATTTGGAAAGAAGTTAATAATCCAGTATTTTAAACATCATAGATATTGCTTTAAACAAAAATAGCACTCGATGCAGAATTTTTATCTTGCAGTTGTTCTTATCCCCAAATTAAAGGAAATCAACATTTCACCAAAAGCATCCTGGGAACCCTTCAAGAACACTCAGTTTGCAAGAAATGTCAATACCAGACTGAGCTGATGGTATTTCCGTGACTCCAGATGCTTTAGATGGGAATTGAGAAACTGTCTGTGTTTCATTAAGAGCTGCACAGAAAATCTGGATTTAAAGTGCTGAGGAATCTGACTGTTGCTGGGATAGCAAACACACAAGCTGTGTTGTTCAGGATGATGTCACTGCAAGCACAAGCAAGATACTGGACGCTTCCAAGTCCTTTCTGTATTATGTGAATAAGGAGAAAGATGTGTCCCAATATGGTGACAAGCAGATCCAGTATCTGATGCTAGAGTGAACTCCAAAGAATCTTCTTCAACCCTTTCTGGAGTTTAAATTACACCAACACAAGGAAGAAATTCATACCAGTGGGTGAAAAAGATCAGTCTTTTTGCACCTTGAACCAAAAATGCTTTCTAGCTGCTGATCAAGAAGTGAAGATAAAAAATTGTCCTTTAACAGGCTGGCCATTTGGACTTCGAAGAAAATGTGTTCACAGCAGAAAAAAGGCAGCAAGTGGCAGTGTGTTGAAAATTAAACCTAACTACTTTTTGCTGCGAGAGGGTTTTGGTAACAACTTGAAACAGACTTTGGAGGAAATTGTCATTATTGAATGGAAATTAAATATTTCTTCTTGCAGGGACACTAAACAAAACAGAATTTTGAGCACTGATAAAATTGCATTTGTTCAGTGTCCCATTTTGTAAGGTATTGATAAATTAGATTATTTTATGAATTGAGAAAGTAGAAGAAGCCTAAAGGATAAATGCTGATAAGGAAGAACAGGAAAACTATATAGATTATTACATACTATTAGGTGTAATTCATTTAAATGTCAATAAAATACCATTAATCCACCAGTTCAATTTCACTGGGATCTGGTATAACAGGTTTCAAGGGTGTTTGGAAGCATCAGATCTACCATGGAAGTGTCTGGTCAAGAGCAATTTGTTGCAAATGTTTTCTTTAATGACAGTGTTGTGCCTTTTATTTGCAAAGCTGTACTCAAGCAATATAGTAATACACTTGACATTGCACATTTTTGTTTCTATTAGCCTTGTGCCTATGCAGTCTCCCTTTCTTGCAGCCAAATGTCTAACTTAATCACTGTTTTAAATATATTCAAATTAAAGCATTTTAGAGTCTAATCTCCACTATTTTGAACTCTCTATGTTCATTGCTATTGTTCCTGCTATTTCTAAGGGCTTACTCAACAGTTCCAACTTAGAATGGTTTCATTCAGGGATTTATACAAAACTTATATTACCTTTCACTATACTCCTCTGCAGTATTGCAACTTAGAAAGAAAACTCTACTTTATGTAATAAGACATGCCCATTAACGCCAAACACAGCAATACAGACTTGTAAATATACCAGAAATATAAGCCAAAACCAGAAAAAAATATTTACTGTTTCACGCAAAATTCCCTAAATTAGTCTGGTATTTGAGAGAGCAACCTAATTACAACAGTTATCAAGCTATTTTGAGTAATATTAAACTTAACTAACAATATACAAATTTTTTGATTAAAATCTCTGGGGAAATTTCTATTTAAAATCACATTTTTCAAGTATTACCAGGTATAGCTGATGGTATTTCTTGGATGCCTGATGTTTCAGGTCTTGAAGAAATGTGCTGATTTTCATCAAAAGCTGAAAGAAAATCTGGAGTTAAAATTAGAACTGGCTTCAGATCCACAGTATTTGGCTATTAGCTCAAGACAACATTGATGTGAGATCAAGCAAGGTGACAGCAGCTGTAAAGATCAAATGAGAAATGAGGTGTTACATGAACACTGAAGCTGGTGTGAAATGAAGGATAGTCAATTCCAGTAGCTCATGTGAGGCAATCTTCTTCTCACTGGCCTCTTTTTTAAAGCACTTATTCTTTGAAAGAAAACTGCAGTTGCCAGAAGAAACCTAGAGGCAAAATAAGCTAGCAGAGGTCTATTTGTGGATTGCTGTTCAGTCACTGTGGGGAATTATTTTCCAGCTTAGACAGCACAGAAATGGCTGAGTTGAGCAGGGGTGTGGGTGGAGTGTGGGGAGAAAGCCCAGCATCAAGCAGTCTTTGGAGCAACGTGTCTGAATGAAGCTTGGCACTCTCCACAGCTGCTGGAAGGGATGGCAAGCAATGGAAAAGCTAATGGAATTATAAGCTATTTACCCATGACACTCCCTCTGGTTTCCATGGAGGGATGAGAAGTGATCTTCAGGCCTGATCCCTGGGTAGCTAAGATCAAATATGAAAATAATCTTGAAACAGTTAGTGAAATCAGCCTTTAGATAAGGTGATCTTCAGCCCTTAGCAGGTCCAAGGGACATATATTTATTTTATGATCTTGTGTGCACACTTCTAATTGATATTTGTGGTAGCCTACTACATTTTTGTCTCATGGGGTAATTTTTTTTTGGATACATAACATCTAATTTTAGGCATTAGCTACGAGGCCAACTGTCTGCATCTGATTTTAAAATTCCATCCAATAGCAACAGCTGACAGTAGACCCCTTCTCCTCTACACTTTAGTTTGGATGTGCCAGAAAAATCTTTTAACTAAGGAGTTGCAAATGCCCAGTATGATTTTGATACAGCATGCACACAATTTTCACACAGGTGGTATCAAAACATTTTCCCAAAAATTCATATTTTGGCCAAGAATCAGATTTTCCCTGCAACTGCCACAAAGCTACTTTGATAGAAGCAGGCTTTTTGAGACAGGCCATCCTTCGCCAGATAAAGGCTTAAAAATATTTTTAGGTTTTTCTGACAATATATTAATAAAAACACAAATTTAAAAAAACCTAAAACCCAAAACCCAACAACAACTACCAAACAAAACAAAACAAAACAACAAACAAACAAACAAAACACAAAAAACCCCAACAAACCCAGATTCTATCAGCCCCTTAGACAACCATTTCCATTAGAGAAATCATGCAGCCTAGAGCATGAAAGAAACATTTATATGAGTGGTATTATATGAAAAAATGAAGAGTGGGTACTCTTAATGTTAAGAACACTCATGATTTAATAACGTGTAAGGCCAAGTAATAAGTAATCTAAGTAGCCCAGTTCTTTAAATCAAGAGAGAAGGCTGTGGTAACTTGGTGAGAACAGTACTGAAGGCAACAGCAAAGTCATGCCTGATAAACTGCTAAAAGTTTTCTGCCTACTGAAAATAGAAATGACCTTGGATAGATAGAGTTCTCAGCTTCAAAAGAAAACAAAGGTCTTGTGTTCATGCAGAGGCAAGATAACTGTCAGCACCACCCACTGAGTATTAGTACAGCTGCATCATGTTTGTGTTCAGTGTGAATCCTACAATAGATGAAAGCTTTTCTAAATTTATCTGTGAAGGGAAGCTAAAAGAACACTGACCAAACTGTAGCCAATTAAGACCAGAGAAAACACAAATAATGTATGCATGTTGTAATTAGCTAATCTTCAGATGATGAACTACGTCAATGCTCATTTACTCAATTCCGTTTGATTGGTCCTCAGAAAGAGAGTGTGTTTGATACACTGATGTAATAAAATGTCACTTTTTAAATCATGCTAGCATGAACAGAACCAAGGATGAGAACCTCACAGCAAGCTTCTACTATTTTTTATGACTATATGCTGGGGAAATCTCATGCTTAAATACAAATGCATAAATTGTGCCTAAAAATCTATATTCTTCATGAATAAATGGAGGGAAATAATAAATTATTAGCAGAAGTAACTGCAGAAATAGCTTTTAGGACCAAAATTATGTACTGCAGCAGCCTTTTAAGTATCAGAGACTACTTCACAAAGTTGTGAACAGGAAACCAAAGACCAACCAATGAATCTCTTTAAATGTGTCTACTAGGTAAAGAAAAACTTTCCCACTACAAAGGATAACTGTTATGCTGATATCCCAAAATTCATCAAAGCCTGAGAGTTTCCTCTTAAGTGCTAAATTCTGCCCCACTGACCACATCAGAACCCTTCAGTAATACAATACTAGCCTGAAAGCGCCAGGTGGCATCAGGATCACTTACTTGAGGCTAGAACTACTAATTATACACTGGTGATTACTACAAATAACATGAAGCCATAATGAACAAATGAAAGATTACTGGAGATAACATTAAAAATAGAGGACATATAAGAGACATCAAAATTGTACCACTCAAATATCAAGAAAAATCAAGGACAGGGTATAAAATAAATGCCATTTACCAGTCTCTTGCTCTGACATTTTTCCAGATGTAGAAGTTTGGGGAGTAGAAGTAACATGAAGGAAGTCATGTGAGGCTGGAAAAAATGGTGGCTTATTATTTAAAAAATACATGAACCATCATACCATGGCATCATCTGCAACCATGGACTCAATGGTTTAGAGTACAAACAATAAAAAACAGAAAAAAGATATATTTTGCAAAATTAGCAGAATTTTAAAAATGAATATGTTAATATGCAAAGATGTGTAAACCCACAAAAAAATACAATGCAAAAAATTAAACAGAATGACACAAGGAATATGGAAAAAATTCCCATGTGGTTAGAAGGAATGCAAGACTGAATAAGTACAAGAACACTGGCCAAGAGGAGTCAAGGAGAAAGTGAATTTATGAGATGAAGATACTGGAAAAAATCCAATTTAAAATTTTGGCAAAAATAAGAGAATATAAAAAGTGATTCAGACAACATCACCAGGCAGGGAAACAGAAATTAATATCCTTAGCCCAGCCAAATTTATATGCCTTGTTATAATTACAAGTATCTGATTTCTCCACTGTAAAAACAAGAAACCTCAGAAAATTACCTCAAGTAATGCAAAGTAGGGAATGTAAATTCCCTGGAAAAGATCCTGAAGTGTGTGAAATATCTCAGTTGATATGAAAGCAAGACTACTCCAGACAAAAGTGCCAAGTCACTTTTTACTGTTCATTACATTTTTAACTCGCACTCAACTTCAGGTTTTAGGCACATGAGCCTGCTCATGTAATACTTTGTTTCCCCATGGGCCAAAAATACTGCAAGGACACAGGACTGGTCTTGCACACCTGCAGTGTGAAAGGAGCTGTTGCCACAAGCAACTCCCTCACTGTTGATAAGTGCCACAGGCAATGCCTGAACTAAATAGGGCTTGCATGTATGGCCCCATTTATATCTACACTGAAGGTTTATCACAATGGAGGCCCGAGAGAAGTAACAGGTTGGCTAAAAGCACATTATCTCTTGGGCATGGCTGCCTTGCATAGTTGTTAGATCTGCAAGAAAAAATATTATTTCCAGAGGTTGCCAGTGTCTTAAACCATGAAGAAACATACCAAGATTCACCAAAAGCTGAAATGAGGTATCAATTAAAAAATAATAAAAATAACACAAACTCAAAAGCAGCAGCAGGGCAGAGCATTCCCAGTTCCAGGTGATGGCAATGGAAGGGCATAGGCAGAAGAAAACCGGCGGCCTTGAACGTCAGTGGTGAGGAAACCAAGAGGTGCAGCCTTGCCCAAGGAATGCCTGGAGGGTGGCTGAGCTGCTATGGTGTGTTCTTGTGCATTGTGTTTGAATGCATCAGAGAAAGCAAGACCCACCACCCAAACACAAAGAAGCAGGGGAATGGAGCTGAGGGCCAGGTGCAGCCATGTGTTCTCTCTGCAGAATGTCACATGCGTCCTGCAGAAAATGCTCACGGGCCATGGAAAAAGCGTGGGATCAAACAAGAGAATTGCAGAACCACTGTAGCCAGTGCTTTGGCAAGCCAAGCTGCACCAAAGAGACTCCATCCTGTCCATGGCAGAAGACAAAGGATGCCAGGTGGTTTGGGGTGGGAGATGTGATGGGCAGTGAAAGAGATGGCGGACAATGGGGAAAGGAGGCTGTTGCTAGTTACCCATGACAGTTTGTTGAGTTGCCGGGGAGGGAGGAGTGGTGGACTTTGGCCTCGGTCTTCGAGCAGCTAAGATCAAACACAGAAACTGCCTTCAGCTCCTCTCACAGGCTGCTGTCACACAGGTCACATCAAGACAGAGCTACAAAGAAGGGGACGTGGCCTTGCTTGGGCCAGGCTACCATGTCACAGCTTCACTGCCCACAATGGTGGCACAATGCTGCCTTTCAACTGGCACTGGCAGCCAAGGCATGAGAGCAAACCTAGAAACAGTTCCCCAGAACATCTGTAGGTAGAATGAATTTTAGTATGGAGCCATAAAGGTCCAGCCACATCACTGACCCACTCTTTGGGCCAGCAGCACATCTGAACAGGCTCATCACTGCAGAGAAGAGCATGGCCAAAGGAAGCAGTGAAGGAGGGAATTGCTGGCTATTTACCCTTCCTTGTGGTTTCCCGTGGAGCAGATGAGGTCCATTCCAGGTCTGGTCTCTCGGTTGCTATGGTCAGACACAGAAATGATCTTGAGATGTGCACTCAGCCTTGCCCCAGCAGTACAAGCAGCACCAGCAGTACAACACCCTAAATGTCTGTATTTAGGGCCACACCTGCCCTTTCCTGACAGCACCCTGTGACTCAAACCCGCAATCAAGTGTCTTGCTGTGGTTGCAACCAACACAATACTCCCTGAGCCTCAGTGGCTAAATGGCTCTACATCACCAGAAAAATGCCAAAATATCCAATTCATCAAACCACTCCTTACATTTCCTCGACAGATTCTAACAGTTCTTGCAGAGGTAACATGGCAAGAATCACATCTATGTATTTAGAATTCAAGATCTGATTTCTCTTTCCCTACAATCAATGAACTCATTCTATGGGTCAGAAATTACTGTCCCTGGCACTAATAAAACACAGTGCAGAGAATTTATCTCTCTGTATTTAAATGCTTGCAAGCAGGTGAAAAAGAAATATTTTCCACAGAATTCTAGCACATCTTACTAGTTACACTTGTACAACTCAACATGTCTTTGTGCACTGAAGAACAAGTCTGTTTAATCATGTCATCCCCTCATACCCTGTTATCCTAATTTTGCACAGGGAGAATGCACAACCTAATACATAAACTAGTCTCAAATCTGGACTATGTGTACTCACTACTACTGTGCATATTTACCCATTGCTTTGGGCTTGGTTTCAGGTTTAAGGCAGGCAAGACTTGTGACAGTTTACAAACATGCCCTTGGATGCAGCTGGTGGCAATACGGAAATAGTGCTGAGTGATTCCTCTGGGATATGTTGATATTCCCAGTCTTTGGAAATGGAAATCCTTCTGTTCAGTTTTCTTGGACTTGAACCTTTCCTAGCAACACTCAATGACTCACTAACCAAAATGTCTGCACCTGCTTAAGAATTGTAGCTAAATCTTTTTTCTGCCAGTGGAGGAGCTTTTCCAATGTGCAAAAGGAGCAAATTTGACATGTTAACATTTATTTAATCATTCCTAACAATGATGGGGCCTCTACACATATATAAATATATCTATCTATACAAACAATCCTTCACAAGAAAATCCGGACGAGCTAATTGTTTACCAACATTAAAAAAAAATTCATCTTATCATTGCAATATTTCATTCCAAATGTCTCAAATGTTGCAGCAGATGCAACTAGTTTCTGCCTCTCCAGCTTTATAGAGAGCAAGTCAGAATAAACCCTTCATTTAGCAAAGCATTGCTGTGTCTTTTGAGAGGCTGCCTAGATGTGAGGAGAACTACAAAGACAGATATCGTTACCAGCTGAGATTGGTGGCATTTCTGGCATGCCAGATGTTGTGACTCTTGAAGAAAGAGGCTTCCTTTCACCTAAATCTGGAAAGATAATCCTGTGTTAAAAGGTTTAATCGCCTCAGAGCTACCTGAATAACTCAGGACTTGGCCAACAGGTGTGGTTTTGTTAAAATGGAAGCAGAGGGAAGATTGCTTGGAAGTCAGCTGGGCATTACTCTGTCGCATGGACTGTTGGGCTGGTGTGGAAGTCAGTGTGGGAACCATTTTATTAATACTAATGAGAATTCTTATTACCTAATAATCTTAGTAATAAAACACCTTTGGATCCAGAAAGTAGTTAGGGGGCTTGCCTTTTAATGGAACTATTACACAGAAATATGTGTAAGCTTTTTATTCCCTCTCAAAACTAAGTTTTCTCAGCACAGGAAAAAACTCCCAAAACTAAGAAAGGCAGGTTCACAGCTGGGAATCTTAACAATGAGAAAACCAAACACAACCAACTAAAGGGAACTCTCATCTTTGCCTCTGATCCTTCATCTACAAAGATGAATGATAAGTACAGATGAGAATCTAGTTAACAACACCAGTAAGTGTATGAATTACTATGATGGTGACAACTAAAGCAATAGAAAACTTCCAAAAATAGCAGCAAGGATAAAAAAAAAGAAAACAAAATTTTGAAACTATATTGAGGTCAACTTTTGAATTTTACTCCATGCCATTCTAATAGCTGAAGCTCTGTAGTAATTACAGGCATGGATATTTCCAAATCAGTAGTATCTCTAGCTGCTGTTAAAAAAACCCAAACAAAACAACCAAACCTGAGAAAGAATTTCATGTAAGTAAATTAATAAGGCGCATCTGGTGGA
Organism: Molothrus ater; assembly: GCF_012460135.2. Taxonomy (NCBI): domain Eukaryota; kingdom Metazoa; phylum Chordata; class Aves; order Passeriformes; family Icteridae; genus Molothrus; species Molothrus ater. The sequence goes on along the minus strand of NC_050479.2, from coordinate 99,913,405 downwards.
GAGAAACTTCACACTACTCTGCAAAGCATTTATTATTTTTTGTCTATTTATTTAAAAATTAACCTCCTTTTCCATTTCAAATATTATCACTAATTACTTAGCTGAAGATGTCAGCTTGGGCTTCCTCACCTACCTAAGGCTACAGGAAAAATATTCTATTCCCAAAGCTATAACTCAAAGTATAGCTTAGTTGGAAAGGTCTGGCCTTAGTTGTGTTGACTTATTTTAAGATAATGCATAGGAAAAAAAATCACAGTAAACTGTATGTGAAAAATTGACAGGATAAAAGAAAGAAAAATATCTTATCACTAAAAAGCATGGTATTTTACTTGACTGCAACAGCCTTAGGCCTTGCAAAATTTAAACCTAACCCTGACACACCTCTTTGATCAATACTGCATTATTCTACAAGCTACTTGCAGTCTTGCTTTAAACTTGTGCTCTGCCTGATCACAGGAATGAGGATGGTGGTACAGGAGTTGAAAAAATAAGATGTAGGGCAACACCCATGGCAAGCGATATGCAATGGCGGTCTGAAATCATCAATATGGAAGCAGCAAAGAACTTTTCATCACCAACCAATCAAAAGGGTATGAAAGGCTTCTGAAAGAATGTTATTAAAATTTACCAGTGCCTGATATTTCTGAAGATGTAAAAGTCTGGGGAGTAGAAATAACATGAAGAAAGTCATGTGAAGCTGGAAAATAAAAGCAAAAATAATGCTGTATTGTTTTGAAGTGATAAGAAACCTTCTGCAACATCATATTCCTTTAGAAGCTGAAAAAACTTCTGGGTAATACTTAACATATTATGTTCCACAGAAAGGCAGAGTCTGAAATGTACAATAACTGATTAAGTGTGACTTAAAAATTATTTTCAAAAACACGCATTAATGCATAATGCATTTTCTAACCAAATTTTTATCTGACTCACATAAAAAGGTGAAATACAGAGTTAAAAAGTGAAAATACAAGGCTATTCAAAATAGGAGAACATATTATTAAAAAAAAGTAGCAAACTGTGATTGCATGGAATTTTTTTTTAGGATCAGGAAGGACAATATCCTGGTGCTAAAACTGGAGAAGGAAAAAAGATGACAAAACAGGAGCCTGACAAAATGAAACATAGAAACTGCCTTTTGTCAGACATGTGAACAGCTGACTATTGTAATCAATCTCCCCATCAGTAATGGATTTCCTTCAATGTTAATTTCTTCCAAAAACATATGCATCAGGCATTATACTATTGGCATGCTAATGAAATGAAATCTTTCCAACTGGCTCTCATCTTATTATTTTTTTTCCTTATTTTAGAAAACTGTCAGTTGCCCCAGGCAAATAACATCTATAAAATAATAGAAACACATACTAGAAATTTTGTAAGGACCAACTAGAAAGCATCTGAATCTTCAGTGATATGTTTTTATAGTGCCAGTTTAGAAATCTGGGCAGAACTATAGCTATGTTTATACAGAAAGGCTAAAAGAAGAGTGATAATTTCAAAATATGTTGGAATTTCTTTGGTTTTCATTAATCTCTTACAACTCAGAATCTTTCAACAAATCAGGATATTCTATTTATGAAACTCGGGTGTGGACAGTCTTATTTAAATCTGATATTTACAGTAAGTCCAATTTACTTTTAAAACTAATAATTACATGCTGTTGCCAAACATGGAAAACCCCCTGAAGTACTAGTTTAGTATTTCACATAGAATGTCATAAGGAGACCTAATACTTGATGCAGCGCTTTCATATCCACAGTTATTCTTAATTTATGTTAAACTGAACAAACTATTTCATGAGGGGCACTGTCTCCTCCAAAAATTCCCAACTGTCAAGAGGATTAACCTCATGAGAACCATTACCGGGTTGGGTTGGTTGCACTTCCATGGTACTGGATGGTTTGGATCCTGAAGAAACAGTCTGTTTTTCCTCAAGAGCTGAAAAAAGAATCTAAGCTTAAAATGCTGAGAGAGCTGTGACTTGATGGATTAGCATCAAACACTGAGCAAAGGCTGTGCATTTCCAGAAGATGCCAACGCTAAGCTGAGCAAGACGGCAGATGGCCTCAAGTGAGATGTGACACAACGGCTGCGACAAGGAGAGGGGATGGCCGGAAAATACGGGTTTCTAGCCTTGGAATGCAAGTGCTACATGCTTGAAAGAACTCTTACCAGCAAGGAATTCTCTCTTATTAAATTTTCTGGGTAAGAGCTGCAGCTATACACACAGAAATGAGATGACGACGAGATATGACAACACTGTGTTTGGGCAGTTTTTAAGCTGAAAACGGATACATTCTTCAGGTGGTTGGTTACACAGACACACGAATGGTGAATAAGCAGCTCTCTGTGAATGTTGGTAGCCAAGATTAAAATTTGCAGATCTATATGACACCAAGATGAAAAAACTTGTGGAACTAATCTGTTAATTACCCATTTCCATCTCTTTTTTTTCTGTAGAAGGTAGAGATATGGATGCCAAGTCTGGACTCTGAGTAGCTAAGAGAAAACATGAAACAAAATTTTATCATTCCAAGACAGACTCTTCTGGCAAGTGATACAAAATCTATCTAATTTCAACTGTAACTAACAAGGGTTTTTTTGTTTGAATGTCTCTTTGCTCCATTAATTTCTACCCTATTCATATTTAGCATACCCTACCTAATCAAGCTGAACCCTTATTTCTTAAGAGGATTTTACTTACAGCAAGGCAGCTACAACACAACATTTGATATTCACACCACTTGCAGGTCACTAGTCACTACAGCAACATGTATAACTATTTTTAAAGAAGTTGTAATGGTAAAAGGTAAGAGTAGTACAATGAAATCAGTGAAATAATAGTTGAAGTTAGTAACAACATCTACTAGCTGTTATCTGTGATGAGGATTATTACAAAGACCTTCTGGTTTCTTCACTTAGAAGTATGGATAACCTGAAGTGTGCTTTAATGAAAATGGAGCCAAGATGGAATTGGGCACTCTTACCCAAAAGCCATCTTGAACAACCTTCCACCATGTGCAGGTTTTGCACTGCTGTGCTGCTACTCATCCTACTTCACAGTATGAACTGATCAGTAAGTATTTTTCTTTCTGTTAAATCCCCCATTCAAATAATTAGGTGTAGTGTTCATTTCCAGTAGAGGAAATATGAATATCCATGCCAAAAAGTGAACAGCTTTTTTTTCACACATTTGATCTGCTTTCCCATTTACTTTCAATCTACCTTATCACATTAACAATTTGGATCCCGGGTTACTATCCTGATATAGTTGGCCTCAGCAGCTGGACTAGATGATCACTGCAGGTCCCTTTCAAATGAGACCATTCTATTCTATATGTCTAGAGAAAAAAACACTGCCAACAAAAGCCATACGATTCATAGCTTTTGGCAAAAGCTTCCATTGATCCATTTACACCCAGCAAGAACTATAAGAGATTTCCCAGATGCATCACAACACTGAATGCGTGTTCACAAAGCTATCTTTTCAGAAACATTTGAATCCAAAAATATACTGACCACACAGGAAGTCTACAAAACAAAGGAGAGATCTCCCTCTAGCACAATCCAGATGGAAAAATAAACAAAAAATTCTTCAGGGGAGCTAGGGCAGAATACAGGTCACACACAGTTGAATTTCATAAACTAAATTTTGCTTACTTTGCTGGTTTTATGACAGCAGGTGACCAAAGCATGCAGAGGTACAGTGCAGAGAAATTTCCTCTGTATAACCATGCCCCGACTCTCACAGAATATCTTTGACTTCAGCAGTGATTTCATGGAGAGCACAGATGCTCCCTTTGACCCAATGGCTGGGCCTAGCCTCTCATAATGAAATCCCACTTTTGCCGAGTGAAACGATTCAAAGGGAATGGAGGACATGAGAACAAAATCATAATAAATACTTGAATGAAACACTTATTTTTCCCTCAAATGCTATTCTTCCACATTTACCACTGAGACAAACATAGGATAAGATTATTCTTTTTTTTTATAGAAAGAAAAAATATTTTACATCCCTAATATTTTCAGTTTTCCAACTACATTTATATCAAATAGGTTTTTAAATCACTGTGTTTCTCTTTTTCCAGTGCTGCTTCTAATTGGATTTAACCAAATGTCTCTCCCCATTCCCTCAAACATATCTGGAAAAGAGCTGTCAAGAGAATCTAACCAATTAAGAACAGATTATGAAGATTATTTTCATGTTCTTGAGAATCTACTTCAAATATGCATTTCATAAGAGGCATTCCTGGAAATTATTTTAAAATTTTGCAGACTAGATTAAGAAAAAGTAGGCCATCCTAATAAGCCAGCACTATTCTATAATAACTTCTTGACTAATGCTTAATGTCATAGAAATGAATCTGATTCAAGGGCCCTCTAGGTAACCAGTGTAATAGCTGTTAATACTGAAAGCAGCAGCAAGCAATAGTTTTGCTAGGATGAGCTATTTTAACACAAACACAGAGAAAATACGGGCCTGTTATGAAATCAGAGGTCTTGAGCAAGGGAGACACAGGGTACAATATAGAGGAACAGAGGCATCAGATGGTGAGAGGTGGGACTAAGGCTGGCACTGGACACCCCCTGCCACAAACAGCTCAACAACATCAGTTATAAAAACTGCACACTTGGAACTTGACAAAAATTAGTTTAGATTAACAACAAGGACACAGAAATAATATCTACCATATACAAATGGTCCCCTATGCGGTGAGCTCACATCTGAGATGTCTCCCAGCAGAAGAAAGTAAGAGAGAAGGGAGGAAGAACAAAGCATCCACACAAACATCGTGTTCTTCCCAGCACAGGACTCCAGATGCTCATAACTTGCTGAAATATCCCCACTCATCACCAACACAAGCACCAAAGCACCGAGCTTAGAGTCCAGTTGTGCAACGAAGGGGTGTACAGAGCATCCCAAAAGGGGCACAATATAAGATTGTGTTACTGTTTTAATTACATTACTTCTCTTATGGGAGCAAGCTTTGTGAAGATAATTTTTTCAGTAAAGTTTACTCATATTTACAAAGAAAGTAATTACCAAGTTCTGTCAATGGACTTTTTGGAGCATCAGGGATTCTGTATCCAGAAGGAAGTAGCTGTATTTCGTTAGAAGCTACGATAAGAAAAATAACCAAAATGTCTCTTGATTAAGAATAATACAAGGCACAGCATGGATTTATATTTGGCTTCTGGACCACTCCTGAAAAAATGATAATTAATAAAAAAAAGAAAAAGTAGTTCCAATCTAGAGAAAAAAACCACAGAAATTGTCACTTTAAAAGGTATGTGGAATATGAAGGAAGCCCTTTTTTCCTTAATTGTTAGACAAAGATCTATCAAGCATGAGAATTTGACAATGAACATCTGCCAGTAACTTCAAGCACCTAGTTTAAAATTAATCAATGATCTATCTTGATTAGTTTTCATATTTTAATCTTTGAAACATAGCAAAACCAAGGAAAGTTGAGTATGGTTAAAAAAAGGTAATTAGAAATTAAAATGAAATTAGATTGACTGCTGGTTTCGCTTCAGTAAATTCTGGGAATCTGCTGTCAAATTTAAATGAAAAAAGAAAAAAGTGCAAGTAAGACATTGATGTAAATCCATAAGATTGTGTAAAATGCATTTATTGAGAAACATTAACAGTTCTCTTCATGGGAAGATCTGCATTTCAGTCCTGCAAGCATTCCTGGTCCTTTCCTTTATCATACATCCTCCTGAATGCAGACTAGCTGTGCTTTAGAAAAATCTAAGTGACGTTTTTAAAAAAATAGAATTAAATACAACCTGAAGTTTAGATTTGTCCTTGCAATTTTGCATGGCTCAGGGAAGAAAATACAAGCAATAAAATCAACATTAGGGAATTTAGAATTCTGAAAAACAGAACTAAATAAGTGTTACACCAAATCACAAAACTAACCATACAATATTGAGAGAAAAAAATTTTAAAAATCAGTAGAACTTCTCTTTCCTTTAAGGCAAATACAGTTATATCCCATCACATGCTATATAAAATTGTTCTTACTCTTTGCTGTTGGTGTTACCTAAAAGAATCTGTAATCAGAGGAAAATCAAGGAAGTAATTATTTAAAATCTATCACTGAGGTAAATTTTACAGATGGAAATTTTATGTTATGTCAAACATGCAGATCACATAGACAGAAAGTATTTATTTCAAAAATCAAATTGAATCACGCAGTGAAATCCGTGAAAACCACAGTTCAGTCAGAGCTAGGCACATCCTGCTTTACAATTCATTCCAGTATTAGTCACTGAAACCACAAAAGAAACCAGAATATTTTAATCAGGACTTCCTTGGGAGCCAACACAAAGAGGATGCAGCAAGTAGTAGAAAAATTCTGCAGAAGGTAAAAAAGTGTTTAATGCAGAAAGAATGTAAAAAGCAGAAAAATTAGTTACCCGGGATGTTTTGAGCTTGCACCAATTTGGGTTTAGGCGTCGATCTAAAAGCTTCAGGTCCGTGTGTTTTCCCAGCCTGAGCTAGAAGAAAGAACCTTAATGTAATTTAAAATCCCCCTGAACTTCTCTTCGTCTACTACCCAAAGGCTCATGCTTTTCTTATCACCATTTCACATCACATGATTAGAATGATTTCTACAGCAGCTCAACTCCACCATGATTAATATTTACTTTTGTTTTCACATGTGAAATCTATATGATGTTTTGGATTTATTTTGCTGCAGTTTTATATTAACAAAAGAAAACAGAAGTCATGAACAGCAAAGTTAAGGTCACACTGTACTTCTGTTACAGCCTCTTAAATTCATTACAATAGATTATAAACAAAATCCATTACATTACAAAGCAATTTGCACAAAATATTTACAAATATTTTCCCTGTTATTCAGAATGGTTTTTAATCCTTTTAATACAAAAAATTTTCAGGAACGTAAGAAATACTCACCTGTAATATCTCAGAATTATTACTAATCTCAGAAAATTACTAATTTTCTAGTAATTATAGAATTTGTTATAGAATAGGTTTTGATTTCCATTCATTCTTCTAATTGTACATTTTTAGAGTAATACACAGGCAGTTTATTAAACAGCAATTAAATGTACCTAAACTGAATTGCTGGCCATATTTTAATAAACCACTGCATAACTGTACTCTTCAAGCTGTTTCATATAATGATTGATGCCAATAGTAAGTCAGTCAAGGTCAATTCTTTCCTCTGCATCTTGCTGGAGATCCCAGAGGTGTTTAATCAGTCATGCAGTACCCAGAATTGGTCATCTAAGACTGTAAAATGACAATGGCTATGGAGCACAGAATGGTAAGTTCTCAGCCTTGAATGCCACAAGCACATTAATGCCCTCCACAGAGCAAATTGCACAGTATTTAGTGCATGTAGCTACTTGGAAGAGATCTTTAATATTGATGGTTGGCATTAATATAGCACTAAGTTTTAGTATTAATTTAATAAAAGATAGCTTTCTTTTTGAGACACATTAGAAGACATTTTGGTTTTTCCTGCATGCTCTCCAAGCTTTTTCCACAATCTATTTAACACACTTCAAGCAAGAGCTGATCATGGATGTTTATAAGCTTCTTACTTCATTTAGTGAAAAAAAAAGGCGCTGTTTCCCACATTCTAAATAGTGGGATTCAGATGTTATTACAGTTACACTATTTTCTAGTTTGGAGAATGTGTCACACAGTCTGGAGTCTTTACAGATGCTGCTTTGTTATGGCTCAATTCATCTTCTAAGTCAGTCACAGTGCTGTCTCTGCCATCAGTGCAAGGAGCAGTTCATTGTCCAGAGAAGGAAGAGAAATTTCTCTCTATGAAACTTCACTCTTAATACTGAAGCAACAACTAACTACCTGTACCTCAGGAGCAGTACAAAATCTAACATTTCTTGTTGGTGAGGTGCAATAATGAAAAGAAACTCAAACACAAGCAAATACAGAACTCATGATGTCAGAGGGTTTACACTCAAGTGAAATGTGTCTTTGCTGAGCAAGCTGAACAAGATAAAACATCCCTAGAATTAGAACAAAAGAAACCAAGCTCTCAGTTTTGCACAAAACATTGTAGAGATGACATGAAAATAAGACAGATATTTTTGTTAAAAAGAAGATACAGGAAGAAGAAAGTTTAGGCCATGAAAGCTAAATTAGAGAAAAGAGAAATGCCTCTGATTATTCCAGGGCAGCAGGTAAGCTAGGCCTATTGTAGTGGTTCAAGGCTGTCTGCAAAGTAAAGCATTAACACAGCCAAGTTATTTTATCATCACAGCCTGGAATACAGCAAGAATGCACCTAGGCAATGTTTCTTAAACTGTTTCCTCTGATTTCCCTTGATTCTCTTTTCATCTTCATGATGATGAAAGACATTATGATGAAAACATTAATCTCACTCCTGATATACCCTGTGAGCACAAGGGGAACTCTTCAGGGGGCAGAATGAGAACAGGAGGAACAGAACTTGGGAGACATGGCAACAAAGGAGTTATTTCAACTGAACATGAACCCTGGTTGATGGATTCACAGGTGGCACTTCTCATTTCAAGACTATTCCATATTTCACAAATCTAATTCACTAAATTTGTAGTATGACCTCCCACATAAATAACTAGCTCTCTTTTTTTGCTATTCTTTTATTTTTTTTTTTACAGAAAAACTTCATGTCTGGGACATGAAAGAACTCATATGTGCTCATATTTCTAAGGGCTGGTGAGCTCCAATTTCCCTGTAAAGTTATTAGAAAGACACATTTAGCAGAGAAAAAAAATTGTAGCAGTAGTTTGAGGTATATTAGACAACAATTCAAAGATTGAGGAAAACACAAGAGATTTGAGCTGTTATGTTAAGAATAAATTAGTCCTGAGTGGAAAATATTGTAACAAGCCTGGCAAAAACAAAGAATGAAAGAGCTTACTAACAAGTCTTTCCATGGAAATGCATGCCAAGGGAGGGGAGGATTGAAATTAAGAAAATGATGGGATTCCTGGTAGACAAATACATGAAAAAAAGTTACTAAACTGCGTCACATCACAGAACACACCCTCTGATGAAGAGCCAGTGGAATACAAGAGCAGCCCAGCTCACAGAGCCTTTCAGATGGACTGCTTGCTGAAATACTTGGAGCTCCCTTCCCTTCTAGTATGGCTGATGACACAACAGCTGCTACAGCACAGAGCTCCTGCTAAATCACTGTGCTCTTGCCAGTCTGCCACCACTCCTTAAAACTGCCACAGCAAATAATTATTATGCCTTACTCAAAGAATCCAGTATGATTTTTCAAATAGCAATGTCTGATTTAAATATAATGAAGTAGATCCTATTGCTAAACTCAATTAATTATGTCTATATACTACACTGTTTAAATGCAACCCTTGAAAAGGGTTTGAGGGTTGGTGCTCAGATCTCTCACCTAAGTTACTCATAAAAGAATACTTCAGCATTTTAGCCAGACAAGTTCTTTTTCCATGTTCCATGGCACGACTTGAAGAACATTTTTCTTTTAAAGGATTAATTTGCACTTCTCTGTTTCCTGGCTTCTTTTTTTTTTTTTTTCCTTTAACTGAAATAACCACAATGGAGTGTGACATACTCTAACATGAGGCACTGGTGCTGAGATCAACAAATAATATCTGAAAGGAATGGTCACCACAGGGAAAAAAGGCATGGAAGCAAAACCACAAAGGAAGCTTGAAATGGAAGATGAAAATTCCAAATATTTCCATAAGTAACTATTGGTGTGAGAGCAATAAGAATGTGTTTAGTTGTTACAAATTGTTACTAAATTGTTACAAGAAAAGAGAGTACTTGCCAATTATTACGAGAGTAATGAAAACTTGGACTTCATAAACATACAATTCTTTGCCATGTCAAGACACAGCATTCTTTATGGTTAGAAATTCTACATGTTGGTACATAAATATAATTACAGAGCACAAAGGAAAGGAAATGGAATGAACCAATGCTCTCCTCCCCAGCTGCCACATTTCACATTCCTTAGCTGACTGACCAATACATTCCATCAACAAGGAATGACACATTTTGATTAGAGGAATTCAAGCTTGAGGGCTGAGATTTGAGGACATGGATTCTGATGGAGAACCAACCAATATATTGGAGAACCAATATATAAAATGTATTCAGTTCTCACTTTCACAAAAAATGGCAAAGTTCTAGAAAACACACTTCCAGATTGCCAGTTCTTGAACAGCAGTTACTTAAACAAGGTAAATAATCTAGTAACATAGTAAAAAAATTTAATTCCAAAAGAGACATTGCACTGTAAGAGAAAACAAACCAATCAAACAACCTAAAAAGACTCCTTACAGCTTTCTGAAAAGATCCACACATTTTCAATGCGTCCTTTGATAGTAAATTCTTGTGAAGAGGCATTGCTTTTTCCCCTCTTAATATTTAGGATGAACAGTAAAGAGCCATCCCTATGAAGGTTTTGCAGACAGGAAGGAACGGTTTAAAGTAGAACTTGGAAAATACATTTATCTATTGAGTAGAAAATAAAGTTCTAGCATTTTCATAGAAGAAAAAAAGATGGATTAGTTAGTCTGAAAGATTGTTGTCAATGATTACATGACACTGCTGCATTTCTTTACACCTTTTCAATTCCCTATGTATTTTTTGAAGGGTTTTTTATTCTGCTTTGGTTTTTTTTTAAGACTAAGGTGCTATGATGAAGTTAAGCATAGCATTTTTTTATATACTTAATGAATAAAATAAACACAATCATATTTAAGGGTAGTATCTGTCTGACTAGAGTGATGTCAAAGAAACCACATACTACACTACTCCATCCAGCCAGGAAAGGCCTGACAGACAGAAGAGACTAATGCCAGCAAGATCCATAATATGTCTAAACCAAACCAAAGCAAACCTCTGGTTATTGTTTCCTCAAATTCCTTTTTAGTTTTAAAATCTTGCCACTGTTCAAGCATCCGTTCTTCCTTTCAGCAAAGCAGTTGGCAGAAGGCAGCTATTGTCTCCTGTGACAGCAGAACCAAGACTTTCAACACAGTTATAGGATTAGGGCCAGACTATAGAAAATGAAGATAGGCATATGCCTTCTTAAGCAATTCTGAAATGTGGGTCAATAAAGTGGATGATAAGTTGATCTTCATCATTCGACTCTGAGCAATTCAGCTCTTTCCAGTCCTTTCCACCCCTGCCTCCAGACTGAAAATGTTCAAACATATGACTATACTTCTCATACAAATTCATAAAGTAGTCTGTGTTACACAAAAAAACCCTCACTTTACCATTTTTCAAATTTCAAGGCATGCCGCAAAGTATGATTCTAATTCTAAGTAGTTTTAGAAACCTAATAATTATATCACCTGAAACTTTTGTCCAAAATTAGATTCGGATTTTTATCCACATTACCACTCCTTGCTAATTCAGCCACTATCCTCCTGTTTTCCAGCTCCTATTTTAACTGTAGAGCACAAAGATGGGTTTCATTTTAGTTTATGTATTTGGCAAAGATATTCCACAGAGTTTCTAAAAACAGAATTTTCATTACCTGGAAGGGACTGTGGGGAGATTTCTTGAACTTCTGGTGTTTTGGATTCAGCAGGCCATACTCCAGTTTCATTCTTAGCTAAAAGAACAGACATTAGAGAGTAATTACAAAGATGTATCTGCTCTCTTTTACCACAGATTTATTTCTGTCCCACTTTAGTTTGACTAAGTAAGCCAACGTGGACAGCTGAGTACCTTTAGGACCCAATGAATTTCCACTGCACAATCACTGCAAGCTATGTTAAAAACATGTGGTTTTGGTTTTGTTTTGTTCATTAAAAGATATTTTAAAAATAAAAACTTACAGCAAGGATTTAATGACTTATGAATCATTATTTTCACAGTGCAAAATGGTTTTCAGCATTTCTCATTTGTTTAGCATTTCTGCTTACCCAGTTTTTTCCTGGATGCTTGAGGTATGTCATCTATTGTCAGGAGAGGAGGAAGTTTCTGCTGACTTTCATTGAGACCTGGAACAATTAGGTGCACTACAGAGAAAGACGTATGCCATTAATTCCAGAAAACATGAAAGCACACAGTCTGCTCTCTCAGATGAGTAACTACTACTAAACCACTGGGAGCTCACTCTGAATATCTGGAAAATGAATTTGTTCTATCCCCATTTGGTGCTATTTGCCCTTTATGCCACTCCTTCTATCACCACCATCTCATGATTTATCAGAGGTGGAAAGCATTTGACACTGGAACACACAACTCTGGAATACTGCAGCATCACAGATACTGAGACAGATTCTGTCTGGTGGGCCAAGTGGGCTCAACACCAGACTGGGTTTTCATGTATGTGTTTGACTCACATCAATACGCTGAAACTCACACAAAGAAAGCTTCAGCCAAAGTTATGCAGTCATAGAAAATATATAAAGGGATAAACAATAAATCCAGGAATAAATTGGTCACAGGGTACATGGTGCAGTGAGCCTTTCATGCAAATTTCAGGCAGACCAGGAGTTCACCACCCTATACGACAGACTTTCCCCCAGTTTAATGTTCCAAGCCAATATTGCATATTCTTATAGGTGAAACAAGAACAAAAAGCATGAAACTGAATGGCTTGGAGGGAAACAGTAATGTCCTGAGATCTATCATCAATTTCTAATGGCAAGATTTCTGTAGTTTAATATGTCAGGTTTGTGACTGTAGATGTGATGTTACTGTGCTACCTTAAAAGCTCAGTAAGAACAATCCCTCATCTCAACAAGATCTTTGCCATAGAACTTCATTTGAAGTATGAAAGAACTCCTTCACTTAAACAGTCACAGTTTCTTCTTTTAAATACAATGACAATGAAATGATTCTACTTCAATTAAGTAACAACATTCTTGAACCATCTGTACCGCCATAAAATGTAACAAATATTGTCTGCATCAGCTGCAAAATACCCTTTGATATGCAAGGAAAAACAATTAAGATCACGGAAAATTAAAAGCATTTGCACAATTCTAAGTTTCAACCAGGGGTTAAGAGAAATAATAAAAATATCTTCTAGTCACCTAATATTGCTCCCGGGAGAGAAGAACTATCTGGTGCTTTTGACTGCGTCCGATTTTGAATAACTGTGGAGACAACACAGGGATATTAGAAGCTAATTAAAACAACAACAACAAAAAAACTGAAATAAGAAACAAAACCACACCTGAAACAAACCCCAGCATTCTAAAAACCTTTCCTCAATATTTGCAGATTAGGACACCCTCCTAATCCTTTCTGTATTTATATTCAGTTTAAGAGACTGCAAACTCTGTTTTCTCTACATCATGTCCTAATTGTGCATCTCCCTCCCCTGGCATATTAATTTTGCTGAAACTGAAATTCTGTGCTTATGTTATTATAGGGCCAGCTGCAGGACATCCCATTGCCCTGACACTCATTTTAGTCTCAAGTTACTCTTGCGGAGTAGAAGAATACATTTGAAACAATGCACAAACTTACTTTGTTTGATTATTGTGACAGGGACCAATTTCTTATTATCACTCAGTATAATCTGAAAAAAGAGAAAAAATGGATAAAAGTAGTGCCTTAGGAGAACTGCCATAATAGTAATTGAACTGAGTAATAAAAATAGAGGGTTCTAATCCAATACCATGCCTGTTCCAATTAAACACTGGATATGGCTCTGGCCCTGGTCCCTGATGGTTGTGCTTCAGTTCCCACAGGCTAATGTGGTAATACTGCATTTTGATCTCCTTCTATCAGCTTGAGATGTTTTGCTTAATAAAACCAGAGTATTCGACAGTTTAGGAAATCCCAATTCTTTTTTCTCTCAAGGATCTCTGGAGCACTCACTGGGGAGTAGTGCAAAATGCTGAAGAAAAGATGAAATTTAACTACAGCAAAACATGTGAAATATATGCAATTACAATTTGGTCACAGGACACAAATATATTCTCAGGAACACTATATTTAGAGCACAGACTATTCCAGAACCAGGTGCACATTTGTAAACCATTAGCACTCTTTGGTGCATAGCCTGATTTAAGTAGATTCGCTCACAAAAATTTTATTTAGTGGAATTGTTTCCAAAGCACAAGCGGCCAGCCACCCACATGATTCTTAAATTTTTATGCTAAATACTTCGACTCTTATGCTGTTCATATCTCTTTGACCCAGATTACATCTTGCCTAAATGTGAATGTGAAATTATATTGATACCGTTAAAAAAAAAAAAAAGGAATACCTGAATGGACCCCACAGCTATTAAAAGAAAACAGTTGATAACAAAGATAAGAATTATGAACAAATTCTGAAAGCTTAATAATACACTCAAGTGATGAGAGAAGGTAGACTGTAAAGCTAACGACATAAAAATGCTACATATATTAAAAGGGAATTGTTTTACTTATATTTGAGTTACAAGAAAGAAAATAACTCCTTCCATGCTAAATGCATTCCGCTGAAATCAGAACCAGAGAATGGTAATTTTGCGCTTTATGCCATCTGGCCTACTTGATGTGAAAGAACACTTGCACACTTGAGAAGTCAGCATTTGATGACAAAGTGCTAATCATTTACCTAAGCATAACTATTTTTATTCTATTTTAAATACTTCTGAAAAGCTTTAAAAACAATGGTTGGGTACACATTAAACACATACCAAAGTTTAAGAAGCTGGAAGAAGGCCAATCTCCACAAGTAAGATGAACCTTTTCTTGGGGAAATGGATGGAGGCAACTTACTCTGTGATCACTGTCTGCTACCTAATAACAGTTTTGCATTGGTGAGAACATGACTCAATCATTGTCATTATATGAGGATAAAAATAATCTTCCTTCTTTATTTTTCCTCTTTTACATTTCTATTTTGTTTTCTAATGAAAAAATTGTGTTGCAGATGATCAGCTTTTGAAGTAGCTCTCCTATTCATGTGACTAACAAAGGGGATGGAACGCATTTTTTAGAAGAAGGTGTCCATTTTATTGCATTTCTCCTCAGCAGCTTTACAATCAAATGAACAGCTCTGAGGCTGTAGTGAGTGCTTGTGTAACCTCTACTGTATAACTTCTAATCATAATTACTATCAGCCTTTTTACTAGTAAACTGTTCTTAGATTGACAAGAACATTCTTTCTTTGTTGACTAATAATGGATGGCTACAATGATAGCACTATAAAAACTCAAAATACCTTTAAATATATTAAAAGTGCAGTTTTTCACTCAGGAATGAATAATTGACATGAAATCCATGTTCCTCAGCTGCTAGAATTAGATTGCTCACCTGTACAAATCTGTAACTGCAGCACTTGAAATCTACCCATGCTGTCAAAGCTTTCTTCTCAGTTTCCACAAAGTGACTAATTTAGATAGTCCTAGTAATATTTACTACTTATACAAACTATTTTGGAAATGTCAGCCCATCATCTGTAGGAATGGCACTATCAACCATATTTTTCAGATAGGGAATATAAAGCATATAGGTATTAGGAACAGCAGTTATTTAAACAGCTGCTGCCATCATGAAAGAAGATGGCAAATAATATATTCCTTATTTTCAGAGGAAAATGAGAGATGTAAATCATACCATAGGTCAGGCATCTCACTTCTTACCATATACATACAGCATATTCTTACAGGACTGCAAATCTCAAATGTTCTGTGAACATGGTAACATTACTTTAAGAGACTTGTTCTTTCTTTCTGTGTTGTATTCTGATACTTCAAAAAGCCAAAATTAACTGGCATGCACATAATAGATTCTTCAAGGAAGGATCATGGTCAGTCTGGACTGAATAAGGTTTGGAAGAGCAGGAATGTTTCCTTCTAGAGTTTAACAAATGGTAGAAGCTAAGAGTCCTTTTTGGCTGGAAAACTGGGAAGGACTCCACCTTCCAGGCCGACATGAAACTAGAGGAACTTAACCAGAAAGAAGAGGAAATAAATTTCTACTGCATTGTTTCTGTCCTACCACTACCCATTGTTTATGAAGGGAAGAAGAATGAGCATTCTAGAACACTCCTTTTCTTCCACTCTCTCCTGAGCTGCTGCTTACACAGCCCTGGGAGCTTAGACAAACTTAAAGGAGGAAACTGCCAAAAGAAACACAAGATGATATGTGACTGATGTTGAAAGGGCAGAATGACTAGATGGGTTGGTAACATTATTTTCATAAACAGCCTTTAAAAATGTCCTTACAGAGAAGAGTTAGGACCATGTTGATATGAGTCAGTTGTGTCTTTGGAGCAAAATAAAGTGCAAACAAACTTGGCCTAAATCACACTCATTCTGGCTTTGCATCAATGATCTGACCACACCACTGAACCATACCACACCTAGTGCTGTGGAAACTGAAGGAACAATGTGAACTATCTGCTTTTTGGCTTTTTGCACCACTAAAACAAGAATGATAAGAGAACATTTAGAATAATCTATGGTATGTTTTCATGATAATTCTCTGGAGGGTGATAAAGCAGTGCTGCTCTGGAGTTGAGCCCTGTGAAGATCACAAAAAGACTAGATGTTGGCTCTAATCTTCCTTTCATATTTGAGCCGCGCAAATATTTGGAGAACTGGTTTAGCTCATTTTCTCAGGACTTCTCCTGCATAAATAGAATCCCTACTTGCACAGAAGCAGCATAACAGTCAGGGTTCTGGCACACAGGGTTTGCTAAGAGGAGCAAAGGAACTCAGCTTGCACTCCATGGTCCAGGGTGAATTCCCTGATCTTGGGCTGTGCAACTTTAAAGACGCTCGTGGGACCAAGGGGAAGAACAGTAAAGGTGACTTCAGTAAACAGTAAAGCAACATAATGAGATGAGCACCCTCCTGAATATCTAACCAACTGGATTTATATTACTCACAAATAAAACCTTTTCTCCTGAACTCAAGACATATGTATATTTCCAATAATGTAAGCATTCCATTGATCTTACTCTGTATGTAATGCAATTATTGAAATATTACTGCCCTAAGTGAATGGACATGGCCTCAAGTTGCACTGTGGAGATTTAGATCAGATATTAGGAAAATTCATTTTCACAGAAAGGGGTGTCAAGCATTGGAAATGACTGCCCAGGAAAACAGTAGGGAAATCATCATGCCTGGAAGTGTTAAAAAATACATGGATACAGCACTTGAGGACATGGTTTAATGGTAAACATGGTGGTGGTGCTGGGTTAGCAGTTGGAATTGAGGAAGTTAAAGATCTTTTCTAACCTCATTGATTCTATGATTCTGTGCATACCTAATTATTCCTAGAAGAAAATGTATTTAATGAATTATGATTTGATTCCTGAAGGAATTCCAGGTCTGATAATTACAGACCATTTATAATATTCTGAAATATGAAAAACAAACAATGAGAAAACATGCATTACCATTTCCTACCATGAAAATATTTGGAAAATCTCAGACAGAAGAGAATTGTGAAGAATGGTTTATTCTTTTGTAATAATTAACACTCATTACTTAACCCTCTAAAGTCTTTAAAGTAAGAGGGATTTCTACAACTTTTCTTGGGACGTTGTCCATAGTCTGCCTCAGGGATAATAACCTAAAAAGTAGCAGAACAAAAAAAAAAAAATCCTCCAGAAGATTAAATGCTGAAAATTGCACTTTGATTAAAAAACAAGGAAAGGAAATATAGAGAAACCAATTTAATCTCATAGTAGAATTGGTAAGGCTCAAAAGTTATGACTTAAATGTCTCTTTTTCACTGTATTAAAACCCACTAGCTGGCTTGATTTAGAGAGCCTTCATTTATGCTTCAGCTCTTGGAAGAAAAATAAATCTGGGTACATGAACCCATAAACAAATTAAATCTATCCATACTTGTTTGAGAATGTTTATGGAAAAAGTCAAGTGAGGGGAAAAAAATCTTTATTTATAAAAATCAATTTTTTTAAATTAAGTGGTAAAAATTTTACCATGCCACATAAAAGGATTTAATGGACAGCCTAGCAAACTTGATTAAATTGCCCTTTCCAGCTTCCTCTGGTTCTGCAAACACTTGCTTCACATATGGGAACTATCAGTGAATTCAGTGGGATGACTAATTTAGAAAACTTGAGTATATACAAAATTACTCTATAAAATCACATCACCATGTTTTCCCTAAGTTAACTAATCACAACAAATATCACAGTTTAATAAACCTGACTTCTACAAAGGAATAAGCAACTTCTAAATTTTGAATCTACAGCTGGAAACCATCAGATTTATCTGAGATAGGTTGGAAAAAGTGTGGGTAATCATCTCAATTACAGTTCTCAATTATTTTGTCCATCAACACATTTAAACATTTTCCACACAGTGCATTTAACAGATTGTTTTCTATATTGGCAGTTTGTGGCCTTGATAATTTCTTTCTCACTGAACACTAACAGAGAATAAAAAATTTGATCATATGAAACACGAATCAGCTTCAAAAAGAGACTGTTTTGCATACCTGTGTTTGGGAATTAGGTACCAACTTATACATATTCTGGAGTTGTCCATTTACTTTTTTACCTGTTTTGACAGAAAGAAAAATAAATTCACAGAATTATTATTTTTTTTGTCCAAAGCAAAGCAAACCAAGTTTATCCACCTTTTATTTGTCAGCTTGGAAAGTTAGAAGGCTTAATAAAAAGCCTGTATAAAAACACACCATGGAAAAATTGTTTTGTCCTGTGTCTCCAGATCCATTAATATATCTGCAAGTCCCACTCTTCACATTTTGACAACAAGGAAATGAAATGTATTCTTCTTGTTTTGTTTATGGTTTTGTTTATCTCAGTGTTTCAACAAACTCCCAGACTTAAACTCTGAATTTTTTTCTCTTAAGTTTTCCTCTTAGTTTCTAAGTATTAGAAGTTTCTTGTGATGCAGCTGTTGAGTAAGTCAAGAAAAAGTCCTGTTCAGCACCTACTCAATTCTAGCATGCTGCTTCAAACTTTCTCTGCATCTTCCACCTTTACACTTTTCTGCTGCCCTTCCAACAATGGATGTGCAAACAAGAGTCAAGCTACATGTTTTTTCCAAATTCCATCCTAAACAGATGAGAAGTAGAAAAAAAAAATTCAACTCTAAAGAAATATCAATTGAGACACCTTTAAGTTGGAAACAAGTCTTTCAAAGTGCTCGATACTTCTAAATAACAGGACTTACTATTGGCCTAAATTCAAGGGAAAAGTGACAGAAGTTTTTGAATCACTTCATGAGAAAATCATGGCAAGACAGTCTGAAATAAGCTACTTTCATCTCTTCTGAAAAAAATCAGTTAAATAAATTTGAACTTTTGCCATGCCTTTCATGTGTTTTCAAATCATGAATTAAAAGCAGATTCTCCTCCCAGCCCCTCCCAACATGTTTAGTATATAATAAAAATTCGGCCTGTGGATTCAGCAAATCCAGGAACATGCACAAGAACTTTCAGTTTGTATAACTGATATATTCTTCAGTGGGAACAAGAACATTTACAGTGAAGGATGTTCGGTTTAGGTTGAGATGCTTCTCCTATATGAGAAGAACTTGACACAAAACAAGAAATTAGCACAGAAAAGAAATGTCTATTTGTGTTGATTGATAAACTTTACAGGCATCTGGTTGTACATTTATTATAAATATGCACTCTCTGTTTACTGGCCACATTTTCTGTATCTACCACAAAAAATATGAAAGGCTTGAATTCAAAAGTGCTGACAACTTTCCCATTATAAGATTCTTTATCAGTAGACCAGAATGTAGACATGCAGGGTAATTACAAACTCTTGGGATTTAACTGCTGCAGAAGCATCCACTGAATACACAAGTCTACACTGCAGACAAAAGAAATCTTATGTAAATAGAATATGAACTCTTAGAAGAAATAATCTTTCAACCAAATTCAATGGGTCACCATAAACTAACATGAATGATTCTCCTGACCTATTAAAAATGTAAAATGTCTGTAAGAAACAGAATTTAGAAATACATCATATAGAAAGATAAAATTTGGTGGTGTTTTCACCAGTCTTGAACAAGTAATAAACTATAAATATTTGCACTCATCACTCCCTCTTATTCTAAGTGCTGAAATAAATTTCATCACTTGCTCTACAGATGACTTTAAGATGTTTGAAATGTAGAAAAAAACAGAAAAAACCCACTTGGTAGGATATCTGTAAGGCTGCAAAGCAGAGCTTTTTGTGAATCAGGTATAGATAAAGGCTACCACCATTATCCTCTTTAAGCTATGGTATATCCATAGCATTATTCTGGACTGCTAAAAGAGCTCCATGGACACTGGGCAGGTGCTTCAAACTTACAGCTTTGTACTCTATAATTAAGGCCAACAAAACTGTTTATTAGGGAGTATGAAGGTTTTCCCAGTGTTATAAGCCACCATACTGCTCCCTTCCCCTATCCTCAAGTATATTGAGCTCTGTAACTCACCTACAATCAAAACTGAAGTCCAAATTAAATTTCAGCTGGAAATCTCATATGAATAAGGCTCTCTAATGAGAATTCCCATTCTTTACATTTTGAGTCAAGCTAAAAATACTAAGCATAGGAGTTTCCACCATCTTCTGAGCAACATCATGTTTCAAAATACCTTTATACAAATACTTGAGGAAAATAAATCAAATGGGATAATCTGTTAAGTCCTCTTCTCATTACAAGGAGGAAAACTCGACTGATGCCTGTTTCCTCTACTGGTATGAGTGATTCTTTCAGCAGTACATGGTTTTACAAGGGTTAATTTGACATCACTTTTCCTGCATTGTCTTGGGATTTCAGAGGAGAACCTTAAAATATTAATGACATCCAGCCATAGGTGTTATGCACTGCTCCATGGAAACAAAAACAAAAGCATACATGACACTGCATGCTTCAGACATGATAAATATAATACTCTGATTGTAAATTAGCTTCAAGTTCATCTTTTGAGTGGAGTAACAAAGGGCTCATTGAGGCAGGACAGGCTCCATCTAACTTGAAGACCAGCTTCAATGTAAATGCAGGTGTAAAAGAAGATTCAAATAACGCTAATAATTTCCATCACTCATGATGGAAAATAAATTCAATGGATTAGTTGGGTGATGGTTGATGGATTAGTTCATTACTTGATCATCTTATTATTCATAGCCTAAGGAAAAAGCTTAGAATCCAGCCAGAAGTATAAGTATTTATACTCAACACTTGATGTGTATCTGTACTCAACACTGTTAGAATTCTATCAACCTGCAGCGGACCCTCTATTTGCAATGACAAGAGAGTACCTTTCAGAAGATTAGGTGGTAGTTTTTCAAAACCAAAATATTTCTAGTTTCAGCAATTGATAAGAGAATTTTTAGGGGCATAATGGATGGCATTTAAACCATAAAAACTTGATCAGTAACTTAGTCTAATTAATACCACAATAGAGAAAAAATACTGTCAAAATCAGCAGCTATTTGATTAACTACTGTCAAATACTTACTAGAGAGAACTGTCTTATGATTCAAAGTCTTGCTCCAAACACTATCCTCTGCATTGTCTTTAACTCCAAATTCATAAGGTGTGTTTGGCTTCAGATTGTCAATCACTGTCTCTGTAGCTGGGCAGAGCTGAAAAACCCATTTCTTGTCTTTACCTTTTTCTCTGTAGCGAACTGTATAGAACCTGCTCAGGGAAAAAAAAAAAGTAGATCTACTCAAAGGAATTCACTATAACAATTTTTGTGAGAAAATAATAATGATGATGATGATGATGATGATAATAATAATAATGTTCTATTGTTCTTGTTCTTCTTTCTGGCTCTTTATGGTCACCAAATATCACAAAAGCCAGATTTATTCCACATATATGTACCCCATCATATAGACCCTGACATTAGGAATATTGTACAAAGATCAAAAGGACAGTTTCCTTATTCACAAACACCCATTCTATGCAAGGTTTTAACCACAAAGTGTAAGCTCATTGTCTGAGCAGTTCCTGTAATTCTGACATATGCCAGAACCAGTCAATTGAAGCATGAGCCTGCTAGTCAAGAAGCCTCTACTGATTTCTCAAAATCATCTATATTCATCCAGTGAAAGGTGTTCCTGTCAAAATTAGCCCAAAAACACTTTCCAGGGAAGACCAGTAATATCTGTTGTTTGTGTAACACATTCCTCATTCAGAGATCCCATTATGCCCCCACTTCAAACAAAAAAATAAACCAAGACATTACTTCCAGCAGTTTAATAACATGATGAATGCTAACAGATTGTGAAATTAGGAAACATTTCTACAGAAATTTCCCAATTCTGTCAAGGAGCACCACCCTGAAAAAGCATGACTGCAATGTTAACCAATCAAAAAAAAGGTAGTGGAAATGGTGAGAGCTTAAGCACAAGAACTCCCCTGGCTGACTATAGTCTCATTTTCAATATACTTGCTGAATCACAACCAGAATGGAGTGGAGGTTTCTTTTCTTGGAAAAGCAAATCTCAGAGAGATTTGGCAACTTTTTAATCCAAGTATTACTGAAAATTGTTACACATAACATAAATAACTCATATCCATCATCCATATTTATCTCACATTTACATCATCTGAAAAGGGACGAATTCAGTCCGATTGTATTTTGCCACACTTAAATAGAACAACTTAATGCATGCAAATCAAGTTTGTGAGATTTATTACAGGAATTATACAGACAATTATATAAAGACAAAGGATCTCTTCCTTAAAAAAACCCAAACCAACCAAAAAAGGGTTCTTAAACAACTGAAAAAGTTTCAAAAGTCCAGACTAAATTAATTACTCCGTGGACCAAACTTAATACAGCCAATTCATAAATCTGCTTCAGCTGAAGTTACAGAAGAACACTTTCAGAGTACAATTTAGATGAAATGTGACTGTTGAGTAGACAGAAATTCCTACTTCACTATTAAAACACAACCTAAGACAAGGCAAGTGTCTCTCATGGAAAATATTTCCATACATAATGGTTCACCTTGTTTACAGATTTTATCTCATAACTATCAAATTTGGTTTTTGGCACCAAAAATATAGATTCTCCATGTAAACCAGGAGCTACAATTCAGCTCATTCAGGTACTTCACCAGGTTCCAAGATCAATATTTATGTTCACATAACTTCTTTAACTGTACTACTCTGTGTTCAAAACAAGATATAGTCTAACTTAAAACTTGAAAAGGAAAGAAAAAAAACAGTAAGGAAAAAAAAAGACAGACAAATAGTGAGTATCCTCTCTCAGTTCCAGGACTACCAAGTAATAATCTGCCTCCTTAATTCTGTGGGCTGTGATCTAATCAAATGTCAAATAATAGACCTAATTGCAGTTAAACTGACAAAGAACATTTTAAACATTTTAATGTTGCCAATCCATTATTGGCAACATTAAAAGAAGGAAAAATTCTTCTCCTTTGTCCTCTTAATCTATTTGTATGTAGTCACAAAGCCATTAACCAACAGAAGCTTATTTGAACTCCCTGTCACTGTCTTGCAAAGGATGTACCTTTAATAAACAAATTCAATCTTCAACACAAATGCCTCTTACTGGACCCCATACAGTTTTTTGGTGAGGGATTTGGAGTATAGACAGACATGAGATGTGAAGTGGAAATAGTCACCTTCTTTCCTTGTCTGAAAGAGGAATTTTCATTGATTTTCATCCTCATCCTTACCCTTTCCTACCTATTTTAATCCAATGGGATAGAAATAAAGCATTTGTATGTGATGGAGAAAAGAGAGTATACTGCTTCAGTTCAGTTATTGAATCAGTTATTGAACAATCTAAAAGAACAGCTGCATCAGAAATGAGGAGAAAAAAACTTGTTGATAATGAATAGGCTTTTAAGTGGCTGTCCCCACTTGCTTCTAGTGGACAAAATGTTCTACTTTTTAATGCTGTCTCCACACCTGGAAATTTCTTCGCTCTAATATAAATTAAAATACTAAGAACACATGCACAATAAAAAAAAAGGGCCCCATCTTTCACTTAAATTCAAGACTATTATAAAACCTGAAAACAAGATTTTCATAATTGTGCCAAACTATGCCATTAGAAAGAGAAACATACAGCTCAGAAGAAATGTGCTCTCAATTCCAAGATTTCCAAGCCTATAAAAACTTCACCAAGGGTATAATTATTTCAGTGGAAACTTGCCATAGTGAGTACTAAAAACACTGACTGTGATGACAGAATTTCCTCAACCATTTCAATAAAAAGCAATAAAAATGAAGTTCCATTTAAGAATTTGCAGGTCACAATCATTTGACTATTAAAAATATCTAAATATCTCCATGTGCTTTTGGGAAAATGCAATCATTTGTTTATAGAGTAAAAATTCAGAAATGCCATGTTTTCTCATCAAAGAACAACAACTCATTGTTAAACCAGACCAAAAAACTGCCAAATAAAATGCAATTTCAGTGTCTGCCTGAGAACACTGTACTGATTGAATGTTGTTGTAATTTTAATTTCTCCCTTTTTCAAACCTTTCTTTCATCAAAAATACAATATCAAACAGTCAACACGTATAATTGAAGACATGAGTAAGCAGTAAGATCCAGTCACCACTCACATCTATCAATCCCCTTGTGGCAGTGACATACAGGCACAAAATGAATGCAGCTGGCTGAACTGGAAACATTCAGCAAAACATCTGCATAGATCCCCTCCAGAACAACATAAGGCAGGCTGAAATAGAGTGCTGTCATACTTACATAGAAGGGAAAGCTACACTACATGTTTCTCAAATAAAACATTTCCCATTATCTCTGTGAGGTAAGAAAAGGAAAAACTGATTGCTCACCACGGGGTCCTAACAGCTAATGCACTGTGGAATCCTCCTAGGAATGCTGGTTTGATGTTTCAGCAAGGAGATGGCACACCCAGCTACACTTGGTGAGAAATTATTTCAATCTAGATCCTCAGCAGGTATAAAGACCTAACAATATTTCACTTAATTTAACAATTCATTTTGATTAATTGATTTGTTATGTGTTTTGGTGGGGGACGTTTCATCAGAAAAATGTTTATTGAGTACTCTTGTATTTATATTTACAACAAGTATTAATCAAATGATTGCAGGGGTTACTCTGTTTCTTTGCCAGCTAGCACTCTATAAAACATTAGAGCTCTTTTATCAAACTCCATAAAAGTTAGTACCTCCCTCTCTCCCACTAACAGGCAATGCTTCACTCATTTGAAGATACCACCAATGAGGCCACCCTAGGAACTGCAGAAAAATTTTACCTCCTCCTTTTTTAATAGACAGCTAAAACTCCAACAATTTAAAACAGAAGGTGCCATGAGCAGGTGAGAGGGTTTTTTCACTCAGAAATAATCTCGGTAATAATGAGGGGGGGAAAAAAAAAACAAAATTGGCCACAGCAGAGGAATAAAGATCCTGCATTCATCAAGAGAGCCTCTTTCCATGTACATTTGTGCAAAATCATGGAATGTTTAGTGTCTACATTCTTGAAATTATGTATCTTTGATGGTATTTTTACTTTGCTTGCCTCCACATATGACATACACAAAATGTGATGGCAGAAATAAATAAGTAAGAACAAGTTCATAATTTAAAGGAAGCCACAAGAGCATAAGATTACTCATAGGCCAACCACTGTAGTGATTACTGCAGCTGCAGAGTCAATGTAAAAGACTCTCAGCCTGACACAGAAGGTTGTTTCTCTTCTATGTTCAGCTTACAAAGTTTGTTTTTTCAAACTCCGTGATGCAAGGCAGTGCTCAGTTTAGAGACAGCCTTTTTTTGCACTGGAAGTCAAAATAAAATGACCATTTTAAAGAAAGAGCACAGAGGGTTTTTGCTATTGAGATGAAGCAAATCTTATTCACTGTTAAAAGAAATAGAATTCTAGGATGGATAGGCAAGACATTAAGTTTTCATCTGTCAGTGTGAATGATACTGTTTTGCCAAGAATTCCAGTGCCATTTTTCCATTTTTTAACCAAATCTCATTTCAGCCAGATACCCAGAACATGCTTGCACAGTCAAATAATCAGACTCAAACAATTAGATACTGGAAATCTTATAAGGCAGATTATATAAGGATGGTTTTGTGAGATTTCAAGACTAGGTCAGTTTGTATAAATACCATGGATTTATTTGGAACCAGGTCCCAACTAAAACTCCAAACAACTTAATCATCACTATTTTAGTCCCACATAGCACTAAACAAACAATTAAGCCTTGGAGATACAAGAACATTCCAGCTCTGTGATTTTGTGTTGCCAGAGACAATCGATTAGAAAGGTCATTTCTTTTTTGTTCACAGAAATGTAATCAGAATTTTTTAAAAGAGATTATCAGCATAACAGGTATTTATTTATATACAGTTAGATTTCATTAGAAGTGCAGCATCCATTTAATGCTAGAAAGCAATAAAAGAAATGGTTTGAACTATGATTTTTCATACACTGAGTGTTGCACAAATTGACCCGTGAAGTTGATTATATTGTTTCCTTTTTTACTGCTAAGTTTACTTTAAAGTAACTGACACTGGCATATATAAAAAATTGAAAGAATGACACTAGTGGTGGTTACCAGTTGGAGGTTTACAAAGCACTTTCTAGTTTAGTTTTGACTCTTACATAATCACTAAAATTCACTTCTTCCACTTAAAACTTTTAGTAGAATGACTGAAAGGAAGAGTGAGAGTCTGAAAAAGGAGAGACTGAAAAAATCATTCCAGTTTAAACAAGCTTTAGCATGTACTCCCTCAGCAGCAACTCAAAAGCATCTGAAACTCAAGGAGTGTGTTCGCTGCTCTATGTTTTCCTTTAAGAAATTCTGCTATATTTAAAATACATTTCGTATGACACTTGCAAGACAAAGTATGACTTAGTTGGCAGCTGCGTAATGATAGAAGTTTGTAAATGAGCACAGGAGGAGATATGCACATTTCTTTCTGAATTTCAGATTTTAAAAACCCTACTTCTATGTACTATGCAACAAAAAGACTAAGTATGGACTCTTCTCTGGTTTTCCCTTACTGTTTTTCTTACTTTTTTTTAAAGCATCAGATAATAACAAAATAAACCACAAAAGTTCTGCTACTTGCAACTATGACATTAGGACATTTAAATTACAGATAAAGCAATTAAAACAATGCCAATGTGAAAATGTCACAGCATTTAACTTAAAATAGACATACCTTCATGTTTTAAATTACTATTTTTGCATGTATTTGAAAGTGTGTTTGTTTTTCTACACAATCCACTCACTAGATTATTATACTTTACTGTATCTATAAGTTCTGCTTTAATCTAATACAGAAAACAATGGGTTTTGTTCCATCCCCTGACTTTTCTTCCTAAAGAAGTAAAAGTCAAAGTCCAGCTTTTTTGACCCCCAGCTACAGAGGTGTTCTAATCAAAGCAAATACAAAGAAAGAAAAATCTACAGAGTACCCTCTCTTTCTCAGACTTGGATGGGAGAGTAAATGAAGCCCCAGTACTTTTATTTTGACAGATCTGTCCACTAATATTTGTTTGAACACAGCTATGCAGAGAGGAAACAAACCTCTTACTCTCTTGGAAGTAAAAAAAAAAAGAGGAACTGAACGTGGCTCTGCAGCAGGATATTGTGATTTTGCCATCTTCCCTCATCAACTGTCTTCCACTGGTGTCAGAAAGCAGAGGATGCTGAGAAAGGTTCCACCAACTGTACTTTCTGGTGTTATGTAGTTTTCATTAGTTACATAAAACTAATCACTTGAGTTTTTTGATTTAGATATTTTTGGTTTATTTTAAATTCTAGTGCTAAGGGTCAGATGAGAGGTAATAGTCACTTCAAGAATGCTTCAAAATTTCATCTTCCATTTTTGGTCCACAAAAATGGCAGTGAATACTTTTGTTACAACAAGGGATTAGCATTTGGGGTTATCTTGAGGGTAATATCCAGCACTCTATTGGCTTATGCTCTTAATCTCTAGGGAGTTAAGCCAAAAGAATGGTTTGTTGAAAAATGTCACAGTAAATTTTTTCGTTGGAGTTTCTTAAAAATCTCATCGATACAGAAGACCACTATGTTCCCTGAAGAAGGAAGCAGTAATTTCACTGAAGCAGTAAAAGATATTAAGGCTGTTTGAGAATATGGCACCTCTTATTCCAAACTCATTTGCTCACAAAACCAGATCTTCCAAGGAATATCCCACTGAGGTCAAACTTGCACTGGAGAAAACCTTGGCCAGCAGAATTGCGCTATTCCATGTGGTTTCTATCTTCTGACTCAGTAACACATTGAAATAACTGTTATTATGCAACACTTGTACAAAAGCCTAACATCCACATGGAGATGGTAAAATCTGAGAACAGTGACTCCATTTCAGGTCATGGGGAGTTACAACTTTAAACCTTGGTGGGAAATTGACTGACAGAACTGAGTTAAGAGGTTCTGAGTACTGCTATGTACTGCCAATGCCAAAGGTTAGAGGTCAGCCACTAACAGCAATCTTGAGGATGATTAACCGTCACAGTGAGGAGAATATGACAGATGAAAAAGCATCAAGCCAGGTAGACTGCCCTGAAATAGATTGAATTTTCGGTGAATCTGTTACTGGCTTTTTAAGTCTTGTACTTTTATCACAACACTAACTTGCTAAGAATAGACAACTTCCTATTTTTTTCTTATTGTACATTATCAACAGTCATTCAAATTAATATAATAAATTACTAGTTTTTCTTCTACACACTGAGTAGAAATATATGTGGATCTAATCTCTCTTAAAATTCTAGATATACACACCATGGTCACATAGACAACTGTTTTCATCTTTTATACGAATCACAAGCACTTTGGTCCAGTAAAGGTAATATTAATAAGAGCACCACTTAGGTGACTTTCCTTCTCTTCATTAACTGCCTTGTTATGCTTGATTGCAAAAATAAAATCTGGTTACAGGTATATACCTATCTTTGATAAGATAATTTGTAACGATATAAATGTTTTTAAACTAGCTACTCCTGTCTGACAATATTTCAATAAAATGTGCACTTTAATCCCTGAGAGGAGGAATACTTCAGAATATATTCTAAACATAGCAAGACACTAGGAGCACACTGCCCTAACTGAAAAACTGTGTTAGAAACTTTGTTCCCACTTTGAGTCAATGAGTGCCCAAAAAGAAAATTCAGCTACTGAGGAGAAAACACAGAATTGATGAAGGCATGCTGGGGGATACCATTTGCCTTGAATTTCCAGGTGGATTAATACGGGATATAGATTTCTCCTGAAGCGTTCTTCATTCCCACAACATTGGTGCTGACACATCACATAAAGATAAAACCACTATGTTAGAACACTTTACAAGCTCATCCAAGATCAGCTCATTTCTTTAGTTTCACAGAGTAGGAAAATATTTGCTTCTTCCTTTATTGAAAGAGCAAAATCTAAGCCTTAACCAACTTTTATTTCTATTGAAGAAAAATCTGATCAAATTTCATCCTTGGACATTTACTAACATTCCATAACTGTTTCCTAACAAACACTAACATTTTTTTAATAGTTTGAAATTCTGATTGGTGATGAAGATCCAAAATTTTTTCATGAGAAGTTTCTGATGCTTGAAAAGGATCAGTCCTTTTGTGAGGTATGAAACTTTTGTAAAGGTATGAAAAAAGTAATCCTGGCTAAATGGGATGTGTTTTTTAACATAGCCTATATTTGACATCCAGTTTAATTGTGTCAGCTAGAGTTTTCTTATGAACACCTGAGTAAGAAAAGTCAAGTCTAAATTAGACAGCTACAAATTTGACAAATATTAAAGAGGTAAAAGAAATGTTCTAAACCAAAAAAAAACCCCAAAAGAACATTTAAAACCCAAAAGATAACAGTTGCAAAACATGTAGATGCATCCCATGGGTTCACGATGTTTCTTTTTAGTTTTACAAAACACTGTTGAGTAGAATAGAGCTTCACATAATATAAATGAAAGTAAAAATATTCAAGGAAGAATATAAAGAGAAACACAAGTAGGGAAAACATCTGCATTAGCAATTTAAATAATTTTATTCATCTACAGAGGGTTGAGTAAACCATAATAGTGCACTTAAATGAGAAGCTCTTCTGCACTATGACTTCTCTTGAAACTGCTTCTTGGCGAGCCTTCCTGAGTTTCCCACTCACTGTGTCACCCAGTAAATGCCAAAAATACTGACATAAAAGAGATCCTTTTTTACAGAAGAGATCCTTTTTTACTTACAACAGAAAAATAATGAAAGATGTACTGCATCAGTTTTAGAGATAAGACAAAATAAAGGAAACAAAAATCAGTGTTACAGCATCATTCCCCCACCTCAGCACAAAAGGCTTCTTTTACACTATTTCAGTCAACTCTAAAGTGAAATTTTTCCTGTAATTCAACAAAGTTTCAATTGGTTCAGATACAAATGAAGGTAGAGCTAAGGCCATTAGTTTAAGAACAAAGGATCCAGTGTGAGATACAAGATTTGTACTTCAGCATGTAGACATCTCACTAAAGTTGCGGTCAAGTAAAGATTTGCAAAGCACTAGCATGAGCAAATGAGAAAACTGACTTCACATTCAGAACTATTGTTTACCACATTTTAATTTTCACTGTAAATTTATATTATTCACAGCAGGGAGCTGCCCTGAGTGAACTCATGGTAGTAATAAAGCCTGTCCTTTTCTGTTGTTACCTGTCACTAGCACAGTTACTTGTTGCTGTCCAGTCATGTTGAGGGTTGACAAGGATGCCCCAAGAGAGGAACACAGAGGTTGGGGTGAGGGTGCCAACCACCAGCTGCAGAGGCTTCTGTGTCTTGTTCCGACCTACATAAGGAGCATATAAAGTTAATTTCTCTCTCCTGCATTATATAAAGTTTTTGCAGATGGACAATTAAGTAAATCATGATCTCT
The DNA here is from genome assembly GCF_012460135.2 of Molothrus ater. Taxonomy (NCBI): domain Eukaryota; kingdom Metazoa; phylum Chordata; class Aves; order Passeriformes; family Icteridae; genus Molothrus; species Molothrus ater. The sequence goes on along the minus strand of NC_050479.2, from coordinate 99,882,562 downwards.
TCTAAGCTTGAAGGGAAAGGTACAACAGTTCTCTAATTTTCATGGTCACTATTTTTAACATGTGATTTTCAAAAGTGACAGTTTCACATCATCATTCCTTCAACCTAACATTCCAGTTAAAACTAGTTTTTGAAAATGGTCATTTGGTGGTTTAAGTACACTTAGTATAAGAATAAGCTATTGGTAGATTAAATTAAAAACTCTGGCTATCTTGGACTATATCAAGACACGACAGAGTCCAGGACATTAGAAAGTCTCCGTGAATGTGATAAAAATAGTATCTTCTTGGCAGGTTTCTCAGTAACACTGCAAATATATCTACACATAATAAATATTTTCTAGAGCATTCTTAAGAGTAAAATAAAACCTACAAAAGTTCTTTTGCTTTTAACTGAAGGCAGATCTGAATCAGTGTCTTTATCTGCAGGAATTTTCTCTTTTAATTACCGACTACGTTGAAATCAGGTTTTGCAGGATACTGAACTTCAGCTTTGCTCTATATAAAGAAGCAGAGCTCTTGTAGGGAGAAAGAACTTATTTTAAAAAAGTTTAAATGCTAATAGATGGAAATGAACAAATTATGTAGAGACTCTATTTTGAACCTGTAGTTTATGAACTACTACCTGCCCAAGGAGAATCTCTGGTGTTTAAAAGATGATTGACTATAGGAAATCAATATATTCTTTACATCACATTACATATTCCAAAACTCTAAAGGATCTGTACCTCCTCAAAACATACAGGTGACCAACATTTCCTGAAAATTTATAAGCCACTGATCTAAAGGGTTTTTTCTCACTGTTGTGAATCAGATTTTACTAACTTTCTACTCGCACCTTGTTAACCCTATTACCTCTTCACTTAACCAGCCCCAGTGACAGCCTGTTTTGTATTTTCAACCAATATATGTGTGTACATTTAGAAATGTTAACTATGCTGGTTTTAACTTTTTTATGTTGATGATGAATATGTTGCTACAAAACCTACGTTAAAAACCAACATATATATGTTGCATCTGAAGGGTAAATCACTTTCCAAAATCTTTCCAGACATATTGTGCTACACCTAGCAAAGAGCAAGAAAAGATTTATCCCAAACATTACCAGGAGTTAGGAAAAAAAAAATCATCCAAAGATCATAGAATAATTTGGGTTGGAAGGGACTTTTAAGGTCCTTCTAGTCCAAGTCCTCTGCCATGAGCAGGGACATCTTCAATTGGATCAGGTTTCTCAGACGTGATCTGTCCAACCTGACCTTGAGTGCTCCCAGGGATAGGTCATGAGTTTATTTTTTGTAACAGTCCAGTCATCCTGCAAGAAGTCTCCACATTAAAGTACAGAATTAAGTCTCCATATTAAAGTAAGATTTGACAATATTAATGGCATGATTAAGGTCATATAGAAAGACTTTGAAACGATGAGAACAAAACTCAGATTTCTACTTTGCTGTGTATAGATTCAGCTGGAAATATCACTTTCTGTAACTTCTTGCAATAGTAAACTTAGTAGTAGATTGATATAGAGACAGACACACACTACCATTTTCCAGCGAGGAACTAAGAACATTAACATGTCTATGGATGAAGGAATCCTTACTTGTAATTTGGAAAGAATAATTTTAATGTCTTTAAACATCAGAAATTAATATTCTAAATTTCAATTCTCATTTGTAAGAATTTTATGCAAAAAAAATCTTTAGGTACATCTTCATGTTTTGAGCACCATGTGTATGGCTACTGACTAGGGAATGCTGTCCTATGTTTTACCTTTTCACATATGGAATTTGTGCATCCCAGTGAGATGCCTACAGGTAGAAACATCTTTTCAGAGAAACCCAGCACAAGGGTCTGTTTTCTTTCAAATATTTTAAGAAAGAGATGCAGTAATACTAAAATACCTGAACAAGATTTCTTGTTATTTGAAACACGTGCTGGTCTTACTGAAACCAAATACCGCGGCTCTGCATCTACAAATGAAGGAAAAAGGAATTAGTACAGATGTGCTATTTATTGAAAAAGAGATTAATCTGAAATTAATAAGAAAAAGTCAAATAGTTAGTGAATTCTTGACACATTGTCCAATCTTCATGATCTTTAGGCTGTTTTCTTTAAAATTCATTGAGTTCAAAATGTTAAATGATTTGATTAAAACGAAGTTGAGATATTTATTTTAGTTTGGGGAATTCCTCTTCAGAAATAAGATTTTCCCTTACACTTAAAGCCAGGTGTCAGAGATTTCTGCCCTTCTTAGTTATTTAAAACCAAGCTCTATTCCCTCTTAACTGCAACATGAGAGAAGGAGATTCCAGAAAGATGTCCACGGGTAGAATTTGGCTCACTCTCTACTGACCAAAATTATTTTTACTATTGCTTTTAAAAAACAGGATTACTCTACATAGAATTCTTATTCTAGTTTAGATACATTTATCTAAATGTATAAGTATAAATAAGAGACTGAATTTCCTGGGTATTTCAGTGTAAGAGGCAGCTTGAATTCTACCAGCTAAACAGAACTGCTAAGAAATAATTCATTTTTCTCGTACACTCACTTTTCTGTAAAGAGAGAGAAAGGAAAAGCAGTACCAAAAAACCAAAAGCTTGCTGTACTACTGAAAAAGTTCTTCCAGTGTGGGGAAAACCACTCTAACTTATTTGATTCTGTGCACATAAAGCACTGGAAACCCATACTATGAATGTACCTTAATTGTTTAATTAGTCATTTAAATGGGTTTCATCTGCACCAAATAACCAAGATAAGCATTGAAAACAGCTGTTCAAAGCAGTGTGGAAAAAAGAATTAGTTAAAAAATGAACTCCAAAGTGTAAATACATCTTCATTTACAAAAATTTTTTTTAATATTGAGAGGGGTACACAAGCGTGGGAGTGGTGTAACCACTTGGATATTTTTTTGTATTGAGACTGAAAAATAGAAATAAACAACACTTTAAAATAATTTTGTTTCCCTGTATTGTAAACCCAGTTTTCTGCTCTGCATTTATGCCCACTTGTGAGATGTTATAACTCTCACAAAGTATTCAACAGGATTATTTTAAAACATGACCTTGAAAGTTCAAGAACTACAAAGCCAGTCTTCAAAACTAAGAATTTATGGGTTTATCAGTAAAATGTCCAAGAATTGTGAAAGAAAACTATTAAAATACTTTGAAACAGTTTTTCCCTGCTCCATAAATGGAAAAATTAATTCTGGCTGAAATCAGAAATGACTTGTGTAGCAGTATAGAAATAGATAAGTGCTAAACAAAATATGGCAGTACACAAAGACTGTTAATGCCTCACTACAAAACCTGGCAGCCTTTCAGGATTCATTAGTTCTAGCAGGTGTTCTTGTTCTGTAACAAAGTGTTTTCTGTGGAAATATTTTGTGTTATATGCTGTTCATTAAGCTTTATTTTGGTGAGTTCAAAATATTGCCTTAATAAAGAATACAACACATTCCCATTTTCCAGAGGATTCATGGCTCTTCTGACTGTAATACAACCTAAAAAAGGAAGCATTTAGGAAAAGAGGCTGAGACTAGATATTGAGAGAGAGCTGTTAGAGAAGAGGCAGGTTTAAAAAGTACCACTTCTTTAGAACCACTGAACTTAAGACACTATTATGATCATTTTAACTGAAATCAGAAAATGAATTTGTTAAACAAATCCACTCAATACATGGGATACAACAATAAGTTTCTGTACTGTGTTTAAGCTATATCTTAATTTAGAAATATGATTCCATGATTCCTGAGCACAATTACCCATGCTACTATATAGATATTAAGAGTAGAGCAACTCTAATTTAAGTTAAATTCATTGGTTTTATGCACAGTACCAAAGCATTATGCATGGACAGGAGGGCACATGCCTTGAAATGCTTTTATTCTGGGCAGATATACATTCTATATCCAAGACACATGAAATTAAAAAATGCAGAGAGCTTTTTCAATATCATATAATGAGCCCTGACTCATTAGAATTGGGAGTTGTTTCTTAGTCTTCCACTGCAAATCAACATTTCTTTTAGTAAGTTCAGAAGACTACTGAGTTTCTACATGGATTCAGTCTTGCTGAGAAATATGACTATCAGTCATCATCACAATGCTGAAATCATCTGATGCTACTATGACTCAATTCATTTTCAGGGCGTTCAAACATTGCCTCACCCATGTATTAAATTCTGTCAAGTTACAGGAAATATTTCATGATAATCTGTGTTCTTTTATGATGCCTATACAGTCATAATCCATGGATTCCATGGATTCTTATAGACAGATCCATGTCTATAAGAAGTAGGAATCTTGGGGAGAGGTGAGTAACACAGCAGAAGAAAATGAAAATTCTGCAGAATACCAGAACTCAAATAATATTTGCACTAATTCATGTAGTGCTTAAGAGATAAATTGCTGAAATAGAAGGTAGGTAGGAAAATGCGATAGTTAGTCATAAAAATATGGATGTTTGACTGGATGTAATTATGATTCACAGAACAAATAAGCGATTTGCATGAAAATATATTTAAGAAGAGAAGTTTGTTTGAAAAATAAAATTATAACCTCAAGTAAAAGCAAACTACACCGCAGAGTACAGAAAACCTTGTTTGCAACTGAATATTGCTTAGTTTTTCTGAATTGCATTTAGTAAGAAAAGGATAGTTACGTAATTAAGATCAATGTTGAAATGTCTGGACACAGATGCATGAACCCAGCATCTGCCTCCAAAATAATTTCAACATTAATCAGTATATAACAGAGACATATATGATGAAGATGCAAAATACAGACCTATGAGGATCCCCATAAATGAAGGATCACTACAAACAATGCAAGCTTTAACAAGTTAAGCTTGAGATACATTTGTCAGTTTGCTATGAAAATCTTAGTAGCTCCTTGATGCCTAAGACATTCTTGGAGGGCTGCTACTCTAAGACCACTTTTTTCAATCTATTACTGTCTAACCCCCTTTATTAAGGCTAGAACAACTAATATCTTGGCTAAGAACTCCTTTCAGATCAGAAATAAAGTCCACAGAATGACCACCTTCAATTCTTTAACCACAAAATACTCTAGGAAAATGCCCACGTGTACCAGAGAAGTGCTCCTCCATAAATCCATGCCTAATTATTAGTGGTATAATTCCCCAAACATAGGCTATTATATTAATAAATTAAATTATTAAAAGAATGAAGCTTCTATTATCCACCTTAATAGCTTATGAAGACAACCAGAATGTAACAAAAAATACGTGCCACTGACATATCAGATTAACAAAGGAGAACACTTTCACATGCCATCAGCTAGGCTATCAAATCAATGGCAGCAAGCAACTAACACTACACTACAAAATGCTAGGAAAGTCTGCCTCTGTTCAAGCACACTATTCAGGGCCTAGCCAGTATGCACTTGCAAGCAAAACAATGTAAGTATGAACTGACTGATGAACGTAGATAGAACTTAGAATCTTAAAATAGTGTTACAAATGCATCATTAGAATTCATGGACCACTGGATTCAGAAATCAAAACAAAGTATTTTTTTGCTTCAGGCTGCAGGCCCTTAATCCATATTTAGAGATTGCTAAAAACTTACCATGGGATGTTGTTAAGGACAAAGTTGGAGGAAGGGGAGGATGGAAAGTATTGTAGTGTAACAAGCATGGGAGAAGACAGAGAAGTGGGACAAAGAGGCTGGCATGAATGATCCTGCTGCTGATCAGTGCACTTTTCTAGAGGAAGGGGCATCTGCTGGACACCTCCAGCTCCTCCCTTCCACTAGGCTCTGCTAGCATTAGCAATGGGAACCTGCTTTCTGGGAAGTTAGCAGGAGGCAACATAATGCTGAATTAACATTCATGTTATTTGGCATCTTGAAAAGCATGCAGCTAATACAACTGCCAGTCTCTGGTAACTGATAAGAAACTGCACAGCAAGATCTTTTAGCTAATCACTGCCCTAGCACAGATCCTTGAGTTACACTCTCTACAATGTGCTCAAGGTGGTACTAGAACCCTCTCATATACATACATAAACATGAAATTCACACAACACTTACTGGCAGTGTTATGAAGCAGGATTACCAATACATTCTCCTCTTACACTGTGCAATCTTGTGCAAGAAAAGGAAAAGTAAAAGCATTGCCCAACTTTGAGCTGGTTTTAGAAACTGAAAGGGAAAATAATTTTGCTCATTCTGTTAAGTAATTGCTGTTCATTCTTGCAAAAATTCCTGCGTCCACCCAACATTTTGGGTTTCTCCAACAGTATCAACAATTTCTAGGAGGTGGGCTTGCAATCTTCCTAGACAAGTTAGAAAAGACTTACACAAATCTCTTAAGCAAGTACTTTCTTTACAAGTCAGGAAGACTGAAAAAATTAAGATAAAGTTTTAAGTCAAGCCCAGAGCTTTTGGATGGGTCCATTCACCTTTCTATCAGTCTAGCGGAATTAACCTCTCGATATCTTTTGACACTGAATAGCTTTCATGACCAAAAATCATATTGTTTACTGTCATGTGAGCACATAAAGTACACTCAGCACAAACCACATCTGGTGGCCTGAAACAGAGGCACAATTCTTGGGAACAAACTTTGCTGCTGCCTTGTCATTGACATTTCAGTATATTCAGATCTATCTGCTAGAGCATGAAGCTGCTCAAGACTTTGCTGCCAGCAGAAGCTCATTACAAGTTCAGGAAATCCAACAGGATCTTTTTCTCTTTGCCCATGCCCTCTGCAGGCAGATCCCAATTCGTTGATAATGTTATCCAATTGCTGCCACAATTACTATATAATTAAACGAAGGGAAAAGAGATATTTTAAGATAAGAATTACTGCAGTGAGGTGCTGAATATTTTAATGGATGAAATGTAGGTGAATATCACATGTACAAAATAATATATCTTTTCTGAAAATCCTAGGAAATGTCATGTCCTTTATAATTGCTTTAAAAATATATCCATCTGTAGACATGTAATATTATAAATTAATACATCTGCTGACTTCAAGCTTCCTGTTAACAGGATCATAAAAGTGTGAGACCCAGCAGAAAAACTGACAATAAATTTCATATTAATCTACAATGGGTTGGAAATATAGAATTTCTGGGTCTTACAAATATATATTGTTGTGTTTATTGTCATCTTCTATATTCCAGTTCCAACTGGGGACAATTATCCCAAACAAAATTCCAATTATGCTGCTCCATTAACAAAACCAGGGATGTAGAACTAAATCACAGAAATGTGGAAATGTCTGCAAGGCACTTCATTCTACTTGTAGACACTCTTTTTTAGAAAGGAGAAATTATATTTTAAAGGACTGATGTGTTTTAGGAAGGGAATAATGACTTGTATGTGAGGTCTGTGTGTTTTTTACATTAACCTAACACATAAATTAATGTTGGTTTTTTTTTAGCAGTGTCTACAGCTGATTGTGTATCTGTACAATTTTTCCTTAAAAATTTTCACAGAATAAACAATTTTAATCCTACCAGCACAAGATCCACTTTCATGGATCTTCCATTTTCCTGGATCTAATCTCTCTCCCAGGGGATTATATTCCACAGCATTGCTCCTTAATGCATTAGAAACACATACAAACCTTTTAGAGAGTAACAAATGCCATTAAACATCCATTTCTCATCTTTACCTTTCACTACAGACTGATTTAAGGTTGTGATCATAGTCCCTAAATTGACTGGGAAAGGTTTCTCTTTCCACGAACTACTAAAACTGACAAGGGAGGAAGCATTAAATTGCATTAGTCCTGGTCTAAATAGACCACAATAAATTTTCATATTTGGGAACCACTTCTTCCACATTCTGCTCAATAAATGCCTCACCTATCACTGTTCAGGGAAACCACCTGCTTTCTGTAAAATTCAGATAAGTCAAAGCATGAGAGGACCAAATAGGAGTTCTCAGGAAAAAAATGAATGTTTTTTTTTTGTATAGTTATTAATGTATAATGGTTTTTTTGTATAGTTGTTTTGACTGTGGAAAAATGTGTGGAACACACTGAAGACTATTTTCAGAGTGTGCAGCAGCACTTGGATCACTAGAGTATCTAGAACGTGGGATTGACAACCTTGAGTGTGAAATTTAAAAGTACATTGTCTTAATATGAAGACAATATACTAGGCCAACTTTATCACATTGTACTAGAAGTACAAAGATAATTTGAGATTTTTCAGCAATAGAGTCTAAAGGGTTTATATCTTTGGCATATTTCTTGAGAGTATTTTTATTGTCCCTCTACAACACCTTGCTTTTTCTAAAATCAATATAAAGTATATGCTAGAGCTGAGGTCTCTGGCTGCCACAATAAAACTTACTCATTGTTCCTAGAATTGAGAACCATTCTGCAGTTCTTCCAGTTTCTGCCAGCAACTGATCCCTAAATACGATGGGGAGGAGGGAGTGTGCTAGCAATCATCTCTGTCTTCATTTCTGCCACACAAGTCACTCTAAAGTAGAGCCAAAAGCACAACTGATGTTTATTGCTTTAGCTCGTGTTCCATACATATTTGGAAAGCACAGTCAAAGCTGCAGTTTAATGTTGTGTTTAATATTTGTGAAATGGGAAAGATTATGCACTCTCTGCTTCCAATAAACAAGTCCCCAAGGCATTCAATCTAACCCTAAATCTCTCACTCAAACCAACTTAAACCACTTAAACCAACAGATCCAATAAACGTACTGGTAATTGCCTCAAATAAATGTTTGCAACTTGAAGTACATATTGCTGATAACTTCTTTTACTCCTGTCTTTTCAAAATCTTCATTTTTCTGAAGGTTAGAAATGCTTGTCTTGCTACCTATATTATGTTGCATTTTCCATTTTTAGTTACTGGACATTCAGAAGTCACAAGCATAGATTTATTGTCTCAAGGAAACTGACAATTTCTATCAGCATGAGGGAGATAAAATTTTGACATTATTCTCCTTTGAAATAATCATAAAGGAAGAGTATTCCTCAACATTTGTGCTTTTTCCTCTCCAGACACCCTACAGCAAATGGATATGCATATGGTCAGTGCTCTGATGTGCTGTGGAACTAAAGAAAGGAGCCTAGAGACCATCCATTAACTGTTAAGGTTACAGCTACAAAGTATCAATATACCTGAAATTCCAGGTGACCTTGAGCTTTCAGTTTTGCAAAACATTAGATAAAAAAGCTTCTATTACATAGGGAGCTAAAATGATCTTACACAATGTTACATTCAGTCCTTTTTCGCTCTTCCCTAAGATCTGAGTACCTGAAAAAATTAATCCTCAAAAATTAATCCTCACTACTCCTGCAGCAGGTATTGTTATGCCTAATGCACAGTATACTACAGAAAATCCTGTACATTATTCTTAGCGAACTGATTCAAAATTTACACATAGGATGAATCAGGTAAGCCAGACCCAGCTTAAGTGATGGTTATGAAGTCAAACACTGGGTGGGTGATAGAATTACAGAGAGATCCCAGAAGTACCAACTCATGAAAAGGAAAGTTAACCTTTGCCACAGTGATCCTATCAGTCTCCCATATCTTAATTATTCTGTGTCTAACATCTTACTTTTTCAGTTTTTGTTCTGCAGTTTTCAGTCTGAAGCAGACGCCCACAATGGCCTTAACTGAACACATCAAAAACATTACAGTTATTACTTCTATGCTCATGCATCCTTTCCTCTCCCTTGCTTTACACCAAGACCACCAGCATAACAATGATGAGGGTAAATTGATTGATTTCAGGCTAGAAAAATCTAAAGAAATCAATAGGAAAATCTTAGGGATTTAACAGGTCAAATCCTGATAACTCAATGTTTTAACAATTCATTCTTCCTTCCTTCTCCCTATTCCAGATAACAGGATATAGCATTCATGACATGGTTTAATCTCTTCCATAAAACAGCTCATGGAATTCCATTGGTAACTTCTGACATGGAAGTTAGAGGTTAGTCTACAACATGCAATACGGGAGTAGAGCCCTACAAGAAGAGGCATCATGTTGATATGAATGTTTCTGCCAAAAGGAATCAACCACACAATTCTCAAGACTCTTTCACTGCTTCTTCTATTGTTTGTTAAAAGCATGTACATTTTTCTGCTATTCTCCTTTATAGCTGCATCTTCAGGCAAACCATCCCATCTGATGTGTGAGTTGTTCAAGTGTAATGCAGGCTCTCACTAAAACAAAAATCTCCAAAACAAATACCAGTAAGCAAAATTTCCAGACAACAAGAACTAGCTGTTCTCCTTGAAGGACCGGCTAATTACACTTTCCACTGAAATTCTTTACAGCAACCTTAAAAAAACACAAAGAAACAATAAGAGCTAACCCAATAAAACAAAAAATTAGGTGAACAAAACATTCATACTCTCCTCAGTCTCTTCCCATAATTCAATACAAAGCAAATATGTCTTACCGAGCTCTGTTACATAGTTTTTTCCTTCTGAAGGTAAAGGGATGTACTGATTAGAAAAGAAGTTGCTTCCATAACCCAGGACAAAACCTTCTAGTTTGGTGCTTTGACTCGGTCGAAGATACCTCATGCAAACAGTGTCATCTGTGGCATTGATCTGAACCTTCAGACTCTGCCTTTTCACTGGGGAAAGAGTGAAAAAGAGGAGATCAGAATGCATTGCCTTGCCATCACATATTGTAATGGAACATTACAAGATAACAATATAGGGCTGTTTAATTTGCTAATAGCATGCAAGTGAAAAATTTCTTATAGGTGATGTCCCCTGGAAAAACACTGTACTTATAAAAGTGAACTAACAGTCATGCATAATAGTGGTTGCCAACATGACTGTTTTTCCACTAGTTTAGCATTATCATTTGCTTTAACATCTACAATTGCAGTAGTAAGACCATGCATGAAGTAAGTGGAAAAAATGCAAGTGTTTTTTCCTTTAAATGCAAGAGTTATGGTATTAGTACATATTAGCCATATGTAGGACCCATAGGAGAGAAATGTACAAGTTTTTGGTTTGATTTTTTTTCCTTCTTAGTAGAAAATATGAAGTTGTAAAATTAAGTTAATCAGTTAATCACACTCAAAAATTATGTTAGAGGATAAACAACTAGATCCAAATAAATCTTCTACAATTTTCCCCCCTATGTTGGGCTGGAAATGTAATTTTGTATTTGGAATTACACCAGGACACCTAACTAACATAAATACTTTACTCAAAACTACAAAAGAACTCTTTTTAAACATTCATTTTTATGCTTTCCAGGGGAACAGCACATAAAGTAAGAAACATCTTGTATATCCATCTGCAAAAATTTAACTTGTAGCAACAGAGAATGACTTCACAACAGAATAAATAACTTTTCAGGCTACAAGTTGGTGTTTTGGCTTCTTCTTGGTGGGGTAAGGGAGGATTGGCTTTTCCCTTTTGCTTCCTTGGTATGTACAATTTTAGTACTCCCTTGTTACTGTTAGGCCTATCATATTTTCAGAACTGTTGAGTTGCTGGCTTTCCCCCAAACTTACAACACCAGCACTGGACTAGTACATTTTGTGTTGTTATTTCTCTTCTCATTCTCAAAATATAAATTTTTATCCCCAGCAGATTTTCAGGCATCTGTTCAAACATGAGAGCTGAAATTAACTTATCAGGAAAAACCCGAATTTTGCAGATAATAATTTTGATTCAGGAACTAAATCCTGAAGAACAACTATGAGATAAATGATAAATAATACATCATCGAATAATAGGATAGAGCAATACTAGACTTTTCTCTTTCTTTCTTTCTTTCTCTTTTTCTTTCTCTCTGTCAGTAATTGCAGACTGATATTCAAACTTTCTCTAGACAAGTACATACTGATTCTCTAATATCACCCCAACATACCCTGGTTTTTTAATAGAAATTCTAATGACTAGAGTTGCCAAGAGACCAAAAACATCACTTTGTTTTAGTAGATGATTTGAGCATCTGCAGTTGTCTGCACACAGAATGTAAAGCCTTAAGCCAACACTTTATGCCTCTTCCCTTTACAGAAAGAAGTGTACAAGTAAAATTGATGGAAAACATCTGCCTCCCTTCCTTTATCTAAAGACTGATCAAGAAAAATCATTCAGCCAGGAAACTGTCACAATTTTCCGAAGGCAATTCTGCCAGGTTCCAGAAGACTGCAAGGCTTCTAGAAAATTCAGTTCTCTGGCATTTTCAGCAGAGCAATACCTTCATGGGGAAAAGTGTGGCAGTGGCTTCTAATCTCTGTGACATACTGGCTCATTTATTTTCAGTACACAAGATTGCTGAGGATGGGCAACTCTGAATATTGACAGGGCTCCGACAGGACGAACCAGGAAGAAAACACAACACACTTCAAATACCCCAAACAGGCTTCATAAAGACACTTAATAAAAGCTGGTAACAAAGTTTAGGATTATTATCTCTGACTGACAGTGAGCTACATCTGTTTAAATTATGGATTCTTCAAAACCTATTAAGCATTATTGAAATGATGGTCTCCTGGTATCTATCGAGTATTCATGCCTAAGAATAAAAGAAGACTTAGATAACTTAATTCAAATATGGTAATTTGATTTCCATAATAAATTTCTTAATCAGTCTTAAACCTGAATTTATAAAAAAAATCTAGAGAACATCTATTTAATTTTAAATTTACAATAATTTAAACCATTTCCCCTACACTTGTATCTATGTATCTCTGTTATACTTTACATCAATTTGAAGACTTAATTCTATATCAAGATTATATTCAACTGGATCTGATTTCAGTTACATGGATACCGTGGTTTATTCATAAGCAGTCAATTAGAGTGGCAAAGAGTCTTGATTTTGTTAAAGCCTTAAAACTCAGTGAGGTTTCTGCAATGAAAAAGCTTAAATGGGATCCCAAAACAGTAGTATCTTTGAAATAATACCCTCTAGACCTATTTTTTATAGCTAGCATATCAAAATCACCAAGAGACCTTTTAAAATCAAAGACAGTTCTAGCAGAAAATAAAATAAACAGGAATAATGTATTTTTTTTAAAAAAAGAGAATAAGGCAGGAAAGAAGAAAAGGAGATACATTTGAAATTTTAAAAATAAATTCTTGTCCTCACCACCCTGTCTTGACAGGGCAGGTCATTTTCCTCTAATTTACTTTTAAGTACAGTGATGGCAAAAAGTATTGCAGAGTCCCTGTAGAGTTTAGGAAAAAACAATTAAGAAAAAATTATTTAGGTTGGAAAAGACCATCAAGACCATCAAGATCAACCATAAACCCAGCACTGTCAAGTCCACCACTAAACTGTTTCCCCAGGTGCCACATCTACATAACTTTCAAATACCTCCAGGGATCGTGCCTCAAACATCATCAGTGTGTTCCAATGTTTCATGTTTTGGTGAAGATATTTTTCCTAGTATCCAACCTAAAGCTCCCCTGGCACAACTTGAGGCCATTTGCCCTTGTTCTGTCACTTGTTACTTGGGAGAAGAGGCTGACCCCCACCTGGCCCCTGCACCCTCCTTTCAGGCAGTCGTAGACAGAGAGAGAAGGTCCCCCCAAGCCTCCTTTTCTCCAGCTCCCTCAACTCCTCCTCGTAAGACTTTTGCTCCAGTCCCCTCACCAGCTTTGTGGCCCTTCTGTGGACATGCTTCAGCTCCTCAACACCTTTCTTGCAGAGAGGGACCCAAAACTTAATATAGGATTTAGAGTGCAGCCCTACCAGCGCCAAGTGCAGGTGGGTGACCACTTTCCTGTTTCTGCTTGGCACACTATTGCTGATAAATGGGCTTCCACTGGGCTCTTAACCACTGGGGTGCACCCTGGCTCATGCTCAGCTGCTGGTGACCAGCACAGCCAACACCTTTCTCACCAGGCAGCTTTGGGTTGTCATGAGACAGGTACAGCATTTGGCCTTCCTGAAGGTACACAACATCCACAACCTTTTCCTCATCCAGTAAGTGTGTGACCCTGTCATAAGAGGAGATCAGGTGAGGCAAACAGGACCTGTCTTTCCTAAACCTGTCCCAAAGAGCAGCAAAGAGCAAGCAGACAAATCTCCTTCTTCATTTTAACTTGGCCGCGTGTTTTTCAGGGAAAATAACTGCTACAGCAACAACACAGATGCCACACTTCATATGACTAAACCACATTCCTATTAATGGGCTGTGTGCATTCCAGAATCAGTGAAAATGAAGGATGAATATTAACTGGTAAAACAATAAATGACCAGTGTTTGGAAGTGTACAAACAGAAATGGAGCAACCAAGGACAAGGAGAGCTCAATCCTACGTGCTGCACAGACACAGCCAGTCTAACCAAGAGAGGGCCAGCTGGGAGCAAGGCAGATACAAATGATATGTAAATTATCTTGGTAAATGGGAACTGCCCCCAGCAGCATATTAACAATATAGATTTCATTTGTGCTGATCTCACAGTGGTTTGAACAATTAATCAGGAAAGCATTCTCATTCTGATTAATACGTCTCTTTTAGTTATCACTCAGATAAATATTCATTAAATATGATTAAATAGACAAGGGAAATCATAGGAACTTAACTCTTATGATACTGTGATAGGAATCTATTTGATTTTGAGAATTATTTTTTGTCTTAGGATTCCAGGAGACCTTTTTTCCCTGCACCTCCTTGATAGAAGACTTAAATGATAAACTAGATGCCCTCTAATTCCATTCATTTGTGTCAGTTTTTGGCATTTGTTATTGAAATCCCGTCCTAAGAATTTGCATTTGTAATGTAATTCTTTTACATTGAGGCCATTTCCAAATGGAAGATTCTGAGATCTACAGCTACCTCTGAAACACAATCTTTCCCTCCATGCTTGCCAACAGAAATTCCACACTGATCTGCAAGTATTCTCTTCAACAAAAGTCAGTTGATGGCCAAGATCAGCAGGAGAAACTGTGCAAAGCACATCTGAAGTAAAAGCACAACATTAAGTGCATCAGAGCACTTGGAGTGTTGGAATCACTCTGAGAAAAGGAGTCTGCCTATACTAGGAGAGAATGAAAAACAACTTAATAACGAATCAGCTGCACCATCAGAGGATCACCCACCAGCAGCTCTTCAGAAAGAAGAAAATAGGTACCAATGGCCCAAAGAATCCAGCTGGAAGCACCATAGTTTAGCTAGTTGGAATGCATAGGCAACAGGAGACAGAGGCAACAATCTATTGAAACTTTTAAAAGTTAAGATGGTACTCTCACTCATACCAGGAGTCTACTGCACACTTTAGGTGTGCATGGTCTCTTGTGATCAAATACAGTCCTATTTTTTGTTTTTATCCATAGAGTGAGGATCCTTGAACTCTGCCCTACAAAACTAGAGGGTGAATACAGCTGTAGTGTATTACAGCAAATTTGGCTTTGTTGCCAGAATTCCTTTTGCCTTACATTGAAACTGTTTATTTTCCACTATTTCAAAGATTTTAAGGGGCATGAAGGCAAGACCCAGCACTGCCTCCCAGAGTGCTAGACAAATGAAGTGTGCCTTATGAAAATATATTAGCACCATCTATTTGTGAGCACTACCTCATTTATTCAAATCATTCACAGCAGTGCTTTGATTTTTCCAAATCTGGTGTCATAGTACCACCAGGCAAATTTTCAATGATAATCTAAGACTATGAAACTTTTCTGCTCTTTTATGTTTTTGTATTTATTTTGGCTGCCAAACATGGAGAAATATTGGTTGTTTGGCTGCAACCCAAATATATCTTAAAATGGGAAACACTTAAAAATAGTTCTGTTTCTATGTACTACAATAAACAAGACACACTTCTAAAGCAGCCATAAGCACAGAATAATGGAATAACAGAGTGGAAGGAACTTCTCTAAGTCATCTAGTTCAACTCCCTGCTCAAAGCCTCAAGTTGCTCAGGGCCACATCCAGCTCAGTCTTGAACACCTCTGAGGACACAGATTCCATAACATCTCTGGGGTAATCTGTTTCAGTGCTTAGCATACTTCTGTTTAAAAAAAAAGTCCTAATATCTAACTGGAATTTCCCGTATTCCAGCTTGTGCCCAGTGCCTCTTGCCAAATTACTCTGCACTTCTGCAGAAAATCTGTCTTTGTACTCTCCAATAAGGTAGCTGAGGATCCTTTCTCATAAGAGATTACATCAAACACTAAGGTTCCTAGCCATGAAATTCACATTCACAAATACTCTGAATGATGAAAGTAGGTGCCATATGAAGAGGGCAACCAAGAATACCTTTTTAGGGGAGGGTGAGCTAACAGCCTTGCATGTTGTTTTGTCAGTTGCAAATGAAGTTCCTCAATAATTTTTTTCAAAGTATTATTATGCCTACACAAGTCTAACATTGCTTCAGAAGAATTGGCTGTCAACGTGCAACTGTGCAAAACAAAAACAAGCATGTCTGTCTACAAAAACCTAACCCTTGAGCCCTTAACTTCCACCTTCAAACTACTTTCATTTCAAAGAGGGCAACTTTTCTTAGGTGATCAACATTCTTAACAGAATGTACACAACAAATAAAATAGCATAAACTGTAATTCCTTCCATATTTCTTTCATATCTGGGGGCATTTTAGTAATTTAAATGATAGAGAAATTCACTACTAAATGAATAGTGAATTACATACTGAAGAAATTCACTACTAAACAATAGGAATTTCAGGAGTAGCTGAAACATGCAGTAGGGAAACTCCTCAATACTGGTGTTCAGCTGAAGGTAGTGAGCCAAAAGGAAGAGATGCCCTGTGAGGGCCCAGGGTCAGCCTCATCCCTTCCTGTGTCCTTTCTCCCAGCACTATTTCAAGGTTACTCACACCTTTTCCTTCAGTTGCTATGCACATCTTGTTTTATTAAATGCTACTCAGAAATATGCTGCTCTTTAACGTTATAAACTAAACATATACTTCTGAAAGAGAATTGTTAGAGCATTTATATTACAAAATCACAAGGTTTTAAAACTTATTTTGCCAATCCCTCTCCAGTGATTATAACAGTTCAGAATTGAGTGAATAAGCTGTACTCATTAGTACTTTAGGACCAGTTAGGTCAATGAAGAGGTAAAGATGTAGTTATTAGCAATTCCAGCTCCTATGTAGCTACAGAAACCATTACACAAAGGAAATTCATTGCTCAAATGTCGCCATCTGTTTCACCTGTTTTCGGGTCATTCAAGAACTTCACTGAAGTTCCACTTTCATCTTTATGTCCTTCACAAGGCTCCGTAAACATACTGGTTTAAATTTACTTTTTAGTTGACTTAGTAAAGTAATTGTCCTTATTTTTAGGGTGAAAAGCTGAAAACAGTCTGGATTTAAACTTGGGATCCCATTTCAGTGGTCCAATCCCCAATTCCACCTTTCATTCTGCAGGTCATTTTTCATTATTTATTAAAATATGAAACAAAACTGAAAACAAGGAAGAAAACTTGTTTGAAAACAACCAAGTCTGCAGCTCTGATGGAAAAGGGAAGAGGAGTTAGACCTCTGAAAACTTCTTTGGTATGATTTAAAAGAACCTGACCCTGGCTCCTCTTTTGGGATTCTGTTTAATTTTTTGAATTAATTAGATTAATTAATTAATTAGATTAATTAATTAATATTTTGAACCTTAGAAAATTCAGCTCCTTTATGTGTCCAGTTAGTAAACTTAGTTTGGTGTTTGATGGCAAAAATTTATAAAGTTCAACACTGAACAATTGAACATTTTTGAAGGATAGGGACAAAACCAAGCCCATTCATTATTTTCAATGCATAACGTCCTTTGAAACTCCTTCAAGCTGAATAATTTTTGACAGATAACACTTGTAAAATAAACAGTGCACAAATTTAAAAGGACAAGACAAAAACTACTTGTTAATAAAGGAATTTGAAACCCTTATTTCAATTTAGATTATGGATCACTTATTTGTAGTAGGATAAAGCTTAATTTTGATCTGATGTCTTTAGGTTGATCTGTTTAGCCCTTTAGCCAGGGCCTTGTTCCCCTGGCTTTACTCTCAAAGCTCCTTATTTGTTGTTGTTTTTTCCAGACTGGCCTGGTATGTATTTTTCAGGATGTAATTTCACCTGGACAGAGCTGATGAGACAATGACTGCATCTTGCCCAGAAGAGCTGTCTTTCCAATCCTGGCTCCTTCTCCTGTCCAAGGAAACAAGTCCAAGGCCACTCCACCCAGGCTGGGCTATGGAGAAAACTGTGTCCTGGCCAAAGAACCTGACAGATTCTGCAGAAATATGTTTCAGTAAAGGCAAGCAGAAGACTGTGCAGAGCAAGGGGAGTCTCACAAATTTTCTAGGCCTAACTCTCTTTTTTAAGCCTTTAAAAAGCATCAGCCAATGCAACATCAAAAGAGAAATGTGGTCTTTGGACTTGGCCTCATACAAGGTCGTCATACTTCAGAGTTGGTCAGTTGAATAAAATCAGGGACTTTCTTTAACAACCTCTTCTCAGCAGGAAAAGCTCAACAAAATACTAAGAACTTGAGCAGGTGAAGAATTCAAATGCTGTTGGACTGGCTCTGCCCATGTATTGAAGCAATTGGTATTAAATACGACAGACCTGAATGCAGGAAGTCTCTTATGACTGTGCTCATGAGCAGGCAGTGCATTATCACTGCCATTACCTGCTCAGTGCCAGGCAGTGTTCGGCATCTCCACTGCCTTAAGCACCTCTCATTTACAAAGATCAGTGCATTTTTGAAGAGTCGAAAATTGAAGGCATAATAAAAAACAGTCTGGAACTGCAGCCACCTTTGCTTCTGTGAGAAGAGTGAGGACACTACACTTTGCAATCCAGGATGTTCATGTTTATTACTGAGTGCACAGGTAATCTGCTACATGGGTTACTGTGTACCCAGGTTGTAGTGAGGGACTCATTTCCTACAGCCAATTTGGAGTCTATTCCTTACATATCATCACCATTTATCATAATACTTTCTTTTTTTTCACTCTGTGACTACTCATCTGGGATCTTTTGAAACACTTTGGGAGGAATCATTCAAAAGAAGAATATCAAAATAACCAACAGCAAAAAAGTATAAATTCTACTGTGTTACAATAAGGCAGCTCCAAATCAACAGTTTAAAAAATTTCAAGCAGCAATAAATTGAAATTTGCATGTTTATCTGTGTTAATAGAACAAAATAGGTAGTCATACACTGAAATCCTCTTCTGTGATAAGTATTACCTCATTTGCCTTAATCCAAGCAAATGAAGGAGCAAGTCTTTAGCTGAGTATTTTGTAACATTTCGTTAGATGTTTTTAAAGCTTTGTTTTACCTCCTTCTCTGATTAAGCACATGGTTATTTTTTAGGGACAAACCTGCTTAAAGATAGTAGTATTTAGACCACTAGGAGGATCTACAAGCTGTAGCAACAGAATAAATTTGAAACCAACATTGACTTCCAACCCTTTAGCTGTAAATTAATCTATAAGTCTCAGAATCCCCAACATGTCTAGGTATGTTTCAAAATTGTTGCCTTCTCTATTTTAAATCTGAAGAAATGGATCCCAGTCCTTTTATGTTAGTTCTCACTTCTAAAAAGGTGTTTTATCACTAATGGATAAATACACAGAGCACTGCACAAAAACCATCTTGATAAATTCAGGAAAAAAATCAAATTCAATGACTAGAGGTACAGAGTATATAATCCAGGAAAGAAGCCTGAGGAAATAGGAGTCATTGAGCTTGGAGGAAAAGTACGTAGACAGATATGAGAACAGTATCCAAATATATATGGTAAACAAAGCCCCGAGGAAAAGCAGTATAAATTACTTCTGCTCCGTATTTGTGAAGAGAAGAAACCAACTGCAGCAAGGAAGATACTTGGAAAACTGATACAGGGAGCTACAGTCTAGGACAAACTGTCTTGGGAATAAGAACAAGGTGGTCAAAATGAGTTCAGGAAGTCCATTTCAGCCCTATGTTTCCTTGTAAAAATTACTATTTTTCCAGTTGAAGGCTACTACTTTTGTTCTGCACATCTAAGTACATACCATAAAGCCTCAAGGAGGACTGCCCTCCACAGTGCCCTGCACGAATTCCAGAATCCTACTTCCTATCTCTGAGATATAGAAAAGGAAAAAACAATAAGGCATGGTCTCTTCACTATATAGATAAGCATAAGAGAATTGCCAGGGAGAAGTAAGATTAATTTGTTACGGAGAAGAGAAAAATATCTCAGTGCAATCGTTTGAGTAAAGGCAAGAAAGAGCATCCAGGAAACTGCAAGCTGCTGTCCCTAGCCTCAGTCACCAGGAACAATCACACCTATGCACATGATGAACAAGAAGGTGATTTGGAACAGCCAGAGCAAATTTACCAAGGCCAGGCTGTCTGGCAAAGCTTGCTGCCTTCTGTAATGTTATTCCTGGCTTTGCATACAATGGGAAAGGGGTGAACATCATTTACTTCAGCTTTGGCACAATTTCCACAGGTATCCTTCCTGTCAGACTGGAGAAATGCAGACTGGATGCCTACATTACTGGGGAGATGGAAAACTGGGCTCAAAGAATAGCAGTCAGTGCTTAAAAGTCCAAAGTCCCTTTTGATACCTCTTTGATATTGCTTAAGAAGCTCTTTCTGGTTCTTGAGCAACATCCAGTGTAATTCCTATTCTCATTTCAGTGAGGGAGAATGTTTTGTGCTTTGTGTACACTGGGGAAAGAACTTGGGTTGTGGAAAACAATAGAAGTAGATGAGTTGTCCATAATGACCTGCTTTGGAATTGAAGGAAAACAAAGCTGACATCCATTCAGAAATAGGTGACATTATGTTTATAAGTCCCCCCACCATGCTGAGTATAGTTGAAGCAAGAATCTTTAAAATAATATGCAAAAATATGGAAATGGAATGGGATTATCGTTTTTCTGAAGTCACAATGGTTTTCCATTTCCAGCATTGCAACTTGCATATGATCACCCAAAATACCTGTGTTCTCTGCTCCAAATAGCACCCAAGACCTACAGAAATTCAAATAGAGCAAGGATTAATAGCTCTGAATGGCACTTGGCAAAGGTGCTTGCAATATTCTGTATTAACTTTGGAATAAATTGCCCGCTTTTAAGAAGTGGACAGATGATAAAGCAATTAAATATCTGAAGCACACATAAGAATTCCTGGGCAGTGTTGTATATCAAATGCTAAACTCAGAAAGAGTAAGAAAACTCTGTCAGTAACAAAAGCAGTACTGAAATATTAAATTCTATTGGGCTTGGACAATTATGATTTGAGCTAGTCAATGGAGTCAAGTCTGTCAACAAAGCTTTCAGCCAGTTACTTTCCTTTGGTTTAGAAAGCTGTAGATACAAACAAACAAACAAAATGTAAATTTTAAAAATTTGCCCTATGTTTCCAAAATAGCAGTCAAAATAAAGTGGTTTCACTTATGATCCTGGTCTCCAAACTGAACGTTCTTACACATGTCTATGACACTTGCTGGATCTAGCCCAGTCCTATAAGGATTGATTCCAACTGCACATAGTTTTCCCAGCTGGAAAATGTATCTCATCTTGCACCATTAGATGAGACAGATCTCAGACTGATGACTTGGCTTCTTACTACTACTCTAAAATAAACCCAACAAAAACCCCAACAGATTAAGAAAAATCAGAGGTGATCCTTTTAATCTTCTTCTATATTGTTCCACATTTGGAGCTTGCAGAGATCAAAGGAAAGATTCTACAGATCAAACACATCTGGAGAAAAGAAGCAACAAATTGCCAGTACATCTTTAATTTAAAAAGTACTAATAAATACTTCATAAATTTAGAATGTATTATTGAATTCCTAAATTTGACAGAAATTCTTTATGAATACACTGTGAAGCAGAGTCATTGTTAACTCATCTTAAGAAAACTAAAATATGAAGTAAATGGTTCCACTAAATCTGCTATCCACTAAATCAGTGGATAGCAGAAAATAATGGACACCAAACCAAGTAAGTATACAACATGTAAAATAAAAGCAATGCATATGATTAATGGAGTAGTAAGGTAAGACAAATACTTATTTTTTTTATAATGTAGGTGTTTCATCTTTTCTCCCACATATTCCCCTTCCTTCCCAGGACATGGCATAGAGTTCATGTTCTCTGACTATATTTCCAAATTCTTTATCTGTTACATCACCTGCTCTATTTTCACCATGTTGCCTTTTATCTCCAGAGATGAAAGAAAGCTGCAGGAAGTAATCTCTCTTTCCAACCTCTCTTCCTATGTCTATATTATTTTTTAAAATAGATTCTCCAGCCAGTGTTTCATTGAAATAAAAATGCCAATAAAGAATACTATCAGCTACACAAATGGAAGGTTTATGAAAACTTTGAGGTGGAATAGGGGCATGTACACCTATGCACACCATCAGCTAAGCAATCTTTGTAGGCCTGACTTTGCACTTTTACTTGTACTTCTCTCAGGCATTTATCCAAATGCTCATGGAGAATTTATGGTATGTAGGAAGCTATGTCTCTCTCATTACTGATCTTGTAACCCAGTGTGCAGTAGATTACATTAATTCCCAAGGAATGCTCTCTGACTTAAGAGTGTATTAAGCACATAAATAATGCTTCATGACTTCAGAGTTTTTACATGAGATATATTCCCTGTGCCAGTTTTTTTGACAAGTGTTTTAATACTACAAAAACAAATTATTGAAAAAATCTAGAAGGGCCATGTCATGGAAAAAATTATTCACAATGCCCGAAGTTTCAACAGGGCATAAATGAGATTATCTATTCCCTATACGTAACTTTTCTTCATCCTTAATACTATGAGCAACCTCACATTGCCTTCAAATAAGTATAATAATAGCATATGATCTCCCTTGCTAATTGCTGTAAGTATTTCTGAGTGCAAAGGGAACACAATAAACATCTGCTACATTACAGAGAAGCTGCTTTCTAAGAATTCATGGCTGTACATTAACAACATACTAATGCTTTTATCAACTGCTATTTGAACATGTTACCAAAATTGTGAGAGTACAGGGGATTGATGAAAGTGTGAAGGATTAAAATAGATAATTTTTTATGTAATGCATTTACCAAAATCAAATGAGCAAGATCCCACACTGCCTTTGTGTGTGCACGTGTATGCCTCAGTGTACCAGAGAGTCTGTGTGAAATCACACTCATGACTTGGTTACTTATGTGCAAAGTGAGTACAGATTTTCTGTTAGGAGCAAAAATCCCCAAATCTGCCAACAATTCAAAAGAAGTTCTTCAGCTAAAATTAATTGCATAATTAGTATTTTAATCTTCTGGGGAAAAATTCTTATTTATGTTTATACAGACTTGATTAACAAAGGACATAAATAACCTCCTACTCCATAACAGCAACTGACTTACATCAGATTCAGCTACTAAGGAGCACTGAATAACCAACACAAGCAAGAAGACATTTCTGTTAGAATTGCCAGTTTTTGTGTTCCTTGTAACTAAACCAAAGAGCAGGAAGGATTGCTGAAGAGATGCAGTATTGGTGCTTGTCAGATCATAGCTAAAAGCTGGTGCTCATCTGTAAGGTAGCAAATGATGAGCTGTCACTGTGGAGCAATTTCATAGTCATGTTCACACAGTAAATGTCTCTTAATTAGCTTTATGACAGAAGGAGACCTATTGATTCAAGCTGAATATGAAACCTCACTGCTTTTACCTGAGTCAGCTCTCCATCAAACCAAGGGAATTCATGGCTCTTAAGCCTGACTTCAGCCACTTCCCTGACTGTGAAACAAGCTGCACACTGTGCTATAAATAAAAACTCTGCCCTGCCATTTAATCCAACTACTTCAGGGTTTGCATGAGCCACAGAATGGAACTCTGCCAAAACATTCAGGTCAGACAGCAGAGTTTTATTTCTATTATTTCTATCCCAAATGTCAATCTCTTATCAACTTTCAGACTATTTCACCCATGCCTTTTTTTCAGTGTGTCTGTCCATGTTGTACTGACACTGAGCTTTTAAAAGAACAGTGATAAGTCATAAAGTCTGAAAGTCCTGTAATTTTCTCAGTGTGCATTTTTCTTGTTCATGTATAGGCTTGAACAGTGCTAATGAGGCAATCTAAATTGCCAGAAAATGTTTTAACTTTGGAGTCAGAAAATGATCTTCTGGGACATTTCAAGCATACATATTTGTATTTTTGAATCAACCACAATTTTATGTGTTCTAAAATTACTCCAGACATTTCCATCACAGAAAGAAAAATGAAAGTGAATAATTAATATAAAGCAGATATTGCAAGCAGCTGACAAAAGAAGTCTTTTCCAAATGTGAGTTTAAAAATAATGTTATCCCACATACACTCTCAGTCCTTTAAAATTGGCCAGGTTCCCAAAGTATTAATTATGTAAACTCATATCAAACATTCTGTGGCCATTTATAGATTCATAAACTAATGCCACAACTGCAGGTGATTGGAAAGAATCTTTTCCCACTTTATTGAATCATGCTATTCCTGAGCATATTTTAAGAATAATGCAAAACCTTAGAACTATATTAAAATGCTGGAATAGCCCTAAAAAATAATTCCCTCATACTTTGAGAATCCATTTTGCCATCAACTCTTCAGCTTGAGAAAGAGTATTGAATTACAATTTCTTTTTAAGTACATGCAGTGAGACCCTAGTGTTAGCACACCCCATATACACACAAAATAAATAAAAATCAAATCACATGCAGAGGCTTATGCACATTATTAAGTTGAGTTTTATCAAAGTGGATTTATTCACATGGAGCCCTGATGACATGTTTGTTCAAGGTAAACAGTATATATATAAGAGCCATGGCTACAATTAACCTAAAAAATTTATGGATTCACTCTTCTCATTTATTTTTCTTCCAGAAGATGCTGTAAATAATACTAAATTATTGCCAAGTGATGGACCTCAGCAACAACTCTAAAGCATTTTAGAGAACACAGGTTATATTTTGTCTACCACCCTCTGAAGTGCAGTAAAACTCCCCTTCAGACTGGGAGAAAAGTAGTTTTCTCTCATAGAAGAGCATTCCCTACCTCCCTGCCTTTAGGTCTAGAATCTTCATAGCTAGAGCCTTAACTCTTTACTAGCATTTTATTCAGCAGCTCTGAATGGGTGAAGACGCTGTGTTGATATTCTTAATGCAACCATCCTTCCATAACCTTGCCTGGATACCTGCACACTCTGATCACATCACTTTGGTGAAGGAGTGAGTGCAAAAGCATTCAATTCTGATGACCATAACTACAATCACAACTTCATGAACAGTAGAAATTCACTTGGTGGTTCAAAACTTGACCTGTTTTTTCTTCCCCTTGATATGACACACACTGGTTTGCTCAAGTGAGGAGGTTTAGAGTTGATGTAGCCAGAGTAAAATGGCACATGATTGTTATGTTTTGAGGGATGGCAGTACTGGAAAAGTTGGCCCAGGCCTTGCCCACACAATAGTTTCATTCATGATGCTGCCAGTAGTCATCTTCACAAGCACCATTCTCACAGCACAGTAAGGCAACCATGTACCTCACAATGCAAATTAGCATTACGTACATGTTATCCTGTATTGTAGAAAAAACAATTTTTAACTAAGAACATTTGAACTAAGGCCTGCCAAGCAAGTCTGGGTAGCATCTGGCCTGTTTCCAGCTGCCCTTTTCACTTGGGAAGACATTGCAGACTGGCCTGTTATGCTAATGGCACCTATTTCAGGCTGCAGGCTGTCCAGAACACAAATACCTGCTTCCGTTCTCACCAAGACCCACCATGGCAGTGAGGAGGACTCCAACTGTCTTCTGTAAAAGGCAGCAGTCAAGAATGCTCCACAGCAACAAATCTGTCTTGCTCACAAACAATTTCAAGTCTGCACTTGAATTCCCCCAAGGAAAATAAATCCTCTAGGAGCTGCATGAACAGTTCTGACTATGGCAGGTCACTGCTAGCCATCTTCTCCCCCTGGAGCAGGCAGAGGTTTTTGTTTCCACATGCAGTGTGCAGTGCACACCTGGTGAGTCCAAAAGGTCCAGAGAAGGCTCAAATCCATTGTCCATTCACTGTATCATCACTCAAGAGATACACAGACTATACCTCCTATATACAGTGGGTCTGGCCCCACAGCAGCAGCAGGATTTAGCCTACAGCTCTCCCCTCAAGTGAATTATGTAGCTTGTCCTTCTGGAACAGCTAGAACCAAAGATTATATGAAGGGCTGAAAAATAAGTTTCAAAAAGAGATACTTGGGAATATGAAAATTAAAATGAAGAGGTGGAAGGTTATATGGATTATCCAACAGTGAGATCATTTTGGAGGCATTCATATGCAGTGGAATTTAATTCTGGCAGAAACCACCCATATGTATCATCACAATGTTGCACCACTGGATGTGCCAATACAAAAATGGAATTCTGGTATTACAGATTATCTTTGAACTCAGAAGCCTGACACTCAGTACTGGGTTTTGATATGTTTATGTGCAAGCCTAGGACACAACTGTCTGCATGATAAGATAACTTTGATTAAATGAACTGCTATAATTGTTACATTCTTATGGGCTGTTTTCACTCTCAGCAAGAATCAGCCAAATTTGCCATGACATATCTGGTGACTGAAAACCCTTGTCACTCTATTACACCAGATAAAGGATACCTTTTAAATTTCCTGTTGAACTTGTCACTTATGTGTCATTAAACATAAGAAAAATATTTCACAAAAAACCCAAATTAATTTTGCGCTTCTTTTTCCAGACACAACAAAAAATGAAGTTAAATAATTTAGTTCAAACTGGCTCTTCTTCACAAGAACATTTTTTTAAAGGTTAATGCATTGTGCATTTTGAAAAATAGTTCCCAGAAAGATGTTTTATAAACCATGGGGACAGTAACATATAAACCACATGTCATTTCAATCCTTTTGTGATATTTTGATATGCCAGCTTCATTGCATGCTCAAAACCCACAACTTCCAGGGGACTTTTCCCTGTCTTACAGTTTTTGCCCTGCCACCCTACAGCTACCAAAGGCAGGAAGTGAGAGGGCAGCACAAAAGTTTAAAGTTTGGCTGTTGCAATATAATAACTGTGATACATTGAAATAACTCCACATTGTTTTAACTGTTTGACACTAGTAAATGAAAACACATGCTCAGCTTAGTAAGATGTATTACGTAACATAGCACAGCCAGCAAACTTAGCTAGGAATAAAATTAGTCTACTCTTTTTCTCAAATGTCAAAGTTTGGGAGTCTACTGTAAATACAGAATTCACCCTAAAAGAGATGTCAGTTATAATTACTTTAAGTACAAATATTAGCTAGCAGCTATCTACAATATCAGACCAAACATATTCAGGACTTCCAAACAAAGAAACAAATCCTCAGTGCAAAACAATTATTTTTCCCACTTAACCGCACTGCTGACAACTGTAGATACAAGGAAGTTTTGGATCTGGTTTTCCCTACAGGAGTTTGTAAATCAGGCTTTTTCACATGGTCCCCTAAGACATGTCAAGTCCATATTCTTTTTCCCTAAGAGGACAGCAACCAGGAGAAAGCCAAATTAGGGTTTCCTGAGCCCTTCCTGGACAGCAGAGTAGGATAGGTCTGAGTCCTGGAAAGTAGAACCAGGATGGACCTGAATTCCACTGTACCTGATGACTAAATCAAATAGTAGGAAAACCACAGTGGTCAGAAATATGTCAAAATATCCCCTGAAAAAAACCCAGAAAAAACACTGAGACTCTTTTTTTAAATAACTTCCTAAAACTGAAATTTTATAAGAAGGGATCAACCCCAAATTCTTTTCAGATCTAACAAAGTAAAACAGAACCTGAAGATAGACAAAAGCTCTCAGAAACAGAGATTTTAGTGAAAGGCACATGGAAATGTGGTTCTGTGTTGTAACTGGAAAGTCAAGTGACAAAATCAAAAACATGAAATGCTGTTTTACCAAACACTAAGAACTTATTCTTCAGTTGTTCCTACAACAATTGTATCAGCTCCAACTGGAAAGATGACAATGAAACACGGTTTGTAGGGCAGTACAATCATGGGGATTACGTCCTGTAACTTGTTTGTTCTGGATTCTGTGACTTTGTTTTCTCATCTCTGTCTCAGATCTGGGATGATCTGCTTACCAATTCATTCTCTAAAGACAAGTCTTTTTGTCTGTACTTAATTCCTGTCTAGAGAGACAACACTCAGCTCTTTAAGAATGGAATTTTCTGTTATGCAGAACCATAAAAATTAGAGTATGTTTCCATCCATCAATAAAGCACAACAGTGTTGAACTTTAGAATCATGTATGTTGGGTGGCACTGGCAGAATGGCATAATGAGAGAGACAAAAAGAGAAAAATTCTAATTAGAAGAAAACTTCAGAGGCTAGACAAAGTTGAACAGACAGCCACTGAAATACTGGATGAAATGTCATCTGTAATGGTACCACCATCTCTGACTCTGATGTTCTGTGATCCCTCACTCAGTATCCAAAGGCATTGACTGCAGAATTTTTCTTAGCAGCTGTTCCCCCAGATGAAACACAAACATAACTGCAAAAAAACGACTGCCTTCATACTAAAACACACTACCCACCAGCCTTCCTTTCCCAATTGTCTTTACTTATCATTATTATTCCGCCAACAATACCTTAATCTTTGGTGTCAAAACAATGAAAGAATTCATTAATAAAAAAACCACTTTTGAGAACAGCAATAATATTTTCTTTTTCATCCTAGTAAAACACACACGTATGGAGGTGAAAGTACAAAAATACATGGGAAAAGGGAGCAATTTGTGTTCCAGCCGCCTGACCAGCACATTTGCACATGTCTCTCAAACAGCTCTGGAAGTCACTGTACTGGCTCTGTTCCTTTGCAGCTGCAGGAGGCAAGATGTTCCTTCCACCTTGTACCAGTGCAAGGAAATCCCAGTCCATGAGACATGGGGTCAATGTGTTTAACCTCTGAGAGAGAAGATTTGAGCACTAGAATTGCAAAGTGCTGGTAAGAAGGGCAAGATTTACTCTGATAACCTGTTCCCACAAGTACCCGCACCACCAGAAAGCAAGTTTGGCTAGATTGCTCTCCTTCATGTTATGAACTTGATTTCGCTGTTCCCCAGTGAGCAAGAATGACTCTGAAACCTCAGTTACGTACTTTGGGACTTAAAGAGCACAGGAGTTCACTGGAATTTAAGCTTGCAGAGCAAGGCAGAGAAGCCCTCTTAAAACAGAATATTACTAGTACATATTTTCATTTTTAAAACACTTTAAAATCCACATATTCTCTTTGCTTATGATAAAAAGTCTGTAGTCCCTATCAAACAAGACAATGCTGTAGAAGACAATCCTTTGAACATCTCTGGATAGCAGCTAAGTACAAATACGCTTGCTTTTTCAATGCATTATTTGAAAATAGTAACTGGAGAGGCAGCTACAAACAAAAGAATAAGACTGCAATGGGAGGATCTTAAAAACGTTATTTCACTGAAAAGAAATGAAGTTTCCACCTGCAGTTTTATGCACTTGGCAAACAGAACTTCACTTCTGCAATGTTATTTTAGGACAGAAAAAATGCATGCCAGAGTTAATCTTGCAGTGGATTAGAAGCTTTGTCTGAATTTCACAGTTAGCATAAACTTAGAGCCACTATTCTACAGTAGTGAGCAGAAAGTCCAGTGAAATAATTTAAAAAGACAAGCACTGGAAAAGTTCCTTCCCTCTGTCTAGGCAACACATACAAGATTCCTGTCTGGTCAACATAATCCTCTCTTAAGTCCTTTTTTGACAAAACTAAATTCTTAGAGTTAGCTTGACTTGAACTGCATATCTGTTACTTGCAGACTACACACTGTTCTACTATTACCAGTATGCAAAAAAACTCCACATTGGCTCCAGAACATGAGATTAAAATAAAGATAATTTCAAAAGAACATCATCATAGGAAAGAAAGAAAAATAATGAAATTCTGGAAAAAGAAAAAGTATCTTAAAGAGGGGTGGGGATCAAAAATCATCTCAACTCTCCAAAATACCTTTAGATTTCCCTTCTATGAAAGAGAATCTCCTAGGAAGCCCTCAAAGTGCTTATTTGTTAATAAACACTCTCATAACTAAATCACAGGTTCCTCTAAATGTCGGTGGCTGCAGGAGAATGCAGATGTGAAATGCATTACAAAGCACAGTGGACTCAGGCAAGCACTGCCACAAAGTGAGAGCAATACGTCCAGCACAGAAAGAGTTGTGAAATTGCTGCCTTAATGCCAAGGCACTACAAAGTGTTTTACCATCCAGATAGAGAGATATTCTTTTAATTTTATGCTATGACTGCTCTTCCTGTAGTAAGCAATAAAATACTATTAAAATGCCTATGTTACATGTGTCATATAACCGTGGAGAAGAAGAGATCACTGCCAGCTTTGCAAATCTACTGTACTTCCAGACTCTAAGAGAAAGGAATGGTTAAACAAATATTCACACAGGTTTGGAGGGTTTTTTCCTACTTGTATAAATTTTAATCAATCCTATTTCTCTCCCTCAAAATGCATGCAACCTGACCAACACTAGTCAATTCCTACTGAATTGTTAGGAGAGATATAAAGGGAAAGTATACAAGTTCTTTCAAAGACAGAACTGAAATCTTCCACCAGCAACACAGGGTGCCTCCAAGTCACATTGTCTTTAGGATATTAAACCACAGACCTGCACACTGCTGTCCAAATCACTATAAAATCATTAAACACAGTAACTTTGTCATGATAATTCTCATTAGAGTCACAAGATACCATGAAAACTTTTGAGCTTATTTTATTCAAGAGCTTTAAGGGTGCTGTTATACCTGGATTTGCCCTTTTCCCTGACCTCCTTTCATCTTGTCTATTACCCTTAATCATTTCTAACATCTTGAAAGCAAATTTCCATAACAAAACACAGGCTTTAAAAACCCCGAAATCCCACAACAGAAAAACAAACAAACCCCCAGAAAGTCGTTCATAGCTACTTGCCTCTTGGCAATTTCTGAGTATTTCCCAGGTTTAGTGCAATATATCCACAGAAAAGAAGACAGACAAATCTTGACATCATGGTCACAAACCCAACCTCGCACTGGGAATGGCTCTGACAGGTATCACACAGAAGTACTGCAGCTGCATTTAAGGGAACCGTTCTCTCTGTGACAAGAGGCAGCAACACTTTGACACGAGCTTAGTTTACACTGTGGGAGGAGACAGGATGACATCATTCACTCCCACTGCAAAACCAGAATTAGCATAAAAAAATATTATCAGGCTCCCCTGGCGATAATCTTCTGGGGCTTGTTACGAGATCTTTTCCACCACTAAGGGTAAGACATTACCATTTTATTACTTATAGATCATGAAAATAAAATCATGAATATCAAACTTTCTATTAATGGAAAACTGATCTGAGAGACATTTTCACTGTTTTATCCAAGAGAGCTGGACTTAAACTGCAAAAACAGCATTTGCAGTACTCAGAGAACTGTTTGCTATATTGACCTCAGTATTTTTGCAATCTCAACATTTTTCTTAAGGTTAATTCAGGCTACTTGTGGCTTTTGTCCAGGCAAAATAAATACTAGTTTAATTTGACATGACATTATAAACAGACATTGTAAATATTTATTCAGCAAAAGAACTGGACTTGAAAAATCTAAATGTCATTTTTTCACTTGTATCTAGTGTTGGCAATTTAAAAATACTTCATAATTTTCCCTTTCATAAGTGTCTGGTGAGTTAATAGGTACAAAGCACATTGAAAGGAATAGAGCAACACTTCTCATTCCAGGGTGATCTTCTCACCCGTTACATAACTTCAGATGGAAAAGAAGTTCCATTTTTCCATTAAAAGCTGTTGCATTCCATGTTTACAATGAGCCAAGTAAGCACAGCATTTGGTCCCACTCACAAGTGAGAAGATGAGAAGGAAAGGGTAAAGCAGAAGAAAAGGAAGAATTTAGTCTCAGTATCTGGAAAAGTTTCTAAAGAGATTAAATCTAGTCAACTACGTAGTGATAGCTCTCTCTCTCCCCCTCAAAATAAAAACCCCAAAACCAAACAACGAACAACCCAACAAACAAAGAAAACCCAAAACTGTCTCCAAGGGGAAGAAAATTACACAAAAAAAAATCTAACCAAACCCAAACCCCAAAGAACCATCAACAACCAAACCTAAACATATCTCTTGCTTACAATATGTGAAGTTCTTCGGTAGGCTTAGTCTGCTCCCACCCTCTGCTTGACTGGACCTGACATTGTTCTGCTTCCATCGTGTCTATAAGCAGGGAAAATCACAGAGCTCATACCTGGGTTGGAAACTAGTAGTTTAAAATAGAAAAGTAATATCTTGAAGCATACAGGAACATTTCTTAAAGATCAGATTAATCATGTACTTAAAAAGACTCTGTGTTTGCCATAATTCAAGAAGAACTTCACAAAAGAAACCAGCAGTCATTGTCTTAGAGACAAACCTGAGGAATTTCAAATTCTTCTAATCAATATGGACAGCACACAGCTATAACAAAAACAGCTGGACTATGGGAATGTGTTCCAGACTCATCATACTATCTGAATTTGGACATAAGGAAATGTTTTTATTATTCACTAACTCAAGTCTGGGAAGAGCAACTTGAAAGTCAATATTTGAGACGGACCCCAAAAAATCCCCAAACACTATTACCTGAAGGTTTTTTGGGAGGATTCAGATCTTGAATATGAACACTCTGCACAGGCAAATGAGACAGGTACAATTAGAAGGAGATGAAAAGATGTTTGAAAGGCCATACAGTTAGACAATGGTCTCCCTAAACATCACACCAAAAGAGTGTTAAATGGCAGAAAGATGGATACAGAGAGCAAACATGCCATTCTTATTGTTTTTTAAGTTGAAGTACTGTTTTCAAAAATGCTCCAGAAACCATATTCTATTTTTTCTCTTCAAAATTAAAAAATAAGAAATCAGTCATTTGATGTAACTGTCTCTTGGGAGGAGTAATGGAAAAATTGCTCCATGGTCACACAGAGCTATCTTTGTATTAGTGTAAACTGGACTCTCCTATTTGTATTATGGCAAATTCACTTTCCTTCAAAAGATTACACAACACCTTCCAAAAAAATGCACAAAGGCCAACTTCTACTCAGAGAAATCTTAGTGAAACAAACATATTAATTACTTGCCTACCTACACCCTCCCTCACAGATAAATATGGTCCCATCCCTGTTTTCACAACTGCTTTCTTCTCTGCTTCCACTTACATCTTCTCCCTCCTTGGTGCATTATCCAACCATGTGTTCTCTGGTTAGGTGTCCATATAGATATTTAACCTTCCCCTTGAGACCCTGGCAGACTGTGCAGGTCCCTTTCCCTCTGATCCCTGTAGAACACAGCTCTTCCCAGCCCAGAGTTCAAAAACCCATGCCAAGACACATTTTCTTCTGTCTTATCAAGGATATGCTTTGTCAGGGACAATTTTGGTATAAGCAGATGCAAGTGTAAATTTCCATTAAATATACCTCAAGAGTACAAGAACCAGTTATATAATATACTCTTATAATTTTCTAATATGGTCCCCTCCTCTGCACCATCCATAGATATAAATAGATTATCACTGATTTTGTCCACTTCTTTTCTTGCAGGACTAACCTTTCTTAGGAAACCTCTGCTACATGAAAAATGAAAAAAGAAATTATTTTTTTTTTTCTTTCTCCTAAAGGAAAGCTTCTGCTTTCCTTTCTCCTAAATCCTCCTGCCATTTCAATGTTTAGTTTTGCACTGTGGTAGTCAAGGGATGTTGACTACCACAGTGCAAAACTAAACAAGAGAACATAATGGAGTTCCTGGGACTTCAAATACTACCCTGCACTTCCATAATGTTGTTCAGGTATCCAATTTCTCCTCCAATTTACTTCCTCAGGTATCCAATTATCTCCTCCATTGAAACAGAGAGAGAATCTGATTTCCATTCACAAAGTTTTCAAACCTAGCACATTCCTCAGGTTTCTCTCATTCACACCGGCCTGGAAGTACATTACCCATCCTTTGACTCCTCAGAAGGAAAATATTAAACCAAGAAGATTCAGTTAATTACAGTTTTATGTTATATCTTTAACATAAAAGGTGAGAATATTGAGCTAAGTGCAGGAATGAAAAGTCTCAAGCAGATCAAACAGGAAAAGACAAAACCTCTGATCCTCTAGTTTCTCCTCCTTTTCAGCACCAAACTAATATTTAAGTAACAAAGTCAAGTACTCAAAAGTTTACTTGCTTACCTCAACTGGTTCTCTGTGGGTTAGATCACAAAAAATGGAGATTCCAACAAGATAGTACCACAGCACATCTAGGGGCAAAGCAGAACTTTTCTGGTCGTCTTTTAATAGTCCCACACCAGCAAGTACAACAAAAGTATGGGAAGAAAAGAGGAAGAAGAGGAAGAAGAGCAGGAGACAAGATTTTGCATTCTGTTTCCAAATACAAATACGCTTTTGTTGAGATTTGGGCTTGGTCCCAATTCACCTATCATTCCTGATTATTTTGACAAGCAAAAGCCAAGGTGCCACAACTCCTTGCTGTTCTAATTTAAAGCAGGAAGAATGTGCAAAGAATAACTTTAACAAACAAAATCCTGTCTTCACTTTGAAAAGCATAACCATGCCATGTGGAGCTCTCCAAGAGTAAGGACTTACTCACAGTACACTTGATCTGCTTTTTCTCAGAAAATTTCTGGTTGATACTGTGCGTTTCAGCAATGCTTTTCAATTATTTGTGAAGTGTCTTTCTCATAAAATATGCTATATAAACATTAATTATAACTTTCATTCTCTTATGGGTGACTCAATTATTGGACTCTTTTTCTTGCAAATATCATGGGATCTCCTCTAAAGGCCTTAGGAAAAAAGAGATGCCAGAGAACATTCTTTCAGATGTGCTGTTTATAGAAGAAAAAGAAGACAAAAGAAAATCGTAACTCTACTTCCTAGAAGTCTGTAATTACTTTTTTCCAATATTCCATTCTCATTTTGGTAAGCAAATATTTGAGCTCTCACATTATCAAAAATACAGGGTTCACACACTAGTCTATTAGTCAAATGTAAGACATAGACATATTCATTTCATAGCATAAAAGACAAAGACAGGATAAGGACATTCTAGTGTCCTTGTCCCAAACTGATTTCCAGATTTCCAAATTAATGGGATCTGAGACAAAGAGAAAAGAAGAAATTCATTGAAAAGGAGTGGACAGAAGATGTTCTTGTGACATGTTTTACATAGTTCAAACTCTTTCTGCACTCACTCATTTGACACTCATAATTTCAGACAGTGGCTCATCTTTTTTAACAGGCAGTGTATTTCACCAAAATTCTGTACAACATGGAGTGAAATTAAAAAATTCCATTTATTTAATTCTCTATTAAGTACTGACTTATCGTTCCCTTTGTAATGCAAATAAGCTGCTACACTCAGTTCTGCAGTTTTGATAACATTATCATGACCTGCCACATGAAGAACCAACACAATTCCAGGTTTTTCACAGTGCCACTGCTCTCTGTTACCAAGACTTTGTATTATTTTATTTGGGGCTTATTTTTCCTTTTAAAATTATTTTTTAACCATCAGGTTTTGGCTGATTCCAAGGAAGGACTCTGCAGAGTGTCACTAGGCTCCTGGTACCATCCACAGAGGGGAAAAACATTTTTTCCTTATAACCAGTCTAAACCTCCGTTGTTTAAGCTCATGCTTGTTTTTCTCCTGCTCCCACCACACAGCAATGTGAGGAGCCTGTCTCCATGTTCTTGGCTACCTCTTGGGAGACACTGTAAGGGCTGCTGTTAGGTTCCCTTATCCCATCTGAGCAAGTCTCTGACCATCTTGGTTGCCCTTCTCTAGACTTGCTCCAGTTTATTGTTGTCTGTCCTGAATTTGGGGGTGTGGTGAGAGCCCAACACTGGATGCTGCCTAGCTGTGTAATTCACCAAGTGATGAGTAGTGGGGGGAATTACTTCCCTCAATCTCCTGGCCATGCTCCTGTTCATACAGCCCTGGACACTGCTGACCTGCCTTGCTGCCAGCACCCACTGCTGGCTCCTGTGCAGCCTCCTGCCCACCAAGATCCTGAACTGCTTTCCACCAGAGCTGCTCCCAACCAGCCAGTCCCCAGCCTGTGTCTCTGCAGGGGTTAATCCCAAGCAGATACAGCACTTTGCAGTTGCACTTGTTGAATTTCATGATGTCCCTGTCAGCCCATTCCTCCAGTGTTGTGAGGGCATCCCTGCCCTAAAGAGTATCAAGTGATCATCCAAATTTGTGTCAAAGATGTTAAACCAATAGGTCCTAAGATAACCAGCTATGGTGCTCCACCTGTTACCCCCATCTAGGTAGTGTATGATGCACTACTTACTGCCTTCTGAGCCCAAGCATCCAACCACCTATTTGGCCAGATAGTTGATCACAGTCTCTGTGAACCACTTTGGTAGATTTGCACTCCATCAAACATATGATGTGTGCTACAATTTATAATTTAAAGCACTATCTAGAAACCATCTTCTTCAAGAAAACACTCAATACATCAAATGGGTTCCTTACCTGAAGGCTTCCCCTTCATTGTTACATCCTAACAGAAATAAATCTGCCCAACCTCATCAAGCCCCCAGAGCAAGAACCAAAGCCTGGCCTTTGAAATGCTATGTAATTACCAGGTTCTGAAGACACTGCTTCTGTCTGTGAAGAAAACAACCTTATTCTCCTGTTCTATCAACACCTTTGTGCCACTTGAGATAATTAACACAATTACAGCCTCTCTTTTATCGGATTTCCCCTGAACATTCCTTCCAAACATCCTCTGTCTCTGCTTTTCCCACTATCATATTTCTAAATACTTAGCACTGCCTAAACATGATCTGATTAACTTGAAATGCAGGTAGAAGCAAAGAGCAAAACACAAGAAGGTGTGTGACAGTAATGAGCCTTTAACAGAGTAATTGCATGAATGAAATCTTAGCATATATTGATTTTCCTGTGATTAGAATGACTTTTGGATAGCCTAAATTATTCTCAATTATGAATCAATTATTCCATACCTGCTTAAAATATGAGCAAAGACTTTAAGCATCAGTCCTGTCCCAGATTGCTTTAGAAGGTGGCCTTCATAATCCATGCTGTACCGAGTCTTGGTCTTTCTCCATTACAATCTTCCTTTGCAGAAGTCAGCACGTCCTGGTCTCTTTCCACAATATCTTCTGGCTTGTGCAGATAATGCAAGATCACAGTCCAGATTAGTGAACTCAGATGTGAAGTCTGGAGTCTATTACAATACACTAGGATAGGATACAAAATCTGTTGTACATTTAGAACATGAATGTTGATGCCGTTGGCAATTCTATTCTCAAGAAGAGAGATCTGTCTGTACCACAGATCTGCAGAAGCACTCACCTCTGAAGATAACAATGAAGCACTAATGATTGACTTCTCTGATGCTTGCCAAGTTATATTATAGTGGGTTTGTACAGGAGTTAATACCACATGCCACATGTCATATCACGTATCTGACACAGATTCGGTTTATTTTGGATTATTGCCACAGGACAAACTACTATGCCCTTATGCTGCCGCTTCTCATTGCTCAGCCACATTCTATCAAGCACTTCTGGCTTCCATCTCAGAGATATAATACGCTTTCTTACTTCTCAACACCTCCACCATTTTTCTGTGCCCTGAGCCTTTACGTCTGGCTCGCTCCTTAGCTGCCCTTCCCAGCGTTCCAGCTCCGGGGGATCCCGCCCCGGGCGCTGCCGCCGCCGGCCGCCAGGGCGCGGCCTCGGGACAGCGGGGACAGCGGGGCGGGGGCAGGGGGGACAGCGGGGACAGCGCCGGCAGCGCCGGCTGCCCAGCCCAGCTCCGGCCAGCGGTACCCCGGAGTGCACCGCAGAGCCCCCATGGGCGATCCCGCTGGGCACCGGCAGGAGAATGAGCTGTGCCCCTACACAGCACAATCCGTGTCTCTGGAGAGAGGAAGGAGCGGGAGGATTGCTGCTGCTCAAACTGCTCCTCCGTGTAGCCACACACGGACAGTGGCGGTCACCAAGCCCTGCTGGTTCTGCTCATGGGTTGCTGGGCTTTTCCCTGTTTATTTCGTGGCGCCTCCCAGCATAAGCTCCAAGGAGAGAATGGAGGAGGACATCAAACTGCTCTTGTATCAAGGCGATGCACAAAGCACACAAGGCTGTTGCTCTTTTACTTAAAATAGAAAAATTTATTCTCCCCATGGCTGCTGGCTCAATTCATCACAGAAAAAAAGAAAAAAAAAAAAAGAAAAGGGTTTAAGTTCTGCCTCACTACAGTGGGGACACTGAACTGAATGCAGCTCAGCACTGAATCTGGCCCACTCCAGAGACAGCAGGTGCAGCCTTAAACTGTGCTTATTTCTCTCTTCCCTCCTCCCTTTCTCTACACCAATCTCTCAAATATTCTGACAAAAAGCCAGGGGAAGCCCTGCAAAAACTAGAGCAAATAATGAAAACAAAACACTGTCGACTTCTCCACTTTTCATAAAAGTTAATCTCCAAGTTATATGAAGGAAGAGGACCAGATTCTTAGTTTTAATAAAATATATTATTTTCTTGGCATAAGAAAATTAGTTCTTTGGCTAGGATGCAAAGATTTGATGAATGCATGCAAAGACAGGAGGGAAATAATTCATGTTTTTTCCTCTCTCCTTATGAGTCATTTTGGCCTAAATCACATCTTCCAGAAACTTTTTGGCTGAATTTGGCTACATTAGTTTGCACTCGACATCAGCAGGCTTATCTAGGTCAGAATACTGTGAATAACATTCAAGTGTCATTGCTTGTCACTACTGTGCACAGGATTTAAACATATAAAAAACACTATGAACTATACACTTAACTTTAAGCTGAAAAAGGCAGCTAATGACTAACAAACATTATTATAAAGTACACAGCACGTTTATAAAAAAGAACTTGTGCACATTAATATGAAATTCATATGTTTACTTGCCATAATTGTCCTCTGTATCCAGGGATTAAAAAATAGGAAGTTATATTACATGAAGATTAATGTAACAGTGCATGCACAATTTATTTGAAGCAAACTAAACCCAGGATTAAATAAACTCTGAATGCTGTCTTTAGAACAATATTATTTGAATAGCACTTTTGGAGCAAGTATTTAACAACTGTAAATCTAATCAAAACAACTCTGAAACATTATTGTCAAAGCACATCATCTGTAGAGGAAAAAGGTTATGTTTCACTTCAAAAATGAACAGCAACTGCCCATTTCCAACAGGTAGCTCTCAAATGTGTGTTAGGAGATTTCTTTTATGCCGAGTACTGTGCTTAGCTTTAGCAAAAAGCACAGCCCAAAAGAAATGGCTTTGTGTGGTCAAGCAGTGCATCTGACCCAACATCCTTGCTTTAGGTTTAAGGCAGAACAACAGTTACTTAATACTGGTCTTAACCTGGTCCTGTGGCCCAGATGGCCAGTGGTGTTGTCATGGGTTGGCCAAAGCCAGATGCCAGACACCCACAAAAGCCCCTCACTCACTCCCCTCTGCAGCTGGACAGAGGAGAGGAAATTTAACCAATGGTCCATGGGTTGGGATAAGGACTGGGAGAGATCACTCATTAAATACCATCACAGGCAAATCAGGCTCAACTTAGAGATACAAAGTGAATTTATTACTAGCAAAATCAGAGCAGGATAATGAGAAGTAAAATAAGCCTTTAAAAACCACCTTCCCTCCTTCCCAGCTCTACTGCCTACCCCAGTGGCACAAGGAGACAGGGAATGGGGGTTATGGTCAGTTCATCACCTGAAGCTCCTCCTGCTGCTCAGAGAGAGAAGTTGATCCTCTGCTGGTTCATGGGAGCCCTCCCATGGGAGACAGCTCTTCAGGAACTTCTCTGACATGGCTCAATCTCACAAGCAACAGCCCTCCCAAAACTGCTGCAACCAGAGTCCTTCCCATGGGCAACAGCCCTCCCAAAACTGCTGTAGTGTGGGTCACTCTTCCATGGGGTGCAGTCCCTCAAGGACAGGCTGCTCCAGCCTGGGAGCCAGGGCTTCTCTCCCCATGGGTCCCCCACAGGATCACAGTCCCCTCCAGGCATCCACCTGCTCCGGTGTGAGCACTTCCCCCATGGGCTGTGGGTGGATGTCGTGGACCTCCATGGGCTGCAAGGCGACAACCTGCTTCACCATGGTCCTCACCATGGCCTGCAGAGGACTCAGTTCCAGTGCCAGGAGCACCTCCTGTCCTTCCCTCTCCACTGACTCAGTGTCTGCAGAGTTGTTCTCATATAGTCTCATTTCCACTCTCATGACTCATTTAAACTGTGCCACCACCTTTGTTATGATTTCTTTTTGAATCTGTGTCACTGTTTGACGCTGGCACAATGCCAGTGGCCCCCATGAAAATACATTCCCCCTGGTGTCTGCTCTGAGATGTGACCAGGAATAGAGCAAAGCAGGCTCCAACTTAGGAATAAAGAAGAGAAAACTTTATTAACCTACAACTATATGTAAAAAGAAACACACAGAGAAAGAATGAAAACCTTCCAAAAACATTCCCCCTCCTCCCACCAAATTTCCAATACATCACAGTAAGCCAAACCTTGGATTCTCAATTCAGTTACCAGCCCTCAGATCACAAACTCTCAGTCCATCACCACCCTTTAGATAATCAATTCTCAGTTCATCAAGAAGAGAGGAGTCCCTCTTGTGCCATAGGCTTCCCCTGGAAACACAGTTGAGACCTCTTGTGTTTCCATGTCACACGTGGCACTGCCCGGAGGTCATTTGCCATCGTGACATCTTCCTTCCATGCCCAGTGCCCTCACCAGTGTGCATGGACCAGAGCTGCTTCTAGGGTTTTCCTTTTAAGGGTGCTTTGCCCACTTCCAAAAGAAAAGAGCACAGTCTCTCATTTTCGGGACACCTGTCCCCCACAAATTCACCCCCTGGGGCCGAGGGGTCTCGAGAACAGAGATCTTCTTCA
The DNA here is from genome assembly GCF_012460135.2 of Molothrus ater. Classification (NCBI taxonomy): domain Eukaryota; kingdom Metazoa; phylum Chordata; class Aves; order Passeriformes; family Icteridae; genus Molothrus; species Molothrus ater. Next base: position 99,841,622 of record NC_050479.2, on the reverse strand, counting down.
CTGAAGATGGAGGGCACCACCATCACCCTCCTCACCCATCGTCTCTGTCCACGCACTCCTTCACATCACATCACTGCACTCTCTTGGCTCTGAGCCATTGCCTCCCCCTAAATGCAGTCTCTGTGTCACAGGAAAAATGTTTCTGTCCATGGCTATACAAGAAAAGTCCAGCCAAAGGCCACTCCATCACCTCCTCCCACCTAAGATTCTTCTCCACTTCTCTCGTGGCCCATTTCCTCTTATCTCTATATCTCTTCTCATTCAGCTCCAGGAGGATCAGCATTTGTAAGGTTTCCATCATCCAAGAAGAGGGTTAAAAATCTCAGGCTCTGCCTGTCCAGAACTCCCACAGCTGCCCTGCTGGACACCTTCTCGCCACATCCCCCCACTTCTCCTCCTCCTCCTTCTTGGGTGCTATCAGAATTCAAGGTGGCACAGGCACAGACAGTGGCTCTCTCTCTCTCTCCTGGGGCGGGGGTGGCTGCCCGATGTCCCTTGGTGCTCTTCCACCCTTCCATTCTCGGGCCCTGGCCTACCTCACCTGGCCACATGGCTTCTCCTCCCCTGCCCAGCCCGCAGCCGGGCAGGGGAGCTCTGAACCTTTCCCTGACTGGAACCCAAGAGAGAGTTTTCCTGGGAGTTCTCTGCTTTTAACCCCCTGTGTTCTCAGAGGCATATCCGTGTCCTCAGCAGCCACACCAGGTGCCAATATTCAAATCTGAGCACCTATTGGTTTGACCACAGCATCCCCAAGAAACTCACTTCCTCTCAAACCATGACAATCTGTTATCACAGAGGCCTTACCACCATCTCCAATTAGCCCAGTCTTGGCCAGCAGCATGTCCATCTTTGGAGTTGCCAGGAATTGACTCTGTTGGACACAGTGGAAGCTTCTAGCAGCTTCTCACAGAAGCCACCTCTGTGGCCATCCTGGCTACCAAAAACCAAGCCATGCAAACCCAAGTGGCTATAGAGGGTTACAGTCTATAAGGTGGTTCTTACCTTCCAATTCAGTTCCATTTGAAAATAGTCCAGCTGTGCTATCCAAAACATTCCCATCACATCAACAAAATTAAGTGGGGATGAGCAGGAGAGTCTCTTTCCAGGCATTCATATATATATATATATGTATGTATATGTATATATATGTAAAAATGGAACCAGTGGACTTCCTAGCATGAAAATTAAACATTGGAGAACACAATCTTTTCTGTAAATTAAAAAATTTAGAATTCTGTCAATTTCTAAATTTAAAATACTATTGACAGCTAAAGAAATTCAACAGTTTCCCTTACACCAAGTGAAAGGGTACTGCAACACAGAAGAGTTATAACATCACATGTCCAGAACAAACCCCATTTTAACATAACTTGTCTTAAAAAATCCTTAGTATTTGGGAAACCTAGAGTTTCTGAACTGTCTCATAATTTGAAGAACTGGAAAACTGAATTCTGTATTCTTTGCTAGTTTAAAATCCTGTAAGACTTTCATATAAAATTGGATTTTGTGAAAATATGTAGAACCTCTTGAACCTGGTTGTACCTCAGGATCTTGAAAAACTTTCAAGGAACATAGATGTAGTGTCCAAAGTGCAAGTCTTCAAGAGCTCAGACAGTCTGTAAAAGCTGGGAACTGCTACAGAGACATGGACACTCTCTGGAGCACACCCAGTTGTAATAGTACGTTTTGGAAATCTCTTCTTGTGCAACAGTGAGGTATTTTTGTAACACTTGATACTACTATTTATCAAATAATATCAGCATCTGTGTTTCAACAACAGCATTTGTTGTTAAGCAAACATGACTGAACAAAGAAAAACGTGCACGCAAACTTAGAGCTCATTTCAAAACCTTTTTCCACAAAATTATTGTTTCTGTATTTTCAGAGAAAGGTTGACAGCACAGAGTAGGACAATTCTGAAACATTCCTGAATGGAGCACAGAGTGCCAGATGACCCTCAACTATGAATTCCTGTTTAATCACTGGACAAATACTTTACTAGGTCAGTAACTGTATTCTGCCAGTTTGCATCAGTCATAAAATGGAAGCATGTTCTCCAAGCAAGGAGACCTCCTCTCTCAAGCTGTTCATCCTTGGTGTCATTTCAGACAAATGAGAACTCTGAGCATTGTGTGCATTTTACAGGCTTGACACCTGGCTGCAGTCACTACCAGTTCATCACAGAGATGTTTGCAGAGGACCCTGACCCGCTCTCAAATTATGACAACCCATGAAACACCACAAAACCAAATCTTCTGGATGACTATTACATGAGATATAAAACCCTCATTGGCAAGGTACAAGAAGCCACATAATCACATACATGATTATCTCCTAGCATAGCAAGAAAATAAGAATTTTGGGATACTTAATGGATGGCAAATTACATTTGTTCCAAATAAGTTCAAATTTGTATCAATTAATATAAAAACTAGAAGTTTTTAAATAAGCTCTGTATCTGCTACACCAATGAAAAAGTGAAGGATTCAATGATGAGAAATTCTGGAAAAACATTAACATATGCCTGCTCACCATTGCATTGATTTTCAATTTTAATCTTGTAATTAAAAGTAATAGAGACTATGAAGATAATTTGTGGGTTTGATTCATTCATGTGTAATCATGTCCTTCCTTTTCAGATTGCAAATATCTTGCTATAACCTCTCCAGTGCACAGGGGAAAAAAAAATCTCCCTTTTTATTTTAGTTAAAAGCTACTTACTGGCATACTGTGAGAAAATGAATCTCTGAATCTTAGCTACAAATCTGTGCATTCCAGATCAGAAGCAGTAGTAGTCCTCAAATGGATCTAAATCTCCTTTCACTCATAGTCACATACCTATGAAATTGGAAATATATTCTGATCTTGCATGTGCCATTCTTATTTTTATAAGCAGATGCTGAACATGCTTTTGCACAGATGAGCTTTAAAAAAGAATTGACAGAGGAGATTTCCTACTTTGAGTGTGGCATAAGATAAACTATCAAAACTTACAAAGAAAAGGATACTACTTGGTAGGAAACTCTTCAGACTGTAAAGGCAGAAAAGAATTACAGTACTACCATTTCTTAGTTTAATTTGATGAGAAAATGAAGAGACAGATGTGCAAAATAATTGGTATTCAAAGTTGTCATGACTTGTCCAAACAGAATGGATCCCACTCTCATTACATGATGAAATCACTTTTCAATTAAAGCAGTGTATGTGCTTCCCTGTGGATGAAAATTTCCCTAGCCAACTCAGGAAAGTACTCAAAACTTCAAACTACTAGCGGGATGTGTCTGGCTTTTGGATAGTATCAGAAGCTAAATAGCTTGCATTCCCTTGTATAATTTATAACAACTCTGATAATACCAGGAGATTTGGTTTAGAAAATTTGGAACATAAAAGGGCATCAAAAGCTCTCAGAAGTCTGCAAACAGAACTCCTGGAATGGTATAAAAATGTTACAGAATAACATAATGCACATCAGTTTTGCTACTGTACCAAATTACAACCCAGTCTTAGCTACTGGAATAATTTAGTAGATAGAGATAAACCTTTTGATTAACTACACATGGGCATACAGGCATACCTTTTGTAACAAGACTTTCCTTTAACAGCAAAATATTCTGTCATCTGCCACATCCCTAAAAATTTGTGGGCAATGATGAGTAAAAGTAGTTAAGGGGAAAAGCCCACAGCATCAGGGGTATTGTGTGAGCAGTACAAACATGGAGTTAATCTACTGAATCAACTAATTCTTAAATCAATATTCAAGATGTTGGCTCACCCTCAGTGAACCAGGGACAAGGGAACAAGTGCTGCAAGTGTAGAGCAGTCCCAAAAAAAGAGGAAAAACAGCAGAAAGAAAGATGACCTCTTCATGCTCTCAGGGTATGCTGAAACCTAAATTAGCTCAGTCTTGGGTCAGAGGATTCTTTCCCCTGTTCCCCCCACCCACTCTTTTCTTCTATAGGAGAACTGAAAGAAGTCAAACATGACATGGACTTAATTCGCAGAAATTCCTCAGGCATTGGTTATGCACTTTCCACAGATGTTAGCTGTTTTCAAATGGAAATTACAGTGTCAGACATCATTTTCTCAGAAAAACAGTTTAAAACTCTTTTGATCGGAAGAGATTTAGCTCAGTTTCACATGAGTCAGGGTGAACAATTTCTAGAAGGTCCCCTGGGAACAGCATTTGGATGCTAAAAGACAAAAGCTTTTCAAGCAACATGACAATAGAAAAACTGGAGGTATCTTCTGTAGTGTGCAAGTAGGGGAAGGGAATGGTGGGAAGAAGTGCATGAGGACTATAGGGATTTTCCAAAAGAGCATGTGAGAAAGCAGCCAATAAACTGACAAAGCATACAGCATCACTTATTTCACAAGCAGCATTTAGTCTCTAAGGTACAAAATGGGATTTTTTTAGCTTTCAAAACAACTCACAAAGCTGCCAACTGTTACTCAATGCATTGTCAAGTTAATGGAGGGAAGGGGTTGGGGGAGACAGAAAGAGAGAGCTTTTATCTTCTACAGCACTGACCAAAAGAATGAAGTCAAAAGTAACAACTCCAGGCATAGATCAGGATTCACCCCTGCAGGGCAATGCATGGCTGGATGAATATTAAAATCTACACAAAAGTGTGCATAAAACAACTGCCTTGAGATCTCCATATTCAAAATGAGTATTACAAATATATACAGCTGGTTATGTGAGCCTTTATTTTTCATTCATCTTACCTTTTCCTTTTCTAAAAAGGAAAAATTCTACTAAGTCACCAGCATGTCCCTTACATGCTCATGTTACAGCATTCGTTTTATGCTTGCTCTGCTGTATTGATACAAAGGCAATTGCCTTTCTGTTGCATTGTGAAATTTTTCTTACCATCCTTTTAACACTGTGATGAACAAATTTACTATAGTAGGCAGATTTCTGTTCAGTAATACTTAAAATCATTAAATGAAACAATTTTGAACATTCACCTTGAGGACTGCCAAAAGTCAAAATAATCCTAACAAACTGCAACAAAGATATCCTGGATTTAGAACATAACATTTAATTCCCTCTTGCCTTCGTCCAATGAACAACTGTCAAAACACTTGCAAGTTCTGGCTTGAAACAGCAAAGGCTTTTGCAAAAGAGCTCTTCTCCTCCGACCACGCTCCACTTCACTCCTGTCTCTCAAAAAAATAGGGCAGACACATTACTTAGGACACTCAAGTTCAAATGCTGAAAAATTCACAGCCATTCAGCAAGTTTTCAATCCACCTCACTATCCACTTATCTAAGCCATAATTTGCCAGTTGGTCTATTAGGATTTCACAGGACGCAGAAGGAATCCCAGACCATCCTGTCTTTTAAGTAGTGTCTGCAGCGTCCTTTGAAAGGCAAAAAGGAGTTAGAAGTAGCAGCTGAATTACTGAGAACAGACTGTATTTATCTCTGGTGTGAATCCTGTTCCCTATTTCTTGATTCTTATTACCCTTGTCTGATGTTCGTCCTACAAAGGTATTTGTGAGATTTCTGCTGATTTTTTCTTCTCTTTCTAGTTGAATTTTAAGGGCTAATCAAAAATACACAGGACAACTATTGCTGTCTCAATATTCTGTTGGGAACTTTTAAAAAAGTCTAAAGAGAATGCCAATAAGGATTTGACCAAAACATGATCCTTATAGTCTTAATTACAGTAATATGTTTTTCTATACCTGGAGCTTTTCTGTGTAACTACTTCTAATAACATTTTAATAACATGAATACTGTTAAATACTCCTGAAAATAAAGTTCAAGTTATCTCTTAAGGAAGATCTTTGATAGGAAAACAGGAAAGTCTAGAAGAGGTTGCTGGAGTCTCATGAGTTTACATATTTGTGTATTTCTACATAGAGAGGAGGGGGTAATGCTGAATTACATATTTGCCAGAAACACAATGGAACAGATGATCTAATGAGGCCTAGATACAAGGGAGGCTTCACCTCAGAAGAATAACTGAGTGTATGTAAGCCCATGGAGCGTGACAGAAGGAATCCGTGGATGCTGAGAAAGCTGACTGATGAATTTGCAAGAACACTCTTGAATATCTTTGAAATGTTGTGGTGATCAGGAGAGATTCCCCCTGTTCCCCCCACCCACCCTGATCAGAAAAAGTGTCACATTCTTCTTCAAGAAAGGTGAGAAGGTGGATCTAGGTAACACAGAGGCCAGTTCACAGCAAGGTGATGAGGATTTAATCTTGGAAACAATTTCTGGATACACATTGGGAGTAATAAACATGGATTTATGATGGGGAAATCTTGCTTAATAAGCCTAAAAGTCATCTTCAATGGTGATTAGCTTGGTGATAATCTTCCCTTAGATGAGGGAAGAGAGGTAGATTTTCACCTCAACTTTAGTAAGGCTTTGGACATGGTGTCCTGGGATTCCGTCCCCTCAGGTAAGTCTAAGCCTGAGGAGCTGAATTTGCTGAGATGTTTGGTATTCATATTTTTTTTTCCCCCTTTCTTAGAACAGCTGACTTTCTCTGCAGTACCAAGTTTCTGACTGTAGAAGCAGGTTTAAAATGCTGGCATTGGAAAATTATGGATTGTTGAGCAGTAACCTGCTTAAGGTTCCACTTTGTTATCCCTCATGACTTACTATTTGTGCTGGACAAGCTTTATAGGTGATCAATAACCCTTCTCCTACCAAAGAGGGATGCTGAGGAGAAAGTGGTGGTCAGGAACAGGACCAGTCCCAAACTAGTGTTCAGGCTGCCCCCACATGCAGGTTCAGGTGAGCAAAGAGGACAGTGTGGATGGGTCTGCTGGGTCAGTGTATTTCCAGAACTTCCTGATTCCATGCTGCAGGGCTTACACACACACAGACAAAATCCACAGTGTCAGGGAAACATTACAGCACTGAGAACTTGTGGATCAAATACCTTGAACAGGCACCACATGGAAGAAAGTCAAAGCAGCAGACCTCTCCTTGGTGTTCAGATCAACTTACAGCTATGCTCTACTCTTCAATGCAAAAGAAGAAAAAAATTAAGAAATAAAGACCACCATTTGGGACTCAGACAATAACTGGACAGGACCTCCCTACTCAAAAAACTTTCATTAAAGCCAATATCTGCTTTTACTGAAAACTGAAAATGACTTGTTATACACAGGCAGTAAGACCAAATGATGTAATAGTCTCTTGTTGTCTTAGAGACCATATGACTGCCCATAACAACTGTGATTTTGTTCATAAATATTCTGCACACAGTCCTGAAATCCAATGTATGTTGTGACTAAGTTGATAAATACCAGAAATACTTGTATGAGATTATACATACACATGATTCTTACACAGGCTCCTTATGGGAACCAAAGGAGCATTTTGAAAAGAAAGAAAGTAAAAGCTGTAACCATCCAGAGGAAATCTGATAGCAATGAAGGCAAGGCAGGGTATCAGAATATTTGCTAGGAAACGAGCAATTTGTTTATACACACCCATCATTACATCAGCTGTTGCACTGCAAGTCACTGTTAATGAGTTTTGAGAAAAGTGGGTTTGTCCTTGACTGAGGTGGTTCCAAGCTTTATAAGGGCTTCCTAATTTCAAAACTGGTGCTCAGTAGCTCTAAAATCTGTGCATAAGAAAGCCATGAGTAGTAAGTCATGAGGTATAACAGTGTGGAACCTCAAGCAGGCTACTGCTCAACAATCCATAATTTTAGAATTCCAGCATTTTAAACTTCAACACCTGCTTCTACAGCCAGAACCTTGGTACTGCAGAGAAAGGCTGTCAGCTGTTCTAAGAAGGGAAAAAAATTAATGAATAGCAAACATCTCAGTAAATTCAGTCTCTCAGGTTGAGACTTAAAGGACTCTAAAGAATTCTGAGGGTTCTGAAACCAGAAAGAGACCCATGTTAAGCTATTCCAGAAATAGTAAGGCTAACAGAGTCTCATGTCAGAAGCTAGTGGCATCTTACTAAAACAAGGAACACTTACAATCAAAATACTAGTGTCAAGATCTCAGATGATGCAAATTTATCATTAGCAAAAATAAGTTCTAAAGGATGCAGAGATACAGTACTTTGTCTATTTTGGGCCTGGTAATTGTCAACAAGAAATTGCTGGGAAAAACATGTATTTCAAAGACCTGCTTAGTAAATATTGACCATATATGAACTGCAATTCCAATACCAATGCCATTTCAGAATTCCCTTAATTCTCAATTAGAGTTTACCATACCATACCATAAGCATTAACACTGAAGATACTAATAAATGTGCCAAGCAATTTTTTTTTATTTTACAATAAATGTGCCAAGCCAAATAGGAATTAAGAGAGACCATTCTTATGGAAATACTTCAGAATTTGAGGCTTTTTACTATATTCTTCTCTGTATGCTAAGCATGGCTATGATCACTTGTGGCAGTTCCCTTACCCTGGTGTGAGGAAATCCTTTGTAATGCCTCCACCAGAGTATGATAACACAGATGTAAAGCAATGTGATTTGAGAGATCTCACGCAGCTTATACAATGACAGAATGGCAAAATTAACAGAACACAGAAATTTAACATCTGGCTGAACTGACAATGTTGGGAACAAGGTTTCAGATTCATTCCAGAAAGCAAGAATGCTTCTGTAATGCAAAGATCCCATATAAGAGACAAGTTTCATCTAAACATTAGGAAAACTGTGCCAGTGGCACATAAAAAAATAAAATTAAAAAGTCACAAACAAGACTTTAAGTCACAGAATGCCAGAAAATCATCAAGTGCACAAGACAGTGTGGTACTATTACAGGTAAAGATACAAAAGTCCCATCTCTCCAAGAAAATGGTACAGATTAAAAAAACCCACAAAAGATAAAAGTAGTACTTTTGATTTCATAAATAACCAATTAATTTGATACTTGCAGCTCCAAGCAGTTTACACTTTCCCCTTCAACCTTTTCTAGTGAGACTCTGGGCTGGTGCTGTGGTTATTTCTTCAGGCAAAACACCCCAATGTTCATCATCCCTGAATCTTGTCTTTAGAAGTTACACCTGTGCCAAGCAGAAGCAAAACTGAGGGAGGCAAAAGGCTCAAACATCCCCAGAGATAAATTCAACTCAGCTTTTGTAGCTTTTCTAACCTTATCAGCTGGCAATAAACCCCCATACCCAATAATTATTTAAACTAATTAGCAGGGAAACGAGGGACCAAAAAAACCCTAAAGTGCTTCTTGAGCAAAATCAACCAAAAAAATTAGTGCATGGCTCATGTTTAAGTTGCCCCACTGCATTTTACAAGACTTCCAAAATAGCTACACCATGCAGCATCATTTATATAATGTGAAAGATAGCCCAAACCGTGTCAAATACTGATTTTCAAATTATTATTTGCAAATATTACTGACATATTTTTATATTTTGTAGCACATTACTCTATGTTTACAAAAACTACAAACTTCCCTTTGTCAGAACACATAATTTATTTATTACACATCATTAAATACATGCCTGGATAGGATTCTTGACTAACAGTGTTAATCACCCTGAGGCCATGCAATCATAACAAAATAAGTATGTATTTTATAATGTAATTATAAAATCACATCTGATCTGTGTCTTTAGATGAAATGCATGTTTCTCAATAAGAAATTTTTGAGTGTTATAAGATTCTAGCACAGCCTTCTGAGCAAATGCAATTTAAATGTGGAAGAGGATTGACAATACAGGATAACTGAAATATTTCTGCATGGTAGCAAAAGAATATATCTTTGTACAATGTAGTTGCCTATGTACACAGTTACAATAAGAGAATACTTTGGTAAATGGGCACGTAGCTAGGTAGGGACTTTATTACACAAAAGCTGAATTAATTGGTATTAGTTTGCAAACTTAATAAATAAATAGTAGCAGCATGAGTCCTCTGCCCCCTTATTTTACTTAAAGTATATGATAGTCATGATAGGGTACGGCTGTTTCTCAGTCACTCTGCTCTCTGAAAGGAGCAAACAGAGATGGAACAGCAGGAAAATAAAACATATGCTAGTGAACACTGAAAAACCCAAGATGCAGGAACACAAAAGCAATGGGAAATATAAGAAAAAAACTGAAAAAGAGCTCAGAAAATAATTATTTTTGGTATGGTGATATGCATCAGCTGATCTTAATGTAAATTTTGATGAAATATTTGAATACAGTGGGTTTGGGAAATGCAGGGAAGATTTGACACATTCATACTGTGAAATCTGCTCCCTGAACCAGTTTCCTCCTCTTGCAGACAGAAACAGCCTGTGCATGAGAAAGAACATGTAGCTGAGAAATTTCTATCATGCTTTTTCTGCTTAGTCTAAGAAAATACTCATGGTGAGGCTTTTAGAACAAGTTCATTCATCATCTTAAAAACGTTATTTTATTAATACAAAATACAGTGGATATGACTTTGAGACTGAAGAATACTTACTATATTTTTGGCTAAAGAACTAGAGATGAGTCAAAAGGAACTTCTTGTCACTACCCTGCCCCAAGCAAACAAAACAATCAGTGTATTTTACAATCAAGTTCAAGAGGAAGATGCTGCTTGCTCATAACTCCTTAGGTGGTTTAGGACACGTGCAGACTTTCCACACTCACACTCTGATATTTTAATCAGAATCTCTGGTGAGCAATCACAAGTTGATTCTCTCATTTGCCAGTGGGAGAATCCATCTGGTTCAAACACTGCTAGGCACACTAGCATGATGCCATTTCTCTGAGGCAAGGTATTAATGCTCTGTTAAGAGTTCTCTGATTTTCTGGTATATATAAATATATTTTCTGATATATTTTTTGCATTAGAAACTGTCACCGGTCCCATAACAACACTCTCACTCTCTGTCTCTCTGGTGGGCAGAATGCCAAAAAGAAGAAGACAGACTAGATGGCTCTTACCATTTTCAGCCTTCCCCCACAGGAAACCAAACAATAAAAAAATTCTATTTAAAATCTTTATAGATATTTTCTGTGAACCACACAATTTTCCTTTCCAGCCTGATCGCTTCCTTCTCCTCTCATATGCATTAAATATATGTATTTCAAATTAGACATCCATATTCTCATCCAATTTAAATATGCCACATACAGAGAAAGGAAGCAGTGTTTTCCTAGGTTGGAAACACTGAAACACCTACAGAAAGATCCTCTCCTCACAGAATATAGGAATAGCAGTCAGAATAAAAACAGCTTCAATAAGCAGCATCACCAACAAAAACTTATTGTTACGCAGTCACAAAGTGATGCCTACCCAAGCTTGTGAAAATTTACTCAGTATTATGCTATATAAAGTCTATTTTAAAATAAAATTTATGTTTTCCTATATTTCCAGTGTGAGCTCAATTACCACAAGAGAATTATTTTGTCAGCCTACAAGTAAATACCATTGTCTTAGTTCTGATCATTGACGATTAAGCCACAAGGATTTTTTTGGATTCTCACATATGGTCTTTTTTCTCATCTTAGGCTGAATTAATTTGGCATTGCGACTGTAAAAGTCAGGAAATTTTAGCTTACTGGAAATTATTCCAGAAATTCCATTTTTTCTGAACATACTTTGGGCTAAACATCAGACTTTTATCTGCTTGCACAATCCTGTAACCCGTGGCTTACTCATGCATAGAGCCTGTAGTATTTAGAATCACCATCCTTACGAGGCAAGAGTTGTCAAAAGCAAGGGAGTTCATTTGCTTACCTTCTTGACTCAGGAATTACTAACAACTTCACTGTCTAAAAGCTGAGAATTGGAAAAATCTCCTGTATATTGTGCTCAAATAGATTTTTTTTTTCCCCTACCAGATGCATCTGACACTCCCTCCTTCTGCAAGTAAGCCAAGCCACATGAAAAGCAAGGGGAGAACACTGTGTAACATTGTTCTTGATGAACCCTAAAAGAATCAACAAAATTATTGGTGGAGTTGGAAAGTCTGACCACGCTGGTTAACCTGAAAGGAGCAGGCACTCCACTGATACACTCTTCAATCTTCATTACACAGATTAAATAATAATGCTGAAGTTTGACTGCAAAGCAGAGGACGAGAAAAGAAAATTTACTTTGTTTTGATGGCATTGCTGAATGCTTATCTGGCTGCTCTGTCACCATATCTTGTTTAGTCTAACATGAAACTACTCTTCTTGCCAGTGAATAAAAACTCTCACTCAAGAATCTGACTCAGATACTATCTAAAAATAATATTCACTATCAGATATAAAACTCAGAGAGAAAAGGTATATTGAAATAGAGAAGGTTAACATCACAAAAACTCACATCTGAGTAGCATTCAAATTGCTTCCCATGTATTAAAGCAAATTTGGCTCGGTCAAGTCCACAGGAAGCTTTAATCCTTAAAAAACAATATTCAAAATGAGCTGGTCATTGACAAAGCCCCACATTCTGGCTGCATTTGTGGACTGCAATTCTGATGAGCAACAAGAGCTCAGCCCATGCAAAGATTTACACAGAGAACTTTAAAAAATAGCAAAATAAGATGAAGACCTTAAATAAAAGTGCCTACTGAGGCTAGTGTTTCTGTCTTGGAAGCCTGGGCTCCTTTTGAGTAAGATATGAAAGAGATTTGCTACTTTCAAAGTTTATTTTCAGGCTTGCTAACTACAGACTCTTAAAAATGGCAAGATATGGAACCAAAGCCTTCAAATAATACAAAATAAATTTCATTTACTTTGCTTTAATGACCATGCATGGCAAATTCGGAAAGCCTGTGTTTTAATAGAATAATTTTAAATTGAGTAAGTTTATCTGATATCCGAGTAGAACAGATTCACAGAAGACATTTTTGTCTCCTTTTGTCCACCTACTTTAGGATTCTGTTGGTTTGTCTTTTATGATGATTGTTAAGCTGTAAATCTCAGAATCCCCATCTTTTTTTTTAAATAGTACATATGACAGAAGAAAACCAGCTTATAATAAATTCACAGTTATTCCTAGCTATTTACATGCTTCTTGTATGAGAGAACACATATTTTGCTTTGGGAATTTTTTTGTTGTTGTTCATGTGACAGAGAGGGCATGATATTAGAAATATTGCATTAAAAATCCACAGCAGGGGAGCTATATATATATATCATTAATTCAAAACACTATGTCTTCTGTTCTGCTTATTGTAGAGGTAGTAGCAGTTCTGTAAATCAGTGCCTAATTCTCATCCTAGAGAGTCCTGGATTCACATAGTTTTGGGGGGAGTAGCTACATATCCAAACTGACCCTGAGAAAGTATTCACATAAATGTGTCATAGGAACACCCTAAATAACTAAAATTTATTAGGAAACTCTTCGGTCCCCAGTAGTCTGTCAAAGTCAAAATGTTCAGGCAGAAGTTAAACCATGAAGCAATCACATCTGCTAAAAAATCTGTCTTCTGCTTTAATATGCATCGCTTACATGCTTATTCAGAAAATTACAGTCTGGAAAGATATCATGTGCAAGAATGATGATGCATGTTTAAAAATCCCAAATAAATACAACTATTTATCCATACATAATTATATATATACATAGGTACACCAATAACCCCTTTCCCAGGGAAAACTTACTTCCCTCCAGCTTTAGCCTTGCGTCAATAGGGCTTCCCTCCTTTTAGCTTGCCTCAACTTCTAACAGTTTTGTCTTCAGTAGCCATGTGAGACATAAACCACACATATATAACAACCATTTGATGATAAGGGTATTGTTTACATTCCTTCACTTATTTAATTTGGATTATTAATGCTAATTGTATCTAATTGCACATGGTTATTCTCTCTTTAATGACAGGTAGCAGATTCCAGATCATTTTCCTCATCACCACTGCAGCTGCTAGCATGTCCTACAAACCACAATGGAGCATGCAGAAAGCTTTTCACACCAGTGCTGTTAGCAGAAAGCTGCAAATCTCCACCCACTAATATTTCCTGACAGAACCCACGGCTTCAGTCCTAAACTAAGGGTCAATTGCTAGAATAATCTCTCAGTTCAGAGATTAAAGCCCTGACAACGTAATTCCATTGCTATACAACTTCCACATGGGGAAGGAAAGAGCCTATTGGCAGAGACCAAGTACTTTCCAGAGTAAAAATGTCATTGTTTACTCCTTGCCTTTTAACTCCAGGCAGAGTTACCAAGCCTGCTGTGCTTGGACAATTGCCTGGTGGTTTGATCAGCCTGAGGCAAGCAGGAGGTGCTTGAAAGCTCATCCAGATCCATTTGTGATACCACAGTTTATTTTCTATGCAAAGAACAATTGACAGTTCAGTTGATTTTTTGAGGTTTTTATATTTAGATAATCTTTTGCACTGTTTTCCTTCAGCAGTGCAACTAGAGGAGAAAATATGAAAGTTGTTCTTTCTGCTGTGGCAAAGACTCAGATGCACAACATTTGGCCTAGCTATAGTTCCAAAATATCCTAATGTGGACATAGCTTTTACTGGCAAAAGAATACTAGTTAATGTCACCATTAGCTGAATTAGGTTGAGCAGTTTTTCAATTATTTATACTTTTTCCATTTCTACAAGGTTTCAGCTGTCCAACAATTTTCCTAACCCAAGTGTCCTTTAAATAAATATGCTCCTCAGCAACAAAAAACAAATCCCAATTCAGGCCCAGATCCAGGGTAAAATTTACACCATTTAAAGTCACTTCCTAAAGAGATGGCTGGACAGAGTGAGTACTTATTTAACAGAGTATGTCTCTATCTCCATTCCTGCTTCCAAGCTTTGTGTTAGAATCCTTTTATTTGGGTGGGCTTACTGTAATGATTTTCTGTCATAAAATAAGTATTTCCACATCAGAAACATTTCACTTGTCTCTCCTGAAACCTTTTCATTTCACTCCTGAATATTTCACATGGATGCACATTGCCAAATTGCAAAACCAACAAGATGCTTTCCCATCTTCAATTATATTTTTCAAGATAAACACAGATGCATGATGATGATAGGTTTTTGACTTTAGATAAAATGTTAGTGAGTGCTGACAAGATCCTGAATCCATGTGAATAGTTTGCACTTTTTTCTGACTTGGCACTGCCTAGAATTTGGATAGGTACATTACAGAAAAAACATGTAACCAACCAAAAAAAAGGAATTTCATGTAAGGGTGTCCCTTTCTTGAGAGAGGGTCAAAGAATGGGAGGATGATCAGGATTTGAGCTGGTCTCTGTAATGTAGGAAAGACTCTAAGCCACTAGATCCTTCCACTCACATCTTCTGGGTATTCATTTATATACTTGTTTCTAAGTTGGTACAATGTTGAGTAGTTTAGAAGAAGGAAAAACAACTTTCAGCCATGCAAGATGTAATTTTTGGTAGATAAAACCTCTTTTACTTTCTCTTAATTAAAGTCAAATCTTCCAGCCACAGAGCGGTGAAGCAGAACTGGTGCAATCTTGAGACAATAAAGCATTCATAAACAATAACATATTTCAGAATTAATCTATTAGGATAGGAGGAGAATACAGGCAAAATATGAAACAGGCATCCTTCAGCATCTAGAACATTCAGGCTATTGCAAGAAGAAACTGCAATTCTAGGAACCAAAGGAGTAAATTGAAATTGTAACACAATTTACTGATAGTGGAAGAACAGGCTTGGGAATGAAAAATTCTGCTGTTCAAAGAGCTGCTGAAACTGTCTTGAAGTGAGTCAGTTTGGAATTACTAAACCAGACAAAGTTAACCACATCAGTGGCAGGAATGGCCAGTTACTGAAAGTGTAGTAGAAGGCCTGTAATGACAGCATAGAATTTATATTCCTAAACACACTGTTCTCCTCAAGGGTGTTTTTGAATATCCTCTTCCTGTTCTTCCATTGTGCAAAACAGTGTGGTGGTGATGAAGAAACTACAAATTTCAAATGATTTACTTATTCAAGCCCTAACACCATTTCCTTACTCAAGCCCCGACAATATGAAGTCTTAAGTTTTTGAACAGTCTGCAAACATGCACTGAAAAGTTTATTTCATAAAACAAATCAGAAAGGTGATCTAAATGATACCTGTCTAGGAGGGCAAGGAGATGACATATGACCTAACACAATGGTGAGTTGGACGCACAGTATCAAAATCTTGGTACTAACTTGGGCTTCTTTGCATCTCCTCAATACAGTGAGCCAGCCCTTCTAAAATAAATTCGAACATATTTTGGAAAATGCTGTTATAAATTAATACTCCAAATTAATAATAAGGAAATTTATTAAGTAATCAAAGTATAAATTTGGAAAAAGCCACAAGCAATTCGACTCTGAGCCAGGCAACCAGAGTTGGGGAAACCCAGGATTTGGCCTCTATCACACCAAAGTCCCTGTGGGTCTCCAAATGTCATTTCTAGGAGGTTCATTTTATACAGGCTTTTGGGCTCTGGAAGGGGCCCTTCTTTAGCATATTTTAGCATATTATCATAGGGGTTTTTTTTCTTGCTGCCACATTTATCAGAACTGGTGAATAATTGCTGAAATCCTGTCAGGTGAAAATCATCTGGGATAAACTTCTGGTGTCTAATATTATCTTATTGATGATGCCTATCAAATACCTCCAGCTGGGGACTTGTCAGATGAAAAAAATGCCTTGAAATATAAATCTCTGGAGACAGTGTCCTCCTAGTGTTTGAATCTCCATTCTCATCACTTAGCCTATTACTGCTTGCTGACCAACACTGGCTTTAGTACACAAAATGCTCTGGTTTTCAATTTCCTTTAGCACTAACTATATTTATAACATATTACAATGTCATTCACAATTTTTCCTAAATCAGATCATACAAAGCAAGTGGCAAATGAGATCTCAATCATCTCTCCTGGCCAAGCCCTGCACTGGCTTTCCATCCTTACTCATCAGCCAGCACCTCCTTGGTTCACAGCTGGGAGAAGGTGCAATTTAACAAAAAAGCTATTACTACCCATGGAAAACCCACAAATTCCCAGAGGCACGTGCAATGTGTGCCTCACAAACCCCACCCCTGACTGAGTACACTGCGTTCAAAGGCTCACAACTTCCTCAAGCACCGCTTCCCTCAGAGCATGCCAAAACAATAATCCCAGAAAAGCCAACACCCACATGAACTTTTAAACTGTCTTTTTAAAAAGAGCACATTCATTACCAAGTTTTTTTGTCTTGCCTATTTGTAATGACTGAAAAAATACTGAATTAAACCAGAATGAAAGAAACATTACAAACAGGAATTACGCTAACTTGATTACAAATTTAAATACACAAGGTAAAACTGAACACCATAAATACCAAATGGAAAGAGTTCATACATTGATATCTACTTTTATCTACTTAGAGAACATCATCTGTAAAAGTGTCCTTCAAACTTTTGTCCTCCACACCTGTGTTCCTCAAAATACAAGTATAAGTTAAGAAAAAAGAGATAAACTGTAATGCAACAAAATATGCTGTTGACCTAGCCACACAAATCAGTAAAAAAAGACAGTTGAATGAATAAAAATCATTAAGAGACAACAAAGAATATCACCGTGCCTAAACACTCTATAAAGCACAGAAGGTACAAGTGATGCAGCTGTCTCTGCCCATGCCCTAAACTCAATAAAAAGGAGACGACAGAACTGAAAAGATGAAGAAAAAAAGCAGCCGTGGGCAAAGTTCAGAAGTAGATGCAACATGAAGAAATTTATTTCAAAATAAATGAGTAAATAAGGCAACAAAAAAAACCCCACCCAAAACTTTTCAACAGGGGAAACAGCAGCTGAAGGCTCCTACTCTAAAGATGTGTGAATCAGTAGTGGAATCTTGAAGGTGAATGGGAAGCAATTGTTTCCTTTCTCCCTAATCATGAGGCCAGAAAGCATTGAACTAAACTTTCAAGGGCAGAAATGAAACATGCCACTTTTTTTTTTCTCCTAAAATACTTACTTAAAAAATAGAATGGGATTCAAACTAGCATGTATGTAACAATTTCTCTCTGCTACTTTCTCCTGGGATGTTTACAGAATCTTAATATTACTGCAGCATAAAGGACACTTATGGACAACAATGTAAGCAAAATATATGCTCATAACAGCTTCATTTTCTTAGAAAACAGACCAAAAATGGTACACTGGTCCTCAGACAGTGCTGGTAAACCAGAATTTCACAGTAGTTTAGTCCATATGCTGTTCTTCCATGTTTCATCTGGTTCAAATTCAAGTGTACTGTGGATGGTAATAGTCTGAAATGCACTATTATAATTACATATTCATATACTAAATTAAAAATCTACAGGGTGGGGCAAGAAGATGAGTAGATTGAAGGAAATCTCTTTTTACACAAATCTCATAGGTGTTCTATGTTCACACTTTTACTAGATTCTAAATAATTTCCCAGGGTAAGAAAGATTAAGATAAAAAAATACAGACAAGATACAGAAAAAAGTACAATTGTGAGACACAAATCTGTGAGTTTATGGAATGTGAACAAAATCAGGAGGATTGTTTTCATACTCTGAAAAGCTACACAAAGTTGATTTTTACTTTCATGTTTTTGGGGTGGGTAGTGGGATCCAATCCAAAGAAAGCTATAAGGACAGTCCAATCCAAAGAAAGCTATAAGGACAGTCTTAAAGAGTATCATATACATAAACTAGAAAAAAATAAACCCAACCATTTTAAGAAATAGTAATACTGGTAATTTCAGCACAATTTTTCATTGTGCTGAAAAACTAAAAAACTAAAACTAGAAAACCCAACAGCTATTTATGGAATATAAATATCCATGGGTTTGAATTATTTCTTTTTTCTTAATTTAATGAATTCATATATGGCATCCTTTTCCAAAAGTAATTTCAGTTTTGACAAATGCACATTCTTAATAGAAAAAAGAAATTATCTAATATTCCTGAAAAAGTCTGGATAAAAGGTAAGAGCACTTCACATCAAAGAAAGGCAAGTAAAAAGCAGCTTTAATAAATGCAGTACTTTCTATGGAAGATTCACAGAAAAGGAGTGACAGAAGCTTAAATAAAATGCAGAGCCTACAGTTGCCTAGTGTTACCTACACATGAAATTCTTTAGGTAAGGAAACACCAATGGAGCAAATTCTTTGATGCCAAAGTGAAAAAGCATAACCAGAGTAACAACTTGTACCAGTTATGAAAGATCACATTGTACACAGTATTGCTTATGATACATGCTTGTTATAAATGGCAGAAAATTTCCACTAGACACCACAGTTTATTATTTATATAGAAAATGTTACTTGGGGCTAGCTACAAGAATACTTGCCAAAAGTGAATCCCAAATGGAAGTAATTTTGAATTAGCCTGGGATTATGAGAACATCAAAAATATCTCACTGTATAATTGTACTTTAACTCATTCATGAATTATGAAGTTAGCATTTCAAAACTACTCATCTATGCAGCAATCAGATAAATAGAAGTGGAGTAAAACCTCAAAGATGCATAGCACCATCTTACACACTAACTCCTGAACCTAACTTTATATAAATATCCTCTTGATTGTATAAAGGAAATTGATTCTGGGGAATACATAGTTAACTACTACAGAGCTACTAACAACTGGGTATCACATGCACAATGTTAGTTGATCAAACTACCAAGGACAAGTCAAGTCTATATGCAAATTATTACAAAATATCATATACCATTTATCCTCTACATTTTGAATTTCTTCCATCTTATGAGCATTCTCTCTTACTAAGCATCATAAGTGCCAAGATGACTGATACTTGTAATTTCCTGGCACATACATTCATTTGAGACATTTGCATTTCTACATCCTCTTTAGACTAAACCAGTCCTGTGAAGGGCCACAGCAGCAGTAGCTGGTATTTTTTACTGTGAGAGTAACTGGAAGAAGCTACTCAAGAAGAAACATGATAACTTTCAGATTACTGGCAAAGTTCTCCACTCTGTGCTCAAGAAGTTCTAGCAGTGAATTTCTGAGAGGCAAAATACTATATCATGACAAAGGGATTAGTAAAGATCTACTCCAGGGAGGCTGTGACAAAAGGAAGGAGATACCTCCAGAACAGTGGCGATCCACCAAAGAGGGATATTTCTGTACACTCCATTACTTCCATTAGTAAGTAATCCTAACAACCCCAAGGCCATATTGCTTCTGATATAAATGCAGTTGATACCCACAGCAAAGCATAACCTGCAGCTCCTGATTCTTTCTTAACAACTGGAAAAGAGGTGCTAGGCTCAGAGATGGCTGGGGACAAGAAACCAGTGCAAGCCATTTAGCTCTGAGAGACATCTATTTTATTGATACACCCTCTCCTGAGGGGTCTGGAGACTACTTCAATCTCACACCAGGGACAAAGACACTAAAGAAAAGTTTTTGTGGGACATCAAAGTTGTAAAATACAGTAAGTTATGTCACAAAGAATGAAAATAGCTGTGGTTTACATTCACAACGTTTTTAAAGGATATTAATAGTTGAAGACCTAGAGAATAAAAGTAAACCAAAAATATATCTAACACTCAAATTGCAAAACATATTTATTAGTACTACAAATAGTCATTGCATTTTTTTATACCTACAGATATATCAAAATATAATCAATCTAAGCAGACAAATCAATACCAGGTTTCATTTCAGAACACTTAAGCTTAATACAGAAAACATATAATACAAAGCCTTGTCATTAACAAATACTGTTTATAGACATAACATATGGCTGTACTGCAGTGGACAGCACTGTCCAAGAAAATCAAAAATTAGAACTGACACATGAAATAATAAAAAAAACAGAACAAAGAAGCAGCCTCACCCCAAAGAAAAACTAATCTTAAAGAAAAAACAGATTAGTCTCAACAAAACCAGATACTGATAAAAATGAGAATCAAAGTCTTAGACTGATAAGCAATGCAAATATGAAACTCAGTATCATGTCAACATAATTATCATCTGTTGTTTGACCCAATTCAAGAGATCATACATCCATCTTTATTTTAGGAATTAAGATAAGAAATTAGTCATATGGGAAATTAACTCAGCAGAAATTGCCTAGGAAAAATTTAATTAGACTTCTCTTTTACTTTAGAGTCTGTTGTGCATCAACACAGTGACTAGTAAAACTAGACACAAACAACAACCAGGTTAAAACCTAGGCTGGAATTGCAAATCTCATAATTATGTGGATTTTGAATGACATGATGTGTAAGAAAGACTAAAACTAAGAGAGCAACGTAAGTACATTATTTCAGATAATATTTTACAAAACTTTTATCTTTATAGACCATTGTTATCAACTGACATTATAAGTATATACAGAAATTACCCTCTGTTCTGGTCTAAGTAGTAAAAACAGTTGCTCTACGTATCAACATCTGTAACAGCTTGCTGGCACCCTCCTCAAAATCTGGGGTGGTGCAAAGGGAAAATAATTCACAGTCTACTCAACTCGTGACTGAAGTTCATTTGTTCAGCAGCACTGTGACTACATAAGCCATCCTGGTCAGTACAAAAATAAACAACATAAAGAGCAAAGAGGTAAAAAAAAGTCTGTGGCACCTGTCACTACAATCTCTGAATGCTAATAATGCAGTTCATTTCTAAATGTTAACTTCTTTATTACAGAAATTGATTATTTCACTTCCCATAGAGGAATTTACAAGTGCTAGCTACATGTTTTTAATACATGTGATTAAGTCTGTAGGAAAAGTCAAATACTTCATAGTTTCATATTAAAGATTTACCTTAGCATAGAGTAAGAGAGGTAAAATGCCTCGCTTGACTCATATTACTCTGAAGGAAAACAGGCAGAACTAAAGCATTTAAACATTATATTTTTGGTCAGCAGTCCAGACTTAGTTAACCAAACCAAATTTAAAAAACTGCAAACCTCAGAAAAATACAAAAAACCAAAACAAAAAATATGCCACTGTGCCAAACCTGAGACTTTTCAAAGGATTTTTTTTCACAATTTCCCACAAGAACAACCACAATTTCTACAGTTTTCCCAAGTCAAGATTAAAATAATTTGCACAAGACAAAAAATGTAGCATTTGATCCACTAGGTGACAGATATAAAACAATATACAGTATACTTAAATACCTAAACTACTAGATAAATACCTAGATCAAGCACAGCCATGTTTCAATGCTTGGCCACATATTAAGTTTAAAAGGTCTGTTGAGTTTCTATGATGCAGGACTCTCAGATTACTGGTGGAATCTGTCAGAGTACATGGATTAGTGTCTTTTTCCATTAATATGTTCTGCTGAATATGACATTTGCAAGAAGATACATATGCATGGAGCTGCACATGACAGGTGAGACGATGCAGCAGAGAAGCTGATACACAAAGAACACATTCAGTCTTTAGTATGACCTCTTCCAGAATGTCTGGTGACAGCACTACCTGTTTAATGCCAAGTTTAATGCCCAACCAATTCAACTGTTTATTTAGCAAAAGCTGCCAACAAAGATATCAACACCATAAACAGTAGTTAATTGTGCAGTTTGGAGAGCTGCCTGCTGGGAGTGGAATCGATGCAAACAAGACACAACAGACTACGAAACAAGCATTGGAAGACTGTTTTAGACATAATTTGTATTTGCACAGGGTTTCATGGATGTTAGTGGCTGAATGGGATTTCAACACTCCTAGCTGCAGTAAAGCAATTGTTAATAGATTATGAAAGTTCACCAGATATAAATCAGTAATTGAGGGTATTGAATTAGTCCAGTCTTTAACTTACATGTGTTAATTCTATGCATATACTTCCATATTCTCACATTAATATACCCTCCCTATCTATTCATAACATCTCATTTTCTGTCATTAAAATAGATGCAATTGGCAACGTAGGAACTAGCTGTTGATTAAGTTCTCTGAACATTGTCTCAAAACACAGTCCACACAAGCACAATACGCAATCCAAATTCTGCATGCCAAAGGGAAAAACAAAAAAGATTACTGCATAGCTTAGCCTGTGTAAAACTGCAAAGGTTAACTCTCAAAGGTTAAAAGTCTTTGAGGTCTTAAAGATTCAAAAAGTTTTGACCATGGCTGGCACCATATTAGACTGTGTCCGAGGAATTAACCAGGACAGTCCTATCTGGCAAGTAAACCAGTGCCATACAGACAGCTTAGAAGGGAACAACACATGAGGGAAGCAGGGGAAAACTTTGCCATTAAATGGTGAGCCAACGAGTCAGCGCTCAGACATTCCACTTTGGGCTGATCTCTCGTCTTTCTCGTGGGCCTTATTCCTTAGAGGCTTTTTTCTATCAGTCCAGCATGTCAAGAGAACAAAGTTTAGAGCAGTAAGAACCAGCCATCAAGCCTTGGAACCTTCAGCCCTTCCCAAAAGAAACAAGACCTCTATGTTATTTTAGGATTGCTTTTATAAACAAATGGTTTTGCAACTTTAAAACAAATCTCAAAGAGCATACCTTAAAATTTAAAGGGAAAAACATAGAAAGAATACCATCTTCATTAGTTTAATCAGTTCTTAAAGGAAGTGACTATAGGTAACAAAAATAGAAAAATTTTATCTATGTGCATAAATCCCTCTGTCACCAATTCTTTCTCCTAGCTCAGTATTTCCAAATAACTGTACATCACACCACACCATAATTTTCCTGAAAACTGAGCTATTACTTAAAAGCATAAATGTTTTGAAATTATTTGAAAGCAAGTCAGGAAATAGAAAAATATGTCACCTCTTACTCCTTTTGGAGCAGCACATTAAGAACTGCAATCTACAAGGCATGAAAAATGTTATCATTCTCATGTGGGATTTTTTTTTGGCATTAACATCCATAATTTTCTTTGCCATAGTATGGTCCCAATTCTATTACTCATATATTACAGCCAAAAATATTAAAGGACAGCCACTGTTCAATGTTAAGAGCTTCTTGAGGTGAAGTAAAATATTCCAAAATTCACCCTAAAAGAACATTCTAAAATACCATGTGGAGTCTATAAAAGAACAGCTTTTCTGATAATTAAACTTTCTCACCTTAATTCAGCAAAAGGCACCAATTCTTAACAGAGAGAGCAAAAGCTATTTCTGCTCCTGCTACCTTTCCCCCTTCATTCCTTTGGTACTTCTAAACCCTGGAGAGGACAGAATTAAAAATGAGCTTTCTTTACTTGCAGCTTTGTCAACATCTTGCTCAGGTGACAGAAATATACTGCTTTTGAGCATTTGTTGTTTTGTTAAAAAGGAATCCAAATGTAGGCATTGCTTACATATGGAGTAAATTTAACCAATGATGATTAAATAAGGAAAAAACGGAGAACATTCAAGTCCTTTCTCACCAGATTATATTTTGTCACAAACATCATATGCTATTTTTAGGTGAGTGTCATAAGTAACAATGCTTTTAAGTTTTTGATGTTCAAATCTCTCTTTAAAGATAGCTGGCTCAGTTCACGTGTAAAAGATGAGGCTGCCAATGCGCAGGTTATTTTCAGATGAGCAAAAGCATTAAAAAGAATCTTAAGATGACTTGGCTCTTCTACTATCTTCCCTATCAACAACTGGAACATGCCAAAAACATGATATTAATTCACATGTACATTATTTGTCAGCAGATAAGCTGAAGGAGTTTTTAGAACAGCATAGGAGCGAGCATGGCCCTTAGGTGTTCCTAACTTTTCCTGCTATTAACCCCCACAGCTTTTTAAAAAGCTATAAAAAACCCCAACTAACAAGTTTAACTGCGTAAGATATTTGTTAGCAACACACAAAGGTAGTGCTACCATTTTGACAATGGTAGAGCTTACAAAGTAAAACTTAAATCTCAACTCTAATCGCTAGAACAACAGAATCTGATCCTCCTGTTCTCATTGTCACACCCACATCAAAATCTCATCATGTCATAGGTATGCCACTATTTGTATTTCTGTGGAAGTGACTCTTGCAGGCGTTATTTATCCTTTAAAGATTCTGTAAACATAGAAAATGTACTCAAGATAGTCAGAGTACAGTGCTGTGCTCTGTCACTGCACCATACTCTTGAAGAAAACATGCTACATCATCTTAATTGTAGCAACATCTGCATTTGCACAATTGTTTCTGCATTACTTCTTGTTAATAAATCAAGATGACAGAAGTAGAATCATGACCATTTTTTCAGAGATTTCCACTAGTTGAATCACTACTGTTGGCTGACTCCCAGCAGAGAGCCGAATGTGGGAAGTGTCCTAGACTCATTGACAATACTGTATTGCTGCCCCTACAGAACCTCCCTGCAAGCCATGCTGCATCAATTATTCAGTTTCAGAGCCGTTTTAGAACATTCTAAAGATCACATTCAGCTCTGTAAATGAATGCATTATAGTGTTGTCAGAAGTATTATTTAAAGACGGTGTTCTGGCAGTTCTGCTGCCACCGAAAATGAGGAAAGCCGGGTAAACAGAGCTCCTGAGCAGCAGTGCAGCATCAAGCAGCGAGCGAGCGTCGTCAGCTGCGCCCGCGGGCCACAGCTCCATCCAGCGTGCACTCCCATCCTCTGCAAGCGCATCACAATTCCCAGAAATTCATACATATTATAATTGCTCATTACCATAAAACCCTCTGCTGGTTCTGCCCCTTTCATGGTCTTTGGCTGTGGCTGCATTCCCAAGCCAGATACACTCCCCTCCGAGGTTCCTTTATCTCCCTCCGGTCCTCGCTCAGTGAGCACATCTCTGCACCCTGTTTCTTTGCTAAGAGAACACAGATGCAGTAGAACTCCTTGTTCTTAGATTAACCCTTTGAAATCAATTCCCCGCTTTGAAACGTCTCAAATTCCTTAAGGACATTTAAATTCATATATTCCTGAAGGATTAAGGTCAATCCTTTCAAGAACACGACCAATTGCAATGCTGACAATTATTACATTTATAATCACCATTATAGTGGTTTCCTGTACCTCAGCCAGCCATCCTTTCAGGGACCATTCTCTTATTTCTTGGAAAATTTTATTGAGTCATTTAGTTTCAGAGGCTGTTTGGATAGCATTGCTGTCAGCAACTTGCTCTATTTTGTTGTCTTTGGAGATCATTGTTACATTTGGGATGTGCATACAACATGGATCTCTATCCACAAACCCCTTATTCTTTGGCCAATAATAGATCCAAGGGCATTCTGGTTTGTAATATTATTTTAGTATCTATTTAAAATTTGGAATCGCTCTTCTGTGACTTTGGATAATTTCTTTACTTACCAAGTTTCTTTGCCATTACATTAGTCAGATTATCATATTGAACCATTGACAGATTTATGGAGATAATTCCCCAAGGAATACATTCCCCTTCTGAATTGGGGATAGGGAGGCAGGCTGTAATGCTGAACAGATTACACATTTTACCAAACCCCTGGATTAAAGTCAATATTAAATTTTCTTCAACACCACAGCCACCTAAAGATAAAATGATTCCTATAAACATTAGTCTATACATTTTGCTACTCATTTACAGTTGCTCTTGAAATTTTCAGCTACCGAGGTCTGGTGTTTTCCACTGTCTACTCCAGGTTGGGAGCCCTCTTAATCTGGGTGCAATACATCCAGGAGTTAATTCCTTTCACTTTCACAGCAATTCTTGTCATATACAGAAGCAGAAAAGGTCTTTCCCAGTGCTCCTGAAGTGGCTCACATTTCCAGGTCTTGATGTATATGTGATCCCTGGCTGAAATCAATGAACTGGATGGAGTATGTAGGGTAAGAGATTCTGAGAGAAAGATAAATCTTTCATGTTAATTCAAGATTTCCCTAATGAAATTAAATATCCTATTTCCTGATTCCCAATTTGTTCCTCAGACTCAGGGAAGGTTGCAATAGTCTCCCAAACAAACTCCTAAGGGCTCACCTTCAGGGTAGTTCAGGCCTGTAGTCAAATTCATAACAAGGCCAGTGGAAAAACCATTTCAAGAAAGTTTCCTGACACATTTTGCTAATGTGCCCTTTCAAGGTTTGGTTCATTTGCACAACCATTCCTTTAGATTGTGGTTTCCATGGACTACATAAATCCCAACTAATACCCAACTGCTTACTAAGTTGATGTAACACTTCAGATATAAAATGGGGTGCCCTATCAGATGACATCCAAACCTGGGTATGATCTCTTTGAGGAGTACCTTGGTGACTTCCATAACCTCGTTGGTGCAGTAGGGGAAAACTTCTGGACACCTGGAAAAGGTATCTACTAATACCAGGAAATACTTGTATACTTGGCATGGTAGCTCAGAAAAATTAACTTGCCAGTAACCCCCAGGAGTGTTTCTTCTGCTAGTTATTCCTGGGGGCAGTCTTTTTGAATTCAAAGTATTATTTTTAGGACATATCAGGCATTTTTCTGTAACAACATGACAATTTCTTTCATACATACACCAAGTATGTGAGTCTATAGACCAATCACCATAGCATCGATTCCCCAGTGGATTTCCTGATGTTTCTCTTTCACAATTTGCAACACCAGTTGTGGTGGGAGTCACCAACCACCCACCCTCTTTATTCTGGGCTTTGAGCTAAGTAATTAACGTTGAATCAACTTGACCATATCCAGGGCTAACTTCTGGAAGTGAAAGAACTTTCTTATGTATTAATGCTAAGATGCCTTGTTCCACAACCTCTCATGCAGCTTTCTCTGCAAGTCTGCTTCCTACATGAATTTGGGAATCCCCACATTAGTGTGCCTTGCAGAGTAATTTTAGGGTAATGCTTACAGGCTAAGCTCATCAGAACAGCCTGGAGCTCTGCCAGCCCAAATCAAGGGTGTTACTGCATTTTCTATGGCTTCTGGTATTCCTCCACAATTGTCTGGTTCTAGTGTTCCCTGCAACATAAAAGTCCTCTGCCTCAATGGCTTTAGTCTTGGGTACCAATAATTGTATTTTTCTAGCTTTAAATTCAATCTGAGCCTCCAGTATATTTTATCATCTTATTGCAAAGCTCCCATACCTTCTCAGTGATTGCTCATAGGCAGCTCCTCACAGCACTGACTCCTTCCTCTTCACAGCACAGCCAGCAAACTCCATCTCTCCTCACCCACCTAACCCACTTTTTTGTTGCACTGTCTTCTTATTGGACACAGCTGTGGCCTATTAAGGGCAGGCCTGCTCCTAATCTTTGGTGATTAGTACAGCTGCAACTCCTCAGGTGTGAGACTACCTTCTGCACTATCTTTGTTTTCTTACATTCTATCTCTCTACAAATATACAGGTCTCTTCCTAAAAGAAGAACCAGACACTCAGGCTTATATAAAAACTGGTGTATTATCCACTGTTTGCCAAATTCAAAGCTAATTGGGTTAAAAAATATTTGTTTTTCCAATTTCCCAGTCGCACCAATAATATTTGCAGTTTCTTGGCCTAATTTTTCCTGGTTGGTATTTAACACTGAATAAATAGCCCCAGTGTCTGAAATTTTCTCTTTCTATTCTTTTTCCTCCTTCTGTTAAATGCTCCCCTTCAAACCTCTTCCAGCCTTGCAAAATACAATCTAGAGGTGAATTTCTTTGTATTCCTCTGTCTGGAGCCTGTGATGAAAATTCTAAACCTATACCAATCTTGCAATCACTAAGACTGAAACAAGAGGGCACTTCACACCCACAGATGCAATTTCAGCTACACACACAGAAATCAAAGCACAGTGGATAGCAGTTGCCACAAAACCCCAAAATTCACTCACCCATGCATCACTAAATGAGTGAACAAGCAAACGACCCTTACATCACGAGCGTCCCTGTGTCAATCCTATGTGCTGGCAAACCCAAATTAACACACAACTCCCTCCCATACACATGCACTCCAAGAGCCCAAAAAGGCCTCAGAGCACCTGAGCAAACCCCACCACAAACCATGGGACAGCATCAACCATTAGGAAGAGAATACAGCCATCACCTCAGCCAGGGACCCCGTGGAGGTCTCGGGGCTGTAGCGGGGCAGTGTTGCTGCCCGGGCACTGCTGCTTGGGGCTGTGGTGGTTTGAGAGGAAATGTGTTTTTTGGGATGCTGTGTTTTGGGCCAATGGATATTCAGGCTTTAATATTTGCATTTAACCTGGCCATTAGGACATGGACACGCCTCTGAGAACACAGGGTTAAAAGCAGAGCTCTCCTCTGGGAGGGTCCTCTTGGGTCTCCGGCGGGAAAGAGTTCGGGTCTCTGTCCCGGCCCAGCTGCTGGCTGGGCAGGGGGAGGGGAAAGCCATGTGGCCGGGAGAGGTAGGCCTGAGCCCGGGGGTGGAAGGGTGGAAGAGAGAGAGAGAGAGACACCGGGAGCCATCGGGCAGCCCCCCCTGGGAGACACAGAGAGAGAGAAAGAGCCGCTGCCTGAGACTGTAACCTTGAAGCTTGATAAACATGGGCCTGTGACGGCAGCACGGCTGGGACGGAGAAGAAGGGGGGGTTCAGCCGGCCGCTTGTAGGAGCTTTTAACCCCTTTTCGGAGAATGAGAACTTTACAGAACATTGACCTCTCCTAGAAGATAGAGTGGAAGATGAGGAAGGAAATGGGCCAGTGTGAGAGAGGTCTGGGCGAGTGAGAAATAGTGGAAGAGTAGAGAACCCTAGTGGGAAGAGATGATGGAGTGGCTTTTGCTGGACTCTTTTTGTACAGCCATGGACAGAACCATGTTCCTTGTGACACAGAGACTGCATTCTAGGGGGAGGCAATGCCTCAGAACCAAGAGGGTTCAGTGTTGGTGCCCCTCGGCCCCAGGGAGTGAAAAAATAAGGGGGGGACAGGTGTCCCAAAGGAGAGATTGTGGGGATAGGTGTCCCAAAGGAGAGACTGTGCCTTTTTTGGAACGGGACAAGGCATCCTTAAAAAGACAACCCTAGAAGCAGCTCTGGTCCGTGTTCAGTGGTGAGAGCACTGGACATGAAAGGAAGAGGTCACGACGGCAGATGTATTCTGGGCGGTGCCACGAGTGACACGGAAACACACGAGGCTTCAGCTGTGTTTCCAGGGGAAGCCCATGGTACAAGAAGGACTCCTCTCCTCTTGATGAACTGAGGATTGATTGTTTGAAGAGTGGTGCTGGACTAAGAGTTGGTGATTTGAGGAATAGATGTATTGCGTTGGGAATTTGGTGGGGGGAGGAGGAAATGTATTTGTAAGGTTTTCATTTTCCCTGTGTATGTTCCTTTTATATATAGTTGTAGTGTAGTTAGTAAAGTTCTGTTTTCTTTCCTAACAAAGAGCCTGCTTTGCTTATTCCTGGTCACATCTCACAGCAGAAACCAGGGAGAAGGTATCTTCATGGGGGCACTGGCATTGTGCCAGTGTCAAACCATGACAGGGGCAAGGGAAGCTGTGTTGGAGCTCCTGAACTTTAGGGTAATTGGAGAAATGTGTCCCCACAGAGTCTATTGCAGAACCCAGATAACCTGG
This sequence comes from Molothrus ater, assembly GCF_012460135.2. Lineage (NCBI taxonomy): Eukaryota > Metazoa > Chordata > Aves > Passeriformes > Icteridae > Molothrus > Molothrus ater. Next base: position 99,811,358 of record NC_050479.2, on the reverse strand, counting down.
ACTTCAAAACTTTGGAGGAAACTGAGAGGTTTGTGGGGGGAATAGGTGTCACCACATTTCTCTTCACAGAGAAAAGCAAGGCACAATTCTTCCCAAGAATATTTCTGGGTTTCACATTCTCTGAACCTCAAAGAATGATCAAAACAGTTCTTATCTCATTTGCTGTGCTTGTGTTTGTGCAAAAGTAGAATGCAATATGGAGATTGTTTACCCAAAGTGACAGTGTTTTGTTTCCTTGGTCTATCAGGGCCAAGCATGCGTGTGTGTCAGGACTGTTGGCTGACAGTCACGAGATTCTGTGCAGTGCAGTGCAGTTGTGTGCAGAGTTGATTGCTTGGCAGATTCAGTTTAGATGTAATGTAATATAATACAATAAAGTAATTAATTAGCCTTCTGATCAGATGGAGTCAAATGCATCATTCTCTCCCCTTGCTGGGGGCTCCTGCAAATACAATAAATATGTGCTAGGCTGTTTGGGGAGGCTGTAGCTTCCCAATACCTCAGCCAATGGGGCAATATGTGCTGGGAGTTTGGGTAAAAGGAGGCTGCAGTCTCCAAAAACTTGAGAGAGAAACCCCATGAGGTTACACCCGAGTGGACTCTCTCCCTTTATTCAAGCAAAAGTGCAGGACTTTGGTGTCTCTTTTGTGAACAGTAGCTTTTTATAGCATGATTTTTCACATGACATGAAGATGGAAATTGAAGATTATAGAGATTGAGATACTGGTGAGTGGTAAGAATGCTTAGTTCTTTAGGGCAGGAAATTCAATAAGAGGAGGGACTGGGGATTTGTCTTTTAGAAGAACAATTCTTTAGAAGAACAATTTCTTTTAGAAGAACAATTCTTCCCAACAAGAAGGATTTGTCTTTTAGAAATTATGGTGGTGACAAGTAGCATAGCAGCTTGTGAGCTCTGGAAGATCAGAGGTTGGGCTGCCCAGTTGTCTCATCTTTGGGCTATAACAGTGAACCTAGAGCTTAGCTAAGGATGGTCCTATCAAAAAGGCTGGCTTTGTGTGTGTGATGGTTCTGTTTGAAAAATAATCAAACCAGCAGTAATGGGGTACAGACTTCAGCATTTCCAGTGAACAGTCCGGATTGGACATTAGGAAAAGATTCCTTACAGAGAGGGAGGGGGGGGGGAATCCCCACCCCCCCCAAAGATGGGGGTCACTGGAATGGGCTACCCAGGGAAGTGGTCACAGCATCAAGCCTGCCAGAATTCAACCAGTGTCTAGCCAACACTCTCAGTCATAGGGTTTATTTTTAGGTAGTTCTGCGAGGAGGAGTGAGTTGGATTCGATCCTAATGGGTTCCTTCCAACTGAAGATATTCCATGATTCTATCAGTAGTTCAAATCAAAGGTGTTACTCCCCTCTTACAGCAGCATTGAAAAAAACACAATCACAACAGTTCCAGTGCTGGATAGGAGTGATGTGATAGGAGTGATAAATTAATGGAGACGACCAGATAAACTGGAAAGTAAATGGGTTTTTTTTTTGCATGGCTGCTAGGTCTAGCAAACAAGTTTTTACCTGATAGCCTTGATAGTGTGCTGCTGCTCATGGAGAACAGGATGGGAAGGTGAGCAGTAATTGTAACAGAAATGGTGCAGAAGCAAACGTGTAGACATTGATACAATAGCAGGGCAGCAATACATGTGTATAGTAATATCAAATTCCCCAACTGCTTGTCACTCCAGGCTTTCTTGTTTTAATCTTCAATTAGGAGAGAAAATCCACATTTAAAAGATCTTGTCTTAAGTTGTCAGGCTAGAAAGACTTATGCAAGGGTTTCCTGCTCAGGATTTTCTAGTGATGTCACTCACAGAAATGTCATGGCTGGGTGAGGGACTCGTCCTGAGTAGCCACCATTAATTTAAGACTTTAGTAGGTCAAAACTGCTCTGCAGGTTGTAGCAGCACTACATCTGTCTGATGATACTGTAGTAAAGCAACCCTGTCCATCCTTTGACTTACATGTACCTTAGTGGTTTGCACCCCTGTGCTGCCTGAACCTCACTTTTGAAATACACAGGGTGCACAGTTGGCATTCATAAAGCAATATGTAAAATGTTTCTTGGTTCTGTGCTTGCAGGTTGTCAAACACCCTGAAGTAGCTTACAGTTGAGTCTTACACACTGAGAGTCTTCATTGAAGTTAAAGCAGGGATGCCCTGAAGCTCCATTTGTTGGATTTAGATTTGTTGGGGGGTGTTTGGTGCACGGGTTTTTTGGTGGAGGGTTTTTTTCTGGTTTGAGGATTTTTGTTTGTTTTAATTTTTTTTAACAGAAGAAAAGAAAGTTGATACATGCAGTGTCTGTATCAACACACAGAGAATTTTAACTTGAATGCAGGCAAAATGGGAGAATGCTAGGTAAAACAGCTGATTTCAAGGGATAAAAACAGTAGATGGTAAAGGCAGATGCTTTCTTTTATGGGGAGAACAGGTTTTGGTAACATGTTTTAGTAACATGACTGTCCAAAATGCTACATCTCTTGGGCTTAGTACACTTCAAGAAGCTGTAGGGAGAAAAAATAATGCTTGTTGAAGTACGGCTGAACTTTATTATTATTATTATTATTATTATTATTATTATTATTATTATTATTATTATTATTATTATTAACTACTATTTCAAAATTAAGATCAGTGGGAATGAAGGAAACATTCTTCATTTACTGTAGGAGATCTGAGTTTTCAAAAGCCAGAAGCTGGATCAGTAAAAACATGGAAAACAATTTGAAGCAACTACTTTTATCTTTAAACTACTTAGCAGTCCTGGAAACAAAGGTAGTGAGAGTAGTTAGCAGTTTTGAGATTTACAGCAGAATCCCTGCACAGAAGAGAGGGGAGTTAGCTGCAGGATGGAACTGCAGGGAGCAAAAAGAGATGAGTCTTTGAGAGGCAGCACTTCATCCCTTTCCTATGTGTGCTGTGAGATATGTGTTTCTGAAGTCTTGGGCCCTGTGTGTAATTGGATACTGTCTGAAGAAATTTCCCAGTACTCCACCATCTTCAGGTGGAAAGAATCAGTATTGGTTTGTCTGTTCTTCACATAAGGTTTTAACTCACCAAAACAGATTTTTTGCTTTTTCTCTGGAAGCCTGTGTTTTAATCCCTAATTCTGGGATTAGATTTAGATTTGAACTGTGAGGCTTCTCTTCTTTCCAGTGATTTTTTTTTTTCCACAGGCTTTTAGCTGTGGATTCAACAGATAATTAGGATTTTTTGTTCTTTCAAGTGGGTCATGATAGCAAGATTTCTTGGTTGCTTGGGTTTTTATGTTGGGGGTAGTTTTTGTGTGTTTTGTGGTGGGTTTTTGGGTGTTGTTATTGTTGTATTATTGATGATGATGATGATGTTGGGGTGTGTGCCAATTACATGAAAAGTTTGTCTTCCAGAATCTTCAAGGAAAACATCCTAACTGTTAGCAAAATGAGGATGTGGAGCAGTGACTGCGCTGCTATGTAATGATGTAGGAACTAAAAGCTACTTTCACCATCATATTGGCCCAGCATGGCCAACAGTCATGTAGAACTTCTTGGGAAGTAAAGCAATCCTTCCAGTTACCATGGGAAGAAGATCTAGGAGTCAGCAGAGACTTAGCTCAAGTACTGCTTGCTTAGAACACATCCTTTGGAAATAATGGCAAGTTTGGCAGTGGATGTAATTTTTTTTAAGATGTATATTATTTAATCAGGGGTTTATACATTGCCATACTGAACATGGTTACTGAATTTCAGTTTCTTTCATGAAAATCTGTAGCACTTCCAGGCTGACTGCAGGAAGAATTCCTTGCAATACAGCTTTTTGTCCAGCCATTGCTGGGCACTCTAACTGAGAAGGAAAGTGTTGGGGGCCAGTCAGGACTCAAAGCTTGGCTTTGCTTGAATAGGATAAAAGTCTCTGAATGTTTATTACTTGTGTGGCCACCAGACACCACTTTCATCTGCCTCTCAAAGCACACTGATGAATGCTTTCACAGATGATGGAAAGCACACATCCCCAAAAAAGACATCCCAAAACGTCCCAAATGTCCCAAAAACAAGTGCTCAGAGAAAAAGGGAGAAAAGTTGGCAATAGGATGTGCTCTTTTTGCTCATGCTGCTGGAAGCTGGGAAGATGTTCCAGCCCCTCATATTTCCTGTCTTTGTGGTCTAGGAGTCAGGTCCAACTCAAGTTGCCATGCCAGCATTTGCTTTGCAGTCAGCCCTTGTCATTTCCACTTGTGTAGGTTTGCTACATCTCCTGTTCAAGTCCAGCAACTCTCATCTCTCCTCCCACACACACTCACCCCTGCTGTAATTAGCTTAACAGCTACAGGTTTTTTGATCTTAAATGTTAATTTGATTCTTTTCAGCCCCAATGCAATAAATTAGACTGACTGCATGCAGCTCCACAATTGGAATGAATAGTCCTTCCTGCACTTAAAAGGAAAAACAGCATTTGGGGGAGCAGGAGGCCCCCAGCTAAAGGAAAGTACATACTACAAAAATCCTAAACTGGCCTTCCTTCTAACAGATTAGAGTATCATCTGGAGAAATGAGGAGCTCGTGTTCTTGCTGCAATTTAGACATCTCCTCTTTTTTGCTGTATAGATTTGCTCTTCACAGGCTTTCCAGTTCTAGGTAGCAAAATTTGGTTCTTGATATCTTTGTTGATATCACAATTAAAAAAAGTTGAGACCAAGAACTAATCACCATGTTTAAAAGGAAGTTAATTTGGACTTTGCCTGTTTGCTCTGGGATCTAAGGACATGTCCACTGCAAGACCTAGAACATTTTGGACATAGATCCACAACATCTGGAACATTTGCCATCCAGTAAAATTACATGGGGAGTAGGCAAAACAGGGAGATTTTACATTTAATGCTTGTATCAAACTAGTTGCTACCATCTGTTTGCAAAAGGATGTTGTTTTTAGTTGTTAAAAAGAAACCAAGCAAACAAAACTCCTACATGACAAATGGGTTGTGCCCAGTTGCAAAATGGTGAGCATGTTTCTCTGCCTACTAACAGTATTCACGGGACCAGTCAGTGATGCACAACTTCCAGTCAGAATTTTTCTGTTGTGGAGTTTAGTAGAAAGTGGCAAATTTTCCTAACCTAATTTTAGTTATATCTTGGAGATGTGTTTCTCTCCTCAAAGACTTCAGTAGAGGACTGAGATACACATATTTTACTCTATAATTAACAATTTTTTCTATGAAACTCTAAATACATGGTTGTTTTCTGCAGATGTATTGATTTAATTGATCACATAGTCTTGTAGATTACCATGGTATGTCTTTAAGACAATAATAATAAAAAAAATAACGGGGTGGGCAACAGCAAAATTTAGAAACTTTCTTCTTTCCACTCTTCCCTTCAGTGTGGATAGTGGTGATACAAATGAGTTAAATGACTACTGCATGCCCACTTTTCTCTTGGAAATTGGCTTTTCCTCTCATATTTGACATAGAATTTATTTACATTTTTCTTGAAAGTTATCATTGAAATGAAGTCTTCTGTAGTAATTTGGGATAGCAGTCTAGATGTAACAGGCTAGTCTGTGCCCCGTCCTTAAGACAGTAGCTATTGACTTCTTCCCTGAAATATCCTTACCTATTGTCCCATACTGGTGCTCACTTCTAATTAAAATAGTATGCTCATTCTTTGAAGTGCAAGTACCTTTTCTAATGCATCTCTAGGGCACAATGTCAACAATAATATAAGACTTTTAATTGTATTTATCATTTGTACAGGTATAAAAGTAAATTACTTGGAAAGCATGAGTGAAAAAATTCTCAGTTAAGTACCAACCTAGAAATTCCAGCAGAGTGTGCTGTAGGTTATCTGCTTAAATGCATTTGAGAGTGAGGGAGTAGAAGCAGTGTTGGAAAGGCAGGTGAGTGTTTCCCTTTGATCCAAAATGTGAAGTTCAGATAACGAGGTAGAGCCTGTATACACACCTCAAAAATTTCTCAGGTGTTATTATTAATTGTTGAATTTGGTTCCTGTAGAATAATTTTATTTATTTGAAGCCATCACATTTTATTATTCAGCCTGAAATAATAGAATAGATCATTGTCAGCAAGTCATTTACATTTTACTTCTTTATTCAAGGTTACCCTGTTTAGGAGACTAAACTGGTGAAGCAGATATTGAGAGGGAGGAGGAGTGTCTTTCACTCCAGTTACTTTATTGACTCTTTCTAGCTTCTGTTGGTAATTGATCTGAATGGAGGGAGCTTAATTTATTTTAGATAGAAACATTTGCTGTCAATAATACCAAAATGTTCTTGATACTGTCAGATACCATGAAATACTTTGTAGTATTCACATGCCCTCTGAACGGAGAGAAGCAGAGAAAAGAATGATCAAAACAATTCTTGTCTAATTTGCTGCTCCTGTATTTTTGAACATGTGGAATGTGTTGGAAGATTGTTTACCCAAGGTGATCACTTGATTGGATTCTGGTGATGGTGTTTTGATTCGTTGACCAGTAGGATCCACATGTGTGTGTTGGGACTGTTGGCTGACAGTCACAAGTTTTTCAGTAGTTAGTTAGCAGTAAGTATGATATAGTATAGTTATAGTATAATGTAATATAATATAGTTTTAATAAAATGAGCATTCAGCATTCCAAACCCATCGAGTCAGATGCCAATGATTTCCTTCATTGAGGGTCCTGATTTTACAATAATACTTCACTTTCACAAAGATTGATCTGTGTTTGTCTGCTGCTTTCCTAAGAGCCAGCAATGGTCATTCCTGTCTGCCAAACCTGTATGCACTACATCAAACAGCCTTTATGTAGAAGCCTTCTGAACGAAAGCCTTCTGAACTATGTTTGATTTTGAGTTTTTTATCTTCCCCTTTTATCCCAAAGAACAAAAGGTGAAAAGAAATAGCACGAGACTTTCTAGAGAGATCTCATGAGAGAGGCTCAAGTTAACAAACCTTTAAAATGAGGAAGCTGTAGTACAGCCACAAAAACACACACACACCACATCCTCACACCAAAGAAAACAAAGCAAATGCCCACTTTAAATATGTTCTTTTAAGTGCACTACTGAAAGAGGTGTTCTATGCTTTGTGAGCAGCCAGAAGGTGTTGCTGGAAAGGCACCAGCTGATTAACTGCATTCAGGTTGGTATTCCAGCATGTCCTACAGGCTCTCAGTTGCTTAGTCAGATGGCAGTCTATTTTTATAGACTTGCTGGTTTGTTGCCAAATGGGATAAAGGGACTCATCTGACTGACAGGAAAGCTTAAATTTTTCCATGCCTGTCAGGAAAGAAGTCTTGTAGTAAGGGGAAAGCTTGCACTATGCCATTTGCCAAAGACAGGACTGACAGGAGGTAAGACTATTAAATAAATGGATCAGCTTTCTTTACTCAGAAGCTGTGCAGGAATGATACACCATCTGCTCTCCTGATTGTCCTTAAAGGATAAATGAAAATTGAAGAGAAGTTTGGCCAGGTTTTCTCCTTCATTCTTTGTAATGAGCCCTCGTGCTGCTAGTTCAGCATGCAATTTCAATTTAAGACAGCTGTTACTCCTTATGTCAGCTGACAGCTTGAAAAGACCCTGACACTGTGGTTTGTGAGATACGAGGAGAACCATGTAAATGCAGAGAATTTTCTACAGGTAATTTGAAGGAGAGGTAATATATGTTTAACAGGTTATACTATCTTTCATGAATCTTTATTTGTTCTGCACTATTAGGGTTTGAGGTGTTTCACTGCTTTGCTTTTCTGTTTGGTTTTTGGCCAGATTTAATGGCTTTTGTTGGGTTTTAGTTTTGCTCTTTTACCAAAATTAATTTGTACAGCTTCTGTGTGAACTTTCCTCAAAAGCTTAATGGGCCTCTTCAGCACCCAAATAAGGCACTAATATAATCCTTGTCTAATTAATTATTAGGGGAGAACAATTAATAGATTGAGGAAAAGGTGTACAGATAAATATAATTTGGCCTACCATTAACCTGAGAAAGCTGTTTACTTCCCTTGGTTCTATGGAAGAGGAAGTAGGTGCTCCAGATTTACAGATATTTAGTAGCTTAGCAGCTTGCCCAGAACAACACAAAAACCCTGTGACAGCTAGGAATGTGGCCCAGAGCAGAGAAAACTGAATATGATTCTGTAAACTAAATGTACAAGGCCAGACATAATTTCAGAATATAAGAATGGTGTGTTTATAACTATATAAAAAACCTTTTCTTTCTTTTGTAAGTTGGGATTAGTGGGATTTTTGAAGTTATCAGCGCTCATTTGATGCATCTGTTGGGTAGGCTACCTACTGGGAAACCATGTCTGTGAGGTTGGGAAATCAGCCCAGTCACCCCAATCATTAAAAGTGTTTCATAAAGGAAGATGGGGAAATCTCCACAGAGAGCTGTGGACAAGAGTTTTCTATTGGAGGTGGTACAGAGAGTGGGACAGCAAAGGGTGGTGGCACTAAATGGGATGGATAGCAGCACAGTAAAGCAGTGCAGGGTAAGAGAAGGTAGGTATGTTCCTGGAGGCAGAGGATGAGTCCTGTTAGAGCTCCCAGGCTGATGAGGATGACTGATCAATGAAGGCAGTGTAATTGAAGCTACTGCTTAGGGTAACTATCTGAACAATGCTACACTGAATAGCTGTGAGGAAATGTGATGAGTGTAGAAAGGCCAGTGGTGATGGGGCTGAAAGAAAAAATATCAAGCTGATGAGAGGGATCAGATTCTATAGGCATTACAAAGAAAGAAATAGCAGGCACAGGCTGGAGATGAGACACACACAAAAAATGCTGTGGTCAGTGTCACAAGTGTGATATCTTTACAGAGGAAGAATCCAAGATTGTTTTTGACCACATTGTATTTAAAACCATTACAGAATGTCTGAAAAATAAAAAAGTGAAACTTTTTTCAGGATCCAGGAGCTGACAAAAGGTGGATCAAAACTTATTTTCTTTGTGAACAGCTTGTGAAATTCACAATTTTTGAGGGAAGAAGCCCCCTTAGGATCTAACAGAGCTAAGAATGTGAATCATGAGAATGTGAGAAAACTTCTAGCAGAATGTGCATGCAATAACTTTCAAGAGCTTTGTTCCCTTTGGCACTGCTTTCCATCTTTGTTTCAGAGAACAGGACAGTTCAAACTTGCTGGCTGGGATAGCTCTGGGTGTGTACATGATTTTTTATGGGTATTACACAGATATGCTGATTTTTATGCTAAGTAAACCCAGTCTCATGTAACTCCTTCTGTACCCTGAGGCTCACCTATATCACAGCAGCCATGCACAGAATGTAAAGCAGAATTGCCAAAGGCAGATGAGGAGAGATGGTGATGGCTGAAGCAGTAAAGCAATATGTCAGTTTGGTGTGGTCAGCTCAGTCAGAGCTGAGTCCTGAATGAGAACAAGAATGAAGTCCACAAACATGCTCATGCTCAAAGGTATTGCTGTCAGATGCCTTCAAGGGTGCCCATCACATTTCCCTCTTGTGAAGTTCAGCTGTCCCATTTTAGAAAGCTGGGGGGAATAGTATTTAGGTTTGAGGACTCCAAGTGGAAGTGAGTCCGGAATCCAAGCAACCCCTGAAGAACCACTGTGTGTCTAAATACCTGAGTCCTTCTCATTTGTTGCCCAGTTCTTTTAAGTTCATTGTCAGGTCACAGGATCTTGTTAGATGTCTTTGTATGCAAAGTCCTCCAGTCTCAGACAGCTTGTTTTATTACAGGTGAATAGCAAGACAGACACATTTTAGTCCTTATTTTCAATTATTAGCTCATGATAATAACAATATTGGGGCATAACAATCTGATCAAGGAAAGGCAATTGGATATAAGGGGATACAAAATATTGTTTAAAGTTGAGACACCTGAGATAGCACATGAGAAAATCAGCAGCCATTCAGTGTACAACACACCTTCAAGTCCCACTTTATGACAGGAGAAAGTTAAATATTATACTACATTTTACCCATACTATAAGAAATGCAGCTAAGAAGTGGGAAAAGTTGAGAAAATTGAAGAAGCGAAAAATCAGAAACTAAAAGAGAAACGAGGATGCAGAAAACAGTAAGAAATAGAGAATATGGTCTTAGCACACACCCCTTTTTTTCTCTGAGTGTTTTCTGGTACATCTAATAACACTGAAGTCTGCTGCAGTAGTTGTGTGTGTCTTTTTTTTTTTTTAATCTGTATTTGATATTTTATTTTACTTATTCATTCACTTGGAGACTGAGCTAAGAGTTAACAAGGCATAGCAGGCTCAGCAGGTTCCACAGGCTGAGTCCTGACAATGAGGAAGCTTGCTGACTACAAAGTTAGAGACAGTTTTCCTTGTATATTACTGCACATGTAAACCCAAAAGTGACTCTAGCACCAAGGTGTGCACTCTGAGTTTAGGCTCACCCAGAAGAATGTTACTGCATCCATGGTTGTGATGATGTGTGCTCCAACATGGACCCCAAAGCTTCTGAGAGTTCACTGCAGAAGTCTTTGCAAGGCACAGAGGCACCAATCATGAATTAATTTCTCTGGCTTTTGGAAAGCATGGTCCCAGAGGAGCTGCAAATTGTGGGAAGCCACTGCTAGCTTAGACTCTGGGAACTGGACACGTTACCCATCCTCTTGGGATCTTTGTTCTGGTTTTACACAGCATCCAATAAGACCCTTGGTTTGCCTTGCAAATGCCACTGCACTCTGGTTTGAGCTGGTTTTGTGGAGCTAGCAGTGAGTCTCTGGTACCTCCTGTCCTTCTGGTTTACCTTTTGTTAGAACAGCACAAGCTTATGTTGAAGTTTTATGGTCCATTTCAAAGCAAACTTTGCCCCTTTATCTCTTTTCTAGGACTCCATCTAGTTTCAGCCAACTTGTAATTGTACTTAAACCTGTGTCAACGGTTGCTTTTCTGGTTTTATATTTATGTTATTGTTGTTATTTTTCTCCTGGAAAACTTGTTAGAGCAGTGCACCAGCTGACAGAGAGCCTTAAAGAAGCCATTTGTTTTGATGAGAGACAGGAAACTTGTCAGGACTCTCTGAAAGCAAGGCTCAAATTAAGCAGTCTTTCCTTCTGTCTGTGCCACAAATACATAGAAGAATCTGAAGGACAAAGGCTGTGGATTGAAATCTTAAATGGACAAGTGTCAAGAAAATCCTAAACTGGGTTGTCTTTCTAGCAGGCCATGCAGGTATGGGCGGGCATCTGGGCCTATGCACTTTCTGGCCCTTGAGATTCTTGAGTAACTCTTCATGCCTTGAGCTTCATTTTCAGAAGAGTACCCCTTGAAACTTTGCTCATTCCTTCAGCCAGGAATTCCACTGTGGTTCAGCAGCTGTGTAATTAATAGCATGCTAGACCTGGAAGGGAGAAGTCACTACAGAGAGCACTGTGTTTAAACTACAGCCTGGCGTTTGGTCCTTTAAAATAATGCACACTGTTCTCTGTTGTGCAGGGTTACTTTTGGCTCCAAATATTTGGTGACTAAGTAGTTACTGATGCTTTATTTTAATATTATTTTTCTCAGAGTAAGGATAAAAGCCCAAAGATACCTGGAAAAGTTTAGCACATGCATGAAAATGTTCCCTGGGGAGCCCTGCCAGACAGTGTATCCAGACACAGGTGGTCAGAGCAAGGAGCTGGTGTGACTGGAGTATGAAAAGACATAATATGATCTGTAAGATGGTGTTTCTGGCAGATCTCAATCCCTTTTACTTATTTCTAGCTTTGTCTTACTCGGCGTGTTTTAATCACCCCAATAAAACAGGCAAAGGAGAAATAATAGAACGTCTCCAGTTTGCATTGTCATGCCTTTGATCAGTAGTGATTAAAGTGTACATGGGGTAATGAAATAAGAACCCTTATTGGGGTTTTTTTTTATTAAGAGGCTGCAAAACAACAGGTGGAGATTTGCCAAGGAAACTTAAGGGATTTCTCTGATGGGATTTGTGTTCCTGGTCCTTATATGATGTGAAAGTAGCTGCACTCAGCCTTAGCCAAAAACACACTACTTGCTCTGGGATAAAAATAAAGATTTAAAGAAGGCAAGCAAATTATCTTCTGACTATCCCAGTTTCAGGTTATTCAGAGAAGCTCCCATATGCCACTAAGAAAGATTAGATATGTTAAACAGCTAGTAACTTCTGCTATGTATAAAGTGATTTCCACATTTCCAAGTGATAAATTAGCAGGAAATTCAGAGGACTTTTATGTACCTGTTGCTATTAATTTTAAAACTGATAGTATTTGCTTGCATGTTTCCTACAATATTAATGATTATATTTCTTTTAGGAAAAAACCTTTCTAACTCATAGGGAGAAATTGGAGCATGAGAGAGCAAATTTATAAACAAACCAGGTAACTCAAACTTGGATGGTACTCTTGAATAAAAAAAGCATAATGTTCAAAAGAACTCATGGAGGCATGGAAGCTTCTGGCTTCCTTGTTCTGGGTGATATAACAGCTGCTAAACGTGAATCATGGTAAAGTAGCACTGCCATAGCAGCAATGATTTAAGAAGCTAGATAAAGCTTTTAGAAAAGAAGAATATTGTTACACCTACTGCTTTGGGGGATTGTGATGGAGGAAAGAAATAGATGAGATTTTGGGTTGAAAACCATAAATCATCATGTTCCCTAATAAATGGAATAAAATAATGTCTTATTTTAATTTCTAGTATTGGATTGGTAGTATTATTTGGCATTCAGCTGTCCTCACTTCTCAGGTAAATAGACCTGGAGAGGAAAAGAGTGTTCTACCCCTCTTTGATCTGTCTACCGAGAAAGCCAACAAGAGTTCCAGTAATGGTGGTGGATTTTGCTTATTTTCCATAAAGCAATAAGTCACCAGATGGTAAAGGTTTTTATCCATTCTGCTCTAGCTGGATTTGTACCAGTAAATTGGAGGTGAAAGGTACCATATGCTACTGTTAATCCCCAAAGTATTCATTATTCCTAAAATAATTTTCAACACCTTTTAGTGCTGACATCTCCCTTTTATTAACATCCATACTTATTTATGTGGGTAATGTTCAGATGAAGTGTAACTTTGAGTACATGGGGTTTTGTGCGAGTGCTCATGAGATTCAGCGCCAACTAGAAAATCAACTGTCCTTGGATAATGATTTGGTGGTTTATGTGAAATGGTCATATCTTGGCAGTCTCCAGTGGCTATGGACTGTCACCAACAGCTCATCAGAGAGGCAAACTGCAGATAAGTGTGATAACTTGAGAAGAGATACGTGTTTGGGTGGATAATAGCTAATTATTACTACCAAAAAATGTTTTACTGTGAGCAGTGGTGCTTGCTGTCACTGCTGGCAAGGATCTACTAGATTGGGATGAGACTGTTCTGAGGTTCTGGGAGCAGAGCTTATTGAAGATATGGTTAAAGATTGGGCCTTGGTGACTGTGTGGGTAGATGGCAGTTTTGGAGGGAGCTGTGAAGGAAAGGATTAGTGTTGAAGGAGTTTACCTAGATCAGAGTTTTTCAAGACTGGGTCATGATCAATTCTGGGGCAACACTCAGGGGTTTGTTCAATGGCTGGATGTTCTTCAGGCTAGTAAGTGTCCAGGGTGATGTTCAGCCAACTTTCTGCAGAAAGCACCCTGACTATAACACGGCGCCTCTAGAAACACCTTGTGGCAGATTTCTCAGCAATGTGTCAATATCTGACTTAACAGGTTGCTTTTTAAAAGTGATAGGCATAAGATTTCCAGCATGATTTAAAGAAATAATTTCAAAGCAAGTAACATGTCAAACCTTATGCTGACTTGGAATAGGACTGCATTAATTCAATCTTCCTTTAAGAAGAGAAGGCTGTACCAGTAGTTGAGGTCTTCTGCAGAGGAGTCAGTCTCTTTCTGTAATAAACTATGAGGTGAACTGTCAGATCCCGAAACCAGAGAACACTTTTGTCTTTGTAGTTCTGTCTGTTCAGGAGACACTGGAAAATGTCTGTTTGACAGCTGCAGTGTTTCCACCCTTGGCAGGGAGCACCCTTCCAGCCTGTACCATTTGGAGAACCAATACAGTGCTGTGTGTGCCAGATGTGAGCACCCACCAAAGCCAGGACACTCTTCTTGGCCAAACTGAACTGCCCTGCCATCTCTGGGGAGGGAGCTTGGCCTCCCTACCCATGGGAAGGTGTGGATAGGGGTCCTGCTGAGAGGACAGCTGCCATCAGTGCAGGTGAAATGACCAGGGTGATGTGGGCTGCCCCATGGGATGAGCCTGTCCAGGCCAGCAGTTGCCAGCTGCAGCTAACCTGCTTTTCCAGTGCTCAGTTGCTGATCAAGGCAGCACTGTTCAAACTTGTGTGTTCTGTGAGGTCCCCTAGTCTGGCAGCAACCTGAGCAACCTTACAGTCTATGTCGAATAGCTTACCCAAGAGGACAAATTGGCCTTCACTGAACTTCAGTTTGTGCTACCCTGCACAGGATCTTTATCTCTAGACTACTGCCCTGAACCCAAGCTAAGCTGGCAATCTTCCCTCGTAGTACGATATCTTTTTGTGGTCTGCATGTTTTATGGCAGCTTTACTGGGCTGACACTTGCTTGGTAGGCTGTAGTTACTTTGGTCTTCTTGCTGATGCTCAGGAGAACCCTGCTTGTCCAGAACTTATTTTGAAAGCAGCTGCAAATGAGATGTAATCAGTTGGAATCAACCAAAAACCTTTTAACTAGAGTAGGTTGACATCAGTTCTTTGTCCTGCCCTTGGAAAGGCCCTATCAACACAGGTGGATGAGACTTCTTTCCATTTCTGCAGTTTCACATAGGCTTGTATCTGAGCTGTTGTTGCTGAATCAGACTGTAGCTTTGTCTTTTCTCTGTTTTTCCCCCCATCTTTTGCTCCTTCCTCCCAGCCTCAAAAGCCCTCCAAAGTGGGATCCGGTTGCTATGGGTGTAGAGCAGTTAGTATTGCTGTTGCTACTGGGGTGGGCTGCTTCTTTAATTTGAACCAAGTTTTGATTAGGCCTTTCCAAGCTGAAGCTCTTTAATACTAACTAGAGGGAAGAAAGCTCAGAGTGGCAGGGTTTTGAGGCAAGCACCCTAGAGATAAGCAGATGTCCTGAAATGATCAAATAATCCCAGATGGTTGAGACAGCTGATGGTCTTATAAAGTGCAGCCAAAGTAATGGCATTTTGATGTACAGTTCTGTTTTTCAGCATTAATTTTCTGTAGGATTTTTCATGATCTTTCATTTAAAGCTGAATAAATACTTCTGATTTTTTCAGATTTGGTCCCTGAATGCATCCTCTGATGACTGATCTCTACTAAATTTGAGATTTCCCTTTTCTCAGAGTAGAATGGAGACAGGGCACAACCATTGTATGTCAGGAGGCTTAGTTAACTAGAACTGCTTTAAGAAATGTTCATGAGAGGTTCACATGAGTGTTGGAGAATTCTCATCTTTGGTTTTCTATATTACAGGACTGAACAGCTCTGCTATATTTGCTGGGTTACAGGGTTTTTCCCCCATGATCAAGTTTCTCCTGTTATAAAATCACCTGGGTTTTGCATACAAGTAATTAAAGAGTGGGAAGTTTTTTAAGTGCTTCTGAAACATACTGGTCATCACAGCTCATCAGGTTTTTATATGATGACAAGGGGTGCTGCAGTGCTCCATCTGGAGAGGAACAGTGCACAGTTCACAGGTTTGTTCACAGGCAGCTGAGAGTACCTTACACAAGGCAGTTCTTGAATAGGTGCTGAGCAGTGAAGCTGCAGAACCTCTGCTCTACAGGGTTATGCACATCCCTCACTAATATTTCAGAAGTAAAATTTTCCATGCAACCTCCAAGGACAGATGCACACAGCATACTTAATCCTTCCTCCCTGCTCATCTCTGTGTGCAGAGAAGGCTGCAGAGGGCCTGACTGAGCAAAATTCTCAGAGTTCTGGCCTCCCCTTTGCAAAGCAATATTAAGGATAATTACATAAAAGCTTGACTTGACTAGAAGGTTTATCAAATCATAATGGTTGTGGGGTATTTCTCCTCTTCCTTATATAGGGAAAAAAAACTTTAAAATATAACCTCTTTGTTTACTTTTTTCCTGCTGACATGACTTTATTCCATCTTTCCACGCTAAATGATTCCCTTTTAGAGACTAGTTTGGTCTGCCTGAAAACTGTGGACTGGTTCTCAACTTTGAAAACCTTACCAGGAGCTTCTATTTCCTTTCTTTTCTTAGCAGATAAGTGAAAAGCTCTCATGTGCTTTGCTGTTTGAAAAATGTCCATGGTAGCATCAATGTTCTTAGAGAAAACCCCAAAGCATTTACCATCCACCTTACTCTAAAGTCACATAGCCACTGCTTCTGCTTTTGTTAGCTTGGTGTATTCAGTGGTGCATTAGGCATGTCCCATCAGGAGCTATCTGTGCAATGCTAAAGGTTTTAGGGTCAGTCTCTGTGGTTATGAGGCTCCCATTCACATTCCTTGCCAGCCCTGGGAGGACATTCCAGTGTGGGATTGTTTTTGAAACTTTATGGGTTTTTTAACAGATATTCATGTGCTGACTTTATAAATGTTACTGTGGTGGGAAGAAGAGCAAAGTGAGAATTCCATGTGGAAGAGTTCTGTAGACCACACTGCCTTCCCACCATGGCTGTGGGTTTGCCTCCATGCCTAAGGGGGGCAAACACTAAAAATAAGTGTGGGAAGGTTTTGTTGATTTTTGTTGTCATTGTTGTTGTTGTTTCTGGTTGTTTTGGTTTAATTTTTTAATAAAAAATTAAATATAAATAATAAAGGACAAAAAAAGAAAAGAAAAGCCACTTGGTCTGACAAATGAAAAAAATCCTGGCACAGGAATAGCTTTGGAATTTTTTTCCAGCTGCAAAACCAAAGCAAATGGATCAATGTTATATAGAAGATGATGCATCCATTCCCAAACTGGATCAAGGAGCAGAAGGATAAGACAGAAATGCTGCTAGTGCTGTAGTACTCTTCAAATAAACCAAACACCACAAAAGCCCTGTGAGTTTTTTACTAATATTTAAAACAGTAACAATGCCCTGACCCATTTCCTTTGCTGTATAGAGTCAGTCTGTGTCTGTCCTGCAATGCTTACAGATAGACAAATAAATTGGGATTGGTGAATATTTTTGTTTTGTGTTTTATAGGATGAGATGACTGTCCCTATGCTCTAGCATCTTTATGTGCCTCTCTTCACAGAATTCATGGGGCAGAGGGCTCAAAGTCCTCTCATACTCCTGCAGCCCTTTAGAATAAGGACCAATTCCTGCAGGCCTGATGAGAAGTGTGAAAGAAATTCTTGATTATTAAAGGCTTTTTTCATTCTAACATTTAAGCTGTAAGTTCTTAAAACCTAAAAAGTTTATTCATGCACTTCCTTGGTTTGGAGGAGATAAGAGAAATGTGTAGTTTCAGCTGTCTCTGAGAACCTGAAAAAGCCTTTATTTCTGGAACTAAACTGTTATCCAGCAGTACAGGAAGCTCACAGTCTTGGGCTTCATGGAATAGAGACTCAGTTACTTGGTATCTTTTAGCTTCTTGCTGGAAAAGGCTCTGTGCTCTGTGAAAGAGCAAATACAGGGCGAGCACACAATTCCTGAAAGGCTTGTGTGCTAGACTTGCAGCTCTGAACACTTGTTTTCTCTTAGAATTTCTGGCCCTGGTAGAATTCTGCCACTGTGGATTAGTGCCTTGAGGTTTAAAAATGAGGCCTTGAGAGATCCAGCCTGGGCTGATGTGTGTTTGAGATCCTCTGTTAAAGGGGCAGCTGGAAGCATCCTGGGGAACCTCATTTTCTCCCATGTTGCCAGCCTTGAGGGGAGCCACAGATGCTGATAGACCTGTCAGCATTTGGTAAACAATACCTGCTTTTTTCCATGCTCTTAAATTAAGCCAAGTCATTCAAGTCATTACTTTTATCTAGCGAAAAAGTGCATGCTCACTGATAATAGATTGATAGACTTGTACACAGAGCTGGTTGGGTGGTGGTTGGCTTTTTTGTTGTTTTGGGGGTTTGGGGTTGTTTTTTGTTTTTGTTTGTTCTCTTAGGATATTTAGAGTTCTTTATCTTTGCCTTGGATCGGGAAAGTATCAAAGAAAGTCAATCATTCATTAAGTTCTTGGTTACTTGATTAGGGACGAAACACCTTCAAAAGACCCAGGTATGTGCTTTCCAGCATGAATTTTCAGTCTATAACCTTACAAATGTTAATGAACTATATTTGGCACATTTGTTAGCAAAGGAGTTTAACAGCTTAGCCAACTCTGTTAAAACAAAACAATTTTCGGATCTTACATGCACACAAATGCTCATGGCTAAGACACCTTCTCCATGTCAAACTCATAGTCTCTACATGAATGTTATAGAAAAGATATTTTGGAAATAATTTTTTATTGTAGTGAAAACATACCATCATGTTCATATGTATACACACACACAAAGAAAATATCACTGTATATTCACTGAAACACCTCACACTCAGTGTAACCAAGCCTCATATCAGCTTGTGCTCAGAAAAACACCTTGAAAACCTCCGTGATCCCAGCTGCCATCCCCTGCTGCACCCAGCAGGAGCAGCACCAAATCTCCCAGGGCTGGAAGCTGAGCTGCACAGAAACAAGTCCCAGGCTGCTGCCCACCCTGAGCCCAGGAATCCTTGCTCGGATCACAGGCCCTGGAGTTATGGGATGGCTCAGCCATCGTGCTGCAGGGCCACAAGGAGTGGGCTGTGCCTCAGACTCTGACAGCCCCAGGCCTGCCAGCAGAACTCTGCCTCATAACATCTGCTCACAGTGTTCAGCAGCACCATAATATTTCCTGCTGTCTGGCATTATTTGGCTTTCAGTGGTTTATATAAGCATTTCTTTGACAGATGTGTGGCTCTAATACCCATCCCCTGCCACTCAAGGCAAGAAGGTACTACACAAGTGATCCAGTGAGGTTCTCCAGGACACGCAGAAAAATTGCATTGAAATATTCTGTTGTTTAGCTAAGCTGCCTAAAGAAAACCAAGTAATTCTCACTGTCACTTAACTCTAGAAAGTATCAGGTGGCTGTTGGCACATGGGGGCCGAGAACTACAGATGTTATAGAAATAAATCACTTGGCCTTTTTTGCTAGCACAAGCTAATGTGGTTGTAATTGATGGCCTAACCCTGACAGCTGTGTTAATGACTTTAACAGACCTTGGGGGACTGAACAGAGTCCCAACACAGCTTAACATATAGTCAGAACTCTCTTCATAACTGAAGATAAAATTCCATTTCTTGATTTGGAAGTCCCCCTCTCAATTCAGCTATTTCAAAATGCTTTAGGCTTCTTCCGTTTAAGGGATTCTATGCTGATTCCCAATAAACTAAGAATAATTTCAGTTTTTCCCTTCCCCACAGGAAAGTGCTGACATCTACCAAATGTGCATGGACTTAAGTACCTGATTTTGAAAGGGAGCTCATGGCAGGCTACTGCCCAGTTCAGTAATTTCAAATATTAGTTGGGCTGAATTCAACACTGAGTGAACACTAAATATAATATAGATATAAAAGAATGGGCACAAATGCCAGCATAGTATTTAATTATTAAAACTAGTCATCTTTCTATTTCAACAACTAAATCCATTATGAAAACAAGCTGGGAAGGAAACACACAACAGATAAATAATGCAGTTAACTTACAAAATATGAAACAAAATGTCTACATTAAAAAAAAAAAAAAGTAAAAATCAGTGTTAGCCACTTAAGCTTCACAGAACATTTGTACAATAGAAGCCCCTCTTGTGCCCCAGCTTGTGTGTCTGCCAGAACGAGCTGGAGAATCACCCATCCTGGCTTTAAAGACACTGCAGTGTGCTGCAGAAGCACTGTCCTGCCTGGCCAAGGCTCCCTGGGTCCCAGGGAGAGCCCTCAGGGGGCTGCAGGCTCAGTGCTATCCTCTGCTTTGCTAATGCCAGGTAGCAAAATGTACATCAGGCATCTGTACAGAAGAAAAGCTTTTCCAACGAGGTTTTGTTCGTGCCTGCTTTAAAATTTTGTGAATGCTTTAAAATCATGCTAACATAACTCTAGTACAATAGTTCTCCCCTACAACTCATTCCTTTGCAAATCAAATATTTCCTTCTGCTAGTGTTTTATATCCATAGAATTTCCACTGGAAGCACCAGTGAGGGGATAAAATGCCAGGCAGAGATTTCCAATATGCATTTTATTTTGGTTGTGCATGTATCTTGTCTTATCCAGGAGATTTCGTTTTGCCTTTGTATACAAAATCTTTCAATGTCCATTTTGAAGTTAAAGAAAAAGGAATTTTTGTAACCTCTGCCACTTCTGATTACCTCTTATAAGTGTCAGTTTACACGGAAAAGCAAGAAGAAATTGAGACAGACAGACATCTGTACATTTTAGCCATTCATGTAGAAAACATCTGTATCCATCCATGCAATGTTAAGACTGTAAGTAACTTTGCAGTTACATCTGAGCCCGTTGCTGGGGCAGCAAGGTAGCATTTATCTCCCACGTGTATTCTATCAATTTCTTTTTTTCTTAAAGCAGCTTCCTAAAATGAAAAACAGAAAAGCAGTGGTTAAGTTCATCTCTTTCAAACATTGGATTCAAGACTTATACAAGGCAGCCCTTACTGCTTTCCAGCTGTGGAAAATCTACATGCTGATCCTTTTCAAGATGAAAAAATTAACCACTGACATGGAAAAATGGGAACTGCTGTTCCTTTCAATTAAAAAAAATATTGCTGAAGATCTGGGAACATGAGATTTGGCTACTGTATATATTTTTAATAGGAAGCCAAGGAACTGTACTCCAGTATTGTTCAAAGTGACCCAGCAAGCTGTGGTTTGCTGCTTCCTACAGCAGGAATACAGTTCATGCTAACAATTCAGTCTTTGAGGACCTTCCTTGTGCTTAGCTTTCATCAAAGCACACAGCTCAGATTGGTTAATTGTTTGGAATTGTAAAGTTTCTGTTACAGCTGGTGCCCACCATACCAGACATGACTGTACCAATGATCTGTCTGGCGCTGGTCAGTTGACAAATCTTGAGAACTCAAGACAACCTAGCATCTTTATTTAGGCCTTTTAAAATTTCTGGTTTTAAACAAAGCACAGGGCAATGAGAATTACACCAGAAGAATTAATAAGATTCTGTCTGTGCTTTCACAGACCTGAATTGATATCAGAGCTCTGACACCCATTAACTCTGGGATTCCTCTTCACTGCCTTTTTTTTTTTACCCCCTGGGACTTCTGGGATTGTTAAATACTGTAAAAGGGTCGAACCTCTTCGAAAATAATGTTGAAATTTTAGTCTCTAGTGTCCTAGCATTTCTAGAACCTTAAAAAATAATACAGTAATGTAAAGGCCACAGGACAAAACATCAAAGGAGTTAGTTATCCAGAGAAGACATTTCACTCACATTTGATGCTGCCTGACAAACTCTGCAAACTGGCGGTCTTTAGCGTAGAGCTCTATAATTCGAATTCTGTCCTGAATTTCCTGTAACACAATAAAAAGAATTGTAAGTACATAACTGAAATCAGAATGCTACAGAAATAACTGATTTCTGGGTTTTGGGAAATAAAGCTCCTAGGTGTTGCTATTTCAAAGAGTGGAGCTTGAAATTGGGCACTCCAATGCTAAAATTCTTCTTTATTTTCTTTATTTTATTATAATTTTTCCAATTGAAAAAAAAAATAAGTGAAGCACTTATTTGACTTCAGTAGTACCTCACTTTCAAAACAAAACCAGGGTTTGGACAGAGTGTAGCATTTCAACAGGCTTTCACAAAACCATTTGTCTCTCAGAGATACTTTGCCTACCATTCAGCCTACCAGCTCTGTACTGGATTCACGCCTCTCACAGTTGCTTAAGGATCTGTGGTTAGTTCTGGGATGTAAATCCCTTCTCTTTAGCCTCCTAGAATAAACCTTGGATACTGTGTATACAGGAAGAAATGAGATGTGATCTAACTTGCAGGTTATAGAAAGACTTAAACTTTAAAAACAATCAGAAGACACCCAAAACAAAAGCATCCAGTGAAAAGGCCTGGATGTACCAATTTTTCACTGTGCAACTTCTCTTACATAAGAGAGTTTGCTTTAAAAGGTAAGTGTTGTGTCAAGTAATACATCAAACCTCCCCAGCTCCCATGAAGTTACCTAAGGGGTCAGCTCCTTTATTATGTGAAATTCATTACAGGTCAGAACAAAACCATAACTTTCTCTAAAAGCAAGCAGGGAAAGCAAGCTTTTCTGTCTTCTTTTAAGTAGTTGCAGCAGCTGCAAACTTTTTATCTGGAGCATAGACACTGGGGAAAGATCGGGCCCACCTCTGAGGTTAGAAGTGTGGAATAAGCTTACTGTTTCCATGATCTTTCCCATACTACTATGAAAACAAGGTCATTTACCTCCTTAGTAAGCTCACTGTTTTCATAAATGTGCCTGATCTCTTCACTGCTGTAGTCTGTGGATGTCTCTGCACTGGTGGAACTGTAGGACGTGAGCTGCGGATATCTCCGGTAATAATGGCTGTAGCCAGTCGTGTCACTTTCATACATGGGGTTGTATTTAACTGCATTCTCAATGGACGAGAGGCTGTCACCCTGCCTGGGGGAGCAATAAACACACTGTGAGCTTCTCTGCAGCCTGGCAGGGCAGCAGATAGACTAAGGAAGCCTGGCATTTGGAGGTGCCTGTACGTCCTGGTGCTTGCAAACTGTGTGATATAAGACTTAGGACAGAATTATCCTCATTGTAGCCGGTGTGTTTTAAAATATTAGATGGTGTCACCTACCCCTGGGAGTCCCCAGTATCACTCTTTGTGTACTGATCTCGAAGGGTCCTGGCCAAGAAGAAGATGACAGCAGACGCCACAAGAAGGAATCCTGCCACAGAAGCAATTGCAATACCCACAACCAGTGGCTCAGACACGTATTCCTCACAGTGCTCCCCTCTGTACCACCAGTTCTCTCCCACACGGCACCTGCCACAAAGAAACACAGGGAAATTACCCACCAGCAAAAGCTTTGGTTAATGTATTTAAGTGGCTGTTATGATGTGCCCTCAGTTAAATCACCCCAAATAAATGTCTTTGCATTGTCCAATCACTAATTTTCTTTCTTATTGTTATTATTATGGACATACTTTTTGGTAGATAATCATGTAACAGCTTGAGTTGAAAGAGACCTTTAATGGTCACCTAGTCCCCTGTAAGGAGGAGGGATGTCTTCAACTAGATCAGGTTGCTCAGAGTCCCATCCAATCCAGGGGCATCTACCATCTCTCTGGATAACCAGTTCCAGTGTTTCACCACCACCACTGTAAAAAATTTCTTCCTTACATGTAGTCTCAATCTACCTTCTTTTAGTTTAAAATCATTAAGCCTTGGCCTATCACAACAGAGCCTGCCAAAGGGTTTGTTTCAAGCCCCCTTTAAGTATGGGAAGGCCACAGAAAGGGTCTCCCAGGAGCCTTCTCTTCTCCAAGGATAAATACCCCAATAATGGAATTGAATGAAGGTAGGAAAAATAGCAAACGGGTAATTCTTTTGTGGGAGAAAACACCTGTGCTTAATGAAATTTACAGTACCCTGTGAGGTGTTAAAACTGGAAGGTGTTTAGACTGAGGAAAAACTGCCCTGATTGAGCCTGGTATGTGATACACCACTGCAAAGGTAGAACTGGAACAGGCTTGGTTTCAGATACTTATCTGCTTCTGATTAACACTATCACACAAATATTTAAATGTATGATGCATCTATGATAATATTCAATTTTAACGTTTTAAAACCATTTTTATTTCTTCTGTTAACAGTCTAAGATTGACTTTAGAGAAGTTTTTAAAGTTCTAGGTGAACTTTAAAAACAAAATCACATGAAGAAACATAAATAACTACTAGTAGTAATACTATTGTTTGTGGTCGTTTTCTTAATTTTTGTTGATAGGCACATTTTATTTTTGAAAAATAGACTATTACATTGTCTGAAAAGTAAAAAGTAAAGTGCTGTGTCAGGGGCATCACCAACTTGTCTTCATCTTGCACAAAGTCTTTTTGATTACTGCAAAATACAGCAATCCTGTATCTTTTTTTAAGCAAATATCTGGGGCCTGTTCCTTCATCCTTTTATGAACCCACATGATTTTTCTCAAATGTACAATGATTTACTTTTATGCTTTTTTCCAGACCAAAAGTGGTATATTTAATGTATTTATGCACTATCAATGTGATGTTCAGATATAAATTTCTGTTATGGAATTACCTCTCATAGGTGACATGACACTATCAAACACTTTGCTACTTGAGAAAACCTCTGGAGGTGAATTCTGTCCCCAAAGGCCAATAAAAGTGATTTGAACAACTGAGTGTGTTCCGTTACAACCTCTATCCCTTGTTAGTTTTATTTTCTGATGCTTCTGTTCTATTAATTTCTTACTGTCTCATTTATTATATATACATAGGAAAACTAGTGTTAGTACTGCGACTTGCACTGAGCAGCACAACATGAATGATAATCATAATCTACTCACTTGTTACACAGTATTGCACAGAATTTTGGACAAATCTTATGGAATGCTACAACAGAGGGGACAATGGGAGTTTTCATCCAGGAAGCACAACTTCCAGCAGCAGGGTGACCTACCTGCAGATGGCCCCTTGCCCAGGGCTTATGTCACACTTGCCATCGTTCAGGCAGAAGTTTGGCTGCAGGTCACAAATGCTGTTGCAGGGCAGCCCATCGATGCTGAGGTAGCCAGGGTTGCAGACACACTCAGCTTCCCCACTCCAGCGATTTACCAAGCATTCAGAGAACTCGTTGCAGGCCTGGAACTTGCAGGGATCTGCTTGCTCACCTGACAATACACAGAGCAAAAGCTGTTAATGAAAGGGGAGAGCCTTAACTGAGACAAGGTGCTGGCTGCCATCTTCTCTAATGGTCTCTTGATAATCCACAAAAATCCAGCGTGCACTTTTCGTGATTAACAAAAGGTTCTGCTGAGGTGAACAAGCACTAGCAAACATTCCTGTCTGCACATGCCAGTGGCATGGCTAAGACCACCCAAAAACAGTCAAAAAAGCAAGTATAAAGTAATCTTTTCCATACTGGAACAGACATTACCTCCTATTTTCTCTGTCTGCTGGAACTCTCCCTTACAAATGAGTAAACCACAGGTGATCTCCAGTGTTTCTTGCTATGGAACACCTAGGCAGCATATGGGGAAGGGCAGTGGGATTTCAGGCACTCACCATCTGCTGTAAGGGGATTTGCCCTTTTGTCTGCAAGGAGCATGAGCTTGTAGCATTCAAGACATCTCACTTGTATCAGGCTTAAGAGGCTGGTATACAGTTAAGCAATCGATATCAGAACATTTGCCATGCTAATTAGACCATCATTATAAGAGACCTATCTGGGAAGAACAGCTACCATATGCCAACAGGTCAGCACTCTTATTTTTCTCTAACCTCAAAACAGGAGATATTTCTGGGTTGCTTATGTGGTAAAGCACTGGCTTGGACAGGGGAAAAAACCAAAATTACCTTCTCCCTGTATCAGAGAAGTGAAGCAAGAGGGCCTGTGACTTTTTAGTGCAACTAAGACCTTACCCCAAGCATGAGGCAGCAACTGTTACCTGTGCAGATGCCCACCTGGCAGGTAAACTGGCTGCCACCTGTGGGAATAACCATGTGGAGTAAGTTCAAACCACACATGCAAGTAAGCACAAGAGAGATGGGCACCACTGTTCTCCCTGAGCAGTTCTCCTCCTCCACTCCCCAGGGTTAAATACAGGGGCATCATGCAGAGTATTCCATGAGTTATTTTTTCTCCATAAATCTATATGGACCCCATACAGCTTTCTGTCTGGGTCCCACTTTGACGTTCATTTCTTTAGTCCCAGAGCAGATTTTCATTTGTTTGTTTTTACTCTATGAAAGACTGTCTTTCTAAAGCCCAGCCTGTGAAGAGCAGTGGGCAGCCTCTGAGCTGCTGGGATCCTTAGCACTTAAACCAGAAATTTTTCTGGATCCCTTGCTTTAAGCTGCATTTTCCTGCTGTCCTTACCCGATTCAACATCCAGGGAGTATTTATCGATGGCCAGGTTCATGGTGTGATATGCAGTGTTGCAGAAATCTTCCAGGATCATGTACACAGCATTGGTGACATTCCGAGGCACAGGTTTGGCAAATTTCATTCGACTGTTCACCACAATGCTGCCATTTCTGAAGTTCAGGATTTCCAGATTCTGGAATCCTGTCAGATTTGACTGAAGGTAGGGCACCAGCTGCAACACAGAGGATATGACAGAAAAGCTGAATATTTGAGTCTCTCTCTACTTGAGCCAGTTGTACTGTTACTGCAGCAGACAATTAGAGTCTGAATGATGTTATCCAAATCCTACATCAAGGGCATTAATCTTTACCCAGCTGAAGTCTGTGCTGGCAGCCTGCCAGGAGCCTGAGTACTTCAGGCAATTCTTAAGAGTATAGCAATTTGCACACTTCTCAGGACATATGTGTTCTCCCTTGATCTAAGTACCTGGAATACTTGCCATTTCACAGGGGTTTTCCTTCAAGCATGTCCCCCTTCCCTCTCTCTGCTTTTCTTCCTTCATCTCCCACAAGAGAATGTTTGTTTCACTCAGAAGAGGGGAATTCCCCCATTAAAATTTGGCAGTTATTGCTGTGTTACTCCTGTGAGGCTTTCCAAGTCATCAGTCAGGTTAGGAACTGCTTAATTCTCTGAGCTACCTCTTACTTAGGACAGGTTGAATGTGTTTCAGAAAAGTTACCTGCTCACAGTCCAGTTTTCTTGCATGTTCCTCCCTATACACTAAATACAGAGCACTCTGGAAGCAAGTAGGAGGAGTGTAGTAGTGACTTCAGCTGCACTGCTGTATTCATTGACACCAACAGAGAGAGACTATTATCTGAATAAGAGATGAACAGCATCCCATCATCCATTTCCAGAAGGAACTTTCCCCACAGAGGGACACAAGTCCTATATGTAAACACCAGTTTTGAGTTGCTCTGTGTGAGGGATGACTAAATATAATTTACCAACAGTTTTTGTCTATCTGGTAATGGACATTTATCACAGAAGTGACTCTTACCAGCTCCAGGAATCGCTGCTCCAAGGCTTTGTATTCAGGGGAGTTTTTATTAAATAGGTCCTCTGAAAACATCATGTTGGTGACCCGAAGGCTGAAGAACACAACAAGGGCTCGGGATGGGACGGTGCTGCTGTAGTGAGTTTCATGCGTGGCCCAAGCCACACTGGCCATCTCTGTGGACTGGACACGAGTGGTTAGCTCAATGTGACTTTCAGTCATTGTCCTTCCCTCCTCAGTCTGCTCAGGAGAAAATTGGGCAGTGCTAACATGACCCAGGTCTACTGAAACATCCAGGACTCTTGTTGTTTCATCTCCCAGCTTTGTTGAGGTAGCCACAGACAATGATGGCGTGGATCCCACAGGAGGGAGGTGGGATGGAAGCTCAACGGTGCTTGTTGTTATACTCACTGTTTGATAATCCATAACAGTGCTGAAGCTCATGGAAATATGTGTGCCATGGTCTATATCATCCTGTCCAGCAAAGCCCTCTAGGGCAGGGGTGTGATCTACTGCAGAAGGAGCTGCAGCTGAACCTTGAGTAACCATTGCTGGCATTGCTGGTTGCACTGTCTGGTCTAAGGAGGTTTCTCGTGCCCTGTCAGTAGGCCAAACATCAGCTGGTTCCTTCACTGCTGATCCATGGGTGTCTTGGTCTGCCAGTGATGAATCTAGGGCTTGCTGCTCTTCTGTGGAAGCATCAAGTTTTACCACAGAAGGATCTGCAGTCAGAAGGGTTTCTGAAGAGATTGTGTCCAAGTGTCCTATTGTAGCAGCTTCCATTACATCCAGCTGCTTCACTGTGAATAGTTCTTCTACCACTGCCCTGTCTTCACTTTGGTGTTCAACTCCTTCAGGGATTATGTTCTGGCCTACACTGGACTCCTCGGGCTGCTCAATACTGACAGTCCCTATAGATGTATGGACACTATCTTCCACAGACAGATCTATATGTGGTGGTGAGACAGGGGCCTCTCCAGTTGGCATGACAAAAGAGGAATCATACATGCCCAGAGTTTCTGTCTGTGTAGATGGTCCCACAGACGATGGCTCTTCTGTCTGTAACAGAGGTACTTGCAGAGTTGTAGTCTCTGGAAAGACAAATATTTCAGACTCATCAAGGAAATCTTTTATATTGACTATCCCTTCATTCTCATCTTTGGAAAGATCATAATCTAATTTATTACCAGAGTTAAGAATATAGTCTAAAATCATGCCTTCAGGAATATCCTCAGTTTTGATTAATAAAGACTCATTGTCATCTTCAAGCCAGCTATCAGGACCAGGGTAGAAAACTGGTTCCAGAGTTGCTTCTTCCCAAGGCCAGATACTTGATTCCATTTCTTTTCCTGAACCATCAAAAGCTGAACCAGACCCATCATCATATATAACTCTATCTCCAAGAAATATATCAGTTTCGTCTTCCATAGGGGGCACTTCTAAGGGAAAAGGAATTTCTTCCACAGAGTCTGCACTGTCACTGCCCTCAGGACTACCTTGGATTACTTCTTCCTTCTCTTTAATATCAGTCTCTACAACTGATGAAGAGGCCACTGTTGGTGCAGAAAGCAGAGGGACTCCATAGTCATCGGTAGATGGAGATTCTTCAGGCACAAGGTGAGAAGGACTTAAAGGCAAAAGATCTTCAGATAGTCCAGTATCTTCAAACATTAAAATTAAAAACAAATTGACAATTAGATGTTGTTTGTGATAAAAAGTGTCAAGTTTCACTAATTTTATTGTCCATAGACCTGTGTTCCACATTTTCCATAATATATCCCGGCCTTTGTATGCCAAAGTCATAAGGACCCCTGTTAACCTCTTCCACTTTCCATTCAGATATTCTATGGGCCAAGTCAAGACAGAAAATTACTTCTATGCTATTTAACAAGTGCCATGTATGTACCATTTCCAGAAGAGAGAAACAGGTATTATTAGCTATTACAAGCATTTTACCTTGGTAAATAGCTCTTGGATACATGCACACACAAAAGGTAAAAACTGGCAGAGAAAGATACTCAATTTTCAGACCTTTCTGAAAACTCATTTCAGTGAACTATAATTTGGGGAGTATCAGGAAATACTTGCATCCAAATTTAAGCTTCAGTCAATAGCATTAACTTACCATCTAAAGAACTGGGGGCTGAAAGCCATTCCAGAGAGTCCATAGAATCATGCTCTAACGCTGGTACAGTGACTAAATGACTAGTCTCTAAATTCTGCCCATCAGGCAAAGAAGTGACATCAGCCTCTGAGGAAAGTGGAGCTTCAGGTGCCAAACCAGCCTCATGGTCAATGTTCTCTGGTCTTGGCTGGATTTCATTGTCACTGGCCTGCTCACTGTCTGAGCTGGAATCTGGTTTGATGTGATCAAAGGGCAAGGCGTTGCTGACAGTTGACTCATCTGCAGAAGGACGTTCAGCTAAAAAGGTGCTGTCCTGGAACACAAAGCCACTGTTAATATTTCCACTATTACAGGGGAAACACTGACTGTCTGCACTGGGCTGGATACACAGAAGGGGTTAACAGCAGGCAGGGGCCAAGTGAACTCAGACTACTGCCTCTGAGGGAGCAATGCACAGCAGCAGGATGAGGGGCAAATACAGACCCCTGCTAATCTTGTGCAATAGACATGTAAGATGCACATCCATCTGACAAATGGCATGTCCAGTCATGTCCACCAAAGAGGGAAAGGAGCCATTCTGATTGCTTGGAGTGCAGAACCCCTTAGGGTATTAAGAGATTTACCATCTATGTCCAACCCCATCTCTTTTCCTGTGCTGAAAAAAATCAATCTGTCCATCTTCAACTAAATCAAAGATAAATGTTTTCTGCCTTCCTAAAGCATGATGAGGTTCTAACAGCTGTTATTCATCAGCCACACACAGTAATTCTAATATTTCAGTTACTATGATACATGAAACAGTGTAGAAAGTGAACTTCAATGGATGCATGCCCAGTTATCATTTATTGATATCTTTTAGTTTGTGGGTATGAGAACCCAGGAGAATAACAGAGACCAGAACGTAATGAAGAGCATTTAGAACCTGGAATAATAAAGTTTCAAAGCCAAGATACCTGCCCAGAAAAAAAAAAAAAATCTATCAGCAATAATGATGAAGAACAAAGTGCATGCAGAATGAATTTGTGAATTATTTGAAATGTGAAAAAAAAATTGTTATAACATCTCCAATTTCCACAACGTTTACTTACTATTCCATGTCCCAATCATTAGTTGGTTTACAGTTAAAGTAGTTAGCATATTTCATCTTTGACTATTAATCTCCTACTATGGTGTCTGATGAGGTAATTATATTAGAAAAAGGCAATAAAGATAATAAGTTATTTGGTCAAGGCTACGAAAGCAAGCTGATAGCCTAAAACTCAGGAATTAGTGTTCTACATGGATACCTGCCCCCATATAAATGCTGTGCAGCAGTGGGATATGGACCAAAAACCCTGTAGGGTATGAAACACTGCCAAGCAATTTCAAGAAGCAGCAATTTGCTAAGGGCTAACAAACTGCCAATGGTGCCAAGTAAAGTTAAGTAAAGTTACAGTGGACACAGGTTTCTGTAATTTTAGTTCAAAACCACTGTAAGAATTTCTGTAGCTCACCATTCCTGTCAAATATCTTTCTGTTGCTTGATCAGCAGAAATAACAGGAAGAAGCCAAATACTTTTCAATTTGAAATTTTACTCCAGGCTGAAATAAGGGTGAATTAAATTTTCAGCTTAATTCAAACTGCATTTGAATGCTTTGGAAACAGACCAGTAAAAGTACTTCTTTTTCTTAAATTACTTGTTTGCATGTAATGATCATATTTAAAAATGCCAGTTGTTATGCCACCACAGTCTCATCAAATTTTTTTAATTATATGGTGACAATCAGTTGAAAAGTATATATACCATAGAGACATGTGCTCCAGCAATTTTATTTTTGGCAAGACTAGCCACTATAAATAAAGCTGTAAAAAGAGTTACTGTACAAAATTAGAAATAAATTACACATATAAATTCCAGAAACAATGAATTAGGACTACCAGCAATTTCTCCTCAATACATTTATTTAATGTAAGCATTTAGTTGCCAGGGATTGCACCTCATCATTTATTTGAATGTGGATAAATGCTCCTATGGCAACTAACATTATTCAAAGATTCTTGTTGCAGGACAATATATTATACTAACAATAATATCATATTGGCTACTTCTGGTTTTCACCAATGTAAAAGGCTTACAAATATGATAGATGGCTGTAAACACAGAACCCTTCTCCCCGATTTTTCATTTTCTGCTGCCAGAAAGGCATTGTCCTTTCCTCAAGCCAGAGTGTTCTACCTTTTACAACTCAACATAAACAAGAAAATACAGATTTCAAAAATCAGACCTGATTTTTGCTTTACTTTTAAAGAGAGCTGCAAAACTCAAAAGAATTAGTTGTACCATCTTGTAGCAATTGGATGGTGAAATCATGACAATCCCATGTAATGTCATGATATTGGTAAGTTAATATAAATCCAGCTTATTCTCAAATCCCCTGGGGAAAACTATAGCAAAGTTCTTTTCCATAGGTAACATTTCTACTTGAAAGCAGCTACTTGAACCATAAAGGTTTAACATCCGTAGAAATAATTGATTGATTGTGTAGTGTTTAAACATATTTAGGATTTTCTTATATTTATCTGAAGCTACTTTGCAAATTACCTGTGTATTGTAGGTTGTACACAGCTGGTTTGCGGATATACTTAATACCTTTTACATAATCAGAGTTTTTGACTGAAGCTACAGAAGCCTTTATTCACAGTCATGATTAGAGAACTATTACTTCCACAATTTTTTGTCATAATAACATTTCCAAAAACTGGTAATTATTTGTCATACTAAAATAAACATCTACAACATTTTAGACTAGTTAGAGGTCTCCAATAAGATGTCTCCAGTAAAGAGAAAGCCCTTTTCTGAAAGCCAGCTTAAAGTATTTTTTATCTACACCATGTTTAATCCATTATGGCAAATCCACATGAGTTTTCATTTTAGACATCAGTGAGTAGTTTTTAAGACTCAGCAAAAACTGTCATGAAATTAAGGACATTATACCTACATCCATTCTAACAATATTTGCATTCTGTGAAAATAAATTTTGCTTACATAAACATTTCAGAAGCTGGCTAAAATTAAATGTGTCTGTGTTCATAACATGATGGACTGAGTAAGAACCTTCCATCCAGCACAAGTGGGTCTGGATTTTAGGGCGTGATCTGAGGTCATTTTTTGTTGAAAGCACATCTGTGTTACAGAACAGAGTGGAGAGCAGAAACCAACTGCCCAGACAATGATTCAGCACTCAGAAGATCTCTCTGTTGGCAGAACTGACTGACTTGATCTCAGCATTGCTGGCACCTAACTCAGTGTCTTTGCTAAAGTCCCTTTGCACAGACATGGTCAGGGACACCAAGTCTGTCCAATATGGAACTCTAGTCTGTGCCTTGGATTATTCCAGAGGGAGTCAGAGGAGACAATTACAAGAGACAAAAAAAAAAAAACCAACAGAACTAGTGTCAGTGTCATTTTCCTCTCCTGATATTAGGAAGATGGACATAATTTAAAAACCAAATTGAGAACTTTGAAATAAATACAGTGACAAAAGGAGCTTATGAAACTTAGCATTTTATCTCTTCTAGCAGCCAGCTGTAGGATTTACATCTATTTCTTTTTTCCAAAGAAAGGCAGTATCATGGAAGGAAGAATCACCTCTTTAGAGATGTTTATAATCAAAATAAGATGATCACAGCAAACTATTGGGCAGCAGACACTAGAATTATCACATGAGAGGTTTCACCAGTTTTTACTCCAATATAAGGTGTGCCTTCATTAGTACTTACTCTGCAGGAACAACAGGATAGAGAAGCTCTGAGTGTTGGCTACAATTCTACCTTGCTGAACTAAGTTGTTCAGATATGTCCAAAGGCCACTGCTCAGAACCATACTCACATCAAACTCCGGGCGCTCCAGCACGACTGGGTGCTCAGTAATCCAGGATGAGTCCTCTGATGTGGGGTGCAGTATTTCCTTCACTGTGGAAATAGAAACACTTGGGATCTAAAGGCTGCAGTCACAGTGTGAGGAAGTTGTTTTGGAAGACCGACTAAAAATCCTCTCTGGTTTCAGATTTGTAAGTAAAATCTTGTCTAAAATTTTGCCAGAGAGATTTTGTTTCTGGAAATGCCTCCAAATCACTGACAGGAAGTGAAGGGGAAAGATAAGAACAAAGGGGTGTCAGCACTCTTTCAACACCTCTAGCAGGATCACAGAATTTTCAACAATAATCTGGGTATTCCCTTTGTGCTGCCTAAGGCCAACACAGAGCTACTAAATTGAAGGTCACCGTGATGCAATGTGCACCATGTGAACCACATTTCTCCCTTCTATTCCTATTAATTTTTGAAAGTATTACTGAAACTGCACACCACAAACCTCAGTTTAAAAATAAAAATTAAAATAAAATAGGGGGCTAGGCTAATGGATCAAGAATAGGATGCTACTGCTAATGACTTGACCTGGTTAAGATCAGAGCAAAACAGGCTATAATACAGTTCATTTTGTTCTGTTTAATTTTTCAGAGGACAGCTGAATAATTCACTCATCTGACATTTATTTTATAAGAAGTCACATGTGTGGCACACCAGTGCATCACAATTAATACCCACCATTAGTAAGCTGAAGAGAGTTTGGGTCTAAAGAGATGGAAGCATTTTCAAGCAGAGCATTTTTCTGGAGGATCTCAGCAATATAATCTCGGAAATCACTGATGGTGTACACAACTGTTGGATTATCCTCTATGCCCATGAAGGAGTTGTCCTCCACCTTGTTTGAATGAAGGTTAATCAAGTCCCAGGTGGCATTGCTGATGGCTTTTCCATCAAATGTGACAGCATAGTGAACTTCCACCCCACTTCAGTTGTACAAAGAGAAAGAATACAGATGAGAAATTCAAGGTTTTCCTAAGCAAACAATCACTATATATTTTTCACAAGGGCCCATGTCAATACCCTTCTTAATATAAAAATACACAGCTTTAAAGGATGAATAAAAATGACTTGATTCTTTTCACAAAATTCTCAAGGGAAATGCTACCCAAAACTGACATCTGGTCTGGTCCCACTCCCACATTTCTACTAGTGAATGGCAGACAGACCACAAGCAGACTAAAGCACTGACTTTCTGCAAGCATTATTAGTGGGTCCATCAGCATGCAGTGGTGAGAGTAGTGATTTTAAGATCATACCAGTAATAGGAAAGGCTCTGAGGTATGAAAATATACACAAAAACATATTGCAATCTACAGTAGCAAGTGAGACCCCTAATCTCTGTCACTGTGCAATGTTAACCTGCTTGAAAGAATGTTTTTAATGGCAATAAAATAGTATTTAATTCATCAAATTGGGAAAATTTATCTAGACTCATTTGATCATGTATTCTATAATTCAGTTTTGTATCTGTGTACATTTTAGGGGTTTTTTTAATATTAACTCTCCTCCATTTTCCTCCTCTCTCTCCATTTTCTTAATTTTCATTTCCTTAATACATCTGGATGTCCTTTTCCACACAACAGATTAGGCTGCAATCAGATTTACCATACACTGGGCATAAGCACAAGGGAACTTTACAAGATACAGCACATTTTGGCTGTAGTCAGAACACAGCAAGAAAAATTAAGTAACCTCTGAAGCATTAGAAACATGTGCTCTGAATGCAGGTTCTCCTGATTCCACAGAGCTGGATTGGATCTCTAAAACAATGTCTCTGTTCAGAGAAGTCTTTAAAACCCCAGTTCCAGATACAACAGAGAAAATTCACAAACACACTGACTAAACCCAGGAGCCTGGGGTTTTGCTGCTGGCTCTATCATTGACATGAGCCCACCATAGGCGCACCATGGGCACTGACTGTCAGCAGAGGAGATTAAAAAGGACAACAGTAGTGAAAAGGCACAGGAAAGATGGAACAGAGTGTGCTCCTCAAACATAACATTTAGGTTTAATACAACTGTGCTGCCATTCATAATGCCTAGTAAATAACTAAACACCATCCTCATTCTGGAAAGGGTTGACCATCTGGTGCCTGGAACATAGCCCTTGTGAACAGTTGCATATAGTTTGTAAAGAGATTTGTGTTTCTAACCTTTTTTGAAAAGTTAGAATGCTCATTCTCTTTTAACTTGTTCATGGAAACTGGCTATGCTGAGACACACAGAGAACAAATTAATACATTTAGTAAATTAAGGCTGCAGTTCTTTTTCTGTCTTGTGACTTTCTTAACATACTAAAGAAGGAAAATTCTGGATTCCTCACTTGCATATGTCTGATGTAAAACAAGTCCAGACTAATCCCATGTTCTGCTAAAGAATATTTATTAAAGTTCTGCTAAGATCTGCAGCACCTCTGGCCTTGAAGCTAAGCCAACTGCCTTTGCTGGAGAACTGTGGGGTTCTTATCTACTTCAATTTCAGTAATAATAATAATAATCCCATATCTATTCAAGACTTTGCTGCAAAGTATGAAGACTTTGAGTCATTGTTCAGCAATTTTGTTTTCTTCATAAAAGAGATTCTTATACACGAGTTACCCCCGTAGCTGACTTGTGTTTAGAATGACTTTTCCTGAGGAATTTTTTTTTTCTCATTATGACTTAAATAAGCAAATTAGGTTTATCCTTAATTGAAACAGATCAGTTACTTGCAGTTTCAGGTAGAACCTTCTCTCACAATATTTATGTTAAATAACTAAAATACAAATTCCAAAAAACAATGCCCTCCAGCTAAATATGTTTTTCCCATCTGTATTATGACAATATCTATGAAAAAGTTGTCTTTACCTGTCTTCCTCAGAAGGGCTGATTATAAAAACAAAAACAGAACAGCAGAACTCGTTAAATTAATGTCATAACTTCCTTTAAGTATTAAAAATTTAACACATTTGCTTTGGTATTCTACAGAGCATAACCATTTGAAAACACATACAGGAAAATCCTTTTTAGTTGCATAGTTACTCATAGTTATTCAGTTACATAACAAATTGTTCTGCTTTTAGTGAACTGAGATATTTTCTATTGATCCCAAGGAATCAGCAGAGCAGAGCCATCTCAGATTATTGTAAATAATGCAGGTAAATTGCTGTCAGTATCAAGAAGATCAAGTTCACTTATTCTACCTAAAGGTTTAAATTACAACCAATGGGTTTTTGTCATGCACAGCAGAGAGCAGACTTTGCCAGAAATATCAGCCTTTTATTTGTCTTCTCAAATGAATCTAGTGCTTGCAAACCTACTGGACTGCAAATACCAAGATGGAAGGTTTTGCTACCTTCCAGGCTGAAAACTGGATGTAGCCTAGGGTTCCAACCACAAGACCTCTCTCACTACCGTTGCTTTGTTACCTACATGTATGCTAATTAAAATAGTCCAGACAATAAATTCTAAGAAATACAGCTTACAGTCTCAAAGAAAACACAATTTAAATTAACTCATGAAAACACTCATTAGATTCTGAAAGTCGTATCCAGTCCATTCAAGAAAAATTACAATTTGGGTAATGTCTGTACTCCAAGCCAGACATTTTACATTTGATTCATTAACTTAACAAATTAACTTTAAATGTCACTTTGAAGCACAAATGGATTTAAAAGTATATTTCTCTGAATACAGAGAGTTAAAACATTCAACATCATTTATCAAACTATCCCCCACCTCTTTTTTTGATCCAAGAGTGAGAGGCCTTTACATATCCTAAACACTAACCTTTAGAGCCATCCCAAATTAACATTCAGAATTTGAAAAAGAAATTTAAATACACCACTTTTTTTCCAAAAGGATTTCTGTGTCCTTCCCTGTTTAATACTTGGATAGATTAGAAGTAGCAGATACTAATATATCTTTTCATTTTAGGATAGAATCTTGAACGATAATGCCTTGTCTTAAAATCACAGCAAGCATTTCATGGGAAGAATGCCAGAAGGAAAAAAATCAGTTCTGTATTTCTATTTCAGTTGCATATATGGAGGTACCAAATATGAGAGCAGTCAGTTAATACATCCCAGGAGTTCCCACACACACGCCTGACATCCTGCCAAGCATCGTGTCAGCTCATTGCACCATCCTACATGATCAGGTTCAATCACCATATATGCATCAGGATCTTTTTACCTGTAATCCAGGATATGGATGCTTTTGTATCCAGGTAGTCCTTCAAATACACTTTTAATCTATTTTGACAGAAAAACAAAAAAATTAACAGAGATTCTGTTCACTTCTGCTCATGCGGTAAAAAATTAGGAAGTGTTTCTAACATTGTCCAAAAATGTATCTGAGCTGTCATATCTAATAGGTGAAAAACAGTTAAATATTCCTTTCTTTATGGAAGAGTAGTTTTGGTGACATTGTTTCGTTATTAGAAAAAGGGGAAATAAAAAGTATGAAGAACAACATCCAGCGTTCCCCAAGAACTGCATAGAAACATTCCAAAGGGAGAAATGGAAAGAGACTACCAAGATAATCAACTGTGCTACAGGAGACAAAACCAAGACAGAGAATACTGAAAGTTCATGCTGGTTTAGAAAGTTTTTTAGCTTCCAAAGATCCTTGCAAGTTGAGGATTATTTTTTACTCTGTAAATTCTTGTTCCTCTCCCCCATCTCCCTATTTTTAAACTGTCTCTGGTGAGACTTAAACAATCACAGTGCTGCTGACTTTTTTTTCGAGACTTCTTTATTCAAACTCAGAGAAAACCAGGCAAGGGATCAAAGGAGTGGGATATCCATGGTGCCAAGGTGGATTCTGTCCCATCCAACATTTTTTACACACACACATACCATGGCATTGCTACTGGGACTCACAACTAGGAAAACTAAGATGTCTAGCCTATGCTAGCAACTCGTGAAAGTCATGGTGATGCTTTTTGGCTGCAGTGAAGAATACATTTCTTTCCCATTTGGCACAGGATCTGGCACAGAGTTAGGCCCAGTAAAAAGGATTCAGAAAACCAACCCAAACTAAATGGGGCTATGAAGGAAGCAAAGCTAGAGAAAAGATAAGGCTCATGATAAGCAGCCATATGACAACTTAGATGCCTCTCCAAAGAGAAAAGGCAGACACACACCCAGCTCCCAAAATATGATGGCAATATAATTACCACCATCATGGACAAAAAAAAAAAAAACAAATACTGGAAACCATAGGAAGACAGAAATCAGCAGCCCTGAAACAGATGCTTTTTGCTGCTATTGCTTTGCAGAGCCAGCAAAAGGAAAAATGGAGTTAGGGAAGGGAATCACCTCAGAAATGAATCGTTCAGACAGCAGTTGATACTCAGCAGCAGATGGGTCCTTCAGCTCCTCACTGTACTGTTCACCAACAATCAAAATGTTGAACTCAATCATCTGCTCAGTTACAGGTCTGACTATCTTCTCATCCTGCTTCTTTATCTCATTATTGATCTGGAAGGGAAGGAAGAGACACACTTAATGGCAGGTGAATGCTGCAGTCCAGAGCACAGCGTGTGCAGTGCTGGAGCCACCAGCACACTTGTTTACCTGGCACTAACATGGAGTGCTTGTGAAGCCTCAGGGACAGAGGCAGCACTAATAAGGAAGTTTACTAAGCAAGAGAACTTCCTGAGAATTCAAATATTTAAGATAATTCTGTTTTCCATTTGGACACCTTTAGTGTAAATCCATCTCATTGACCTTAGGTACAAAGTGAAATACAGATGTGTGGGAAGTTCATGAAGCAATTTAAAGTGCAACCATGGCTACTCAAACATCTCATTTGAGCCCAGCCAGTGTAGGCTGATTTACCCAAAATTTACTCATTTATCACAAGGCTCCTACTCACTCTTCCAGCTGGAAGACAAGCTGCCTTTGCCAAGTTCTACCTTTGGAATAACACTCTGTGTTGCTCAGCCTCAGGAGGTGAAGAATCCCCCCAGATATACAGTGGGCACTGGGAATGAGAGCTCTGCTGAGCTAAAGCAGTGGGCTTCAACTGCTCTGTCTACAAAAATGTCTACTCATTTTTGTATTTATTTCAAAAAGCCCCAGAGCAGTGGCTCTGCAGTGCATCAGGGATGCATGGAGCCATCATGGATGCCACAGGCAGCAGTGAATGCCAAGTTTTAATCCAATTTGAATGGCTGAGCATGCTTTCTGCTTACTTCCCTAGTATTTTTAAAATAACATACTATTTCTTGTGGTATACTGAAAGAGACCAGAATTTTTATTTTTTTTAAATAGAGATTTGTCTGGGAGGGAAGAGAAGGCTGGCTTGTTAACTTTCGACAAATGTCTTTTGCTAGAGGTTTTGTCTTTGACTATTTACATACTATTTTTTTGGTTTTTTCCTATTAAAAAGGAAAAATAGAGAGCCAGAAAAACAGATTTTTTCAATGAAGCTGCAGTCTTAAGTTACGCATCAAGCAGGAAATGGAAAAAAACTTTCTCCAGAAAATTTATCTGCCATCAGTAAGCAACTTCTACATTGTTTAGGAACCCTCTAAATTTTTTTAGTTAAATTCTCTTTCCAGCCCCTCACATTCCTTTTTCACTGGATAACTCTGCCCAAAGACCATAAGGACTGATACATTACTTAAAGTTAGTTAGCATTTGAGGGATCCACATTTAGCAGGCATATATATAGTGCTATGATTTGGCTGTTTGCAACACTGTGTAGTTTAAATAATTTATCAGCCCCCCAAAACCTGGTATAGTCAGCATACAAAGTGCAGAAGATGATCTTTGCTCACTCTTGGCCTTGTAATCAACAAAGTATTTTGGCTGCTAAGAACAATGAGGTGGGATGTAACTGTACAGAGTAAAAATGCTGTAGCAGCAGCAATCTAATTCTGGTTCCTTTCCCATTTACTGAGTGGTCCTATTCTCTGCTCCAGCAGAAATATTCCAGGAAGTTCTGTTTCAAAAGAAGAATAATGCTGTTGTTGGGACTAAACCACAAGTGTTCTTGGTACATAACATAAGGCCAGACCCTGCACTTGAGTCAGAAGCTGTCTGTTCCATATTCTGTATTTATTCCAACATCAGAGCTCCAGTCAGCACTGAAAGCTCTAGAAGAAAGTACAGTTTGGTTCAACTTTGTTTCTAGGGCCACACTAGGTTATTGAACAGTATGGCCCAGTTAATCCCAGCACAATAAATCAGCATGTGAAACTTTGTAAGCTCCTCTGCGATCCACTGAGAGCTTCATTTTTATAAGAAAAAAAAAAAAAAGCCAGCTGATTGATTACACTGGTTTACAAAATTTTCTTTGGTCATGTTGGCCCATGAATACTGCAATTGGATTCTAGAGTGTGGAATTAAAATTTCATCTGGAGGACCTGTTTCCTAGAAGCAAATACTGCCCTGGGACCTATGTGGTGGTCAGCTCACTTCTAGAGAGATGTTTTAAATATGGGGTCTAGACTTCCCTGTGTTGTGAGCTTTGGTTAAATATCACAGAAAGAGTAGCTTGTAAGATGTTAAATACAAGTTCACCTACATCAACAGAGGAAAAAGAGCAGAGTATCAGAGTCTTCAAGGCTGTCCAGGTCACCTCTCCCCTGTCCTACACAATTGTACTCCACAGACCCTTGAATCTCTACTACAGCAACCTAAGGAATATTGCGCTTCCATAGGAATAATAGTGTTCCACACTCTTCTTGGAGCTTTCAGAGCCACTAGGCATTCCCTCTCTAGTCCTATGACACTAGCAAAAACCTCACCTGATAGTTCAACTGATATCTCCCACTGGGGGGGAAGAGGTATTTCAAAGCCTCTCCAAATGGAAAAAAATATCTGCTCAGGAAAATGTCTTAAAACTTTAGAAATTCACACCCAATTTTATTGATGCTGTGATGATTTTTTGCCTTTTTTTTTAATATACCTCTTATGCATTCTCAGTACCCTTAGTGTGCATACTTTTAATTCCTTAAGTCTGATACCTTAGCATAGTCCTGGTATTCTGTTAGGCCAGGAGACCAAACACCTTCAAGACCTCACAGCTGGAAGCCAGAAAGCCTTACACTATCTTGAGAAACCAAGGCCCCTTCTAGAACACATCCTGTAGATCAGGATTAGACCCATCTAGAGGAGAACACTTGGGGATAGGGGGATGTCACACTGTTCATTCAAGCCAACAAGGAACATCCTAGTTGATGTACTAATTTGCAAGGTCTGTAAGATTGTATATGTGATCTACCATGAGTGTGCATTTCAGAGTATTCCACCTTGGCAAATTGCTGCACCATAAGAATCCTTATTAAATACTGAGGTAAAAAACTCTTTATCCCTTAACTGTGTCTGGCTCTTTAATTTTAGAACCAAGAAAACTAGGAAATCCTAGTTTCTGTTAACACACCATATTAACAACACCTTTAATTGCTACTAAAGTGTAAATGACCATAAACAATATCATGTTGAACCAAATGAAAAAAAAACCCACTCACAGTGGTGTCCACATTGTCACGCTCATGGATGGTTTCACCTGCAGGACTCTCGATGGAGACCTCATGAGGGGGAGGAACATTGGCAGCTGCATCTGAGTTTGAAAGAGAGCAGTGTTATTTTGTTTGGGTTTGTTTGTTGTTTTTCTTTCTCTATACACCCACAGAAGCAGTTCAGCAAGCATAAACCAATAGTCAAATTTGATTCCTATTCCCATCATCATGACAGCAAAAGCATAGGAGACACATGAAAAGCCTGAGGAAAAGTATCAAATACATCAATCACTATAAGATGATGACATTCTGCTAAGCAGATGTATTTTTGGAAACATGAACTTAGGTGCAGTAAAACTGGCACAGAACTAATTTCTTGAGTAGGATTTTCATGATTCATGAAATAAAAAAATGTCAGCACATAACATGATGTCCAGATTACAAATGGCATTAGAGAGGTGTGAAAATTCAGAGCTCTTTCTGAAATCCTAACACATGAATTCCTCAATTTTCTGGTAATTCAGAATCAGCCTTAACAGCAGTTAGATAAAAACTAACCTCTCAGTGTGGTAACATCAGCATCCGAAGGTGGAGTAGGAGTCCCACTAGATAAAAAAAATCAGAAATTGAAGCTGGATATGGTAAGAGAAATGTAGTAGGTTTTGATATTTCTGTGATTCTGATACCACACCAAGAAGCACATGTGCAGAAGAAATTTTTCATGGCTCTATTTTGCTCATAACTTCATTAAAATTAGACTTAAGGGTATTTCAGTTATATTTTGCAACTTAGATTTTGGGTCACTTGCATCATACAACACATCATGTGTGTCTCTGTTGTTAAGCCTCTTGTATCCCAAATGACCTGGAGTCCCATACAAAAATACATTTTGCCTTCTAGTTCTGTAAAGAAAGAAAATGCAAAAAGATAAACAGCAAAGATAACTGGTAATACCCTATAAACCACTCAGTTTTTTAAATCCTCCCCCAGTGCACTAAAACACCATAACTGCACTGAAATCACTGCAAGAAGATGGGTTCTTTCCATAATTAATTTTACTCTGCTTGTTTGGAAATCTTCAAAACACATCAGTTTCCAAACCCAGTTATAGGATTCACACACGCATATAAAGCGACTCTAGGCCAGATGTGAAAAGAAGAACAATCACATGAAGACTGTCAGCCAGAAGAAAAATGAACAGCTTTGGCAACTCTTATAGTAAACCCAAGCTGCCTGGAGCCAATTCTGTAAAAGCCTGGAGCAAACTGTCAAGTTACCAAGAGTGGAGACATGCTCTGACATCCTTTCCTGGATGAAGAGAAAATTATTTTTTGAGTTTGCCATATTGTTACTATATACAGCACAAGTGGTAAGACTGGAGGTTTAACTGCTGGGGAGAAACTGAACATGAACATTACTGAAGTTCATTGTATTGAGACATTTCTCTTACTTCTAAAGGATCTCCTTTTTTATTGGTGATCATACTTGTGCCATGAAACAGCCACTGCAGTGAGTATGTGCAGCAATATGCAATGTCAGCCATGCTTCCTGGCCTTGCCAGGTTTGTTTTATGATTCCCATACTCTACCACTGGTCTTGCAGTCCATCCTATCCTCAAGCAAAACTCCACTCAAAGTTGATATCTTGCCTCCTTCAGGCTGTATAGTCAGTCTTTGTGTTACTCCAAAAAAGGCTTCCAGCACCAGCCAGACAACCAGACTCACAGTTACATTCTGCAGATCCCAGAAGGCACAGTCCATCCTCCACAAAATAATTAACTATACCAAAACATAGTTCAGGGAATGTTAAACTGACAGGGTGAGATCTCCACATCAATTCTAAAATATTAACAAAAAATACAAACTTCTACATGAAAAAATCAGAAAATACTTATTCAAGAATTTAAACAGCACCTTCATGTATTTTCTTGCACAAATAAAATCAATGAACTCCACGCAAACTTTGAAGTGCAGTTGTGCCTGCTTCCACCTCATGGACACTGGCACCTGTTTTCAGCCAGCACAGTGCAAGACTGCTTCTGAGTTTGCCAAGTAAATCTTTGAATCATTTCCAAAACTGGAAAATTTTACTAAAAAGTGTAATTTAGACAAGATAGCCTCTTTTAAGGATATTTTCTTGAGAATGCTGGTTATGGTTTGGAGGGATTTAGTTTCTTTACTCATTTGTCATCTTAGAACAGCAATAAAAATTATTGCTTAATTATTAATTGGTCTGATGAAACATTTTCCAATTAACTTCATCTAAGTTCAAGATGCCTCTTTTACCAGTTTCAATAGGAAGTATATTACATTTATAACAGAGCGTCACCAAATTACAGCATCAGAGCATTTTAGTGCATCATGTTTAATGTTCAGAAGCAAGAATGACTCTACTTTTCAGGAGAGGTGAACCAGTTTGGGATTTTATTTCTTACAAACTGTTCAGTGTAAGTATAGAATAGAATACTCATCAAAAGAATAGAAACTCATCAAAAGGAAAGTGATGAATAGTAAAAACTCTGCTACGGGATTTTTAATGTTCTGGTCTGTTTAAATCTAGCTACTAGATGAGTCTTGTATCCTCCCCCTTTTCTAAAGAAGAAGACAACCACACACATGATTTGCTGTGGGAAGCCCCGATCCCAACCTGAGACTTGTGGGACTTGATCCAGGTGGCCACAGGTTGGTGCCCAGTATCCTTTGAGGGGCCTCCAGGCACTCCTGACCTCCAGCTACTGCCCCACAAGGCACAGGTCACCCATGCATCCCACATTGTCCCTGCCAGCCTTCTGCACACCTGTGCTGCAACTCAGGGCATCTCAAAAGGACCAAAATCACTATTTGACCAACTGAGAACCCAGTTCTGAGGTGGATTGGCCTTGGCCAAGGGCCAAACACCCACCCAGCCACTCTCTCACTCCATCCACCTCCATAAGATGGGAGGAAATATGATGAAAAGCTTCTTGGTTGAAATAAAGCCAGGAAGATTATTCACCAATTACTTCCACGGGAAAAATCAGACTCCGCTCAGGGAAAACTAATTTATTGCATATTTGAGTACATTTGGGTAGTGAAAAGTAGACTAACATTAAAACACCACTTCTTTTCACCCTTTCCCCGGCTCAACTTCACTCTGGACTCCTCTACCCAGTGCACACTCTGCAGGGGCAGCAGTTCCTTCAGGAAAGGTCTGCTTGTTCCAGTCTGAGTCCTCCCTCAGCTGCAGGGAATAAATGATTCGCCATGGTGTGGTGCCTTTGGCCTTGGCATTCCACACACCACTGTATCTCATTCTTTTTGCTCCCTCTTCCTCCCCCTGTGC
The DNA here is from genome assembly GCF_012460135.2 of Molothrus ater. Classification (NCBI taxonomy): domain Eukaryota; kingdom Metazoa; phylum Chordata; class Aves; order Passeriformes; family Icteridae; genus Molothrus; species Molothrus ater. The sequence goes on along the minus strand of NC_050479.2, from coordinate 99,766,500 downwards.
CATGTTTTTGCCCTTTCTCAGACAGGCTTTCCCTGAGCTGCCACTGCCCCCAGTGTAGGGCTCAGCCCTGCCCATCAAAGCTGTCTGGAACCACCCCAGGGCAGGCCCAGACCCACCCAGACAGGACCCCCCCCTGAACTAAGTTGCTTGAGCTTTTACAGGAAAAATCCTCAAAGTGGACAAGAAACCCCAAACAATATGCTGTGGCATTAATCACACTTTCAAAAGAGGAGCAGTTTACAAATGGAAAAGCCTAATATCTTTCTCAATATCTACTTCTAGGTCAGATTACTGGTCACAGACACATCAAAGTGAAGTTCTCCAAGTTTCAAAAGTCCAAGAGGACTTTCACTGTCATTGACCCAACAAATGGCAGCTCTCCAACAAGGTGCTTCTGTCACAAGTGTCACTTTAGGCACTGGTTTAGCCTCATGGTGACAACAACAGCCCAAGCCAGGCCTTGGGGCAGCCAGGATAGCGCAGAAATGTGAGGTGAGAGTAAGACCAGTGTCAAGGGGAGAGTTAAGGTTGTGTTAAGAGTTAAGTTAAGCAAACCCAGCTCCTTAAGCAACAACTCTTTGTCAACAAAGACCACACTCTTTGTCAAGGCCAGGTAATATATTCTTACCGGCACTAAGGCCAGGTAATATATTCTTACCAGCTTTTAAATACAAGCCCTCAGGAGCTACCAAATTTTCTGACAGAATTCCAGTGCACAGCTGGCTGAAAATTAAAAACCAAGCACTTAAACATCACCAACTAAAACCCTTATAAATCTAACCAAACCAGCCAAGCACCAAATTTGGTCAAATGATCAGCTACCACTTTTTTTCAAGAGGATGAAAATATAGTTTTAAGGACACTATGCTGTAACCAAGCTCACTTTACGCACAACATTGTTTTTTCATTGCCTTACCAGAACAATGAAGTTTTCTTTCTTTTTGCCTTCTACTTCCCCTTAACATTTTTCAAATGCCTACTTTATTGATCACCTAAAAATGCATCAATTGTACTGGGCACCTCTAATGAAGTCACTCAAAATGCACATGGCAATGCCTATACTGGAACACATCTGAACACATCACTTTTCAAGGTAAACACAGATTCAAATTTGCACTCACTTGCACCACTTAAAATACACAGGAGTTTTTATGGTTTTGCCCCAGGATTAATCCAAGGCCCACACTTGATTTTTAATTCTACCTACACAAGCAAGCCACTCCAGGTAGAGGGACTGTATTCAACAGGAGCTTATTGTGACTTTGAGACACAGACACATGAAATGTAATTTCCATTGTCCTACCTGCATGAATGATTCCCTGGATCATCTTGGCTGAGCAGTAAGCAAAATATAAAAACATACACATATGTATGGAGAGGCAGGAAGGAATATGGAGAAGCAGATGTCTAAGCACCAGAACAAACAACACTGCACTTGTGTTTCCTTGCAGAAACAAGCGGTTTCAGATCACACAGATCTGTTAGACACCAGGATCTGGGCAGGTGTAAGGCAAGATCCATAAGGGCCTAGGAAGCTGATCTGAAGCAAACAGTGCTTATGGACAGCCTATGCATATTAACGCAGCAATCACAGCTCACAAATACAGCCTACATTCCTCTTTTTGTCAAGGCCCATGGTATGTACTTCTGTGTGACATCAGTCATGTCAAAAGACATGACAAGTTCCAGTCCACCAAAGCATAAACAGAGTTCCACTGATTCAGAGGCCTGAACTGGTTCTTTATGTGCAGCCACACTGTGTTATTAAGGAGAAGCAACACTCTGGATGTGTCAAATGGGCCATCAGTGATACCATTTCACAGCTCTCCATGAAGTTCTATTAAGGTACTAGTTAGATTTTTCTCTACATTTCTCTTCAAGGTTTAAGACAAACCCAACTCTGTGGTTGAATAAAGTAACATCTTCAAATTTGTATTACATGTTCTGGACATCCACCAGTTTATCCATTATTTATAAGATTGTTGGTCAGTTTGAATGTTCTAAAGTCTAACTGGCTATGTCAAGCTTTTCTTTTTCTTGAACAATATTACTTCAATTCTTATGTTGCACAAAGGTGAGAAAAATTTATGGTCTGATTTTCTCATTTTTAAATTCATTTTAATCACACTAGCACAAAATTTAGGAAGTATTTTTATGCAATTTCAGAATGCAAGACAAAGCCTTGTATTCATATTCTCTTCCTTTTACTATTTTCATGCATTTATCTTAATCTTCATTTATTCTTCTAAAATTCTTCTTGAATTTTCATCTCTTTTGGTTCTAATTAAAATAGGACAAACCTTTCATACTTGCTACCAGACAGTAGGGAGCACAAAAGAAAATATAAAACTGAAAAGGAACAGTGTGGAACTCTTCACATGTGGTAAAGCTGTGCAGATGATAAAAAAATGTCTGAAATTAGGAATATCACTGCCAAGTCCACATGCAAACAGTAGAGAAACTCAGGTAGGTTTCTACATCACTGCAGACAGAACTGCTGAACTAAGCAAATGATCCCAGCATAGAAGACAAACTTCTTACTCTTTCATAAAGCACATTTAGATAAATAGTGCAAAAGCCAAATTTGATACATCATCATCCATTGCTACCACAGCTGATAAAATACGGATTCCAGATTTGCCAAGGTAGAGAACATGGACAGAACACAGGAGGTCTGGACAAGATTTACTGCAACTAATTTCAGTGAGGTTAGAATCAGCAAGTACCATCAGAAAGGACAGGTGCCTCTACATATTTCATTTTACATTAAAAATGCTCACGAAGAAGTGAAAAAGTAGTGTGTTACATTCCTCCTTTTCATTTATCCTATCCTCTTTATCTTTTCCTCAGTGTGCTGTTGTGCATACAGCACTCAAGCAAGGTTATGACATAAAAGCTCTTGTTTTCTACTGCAACAATTTTGTGTTACTTGTTTGCTTGCAGCTGATTCTCAAGATCTGGCTTTTGATCCCCCAGGAATCAGACAAAAGAACTGTCCTATTGTCAAGAGACAGACTCCAATATTAAGAGATAGAACTTCATAGTGTGAAGTGCCAGTGGCCTACTGAATAAAAGCAATCAGCTGAGGTAGTGCTCTGACACTTCCACCTGGGGCAAAAAGTCTACAATGTCAGCTGTGCTGCTGTGTACACATGTGGATTGTGTCCCATATATTGCTTTTCCTTTTGAGGCTTTCTCCTTGGTGGTACTTAGTTTAATCCTCAGTTCCTGAAAGGCCAGGCTAGCTGGGCATTTAACCTACGTGAATGCATGCTCTAAACCTTACGGGAACAAACCTCCATCCCGCTGTTACGCCACTGTCAGTAATGCCGGATTGGGAGTTATTCCAGGAACTAAACCACAAGAGCACAAGGCACAATTCCATAGGCCGCTTTAAAACTATCCCAGCATTTAACTAGATGAAGTCAGCTTTTTCCAGCTGGAGGGGGACACCATATTGACATCAAGGTAGGATTGTATGAGTTGTATCAAACTACTCAAGTCACAGTTTCTATTCTACAGCTGTTTACAGCTTTCAGCACAGTTTTGATTTGATTTAGAGAGGTAGTATAGTTAAAATAACTAACAGATATCAAGGGCCTGTCTTCCATTCCAGATCAACCCCAAATTAATGAATAGTTTCAAAGAAAAAAAATGTTTCACAGAAAAGAGATTGTCAAAGCTTATGGAATAGTTTCTTGTGTGAAGGCTATGCTCTAGAACCTATGGCAAAATTTCTCTTGTTATCAGTGGGAAAATACACAGAGAAATATACCCAGTGCCAGGTCAAAGCTTATGGAATAGTTTCTTGTGTGAAGGCTATGCTCTAGAACCTATGGCAAAATTTCTCTTGTTATCAGTGGGAAAATACACAGAGAAATATACCCAGTGCCAGGCCTCCAAAGTGAAATGGCTGCTTCTGCACAGTCATCAGAGACACTGGATCTCACCACAGAACACATCAGAGACTTCAGCTAGACCCTCACTTCAAGGCACCATCTGGAGAAGACTGCTCTTCCCTGGCAGTGTGGGAAACTCACCTGAACATCTCATCTACATACTGAGGACAGTCCTGCCTTCCCTCAAGACAAGACCAGAACAGTTGTCCATTTTGACACAGGTGACACAACTGGGTGACAATGCTCAGATCCTAGCACTGCCCTGCACTGACCCAGCCTCTCCCTGCACAATTGGGTCAGCAGGTGAGAACAGCAATGCCCAGGAGAGGGTAGAATTGCACTCACTTTTCCTTCCTGCAGGAAGGACTGTACATTGGATTTACCATCCTGCACATTAGAGGCTGATGGGGGTCCTGGGTTGGGTACTTATGCAAATTTCTTACAGAATATTTTTAGAAGAACATTTATTCTGATCTTTACTGGGAGGTGTGGGTAATTTTTCAGGGAATAAAGTTGGCTGTTGGTGTTATTGAGATGGGACAAGACATCTGGAGTTAGATATCTTCTACCCATGACAGAAAATCATAGCTTTGTGTTTTATAGGACTCTGGCTTACAAACTTCACATCTTAAACCATAAATGCTCTAAGATGTCCAGAATGGTCTTAGAGTAAGTTTGGATTTTATAATGTAAAAAATTATTTCTACTAATTTCTCCTGATGTTCCATTACCCAGAGCAAGTCTACCTGTTTCTGTCACTGCTTCGGTCCTCTATCACCCTCTTTATGCTATAGAACACTACAATTTCCAAGCACAAGACATCAACAAATTATAGAAGAAAAGATATCGTAAACCCAAAGTTTAAACTGATGGCAATAACAAAGATCCCAACCTGAAGCTATAAACAATCTGAAGCAATACATACTGAAATAAAAGCAGTGTATTTTTGAGACAGATGCAGCACAGCCCCATGGTGAACTGAGTTTGGCAAAGTTCGCCATTTGTCTACTGGAACCCCTTTAATGTTGCCATTAAACAATTCATAGGATGGCTTTTGGACAAGTACAACATTTATCACTCTGATCCACCTTTCAATCAAAAGCTGGTCTTTTTGCACTGTTCCTCTGCTTAGCCCAGTACATGCAGACTCTAGATACATTGATTCCAATTCTTCTCATGTATCTCTACATTTACTAGGTTTCCTGAATGATCACACAGAGGGATACCGTAGGTTTTCAAACTCAAACTTCTTCAGAACAGATGGACACTACCCTGCTGACCTGGAGGCTTCAGGGAGTGCTCTTGACAAAGGAGCACTCAGCTCCACAGGACTGAGAGAAACCAACCTTTCAGGAAATACATTTGCCATTATCAGCTCACATTATAAATTTTAACTTATGCTGTGATTGTGAAATCACAATGAGGATACCTGATTTGAGAAGTTGGAGGCTTTTCTAAGAAGTCTTCTAAATGATTACTCTTCCTGGTATTTTAATTACTCATATTTAGCATAGCTTTATGTGTCCTGTACAGCAGAGAATTGAACCTGCCAGTTTTTCAGAGGATTTCAGCACCAGATTGTCTGGGTTTGAATTACCCTAAAAATAACAGCTTAGATTATGTTCTGAGTAGCAGTGGAGCCATAATAATTTGAACTTGCTTTGAATTCAATAAAAGACATGACAATAAAGGTCAAGTTCAGGTTTGCTTTGCTACAAAGATGCCACAAATCAGTTTCCAGTTTCATTGCCTTGTTAGAAGTGGAGCCCAAACAGCCAGTTCCCTTGTACCTGTTTATGGAACACATCTCCTGAAAGTCTTTCAAAATAGCATTTCAATATGTTCCAGTTTCTTTTTGTTTCTGTAACGATGACCAGGACTACCTGAAACCCTTTGGGAAAGATTTTCAAGGGAACCAGAACACTAACACAAGTAACTATGGACACACCTCCTTCCCAGAATAGATTTCCCCTACTAAACCTCTTCAGGTAAATAGCCTGGGTCTGTGCCTGACAGCCAACAGGGAGATGACACACTTAAGCAGAAGTACAAGCCTCAGATTGGCTGAGATATTTTGAGCATGCCAAGCATGCCAGGACAGAGGTTCACATGCAAGAACCACCACCAGATTTCTCCACCACACTTTTCTGTACGTATTTTGCACAAAGGTGAATGCTGTCCATCTTCAGTACACCAATCAATGCCAGCAGCAGCAAGAACCAGAGAAAGGAACTACCACTAGCCTTTAGAAAGGGAAAATTACTTACCCACATGACCAATCAGCACAGGAACTGACAAGAAAAAGAGAGAAAAGGTTACAAAATGTCACAGCTCAGCCCCATTGTTATCTCCAGAGAGAATAAAATGCAAGGAGAACACAGATACTCACCTGCCCATTGCCTCCTTTGAATAGGCCAGTTTCTGGAAAACAAAAAGAAATCCTAAATATATTTGAGTAATGTAAAGTGAAAGAAATTGAAATGCAGTTTATACCACTTTATTTCCTTCTGCCTGCTGAAATAATTATATTCTCTGTACTGTCATTTGCTAAGTTCAAAATTTATTAACAAAGTCCCTGCTGAAAAGGAAATATGTCTGACATTTCCAAAATACAACTGAAACTCGACATCAGATAGTGCAAAGAGCATTAGGTTTGTCAGAGGTGCTCTACATTTCCTACAGTGCTCTGCAGGTACCATGTTCTCCCACGTTAGAGGATGCCAACAATAAGAAGCTTTTAAGCAAGCAGTCTTCAAAAATTCAGTATTACTTCTGCTAATTGCCTATAGATTTAAGAGCATCTTTTCAAAGTAAAACTACAGCTTAAAGTACCACAGCAAGATTAATCTGATGACTTTGTTTACGGCTACACAAGTGGCAGGGATGATGTTTTACATGTATTGGTGTAAAAAGACTAAGAAGGGCTACGCAGTTCACATTTTTTTCATTAAAATTCTCAAGGTAGTACTGCCATTAGTTCTAGAGGCAAGTCAGAGATGCTCCTGTGAGGAACACTGCAAGAAGTGGAGGAGGTCCTGAGAAATAATGGGAGCTGTTGAGAAATAACACTGGATGCTGCTGTTGTACCAATGTAAAGAGAATAGCAAATACTTACAGAAAATTAATGTCTATCTGCAAAATTCCTGCTTCTCTGCTTTAGGGGATCAAAAAGGAATTATTTGGTGGACTGCTTATTGGGCTGGTTTTCTTTGTATAATCAATGCAGGTATATTTTTCAGTAAAAACAACAGGAGGTGAATCAACTCAAGTATCTCCTTTGAAATTAAATTGAAATTAGCTTTAAACATACTATTTTCACTTTGCAAACTTCTCTGAAAAACACCCATATGTATTCAGTGACCTAAGGATTGCCACTAAGCTATCCTGATGGTTCTTCTTGTGAAGAAGGGTTGAAAAGGCAAAAAAAAGTTTTTGAGCAGGTTAGCCTGCTCTCTCTCTTCACCTGTGTTTTCCTGTGCTTCAAGGAAAGTGAAGAAATTCAGCTGTTATTGACTTGGAGCCATGTCAGTGAGTAGCCTTCTCTTCTTTCTAGAACATGAGGGCATTGTGATCACAGCTAGAAGGGCAGTCAGCCTGGATATCAGCCCCAGCAGGGCTTGCTAAAATACTAATTTCAGTCAGCTTGCCTTTCAGCATGTTCTTTGACCAAAATTTATTATACAACTCCATTTTATGAGGCATTTAGAGATTCTTTAGTATGAAAAACTAAGACACAGCAAGACTAATTTTAAGTGGCAAACAAAGAAAACCAGTAGTCAACAGTGGAAACTAACTTGGGGCCACTATAGCTGTGTTGGACTTGGTAGTTTTATTAAGGGCTGGTAGTTTTATTAAGGGCTCATTGTGCTGATCTATACAGTGCCTGTATATTCACTCCTAGTGCACTGGCATCTACAAGGAATCAATCTAGAGATTGATTCCCTCTCTACAAGGTTTTGGAAAGTTATCTGCAAGTAGTAGCTCAGTAAAAAGTGTTTGTTCATTAGCAAAGGAGATGTTCTTCCACACTCAGCCAGCCAGGATGATTTGTAGGTGCTATTAAAACCAACCCCAAGTATTACAGGCCTTAGACATATTTTCAATACTTAGTTCTAGTCTGTACCCAGCAGCTTTACTCACTGCTCCTCAAAGGCCCCTGAGACCAGAGCTCAGTGCAGACCTGACTTCTAGAGAAAGGAAGAGGGACATCCCATTGAGGGGTGCCTGGGCCAAAACTGTTGCAGGGCAGCCTGAGGAGCTGGTGGCTCCCAAGTTCCCTGAGTCAGGGTCCCTGGACTTAACCAATATGTCTTATTATTTCCAAGTCACCTATTCAACAAATCATAAGGAGAACTTATAAGAACCAAACCTGAAATGCCAAATTATTATTTTAATGGCCAAAGTCTAGAATAAGAAACACAACACAGTCTCCACATCCACATTTTTAGTAGGGCATCAAATTACTTAATTCTCATATAATTTCATAGTAAACTAGCAGCCCCTATTGCAATAGAATGTAGTGTGACTCTCTTTCTCTCTCTTAATCGTTCAATTTGCTTTCCAGCCTGGGGTGAGGGTGAGCGATGACATATTTGAACTCCTTGGTAAACATCCCCTTTTCCCTCTAATTAGAAGCCAAGGGCTCTAGAGTTCTAATACTGGCTTGTTTAATCATTTAGGACATAATAGCCTTTGTCAAAACACCTCATCTCTCTGACTCAGTTCCTTCATTAAGATGGAGTTAGAAATTGACCTACTGCACACAGACTGCAAAGATTATTTAATGTCTTCACCCTTTCAATACTTGAAGAGATCTATAAATAGTTTTCCATAACAGCAGCAGCCACACCAAATCTAAGGGGTGCTTTTATTCACTGAAGCTATCTCTGGCAGGTGCTTTATACCAAATTAATTCTCTTGAAGTGAGACTTTCTTGATGTTATTGCACCAATTCTCCTGATGCTGGAAGCTGAGTTTTGTGTCCATTGCTCTGGTGCACACCTTCCTCAACAGTTATTTTACATAATGGGAAGTTATCATGAATTAATACAAATACATTAAACACAGCCTACACAATGCAGCAAATCACGTGTACCAACCAAATGAGCTTCTATCAACTCATGATCTTGCAGAAAAGCAATTATATAGGACTTTCTTGCCTGATCCTAAGAGACTATCATTATACACAGAAGACAAAATATCCTGAGGGTAATCCCAGGCAGGAGAAAAAGGCAAAGGAAATGTCAAGGAGATCCGAAATAATCCCATATTAGTTAATTCCATCTGTGTAGTACTGTACAAAGCATATTTGATTTAACCCACCAACATACCTCATTTACAACAAGAAAGTGATACCAAGAAATGATTCTCTATGTGCCTGTCCTGATTCCCCACCGCGGTGCATGGCAGAGCCACGCTGTCATGGAGGCAAGGCCACAGCACTGGGGATGATTCAGGGAAATGAGGACAATAGCCAGAACTGAAGCTATAGAGAAAGGCCAGAGTAGGGAGCACTGCTTTGAGGAACATCTCTGCATCTCTGACAGGTTAGGTAAAAATACTGTCTACAGTGATTTAGAGAAATAGCAGGAGCAGCTCAGTGAAACAGATATTGTTTCAACTACGTGCAACTTGAACACTAGATATATATATAGATATATATATATATGGCAAAGGGTTTTCTTTTTAAACTAGAGGAGGCTAAAACTTGAAATGGGAAGAATTAAAGTCAATAAGAGAACACTAAGTGCATGGATAAGAAAAGGGGTAAAGGAAATCTGAGACTATGGCTGAAAGGAGGGCAAGTGAAATTTTTATTTTTTGCATGCATAGAAGGGGATGGGGTATGTGAAAGAGGAGATATAATCTGCCTTTTTTCCAGATTTAGAAGAAACTAAAGGAGGTGCTCTATGCAAAGAAAATAATGTCAAGAACTGGAAAGAGTGGTTAGAACATTTAATTAAACAGAGAAAGACAATGGTTAGCACAGAAGGTCACACAACAGGGGAAGAGGAGACAGCAGAAGAGATCTTCCACGTGAACCTGAGGAATATAAAATAATCTGCCTCTGTGAAGTATTCAAACAGCAGTACTGGGAGTAAGCGGTTACAAATAATTCGTATCATTGGGATGCTCCATCCCACCTTTGAATATTCAGAATTCAGAAAATGAGGCAAAATCACTCATTTTACATTGTTAAGTATCCATTTCAACGTGCTAAGAGGTGTTTTGTTAGCCACCCATCCGGGTGCCCTCAGGCAGGGTTGCCTTCTCCACTCTCACCCTAATCTGTCAGTGAGCACTTTGTGGTGCAAACACAGCGAAGAAGATGGAGCTGCTCATGGGCTGGAAAGTCAATGCTACACAAAAGTACTGCTAAGTCAACACTTTGAAGGGTTTGTATCTTGTCTCAGGAACTTTTCAAGTTGCTCTTTTGGTAGGTTAGCACCTCCCATCACAGTTTTGGGGATTGCTGGGGAAATTGTCTGCCTTTTGATTCTCAGGGAAAGCTGTGCTGCAAATTCCTTTCCAATGCTAAATCTCAGCTTAACTCTTGACTCTCAGGCCCACCAGCGTGGGCAGAGCACATATTTCCCTCTCACCAGCAACCAAAAAAATCTTACAGACCTGCTTCCTTTGGAAAGGATTCATAACCTAGTTCCTGTGGTCCCATCTGCCCAACACTGTCAGATACACTTTATCAAAGATGCGGGCTTGTACAGGAGCCCTCAGCAGGTATGGTTGAGAATTTGCTCAACAGATTAAATTGCATGGGTTCCTTTAAGGCTTCATTTCTCATAACAGTTTTCTCAACATCTCTTGTCATTGTAGATTGTTATCAGACCTGTAAGGAACTGCAGCTCCTTAAAACTTTATTTTCTGAAATTTGATTGAAATCTGAAGAAATTGAAATTATGATATGTATTACATGCCCACATTGGAAATGCAGGATGCAGACAAAACTTTACACTGAAAGCCCTGCAGGATCAGGCTTTAAGCTGCTTTTTGCTATGGACTTGGGAAGGAGTCCTGTATGCCAGCTGTAAATTCTCCTATGAGCAGCACAGGTTGTGCTGCTTTGGCAGCAGTGTTTCAATCTCATAGCAAGTCATCCATGGTTCTTGGGAAAGCAATATTTACTTTTGCTTGCGTTTCTCCTCACTTGGATTTTCCAAAAATTGTCTAGGACAAGTGGGAACATGGCCACAACCACAGGGCAGAGTCAGGGCAAATTTGGCAATACTGGAATTCCAAACATATATGTCTCAAAGTATAGATGAATGTCACATTCTATGAACTGAATACAGCTACACAGTAAGGAACACAAGCCAAGTTAATTTATAGATAGGAATGTTTACATGAAGATTTATACTGGAAAAAAACCCACCCTATGGATTGGAATTACCTTCTCCATTTGCATTTCATTCAGGAATTGAAAAAAGAGATGGGTTAACAATCTCACAATTTGTAAATCTACTTAATATCCAAAGAAATTAATTGGGATAGTATTATTTCTATGTAAGGTACTGTCAGTTAACATGAACACACAAATTAAAATGAAAAATTCAAGAGAGAAAAAAAGATATTTTAATATTTTTTTTATGCTGGGCATGAATACATCCACCTGCTCATTCTGAAAACCTGGCAAGTAATCTGCTTAAAGAAACTCAGGATATATTCTGCATTAGCCCATACAGAGCACGCATGTATATACATGGAAATGTTACAGGGAGACCCACAAAGGGCGGACCTCACATCTCCAAGACAAAAAAAAGGTATGAAAGCTGAGACAAAACTGGTCTAAGCCTAAACTGATATCCAGTAAGAAAGTATGTTAAAAATAAGAGAAAGAGAATTTTTCTCAACATGAACTAAGTTAGGATGGAGCAGACATTTCAGCATCCATGGGAGTGTGACAGTGATTACTGGGGATTAGAGGAAAGGATAAGGAAGAAAACCAAGGAGGAAGGCTAATAAGATGGCATTTAATTACACTGCTGGTAACAGACCCTCCACACTACAACAAAAGCATCATGAAAGCAATAATTTTGCTGAATTACTGTTTATTAAATGCAAACCCCACAGATTTAATTTCTCTAATTTTCAGATACCCTGAACTTCTTTTGAGGGGGGGGGAAGGGTGAAATTCAGCACATGCAGCATTTCTAACAGTTAAATTTCATGTTGCAATCTACCAAAAAGTAATACAGAAATACACTTTGAAATAATATTGCCAGAATCTGCCAACGTGCCTATACAAAAGAGGCAGCAGAGCAGTGCTGTGACAATAACAGCCAATGTATACAAAAATAAAAGTTTAAGAGCCTGAATGAGGGATGCAGGACTCCAGGCTGCTCTCCAAAATGCAGTTTATTGTATCCAATACATTACAGCAGTCCAGGGTCGTGGGTGACAGAGCCTGTGCCTGCAGCTGTCAGCTCCAGCTGCAGGCAGGCCTGGACACCCTTTGGTTTTGGTTACAATGCATTAGATACTTTTCTTTGCTGAGCATCTTAATACAGAAGAACCAATCTATACCTTAACTTTTACCTATAGCCTATCATAACTACTGTAATTACCATATTCATGTTACTATTCTCCAGTCACTAAAAGTTAGTATGTTACAGTTTAAGCTAGAAGTTGTGTTTCAGTTTTCTTGCAGTGGAGAATTCTGAGACCTTTTTTCTACTTGGAACATTGGCAGGCTTGTTTGCCTGTGCTTTCTGCTTGGTAAAAACATCTTGTTTGAGGTGGGTTTATCCTTTGCTCTCTATTTCACTCTCAGGTGCTACATTCAAAAATCTTTCTGCCAAGCATACATATCTGTTAAACTTTCTTGTCAAACTTTCATCCTTCCCATCAGAAAAGCAGAAAGGAAACCTAAATAAATATAAACCTTCTGGAAAGATCAAACCCAGAGCACTTTATCTGATTCCACTGAAATGCTGCAGAGCCATACCCAAAAGGGGAGAGCAGCAGTGGGAGTTTAAAAGAAATCAAAATTACTCTTGGAAACAAGGTGATGCATCTAAACTCCCACTATAGATTATCTTACTGTGAAAATTGAACACAAAGCAGTTACATGCACTCTGTGCATTAAAAAAATCACATTAATTTTATTTCTCTCTATCTTTTTGCAAACTCTTCTAAGGGTAACAGCATCATCAGACTTCACAGAAGCAAACTTTGGCTAGCATCTCCTGGGAAGACTAACATACAGGCTCAGGGAAAAAAACCTTCTCTCCATTTTCCATAACAGTTTCCATATTCATCTTTCTTAATGCACATTCCTAGCATAGAAGTCCAATAAAAAAGCAGGAGGAGAAAAAAAACAGTGCATCCACACTGACAAAACTTACTGTTTCTAGGGAGTTACATATTTAAGACTTACAAGTTTCATAAAACTATTCATCCATTAGTTTGCAAAAATAATCTTAAAGAAGATACATAAGGCACCACACATTTTAAGAAGCCTTTTATCCAGAGAAATTAAGATATCTACTGTACCTTAGATGAATTCAAAGTTAAGCACTCTACTTTAAAATTCACAAACTCCTGAAACTACATCTTTGTATTTCATTTGAGACAGGCTTTTTTTAGTTTGACTTACTATTTCTTTTATTTTCTTTAAGCTAAAATAAACTTGAATCAACAGAAAATATACCAAGATATTCTGCATTTTTTGACTCGTTTTACACTTGTTGTACACTGATTTTAACTTGCAGCTTCCCATTGCAAGTTACCTAATGTTATTTATTACCCGTAGCCATAATATTTTCTGAAAAATCCCTTTGCCAGGATTTTTCTCCTGAGAAGCTGAGAGGCCTCAGGAACAAAATGTAAAGAATTATTATCTGCTGCTGTGGAATGCAACAGGTGCATCTGTGATTGGTCTCATGTGGTTCTTTCTAATTAATGGCCAATCACAGTCCAGCTGTCTCAGACTCTGGTCATTCACAAGATTTTATTATCATTCCATTCCACTTCTTTCCTTTCAAGCCTTCTGATGAAATCCTTTCTTCTATTCTTTTGTTATAGTTTTAGTATATCATTATCTTTTAATATAATATATATATCATAAAATAATAAACCAGCCTTCTGAAACATGGAGTCAAGATTCTTATCTCTTCCCATGTCAGGACTGCCTGCAAATTGCCACAATTACCTTCAAAGTTTTTACTTTGGTGTCCTACTTTATTTATAACTACACTCATTTCAGCCAGGCAGCAGTGCACAGACATCACAGACCTGTGCACCTGTAGCCAACAGGCAGCTGTGCCATAGGGCTTGGTAGAACTACAGCTGGAACTTCCTGCTCCCAAGTGCCATTTGTGCTAAAGACACCTCAATGTCCAGCTCAGAGCAGGGAGGGTGCTACACACCCCAGGGGAAAAGGCACTACAGCCTGGCTGACATTGTGGGTCTAAATACCATCTACTTGTCAGGAACACCTCTACTGACAACAACATCTCTTCTTCATTGCTGCTTTTCTCTTTGTTTTGGAACTGATCTCAGAGCTACAAATCCCAGAGCTGGAATACCCGCTCCTACCTGTTTGAGGCCTCTGTCCATCACTGCCAAAGGCCATATGCCCAAGGTGCACATTGCAGTGGGACACGGTCCCCTTGCCCATGAGAACAGGGAGATTTGTGACATTTTGTGGAGCAAAGAGGTGACAGCATTTGGTCTCTCTTATCACAGACTAGTTTGCCAAGCAGCTGCTGCACCCACCTTCACAATCAGGCTCCGGTGCTCCTCAGACTGGCTGAAGTTGGTGCCCATCTCAAAGATGCTCATCGTGCCCTCCTCACACAGGCTCATCCACGTGTTATATTCTTCACGCTCCGGCAGTCTGTCCCAAAATGTCTTGAAGACCTCCCAGACTGTTTCCTGGCACACTGAAGGCACAAGAAAGATCTGGTGTTAGTACAACAGGAGTGCTTCTGTGGCACAGGTGGCCAGGTTATTATTGTCCCAATGTTGTGAGCTTGTCAGCACATCAACACAGAAAACAGCAACCTGACATCTGCATGGAATTGGGGAAAGCACTGAAGCGACTGAAACAAAGATGGGATCGATCTTCCACACTCATATTACCTCTCTCCCTGAACAACAGTATTTCCACTGAATGAAACTGCCATTTGGTCAATGAACTGAATTTTTAGAAAACCTAGAAAACTGAAATACTATGGCAAATGTCCCCACAGGAAGTAGAGCTGAAGCTTAAGTTGTAAGAAAGAGGGTGGCACTGATGAAAGTTCAGTAAGCTCAGTCAGTAACAATTCCTTCAGATTCACCTTTACACAGAATTTAAGATACATTTCAGAAATTAAAACTGCATTCATAATTCAAAAAACAAGGCAGGATGATGACAAAAAAATATGCTACTAAATAAGTCAAGCTCTAACTGTACTGTACATGTTCACTGAGAAAGAACTGGACAGCTCTGAACAGTCAGCCTGAGAATTAAGGTCTAATATCATACACTACACTGCCTACTTTAACCTCCCAACCTTGCACAGGCTCTTTTTGCCAGTCAGAGCAGTTGGTCACATGATGCTCCAGAAAGAACAACTCTGTGACCCAGGATAACTCAAAGAGAGAACGACTTATAGGATTTTCCTTGTGTCCTGGAAAAGAGCAATGTTAAAAGGCAAACTCTCAAAATCATTCATACCAAATGCCATCCTGGTAGAGTAGCAGAAACACCTGCTTTTTGGCCTAATCTGATTTCACTATTTAGACACACAGTTCAGCAGAGAAATGCTTTGCATTCCGGGAAAGTCCTGATATCACAAGCAAGCCCTTGCAGGAGACAAAGTATCTCTAGAAAGCTACTTTCTTCAATCGGCTTTAAAGTTAGCTCTGGGCTGCCAAACCCAGTACCTTGCAGTACCTTGCTGTTATTTCTTCTCTGTGATTTGTTTTCCAAATTCCAAAGTTGTTGAAATGTACATATGTAAAACTTAACACATAGATCACATATGGAAACATTTTTATTCAACCAAGAGATGGACATTTTTCTTAAATGCAAAGGTATTACAAATAACAGCCTTAAGGAATAGTTTCCTATGCAGCATCAGCCTTAAAGCTGAGCTGACTCTGGCACACTGGATAGAATCATGCAGAAAAAGTCCTTTTCTTCACCCTGAATTTTAGTTTATCAGAGCAGTTGAGACCATTTCTCTGTTGCGGAATTCTACAGATACAAAGACATTTCTCATTTCCATGCCATGCTCCCAGGGTTATGACATGGAGCATTGTAGCTCCATGTGCATGGTATGCACAACCAGAGAACAATAAAGTCCCCAAACTCTGCATAATTAACTGTCAGTAGTATATCACTGTTCTAGCACCCCTTCAGCATCTGGGCAGTTAACTTTATCTGTAAAACACACTGATTTGGAAAGTATTGTCCATGTTTCCGATCTGTGTACGCATCTCTATTAATCAGAAACAAATAGCCAAATTGACAAACATCCATGCACCATCTCACATTCCCCCCTCAAGTTTCACTTGCAAACACTTTGAGGCAGAGACCACATTTTCATCTGGCCTCTGCACAAGCCTCAGGCAATGGAGCCATAATCCTGCTCTGGGATTTCTGGTTCCTGCAGGAGAACTAATAAGCTTCCTGAAGCAGAATAACATGTGTAATATTCTCTCTACCATTCCACTTGTAAGAGCTAGGCATCCAGGAAAAGACTGAAGTCTGGTTTCAAATCCAGAAGCCTATGCTAAGGAATGCCACTTGCTCATGTTTCTTTTGGTGGTACTTGTATCCTACCTACCCTTCACTCCAGGTATCACATTGTGGAGCAACAATCCTGCAATGAGATTACTCCCTGTGGCTGGGGTAAGTCCTCAGCACACTCCCAGTAACCACTGAAGCCACAGCAATAGCTTGCAAATACATTGCAGGGACACTGTCTAATCCTAGAGTTTTCAAATACCAACAGGCAAAGGACTGGCTTTCCAGTTGCAAGTAATTGAAGGTAATTTTTCTTAATGCTCTTAAACAAGTTTAAAATAAATGTGATGAGACAGTGTCTTGCCTGAATACAAGCTGCTCCCATACAAACAGTTGTTCCAATCGGCTCCCAATAGATTAAGGATTTTCTGAGTGTCCTTTCATTTGGAATTAGACACCCCACTGAATTCCAGCAGCAAAGGCTTTGTGCCATCTGTGGGCTCCAAGCCCATTAATTAGACCTAAGCTGTCAACACAGCCATGTATTCTGCAAAAGGAGGAAATGAGATGGGGATAAGGAGTCACATTTTGTCCTCTCTAGCCTCTCCTATCTAGCTGCTTCCACTGAGGTGAGCAACAAGTTGGACAACACAATGCAAATTCCTTCTATATTCTCTTCCATCCACACAGAGTGTGTTAGCTCTGACACACAGGGAGGGAGGAAAAACTCCAATCAAACATCTACCACAACTGCCATTTGAACACTTCTGTCAGCTCTGTCCAGGAAACCACACCCTCAGCCTTGGTGAGCTGCTTGCCAACACAGTCCCCCTGCACCACCTTGTTGACACACAGTCCATCTTGTCACTGGCCAGTTTGTAAAGCAGCTGGCCAGTTTGTAAAGCAGGGGATTGCTTTGCAGGATAACAAATCCAGGCTGTAAGGGCTCAACGCAAGAACCATCCTCAGACGTCCTTACCTATAGGGTGCTCAACAGTAAATTAATGGATTGGCTAAGAAAGACTGAAACAAAACTGTTCTCTCTCTTTCTCATAAATATCTTCATTCTTTTACAGTTAGAAGAGAGTTGCCATTTCATAGAGAGAGAGAGAGAGAGAGCAACACAATCTATTCAGTGGGGTTCAAATCACACACATGTAAAGAAAGAGACAAGCACAATACTGTGTTCCACGTCTCCTTTGGGAATGTCAAAAAGGGAGCCAATTCTCATCTTGACATGGCTATCCAAGGAACTGAAAAGACACCACCCTCGCAGTGCATTTAAGTTGGCTAAAAACTGTGATTGACCTTCTTCTTCTTGAAGGTGGAGCCCACCCTGTGATGGTTTTCAGCTATCTGTAGGTAAGGGAAGTTTTACAAAGTTTCTCAAATTCTGGAGAACTCCCATAAAGAAAAATGTGTTTTTCATTAACTAGATTTTAAGCATTCTGACACTGTAGACAAAAGTTGAAGGCACAAAACCAAAGTGAAACAGGACTTGACTGGAAGCTTCAGGTAATAACTATAACTTACTTTTTAAAGTAATTCACTGTCTTTCCTTTCTATCCTTCCAGAAACTTGCCAGTGTCTGTGTCAAATACATTACCTAGATATGCTGACAATAAATGAAACAACTTTTGGCTAAGATTTAAAATAGCAGCTCCTTCACACCTAAACAGAAAATGAAACAAAATGAGAGGCAGGAGGACCAAAAAGTTGACCACTGAGCTTTTCAACTAGAAACACTACTCTGAGTTTTAAATATAAAGCTTTTAAAGGAGATAGAGAATGGGAAAAAATTGTTGCATGAGAGCTTATAATAAATTGTCATGAGCCCAATTATCCAGAGTTACAACTGAAGCTGCTGGGCAGGTTTTGCATTATGATCTTTCCAGGATTTAGTTTTCAAAGACTAGCTACAAAATCCTTAAAAAACAACAAAGCAGGCAGTCCTGCCAGCATGAGGAAGAACTGCTGAGCAGACCCAATCTCGGGACTTTAGCTGGTCAGAGTGACCCTGAGATGTTAGAAAGTCTCTTTTCCCAGCCCGGCGTTCAAAGAAGGAGTCAGAGCTCTTTATTTCTCGGTCTCAAGGTTGTTTATTGTTTCTTATCTATAAAATTCTTTCTCCTGGCCTGCCGAGGTCCGCTCAGCAAGACAGACAGAGGCATTCTGCCTGCCCCTGGGGTGGTGTTATCTTTTTATACTAAGAACTATGTGTACAATATTTACAACTACTTTCCCATACTGATTACCTGTGTTAGACAGTGAGCTTCTACTCTAAACCAATCTAAAAGTGCCATCATCACCCAGAAGATGGAGGCCAAGAAGAAGAAGGAGGAAGGCTGGACATGCCCAGATTCCTCCATCCTGAATCCCCATTCTAAAAACTCTAAAAATCTATTTTTCACCCCATGATAAATTCACTATCATTCTACTTATACTGTAGTGGCTTGCAGATCTTCATATAAGGATGGTAATTTCCTCCATGGGTCAAGATCAAAGGCAAAGGGGTCTTGGGCTCTGTGCCAGGGTCTCCGAGCCCCCCGGGAGGGGTCTTGGCAAGCCAGGACAGCCAGAGGGATGTCCTAAATTCCAACAACCCAGCAGCACTGCCACTGCCACCTGAAGGGCAGCTCAGCCCTCAGGCCATGTGCGAAGAGCTGCACTTCACGCCTGGATCTCACTCCGAACTTTCACTGGGCTGCTAAAGGGGCACAAATATGTGGGACAGCATTAGCCACACCAGGCCCTGGAGGAGACAGGATTTGTGGTGAGGCCTCTAATCCCCAGCAAACAATACTGATTAAAAGCATCATAACATCGAGATCAATCTTTTAAGGCAGTGAGCTAAGAGTCTTGAAGCTACATGTGAGTGGGAAGGTAAGCTCCCCTGGAAAATTGTTTCTTTCATTCCATGGCTGCAGTAATAAATAACTTGTATTTCTAAGTTAGTTGACTTCTCAGATACCTTGCAATTTTCCTCCAAAGAATTCAAATGTTAAAAAAAAGAATGAAGGCTTATGAGAAGGGAAGCTCCCCGCTACAAGAGCTGTGATCGGGTGAGCTGATCGGGTCCTGCTGACTACAGGAAAAGGAATTGTTATGCTGAAGTCATGTAACTGATTGGCACAATAAACCAGAATTCAAACCAAGAATGCAAATCACACAGCTTGCTTGCAGTTACTCCAAAGTATGTTTTGCATGCATATACTACATTTTCCAAGTCACTTAACTCATCACTGAGATAATAATCTTCAATGTGAAAGAAGGGCTAGGAAAAAAATTAAAAGATGGACACTTTTGGTCCATGCCCTTGTTCAAACTTCTACTGGGCCAAGTGTCACAGACACCTGAAGTAAGCAATGTCTTAACATTTAAAGGCCAAATTGAGTTTCAAAGGGTGCTTCAGAAAGCCAGACATGTCATAAGACATTTCCAATGAGATCTGTCTATCAGCCTATCTGCTTCAAAAGCAGAAAAGCCCAGCCATTGGGAGCTTATCTACTTCAAATGCAGTGCCTGTGCTCAAGTAATACTCAAAACTAATAGCAAATACCCTGAAAAGCTTAAGATAATTGTGTTTCAACCCAAAAAATTCCTCATACACAGACACATGCTCTTTTCAGTCCTACTAATCTACAGAAATGAGTGAAAAAAAGTTTATTTGAAGCTTCCTTTCCTAGAGGCATGGTCACTGTTTTCAAAACCTCCAGCTAAGATCTATGATGTGATTAGATGACCTTTCTCTTGCTGTGAAATTCTCCAGTCTGGCTACCCCTCATGCACCTGGGTAGGATACAGCATCCTGGTGGCTCAAGCTGTACCACTGGGGATGCATTTATCTCTCCAAGGAGAGGGAATTAGCCTATTACACTCAGTCTGTGCTCAGGGATTTCTGAGGTTAACAGAGGGGGCACCACATGACAGCACTGAGCACCCTGTAGGGGGTAGGGTGGCTTTCTGGCCATTTGTGTAAGTGGGCAGTGCTGGAGCTTAATCCCAATTAAATCTCATTAGTGCTTCTTAAGAGTTGAATCGTCTGTGGTAGCTAGGAGCACTGAATCAGGCTAAATATTCTATTTTGAGGCAATGTGAGACCAACTCCCCATCCTCTCTAACAATTTCTGTACAACCGAAGAACTTAATTGCAGAGGGGTTTGATGAAGAATGCAATCATAGGGACAGACCCCTCCTAAGAGGTCTTTGCTGCAAAGGCTTTGTTAGTATTTGTTAAACAAATTAACATACACATGCAGAGAAATCACTCATCTATTGCTGGAATGCTGCTGTGTATGGCCTGTAACACAAGGCCTGCATCCCTTAAAAAATATACAAAACAAACAAGGGGTTTAAATTGAGAAAATAATTGAATGCAAATTAGTTAATTCACATCAAAGATTTCAGATTTGAACACTCACATACTAAACTCTAGCACATAAATTATTCTCACCAACAATATTTCAGTAAAAACTAACGAGTGTCCTCCATGGAAAAAGTCAAGTTTCTTAGAAGCATGTGTTGGTATCTAAAAATTCAAATGTAGAGGAGACAGACCTTCTACAAATAAACTTCAGAAATTCATTGCTGCATATGAGGTATATGTAATATGTGCCAGGGATGCAGGGGAAATGGAAAAAAGGCTCACTCAGACAGATTCTTTATTAATGTATGGCTTTTAGCCAGGTACTTTTCATGACTTTTTGCTCTTTGCTTTCATCATTATTAGCAAAATCTGAAGAACTTGTAACATTATGATTTCAGTATCAAATTGAAACTTTACTCTTAACTATCTTCATTTGAAACTTTACTCTTGACTATGTTCACATGCAGAAAATAACACCATTATTTCTAATACTTCAGTAAACAGATTTTAAGGGACCAAAGAAAGGGGGAAATGAGCAGGCATAGTGCTATGCCCAATCTAGGGATTACATTCCATGCATAGAATTTAATTCCCTAGAAACAGGAATTCTTTCCAAAGTTCAAAAACATCCATGTGTCTCATCAGCTATGGCTCACTGCAATATCATCTATTTCCTTGTTCGGTCAGTGTCTTTAAAAGCTATGCTTAGATGTTTGGCTTTATCTGAAGCTCTGGCTGACAAGAACAGTTCTGGCAGAGAGACTATCTGATCTACTCATGTGAAAAGATCAGTGCCCACAAAAAAAAAACCAAAAAACCAAAAAAGTGCTCAAAACATATACTGAATAGTTTAAGACAGAGGTTCACAGTAGGGTAAAATTGTAGAATTGAGAATTTAGTAAGGTAGCCACCAGAGTAATTACATCTCAGAGTGGCAAAGAAGCATATTACCCTGAGCCGTGGTGATAAAATCCAGCAGCCCAATTAAGAGGCATGGGATAGCATGGCTTGTACTGCTTACCCATCTTGTAATCCTTAAACTGTTTCTGTTTTACATGCTAATTCAACTACTACAATCCTCTACCAACAACTTACCCAAGAGAGAATGGACAAATTCACTGAATTGTGCACATAAAGTAACTGGTCACAAAAGGCTTGGTCTGAGTGGGTGTGCCTGTTTTTCTGTAATAAATTTTATTTATCTATTGTTCAGGCTACCGTTTCCCTGTCAGCAGTAAAGAACATCATAGCAGACGCTAACATGTACAGCCCACTCACTGTCTGAAATCCCACTATTAGATTTCCACAACATATTTTTTGTAGAATCTCCAGCTGCCATTGGACACACTTTGCGTTTGTCACAACAGTCCAGCAATGAACCAACCACATGACTCTTCCATCAGCAACCATAACGTTACACCATTTAAAAGGACACCACTCAAAAGCACTCTAAGACCCAGCCTACAGGCCTACAGTACCCAGTCTGTAAAACATTTATGACTGATTTCCATCCCCACATTCCAAAAAATGAAATACAAAGTCACCCAATGGCAGCAACCTCCATACACAGCTACAGCAGATACAGAGACAGGGCAGTACAGAAACAATCATAATACAGGATTTGTCTCAAAAGAGTGAAAATAGCATCATCTGCTACTGCAAAACTCTATTCTGACTGTAGGAATACAGCAGCACTTCAGAAATTTGTCTTGTAGACTGCAAGTGTAGAAAAGCAAGTACAACCCACCCCATTCCAAGCTGCTGCTTGTGAATACCACAGTAATAAAATGACCACCAATCATCATACGATTAATGAGACTTTCATATGTTGAAGTGGGATACTGCTGGTTTAGAAAGTAATGATTTTTTCTCCGGATCCCTGTATTTTGTTGCACTTTGATATTTTTTAATGGTTTATTATGTATTTATCATATTCTTCATCTTGTAGCTTTTTAAGGCTCAAAAAATCCAGATCTTGTAGGCAGAAAAAAAAAAACCAAAACAAACAAACAACAAAAAAACCCCACTGTTAAGCTTACAGCAATAGGACAGAAGCACTTCCTTAAAGCCCATGACAGGAATGTTCATCTGTCAGTCTCTGATACTTAAAGAGGCTTTTTCTAGCTAGCAAAAGTAAATAAAGATATAGGAGCTACAGACAGATAATTATATTCCCACCTGTTTCCTTCTAAGGTAGACACAGATAGAACAGACAATCTGGATAATCAGCACATGCAAACCTTTTCTTATTTTCTAACAAGCTCTTACATCACAATACAATCTGCCTTTCCTTCCAACGTAGTGGCATGGTACTGCTGGCAGTACAAAAAAACCAAGGAAAGAATAGACTTTAGAACCATCCTTTCCAGAGAAAGTATATATTGATATTGAAGTCTTTTCTTACTTCAACATATACAGAATTTTAAAAAAAAATTCTAGCAATACACACTGAGATTGAAAAATCAGCAGGTTCTGTGTACATTTATATTTATTCCCTTCCGGGGTCAGTTGTTTTCCTAGCGACCCATAGTAGCTGGTCTCTGAGTGTTAAACAGTGACTATACTTTTTCCTAGGATTATTTTGTTGACAGTGGACTGTGGCTATCTGGATGGCTACTAAAAACTTTGCACATAATTCAGTAACACTGAATTCAGACATTGTCAAACCTGCTTCATCACTCCACTCTTCAGCTGGACAAAGGAGAGAAAATGTAACAAAAGGCTCATGGGTTGAGATAAGGACAGTGAGAGATCACTCACCACATTCTGTCAAGACAGGCTCAACGTGGGGATAGTCCTTGAATTTGTAACCAATCAAATTGGACAAGGAGGAGGGACAAGGAGAAATGAAACCAAATCATGAGACACCTTCCCCTCGCCCCTCCCTTCTTCCCAGGCTTAACTTCACTCCTGGTTTTCTCTAACTCCTCACTTACAGTGGTGCAGGGGAATGGGGGAGTGGGGCTGTGGTCAGTTCATCACTGCAGTCTCTGCAACTACTTCCCCCTCAGGGGGAGGACTCCTCACACTCTTCCCCTGCTCCAGTGTGAGGCCTCTCCCATGGGAAACAGTTCTTTCCTAACTTCTCCAATATCAGTCCTTTCCATGGGCTGCAGTTTTCAAAGGCTGCTCCAGTGTGGGTTCTTCCCATGGGGTGCAAGTCCTTCAGGATCAGAATCCCATGGGGTCACAAGTCCTGCCAGCAAACCTGCTCCAGTGTGGGCTCCTCTCTTTGTGGGGGCCACAGCTCCTGCCAAATGCCTGCTGCAGTGTGGGCTTCCCGTGGGCTCCCAGCCTCCTATGGGCACCCCTCTGCTCTGGCATGGGGTCCTGCATGGGCTGCAGGTGGATCTCTGCAGTTCCATTGAACGCCATGGTCTGCACCACAGGCTGCAGGGGAACCTCTGCTCTGGCACCTGCAGCACCTCCTCCTCCTCCTTCACTCAGTTTGTGTCTGCAAAGCTGTTTCTCTCTTTTATTTTCACTCTTCTCTTTCAACTGCAATTGCTGCTGTGTAACTTTTTCCTTCTCAAATATTTTACCCCAGAGGTGCTAGCATTGTTGCTGATGGGATTGGCCTTGACCAGTGGAGCTGGTTGTCCTTGGCTCTGTTGGTATAGAAGCTTCTGGCAGCTTCTCAGAGAAGCCACCCTTGTAGCCCCCTGCCACCAAAGTTTTGCCACACAAACCCAATACACAGCACATGAACTCTCATGACCTCAGGTGCCTACTCAGGACATCATTAGACACCACCCAAGCAGCATCTTGGGTGCTAACAGAATGCAGCAGCTGCTGCTAACAGAATGAAAATGACAAGTTGCTTGAACCAGACCTTGTGTGACTTGCTGCTAATTAGTTGCCTCTATAATTTTCAGAGATCTTTTTCAAAAGTTTTAATTTAAAAGCACTAATGGTAATCACAGCCTCTCTGCTCAAGAAAACCTTGTGATTGTGAAAGCTAATTGTGAAAGTTAAATCCAGTAAGGAAACAGATGGACTAGGTGGATTTTTGGTTCAGCCTAGGGTTCTTAAGACCTAAATATACTTTTGCAACCTAATTTACAGATGTCTTTCTTCTTTATTATCACTCACACCTTTGCTGAGTTGGTATTGTCCTAATGTACCCCTACCACAGATAACTGAGAGTGACTGCAGTTAAAGCCCATGGTATGTATAGATCACTTTGAACAAACAAAGAATGGTTGAGTCCTCCTGGATGGAAATAAGAAACTAGCAAAGCCTGTCAAACCATCAGCATCACCATCAGTGTCAACATCCCTTGCAAGCTGGACACAATTCATATTTGAATGAGGCTGTAAAACCCCATATAATTCCACTTTGTTCTCCAAATACATTGTTATGTTTATTTTTATGCAAATGCTAAGCAATTTGTGGTTGTCAGTGTCTTTCACTTGTCTAAGTAAATAAACTGTCACCAGTGAGAGTTTCTCTATAGGCAATCAAATCTCATCAAACATGAGTCTCTGAACACCCTTCCTTCTACTCTGACAGCAGCTCTGTCATTTTGCCAGTTTTCTACAGACACATTAAGATAGCTACAAATTGTTTGAATGCTATGAGACAAAGAGCAGAAAGTGCTGCATGACTGTGATGCCCCATTCCAATGCAGTCAGACAGAGGGTTTGAAACACATCATGTCACTGTAATATTTCACCAAGTGAAAGAAGATGTTAGCAGGAATATGGCAGCTCTGCAGAGAAAGCTGTGCCATGCCAACTCCCACATCTTAAAAGAAAGGTTGCTTGTCTATTACACTACAGCCTGACAAACAGAGATTGCACACTTTGTACAACCAGCCGTAGCCAGAAGTCACATGGCTGAAGTGCCAGTGTCTCAGATTTAACTTTTCTGATTGGCCCCTCAATGAATGCTACTGGCACTTTAAGAACACTCAACAAACCAAAAAAATTCTGTTATTTGGCTACTCTGTATGTAGCACCTATTTTTCTTAGCATTCAAATTGCTCTGAGAAAGGATTATTTTAGTAAACAATGTGGTTTCAGGGAGCAAGAGTTCTTATGATATATGAGTGTAGACAGATAGTGGTGGGGTTTTAGCCCAGAACAGCTCTCATAAGCAAGATTATCACAGAAAAATTAGTTTCACCAGTGATAATATATTTCCTATGGCCTGGTATGTATTATGTTTAAAAGCTTGAACTAGTGTTTAATAAGTGAATGTTCTTTATCAATTACCCATGAGATGTACTTACCTCTGAGCCTGAAATACTTGAGATGGTTGGCAATAGCCTGCTCAACAGATTCATCAGGGCAGATCTTAACTCCACTGGGAAAGAGAATGGATCGCTTCCTCCGTAACTGCACATGCCTGTGGAACTGCTCAGCATCCATGATGCCATTAGGCTTTTTCAAGCCAGGAGGCAGAGAAGGGTTTGCCAACTGCCAGTCACTGAGCTGAGGGACTGGTGAAACATCTTTAGCCTGTCCTCCTCCTGCAGCTGTGAAATTAAACCACACAAAATTTCTCAGATGAGATAATGATGCAACCATCCCTATCTTCATGCCACTTCTGTGGTCTCTGAAGGAGATTGCTGTGCTTTTTTTTCTGTTAACAGAACCTGTCCCTGACTGTGATGTTATAAACAACCTTAAGCTCTTTACAATATCCCATCAAATGGTAAAATAGCACAAGTCTCTAACCCTTTGAATTCTAATGCCTTGTTTTTAACTTTCCATCTGCCATTAGGCTTAAGGCAATGGGACTATATTTGTGAACAAACAAGTATTTGGAAGCTTTCAGGGCTTTTCCGAAGTAAAAGAAACAATTGAGAAATAATCCTACTCCATACTTTCTTTCCATAACAGATTTTTATACCTTGCAAAAAGAAAGCTGCTTGAATTGACACTTAAACTTCATCAGTAGAGACAGGTCTCTACTCTACTACAGAAGAGGGGAAAAAAGAGGAATAAAAGGCCTCATCAGCTTTATGTTGGGGTTTTTTTTGGTGGCAGTTTTTTTGGTGGTGGTTTTTTTGTTTTTTTTTTTTTTTTTTTAGTGTGTGCATGTGTGTTTTGTTTTTAATTCCCTCTTATATTAGATGTTCCACATCATTCCAGAGGAAACTTGAGAAAACAGCTGAGGTAAGAACATGTATATTGAGATTTAGTCTGACAATCTAATTTTCCACCCTTTAAAGTCAGTTGACCTGAAATTATTTAGCTCAATTTCTTTCACTTTTTCCTGGAAAACATGCCGGAGAAACAATCACAACCAATCACTTATCAGAGAAAGAATAGTAATAACTCTATGGCATTTGTCATCCAATAGATTATGGGTTTATTCTGCAGCTTCATAGTCAGTAGACCTTTGACTTTTATGACTGAAAGATGAAAGGCATGGTTATTTTGATGGTGTATTCATAATCAGCTCTGTTGCAGAAGATCACCAGATGGTACATCAGAGGCAGAAAGAACATCAAAAAAGGTCTCTAAGGCAAACCGCCAATCTTTACCCAAACTGACACATGTTCAGTGTCCATATGTAGAAGATAGAACCTTACTTTTTAAGATTTAATACAAAATTAATAAGGGAAAAAGAAAAGTGAAAAAATTACCAGCATTTAATGTCTCAAAGTGAAAAAAATTGCCTCCTATACTTCTACTCCTATTACTTCTACACTCAGAGAAAGACAAATGTGCAATTATGCCACCTGGAAATCAGTCTAAGTATTCCATATTTACACTGCTATCGCAGCACAGATTTGACCAAACATTTATCTGTATTAGCCAACTTTGCTACAATTAAATCAGAGAGGTATTTCTAATTCTATCCACTGCCATAGCTAATTTGTAAACAAGAACATAAGAAAGATGTCTGCATTACCTGCAACTATTTGAAGATCTGTGTTAATCATTCCCGGAAGGCAAAGAAAGATTTTCCACATGAAGCCAAACATACTTATTCGTGTAATTAAAAAAAAAATATAAAAGCAAAATAATCCCAATTCCTTTTAGCAAAAGAGCTGTCGTCTTTACTGTAGCCTTGACCCAACCAAGAGCATTGCACTTCTTGAAAATGTCTTGATGTCACATATTATCTTTGGAGAAAGCATTAGGTAAAAAAAGTCAACCAATACATCCTGGCTCCGCTCTTTTCAAAGACAGTATTCTGCTTTAGTGAAGAAACAAGAAAAGGTGATTGAAGTAGACTCCTTGGAGCTAGCAGATGGACTGACACAATTTTTTAATTTTAATCTGGCCAGCTAAGCTCTTTACCAGGGCTTGTCATACCATTAACAGACAGTCCAAACAAGGACAGCACCTTTCACATTTAATTAACCACGCTTTTTCACTGGCCTTTCAATTTCTGCACTTTTTAAAAGTCCTGCTGGCCACAAAACATCAGGGGGAGCACACTAATCTCCAGTAGAAAATCTTGTGTGTTTTGTCTTCTGCTTGTACAAATATAAACACATATATAAATACATGACTCCTTAAGCACCATGGTATATGTAAACACTGAAGCAACCTCTCTGTGGGACTGTTTCCTCTGGTTGCAGGGCTGCTGTCAAGTCTGTGCTAAAGGAGAAAGTCTTGTGCTGTTCCACCACTATCCCTCGCACCCCAAAAGCAGTGCTTCCTCCAAACATAAAGCCAGGGCAAGTCATGATTCTTTCATTTCTGTTCAGGTATTACCTGACATGAGCAGCAGCAAAAAGTGATTACAGATAGCTGATGATCAGCCAAGGAAACTACAGAAAGGACAGAGCACAGGAAAGCAGCAGCACTCTCAGTTCCCTTCCACAGTCAGCTCACTGTAGAAACATGTATGGAAGCTGCCTTGCTATGGCAGACTGTATTCAGACCCCTAGGAAATCTCCTTCAGGGCTGTCTTCTGCATGGTGTTACTCAGGGCTTCCTGGTTACTGTGTTCAGATCACTCTGAACAAACTCCTGATTTGGCTATAGTGACTATTTTTGGTAGTGATTTTGTATAAGTATTTCAAAGCTGGATTCCCAGGTGTCTGCCTGCAAAGCTTTTACACAGAGCTCCTTAGGCAGTACAATGCTCACTTCTCTCTTCTAGCTGCTCTACTGAACTGCCAGCAATTCACTTATCAGGAATTATCAGCAGTATTACACATACAACACTCACAGGAATCAAATAAAATGACCTTTGTTTTTATCCTCTGTCTCTGACATCTAACAGACTCTAGCTGATATTTTTCAAAACAGCAACATACTTTCTTTAGTTCTCCCCTCTCTGCCCCAAAATTATTAAATTACACTTAAAGCTTAACCACTGAGCTGCTTTAACACCCCCAGTTTTCTTAGAATCAGACATTTTGGATCTATCAAACCATCACTATCAGACCTAGTCTGGCTCACCATGATGCTGGCAGCACTATGCTGAAGCTATACACGGAACAACACAGAGACAACACTGCACTGGTGCCCAGAAACTGCTTCAAAGTTCTATTCAGCATGTCTGGGTAGAGACAGCAACTTCTGAGGCTAGCTTGGGTATCTTTACTGTGACCCTGGATCCAACACAGAGAAGCTTTATTTTTTAATCCTCTATAGAAACTTATGCTTTCAATGTCATGAATGCTTTTGCTTGCATTACCCTGCACAAATGCAATTGGATCAAGGTTAGAAATGCTACACACCCTTATAAAGGCAAAAGCTATCTTACCTCCAGAACATGTAACAACTAATCCCTTTACAGAACACACATGCTTCAGTAAAAATATGAAACCCAGTTAAAAGTTTTCTTGGAGAGTTTTTTAGATTAACAGTATTGTTGTTTCTGTCATCAATAAAGTACTCAAAGGTACTCAGAATGTGAAGAGTATAAGAATCATTTCTGTCAAAATTTGTTTTCTATGGTATGGTTATGTCAGTTTCTGTGAAATAAAATATTTTAAAAGTGTAAATTCAGTTTTATTAATATTTGTTTGCTATTGATTTTATATTCAAGTGATTTCAGCACTGAAATGTAGACTTGCAACAGCTGAAAATCTCATACATTTATTATAGCAAAAGGTATATCTAAAAGCATAATCTTTTAAAGTTTCTTAAAATAAGAAAAACAACTCTTGCATTCGATTTCCAAAATAATTGTGGAAAATTAACTCCTTCCTTGGTTTGACAAAAGCCTTTACAGTAATACTTTGTATCAGAAAACATAATTGTTCGTTTTCAGCATCCAAGTTGCATCTCTTCAAAAGTATTCACGCAAAGCACTCTTGCTGAATAAGAGGAAAAGGGAAGTGCAATTCTAGTGACACAACACACCAAGTCATCCCAGTACCTCCAAAAATAATGACAGTTTTCTGACAGTTTGCATTTCTGAGAAGAAACATGTATATTTCATATAGCAAATGTGATTAGCTGAATTACAGTTTTCTACAGAGCAATGCTCACTGAAATACTGCTACAGCACACATACCATTCTAAATAATGTCCCTGTTTTTCAAATGCAATTTCTTCAAAAAGCTGAATCTACCTGTAACTAAAAAAAATGTCCAATAAAAGATTACATCAATGAAAATGCCTGTAATAAACAGCCACACCATGGCCTATACCCACTATCACCAAACTCATGAGGTTTACTATCCAGAATCTAAATTGTGTCCCTGACTGTACAAAAAAGATGGCTTTATGGCATTTAACAGGATTCACCAACAAAATTCCCAGTCAGTTTAGCAGAGATAATTAGGTCAGAGAAAACTTCTTCACTTGCTCAGTTTCTGTGGTTGCTGTGGCCAAGCATTCACCATTGTCACTTTTTGCTTGTGCTCTGGCAAACACCACCCAGGAATAAACAAATTCTGATGCTGGTTAAACTTCCAGCTGATGAAATTCAGCCCACCATAGCCTGTTGTACTGCCACCTCTTCCATCATACAGAATCAAAAAGAATTAGGAAGTGAGGTCAACCAAATTAATCTCACGCTTATCAATGCTGTCCATGTAATGTAAACCTATTCCCAGCATTCCTCCTTTTCTGAACTGCTGACCAGAAATTTCTTACCTTGTTTAACATCAAAGATGATCCCAGTGTCTGTGCTTCTCTTTGAACTTCAATTTCCAACTTCAGTTTGGTTGGGCAGAATTATTACTGTTAGTCTTGGTTTTATTCAATACATTTCAATTCTGAGGTTTTTCAACTCTCATGCTGCAACTCCTGCTTTTCCATCTGGAAAACAGTTGTCTTCTTTTTGCTTGTTTGGGTTTCTTTTTTTTGTGGAGTGGGGGATGGGTGCCAGAAGCAGTATTCTGCTTCTCTGTCCGAACCAAGATGGAAGTGTTCTAGTGTGGCTCTCAAGTTTTTATTATTTTCTAAGGTGTAGTACGTCCAGAGCACTGCAAGCACATGTCAGGGTCAAGTTCCAGGAGGTGAGTACCACAAAAGCCCAGATGAACTGCAATTATTCCAAGCAGTCCCCTCATACTTAAAAAATGAACAACAACCCCAAAAGACCTACTTGCAGATTCGCTGCTCCAGGTCTTAATGAAAACTAAGTGTCTATTTTTATATTTTTCCTAGCAGATTTAGTTCCTACAAGTTACTTCTCTTCTACCTTACTTCTTGTGTTGTGCAGTACCTTAAACAGATCTCCATGATGTCTTCATGGAAGCAATTTTCTGGTCCCACAGACAGAATGCAGCAGTTTCTTTTAAAGAAACTGATGGGTACATTTGGGTACAACTGATTGCCTTAAAACAAAAATTACACAGCTTTGGGTAAAGAGCCTTATAGAGACTGGTTTGCTTTGAAATACCCTGCCACTCCACTATTTCAGTTAAACAGGGCTTTATATAGGGAATAGAAATACAAGAGATGTGCAAAAAGGTCTCTGAGTCAGTCTGGTTAAAAAGTTTACTTTGGGGAGTTCCAGCAAGCAAAAAGGAAGCATGAAGGTACCTGGAATGCAGCTTCGTCCACAGAGACACTTCCTAGCATTTACCACATACCTGATAAATGCAAATGGCTGGAAATGGGGTGGGTTGTGGCTGTTGGCCCCATAAATCACTGGGTGAGACATTTGGGTAAAGACACACGTGTCGGAACCCAGGACATTCCTTTGACTGCCCTGGAGGACTTGAGACCCTGGCAGGGGGCTCAGAGACCTTGGCACAAAGTCAAAAACACCTGTGCCTTCGATTTTAACCCATGGAAACAATTACCAACTTTGTGAAAAGAGTTACAAGCCACAAGGGTTTGAATAGAATGATAGGGAATTTATCACAGGGTGAAAAAGTAGAATTTTGGGGATTTAGAATAGGGGTTCAAGAGGCAAGATAGAGGAATCTGGATGTGTCCTGTCTTTCTCTTCTTCTTCTTGTCCTCCATCTTCTGCTGTGATGGTGGAACTTTTGGATTGGTTTAGGGTAGAGACAGACTGTCTAACATAGATGATAGGTATTGGGAAATTATTGTAAATAAAGTACACATAGTATTTAGTATAAAAAAGTAACACCACCCCAAAGGCAGTTAGTGTGCCATGAACCGACCTGCCAGACAGACCTCTGCAGGTCCAAAAGAGAATGTATTAGATAACAGAGAAAATAAACCACCTTGAGAACCAGAGTTGAGGAATCTCAACTTCTTCAAGTGCAGGGCTGGGAAAAAAGACTCTGTAATACCTCAGGAGCCCATTTCAGCAACAACAAACCCGAGACACACGTACTGTGTATGTACCTTAAAAGCAGTCAGATGACCTGTGTTACTCTGTGTTACTCTGAACTTGTGGGTTAATTGTAGCAGCTGGGAAAAGAATGGTAACAACCACAGTCAGCAACTTCTGGAGATAATTTTAATATCAAATGCATTGGCATTCTCATAGTACATATGTAAGAAATCTAAAAAGGCAATCCTTTTGTGTTATAAAATCAATTTAGAAAATTGCATACATTATTTTGCTTTTAAATATCTATAAACCAGTCAATCTAAAAAAGAACCAATTGCTTGGTGATAAAATCTAACTTTACCATAAGGAAAAGCCCAAATTGTTTTTCATAAGGGAGCACTGAAAACATTATTCAATTAAGAAAGGTGTAGAGAAAGGGAACACATTTCTGCATTGTATCTTTTGTTTTACAATAAATACACAGATTATTCTTGTAAGTAATGCTGGTGTTGTGATTTAGGTGCTGAAAGACACAACTCTGGGATGGGAAGAAAAGATGTTGGGAGGCAGGGAAAGAAGGGGTAGTGCCAAACTACAGAATTAAACTAGAAACAAAGACAAAAAACATACAGTCATTGCACAAGGCTGCTCACAGCTATACAGAAGGTAACTGTGCTCAGCAAATTGTTTTAAAATTCTCTCCCCCACAGAAAGAATGCTTTCTGGTTTGAAAAACAAATAAGGGGTGTGACAGTGTTCACAGGGATTCTTGGATGAGGCAAGAGATGAGAATGTTGACTCCATGTTCAGAAGGCTTGATTTACTATTTTATGATATATATATATTACATTATAACTATACTAAAAAGAAATAGAAGGAAAGGTTTCCTCAGAAGCCAGCTAAGAATAGAATAGAAAAGAATGATAACAAAGGTTTGTGTCTCGAACAGAGAGTCCAAGCTATCTGGTCTGTGGTTGGCCATTAATTGTAAACATTCAAAATGGCCCAATCACAGACACACCTGATGCATTCCACAGCAGCAGATAACCATTGTTAACATTTTGTTTCTGAGGCCTCAGCTTCTCAGAAGAGAGAAAATCCTAAGAAAAGATTTTCACAAAAATATGTCTGCGACAAAGGGGGAGTGGAGGGGTGTTGGATGACTGTACAGAACCTAAAATAATAACTGGATTTTTCAGAAGCCAGGTTTTAGAGTT
The DNA here is from genome assembly GCF_012460135.2 of Molothrus ater. Classification (NCBI taxonomy): domain Eukaryota; kingdom Metazoa; phylum Chordata; class Aves; order Passeriformes; family Icteridae; genus Molothrus; species Molothrus ater. Next base: position 99,732,711 of record NC_050479.2, on the reverse strand, counting down.
GTCTTGAGGGAAGGGGCCCTGAGAATTCTGCAATGACAAAAATGCTTGCATCTTTGGGTTGCCCTCAATTTTTATTTTAACTCTCTGTTGTATTTCCAGCTTTAAGAGCTCTGGTTTTGTAGACTATTTTATGACACAAGTGGTTTTGTTGGTTATCTGACACACAGTCCTTCTGAAGGGTAAGATGACACTTCAGTGAGGTTACAGTGGGGAACAGGAGAAAGCATCCTTTTAGAACAGTCACCTTCTAATGTGCAGTGAGTACAGAAAAAGTGCACACATCAAAATGCGATCACTGTTCAAGGAAAAGCTACATCAATACAAATTAAGACAATGATGAACTTGTCCTAGTTTATCAAATCAAGTCTGAATTCAAACACTCAATATTCAGTCATCTTTACTCAATCCTCTCCTAAGCAAGGTAAAAATCCTGTTTGTCTTATATGTAAATCCCATATCTTAAAGACCTTATTTTTCAGTAAAACGCCTCAGACTTTTGAGGTTGTTAGGCCACAGCCTGCTTGCCTTGCTAATGCAGGTGATGCCTTAAGATTTGCAGGAATTATTCCCCAAAATCAGGTGAACAGCATTAAAAATCTACTGCCTACACATACTGTACTGGTATCTACTTTGAGAGCAAGTTTGCTTCTAAAATCTGATAAGAAAAAAAAAACCTTAAAAGAAAACACACTCCCAACTTTGAAGTATTTCAACAGTCACTCTCAAACAAATGTCTTCCCCTTGTGGAAACACACTTTTATGAAAATGCTAGGAAGGGGGGAAATAATTCTTTTTAAAAAATCATCAAAACTTATGAGCCTCAAATCTTGGCAGAATTTTCTGAAACATGCAGATTACTTCTGTATATAATCAGAAACAAAACAAAAATACATCTCTAAAGAGAGTCAACATTAAATCCTTAAAGTAAAAAAATACATAGTATTCATTCTATCTGCATCAGCTGCAAATCAAGAGACATAATACAAGATCCAGATCCCTTCTTCAGGCCTGACTGCTACATGACCATCTGTTGTGTTCTGTCTGTATAAGTTGGACTGTTCTGTTCCCCCCTATCATGCAATGGTTCTGCCCTGGTTCTCCCTTCCCTCCTTTATGCTGCTAGTTATCCCAACTCCTCCCCAGTTGCCTTGGAGATTAATGTATCCTTTCTCAAATCCCTCCCCAGTGCCCTGTCCATCACTCAGTGCTCCCACCCTTCTCTCTAGAACTCTCTAGAAACTTCCAGCTAGAGCATCAAGTGATTGCCTCAGGGGCCGGGGCCCCACCCTCAAGTTATCCCCATTGGGGTTTTCCCTAAGTCAATCTTTTGTATCCCACTCCTCTCTGAAACCCTATTCGTCCAAGGACTGACTCCTCCCCTGTGTCCCTCCCTCCTTATAAGCTGCTGCAACTTCTCCCTCTTCCTCTTTGGCTGTCGGTTCCCCTGGGACTCAATAAACCTGGATTCACCACAGCTGGAGAGCGCTCTATTCTTATTTCTGCTGACTGTAGCCATAAGCCAAGCCATGTCCTACCACAAGGTCACGCTGCTGTCATAGCACAGAGCGTTTGCCTTAGGTGCTGTCCCGAACCACAGAGATTGGGATAGTGCCCCTGTACTGCTAGCGGTGCTGGATAGCTAGCTGGGACGTCCGAGAAGGACAATCAGTCTTTCTCCAGCTGGACCGCTTCAACCATCCCTGTTTATATAGAATTAAAAAGAACAGGCTCCAAAAGACAAAAGTATTTTTACATCTTTGACACATACCTGTAAGCAGCTTTCATATTCCAAGAACCAACTAGCAATTCATATGCATTAGCTTTAACGTATCATATTTACATTCTTATCTACAACCTTCTCCTTTCCCCCTTCCAGCATCTTTAGACCACACAACACCAGTGAAAAAAAAAACTTTAAATAAATACATGCTGAGCAAAAAGTACTCCTTGTGCCTTTTTTTTTCTTCTTCTCTGCAAGACAGGAAGAGACCAAAGTAAGCAGAGTTCCAGTTATTTTATACAGCAGTATCCTTTGCCGGGACTGCCTTATTAGATTTATTAGCTGCTGCTGCCACTCTGCTGTTGAAAGTGCAGTTGCAAGATCAGGTCTCGAATTTCTTCTCTTTTGTTTCTGATCAGCTGACGAGGGAACCAATTCTCCAGATGCAGTGGTTGTTCAAAATTAACTATGGGATTCTGGTAAGAGAAAAAGGAATGTTTATGGTATGAATTTCCTAATACAAGCTTCAGAAAGGATTTCAAACCCTTCCACTGCTGCTGAGATTAAGGAGGCACAAACAAGTTTCCATACAAGACTGCCAGCCTTTAAAATCAAATTGCAGTTCCTTCATCATAGTCACACATATATGTGCCCTTGCCAAAAGGTACTCATGGTAAACACCAAACAGGTTATCATCACTTCTCTTAAAGATTCATCAGTATTAACTCATATTAAAGGCAGATTTCATGTATTTTGACAAATATATAGCAACTACAGCAAACTATAGCAAAGAATCAATCTCATGTGGTCGAGAATCCTGAGATTTTGCTATCTCAAGCATGTGGTTTTTCTGTCGTAAGCAGGTCTTCTGACAGGACAACAAAAAGTAAGAATACTGATAACAGTTTTAGCAGGACATGAGAAGGGGAGAATTTGGAACAAAAGAGAATAGCAAAATGAAATAGATGAAAGGTGCTGTCAGATTTGGTAGTTAAGACTACAATATCACATCTGATTTGCCAAAACCAATTTCTTTTCTTCTTTCCCTCTTCAGTCTTTTGCCATGCTTATATTTTACCTCCTCCTTCCTTTGAATAAATTAATATATGATAAATTGAAACAGTAAACTTAAGAACAAATCATGATTTGCAGTCTATGAGTCTTTCAGACAATTTACAAAGACCTTGTCTCAAACCTTGCTTCTTAAAGAAGAACAAGACCCCCTTGTTAGAGAATGGGCAGTTCAAAAGCTTTGGTAAGTAATTTCCTTTTCCCCCTACACAAGAGCTCAACCCATCTATTAGAGAACCACAGAATGGTTGGGGATTGAAGGAAATTCTGGAGTTTTGTATCCCCTGCCAGACCTTCCTGGCTTCCAGCAGAGCACCTCTCCTCATTGGGTCACCTGTCACTCAGGTCAGGAACTCTCCAGACGGCTGTCAGGTTAAAGTCACCCCAAGGGTCCAGGGTCTGTGAATATGAAGCTGCTTTTACCTGTCCAAAGGGGCCTCGTGCACTTGTTGTTCTTGATCAGGTGGCTGACAGCAGATGCCCACTGCTATGTCACCCAAGGTGCTCTGCTCTCAGAACCTCTCAGCTCCTAATCCAGCCCTAGGCATAGATCCCTGCATTCCAGCTGACCCACATGAAGGACAACTCTACCTCCTTGTGCTCTGTGCCTGTGCTTTCCAAAGAGCCCATATCCATCCACAGCACTCCTGCTATGGATGTACATCCCACATGATGCATCCAACAACATCCCCATGACCTGGACAAGATCACAGCCTGCATCTGCGCACAGAGCTCCAATCTCCCCACCCTCCCCCAGTGGGTGTACCTGTGTACAGGTGCTTTGGAATGGCAATCTGATCTGTTCTCCTACAGCAGAGAAGCCTGTCCACTGCTCAAGGCCTCACACAAGGCTCTGCATGCACAGCAATCTCAGGAGAATACAACAACATGCATCAAGCATCAAACAAGAAGCCATTCAAAGGACAGAGCAAAGGGCAGTGTGCTGATCAGGGGGAGGAAGACTTGGGGACACCCTAAAAAATAGTGCCTGAAGCCCAGGATCTGCAGATATTTAAATGTACGTACTGGAAAAGAAAAAGAGGCTCCCTTAGCTCTACACATTCCCTTTTAACAATTTCCCCTCTCCCTCTCTCTACAGAAACTGACTCTACAGAAACAGACCACTCAAAGACCAATGCACAAGCTGACAAAGTTTTAGATACTGCAAGAAGAGATGCAAAGATACTTCTGTAACATCTGTAGGGCAGCAGTGCATACACTAATGGGTTCCAAATACATGCAAGTAGTCAGGGATACTGCATGTGTCAATAGAAAAGCAACACTTAACTACAAGGTCAGAAACATTTGAGGATAGACACATATGAGACACCAGACAGAAAGACCTCTGCCATTACTTAAGAATGGGTTTCATCTCCTCTTTCTCAAATTGTTTTGACAATTTTGACACTTGACAGCTTTTTTGTGTCTGGCTATTTTGCTCAGAAAATGGGTTTTTGTGGTTTAAGATAATTTGGGGGAAAGGGGAAGGTAGTTGGCATTTGTACCTGGAAGAAGCTTTCCACATACTGCAGCAAATAGACCCCACAATCACTGCTGTTATCTTGTTTAGGCACTCTGGGACATAGGTCAATCATTGTTGATTTACTGAATTCCCGATGTGTTTTTCGTTTTGCTTCCCATTCCACTTCAAGGTACCTACAAAAGAAAGTAAACAGTGGAAATACTTGAGGAATAGCTCCCAAGCTCAGTACCTTTTGGGACACTACTCAACATTGTTCCAAATATCCAATATTCTATTGCACTCACAGGCATTTCTACATAATAGGCAATATACAAAACATAATGGGAAATACACAAAACAAATATGCATGATATAATTTAAAATCAGCTATTTGTGCAGAGTTTCTATAAGCAATTAGGATACCTGGACATTTTTATACCTTAATTAAAGGAATAATTTTCTAATTAAAACCCCCTTAAACCTCACTTTACAAAAAACTTCAGTAATAATTCCACCAATATAACCCTTGCAATCCCAACAGTGCACAAGGTATTTAAAGACGTGATGAAAACCTTAGGAAAGCTTTTCTATAGTGATTAGAATTTGTTTGTTATCAGGTTTTCTATTGTTCTCATGCTTCAGTAGCAACTCACTGACTCCACATTCAGGGTTGGCTGCTGATTTTAGGGATGGGATGGAAAACCTAAGGGTCTGGTTTTCAAAGGCAGTAGTTACCTATATTCTTCTCCTGGCTTTAGTTAGACTTACAAAGTCTAAGGGCTTCTGAAAAGCAAAAATAAGGTCTGACAAGAGAATAAATATATGCATTAAGTCAGACCTTGTGTTTGATTTCTACAAGTCCCAAGTCCTTGCAGTCATGAGAATAAAAATACATACAGAACACTTAAGCAGCTTTTGGAGAAAATGGCAACTGTGGAAAGGCACCAAATATGAAATAATTCAATGATGACGACATTTCAGTGAAGCACACTTTCTAGAAACTGCAAGAACCTATGACTGTAGACTTTCTAATTGGTTTGTTTGAGCCTGACACCTGCCCAAAACACAACAAAAATCAATTCAGGGAAAAGAAGATGCCATAGAATACCTGCATCAATTTCCTTAAACTTCTGCTTCCAGGGTGTAACTGGAAATTGAAGGAATAAGAGGTTTGCTTCCCAAACTCCCCTTATCTCACAGCTCCCTAGGTCTCCCATTGTTTTCTGACTTTTTGTGACATCTCTCTAAACTCCAAGAAACCACACTCTGGAATTTCAACCTCAGGAGTAGCTCAAAGAATAGTGCACTAAAATAATACATCCCACAGAGATTTTATCAATAAATAAATAAAGAGAAGTTGCTATTTCATTCTTTCTCCCAAGACACATGGCAGGGAGATCTCTCTATTTAGGGAAAAGATGGTTTCACAAAAATTTCTAAATCTCATCTAAACTTTACATAGCATTTTGAAGAATTTACTTTTACAAGAAGGTGGTGCTATTTAGTTTACAGATTTTTGTACCTTTCAGTGACAGGAATAGCTCAGAGAACAAAAAGAACAATTGCATTTATCTTCAGATATTTAACTTTTTTTTAAGTTGTTGATAGACATTAAAATCATCAGGAGTGTGTAAAAGTACTGAAAGTTTTTATTACATTCTTCGAATACTGACATACTTACCACGTACAAAATTGAATATATTTTTACACTTTTCAGAAGAAATACTATCCCACTATAACTCTACTGACACATAAAGCTTTTAGACAGCTTCAGTCTAGTTTCTGCATTTTTGTACATAGGAATGTATTTAACACTAATTCTGTTAGTGTCATCAAAAATTGAACATCAGTCCCCTAGAAAATTATTGTTCAGATTTCAAAGTATTCATTTTAAGTGTTTTTATACCCTTAAAAACACCTTCAGTTGCTAGACTAGATGGGATAAATCCTCCCCCCACAAAAACAACACCAGCAAAAACCTATTTTTTTTTCTCCACTCTCCACTTTACAGTTTTTGCATCATATGTGGGTTGCAAAACATAGAAAAGCTTTTCATGGAGGCCTCTGTATTATAATTAGTGTTTCCTTAGTCATGACTCTTCATGTATTTTCCTTTAGCATTAGAAATATACACCTTTCTAGACAAAAGTACTTTGTATATAAAAATATGACCAGCAGCATCTATTACTAAAAGATACAAACTGTAGTTACTTACTCTCTCAAAACCTGAACAGTTTTCTGCACAGAACATGCTTTCAGGGAATCTAAGATGAGTATACAAGGCCTGTACACAACAAAAACAAAAACAAGTCATTGCAGTTTTTCATCACCAACACACCTGAAGGAAGTATTTTGTTTGCATCCAGCCTACCCAAATATATCAATATTTTAACCAATGTGGTAAAAATTGAGAAGCACCTACAGCTGTGGTTTTATAACAACACCTGAATTACAACAGAATTCCATAATTTAATGTTACAATATCAGAAAGAAAACAGAAACATACCTTTTACAAATCTGCTTTTTGGAATTACTTAGGGAGATCTGAGACAAAGGAAAAATAAAAATAAATCTTAATAAGCCAACATCAATCATAAACTCTAAGATCTTCATAAATTTAAAGTTAGAGAAGGTCTCATACATCTCATAAGAAGAAACTGATAAATTAATTTTAAAAACGGGTGAAATCACAGCAGAGCAAATAGATAAGCACAAGAGGACAATGCTAATTCAAAATGCATTGCACATGCTGCAGGCTAGACAAACATCAATAACTACTGCAAAAATGATGATGCAATATCCCTTGGTCAAGTCTCATAGCCTTCAGAAATTCAGTAATATATTTTCTCTGCCAATACAAAAAGGCACTTACTTTAGAAATAGCTGAATATAGAACTGAAGCAGAAGCAGCAATTTCATTGTGTCCTAGTACAAAAGAACAAATAAAAATAATTTAAGAAAATAATGCCTAAGCAAGGTATTTTTATTTTCAAGTTCATGATTATTAGTATTCAAATACATTCAAATATGAAAGTAACAAAACAGTTTATAAACCAATTTTTAACATTCCCTTCTGAATCCTAAAATAGCAATTACCAAAGGTCTTCCCTCTTGATAAATTCTTACTGAAACCAAAATTTCCAATCACTCCTGATTTTCCATGTTTCTTCCAGTATTTTCCAGAGTTGCAGAAATCTTGCAGCCCTTACTACTCATGGGTACATAAAAACATACTACATTGGTCTGGAAATTTTAGAAATCATCTTTCACATAATTTCCCTCCTCCAAGGACTAAGACACCTAGAACTGTTCATGGCTCAACTTAACTTTCTCCTAGATTACATACCTTTAGAGAATAAACTTCTGCTACCATGCCCCTCTTCTTCATCCCTGCAGAGCACTGAGCCAGCTCTGGTGCTCTCGCTCTGTGGCTCCAGGGGAGACTGCCGAGGCCGGGGGGACGGTGAATTCTGCTGGGGACACTCCTCATACACAGCTTCTTCCAACCAAGGAAAACAGATAACTGCCATGTACCAATGAGACCTGCACCCAGCAGTGGGGAGAGGGAGGAAAAGATGTCAGAATTCTGAACATTTGGTTCTGAAAAGGCTATGAAAAGCTTTAATAATATTGAGAGCTCATGGACAACTGTTCTGTGACAAACAATCATCATTGCCATCTTCTTTTCATGGCTTCTCATACTAATCCTCTCCCTCATTATTTACTTTGCATTGTGGCATAACAGAAAAAATAAGTATCAATTCCTTTAAAAACCCCAAGAAACCCACCACAGCAATTTATCAATTTGAGAACCCATTCCACACTTCAACTAAAATCCAAAATAAAAAAACACTAATAATCAGTGATGGTGATCCCAGTTTTGAATATAGCTGAAGAAGTGGCACCCTTCCACAGATGTTTTCCATTATGCACCCTTCAATGATGATTAAATTTTACAGGAGTTTCCATGTACAGGTCGGTTATTTAACCAGGCCAAGGCACAGATTATGGAAGTTCTACTTTTATCTATTGACACTATGAGTTGCTGTGATTTCTTTATGGAAATATTGCTGAAGTGCACAGGAATCACCATAATGACACACAAATTATTCTGAAAAATACCTAACAGTAATTTTCAGTAAAACAAATACCAAAGGTACAAAGTTAACAGCTGAAGAAGCATTTTATCTTTTGAACAGTTTTCAAAAATTACTCCTTCCACTTGTATTACTTCTTCAAAATCTAATCTATCATGGGCAATGATCAGCCATAAAATTTTACCACCACAACCGAAATCTTAAATAGCAGAAAATGTGTTGAAAACATAGACTTACTCCTCATTCACAGGCACAAAAATATAATCTTTATTGAAGATATTTATATGGCGAGTCCATGTTCTTACTCTTCTGTGTCTTCTCTGTGCTACTCTGAAAAAAACAAATTACAATTGTTGTTTGGTTTTGTTCCTTTCACTTAAGGCAAGGCATAGGGATTAGCACTCCTGTATCTCCTCCCCCATCCCTCAATGGGTTTTCCATTTCTTCTAGAAATTTCCTAGACAGGTTAAAAATAAATCAGCACACCATTGAGCACAAGTGACTAATGAGCCATTTCTGAACCATTTTAAGCTCTTCTTGAAAAAAAAAAACCACAATCATTCATAGATTTGAATGGATTTCTTGCAATTATTGTTTACTGCACTAAATGCAAAAACCTCATCTAAATACCAGTCAGTGTAAAAACAGATCTATAATTTAAAATGTCCACTAATTAAGCTTCACAATACCACTTCTGAAGGCCTATCTGAACAACTGTTTTTGAAGGGAAAAAGCTAAATGCCTTGCACAGGGTCATGCAGCACACCTGCAGCAAACACAGAGGTGAAACACATGCCTTCCAATCCCGAGATTTAAATGCTGCACCACACTTCATTTCCAGCTCTACAGAAAAAGCATGAGGACAAATACGAGGAGAACAAGAAAAACAGAGAAGATATTTAAGTTTGGATTTTCAGCCTAGTTTGCACAAGTTGAAATAGAAACCAACATTTCACAGAACTTTGCTCCACTATGAAAGTATAATTCACTCTACTCAGCAGACATCCTTATTATCATTGTGATTCCATCCTCATCTTTGATTAAGAAACACAACTTCAGAGTAGTAGGAACTGGAGGAAATGAGTAAGGAGTGGTAAAACAGGCTGGTGTAGGGCTCTGGATGGGCCAGCTTTAAGTAAAGACTTGCTGCAAGCTTCCTCTGCTACCTGACTGTAGCAGCACTGGGAACTTCAAAGGGAAGGCCTGTTTATAACTTGGGAAAGCACCTATAAAAGCAACTTTCTCAATCCAGTGCCTGAGCTGTGTGAGCAAAGTGAAGCAAAGGGTCTTTAAGTAGTCACATCTGTTGGGATTAATTTAATTTACAACAGTAAATAGCCAGGATTTTCACTAGCCATTTATCAAAAAGAAAAAAACCCACTGAAACAAACTAACATCCCAAACTATCTGCAGTCACCAGGTATCTAAGCCCAAACACAAAACTAGAATTTCCAAAGCTATCTCCTTGTCCAGAAAAGCCACAGTCCTTGAAATATGATAAACTAACAGTGTCATTCCTGTTCCTCCAGAAGATTATGGACAGTCCAGCCTTGTAAAAGCAATCAGATCAAGGCACAACAGCATTCTTATCATGGATAATTTTGTCCTCACCTCAGAACATTCAAAGTCAGAAGACAGTAAAATCATGGAAGATGTTCTTTCAAACAAAGATACATGAATTTTCAAGACATCTTTGAGAATATTACAGAAATCTCACTTTTCTTCCCTTCAACACAGCTTTCACCCAGCAGTGACTGTCCCCTAAACAAGATGGCACACACACCTCTCTGTGCAGCTGGCCTTGTTTGCCAGAAGAATGAAAAATCTGGGGACTTCAAGGATAACAGAAGAAAAAAAAATAATCACTTCAGAGAGAAACAAAAAAGCCTTCAATAAACTGAATGATGATGCTTATTGATCTCTCTAACAACCTGGATGGTTTTAGTGAGGTGGGTGTCATTCTCTTCTCCCAGGCAACAAGAAACAGGACAAGAGCCAACAGGCTCAAGTTGTGCCAGGGAACGTTTAGATTGGATATTAGGAAGATTTCTTCACCAAAATGTTTTCTAAGGACTGGAACAGGCTGCCCATGGAAGTGGCTGAGTCACCTGGGGGTACTTAAAAGACACGTAGATGTGGCATTTGGGGTCATGGTTTAGTGATGGACTTGGTAGTGCTGGGTAATAATTGTTATTTAACAATTATTAATATATATAACAAGCTTAGAGGTCTTTTCCAACCTAATAGATTCTGTGGCTCTGTGAAAAAAGAATGAATGTTGGTGGCTTTGCTCTCAAACATCAGTGTTGAGAAGAAACTGGAAGTGAGTTAAGAATGCTTCTACCCTTTAGGCAGTTAGCAGGAAACATAACATGATACAGGGTTCCTGGGCTGCTAAAAATATCCTTTTGGGAGACTCTCCAATCCAGTGAGCTCATGTGTTAAAAAACAAATGTGTAAGCTTGGTGTGCAATAAAATTTTCTTACTAAAACTCTGGTCAATAATTTTTTACCAATATGTAAAATGAAATATACAGTAAGTATAAAAATATTATCAGTAATATAATTTCTTTAAATTATGCATGTCTTGCAAAACTGTGGATTTATGATAAAAATATCAAGTAAATAATTGCCTGAAGTAAATATTCAGAAAAAGTTGGAGAAAGGTGATAACATTTTCATTCATATTCAGTATGAAACACATTGATTTTAAGGAAAAACACCAGTATGTTTAAATTGTGAGTTACAATATTTAATCACTAATCTCTTGGAAAACACCAAAAACTATTTTATGTGCTGATTAGTAGATGATCTCCAAAACTTCAAAGTGGTACCAATAGATAGATTGCTTCTGGTCATAATGGCATCTGTAATGAACTTACGAAACTTTGACATCCCCCTCTGAGTTTTTTTCTGTCCTGGTCAGGCACTTGTAGAAGAAACTGCTAAAAATGTGTGTACGGTCAGCAATATGTTTTGGTGCCTTCTCCAATAACAGATACCTACCAAAGAAGAAACCCAAATTATTAAATGATTTTTCTAGAAAGTACCGTTACTGCTAAAAAAAAGGGCAGTTATTCTAATGACTTGTCATATTCAGGTTATGCTTAGAATCAGTTGCCTTCACAGCCAGTAATCACACCAGACCTTTCTATTTTAACTATTCACATCATCAGAGTATGTAACAGCCAAGCACCTACTAAGAATGCAGTTATTTTCTGTCCCTGATTTTTTTCTCCAGTATTCAGACTTCTGACTTTATTTTGAAAGTTAGGTACCTAGTCCTTACAATTAAGAGAGACTTGAAAACCTAACCAAATATAAACCTATGGAATGCTATACTTGTGCATATTCAAAAAGCATGGAACAGGTCAGTTAAATTGTCCATTTCACTTTTGAAGGTTATGCATGTGAAAGCTAAGTACCTATTACTTCACTGCTGATAATTTTATAATAAACATCACCTTAAGAATTTATTCTGTCACTCTAGAAAGCCAAAGCCCTCATAATTGCAGTTATCCTACAAAAGGTACCTCCAGCTTCACTTGATGAATTGGGCAACACAGTCATACATGACATTGCTTGCAAAAGAATAAAAACAGAATGTGGGAAGTCTTAACAAATTATAAAAGCAGAGGGATTTCTACAACAATTGCATTAAGTCATTTTTTTTAAATCTTCCATTTCTGTTGAGAAGCTACAACTATTCAGAAGACCATGATGCATTATTTAGTTCTAGTTTAGAGCAAAATAGGAAGGGCTTTGCTGTAAAACCCCATTGAAACAATGTTATGCACTTCCTTTTCCTATCTTCTAGACAAGTCTTCCTATTACTCACAGTTCTTACACCCATCTGGATGCCAAGTGAAATGCAATTCCTGCTGACAAGCTTCAAAAGAACCAGAATTCTTCTTAGACCTAAGTCAGCAGCGTGAAAATAAAACACAGCTTTAGGGACTGGTGGATACAAGGCCAGTTCTTGAAAAATTGCTTTCACAAGCAACTTTAGCAGGAGGGCTTGGAGAAGCTAAGCCAAGCACAACCTCCTTAAGCTGTGTTTCTTTCTGCAGATCAGCATCAGAAGAATACCTGAAATTGCACAGCATAGCAGGGGATGCTCCACTTCATGCAAACTTAGTAAATAAAACAGTACTACAGACCCCCTACTTTTTTCAACTGCCTACATGGCACTTTCTCTTCTGTAAGGTCACCAAGAAGCTTTTTTCCTCCTGTTATTCTGTCTGGATTTTATCACAGCCCTTCAGAGGGACAAACCCAATGAAATTAAAACAAATGAAACTGCTAAGAACAAAAAATCTTTTTAAAAAAGTCCAATGTCCAATTCATCACATTGTTACTTCTGAAATTGTTGTTCTTAGTGACCAACATTTCCAAGTCCACAACATGCCCCAGGGAGTGTGAAGGATACAAGAAAGGCTGAGATTACTTACTTAAGATAGAAATCAATGATGACATCATTGAGAAACTCTCCATATTCTAAGCACTCTAGGTCTTCTCTTGTGACTCCCAGTCCTCCTTTTGCAGGTGGGGGTGGATAAACAATTAAACTAGAAAACAAATCGTATCATATAACAGTGACAAACTGTTTTATGTGACATTGCTCTGAATTTGGCTGTCTTATATGCAGAAGATTTTCTAGAAAACAGTAGTTCTAAAACCTTTACCATTTCCTCCTCCAATATTTAGGTGTTACAAAACAAATATCACCCCAAAGCACCCTGAAATTTTGATAAAAACTTCTGAAAGCAGACTATTTTCTGCCTTCATCCTGTTTTTCTATTTTTGATCAAAGTATTTGAAAAATCGCTATACAAAATGTGAAGAAATACTAGAGGACAAATGGTTATAAAAAAATTGAGTGTGACAGAACAGTAAAAGAACACTTTGTTCAGATTTTATAAAAAGCTGGCTTAAATTAGTAAGTTTTGCTAAGATAGACTTAAATGGATACTGACAGAACCCGTGAGATCCCCACTCTCTCTGTTGATGCACTCATGATATGACCTTGTAGTCATAAAGCAGATTTGCTCAAATTTCATGCTATAACACATCCATAATGTCTTTTAACAGGTAACTACACTGATATTTGCTGATATTTTCAATTTGAAGAGTGACTTTCATACAACACTTTCAAATGACCTAGAGAATGGCAGATAAGTAAGGGCTTTTATTCCAGTAATTAATTTATTCAAATTCTTGTGTTTTCCCTTTCTCATTCATATGAAATACACTTACTTCTTAACTGCTCCCATTTCTCTTACTTCTTTCCATTCTTCATTCAGTGCAGAGGACAAAGAGATACAATAGCAGCCACTATTCTGCTTATTTGCAAGAGCATAACTGGGCCTGATCACTTTTAGCTTTGATTCCTACCAGAAAAACACAAACAATTGTAAAAAGCATTATACAGCTTGATACATAAAACACAAGACACAAAACCCAAGCCTAAAAACCAGAGGAGTACCCTGCATCACTGAAGAGGATTCTTGCTGGAGATCCATAGTATAAACTTTGATATTTGGGCAAACATGCCACTGTTCAGACAAATAAAAAGTTATGAATATTTTAAAAATAATGACAGATCTTAGTTCATAATAATCTCTCTAAAACTATTCAAGTATTATTTAGCCAAGTGAACCAGGAATGGTTTTGGAGAAGAAACATAAAAGAATGGAGACAAGTGTCAGACTGTCTTTCCAGGATCTGTATATGCCTGGAAGATTTGAAAATCTAGTCCTTGAAGAATTTGCCTAAAAACAATACATATTTGAGCTGGCTGGCTTCCTTTTAAAGTCCCAATTTCATGGACCTTGCAGATTGATCTGCTATCTCTTGGCTTTTTACTGGTGCCAACAAAGATATGTAATTTCTGTGTGACAATGACGTGGGGCTGGGTTTAGACAGTTCCTCAAGAGATTAAACCAAGACAACACATTAACTTGTACAGACTCATCTCCCCAGCAGTCTGAGGAATAATTCAGCATTTTCAAGCTGTGGAATACATCTAAAGGTGTCTGGAGGGCCACCTACACAGCTCCTGCTCTGCTGCACTTCTAGTTCAACCAAAAAAAATGGTTCCATTACTCATTATTTGATTAACTTCCTGCTTGCTGCCCTAGAGACACCACAAGGGCAGAACACCCCTGTGGTTCTAAATTTACACAACCATGAACAGATCTAAAGCACTGGTACTTGCCACTTACTGATGAGGTCTATAGACTATCCCTCTGTGAGCACAATCTAGCAGACTGCAAATTTTGGAGTAATCCTGACTGGGATTTTTGATATGAATTATGGAAGAAGGCTGACCTAAAATTTACTCAAATGTGTGAATGCCAAGCAGCGGTGATGAATAAAGCAGCAGCTATCCACTCACCTGAATTACAGGCTCATGAGCATCTGAGGTATTCTCTTTTGGCAGCCATTGCTTTAGTAGATCCTTATTGCAACTCACAAAAGAGCTTTCTTCAGGAGAAAGATCCTTAAACAAGGGTAATGCTTGTTTCAAAGACAAAAACTCAGCAAGATCTGGTGCTCTGTTCCTCTTGCTGACACCTGTAATCAGTTCAGTCAGCCTCTCTTCTTCCCATTCTGTGAGTGGCTGAGACATTTCCAAAAATACAAATTCATTGGATTTGGCTGGAAAAGGGAGAGAATGGATAATATTAACTATTAGATTAAATGATAGAAACTTATCTGAACACCCACAAAGGAACTAAGAGAGACAATGGCAAGAGGGGAAGCCCAAACAATGCCCTGCCAGGTTCATCACAGGAGCCATCAGCCCGCAGAAGTCCCACTTTCACAGCCCACAGTCCCACTTTCCACAGAGGAGCATAGCAAAATGGCAGGTAAGAACCCAAATTACAGGCTGAGCAAGAGACAGACAATCAGGGCTGCCCCAGAGCTGTCCCAGGTGAGTCTCAGCCCAAGGGTCCAGACCCAAAAACCATCACCATAAGTCAGTGCCAGAGCACTTTTTGGACTGAAAGGGGGTTGCTGCTGAGGTGTACAGCACACATGATGGGATGCAGGGGAAGAGTATTCTGGGATTGCACAGGAATCCCAAAGGATTGTTTAAGGAAAGACCTAATGGCAGCAAAGAGGGACATTCAGGTAATTTAAGGAAGAAGCAGTATGGGCAAAGAAAAGGTTAAGGGCATAAGAAGGACCAGTCACATTTAAACACTTTGCTGGTCAGTGCACTTGACTGGCTATACCATGAACATAGACCAGCACAGCCTGTCCTGTCTTCTTATTCAAGTCCTTTCTAACTCTCCTGGCTGAGAAACTACTCTGACCCCTCTCAGGCTGTCAGATGCACCACAATACATTTTCCAAATATATTTGCAGCAGAGCAGAACCATAGTAACCATTTCCACAATCTACAAAACCACGACTGATTTTTTCAACAAGTCTCTAAAAACACTTCAAAACATTCACATTACTATGTAAAATTAAAAGGTGTAAAACAATCAAACAGAAATTTAATAAAAATTCCTCATGGTTTCTCCAACAAGAATCTAACTAGTGCAAATAAACGTAATATTAAAAGATGCCTCGCATCTTCATACTCACATTCCATTCATTTCACTGGGAACTGTATCTACAAAAGGTACCAGTAGCTTCAATAAACTTGCATCAACTAAAGGGAGCTCTCTGCTAAAATTTTATTCAGTATTTTGCTCCAAACTACTTGTACTCCTTATGTAAAGCTGCCATTACTCATCATTTTTCTTCATAGAGGAGGTGACTATTAAATGTCACACAGACAATGGTGACATCCTATTTTATGTAAGCAAAATCGTTGCATCTATGAAAATAACCTTGTATGATTGTGCCACTCTGAATGTGTGAGCCAAAGTTATACTCTATGTTTTACAGAGCATGCTCTATTTTTTTACAGATCTTCATGCTGGAAAACCAAATACAAGGAGTCAATAATACCCAAAGATTAAACAGCCCATTTGGCCTTTTGTGGAAATTTTCTTCAATAATAACCAATGGCTCACTGCAGTCTTGTCAAAGGTCAAGTCAATCTTTACTTGCCAAGCCTTTTGTATAGCACAGACAATATTCAAGAGTAAGGATATTTAACACATCCATATATTTTAAAGGGAAAGATGCTTTGTACTCAAGTCTAGTTTCAGAAGGCCTTCTGACAGAGACTACGATTAAATTGCTTTGATGTGTTTTTATTAAGCAGCAGTAGTTTATTAAGTAGCAGTAATTTTGAATCACATAATATTAGGGTTTTTTCTTCCAAATAAAAGTACAGTGAAGCATTTTAGAAATGCAGAAGTAACCCACTTATCTACACTGGTACAGCCTCACCTTGAGTGTATGTATGCAATTCTAGGCATCACAATACAAAAATGACATTAAGCTATTAGAGAGCATCCAGAGGAGGGCCACAAAGATGGTAAAGGGTCTTGAGGGGAAGTCCTACCAGAAGCAGCTGAGATCACTTGGCTTGTTCAGCCTGCAGAAGGGGAAACAGGGGAGACCTCATTGCAGTTACAACTCCCTTATGCGAGGAAGAGGAGGGGCAGACACTGATCTCTTCTCTGTGGTGACCAGGGACAGGACCCACAGGAATAGCCTGAAGTTGTATCAGGGGAGGGTTGGATATTAGAAAAAAGCTCTTCGCCCATAGGGTGGCTGGGCTCTGGAACAGGCTCCCCTGGGAAGTGGTCTGAGCACCATCCTGACAGAGTTCAAGGAGCATTTTGACAATGCTGTCAGGCACATGGTATGATTCCTGGGGATGGTGCTGTGCAGGGACAGGAGCTGGACTCAATGATCCTTCCAACTCAGTGTATTTTCTCATTCTGTGATCTTTAAAACACTATAGGCTTTCCTCTGCATTCAAAAAACACAGCTGTAAAACAACCACGTTACTGACATGACCTTTTCATTGCACTTAAGGAAAGCAATTACTCACATGGCTGGCTGGTAACTAACTTTCCCATCTGGGTTTCAATCTTTTCTACATAATCCACAGATAACCAAAGAAAAATAATTGTTGAAGAACAGCCACCACCACTTTTCCACCAGCCAAGTCTTCTCAGATCCAGTGTATCCAGTGTAAGCTGAATGCTCTTAAGAGACACTGTAGAAAAGAGAATTCAAAAAAAACATACTTTTAACAGCCACAGATAGAGTAATACATGTCACAGTAATTACATGCTGAGAGGTATGACTGGAGTGTATTAACACAATATTTATAGATTTTATTCCTTGCATTACATCATATACTGAGAATTCAATATTTAAGTCAGCTACATCAAGATGTGTGAAACAAAGCTATCAAACTGTAACGCAAAAATCTAAACACCTGCATGCAGGATTCTTCCTGGAAAAAAAATTGGGTTTTTTGTCAAAATAACCACAGTTAATGCCTACAACTATGGAAAAAATACTGCAAATCATTAATTCCCATTTGCTTTAAGTCAAGTCAACTTAAAAATGCTCATTAACCTTTTCCTACCACACATCATCTTGGAAAATCAACTGAATGCAAATCCATCATTTTATTTCTCTTAGCTTTAGTCTACTCATAATTTTTTGTAAACCTAAGGATCTACAATGCTAATTTGAAAAGTTCAACGTTTCACCTCAAAAATAGGCATAGTCATATCTACTACAGTTCAACACCTAAAATATGCAGGAATATGGGAGGCATGCCATTAAAACTACAAATTCACCTTAAAAGTACAAGAAGCTGCTAAGTTGTTAATGCCTACACTATAGACACCTAAACTTTTATTTACTGAAAAACATAAAAAATTAAAAACTAATATCTTTGTGAAAGATTATAATTTATTGATAACAGAAATACACTTACTGTTTTAATGCAATACTATAAAGATACAATTAAGAAAAGGCTAAAGAAAATTCTCTTACCCTGAAATGGGATCACAATATTTTTCAGTGTAAACTGAAATAAGATTTAAAAAAAATATAAATTAGTTTGCATTTTACAAAATGATTAAAACAATATATGTATTTTTAAACATCTGCACATCTTTCCTTACACTGAAATAAACTGAAAATAATATAATAGAATCATTCAGTTTGTAAAACACCATTAAGCTAAAGTCAAATATGCGTTGTGAAGTTTGAGACTTCACATTGCCTATATCACTTAAAAAACATTCTTAAAGGCACTGCAGAACCTAAATGACAGCAGGTAACTTTCAGAGATGAGAGGCACTGAGAAATAAGCAGAAAGTTGCAAACTGCCTATAGGCTCCTTAAAAAGAAAAGATGATCACTTGGGACAGAAGGAGGTAAAGCAACATATGAGAAGCTGTCAGATGCACCGCTTGCAGTAAGGGCATGAGAGAAGTGGTTCAACTTTATGCTGCTATTTCTTTACACTAATCTTTGAATTAAAGGCCTTTAAAGATTCCACTTGCACTGCTGCTACATTAAAGAGACTTTGCTAAATGAAAAATGCTTTATGGTCACTTTGACAAAAGGTTATACATATTAACATATTTCCCCTGTGGCACCACAGTAGGCACAAAGTTGTGTTTCCCAAGGAAAATTACTACTTAAGAGCATTGATCATAAATTTATTTCAACTCATCCTTCAAATTATTAATTTAGAAAATTTCCATGAAATGTTTTTGTAACTGCTGTTTTGTGAGATGCTGAAATTGTTATTACAATCCAAGATTTCACAATGTCTTACTGAAGGCAAAAGATATGTAGGTTCAAACATCTTTTTCAGTTGCAATATACAGAAAGAACCTGGTCAAAGACTGGTTGAAACTCCTGGAGCTGGTGCTCCATTTAAAGAACATCTTCATTTATGTTTCTACACCCTGTGAGTAGCTTATTGGCTACACACTAAAGCTTTTAGTATTGTTTTTATGCTCTCTGAAGCCACAAAGCAAACAATTTTCTGTTTAAAAGGAAAGAGCATAGTATCTATCTGAACTCTGATCATTATGGATTACTTTATTAGAACACAACTACTATTTCTGAGTAAAGTAGTTGGTCTTTATTTTAAGTGACATTAATTGGCCATTAATATGGCCCTTGTTTTCTGTTAGAATTCATTAAAAACTTCCTCAGTATGACTTGTGTTCCAGTACAGCATTTATACAGAACCTTTACACATGAAAACTGTGGCCACAGCAAATCACAGTCAGCTTTTCTACTGACAGCAATCCAAATGCACAAGGCCACATACTCCATGTTACGCCAAAGGAATTTAATGCAACAGTAATAAAAGCTCTGTGCTTCTACACTAAGTACAAATGACTTTGTTTAACCAGAATTTTAAGTTTTAAATATTCACAAAATAGCATAATAGAACATCTTACCCTAGCAGGACCGGTTGATAAACACTTAAATTTCCCAATGTGTAGTCTATCAAATTCAACATCCAGTGCCAGGTTTGGCTGCTTTTTAGGTGTGCTTCTAGAAGGTAACCTGAGAGGATATTTATCTTCAACTGACTCTGTTAAAAACTGGAAAAAATTTGTATTTGTTAGATATGCCCCTCTTGTAACTTCAGGAATACCTTTCTTCATGGTTGTAAGAATTGACTCCCAAAGCCAGCTTCCACATAGAAAAATAATTTTAAAAAGCTCCAAGTGTTATTACACTCATTACTGACAATTTCCTTAAGGGTCTAACAGTACATTGCTTCACCTCCATTACCAAGACACAATCTCTCATTTGGTTCCAAATTAGTGAAAACTCAAACAACAGAGCAACAGCTCTGCTTCACAGCAGACCTTCAGGATCCAATTCAGTGCTTATGATTGAATTGATTCACCTGTGACAAGAGCAGCAATGGCTCTTCTGACTTGTTTCAGGATTACACAGATAACTCATATCCAGGTCAAAGCAAGCAGCCAAAGACTAATCAAGTCCAAAATAGGGCAAACAACCTTTATGGCTACTTTTAAATTCAAGTTCTACAGCTAGCCCAACAGGAAGGGGAACTTCACTTGATCTCTGCCTGCTGACAACAAAGATCCTGAACTTCTCTAAGCCCTGAATTAGAACAGAGGATTGGATGACAAAAATCTATGATCACCGTAGAACAGTGTGTGGAAACAAATTCTTCCACAGATGTATCTTTATCATGTCTGTTTCTACCTCAGGTTACTATTTGATCTTCCTGTTTTCTGAAATTAAATATTTCCAAATGTTTATTATCAAAATAGGAAATACATTGTGTGTAGCAAAAACACCCAAGAGAACCAGAGGAATTTCAGAACCAGAGAAATTCTCTGAAGACTGTCCAGTATTCTATCTGTGAAATAAATTTCTGCAGCTTATGCTTGTGGCTGGGACAATAATAAACAATCATTTTCTATAACAAACATTACAGAAATAAATTGGCATAACAATACATCAGCCAAAAACTGGACTACCTGCTCTGTGTGACTTTTTGTCTTGTCTTCTAATTGCTTAGCTGAGAAACAGAAGTCAGACTGCGTTTCTTTATTTTCAGTGATATTATCCTTCATCAGCTCTGTGCATTGTGGTTCAGAAGGTCCATCTTCATCATCACTGGAAAGGATAACTAAAAAGGAAAAAAGAAGTATACGTATACTACAAAGTACAGGCTTGTGAATATTTCATTCCTTGTGGATTTCAGACAAGTAAAGAATTCTGACGTGTAGTACATGATATCAAAGTACACTGCTCAAACCAGTCAAGATCTGCATGCATGGAATTGTATGCAACAAGTAGTGCTCTGTATCTTTTGTACCAGGTCCTCAAAATGATTTGGCTATTAAATGAAATGGACACAGCACAGCTGCTTCAAAGAAGACAGTAATTTTTCTCAGTTTTAGCATCATTAAAAAGTAAAAGCTGGGTTTTTCCATAGCCACAAAATCAGCTGGAAAAAGAGGACTGGAATTCAAGAATCTTGCTGTCCATCCTGTTTCTCAGATACAAGATTCTGACACTAGGCACTGTTCTCTAACCTGCACAATGCATTAAAAACAGGATGGCAGTCTTCAGTCTTGTGTTCCCTCTGTCTCAACTAGCCAGTTATGCTCGAGTTTAGCAGCTAAGTGTACCATCAGGAATTGTCACCAGCACAGACACAGTACATACTTGGGTCAATGGAAACAAGGTGCTGATTACCCCTGCAGATTCTGTTCCGCAGCTTGCTCAGGTACTCTGATTTGTCCAGCTTTAATTTCCTGATGGTACCAGCTTGTGAGGAAAGCACATCCCCACTGGTGGCAGAAAGCTGTATCTTTGACACATTTCTGGAAGGAGACTCTGAGGCAGAGTCCTCTGTGTGGCAGTGAGCAGGCCTTAAGTGGTTGTGGGTGGAAGTGTCTTTAGCATCTCTCTCTGCTGGACAGTCTGGCACCAGAATAGGATTAGATCTGTGGTCTTGTCCATCCTCACAGGGTATTCTGCAGCCAGGAGACTGAGCTGAACTCAAACTTTTCTTTTCCTAGAAACAGGATTCATCAGAGATAGGATGTAAGTTTATTACTTGACATTTCTAGATGGTTCAGATCAGTGATCACTGATATTAGCTATGTGATAGAAAAAATAATTATAGCTTAACAGAGTGACATTAAATGCTCAATTCAGGATAATTTCTCCCCCCTCATATTCCAAAGAGCATTATTACAATCTTTTAAAAGGCTACAGTGACCCCTATTCAAACTGAACAAGGAACTATTTCTGATTTTTAGCAGCTCTGTCAGTGTCAGACATGGAGAGGCCAATAATCTGTGCTTTCCTTACTTTCCAAAAGTGTGACTTGGAAACTGGGTTTTACAGGTTTGATAACTGCCTGTCTCTGTAGGGTTTAAATCAGAAGGCTACAGAGACGTCTTTATTGTTTATATTCAAATGCTTGAATATAAATCCACTTTGTACTTGACTGATTCCCTCAGTCTTATTTGTTTTTTTTCAAATCCTAAGGATGGGTAAGAACAAAACTTCAGGGAAAAGTACAATAGACTAAGGAGGAAGCAAAAAGATGACATCTGCAAGATTTCAATAACCTTAGGTATATTTGGCAGTTTTGCTGTTAATGCCCCTAATTAGTCCCAAATTCTAGATCATCTGTGAAAGAATCTTCACTTAAGAAGCTAGATGCCTTATTTTCAAAATTGTTTGAATCTATGCTCCTGCCTGAAGGAAACACTGTCATTCATCTTTCTCAACCTTTCTGCTACAATAAGCAGAATGTGATGATGTGGACAGAAGAACATTGATTCACTCCTTGTGATGCATCACTGAACTAATTTACCTCAACAGGTAATATCTGCTAATATACCTGTATGATAAATCCTATTTATGGCATAATCCTTTTATTTGGGATGTTGCTACTGCTGCTATGTTAGTATGTGTGAATATGTGCTAAAATTAAGTGCAACTTACAGAGAATGCAAGTGACTTTTGTGGAATGTGTGCATTACAATCATCAGAAATATGGCCACTGTATTTTCTTTTCCTTTTCTCAGAAACAAAAGAACCTGATTCCTTCTGACTAAGAGTAGAGCTGTTCATGTGTCTGCTCCTCTTCTCCAGTTCACCACAGTGCTTGTTTTCTGTGTAAAAAAAAAAGTAATTTAACATATTATCCTTAAAAACCTTTACATTTCTTCATATTGTTTATGTCTTATATAAAATGCATGGAAGCAGGTATAATAAGTTTTCCACAGTAAGCTCTTTCCTTTTTTAATTGTATATGGCTGCCAAAATATATTCTTTTTTTTTGTTTGTTTTGCATAATTAGTCAGGGGTATAACCAAATTCATAGATCCCTTCCAAACAAGATTTAGCACTTTATACTCCACAATCTTTCTTTATCTTCTGCCAATTGCAATATTCTCAATTTCCTGTTCTAATCTGCAAATATTAGTAGCCAGCATAAAAAGACAGCACATTATCCCTGGAGAATGTGCATAGAGGTCATAATTCTTCAGCAGTGAAAATAAATATCATCTAGCATGAATTTTTAGCAGGGTTCACAAACTATCTGAGCATTCTTAATAGATTACATTCTTTTATAATAAGACTTTTTTGGAAAATCAAGATTATAACAGTGCAGTGAGGCGGTACTCAGTCTAATTTTTCTTCCACAGATTTGATTCACCATAGTTTTATTATCATTTAAAACCAGGCATCTGATATATTTTTACTGTATGGAAACACAGACACTGCGTGCAACACCTAAATTTATTTCTGTGCTCCTCTCATAATACTAGATTAAAAAAGGAAAATATCCCAACAACCTCCAAAATTCATACTTAACTACCAGATGACTGCTAACTACAAACCTTTCTTCTGCAGCTCTCGTCTTCTGAAAGTGACAGCATTGATTTTTTCTGGTTCCTTAGAAGCCTTGGTCAATTTACACAGTTCATCATCTGTCTTTCTCAGGCAACGTTCAGACCTGTAAATAATATTAACTATGACTTATCTTTAATTTTGAAATAATACTGAATAAAAATCCCAACAAAACCAAGAGTTGATCAGACTTCAAACTTCGGTCTCTCCCATAAACACGCAGACCTTACCAAATGAAACACAAATTAATTCAGTCCAGTTGTGGCAATACAGATACTCTAACATTATAAATGAAACAGATGCTTCTAAAAAGCACAGTATGAGAATCTGACATGCTTGAGATCAGACACTGAAACATTATTTTGCTTTAAGGAATGATTGCAACAAGAACACAAGAAAAAAAGAGAGAACGGTCAGTTGACATTGCCTTTGTAACAAAATACAGTGAGTGTAGTATATTTTTAACTTAGATTCAGAGCTAGAGATGAAATCCAATGAGTAAGATCCTGAAACGTGGAATTATTTGAAATAGAAATTCCTGCTCAAAAGGGTGTGAAACAGTAACTTTAAAGGTGGTGGAGAGGGATAGGACATCGAAAGAAAGAAACAGAAAAGAATTACAGTACTTAATCCAAATGGATTTTGTGTTTATCCTTTTATAATGTGTTCAACTCAGCGTTGTGGTCTCAGATTTTCAAACAGCTAAGTGATCATCACAAAGCCTGATATCACTGACAGCCAAGCTTCGATTCCTAAAAATCATCACCCACCATGGCAAAAAAGACTCTTGACATCTCTAACCACTCAACCAAAACTGTCAAACACTTTTTGAACAGGTGACTACTCTTTAGTGATTTATCTGTAAATTGGAGTATCAGTGCTCTTTGAGAATTCTGTACAGACAAAGATTTCTGGAGTGCTCCAATCCTACAGTGATGAGCATTGTGAAAAAATTACTGATTATCTTTCCATTCATAAAGAATCATAAATTGGACCAGATACAGAAGTAGTTTCCAGTAAGTGCTATTGTTCATTCTGTATATGGAACAAGACAGTCTTACATAAACTAGGCAGACCACTATAGAAAACCTGATTTTGGAACCCACACTTCTCTCTCAACTAAAATATTTGTATGCATAACAGCTGTATAGCATTGACTGTCTTAAAAGACCATACAAAACCATCAAGTGTTTTTCAGCATTTGTTTTACACCAACATCACAATTCAGGGATTTTAACAGCAGAAAGCACCTGAATAGGGCTGTTTCAGCTAATAGATTTTCCTAAACATATTTGCTTTATGTATAAATTCTGCACGTTTTATTTTCAATGCCAGCTTTGCTGAGAAGTCAGTTTAAAATGCACCCCTTAACCCCTTAGTATGCAACACCTATGAAGCTACGGCAATATATATTGTAAAGTGTCCTTAAAAACCAGGAGAAACAAATACTGTACCCACTTTAAAACCCTGGGTTTCTTTATATTTAAAACCTACCTCAAATTCATTAGTTATACTGACAGGTCAGTGCTCACTTAAATAAGTGCATTTCACACTGGGTTGCAGTAAAGCAACAAAAATCCACCAATTCTGTAATACAAAGGGCAAGAATGGAAAGGGGGAGCTGGCAGTAAGTTCTAGCTGGTA
This sequence comes from Molothrus ater, assembly GCF_012460135.2. Classification (NCBI taxonomy): domain Eukaryota; kingdom Metazoa; phylum Chordata; class Aves; order Passeriformes; family Icteridae; genus Molothrus; species Molothrus ater. The sequence continues at coordinate 99,707,399 of NC_050479.2, read as the reverse complement.
GAGATAAGTTAATTTATTACCATCCTGTTCTGATGACACACAATTCTTTAACTTGATCTGAAATTTCCATAGTACAAAACTAGCACAATTTTCAGCATGCATTCTGGCTACTCTGATGGCACAAAAGACTCTCTGTATGATCATGTGCATATATATGCATAACACTTACACGGGGGAAGCTTTGATTATTCTCCTCCAAAGAAGAGACCCCACAGGAATCAGTGCCAAGGGTATGTGATGCACTGACTTTACTTACAGACAGGTGACCAGGATCAAGCCATGACTTTGTTGAAATAACTCCCCAATTCTCCATTTCCCATATTGTATCTATTACAAATGGCACTAAAGTGCTAGTCACTGGGGAAGAGTGAAAAGTCATCCTAATGTTGGTTCCTGATAACAAGTTTTTACACAATACATTTGAAAACCATGCAACAGGTAGAGAATATTAATCATTCAAACAATGAAGCACTCCAAATCTAAAGCAAGTTGAGTTCACAACTACTAAAAAAATTACTAGCTCAAACCATTATTGTACTTAATATAGAATATTGTGCTCCAGATATGAGCCAGAAAAAATACACAAGATGTACCCTCAGATTTAGAGCATTAAGTACAAGAGTTCATGTTTTTCTCTCTATAATTCCACTACCTCCCATCATCTAAACTTTACAAAGTTAAAAAATTGGATACTAAAAAATTAGTCTTATTTTGCAATAAAACAAAACAAAAAAACCCCCAAAAACCTAAACGCACAACAATCCAAATGAACACCCCACACTTCAGCCAGCCTTAAGTCACAGAAAATTATTAGTAAAAAATATGATATTTTAGAATGAGACAGCCTAATAAACTGTTCTCTCTAAATCTCATTTAAATTGCAGCTTTGTCAGGTTAATGTAAGCAGCAATGGGCAATTTCGCAGGAAAAAAAAAAATTGCTATTAATTTCAGTTCTCTAAGATGTTGATGTATCAGAATGAGGAATATGACTGACTTTTCTCAGTTTTAACCTGGGAACTTTTAATTACTCCTGCCTTCAAAAAAAACCCTCACATCATTATTCTCTTCTTCATCTTTCTACCGTCCTCCTCAGAATTTCCTACTCTTTTTCCCTGTGGAAAATTTGCTGCTGTAGCCATAACAGACAAAGAGAGGCAGCTTGCTTTGAATGCAACAGCCACCTTAAACCAAAACAGGTGTTGTCTAATTCTAATACCCGATTTCTGCTAGTTTTATTTGTCAAACATTACTGTGATGCTCAGTCAACCTAAATATAGGAAAAGATGAAAAACAGATGTTAAGTGGTAGGAGGACACACATAGCCCTTAAACAATGTCACCCTGTTAGGAATACTGACACCACCAGTGGGTTAATGTGAAAAGAAATTAATTATCACAGAGAGGAATTTGGAGATATTTTGCAAAACAAGTTATTTGAAATCATGCTAGAACACAGCAACACGAACAAGAAAATGAGATTTTGCTTCTGGACACAAAACAAACTTAGATGTGTTAGAACTACTTGTGTTTCTTCCCAAATCAAAGCAGTGCAATCACTGCAAACAGAAACTCCTTCTAAGAAAGAAAAGTAGCCTTTTAACACCAGGCCCAGCAAACCAGAACAAATGCAATGTTAAAATGTCTCATTGGAGAAGCATGTTAATTTGCACTCAGGAAACTGATCTCCTGATTCAAGAAAAGAGTAGAACAAAAGCTGTTTCAGGGAAATTCTTTTCCATTGTGAAGTTATGTCATTTCAGGAAGACTGGCAAAATCAGCAGTGAGTAACATACCTTTCAGAAAGAAAAGAACTTTCATGAGGAGAACTTAATATTTGACATGTCTGTAGGCTGGCAACAGCTGATGAGGGGAGTTGACCCGATTGCAATTTGTCTGCAGCAGGTAAATTTGCATCAATTATTACGTGGCTGTCTATGTACTTTCTTCCAATTTTCGTACTCAGGACGTTCGTCAAGATAACTTTGGGTTGCCTGCCATACATATAACAGTAAACCATAAGTACTGCACTGCAATCTAGAGAAACAAGCTTCTTGTTAAATTCATGTATCCTACAGGCTTGATAATTAAACATCAATATTTTTAGTACCTTAGAGGCAAAAAAAATCCCATTAAAGTGCAAGGAAAACAGGTAAACACAAAAGGTAAGAAAACTAGCCATGTAATTTTATAATTTTACCTTAGAGGCAATGCAGTGTGCATAGTAACTGGCTAACATATCCTGCAGTTTAAAAACTGGTAAATATTTCTCTCTAAACAGCTTTCATGTAGTATCTGTACACATTTGTCAGAACTCTGGAACAAACAATCTTGATTTTCCTGTGAACAAGAAGCCTCCAGTAAAACAGAGCATATTTTCTAAAGCACCTAGTGAACAGGTAGAAAACTAGCATGCACACAAAAGGTAGCATTAGATTTTATTCCACTCCTCAAATATGAGGTAGCACTCTACAGTATTGCAAGACCCAGAAAAATACCTGCAGGTGTTAAAACAGAAAAGCATCAAAAAGAAGCCAAGCAGAAATATAAAGATGCAATTCCTACTTGAACATGCACACAATGTGTAAGAGCAGCTCAACTTATTTCATACAATGTCACAGCAGCCAGCTTGTTCTATAGCCCATATCCACTTCCTTTCTCAGACTGGGATTTAAATGCTACCACTTCCATTGCAATTTATTTTGGATTAGGTTGTAAGGCTATGGCCTTTTTGAATGTGTTTTGAACAACACGGCCTTTTGAGTATTGACTGCATAATTCTCCTGTTGTCTGTGTTTATCCACAGAGCACACTCCAGCACAGATGCTGTGATGTCTGGAGAGCACTCAGATCTCCTCTTGCAAGATATCAATTTGCTTTTCATCAAGAGGCTGCCTTCCAGACACAATTGCAGAGACCCACAGGAGATAAACAATTAAGAGATACAACTTAAAGATGAAAATTCTAATACTGAAGAACATGTAGACTGGATGTAACCTCCAAAAAGGAAGCCCCTAAACTGTTATCAGAAGCTCAACAGAAAATCCAGAGAATAAAGCATTCACTCTAGCCATACTTTTCCCTGAACATCTACAATTGACCATTGCTTGCAGGGCTGCAAAGAAGATACTAGACTTGATATGGTTTTCTTCTGATCATTTATGCCAATTTTCCTATTTTCATGAGTAGTCTAAAGCAGTAACAGTGAAAATACACCTTGGTATCTCCTCTTAGAAAAGCACTGCAGTTAAATTCCCAGTTCTGAAGCTCCAACTATTTCTATTCAATTTCACTAAAAAATTACTTGGAATTATGAATTACAAAGTCAGTAAAAATGCCCTACTGAAGTTAAAAAAGTATCTATACTTTGGTAGTTCTGCTAGATTGGCACTGAAGTCTTCACACAAAGAATTAATCTGCATTATAGCCAGTAACTTGGACAGTTTTCTTACAGCATCATAAGGATTGGAAAAGATCTCCAAGATAACAAGTCTTCAACTGAATACCACCATGCCCACTAAATCATACTGCAAAGTGCCATGTCTACTTGGTTTTAAACACTTTCAGGGATGGTGACTCCACCACCTCCCTGGGCAGTGCTGAACCACTCCTTTCAGTGAATAAATTTTTCCTGATATCCAGCCTGAACCTCCCTGGCACAACTTATGTCCCTTTGTCCTGTTGTCTTGGAGAAGAGACCAACACCCACCTTGCCACGGCCTCTTTTCATGCAGTTCTAGAGGGTAATAAGATCTTCCTTCAGCCTTCTTTTCTTCAGACTGAACAAGCCCAGTTCCCTCAGCTGCTCCTCATAGGAATTATGTTCCAGATCCTTCAGCAGCTCCGCTGCCCTTCTCTGGACTTGCTCTAACACCTCAACATCTTTCATTAAATGAGGGGCCCAGAATTGGACACAGCACTCAAGGTGTGGCCTTCACAGGGGGACAATCACTGCCCTGCTCCTGCTGGCCACAATACTGCTGACACAGGCCAGGTGCCACTGGCCTTCTTGACCACCTGGGCAAACTCTGGCTCATTTTCACCTGCGGTTGACCAACACCACTAAGGCCTTTTCCACCAGGCATCTTTCCAGCCCCTCTTTCCCCAGCCTGTAGTGCTGCAGAAGGTGGTGGCGACCTAATGGCAGGACTACAATTCCAACTTTTTGAATTTATAAGCTGATAAGCACTGTAGATCATAGATGATTTGTCAGGATTTATTTTATTTTCAAACCTCTGAGAACTAGACTTGTTTTCCAAGAGCTGGTCCTATGAAGGCACTGAAGTTCAGGCTAATTTTTTGGGTTTTAAAGATTACTGAAGCAAGAATTGGGTTTTTCCTACTGCATGTCCTGCATAGCAAAAAAAATTGTTCTCACTGTAGAGTAAGTCTCTTTTTAATAGCTAGGGAAAAAAACCTTACTACTCACATAGCTGTTACACACATGCTACAGTAACATTTCTTAAGCAAAGGGCTGCTATTCCTCAGTGAGTTTACATCTGCAAGCAGCTGTAATTGTCCCACTCACATGCTGCCTTCAGATCAGCAGCCTGGTTACATGGTACCAGTGGCAAATACAGCTATGGCCTGGAAACTTTTGTTGCTGAAGGACAGACATGCTTGCACCTAAAATGAAGCAAGCTTTGCACTGGAAATCTATACAAAGGAGAGGAACCTTTAACAACAAGGATGTCAATGGTATACACTCATCAGTGCCAGGCCAAGGCATCACTTCTTATCTGGCACCAGGTTTTGACTGAAGGTTTTGAACCAGTTATGACCAAACCTTCAGAGCAGAAAAGGAGCATAAGAGCTTTCAATGGCTTCCCTTTCTAAAAGGAGTATGGCCTCTGGCAGTGTTTCTTGAAAATCATGTCACTAAGACTGGGAGTACAATAGATTCAGGGAAAGCCTAAACCTAAGCCAGCCTGTACATCTGTAAACAATGGTTGTGACACAAATCCCTAAATTATTTGTTAAACTGTCCACAGAATAAAGTGAGCAACTCAAGCAAAAGACATTTCAAAAGATTAAAGTAAGTGTCAAACAGAAAGAAGCAAAGTATACATTAAAAGCAAGTCCCACAAGCAGACCCAGCAAGTAATTTGCGTAACAGTAACACTGGAGGCATCTTGGTGAAGGAAAACCAAAGACAATTATTTTAGTTTCCAAAACAAGTACCTACCATAGTCTCTTATCTACCTCCCAAAAACTGAAAAAAATACAAAAGCAAAGGTAATGAAAACATAGTTATGCATGTAATGATGGAATAAACAAAAAACATATTAAGAAAAATGCTGTTAGCTGCTCCTGACAAGTCTCATTTTGCTTTTCACTGGCAATAAAAAAAATATCCTACCTTATAAACCACAGGAACAAAACTTATTGTTTATACCTCTTTGAGGAAAAATGTTTGACCTCATTTCACACAATAGTCACAGCTGCTTGATATAGTTCCCTACCCAACGTTCATATTGTGTACACACACCAGTGCTGGAACTGCTGTCTGCAATTCATTCAAATTTGTATTAAAAAGTGATCAAAATGAGACAAGGAGACTATTGGCTCATTTGGGACTAAATTACTATTAATTGTCTACACCACTGTCTTCATGGCTATATTCTTTTACTAGTAAACCCAAGTTCTGGGAAATAAATATTTTGGCAGTGGGATGTCACTGTACTGTTTGAGGGTTGTTCCCTCAGCTCTCATACAAGCTGAGGGTCTGTCCTGTGTTTACAGAATAAAGCCACTGATAGACCTGATGTATATTCAGTTAGCTGAGCTTCTGCAGCACATGCACAGCCCAGGAGCCCCCTGACCTTTCTGAGCCCAAAGGAATAACATGACACACTATCATTAATGGGAATCTCTGATTGATGCATTCACTGACAACACTCTCTTGTGAGGAAACCTTTTGATTGTTCTCCTTCAGCTTCAAGGTCCTGTCCTTTCACCAACTGATGAGAAGTCAGTGACCCGCAAACATGAACATCCCTATGAACCTCCTTGCTTTGCTGGACTAGGATGTTATTACTGAACAAATGCACTTGTCAGGGCAAGGGGGATCAGTATGTAAATCATTGCCACAAAAACTTGACTGCTATGGGGTCAGTACCTGATTCAGCTGTAACACATGTTTCACTGAACATTTAAAGAAATGCCAAATTTCATTTGACCTGAAGGAACTGCACACATCTTATTTCAGTACTCCTTCCACCCTCCCCCCTAACTAGGGAGCTAACCCACCCCAGGAGCCCTCTCTGGGATCCCAGACAAACCCCCTGACACTCACCTTTCACAAGCCCAGGAGCAGAGCTGTACAAGTGAGAGCAGCTGCAGTTGCTGCTACAGACCCCCATGATCTCACACCACAGCACAACTGACAGAAGTTGTAAGAAATTACTACCAAATTTGGTAATCCAGAAGTTAAAAAAGCCCCATGTGAATTTGTAGGTTTGTGCTAATATATCTCCTTTGTCCTTTATGACTAAAATTTGCTGGCAGTAACAGTCCTGAAGCAACTCATCCCCCTAAACACCTGAGATTGGCTCCTATCAATAAAGTAGATTGCTTTTAAAATACCAGGAGCTAAAAAATTGGCTCCTATCAATAAAGTAGATTGCTTTTAAAATACCAGGAGCTAATAGGAGTTTGTAATTAAGACTTATTTCCTACTCTGTAATGCAAATGAAAAATTCCTCACTGGGAATAAACACTATTGCATCAGAAAGACTTGCAGCACACAAGTTCACTCCTTCCTCTTTACAGTTTTGTCAGTTCTCAGAGACTCTTGCTCAACAAACACCACCTCTTTAGAACCTGGGTGCTCTTTCCATTTATTGTGCAATGAAGTCCCCATGTTGATTCTGACTTACTGAAAAACACTGAGTACCCAAGTGGAACACTTACTACGAGCTTCATTGCAGACAGGAGAGTAAATTTACTTCACAGAGAGGCTCCAGCTAGTCTCTAGAAACATATCTTTTTTCAAGGGACTGAAAAATGTACAGGTTTAATGTCTAAATACTTGCTGTCTCTTTGCAGTCTAAGTAATTTCTCACTATTGTGCTAGTAACAATTTGTGTAAAAATTATGGAACACCTATAAATGCTATTTGAAAGTCTCTTACATATTGAAATAAACAGAAAATTAATACACAACAGATCTAAAGGTAGCTTTAAAGAAACCAAACTTCTCAATGTTTAAAGATCAGTTCAAAGTTTATTGAGAGACTTTTAGAGATTGATATCTTGACATCACACATCAACCATGTCAAAACATAAATAAAATTCAGGAAACTGCAATTAAATTCTGTTAGGTTGACCCTGTGAGCTGCTCCCTCAGTTAAAAGTTACTGACAGAAGCTTTTTGAGATAAGTGCATGTAAACTGACAGCTATGCCTCTGAGGAGATATGAAAAATAAACTCAGCATCTTTTACAATTTCAGCTCTTCCTTGCAACACTTTGAAGCATTCTGAATATACAGACCAGGCTAAACAATGACTATTCATAAACCACAAACCTACAGAACCCAGTAGTGCCAAAATCTCCTGCATTTTCATTACTTGTGCACTTTCTTTTTAACAGCCTCTCCTGATAAGAAACCACTTATGGGCAAGTTTAGTTGCAGTCAGAAAACAGAGCAGAGAATGCTTATTAATTTATTTAGAATTAAGTGATTTAGGGAATAACAACTGTTTCATTATGGCAAACATATTCATTTTGTCACAAAGTGATTACGTTTCCCAGCTCCTGCTAATAAATCTAGTTCTACATTTTTATTTCCATTTGTCAACTGCAGAAAAAACAGCTTCAAAATTTTCTTGGATAAAACAATTACCTAGCTGATAACTCTGAAGATGGCAATTTTATCTTATAATAGCATATAAATAATTTGCCATAATCTCAAAGAAACGAAGATATTTGCTCTTGGCAACAGAGAAAGAAGCGGCACATCAGCAGTCTTAATAATTTAAGCACCTTGACACTAACACAGAGGTGGAAAAGCTCCCATTTTTTTTACTTCCTTCCACTACTAATTACCATATTGTTTAAGGGATATTTTGATTATTTTAAAGAGTTGATAAAGCCTCGGCTAATAAGTGTGGGCTACAGAACAAAAAGGATGAGAAAAAGAATTCTGAGGAGCTTATTACAGATCTAAAGATATCTAGGGCTAGAATGACAGTTTACACTTAGAGAGCAATGAACACCTTTCAGGACTCCAAGCAGGTTAACAAGCAGTAATTCCTCTAGTAAGCACTCTCACTCTAATGTCACAGATCTTGTGCTGATATTCCACAAAGGAAAGGTTACAGCTGCCATTAGACCACTGAAGCATGATTCTCTGAAGGTGAGCCACCCAACAGCTTGAAAACCATCTCTGCATGACACAAATAATTAGCTAGAGACCAGAGACACTCATCTTCAAGAAAGATGTGAAACCCTGATTATGCAAACAGAGATAAACTAATTTTGAGATGACTTCTTACCCAATTGATTCTTCATCATTAGAGCTGTGTCTGTTGTATTCCCTTTGCCTTTTTCCTTTTGTGGAAGGCTTTCTGTTATTGGCACTTAATTTCCACTAAAACAAAACAAAATTGGCAGATTTCAAAAAACCTGATTATATCGTAAAGGATAATGCACTAGAAAAATGGAGCACTGCAACAATGCAACTGACCAAATATATCAAAGTTATGAAGAGCATACACAGCAATTTTGCAAGTAATTAATTTGCTTGATTTAAAGAATCCATATACCACCTGATCTTGAACAGAACTTTTTTCTCCTGAAGAACTATACAGGACAATTCCATTGCTTCCCGATTTCAAGAGGGACTTTAACAAACACAGACTTAAATATTAGGCCTGTTCCACATAATCAGAAATACACAAGATGCAGAAAGTAGAGGCTAATGCTGTGAATTTAGGCAAATTTTCCAGGCTACAATATGGATATAAAATATACAAAATTCTGAGGAGGAAAAGCAATTTGAAGGTTTGGAACTTAGGTGGCAAACCCCAGAACAGCACGACTTGATTTTTTTTCCACATTCCCTTACCTTACCAGAAAGTACTTATATTTTCAAATTAAGTAAAAGAAGCCCCACCAAAACATAGTTATTGTTGCAATTCCAGAAACATCCAGCCCTCCAACCCCTCTTCTAATCTTCCTCATTTCTTAAAATTCAAAATATAATAAACCCAACAGATGCTTGAAAATTATGGCACTCAGGCTGAAAGCAGACAAACTTATCCTAATTTTTGACTAAGTGTGGTTTGAAAGGGCATCTGGAAAGTTCATGCCCATGCATATTCTACAAATTTTAATGAAGTCTGGAAGGCACATCCCAAATCAAACTGTTCACTACCATAGGGATTAACTCTAATGCAAAATAACCCATTATTAAAGTTGGCAGCAAGAAATTGACTTGACTGGGTTCTCCCCTCTTCCTGCCTTCCAACACCATCTAGTTCACCTCATACCACTGGGTGTTCAAGCACAGGAGAGACCTGTACATCCAAATCACTAAAAACCACACAAAGTTTCTCAAACATGGTGCAAACTCTAACAACTCACGACCAAGTTTTTTAAAGTAGAACATAAAAACTAGCCAGTATTTAAAGCATTTGAAATCCCCTGAAACATGGGAAAGTTTGAAATATATCTAGATATAGGTAGGAAAAATAAGAAACAGAAAATCAGACAACATCCAGGAAATAAAGAATTTTTCAATTCACCATTCAAATCATAATTTTTGTAGAGGCAGACAGGTTGCTGCTTGTAGCCACAGGAGACACCACCTCCCATTTCAAAACCTGACTGCAACTGGAGGCTCTGCTCACTGAAAGCATTACCAGTACAGAACACAACCCCACAGCGAGTCTCTACTGCAGCATTCTCAAATGTCCTGGCCTACCAAGAGACCTGGGTCACATTACCACTACTCTAAGTCAGGAGAAATTCCTACCTTCCTTCACTACACCTTTCAACCTCCTCTGAGGGGGAGGAGGTCTGTTTGTCCAGGCCCATGATTCTGAAAGCACTAAAGCCAGCAACAAACTCTGGATGCTGAGCTGAAGGAAACAAGAGCAGCAAAGTATGTTTCCAACACTTGACATTTGAAATGCTTACGAAATTTGGAAAAGATTTATAGAGGCAAATATCTGCTTCTGTATGTGACTGAGATGATCCAGACAATCAGTTATGATAAATGCCATAAGACTCTTACAGTCTTTTGGTCTTAATACAGTTATTTCTGTATTAGCACCTAAAATTCTGTCAAGAGGCATAGAGTGCTTCATATATTCTCTTAAAAGCTTAAGCTCCTGCATAACTGAAAACTTAATGTAAAAGTTATTTCTATATAACAAAAAGTTTGGTAAGTGATCTGAATATAACCTAAAAGTTCAGCAGTCAGAAGACAATCAACTAAAATATATTAAATATCATATTTACCTTTATATTAATGATTTTCAAGATAATTTCAAACTACACTCAAAGAGAAACTGCTTTTCATGATTTAGACTAAGACTCCCATGTCTGTAAATGTATGCTTGCAAACAGATTTCAGACTAATACACTTGCCTCTCTCAAGACAGTCTGGATTAGTTATTGGTCACAGGGCAACACTTGGTTGCCTTGTGAAAAAAAACCAGCCTCCAAAACCTCATGTAACATTCTCCTACACACTTTACACTCTGAAGAACTTCTCTTTACCTCTTTTAAAGGGCAGTCACAATGGTGGGAGCCTGGGAGCCTTGCCAAAGGGGACTGAACCTGGACATCCTCTGACTTGGTGTTTGTTTTCTTCTTTGGTATACGAAACTGAAAATAGATGATGTTACACATGGTAAAACTAAATTATCCACTGGTGCTATGAGCTGACATGCCTCCATGTACAATGTTAACTGGGAAAAATAAAGTTGTAAGGGAAGCCCTGACTTGTGATTTTACTTCAAATGCATTCCTCATTAATGTCTGATCCCAAATCATGTGTCATACCACATGATGAGCTAGTTTTAACACATGAAACCATCTGAAAAAGTTCTATTTCATTAACTTTATATCTTCCAAGGTGACAAAAAGGTGACAACCAATCCACTGGCACCGTCTTCTTGGTTCATTCTGATTTGTTTACACTCCAGGTTAACTGTCTCAGCTTAGAGAATGATAAAGAGAAAACTAAATAGCTGAATGTCATGACCAGGTTTGCTTTCTCAAAAGAAAAAATTCAGGATGAAGAACAATTACATCTTATAATAGTACAAGTATTTTGGTATGATAATTTAGCATTGGGCTTTAATGTTTTCAAAATGGTATAAGCTATTGTTATTGCCAACTCCCACAGAAATGGAGACAGCATTTTGAAAGTATTTATTGAAAGAGAAAGCAGTTAGCAATCGACATGAATTCACCCGTTCAGAAAAAAAATATATGTAGGAAAGAAGGTTTGTTCATTGAAAATCAAAAAAATAACCAAACTAAATTTGTACTAGTTCTTAAGACAAGGAAACAGGATGATATTTTCTATCAGTTAATTAAACCAGTTTAAGTGTCAACTGAAAGAATAAAAGTGCAAGCATTGTTATTTCTCCAGGCATCCTGAGAAGCAAAACCTTACATTACAAATACAACCAGATGATAATGTATCAGAGAGGGAATGCAACATTTACACATCTCTGAATCTAGCTCAGGCAGGAAAAAGCTGAAGCTACTCCATATGATGGACAGTGTAAAGCATCCTATGAACTTGATTTGCAAGCCACCAGATGCCTTGCATTGTAACATGAAATTAAAAGCAGGGATTCCAGAACAGTGACTCCAACAACCTAATTATTAGCACCTTAACTACATTCATTAGCTCAGCAGGTAGTCCTTCAGACAGACCATAAGGAAGTATGCTGTACCATAATGAGATAATATTTCAGTCCTTCAGTCTAAATCCTGAGTGCTCTTACTCCTTCTCTACACTTCTTTGAAACTAAGATTAAAGTTTTTTGTAATTAGACCCAAATTTCTATACAGTATCTCAGGCTGCCTTTGATGGTCAAACACTCCTTTAATAACAGTTTCTTCAAAGTCTAAAGGATACAGATGTCAGGCACAGGTAACAACTTCTCAGACGATTACCTCCCTTTTCAATCAACATGGAAGGATTGAAACAAGACATTTTCTTATTCAGCAGCTCCTACAAGTAGATTGTTTCAAATTTGTTTTATTTGGTTTTGTTTTAGAAGGGGCCTATAAACACGTTTATCAGTCAGAATGCATATTTCTGATCTGCACTGTAACAGCTAGGAACACGTTTCTTACTTCAGACCTCCACCTGCTGCCTGACTAGCAGCTTCTGTTATGAGATTCCAAAGATCACACAGTTATCTAGAATTTTAACATACATTTAAAATTAAAGAGGTTCTGATAACTTCTGTAATGACGTAAGAGACAACATTAAGAACAGATAAAGTCAGACTCAGTAAAAAGAAGAGACAACTGACAGAAAGGGATAAAAAGCACAAGATACATTAACCAGCAACATTTTCAGCTCACCACACAGCATCTTCCCAATGCTTGCACTCATTAAGAAGATGTTGGTTTACAGCACCCACAATTAACTTACAGACCAAGCACAAAGTCAACAGGCAAAGAGAGGTCTGAATCTATGCTAAACACAAGGTATACAGTTGCCTCAGCTTTTCCCAAGTAAAAGGTGACTAACTCTACACATACATGTGCGTACACACTCGTCAGCCTCATCTAAATCAGCAATACTTTCCTGAAGGTTCCCACCTGTAAAAGCAAGGGCCAGAGAAAGTGCATAAACACAGCGCTGGAAACAGCTCATTTCTAAACCACTAGATCCCCCAGACCTCACCCAATCATACCTGTTCCTATGTCTACCATTTGTTCTCTCCAGTACTCCCACTGCTAGAAGAGGCTTCTTATGCTAGTGTGTATTTTTTCCTAAAATATCCCTGTTAGAAGCAGTTTCTAGCAGTGTACATCTCTGCAGATAACCAACTTTCACAGAGTTTTGCAGCTGTTCTACTTACTTCAAATTACTCTAAAATTTTAGGTGGTAGCCTTGGTCTTAAAATAACTTGGAAAACATCCTGTTTATGTGTAATCAAATGCTAAGCCTATAATGTATTAATAAATGTACAATAGTAGACATTAGTATTGACTACTACCACAATAAACAGTTTCCCAAGCAAGCATGATCCAACAAAGTGAAGAATCAATTTAGTTGTGCAAACACATCAGAACACCCTAGGATATCCACAGCCTCAAAATAAAACGTTGAAAATTTCAGGAACACTTACATCGACGTGACTTGACGATGATGTTCTTCCTGACATGGTTTTCTCTACTGGAAAAAAATACGAAGAAAAAAAAAGAAACTTAACAATTTCTGGTTTATTGATTAAGAGGCAAGTAGAACCACAGTAGTAGGCACTAAGAAAGAACAAGAAAATAATTTTTCAGCAATCTAGAACAAAGAAACCACATTCATAACATGGATCAGGTTGCCCAAAGCCTATTCAACCTGACCTTGAAGACTCCCAGGGATGGGACATCCACTGCTTCTCTGGGCAACCTGTTCCAGTCTCACCATTCACATTGTAAAAAATCAATCTACACCTACCCTCTTTCAATTTATGACCACTCCATCTTGCCCTGTCACTACAGGCCTTGGTAATAAGTAATTGACAGCAATACACCTGGGCAAGGCTCTGGATTGTCAGTATAGACTAAATTTTTAATGAAATTGTCCTAGAATCTATCCTTAGTTATGACATTTACTGATTAACTCCTTGCTGCAGGCACACAACTAATAAGAAGTTGACACTTAGACTATAGAGTGAAAAGGAGTAAAAGAGGACATCTGTACCACTGCAAGGGCTCCTAGAATAAGTAATAGACAAGGAACCCTGTTAAACCTACAAACTTCATCACTAAAAGAACACAGCCTCAGAGATTCCAGCATTTATAGGTATTCTCTTTATACATATTCTATATGACACTGGCATAAGACCTCAAAAGATTACAGCTAGTTTGCAGTCTCTCGAGAAGGCAAGTTCGGGGACTTTTACTTATCTCGGAGGTTTTTTTAAGTTAAGAGCCATAGGCCCGCAGGGTGGGGAAGGGACCGATAAAGAAAAGCCAAAGCAGTGCCTGTTCCGACGCCTGCGAGGAGGAAGCGCGGACGCACGGGGCCCGCCTGACGGCTCGGGGGAGCGGCACCCCCAGGAGCGGCAGCGAGCGAGCTGCACCGCCTGAGCCCGGCCCGGCACCGGGCCCCGAGCTCCGCACCCCGGCTCCCCCCGCTGGGAAGGGAACAGCTTCCCTCTGGCAAACCCGCAAATCCCGACGGCCTGAGCCAGCAATTCCACCTTTTCACACTCTCTCCTCAGCCTTCTCCCAGAGACGCAGCAACGCCGCCACCAGCCCTCCCTCCGTCCCTCGGTGCCCTCCGCTCAACCGCGCTGCCGGCTCCGCTCGTTCGCGGCAGACACCGCGGCCTCCCCCAGAACGCTGCCGGCGGGCTGTAGCCCTGCCTTCCTCCCCCCTCCCCCGCCGAAGGGCCGGCAGCGGGCGGGAGGGAACGGCCCCAGTATCGGCCCCGGTATCAGCCCCGGTATCAGCACCGGCACTCACTGCCACTCCGGAGCTGTTTACCCGGGCCGGCCCCGCCGCCGCGCCGCCGCCTGCGCAGCTTCCCCGGCTACTTCCGGGCCGGGCACCGCCCCGCTGGGCCGTGCCGGAGCCACCGCCCGGCCGCGGCCCCTCAGGCCCTCCGAGCTTTAACCTGCTCGGGATGAGCTCCGTACTGACCCGCTGAAAGCCACTAAAGAGCCGAGGAGCTGCATTACTTGTAAAGGAGCAATAATGAACCTAGGCTAGCCCAGGTTTAAGTTGTACCTTGCTAATGACATTTCCCTCAGCTGAGGCCAGACCCCGCCAAATTAATCAAATTAACGCCCTACCGGGGGGGGATGCACAGCCGGGGAGAGCCCTTATAACCCTGCTGGTCGTGGTTTGCAGCCGCTGCCCTTTGAAATCCTCCTGCAACCAAGGCGAGAGGAAGATTTGTTGGGTGGGGTTTTTTTTGCTGTGTTTTTTTCAGGGCAGCTTCAGAATTGTAAGTTTTCTGTGGTGCTTTCTGCTTTGTTTTCTCCGTGGTAGTGGGAGTTGTAACTGGTGTGGATGAATATTTGGTTTCATACTCGAGGTGTAGCTCTAGCTTACTGTCAGGCGTGAATTACAAACATGAGGGGTTAGTTTGTAACTTGGAACTACTGGGGTGCTTTAGGTGGCCACAAACCATCAGCTACTGACAGATCTTGTAGATGTATGCCCTAGTAATGAAAACTGAAACCATGATTTGGGTTATTTTTTTTCATACAGAGGACTTGTCTAGACTCCCAGAGTGAAAAAGATTTCCATCTATGATGATGACAGATTTTACAGAAGAGCATATGGTAATATTGGGCTTTACTAGAATGAAGTGGTTTTAAATGGAAAACAAAGTAATCTTTATGGATCTTATGTAGTACTTATACTGCATTGGTGTTTACAATATGCTAAATGCTGCAACAAGTACCAGCTGAATTTACATCTGAAGCATTTTAGAATCTGACTAGAAAAGTGGGAGGAAGGGAAAGAGGGATTATTTTTCCCCAAAAGCAAATTTTTAAAACTAAGGTAGTAATTGTCAAGGCCATTGTAAATGCAATATTCAAGATTTTATATGCTAGCATATAAAACCTTGAATATTGCATTTATATATATAGACAGTGAAATACAAACAGCTATCAATGCTGATTTAGAATGCAGACTTACAACAAAGAAGTGCATGCATTATGCAGCTGTATCTGGAACAACCTGTAATTGCTACTTTTTAATTCTATAATTAATTGTGTTACTACAATAAAATCAGTTCTCTGGACTAATAAGTATATAATTCTAAGCAACTATTTAAGTAAACTCCAAAATGATAACCTATCATTAATTGCCTCAAAACTTTTCATTTTGTATCCTGAAGGCAATTTTAGGAAGGAAAGTCATATGTGCACTTCATGTAAAACTGTGTTTGTTTGTTTGCGCTTCCTGAAATCTTCAGCAACCATTCACAATGCTTTGTAAAGTAGATGTTCAGGGTTTAATTTGGAATCACACATCCTTGTTTTGGAACTGAAAAAAAAATGTTGCTGTTAGTAGCTGAAGTAAAAGAATAGTAATCTCCTGTTCAGAGTATGCTGGGAAATTAGTCTCTCCAATCTTTTAGGGGTGAGGAGGGAAAGGGACTGAGAGGTGGTCCCCGGCATGCCACTCCAAGGAAAAGGCACCTACCTATTTCTAATTCTTACAGAAAGCTTTCTGCTTTTCTTCAAACGCATCTTTCCTTAAAATATACCCATTTTTCTCCCACTTGGTCTCATGGGAACAACAACTGGAATATCGGTAGTTTCTTTCCCACTAAGTATTATCTCTTTTGCATTAATTGCCCATATTTCAGTAGTATAGCAAACAGACTGTTTTCCCATCTCCTTTGTGTCTTTCATGCCTTCCTGCAGAATGAAAAAATCATAGATGAATGGGTGCCCTTGCATTTTCTTTGTGCTGTTTCCATTTCAAGAAACTGGCAAGAGAGTAATAAATGGACTATATATCATAGCATATGATTTTTCCCCTTTTTCTATGTGTACTGATTATATGAGGTAAAAAAGGAGAAGGCATAATTTTCTAGCCTACTCTCTATTATTTAAAGACAGGAATGACCATGAAGAGAGGACTTAATAACACTGGCCCAGTGGAGATTACTTAAAAAGAAAATACATATGGTGTTTTATGTGTTGAAAAGCAAAAATGTTTTTGTTTGGTTTTGTTTGGGGTTTTTTGTTTGTTTTTTTTTTTTTAATTTAGGAGTGTAAGAAATAATTTTGCTAAGCACCTTACCTCAAGGAAACTTGCATTCCTTGAAAGAGTTGGGTTCCAAATCAAGTCGCTTACATGAAAATATTCAGATCCCTTTTTGTCCTAGTAACTGGCTTTATCAAATGGTACAGCGACTTTTAATATAGAATGTAATTTACTGTGTTCTATAAAACTTCTTTTAGTTCAGCAAGAAAAACTTAAAGGTATACAGTCTAACTTGCCAAATGTGACTTGATTCAGACCGTTTACAGGAAAAAAAAATTACTGTATTAGGACTAAACTCCTGTAAAGGTAGGATTCTGACCACACCAAAGGTTATACCCTGTTTGCTGTTCTATAGCCAGTGACAGTCAGTAGTAGATTGAAGAATTACTAGGAAAATAGAAGGTTATGCTAAACTTAATTTTTCGGCTGCTCAAAAATCACTTTCTGGTATAATTCATTTCAGTCATAAGAGATAATCTGAATTTGGAGATCTCAGGCCAACCTCATGATAGTTTGCTGCCTGGACTTTCTTTTCTCCTGCTCCTGGATCACAGTGGCTACTTTATTCTGTCATCCATTCCTCTATTTCCATGTGGCAAGTTCTTGCAAAGATGAATGACTCATTAGAGTGATTAGCAGAAAGCAAGCACCTCATTATTATCTGTTCTAGTGCAGCTGAAGGTAGAACAACATGGAGAGTATGCTGGTACACAAGCAACAGGAAGGTTTAAGTCTGTAGTAAGCACAGCTTATTTTCTTTAAAAGCTCAGGATGCAGTTATGACGCTTGGACTATGTCCAACTGCCTAGGCCTGTATTTCAAAGGTGGCCTTGAAACTCAGTGGAGTTCCAAGATAATGGCTAGGAGACAGCACAATAAAAGTTGTTCAAGTGAACAATGAGCCATGTACATGTGCCTCCTTCTTAAAGCCCTTAATTCAAACTACCTTAACAGATCTTTAAATAAACATGCTCCTTACAAATTTTTAACTACCAAACTGAAATAAGGTGTAATAAAGGCAGAGGAGTTACTGCTGTTGGAACTTTGAAACTGACATCTCTAAGAGGTTTTAGAAGCAGCTGGTTTGCTATACATCACCATGAAATACTCTGGTTTAACAAGTATTTAATTTGTAACAGTTTTTAAATCTAAATTCTAATGCAGGGAGGGGTGGGGAGACAGGTGTTGTGTGGAGGTCTATCACTACTTAAGAAGACAATAATAGTCTTCTTAATTTGTAGTGGTTACAAATACAGCGTGAACTCAGTTTGAGGAAACTAACAGAGGGTTCCAAGTATCAAGAGGAACTAAAATATGACTTCAATAGAAAAGGGGAACTGAGGCACCTGGATACAAATGAGTCCTTTGTTTTCAATTACTACAAGAATGGACATGAGCAGAATCATGAACGCTACGAAGTTCTGGGACATTCTATTACCCAGTATGTTTATGAGCTCCTGGAAAGAGTCTGCATGCTGCAGAAGGTTTATATTCCTACAGATGCTACAGAGGATGAACCAAGAAGCTTCTTTTTCATGAGCAAGGATGCATTAACAACTTCCTCTAGCCTAATTATCTTTCTTCAAGACCATGGAGCTTTTTGTGCTGGACAGTGGGGGCAAAGGGCAATTGTCAGTGAGGGCTTGAAACATGGAACACAAATACCATTCATCAAAATGGCCCTGCAGAGCCACTGGGAAGTGATTGTACTGAACCCCAATGACAATTTCACTGATATGAACACTGAAAAGGAGAGATTTTCTGTCAGACAGTCTGCCTGTTCGATCCCCAAGAGGGGTAGCAGCAGCCCCGAAGAGCACACTGTGTATGTATGGGATCATTTCATTGCAAAGAGTGCAGCCAGCAACATGGCCTTCATTGCCCATGGCTATGGTGGGTTGGTGTTTGTTGATCTGCTGGTGCAGAGAAAACGTGAGGTGATGAATAAAGTGTACTCTGTGGCATTCATTGACTCCACACACAACATACAGCATCAGAGCAGACACGATCCAGAAATACGGGAATGGATACACAAAAACTGCCGAGAATGGGTGTCAAACAGCAAACCCCTAAATAAAACTGTGCACTTTCTCATGAGAGTAAATTGTCCTACTTTCTCTGCTGGAACAGAAAAGTATGGTTTAGCACCCTCCTGCTGTTTACAACCCATCTTTAAGTACTTGAAGAGCATGCTGAAAGCCAAGATCACAAGAGCCTTGAGGAATTCACCTGTTGAAACCAGAAGCAGCACAAGAAAGAAGACAGGCAATTAATAAAGGTACACTGGTTTGTTCTTGATAGTGGTCTCTTCCTTTCATAAGTGCCTCTGCACGTTTCAGTCACTTAAGCACCTTCATCTCACTGTGGAGAAAATCACAGTTCTAAGTTTGAAACTATGTTTGGTTTTGAGAAGTCTCCCCTTTCTGTTTGCACCAAAAACACCTCTTTGGTGACTCAATTCATGACCCGCTGCACACACAAAAGATGCATGGCCCAATGAACATGAGAACCAAAAGTCCTACTAAAATATAAAACCCTATTTTTAGAAGCTCTTTCCACGATGGAGAAAGATCAAAAAATCCAACAACATCATCGATCCAAGATCCAGTGATCTCCCCAAGCTTTTTTATACTTTCCTCTATCTTTTTGATGTTCTCATTAATTCACTTTGAGTGATCTGTCAGGTTCATGTAGCACATTCCCTCAAATTCCTCACATCCGTGTCCATGTGCCAGCAGCAGATAATCGATTGCTGCTCTATTTTGAAGAGTTGCCCGTCTCACACTGTCAATGTCTTTTAACATGTCACTCAGCGCAAGAGAAACGGCTCGAGCATGTTTGCTCAACCAACAACCCATGTGGTCCCATTGAGTCAAGGCCACCCCCGACGCTGTCTGAGGTGAGAAAATTGCAACGGCAATTCTCCGAGTCTTGTCCCAAGTGTTTACCTCATCATCACAATTTGGACTGTACTGTTCCAATGATCTTTTCCCTTTATGCTTTTGCTCTTTCAATGATTTCGAATCAGGTGACAACAATGAAATTTTTCCAATGCTGCATGGACTGCCTTTGACATTTGCAGGGATGCTATGCCAAATTCTGTCCCCACAAATGAAAAAGATCCCCTGTGGCAATTGTGCTGGAACTTGGGGCAATGCTTTGGTTGTCGTCTTGGTGTATTTGCACCAAGCCGATGCATTTTTGTAAAAGGCATGATTCAAAGTGACATCAATGGTCTTATTTTTTGCTTTTGTCACATCCGAAATTTCGAATTTCATGCAAAGTTCCATTGTCGTGGACCCAAAAATTTCCACTTCCTGAGGTTCAGAGGAAGCCGCAGGAAGGAGTTTTGTCCAAGAACACCACTCATTCATAGGATCCATTATGACCTGTGAGACTTTTACAGGAGTGTGTTTTGGAACCGGCCATTCGTCCACTGGCAATCCAACCATGCATGTTGAAAATGGTCTCCCTGGCGTTGAGTGTGTCAAGCAAATGCTATCGAGATTTGCTGCCTGAGACAAAGCTTCCCAAATGTTCTGTTTTGGTTGGACAATGGGCAAATCCACCCCATTGCTTAAAGCAATAGGTGGAAGAATGAGGCATACGAGCATTACCAAGCTCATGGCTTCAACCTTCATGAGAAGCTTTGCCATGTTTTTGACACCCAAACCCCAAAAGAAACCCCCAAGTCCTTGTTCTTTTATGTCTTTTCTGAGTCAATGTCTGGAGTCTGGTTCTCTTCCGTCTGCGTGCTCGCTTCTCTGTTTCCAGGATCAGTGTCTTCTTGCTCTCGAGTCCGATATGGCTTCACGTGTCGCGCTGACACCCACTTCAGACCTCGCCCTGTGGAAACACAAGCGAAACCCTTGCCCCATGTAATTAATTTGAAGGGACCTTCTATTTGTCCTGTCTCTGGGTTTCTGATCAAAACTAAAGGATTCTCCCTTAGTTTTGCCTGAGAGCTGTTTGAAAAGTGTCTTAAAATCGGTGGATTGGGCTCTGAAGAGGAGCTGTTGAGAAAATTCAATGCATACAATGCCTTCTTCAACCTCATGTGAGGCGTCGCCTCTGGCTCCCCCCTTTTTTGTCTATCCAAAAGGGATTTCAGAGTATGATGTGTTCTTTCAATGATTGCTTGACCCGTGGGGAATATGGAATACCAAATATGTGTCTGACACCCCACTTTCTCAGGAATTTGTCAAGCACCTTCCCTGCGTATGTTGGGCCATTGTCTGTTTTTATCTCTTGAGGTACACTTAATGATGCAAATGCTGTCGACAGGCATGTTCTGCTGTTTCTCCTGTATGTGCTGATGCAAAGACTGCTCCTGAAAATGTGTCTACTGAAACATGAACATTTTTGAGCTTTCCAAATGATGGATATTTTGTGACATCAGCTTGCCACAGTTGAAGACTTTGCAGTCCCTGTGGATTGACTGCTCCTGTGGAAGCAGGTGGCTGCACAAGCTGACAGTCTGGAGAAGCACTAATGATTTCCCTCACCTGGCTCTTTGAAAGACTAAAGGATTCCAACAGTGCCTGTGCATTCTGATGAAAAAATGCGTGGCTTAATCTTGCCTGCTCAAAAATGTCCGGTAGGGTTTGTGAAATGGGCATTGTCAACCTGTCTGCCAGGGCATTCCCTTCTGCTAGAATCCTGGAAGCAATGTGTGTGCTCTGATGTGAGTGATGAAGTATTTATGTTCTCTGTTTTCTAGCAATATTTTCATGCCTGACAAGTATGAATATAAAATTTCATTGCTGGTTTCTTTCAAAAGTGAACCTTCCAACCATTTGACCACACCCGCAACATATGCAGAATCTGTGATCAGATTGAGAGGTTGTTTGAACAACAACAAGGAGCACCCAATGGTACTGCTGCAGAGGCGTTTCCTTGTTGATGCTTGGAACGGAGAAGGCAAGTCTTGGAGCATCATCTGGATGTAGCAGAATGCTGAAGAAACAGTCCTTGAGGTCAATGACCACAAGCGGCCAATCTCTGGGAATCGTTGAGACTGAGGGAAGTCCCAGTTGAAGTGGTCTCATGTCTTCGAGGACTTCATTGATCTTCCTGAGGTCGTGCAACAGTCTCCACGTGCCTGATGCTTTCTTTCAGATGACGAACACTGGAGAGTTCCATGGACTATTTGTTGGCTTGATGTGTCCCTTTTGCAGTTGTTCTTGGACTAGGTTTTTCAATGCACTCAACTTTTTTTGCTCAAGGGGCCACTGATCCACTCAAACTGGATCATCTGTCTTCCAGGTTAACTTCAGTGGCGAGTGCCGCAGTGACCCCCACTAAAAATCCACCTCCAACTTCGTGCCCCATTGTGCTAAAAGGTCTCTTCCCCATACTGATGGGCTTCTGCACAACAAAGGGACGAATGATCGCTGTCTTGTTTCCTGGTTCTGTGACAACAATGGAATTCTTACTCTGCAGGCACAGAGAACTTCCCCCTGTGCCTGTGAGGGAACCCAAGGGCGCAATCAAACTCCATTCTCGAGGCCAAATGATGTAGGATATAACTGTGACGTCTGCCCCTGTGTCAAGCATTCCTCTGACGACGATTGTTCTTTCTCCACAGGTCAACTGACAAGTGACAGTGGGTCAATCTCGGCCTATATGTTTCATCCAGGAAGTATGTACTTCCACGTGTTCCTTTGAAGGAAATCCTTCTTCATCAAACAATGGCATGACCTGCTCTGTGGCGTGTGGTGGCAAAGCAATAGTTTTTACTACCAGGGTGTTTTCTGCCACAATCAATGGTGGTTGAAGAGCCTTGGCTAAAACCGTCAACTCTTCGTTTCGATTTGCTGAAATGATTGAAGGATAAATGACAAGCCCGAGGGTAATGCTTCTGTCTTTACCAATTATTAAGAAATCTTGTCTCTTGGGTGAAGTCCCGTTGACACCTGTTGATATCACTGTGTGACTTCCATCCAAGAAGCATGTTAACTAGGAAGCTGCCAATGTGCACTGCGCTCCTGGTGGGAGGAGTTCTGGGTCACTGGGGATTCTGCTGATGACTTTGCTGAGGGAATCTGTCCAACGTTCTCTGATGATTGTCCTGTCTGCTCTTGTGTCATCGCCATCACTTGTGTCGGCACGCGCTGACGATGTTGCGTGGTCTTTTTGGCATTTCCCAGACACTGTAGAGGTTTTCCATCCACATCCGTTTGAGAATAACATTAATTCGCAAGATGTCTTCCTCTTCTGCATCTTGGACAGAGTGGCCTTTCAGTCTTTGGCACTTGCACTTGCGGGCAGTTCTTCTTCATGTGTCCAAATGCTCCACACCTGTAGCATTGTCCGCCAGATGAGCTGCTCTTCTTTTCAATGCTTGCTAGAACTTTGTCCATCTTGTCGATCTTCTCATTCTGCAAATGAAGTATTCTTTCCATTTTTTCTCCCAACTGTCCTCCCAGTTGTTCTTCCAACTCTCCTCAGAATTCCTGCTTCACGATGGATGCAACGTGCTGAGGTGTTCCCACTTTGCTGTATGCCTCTACCATTTCTGCCAAAGAAGGTCATCCGGGCATTGCACTGATGACATGTTGGCAATCTGCATTGGCACTGGCATAGGCAAGACTTTCGATGAGATGTGGTTTCACCGCATCATCAGTCACTTGTCAATCCACAGCTTGTGTGAGTCGATCTGTGAATGAGGAAAAAGGTTCAGTGGGACCTTGTCTGACATTTGTGAATGGGATATCTTGTGCTCCTGGAGCAATCTGCAGGATTGCTTTTTGTGCTGCTTCCTTGATGTCATTCAGCACTCGTCTTGGAAGCCTTGCTGCTTGTTTTGTTGGATTGTCATCTGGAGGATCACCTGCTAACTGTGCCACTGTGAGGTTTGCATTTGGTCCACCTTGGTATCTGAGCCCCAGCTCGGCGAGAGATCTTCATCTCATGTCCCACATGAGATTCTGTGTGTTGGTGAGAATCGTTGACACAAGGCATCTGATGTCTTAAGGTGTAAAGTCATACATGTTGAAAGTTCCCTTCAGAAGCTGCTTAAAATATTGTGAATTCAGTCCATTGTCTCTGATGGCTTTAGCTAATTCTTTGACTACCTCGTGATCCAGTCTATCCCACCTTGGATTCTGACCCTGTGCATTGTATGTCACTGGCATTGTGATGTCTCCTGAACCTTGCAATAAGTCTTTTTATTTTCCTAATTATTTTCTAATATCTGTCCAATCTGTTGTTTCAACTTCCTCTTCTTCTGGAACCTGCATCTCCATGGGTATCTGCATGTACAGTGGAGTTGTAGAAGTCATTGGTGTCTCTGGAATCCGCATTCCTCGTTTTGATGAAGTCTTCAGCCTTGCTCCTAAATCCGGAACAGGAATCTGAAATTCTCGTGCTTGTGTTCCCATGGCCGTGCTTAAATATTGTAGAAGGTATTTGGCTGCACTCCTTGGTACAGTGATTGTTGGCTTCTGGCCTGAAGAACTGGCTGCTTTTGCTGCTGAAAACATCCATGCTGGAACACCCTCTGAGGCAGTAATGCATATTGTATCATCCTGTTGGTTGTGCCTCATCAGAAGTGTCTTGAGCTTCATGACATTCAGAAGCTGATGAATACTCCATTTGCTGTGTTGTACTTGTCGTTGATTTAGATTTCCTTTCGTATGTAGTTGGGAAAAAATGTTGCAATGTTGCAGTCCCGCCACCAGACGGCGCTGTGGCTTGGCCGACCAGGTCTGGCATGTCCTGCAATGTGGTGACCCCACCACAAGGCGGCGCTGTCGCCCGCGTGGTTGACCGTGCTGGGGGCGCGACCGCGATCGGCTCCTGTTCGGCTGACTGCAGCATTCGCAATTTTGAGTGAGACCGAGACTGTGCGATTTTTGACTGAGCTAGCAGTTGAGATTGGATATGTGTGTGTCTCCCCGGGACTGGAGACTCCCATGTCTCCCACCGCCTCCGCTCCTCCCTCGCCGGCTGGCCCCGCCGCCGCCTGAGGCTGCCGCCGCTGGCCGCCCGCGCGACCACGAGAGAATTTTTCCCCCTCCCCCTCTGGGCCCACTTTGGCGCCCCTTCCCGAGTCTGCTGTTTTCCCTCCCCTACGTCCCTTTGGCTCCTGCGAATCGGGAGGACACGCCTCTAAAATGGCACAGTCCGATTCCTTGAATTCGCTTGGAGACATTTCAGCCCTGAGCTCTCCCGGGAGTGAGAGGGTGTCTGAGTCTGAGCCCGATAACCCTGAAGTATCTGGGGTTTTCGGACGCTTTGGAGATCCCGTGGGCTTTTGGGGTGATGAGGGAATCGGAGGTGATGAAGTTCCCTCCTGCTCCCCTTCTTTGGGAGCTATTTCTGTTTCCTCTGGGACAATTGGAACAAGAGCCGCCCTCCGCTTCTGGCTTTACTCCCCTCCCTCTGCCCCTGTGGGAGTTTTAGCAACCTGCTGTTTGGCAACCTTCCCAGATTTTGCTGAGGTTGCTTCCAGCATCACCCGTGCAGGTGGTAAAAGTTTCATGGCCGTTTCATCTTTTCTTGTGGCCGAATGATAAAGATGTCTGTTGATTTCTTGCCAGAATCCCACTTCAAACAATAGATGTGTCTCTGAGTATGGATAATTACAGTGTACCCATAGCAAAAGATCTTTAAGTTCTTTCTTTGAAATTTCCATCGGGTGTGCCTCTGCCACGCCTTGTAAGGCTGACAAAATCCTCAACTGTTCCTGGGAACATGTTCCCCCCATGTTCTTAATTTTGACCTTCTTACCAAATCCGAGTCGTCAGGGCAGTGTGACGGTCCAACTGGAAAGCGGCCAGCAGGTCACAGGAGAGTGGATCCAGGCGCGCTTTCTGGCTGCGCTCGGGACTGCTCTGCTACGAGTCTCTTCAGCAGAAGCTCTCTGGATGGTCTTGAGAGTGGCTGCTGCTTCTCGCGCTGTCCTGGCTGCTTCCCAAGAGGTTTAGCAGTGCCCCCTTGGAACGTGCCCAGCCAGGGACGCCAGTTCTTGGGTTGATAATTGCTGCCCCGAGATGCGTAGGATGTCTCTGCTTGGGCCCGCGCAACTGAAGAACGAGTCTGGACTCTTCACTTTTTGGTCTTGAGGTTGTTTATTAATTCTTATCTATAAAATTTTATTTCTGCCCAGTGGAGATCCGCTATGCAGGGCAGCCATGAGCACTCTTGACCGCCCCCGAGGTGGTGTTGTCCTTTTATACTACAAACTACGTATACCATATTTACACTTAATTCCCAGTACCTATCACCCATGTTAGACAGTGCACTTCTACTCTAAACCAATCCCAAAGTGCCAACACCACTGCAGAAAATGGAGAACAGGAAGAAGAAGAAGAAGAAAGGCTAGACACACCCAGATTCCTCTATCTTGTCCCCATAACCCCCATACCAAAAATCCTAAAATCTACTTTTTCACCCTGTGATCATTTTGTTATTACACTATTCAAACCTGTGTGACTTTCATGTCCTCATACAAAGTTGGCAACTTGCTCCAAGGGTCAAAATCAAATCACCAGGTGTTCTGGGCAGCATGCCAGGGTCTCCAAGCCCCCCGGCAGGGTCCTCAGCAACTCTGGACACCCAGAGGGATGTACTGAGTTCTGTCAGAGAAGAAAAACACAAAAGTTAACTATTAGGAAAGATATGCATTGTTGAAAGCCTTAAGCCACAACCCTTTGGCTAGCTGTGAAATTTAAAATTGAATTAAAGATGTTAAGGTATACTAACTCTCATCTATCATTTTCTATAATAAACATTCCATAGTTTTGGCTCTATAATCAGACTAAACAATCAGGAAAACATTTGCTTAAGTGCTTAGCTTCATTAGAAGGCCAAATCTGGAATAGCAAAATCATCTATAAACAATCTGTTTCCTCCTATGTACCATGTATTGTTTAAAATCTTTCAAGAGCTGGAACATCCACCTTTCTCCTTGAAACATTTACTGTTAAGCTGAACAATGCTTCAGGGAAGTACACACTACTACCTTCCCTCCAGTCAGAGCTGGTGTGCCCCAAACATGACACATGGAGGTAAAATAATTTCCATTTTAAAGCCAACTAAGCCAGTGAGAATACTGGACATGAGCTGCTATAGAGATAGACTAGTCAGGCAACCTGCAGTGACCAAACTGATGCAAAGGAATGACACTGCTGCTTCCTCTCAGCTGTTTACCTTAGACAGAGGTGGGAAATAACAGTTTTTAAATTTACATACTCAAGGCTTGCAATGTGTACAAGCAGAAGGTCAAATAATCTTTAAAGTGAATATAAACAAAAGAATTATTCTTAATTTCCAGTTCAAACCCATGGGAATCAAGTGTTCAATGGCCACAAAAAAGGATCCTTTGAAAGATGACAAAACCTTCTCCTACAAGGTTAGAACATTCCAATCTCAGTCAAAAAAGCTGTTGAACAGTAGTAATGGGTATCAGAGAGAAGAGAGCATCAACTTGCCTTTGTGTTTATATCCATTTCAGATTTCAGTCATCATCTCTCAGAAAAAACTTCTGTCCTGTTATGCAGCAATGGGTAAAAAGTAACATTCTTCATAGGAAAGGCACATTCAATTGAATGTTCTTGAGAGCAAGCACAGCTTTTTTTATTAATGTCACATTTGCTGTTATTACATCTGAATGAAAATGGTACTAAACAGACAACTACCAGCGTGCCTTGGTTCCCTGAAGAAGATTGCACTGGAAATGCCACAGCTGAGGATGCACACAGCCTGCCTGTTTTCTAAGGGCTGTCAGCACACAACTCAAAGAACTCTGTGCATGAAAATGTAGCTTTATTTATGAGAGAAGCATGAGGTGACAGAATATCTGTCTTCAGAAGGAGACCAATATGATCCTTCAGGATAAAAGTTCAAACTGTCCCACAATGTCAGAGGAGGTCAAAAATGTTTAAAGGAAAAAGGGATCTACAACATCATCCATTTGTGTAATTATTTTCTCAGATTAACCCATTAAATGCCTTGGTAGAGAAGGTCGTATTTAGGAATGTTATTGGGATCAATAGGACTTCTGACAATGAGCTTTCCCCGCATTGCTCCACGGTAGATCACTTCAATCAGATCTATAAAGTCTTGCTTTGTTTTGAAGCTTCCCACAAATTTGGTGTGATCTGGAGACCTAAATATAAGCATAAGACAAAGGTAGAATTGTAACATTAAAGTATTCAGAGAAAAACCACCTAAAAATGTGAAAATATGCCCAAATGAGATAAGGAGTTCTGATCTGGTCATTCTGAAAGAATGAACTAACTCTGTAATTACATAACCAAGTCAGGAATATGCTGTGACTCCAAAGGTCAAACAGGTACAGTGTTATGTCTAAGATTTTAATAATGTCTTACTATTTTTTGCAGAGTCAGATATATTTCACCTACTTATTGCATCAGGGCATATTTCAAATTACTTCCCTATTTACATCCCTCTGGCTTCCTTCAGAATTCTCAAAGCAGATGCTGGTAACAACATGATAGTTTTCAAATGTTACCTTCCCCAGACATGATAACATAGAAAAAGACTGATAATTCTTACAGACATAATAGACAATGGTAGGATGACTTACCCATAATCAACCTTCATGTGCTGTCCATTGAAGAAAAATACAGTAGATGGAATATAACTGATGTCAAAATACTGGGTGTACACTGGGACGTTGTTCACATCCACTAAGTAAATGACTGCCATTTTACTTAGGTCATGAGCTGTTTTTGCAAGCTGCAAAGAGTGAGAAAGGCAGATGACAAATAGACTGAGAAACGAGAACAAGAGGGCGGCAAGCTTTATAAAGCTTGTTTCTCTTATGTGTTACCAGCTTAAGCAGGTATAGAATATCACATCTTGTCTACCTCAAACACTTTGTTCAGCCACTACAGTAGTAACACAGATGCTTACTTGTGGGATCTCAGCACATCATTCCTGATGTTCAGAGATGCCAGGAGAACCCTTGGGGGTCTCGAAGATCCTGGAATGTTGCCAAGAGTGTCTGGTGGCTTGATTTTGATCCATCCACAGAAATAACAAGAGTTTGAGGACAAGAGAATCACTTTAGAGTAAAAGGTGTAAAAGGGACACGTTTAGAAAGTGAAATATAGATTTTAAGGTTTTTGGGTACAGGGGGGTTATGGAGACAAGATGGAGGGATCAGGGCGTGTCTTGTCCTTCTTCTTCCTTCTTCTTGTCCTCCATCTCCTGTGGTGATGTTGGCATTTGGGGATTGGTTTATGGTGAAGGTGCACTTGCCAACATGGGTGAAAAGCATTGGGAAATAAAGGTAAATATTGTGTACGTAGATATTAGTATAAAAAGACATGACCGCCCCGTGGGTGGTCAGAGAGTGCCTGTGACTGCTTGCAGATCAGACCTCTGTTGGGCAGACAGAAAATTTTGTAGATAAGAAATAATAAACAACCTGAAGACCGAAAAGCTGAAGAGTCCAGACTCATCCTTTAAAACGCGTGCCACCCAAGAACCACACTACCCGTGTCGGGGCAGAGACAGACAGCCGAACCCGACACTTACTTTTCAAACCTTTTTATAAATATCGTGTAATTTCATTCAATATTGGTCACCAAACTTTCCATGAGTGCCTATCTTAGCAAAAACATTCTCTTCTATGTACAAATACACTTGTACAGTCCGTTAAAAAAAAAAAAAAAAGGAAAAGGTCTTACAATATCATCGAGCTGCAGACAAACAGCATCATTATCTCTTCCAAAACGGAGAACCAAAACCTTCTCAGCGACGCTTTTAATTGCTTGATCCACTTCCCTCTTACAGGTCAGTTTGGGCAGCAGAAAACTCATCGCGACAGATCACGGTCTCCACTAAAATCCCAGCCTTACAGTTAGGGGAAAAAACAACAAAACAACGCACCATCAAACAACAGCAACCTGCAGGCCAAAAAGAAGCAAAACTTCTCTATTACATTTTTTTTAAAGGAAAAAAGGCGGGGAGGGGAGAGAAGAGAGCAAGAGAGAGATCACAGATCAACAGGCCGGGCTGACAAACCCCTCGGCCCCAGCCGACCGCCTCACGCCCAGCCCAGCGCGGCGGCGAGGACAGACCCTGTCCCGCACCAGGGTCGGCGGCAGCACCCACGAGCAGCCCCCTCAGTGCCCGGGGGCTCTCCGGGAGTGGAATACGGGAGAGTTCGGATCACCGCCCGCCGCCGTGGGGGCGCAGACAGCCCGGAACGTGGCGGTGCAGCCGCGGAGCGCCGGGGACAGCCGAGGGGAGCACCGCGGGCCCGCCCCGCGCAGGCGCAGCGGCTCCGTGAGGTGAGCGGCAGTGGCGGCGCGGCCGGGGCTGGCGGTGAGCTCGGGGTCGACCCGGCCCGGCCCTGCCCTGACCGAGCCCCGTTGCGGGGGGCGCGGCCGGAGTCCGACAGGTGCTTCTCCGGGGAGTGGTGCCCCGGGAGGGCTGGGGGGCACAGCGCTGGGCTGTGGGGTGGGGGCCTGCGCTCAGCGGCTCGGGTGCTCGTGGGCTGGTTTAAAAGTTGTTAAACACGTGCAGTGCAGTGCTGCTCCCCTGCAGCCGGCCTCGTCGGTGAGTGTCTAAAGGGAGTGCCGAGAGTATGGATCCAGGCTCTTGCCCGTGGTGCCAAGCCATGGGACAAGAAGCAATGGGCAGATTAAGAGGCACAGAAGTTCCACCTGAACGTGAGGAGCAATTTCTTTACTGTGCAGGCGGTTGTGCACTGAACAGGTTGCCCAGAGGGGTTGTGGAGTCTCCCTTACTGGAGATATTCCAGACCTGTGTAGACGCAACCCTGTTCCATGTGCTCTAGGATGGCCCTGCTTGAGCAGAGGAGTTGGACCAGATCCATTTTGGCCCCTTCCAACCTTACTCTGTCTGTGATTGTGAGTGGGCAGCTAGGCTGGAGAAGTAAGGCAAGTTGTTCAGTCTCTGAAATATCAGTGGAGAGTCTTTCTGTTATTGAAAAAAAGAAAAATACTTTCAGTGCTACAAATTCTTCAAAGAGCCTTAGATGGATTCTTGTGGTAGTGGTGTTAGCTTGAATGACACACTGCAAGGTAGCTTGGCTCTATCAAAAGCTGTCATCAAGTATTCTGATGGTGTAAGTCTGGTGCTCAGTATTGACTTAAATGGAGCTCCAGTAATGTAAGTTAATTGAGGAACTGATCGCTTGATTTCTCCATGCTTCTTTGAGTATTACTTTTGCCAGTAGTTAAATCCTTCAATTTTACATTGAAGGATTTAATTACTGGCAAAAGTAATAATTGTGCTTCCATTGTAGCACTTACAAATTTTCACATTATAAGGTTGCTTGGTTGTTCTTGTTTCTTTTATCTTAAAGATGGCAGAACATGAGAGGTCAGCCACCCATTTGATCAATTACTGTGTAGTAAAACACATGCCAGGTTATATAACTTTTCTAAATAATACACTGCTCCTTCTGTGCCTCTAATCTGAGGCACATGTTTACAAACCCAATATTAGATCTAACTTCTTGTTCTGTATATCACATTATTTTCAGTTTATTAGGAAGATTATGAATTTTTTTTTAATTCGGAATTAATTCTGGTTTTGTCCAAATCATGTTTCCTCAAGGACTGAAACTCCACTGATGCTTAGTTGAGTAGTGTGCATAGGCCAAGGAAACTATTAAATGTTCTTGGGTGTGTTTTTTCTTTCTGCAGACCTTTCATATTTCAATACAAATGTAGATAAAATTAATGAGACTGGGGGGATTTATGTCCTCAGCTTCATCTGCCTATGCCAACTTCACAGACAATTTAGCAAAAAGAAAAAAGATGGTCTTTTCTTGTACTAATTGTTATTCTTCCCACTCTTCTTTCTATTTTCACAGGATAGATAAATTATATAAAAATACTTCTGGTTTGCATGCAGCATTTCACTGACTTTGGTTGTGAAGGCTCATCATATGATACAGATAACTTGAAGAGATCTTGGACAGTTCTTGAAGGTTGTTTGACTGCATTTTAAATTGCAGTAAGTATAGCTGGTTTAAGCTGTTTTTATTTAGGAAGCAGTAAAAAATTCATAGTAGAAGGAGGAATTTCTAGCATCCTTCAAGAAGTAACCTATTGTCTGTCAGTGTTACTAAGGATAAAAATCTGTATGTGTGTTCTTTGTGATTTCTGACAAGTTTTTTCCCCTCTTATTGGAGTTTTGCAGATAAGTGTTGCAACACAGCACATGCCTAAGTATGCGGTCTGCTAATATGCTTCTGAGAAGAATTGTAAGAGGTTCTGTCCTTCCATTTGCCACACAACATGGGATGAAAAAGGATTTGTTTCTGCTCAGTAGAACTCTGAGTTTATCACTTTGTCTGAAGCAGGACAAGTCATGTGAACCCTCAGAAAAACTGGATTTAGATGAGTGGAAGAAGGTAATGAAATCCGGGTTGCAAGAAGAGGTCAGTGAGATGGTCTCAGAGCCAAAGGAGCTTTCCAGTTTGGCTGCTGCACGTGAGACTTTGGAGATGTGGAGGCTAGCTGGCAGAGCAGTTCCAGAAAATATGAGTGAAGAACAGCTAAAAACCTTTATGGAGTGTCCTTCTAAGTCAGCCAAAAAGAAGTATTTAAAATATTTGCATCTCAAAGAACTTTACAAGAAAAATGACAAGAGAAAGATGGATGAGAAAAGAGAAAGGAGGCTGGAAGCACAAGATCAAGATTCAAAAACAGACGAGACCAAAAAGAGTCCATTTGTATGTTTATGGTCCCGCACTATGGACAAAGCATACAATTGGAGGGCTGCTCAGTCCATGATCTTTGGCCAGCCTCTAGTATTTGACATGTCTTATGAAAAAGAGATGTCTGTCCGAGAAGTCTCAAACACAGTGAGACAGATAGTAATGAGTGAAAGCAGCAATCGGAGATCTGTGGATCCATTCCACATCCACTTCTGTAACTTCAAAGATGATAGCCTCTATCACAGGGAATTTATCA
Source organism: Molothrus ater (assembly GCF_012460135.2). Taxonomy (NCBI): domain Eukaryota; kingdom Metazoa; phylum Chordata; class Aves; order Passeriformes; family Icteridae; genus Molothrus; species Molothrus ater. The sequence goes on along the minus strand of NC_050479.2, from coordinate 99,674,545 downwards.
AGAATTATAGAGAGGCGTGGGACAAACTGCTTATCACAGTGACAGACCAGTGCTACACAGAAATCTTTCCAAAGGATAAGCTCATCTATCTGACAGCCGATTCTCCCAAAGTAATGAAAGCATTTGATCACGATAAGATCTATATTGTTGGGTCAATGGTTGACAAGAGCATAAAAAGAGGAGTCTCTTTAGCACGGGCAAAGCGATTAGGGCTGGAGACTGCAGCCCTTCCACTGGATAAGTATTTGCTGTGGAGTGCTGGTGCCAAAAATCTCACACTGGACCAAATGATGCATATTTTATTAACCTTGAAAGATACAGGTGACTGGAAGAAGGCTCTGGAATTTGTTCCAAAAAGGAAATACTGTGACTTTGTAAACAAGCCTGTAAAGGAATTGAAAAAAACATTAGACCTGATCAGCACACTCAAACTTGGAAAGGGACGGGAAAAAGTAGAAAAGCAATTTGCCAAAAACTACCCCAAGAGGTATAAACTAAAGCAAAAGTAGAGTGATGGGGAGGAAAATGAATTTTTTACACACAAACTGTGCCGACTTCTTGGTGCTCTGTTCAGCTTTTAATCTCAGAACATGTTTTGTTGCTTATGTTTGAAATTACCATCATTAAGAGTTGGGTTTTTTTAATTACTTAAGTAGTCCAGCTGTTTAAATTTATTCACACATTATTGAAATTATGTAAGAGAAATGAGATAATCTGTTGTAAAAAAATATAACTCTACATGAAGACTATCAGTCTGTTCCATTGAACTGTGCTTGGGCAAGGGTGATTGTTACTGAATGCAAAGGTCTTCAGAGCTCACTGCTTTGGAGGCTGTCTACAGCCTTTTATTCTGTAAGATCACTAAGATGAAGTAGAAGACACCTCTCCCATTACTTCCTGAATCCTCTTGTGTGCAAATGAATTGACTTTGATAGCTGAACTAAATGGTTAAAACCTTGCGTGAGTTTGGGGAACTGCACAATTTATTTCTGGATGTTCTATCTGGCACAAATAAAGTCCTTGTTTGGAAGGAATCAGGCAAATTTCTTGACTGTGCTGAAAAAAAAAATTAATCTTACCTACTTTTGGGTAAGACTTTTAACCCAGAGTGCCTATGTTTTCAGGACATGTAATGTAGATTTCCCAAAGTGCTGGAACTTCTGAGTTGGTAAACTGTCCTATTAGTAAATACTTAGAGGAGCAGAGAGCCTTTCAATATTTCTTACAGCTCAAAATACATTGGTGTCTCTCTGGAAGTCTGTGTTCAGGCTGCAGAGCTGCCATGGGCAGCTAAATACAGGTCTGCTGTCTGTGGGATGAGGAGGGCTTTCTTTGTGAGGGATGCTTAAAGTCAGTGATGGCAGATGATGAGTTGGTGGTCACCCACTCCGTGGTGACCTCCTCCTACATGCTGTTCTAAGGTGGGGATTGGAAGATTCACTACCCCGACACTGCCCTTCACTGCCTGTTGTGAGGGGCAGGGGCCTGCAGGCATGGATCAGCTCTGGTACAGGGAAAGACCTGGTTCCTTGCAGCTGTGCGTGGTTGGGAAGTACACAAAGCTTCACCGAGGGTGGTGTTCCAGGTGATGCTTGAGAGCTGCCTTCAGCTGCCTGGGAAGGCCTGAAGTGCAAGGACTGGCTGTGTGAGTGCGTGTGCCTCACTCAGGCAGACTCTCTTTCCTCAGGGGGGGAAGACAACAATGGAGCTACGTGCTGCTGCATGCCATAGAACTGTGGAATGGTTTGGGCTTCTAGATGGAAGGGGCCTCATCTAGATCCAACCCCTGCCATGGGCTGAGTACCATGCCCCTTCTGTCATTTGCTCTTCCTCCTTACACACAGCCTCTTCTGATCTGCAAACTGGCTTGCACAGTGGCATGGGGGAGGTGGTGTCACTGCTCACTGGAACTCTGTGTCACAGAATCACAGACTGGGTAGGTTGGAAAGGGCCACAGTGGTCATCTGGTCCAACTTCCCAAATCAAGCAGGGTCATCCCAGAGCACATGGCACAGGGTTGCATCTGAATGACTCTTGAGTATCTCCAGTAAGGGAGACTCCATACCCCCTCTGGGCAACCTGCCCAGCGCTCGGTCACTGCACAGGTAAGAATTTCTTCCTCATATTCAGGTGGAACGTCTGTGCATCAGTTTCTGCCCGTTGCCTCTTGTCCCATTGCTTGGCACCACCGGATCCTTCTTGGCGCACCACCTCCACTCACTTTAGCTATTTATACCCACCGAGGAGGCAGTGAGGCAATGCTATTTGTGAATCACGGGAGGTATCGTTAAACCACGCGCACTGAGGAGGGCGCGGCAGCGGACGCGCTTCCTTCGCACCCCCGAGACGCAGAGGCTCAGGGTGCGATGCCGGCAGTGCCGGGGGGGTGGCTGTGATCCCCCCGCTTTCCCCGGGGGAGGAAATGGAAGCCGTGCCCACGTGCGCGGCGGCTCCGGACGAGCATCATTCAGATGGGCACCGCTCGGCGCGCTCCCGCTGCCCCCAGCGCGCTCCCGCGGTTCCCGCCGCGCCATCCCCGCGCGCCGCAGGGGCGGGGCCGGCCTGGCCGCGAGCGGGGCCTCGCGGGGGCGGGCCCGAGCGGCGCGCGTGCGCGGCGCGTGAGGCGGTGCAGGAGGCGGGGGAAAATGGCGGACGGCAGAGCCGAGGGGGAGAAGGCGAAGCGGCCGCAGCCCGCAGGAGGTGAACATGTAGCGCCTCTCGCCGCGGAGCTGTGGGGTGGGAACGGGCTCTGGGCTGGTCCAGCGCGGGTGGGGTGGTCCAGGTGTGCCTCACCCGGCCGTGAGTTGCCCGGGCCGGGCCGTGCGGTGCCCGGCCCTGCGGGGAGAGTGGGTGGCCTGGGCCTGAGGGGACTGCGCTGGGGGAGAGGCCAGTCGCGCCTGCTGTGCTCAGCTCTACCGGCGCTTTTGTAAAAGCACACCAGCTTCTCCTTGTCCGTACAAATGCGCTATTTCTCTCTCGTAAAAATACACGGAGTACTTACGCCGTGTTCTGAGAGAAATACCACTGTTGCTGTCTGCAAGGATGAAGATAGAGCCTTAAAGATTAACTTTCAACAATTATGGTACCTTTTTTATAAATTAATATTTACTCTTAGTGAATATTCTTTAATTGCTGTTTTAAGCATTTGGGGATTTTTTGCTTGGCAACAATCTGTAAGTTTGCTGTTTGGTCCTATAGTATTTGAATTATGACTGGACATTCCTGTAATTTCTGCAGGATTTGGTTCGAAAACTTTAATTGTATATTTCTTCTTTCTTCCCTTAAAGTTGAGAGGACAGTGTCTTTGCAACGATAAAGCTTTTCTTTCTTGGTATATTTTCTTTTTTTTGTTTTAGTTGGATTTTAGTGGGTTTTTTTGTTTTGTTTTCATATATCTGTAGGGAGAGGGCACTTCTTAGATCTGTTGAAAAATTAAATCAGGCTTGTAAACCAATCAGGATAGCCTCAACAGTGAATGTTATTTCTCATAATCACTGACATTTGAAGAGTATTGATTTTAGGTAGTTCCTTGACTCTTGGTTCTCTCTTGGGCTTTGGTGACTTTTTGGTTTTTATTTTTTGGTGGTGGTATTGGTTTTTTTTGCATTAGTAATACAGTACCTGGACAGCATCAGCACATCCTACAAGACAGTAGGAATTACTGTCTTGTGTGCTGTTTTGTGTGCTGAAAGATGATCTGAATGCATTGAGGTACCTTGGCCCTAAGGAAGAATAGGTGTTCCCTGAGGATTTTGGAAAGCAATTTGCAGTTCTTAGCTTTTGGGGCTTATCTTAAAATTAATTTAGCTGTGACTGGTTTGTTCCCACATGCCCCAGTGGTTCCCAGGGACAGCCGATCCTGAAGTGCTGTGCAGCTGGCACTGTCACTCTTGTCACCTCAGCCACCTGGGCTGTGGAAGGTGTCCACTCGTGTGGCTTGTCGATTCACATGAGTAAAACCTGGCTGTGAAGGAGGACAGTTTATGTCTGCAATCCATGGAAAAGGCACTAGCCAGTCTGCTTTGGAAATAGTGCTGGTGTTTTCTGGAGGTGAAGTATGACCTCCAGGAAAGGAGGTCCTTGAGGAAAGGAAAGGCCTTGAGATCTTGGAATATGTATATGGACTGGCATGGGAAATGGTAGAGACCTTTAATGGTTAATATGCCTGCATTTCTGTTTCCTGCAGAAATCAAACAGCACAACAGCTCCCTCCCCACCTTCCCCAATTGTCCTGTGCCCCTTACAGCTTTCTCATCAAGCAGGAGTGTTTCTGTCAGCAGTCTGGTGTCCATCCTTTGGCAAGCCCAGTAGAAATAACACTCAGAATGCAGTGCTGATAGGAGCTAATTCTGAGAGAGATGCTCTTTAGGGTTTGGTGAGAAGACAGATGTGGTTAGATTGCATTAGCTTTGTCTTGTGCTTAGCAGTATTTGAGAATTTGCACTTTAAAGAAGTAAGGCGTAAGCAGTAGTGTAATAACCTTCAAGCTAGCACTAGTCTAGGCACTGGTTCCCTGTGCCCTGATTTTTGGGCTGCTATGGATTTTGTGTATTATGAAAAAGACTTAGCTCTACAATTCCAGCGCTCTTAAGGCCAGTGAATCTTCTACCTACCCTTGAATCAGTCTCTAGTGTACTGAGGCAGCACTTGGAGCATTGTTCAATGTGATTTTATGCACTAACTATAAGGATGCTCTCACAGTCTCTGCAGACTGCTGTTTGGTAAACTCTGCTAAGACAGGTACCAGTACCCAAGGTCACTTGTGTAAATTTTGATTGTTTCTCCTTTCTCCTTTGTTTTTCATTTTTATATCTATATTTTCTGGATCAAATTTCTAGTAGCATTTTTTAATACAGTGAAACTGATTAAAGTTACAATTTTTTGGTGATCTGCCATATTTCTGAAGGTGAATGATAAATCCATTTTGGTTTCAATCACTTATTGATACCTGGAAGAATGGGGTAGAAGTGGTATATTCTGCTGCTTCTGATTTGGGAAATAGCAGAGAATATATATATATATAGATTTGAGTCCCTAGTTTTTCTCTTTCCTGATGTTGTTTGCTTCTTTGTTTTTTTTCTCAGAGCTACAATCTTGTTGACCCCCAGTTCAGACTTTCTTCTCTCCCATTGCTTCATCTTACCTAGTAGCTTTTTGCATTAGCAGTACAAAGAGCTTTATCCCCTGATGGTCGGAATTTGCTGTGCATGGAAGGTGCTCTTCTCCATTTGATGTGATGAGGAACTTGTGCTAGCTCCAGTTGTTTTAAACTGCTGCTGTGAGCACTTCCCTGGCCATTCCTTAATGTGTGTTTGTTTTTCCCCCCTTCTGCTGCTGCAGTGGTTTGCTTATTGCAGCGGCAGGGAAGTGTCTTTTTGCTGAAGCGTTTACTCTGTTCAGTGTGAGTTTTCCAAGGACACCTTTGTCTCTTGGTGTAGCTGAAGAAGCTGATTTTATAGGAATGGAAGTGTTACTTGAATGTTTTTTCTCTGTGGATCACTGTTCAGCTGCTGTGTTTTCCATGACTATACAGACCAGAAAAGATGAAATCTATATATATGCTTTTTTAGTGCTGATTTCTTCCTCAAGCAGAGCTTGGCAGATTTATTACAAATGAGATGTGGACAAGCAGTGACTTGAAAGATGATTGAGACAGCCGGCCTCACTGTAGTCACTCCCATGATTTTAGAGTTGTGCCAGACAAGCCTAGAGACTGGCATGGACATGATTTTGTAGAAGTTTAGTAGAATTAATTTTAACTTAGATTATCCACTCTAGATTTGGAATTGGGATGCCAATTATGAAAGCTTATCTGTGGCAACTTAAAAAACTTAAAAAGATTTAGTCATCTACATTTAATTTACTACATGAACTTTGACTTCCATACTAAATAAAGAGATGGTGCTTCAAGATTGTTTTCCTGGCTCATACAAGAAGTTCTTTACAAGTAGTGGAGTGCTTTCAGTTTCTTCTCCTCTTTGTGTTTTGCTGTCCACTAAATATACATTGGTGGAAACTGCTGTCACTAAAAACATCTTACCTATTGCACCCAAAGTATAATGCTTTTTGAGGTTGCTGCTCCCATCAATCTGCTCAGTAAAAGTAGCTCATCTTGGTAAGTTGTTTCGACTTCACCAGGACCTGAAGAAGAGGCAGAAAAACCTGTGAAAACTAAGACTGTTTCTTCCAGTAATGGAGGAGAAAGTTCGAGTCGCAGCGCAGAGAAACGGGCAGCTAATGAAGAAGCTGAAGACTTCACCACAAAGCCTGCTCCTGCCAAAATGTCCAAGTTTGGATTTTCCATAGGCAGTCAGACAACAAAGAAGGCATCTGCAATATCCATCAAACTGGGAGCAAATGTAAGTTTACTGAGGGCTTTTAATTTTAGGGAAACTGAGGGAAAAGGGAAGTACTTTGAGGAGGCTTCCTTGCAGAGGAAACCTTGAATTCCCCTGAGGGTAACTTGGGTAAAGCTTAAGCAGGCGTTGCAGGGCCCGCTAGTGCATGTGTAAGTACTTCAAGGTGATTAATAACAGGTCAGTAGTCTCAGGAATCATAAGACTTGATTGAAATGAACTGTAGATCTTTGAACATGCAGAATAATTTTATAATGAGATTTGATAAGTCTGCAGTAATTTCCTGAGGGAAATGAGGAGACTTGTTAAGCTGTTCAGGCTACTTTGAAATGAGTGCTGGGAGCTTCGTTGCATAGGATGCTTAAAGCTAGAAGAAAGCATCTAGATGGCTTAATAGGTTGTCTTCCACTCCAAAGATCTTATTTTAGCATGGGGAATTGTAACATATTTCCATGACTTTGCCTGTTCTTTGCAAGGTCAGTATGATTTATTTGTGTTAAATGCGAGTGATGGGGCTTTGTTACATAGGTTTCTAAGAATTCTGATCCCCTTGATTGTCCAGCACAAGATATCCTTGTGCTTGTTCAGATGGACATCTGGTGACTCTCTGTACTTCCAGAGTAGTCCTCCCCTGGCTTGGCCAAGGACAAGCCAGGGGCTGCCTCTCTGTTTTATACAGTTCATTTACATTTCCCACCTGTCACTGTGATGGATATGTTGTAAGTAGCTGTCTGCACCAAATTCAAACTGTGATCATGAAAGGCTTGCACCCGCAATGCCAGCATTTTAGAAACCTGCAGAGGATTAAAAGGGTGCTCTGTTATTTTGACATGGAAAGGAGATGTGGGCCGACAGCATTCTAAGGTATAAATGCAGCCAGGTCAACTCAGACTTTAGGAAAATGGACAAGGCTTTCTTCTCTGGGCTTCTAGCATGCTTCAGTTTCTCATGTCCAAAGTGGCAATAAATTTGGCTCAGGATTTCTGGTTCACTCAACTTAGTGGGTGACAGTGCTGAAATTTACCTGTTTCTCTTCAGTCATTTTTGCTCCCCTAGTACATTCCCCATTCCTTGGGCACAGATGCTTTAAAAATGGCGTGGTATTTCTATGTTGTGCAGTATCAGTGAAGAACAGCTGTAGGCAGTTGCATAATGGCTCTGCTGCAGTACCAGCTTCTAGGAGTGTGTATTAAAGAATTACCAGTAAAATGGAGAAAGCACTGTATATGATTGATTTAGTACTATCGTAGCAATCTGATACTAGTTATTTGGTTTTTTTCTCAGTGGTGTTGAAGTAACTCTTGGTACCACTGTTGTAGCACATGTAACAGTTGTGAGTTTGACAGCTTCCTCCACTTTAAATAGAGGAATTAAAAAAAAAATAAATACTCTTTAAAGGAACTTATATTAATCAGACTGTATGCTAGATACTGATAGTAGTTTAAAAGCATTGAATTGTTTTAAGCCAGAAAGCTGTCACATTGTTAAAATAGAAGAAAATAAACATATTCTTTTTTTTCTGACATTGATGGATAAGAATATCCCAAAAGAATAATGGAAGTAGTGACATGATAAAATTTTGAATACCACAAGTTGTTCAGGTTCTGTTTTAATTGTTCATGTCATGCCCCAGTGGCTGAGTACCCCTGCAGTGTGCTAGAAAGTTAAGACCTGCATGTGGGGAGTTGTAATATGAGAGAGCTCAGCTTGCTGCTCAGAGTGATCACACATAAATGAGCAGTCATTTTCCTTTGTCATTAGAGAATCCTTTATGTGCTTGATTCAGACAAAAACTTTTCCCCTGGTTGCCCATTTCAGTGAAGATCTTTGATTTAATTTTACCAAAATACTTAAAAAGCCAAGGGTAGCTCTTTTGAATTAGTAGACTGATGTTACTTGTGCATTTTGTCTTTTCCAGAAGCCTAAAGAGCCTGTTCCAACCCTGGCTCCAAAAACCCTTTCTGTAGCAGCAGCTTTCAACGAAGATGAAGATGTGAGTAATAAGCCAGTGATGAGCACAAAATATCATTGGTGTGGTAGGCAGGGAGAGTGGGTTATTTATGGTTCTTAACATAAATGTCAGGAGTTTTCAACCTCGAAGCATCTCTTTTGGCTCTGATTAAGAACACACAATAGCTCTGTGTAGGTTCAAGAAATCATTAAAATGTTGATAACTTCTCCCTGAAAATAAGATGCACAGTATAATTTGAATTAATACTTGCTTTCTCTTGATTAGGGGGAGGCAAAGGAAAGTTGTGCTTCTGGTTTGCTAAATATTTTGTTATCATATTACTGCTCCTCCTTTCATGGAGTTGAACAAAGGAATTTGTATTTTGTTCTGTAACTGTGTAGGACCTGCATTGTGTGCAGAGTCCCTTTGCTGTCCTGTAGGGCTGTAGTGCAGCCTTTATCTGTCTTGTCAGGCGTGGGAAGTGTGCAAGGCGGGCCCAGCCCCGCTCTGACCTCCTTTGTCCCTGCAGAGCGAACCTGAGGAGATGCCCCCCGAAGCCAAGATGCGCATGAAGAACATCGGAAGGTAGGGCAGCTTTGAGCTCTGCTTTGGACAAGGGCCAGTGTGGAACACCTGCCCAGCTCAGGGCAGATCTTGAGGATGGCTTGAGAATACAAGGAGGCAGAATAGGTTAAAGAAGCATTTCTCCAGAAACAAGATTTCCGAATTTTAGCCTGTCATCCGCAGGCTAAAAGTACTACATTTGCATTTGAACTTTGAATCTTATTTACATTTTTGAGGAAGAAATTGAGTCTGCATTAAGTAGAAGAAGAGTAATAGGTAGGAATTCCTGTTTGTCTCTACCTTGTATTTTCTGGTTCTCCCTTTTATAAATTGCCTTGAAGTAGGTAGTCTGATCACATTTTTAAACTCATGTGCAAGTTGAAGATAAGAATCACCTAATCATCTCTCAGAAAGACAAAGAATTGCTTCTTTACTTTATAATAAATCATGTAATTCTTCTACTTGTCACAGATTTGAGATGGTAGGGGACCAGTTCTAAATTGAGTAGGGATCTTTTCAGAGGAGGCTTCACTTAAATTAGGGATGAATTTTGAGAATTTGTATTTCAGAGGTGTTAATCATGATAGACTGCTTTTAAAGTCAGTCACTCTGAAAGTTCTCTAGTTTAGTGGTTTTTCTTTTTTCTCCAGTAACAAATTTAGATCCTCAGTTTCTTAATCTTAGAAGCTGGCAGCAATTACTGCCATTGCCACGTCCTCTTTTGCCCCATCTCATTGCTATATTTTGACATACTGTGTACGGATCAGTTCTGTGGCCAGCTTACAGCAGCTAATAGTGAGGGCTCTGATGTCACAGAAGGAAATTTGTGTGGTAGAGGGCAGACTGGGCTTGAAATTGGCATTTTCAGTGTGACATGGCGCAGTCTACTATAGTTGAGCTGGCTTTCTCAACTGCCCTTGTTTTACTTTTCACAGGGATACACCAACCTCAGCAGGACCAAATTCATTCAATAAAGGAAAGCATGGATTTTCTGACAACCAGAAGCTATGGGAACGAAATATAAAATCTCATCTTGGAAATGTCCATGACCAAGAAAATAACTAAATGATGTGGATTACAAGTTGGGTGTTTTGGGGGGAGGGAGGGTGTAACATTGAAGGAACAGTTTCCTTTTTTAAGAATGGTATGAGACTATCTTTGGAGCCACTTTTTTAAGACTTTGAGTGGTACACTAATAAATGAGTTTGAAATTAGAGGTAATTTATGTTTTGTATACAGATTTCAAGGCATTTGCTAATTTTGTAGTTCATGTGATTAGTTTCAAAAGGTTACAGATAATAAAGAAATTGGAGTGGTACCTTTTTAAGATAATTTTTTTTGTCAGTGATTAAATAAGGTGGATGAAAAAGGTTACTGTCTCTTTAATCAGGTTAAAATTGAATGCTCTTGCATTCTCACTTCTGGCTCCCTCTTCATAACAGGAGAAGCAATTGACTCCATGAATTCTGCTAAAGAGAGTGAGCATTGTCTTGTACTAGAGGTGTTACTGGACTATTACTTCGAATATAATCTTACACAGGAAATAGTAAGAACTTGGATTTTTTTTCTCCCTGCAGTCACCTTTTGTTAAGTCTCTGCAAACTAGGAATTATGTTGCTCTGAGTGGCTCTGGTAACTTAGCTCTGATTTTGTTTAAAATTTCATGTAGGGTGTGTAACCTTCAGTGGCCTGTTCTGTCCTAAGGAAATGGGCCTTGTCTGTATATTAGATACAGTCTGTAAAGAATATTCATTACAAAGGTAAATCAGTATTTTCAGTGTGCTCCTTTTAAATCATTAGCCTTGAGTAGTGCTTGTTAGCATTTCCTAGTGGTACACAAAAGCCACCACCAAAAATACAAGCTAATGTACATTAAGCTTCACCTTTGATTGAAATATTTTTCTTTACTATGCCTAGAAGGAATAAAAGCCACACCAAAAATCAGTAACTCACTGCTTAAGTATGAAAAATCTAAGATGCACTTTCCCTGTCTTGCCATTTAAGACAAAATGCCTTGATGCCTGTGACCTCAGTGGACACTATCAGGTTGAAGAATGCTGCAGTCCTGATGTTCCTGACAAGTATCAGCTTCAGAAATAAAAACTTGACCTTTTCCTGCCTGTCTTCCTTTTGCAGTGATTTTCAGCAGTGACATGAATCTGGTCAGTTTATTTCTTAGCTTCCATACTGCAGGACAGTGCTGAAGGATTTCGGTGCTAGTAATGGCCATCTAAATTTCAGTCTAATTTAGATTGTGTATTTGTAAAAACATTTTATTAACAGAACTGCTTAAATAGAACATTATGAACAGCAATACCACCACCTGCCCCACCAGCAGCACCTCCCATACCCCAAATAAGCATAAGGTTCTTTTTAAACTCCAATACCTGATAGTGTCAACACTAAATTAATTTCAGCTGGAAAATGGTTGTAGCATTCAATACATTAGTTGCTTTCATCCTGCCTCTAAAACTGTCTTCTTGCTAAAGTTGAACTTGCAAGTGCAGAAAGGAAAGTGCATCTTGAAATGTATTTTTTTATTATTATTATTATTATTATTATTTTAGGAAAGCTCTGACCACTTAGACTTTTGAGTTTGTAAGTTCTAAAAATATTTTTTTGTATTTTTGTATTGTATGTGTAATCTCTTTTCTTTTGAAGTCTGATGCAGTTGAATACCTGTAACTGTTTTCTTTTAAAAGCCTTGTTATAAACTTAACATAAAAATGTATACATTATTTTTCTTCCATAGCAGAAATACTTGGTTTATTTAAAACACACTTTCAAAACTGATTTTCAGGACTTCCAAAACCAATTTGGGCATTACTGGAACTAGGCAAGACAAACTTTTCAGTTATTTTCATCACATGTGGTTATGTTTGTCTAAATAAATCCCTTTAAGATAGTGGTAATCCATAGTGAATAGCTATTTTCTTGTGCTCCTCAGTAGCTGGTTCATGCTATATCAATCACTTGTATAGGAACAAAGCAAAACAGAACTTCAAATAAGAATGACTCAGAGATCTATTCCTTGTTTTAATTAACCTACCACTACTTTCTTTCACATCTTTGTCTGAAGTAGATGTTCATACCCAGAATCTCCTTGTACTTCAGAATCATTTAGGAAATTGCTAGGCAGAAGAGCAGACATGCTATGAAATACCTTCCATGCAACTGAGAGAGCAAAAATTATCTTCTTAGTTCCATAGTCAGTAAATAATCCTGGACCCTGTGAGAGACTGCAGAAACTTCTGTATCTCAGCTGAAGGTGAGCAGTGATCCTGCCTCACCCGGTGCAAGTGTTGTCTTCCTTCTCTGGGCTTGGGAGCAAATCCATCAGGATGGCCTCAGTCTCCTCAGGACTCGGTGCCAAACAAGCTGGATTTGTCTGCTGCTGTTTAATGTCTGACACTTGCAAGAACAAACTGACTGATCTGAACAATATCACAATATCATCAAGGTGAATGTTAGCTGGGATTAACTTGGAGCTGTAGGCTTTTGTTAGAGTAGTCATGTTTTTGCATGCAGAGATCCCTTTTTTGTTGTTCTTGGTGTGATTTTTTTTCCCTTTGTTAGTTGACTTGGCTTTTTTTTTTGTAAGTAAGTATGTTCCAAGAATCCTGAAACTCATGATAAATAATCTGATTTAGCTGAAGTGCTTCCAGGAGGTATGCTGAGACTTTGAACTGCTTAGTCCAGCACTCTGTGTGTGCCTGTCAGTGGTTGAAATGCCAGCTTGTGTGGTTTGTCCCATGGAGCTCCTGCTTGCTTAGCAGAAATTGGCACCTGAGCAGCCTGCAGAACATTGATGACACAAGGTGAAGGTGTGAGCAGTTACCCAGTAACCTCTGTGCTACCCTGCAGCTGGGCTGTTCTGAGCCTGCTGGCTTGCAAACGGATCCAAACTCATCTAATTGTATTAATAAAAAAGCCCAACAATCTCCTCCCCTCAAAAAAACCAAACAAAAAACAAAAGGCAAGAAAAATCCCCTCCCAAAAACCCAAACCAAAACAGCCCTACCAAACACTGCAGTGAGCTGCTCATGGCTGTGTTTCAGGCAGTGCTGGGTGTCGCCCTTCACCTAATTCCATTCCTTTAAGGCTTCTCAGAATGAAGATTTTATCAGCAGGAAGGAGTCCCCAGCCTGTCTCTAAGGGTGTCTGGTACCTGAGGTAGTGCCAGTTCCCAGCTTGTGCCCTATTGGAGATGACCCAATCCTGGAATTCATTGAGCTTTGGCAAAAGTAGCTGTGGTCCTCCTGGGAGCACCAAGGCAGCAGCCACAGGTGAGCATCAGGCCTGGTGAGCTTCATTTCCACGGCTGCCAGGTTTGTAGAGCACCCCTTTGTCAGAACTCACTGGATTCTGCTGAGCTCCGTGTGCTGCCAGTGGCTTTACCAAAGCTGGCTTTCCAAAGAGACTTGGGAGGAAAAGTCAGCTTTTGAGAAAACGGCAACTTCGTTTCCTGAAGAGGCAAACAGGTTTTAAAGTATTGGAATTCACTGGTGTCACTAGAACTCTGAATAGGTTGCTGTAAGATAAGGTAAATCTGTTTGAAGAAATTACAGGGTTTTAAGAAAGCTGTTTGTCTATTTGGTAGCCTTAAAGGGTGTTCTGCAAAGAGGTTTGGTTTTTTTGAATTCCTTCTATAACTACAAGCTGAGGAATGCTGAGTAGTTCTACTCTTAAGCTACAAAAGGGAAGGTTATGTTCTAAACTCACCAGAATTTGTTGTCTAGTGTCTCTGTCATGACTCACTAGAACACTATAAATATTGGATAATTAACAGCTTTTTTACTTTATCCTATTAGCACATTCCTTATTTCTTCTGGTTTCATTAGCAAAAAGATCTACTGTTGTCTAATTTTGAAATACTGGCATCTTACATAGTGCTTACTTAGGAAAGCTGCTCATGTCTAATAATGTGGAGCCATTGCTTGGGGGTAGGTGCATAGTTATCCATGGAATTAAAAACAGGCAACATCAACTGTTACACTTTAACTCTGGACACAGCACGTTCAGTTTGTGTTTGCAAACTTGCATTTAGCAGTCTGCAGTGGTGGGAGCCCAAGATTTACTGCCCAAACCTCTGCAGCTTTGTGAGGTCTGGGCACTCCAATGCCAGCTGCCTCTCAGGCTGGGTAAGGAGGAGGCAGGAGTGGCTGGTAATCAGAGCATGGACTTCCTGATGCATGGAACGTGGTCTGGAAAACCTCTGCTTGGCACGTGGCTCAGTTCTTAAATTTGTTTCTTGGGATTGGATTTCCTGATGAGATGCATATGCAGAAAGTCCCTGTGGTTCTGTAGCAAGAGCTCCACTGAAACTTGAAGTCATGACCCCATATTGATGTTTCCCTGGGAGTACAAGTTATTAATCTAAAGTTAATGCAAGTTATATTACAAATGTAATCATCTCTCCTTTTCTCCCCCAGCATCCCCTAATTTGTAAAGATGGTTGTTGCATGTAAGGTGTTGGCTGATGTTACAGAATCACAGCAGTGCTTCGGTGACAGAAGTGTCCCCACTCACAGCAGCTGCCATCTCTACAGCTGCGGGCACTGAACAGATAACTGTGAAACAAGGGCCTAAAGGGGGGCTTTAGTTCTGTTACTCAGGTGCTGGTGTGACAATCCTGTTCACATGTGAAATTTAAAGCCATGACAAGAAGAGCTTGCAATACTCCACATCTAAAAGCACCACCTAACTCAGCAATGCTGGGAGGCAGGGCACTTGGCCCCTGAGGAGAGACAAAGCCTGCAGCACAGAACTTTTCCTAGGGGAACAAGAAAAACTTCCTTTCTGCTAAGTCCCTGGAGATTGTAAGGGTCTCCCCAACAGCCCTGCACTGGAGGGTGACAACAGTGACCAGGGCCTCTGCCTGCAGCAGCTGGAATTTTTCTGCAGGAGCATAGGCCTCAGTTAAGAGCTGCTCCAGAGATGCTGGGGGGTTCCACCACATTGTTGGCCACAGCTGTAAGAGTGTCTCCTGAGTGTTAGCATTATACACTGGTGCTGCAGAAATTCATGGCACTCCCTTCAACAGCAAGGAATGACATGATTGTAACTCCCGTGGAAACAAAGAGGGGCAAAAGATTATCCACGCATCACTTGGCTGCTGTGCATCTGTAGTTGCATCCCTGTGGAGCAGTAGTTGTTCCACAGAGCCTACCTGACTCCTTCAGCACTCAGCCTTTTGAAACCCCCACTTTTCTTTAATTATAGACTTAGCTTGGTTACTCACAGGGGCTCACAGAGAAGTTAAAAGATCCTAGCGTTCCCTTAGGATGAACCACAGAAGATAATCAGGCTTTCTGCAACATCAGTGCTGCCTTGAAGCTCCTGTAACAGAAAAGGAAAACGCACAGGACACTGCTCCCAGACCTGGAGGCAGCTGTACAGCTCATCCCTCAGCCAGGAGTGCCACTGGAGGACAACCTCCACACCACAATCCCTTCTCAAATACCCATCCCAGGGCAGAGCCAAGATGGAAGCGCTTGCTTTGGGGTGCAGTGTTGTACGCCCAAGTCAAGAGAAATACTGTCTGAAAGAAACCAGAATGGTTACAGCTGGATACCAGGGGCTGAGGAGATACCTCATCCACCCAAGGACTTGCAGCCAAAGCAATTTCAGTATCAATATACAGGGTGTTTCATCAGCACTGTGCTCTTGTACAGCCATGTTCTGACACAATTCAGGAGGGCAGTGTGTTTCCTTTCCCCAGACCATGTAACTCTTTGGGCCTTAAGCAAGAATTAAAAAGCAGGTGTTAGTAGAACTATCCAGGCCAGAATCTGTCTGTATATGGAAAGTGAAATACAGCAGAGGAATCTGCAACACCTTCTTTCCCCAGAGAAAAAGAAAGTTTCTTGAAAGAGCAATTCATGGCAGAGCTCAATTTATTTGATGACAGAAATAGCCATAACTTTATACATTTAACACTAAATAAAAACAGCAGAATGTACAAATCTGTTTCATTATGTACAGGAATTCACTAGGAATACTTAATGAACAGACACTTCTCATTAACTTTATTTAAAAAAAAATCAAATACCAACTGCATATTTGCAGTCTGACTTTTGCAGGAGGGTAGTGAATGTCTTAAGTGCTGAAGTCCAAAGAAAAACATAAGGCAACCCCACAGAGATGAGAACAGCAAAGCCAGGAGTGACACTCCCCACTTACCTCACACCGTTCTGAAAAGGTAAGGCACAGCATGTTAAGAAAGGGGTGCCACAACATTCAGCTTTGACATTCCTGGCTGATTCTCGTTTAGAAAACAACCTTCTGTTATTAGTTTGGTTGGTGGTTGTTTTTAAACAGCAGATCATTGAGTCAGTAAAAGCATTCTGACAGTGGATAAGAAGGCTCCAAAATTCAGATTCACTTTTGCTTCTTCCATAGGTTGGGCAAATAAATAAATGCACCAAAGATTAAACTAAGGTGCTGGTAATATTCTTTTTTGTAAGGTAACACACTAAATATACAAATAATGTTCTAGCACTATTTACAGCTATTTTTCCTTGAACACTTTTTCACTTTAGTAATACATAATTATTTTTAGGATACAAACATTGAAGTAAGCTTTCAAGTTTATCTAGTGCTTTTAAATCTTTTTCCATCATAATGGCAGTATTTTAATTTTAAGCAGGATGGCTATCTCCAGATTCTTTACCATACAAAAATTCAAGTTACAGCTAGCAGTAATTTTTTTTTAATATTCATTTTAGTTTTACTCCATTTGGTAATTAGAAAATAATACAATTGTAAAGGGGTGCAGGATATATAAATAACTACATTATTTCTCTGAAATAAGACCCTGACTTTTGAAATAGGCATCTACAAATTAATTTGGATCCAAGACTCAAACATAAAAAAATTTCAACAACTGCTTATCTACAGAATTGCAAAGTATAAAAAGAACAGTCCATTCTGTAGCTTAGTAGACAGATATCCACATAGTTAAATAAGATGAAAAGTAGAAATACTAATTCAAATGAGGTGGTTACTTTGCCACAGGGTTTGCTGAAATTTTGTTCAGTGGATCTGTTTCACAGGTAGCAGAGTTATATGCATGTCTATTTATGAAATTTACCCTGCAATATTAAAAGTTTCTGGTCGCTCGGGTATCTTACTGCTGTCCAGGTTAGGAAACTTGATACCACTATAGACTGAGAAGAATTTAAAGACTACAGCTGTGATTGTTCACAAGCAAAGCACTTTCAGTTTCCTTGACAGACATGCTGCTTGCTTAAAAAAGCCATGCAGCGACAAAGGAACCTACACTTGTACAGATTAAGCTGTGCCATGTTTGTGGTATTGAACCAGGGACACAGAAACCTGGGCCAAGCACAGCTGTCATTCACACTTACTTGCAGGAACACCCAGTAAGGATTTTTCCAACTATGTGGTGTAACATCAGCTATCAACTGGATCTAGAAGTATTTCTCTTAAAGCAGCAGTAATAAGGTCTTCTAGAGATTCTGGTAATTTTGAGACCATTTAATTTTTACCACATGCCAAGATACTCATATTTCCCTACCCTGATACTGTCATGTGTCCTGCTTGGGAATTAGCAGGGCTCCTCCTTTGAATACAATACAAGATCAGTCCATAACCACCTGGACTTCCTTAGTTCCTGAAAAAGTGTGCCATTAGACCTTTTTCCTTTGACAGTTTCTACATCAAATGTAAAGCAAAACCAGAAGCATCCCTCATGAGGCTGCCTGCACTGGGGTCACACATCAGTGCTGGCAATAGCTTCCAAGCAAACATGGAGCTAAGCGTGGCTGTGCACAGAGGCTGCGGTGCAAACTCCTTCCTCACAAAGAAAAGGAGTTTACTTCTCTAAGTAGCCTCCCTGTGGTGGGCTGTCCTCTGCTCAACTTCAATTCACAACCATCTTGGAGAACCAGATCACAACCATCTACCTGCCCATTATCTATAAAACATTTTACAGCATTTTGCTGAACCTTGGACCAGCCACCCTCACACCTGGAATTTAAGTAAGTTCTTCAGAATTGGGTTTCACTAACTACCAATGGTGCATTTGCCCAGAGAAAAAAGCTTCAGTTTTTCTGTATGCCACATGAAGCACAAGCCTACACAGAGCATTCTACCACCTCCCTTGTCTTGGGAGTAAACAGACAGCATCCAATACAGGAAATTTGCTCACAAACTTGATGAAATGCACATCAAAACAAACAAAAAAACTACCAACAGCTGTGCATTTCTAGTGTTTAGTGCAGCCTTTTTATATATTTTTCTTTTTAATTTTTCAAAGTTACAGTATGATACTTCATGAGACAAAAAACATTATTTTAACCTGTTTTGTTTAAAGTTACAGCCACTATAGAAATCTTAGCTTTCAAAGCCTTGGCCCACACTGGAGTATTGGTACTTTTTCCATCTAATGCGTGGTGCAGTATTCTGTCATCACAACATTCAGTACTGAGGATTAACCATTTGAAAACAGGCATCACTGAAAGCCTCAGGTAACCCATTTTACACTTGCCTCTCACAGATACACAACCTCACCCTTCTTGCTTTCTCATACACTAAATCGACTCCGTTGTTGTTACATGGGCCACTTCTACTTCTACAGTTTCAATGGCCTGCGTCACTTCAGCCATTTTCTGTCCCTGCTGTTGTGCCAGTACATAATTTACCACCTGCATGATGCTTTGGTCAGAAAGGGTGGAGACTGACGTGCACTCCTCAGTAGCCGCAACTGCTTCGATGGCTTCCAGCGTCTCTCCTGTCACCACCACAGTCTCACCCTCGCCAGCGCCAAAGCTGATCTCGGTTTCTTGCTCCTGTATGTCTGAGGCTAAAATGCTGATGGCGTGTTCCACCTGCGTCCCCTGGTTGTGAAACTGCAGGGTGTCTTTCTCCAGCATGATTTTGCAGGGGATGTAGTCCCTGTGGAGCTTGGTCATGTGCTTGCGGAGGGTGCGCGCGTCGATGTAGGCCTCGTTGCACACGGGGCACACGTAGGGCCGCTCGCCCGTGTGCGTGCGCACGTGGCGCTTCAGGGAGCGCGCGTCCGCCCACGCCACGCCGCACGTCAGGCACTCGAAGGGCTTCACACCTGCGGGGCAGAGCAAGCAAAGGTCACAGCAGGAGCAGCAGCCACAGGGAGAGCAGCAGGGGGGAGAACACAGCAATGCTGTGATGTTTGCCGTGTAAGAAAGAGACCCCACAGCAATGCTGTGATGTTTGCCACGTAAGAAAAGAGATCCCACAGCAATCCTGTGATGTTTGCCATGTAAGAAAGAGATCCCACAGCAATCCTGTGATGTTTGCCACGTAAGAAAGAGATCCCACAGCAATCCTGTGATGTTTGCTGTGTGGCAAAACATCATTTTACCATTTTTGTGTAACCATGTAATGCAAGTATAATGCATTCAGTAGTTCAGATTCTCCACAAGTGCCCAGCCCAATCCAACACTTTACTTTGAAAAACTTGTCAAGATTCCTTTTAATGCAGTTTCTTCCTCATTTTAAGTGCACAATGCTTAATGGAATTCTGATAATTTTGATGCATTTCTGAAGCCATGTTTTACTTCACAGAATTTGCCACTTCCATTTCTAGTCATCTTTTGCTTCTGCCAATCCCTCTGTACACCTACAGCTTTACCCTCCTCTTCACTGCCTATGTTCAAATACAGCACCTGATGTTTGTATGATCTTATTTTCCCTCATCTGAGTTCTGTGGTGGTGACAAATATCATCTCACTACTGTCTTTTCCTCTGTGACACTTGCTGTAGATTTAGGCTAGGTACCCACTACAGGACACTTTTGCTGTTTAGAAACAAACACAAAATCTCTATTTCAATAGTTATACAGCTGTCAGATTTACTCTTAAGAGCTCTTAAAAAGAAGACATGCTTCAAAAAAAAGTGGGTTTTGCCCTGGGACAGGAGAATATAGACTCCCAACACAGCTGAAAGAACCAAATACTCAAAAATCAATTTCATACTTTACATCTAAAGTAAAAATGCACATAATTCTTTAACAAGAAAAAAAAAAGTTTTCATATTTTCTCCAAACATCATACAATTTATCACTTGTCATAAATTAAGAAGTTGATCCATTTCCAACATTGGTTCTTTTTTTCTTTTTAAATTTAGGCCGATCATTATCCTATCTGAAGAGTAGTTTGTTAACTGTGTGTGCTTTTGAAAATGGAGAATGTTATAGTGCATCCAATTCTTTGCCAGATTTACCCCTCTTAGTCACTTGTAAAAATGTTCCTCTTCTATTCAGGTACAGAGGACAAATTGGCACAGTCCCTGTGTGTGGCTGGAGCTTTAGAAAGACCCCCAAAAGCAACTTCTGGGAATCACTGACAGCAAGTTACCAAGCCAGGATTCACATTGAACTGGAGAATCTGTAAAAACTCTTCCATGTTTTGCCAGACAGGACACAGACTCAAAGAAACAATTACCCCTTGCACATTGTGTTTTTAGGGGTTGAGGGATGTAATGACTATTTGTGTTCTACATACCTTCATGATTGTTCATGTGTCTCCTATATTCCCGGAGCTGTGTGAATTTTCTTCCACAGTGCTCGCACACTCGTTCCAGATTTTGTTTTGCTCTTCCTTTTTTACCATGTGTGGCTTTCTTTACATGTCTTCTGTACAAAGCTTTCTCATAAAATTCTTTTCCACATACATTACACCTAAAATGTGTTAATGTGAGAAATCTATTAAAACCATTATTGTACACTTATGTGTTTTAAGCCAAAATGCACTTTTTTTAGGGTAGGCAAAGGTTAAGGGCAATAATGTCTTATATGGTAAGTAGTTCCATTATTAGAAGTAATATTGTTGGACTGAACTACATTTCCTCTTATCCACAGCCACAAAGCATCCACCTACCCTTCTAGAGAAGTGAGATCACATAAGTTTCTAACTGCACTGATTGTATTTATCCTCTTACAACTTCATGTCTTAGTTCCAGCACTGTGTCCCAAGTTAGAAGCCAACCCATGCAATGTAAAGCATCCTCAAATATTCAAGAGCCTAATCACCATCAATCCATTGGTACCTCAAAAGTGGACTAGGCAGTGCCTTGTTGACAGGCTGTGGATCTCTATAGCCTCACTTTGATTAGTACCTTTCAGTTGTTAAATTAATTTCCTCTTACCTATAAGGGTCTGTGACAGAATGAGACTTCACATGAGAATACCAGTCTTTCTTCCAGCTGTAACATTTTCCACAGAACTGACACTGAAATGGCTTCACACCTAAATGTTTATTCATATGCTGCCGAAGATCCCGAGCTTCATAGAAGCTCTTGTCACACCTGTAACAGCAAATGTTTTAGCATCCCATACAAGAAAGGCACTGGGACCCTCTTCTTTAACAGCAACTGAAGACTGAGAACACCTACTTCATCATCAGTATTTATTTAAAACACAATCCCATTCTAAACTTGGAAAAATTTAAAAGAACACCATCTTATTTGAAAGCCTGGAATAAAACTTGAGGACCCCTGAAACCCCCTTGTCTGTTATTGAGTAACTATATTCTTTCTGCAGATTTAATGGTGAATATTCAAAGGCAAACCAACTAGGAGACATCAGAATCTTGTATTATACCACATGAACGTATGAGGACAGTAACAGCTGCTTCTTTCTCTAACCAAAGAGGACTGACACAAAGATAACTAGAATTTGTTGTTTTTAATGCTCAAATGTAGGGGTTTTTTTAGAAAATAAAAAAATCCCAAATTCATAATCCTGCAAGAAAGCATCTGAAAGTATCAATACTTATTCTTTAGCTTGCTGCTTGTACACATCTGAACCCAGGCTAACTTAGCGTTTTCCTTCACTTATACTTTGCCATAGTATGACTATACAGCTCCTCTTGGTATGAAGACTACAGAGTCTGATCTAATCAAAAACATGGTTTCTCCCTTTGAAAGAAATTCTGCTGCTCATCTCTCTCTCTCTCTCTTCCTCATGTAACAACATACAGCTGTATGACTCAAGAAAGGACAGAGGCAGAGCAGTGTCAGCAAGCAAAGGTGGCTGATTCAACTTCTACAGTATCAACCACTGGAATGAGGGAATCTGAAAATGAGAAAAGCTTCCATACAGCAACAGAACATTTGATACAACATTGCCTGAATAATGAGCATTCTGGAGAGAAAGAAAAGTTGACTTTGCTTTTGAGGGAGGGGAAAAAAAAAAAAGTAACAGTCATTGAGCCACACAAACAACCTCCTCCTAGACTGGAAAGTCTCACCACTCCAGTTCAAATGGGGCTCTCAGGGATCCTCAGTTTGCACATCCACATATAATAGTACCAGAAAGACCCCTCAGGGGCTTGAATGGGGTTGGCACTTGCTGCTCTCTCCCCAAGGACTTTGGGAAATTTGGAAAAGCCATTAGAGTAGTAAAAAACTCAAGCAACCACCATACATTGTCATGCGTTACTGAAGTTTAACCAAACACATACTTCACTGCAAAACTTCCAGGAACGTTTTAAGAAAATAATTCATGGTCAGCTTTGCTCAACTGGGCCAGAAGTTCAGACTGAAGCCTGACGGGGAGGTTTCCATTCCAAGCCACCAAACTAAAAACTGAAGTCTGGTTATTGCTTAGCGAAGCTGTCTAAACCACTGGTGACAACATGAATTATATCCTTAGCAGAGACCTTTACTGGAGAAGCAGCAAGGACTGTGTCTGTTTTGAAGAAGCTGGGGAGTCAAAATATCTTCTCTGTCAAGGTGACCTCTTGCATCCATGGCCCTACTGCCTTGAGTAAAAAAATTTTTGTTTTATAAATATACTTCACCCTCAAAACTAAAACTCCCTTCCATAGTATGTTTCATGAAACAGTGTCTGTGCACCCCCTATTAGCTCTGTTCTTTGTATTTTTGGAATTAATGCTTTTAGTATTAAAAATCACTAAATATAAACATTGTTGACAGAACTGAAATAAGTTTTCATAATTTAGAAAATATAATTTTTGCTAGTATGCAGCAGCAATGAGATACTTTAAACAACTCTTTAGATTATTACTTTCTTTAAAACCTTAAGTTGCTACAGGCAATAATATAAATTGTACCATTCCTCTTAATATCTGACAGAGCTTCTCAGGGAATCATTGTGAGTTCCAAAATTAAACATTATTTGTCCTTCTGCAGGGCACTTAAAAAGTTCCCTATAGTCTGCTTGGTCATGGAAAAAGTATCCATGCTTTGCTAATGCACTTAGATCACACTTTCCAGTTACAGTTTCTGCTTTGCTAAAGTCCACAATGTTGGCATGTAAATAATAATAAATGCCATTAATAATAAAAACAAATGTAATTTATTGCAATATTGAAGTGGTCATTTATGTTTTATAATGAAGAGAACTGCAACTGTCAGTGAGTCTCAGTCTGCAATGTTCCTAAACACAGCCATGTTTCAGCAAACACTGAACACAAGTGCAGGACATTGCAGACTCTACAGCTTCAAATCCAACTGAAATCCACTATCACACTACAAGAGGGCAAACCAAGCTGAAGGCCCTTGGTCTCTTACAACCTTACACTCTTTTCTCTGTCCTACAAAAAAGCTGTATACCCACACAGCTACTGATTATAGCACCAATTACAGTGCAAAGTCATCAGAGAAGAGCTGCAAGAAACTAGAGCTAGGTAACAACTTAAAACCAAGCCTTTGCTCTCCAATATGTATTTACAAAAATGCATTTTTATTCTCATGCTTTCCAAGTCTCATCCCAGGCCAGTGGAACGGTTTTATGCTACAACAAGGAGCTGCTTTTAATCTTGAAAATGACTAGGATCATTAATACTAAGAAAAAAGCCCACTAAAACCACCCATCACCTGACTTACTGAGTACACTGATAGCCACGAACTTCAGGCTTTGGCTGATGTTTCTTTATGTGTTTACTGAGTCCTGATGCCCTGTGGAAAGATTTTCCGCAGATGGAGCAAAGATATTTGGATTCTCCTAGCAAAAACAAAACAAAACATGTTACCAAGCCATGCCTCCATTTCTCTGCAGTGCTTTGTGAGACAGGTTTTTAATTCATATATAACTTACCTTAAGTAATCAGAGCAGTACTACAAAGTGGAATTTATTTAATTACACACTGATGGAATTTTTAAGTTTATTTTGTATGTGCTAATGTAATAATACATAAGGGGGGAGTAGCAATGCTAAATTAGTTTATTTCATGTTTTTAAACATAGGTATTTTGCTGCAACTATGATTTAGTGAGGAAAAGTGAGCAGTCTAAAAACCTGTCTTCTTGTGTGAAAAAAACCACAACTGCCTGTGCTTATGTATTATGCAACTTCTTCAGAAATACAGCACTGCTTATGGACTATTGCTTATATCTTGCATTTGTGGAAAAACACCTTAAAATAAAAAGTTTTTGCTCCATTTCATCAACACAGGAGTGATGACTACTAATACAAATTCCATAATTTCAGGAACAACTTATTCTGAGTATCTCTCTTGATTCTGCTCAGCCCCGAAAACCAGAAACACAGACAACCTTTATAAATTACAATTTTAAAACTCTGCTTGTATTGAATTATTATATTGCCATCTTTCACATCTAAGATTTTCAAAACACTAGGCTTTACAAAATGTCAGTGTTAGTACAGAACATCTTGTAAAATATATATGGGGATTCTGAGAGATTTAACTTAGCATGTTTTCCTGTAAAAGGTCAGGCTGGGAGATGAAGTGCATTAGAACCTTCCAGCCTGTTGCCTATTTCCTGTTGAATTGACATGACACAGGCATTAAATACGTACACAAAACCACAGGAACAGACCAACCACAATTCCCCATTCTTGTATAGAACATCTACATAATAACACTAAGCTATGGTTTAGCTCAAAAAAATGACCACTTACCTCTATCTCGGCTGCCTGACTAGAAGAACAAACTACCATTTATTTTTTTAAACAGTTTCTTTTGACACTGAAGAACAACATTAAGTTCAGCAGCATAAAATACCTAAACAAAGGAAAAGGATTCCCTTTCTCATCACTTACCTGTATGAATGCTCATGTGCTCCTGAAGACTTCTTTTTGTGACAAAAGACTTTTCACACAAGTCACACTTGAACTGTTTCTGTACTTCATGGAGAGCTAAGTGCATTTTCAATCCATGCTTATACGTAAAGGTCTTTCCACAAACCTAAAGAAATCCACACATGGTGGAATAGGACAAATAAAACTAATTATGTAATAGGTGCTCAACTTCAGACAGAAAAAAACCTCCTGTATTTCTTGGGAACTAGGATGGCCAAGCCTGCGATTTTGCACCAGTGACAGAACTGGTCTATTTAAAAAAAGGAATAATCAAAGGAAGATATTCTTCTAGACACAAGAATATGAACTTGCACCACTCATATTCATTCTAGTTTTCTCACTCTTGGACTGCAAGCAATTTCATCATGAATGTTATACTAGTTTTCCCTATTGTGAAGTGACCAAGATTAACACAGATTTTAGGGCAGAGCATCAATACCAAAACATTGGTAATAGAGAACATTGCAAATCTGATTAGAGAGCAAAAGGACTTTACCTTGCACGCATGGGGTTTGACACCTGTATGTTTAAGCATATGTATTCTGAGGGAATAGAGCTTGGGCAGAGTTCTTCCACAGATGTCACACACGAATTCCCGTTTGGTTCTCCCTTTAACCGAGGACACGCCGGTCCCCTCGGCACCGCCGGCTGCAGCGCTGCCTTCTGTCTTCCGCGTGTGCCGCACCAGGTGCGCCCGCAGCGAGGCACCGTACTGGAATTCCTTCTTACACAGCTGGGACAGAAAATATTACAACCTCACTTTGCATAAGTATTAAAAAAAACAAACGTGTTTTTAAAATGTTTTAAGTACAGTAATATGATGAGTTAAATCCATAACCCAACTCCTGAGGTTAATAGTTGTAAATTTTTATTTTATGGCCACTGACAGAACCACTGATCACTTCCCAGTGAGACTAACTTCCAGTCTAGACTAAATACAAATTTACTGGTAGGGTTAAAAGCAAATCCCATGCTAACACAGTCTTGAGCAGCAAGTCAGACACTACTGTCAGGCCAAGTGGCTGCACTCCATTCTACCTCACCCCATCTAGATCAAGGCTATATCCAACTCTGAAATTGGTAACTAAAATAAATATTTATACCAAAAAAGGCAACCAATATAATTACTAATATAATTACAGAATTAATTTTCATAAGGAGAAAGATTTACACAGAAAAAAAAAAAAACAAACCCAACCCCTCAACTTACTGGGCATTTATATTCTTTAGATCTTTCGTGTTTCAGTGTGTGCATTATAAGTGCATAGCGCCGCTGGAACACCATTCCACAGTCAGTGCATTTGTGCTGCGCTTCCACTTCGTTATTTTCCGTGGTCTCTCTTTTGGGCTGTTTCATTTTTTTCCCTCTTTGTACCAGCTTCATGGCAACCTAAGTTGGAAAAACAGAACCTATTAATGAATTTTACTGCATTGTACTTCATACCTTCTGAAAGTTTCTACTAAAAGTTGACATTCTGTTTTTCTGTAATACCTCTTAATTTTGCTCAGCTGACTTAGCTGCTTGAAAGTTACCTTGTTTCAGCTCACTATAAAACTACAGATCTCAAGATGAGTGAAAAACCATTCTTTTTTAAAAACCATAAACTTACTATGATGATGGCCACACAGTGACTTACCAGTTCAGGGACAATGAACTCTCCAGCCCTGAGTAACTGCCTAAGTGACAACTATGGGATAGTTACAGAAAAATCACAGCATACTGCCAGTCAGGATTTCTATCAAGTTGAGAGCATTCCAGCTTTCTTAGAGATTTTTATCTAAGGCACTAGTGGGTTTTTTTATGTGATATTTGCAGTGCTACCTGGAGCTGATAATCTCATCTTCCTTTGTAGAAACTTGCTGCCAAATTCTTTAGAAACCAAATTCTAAGCGATCAGGTTGAAATGTCCTGTATCAGCTGTGTCCCCTTTGGTTTCCTGAGAATAAGGCAAGGGAAGGAAGCACAGGCATCCCAATTTCTTCATCCTGTTCTCCCAACTGCTGTAGACAGGCAGAAGAATTATAAAAGAAAGGCCGTATGAACTCAAGGCCTCACTTTGCAAAATTGCCAAAGCAGCCCTATTACTTCTTCTAAGTGCAGCTATCAAGCAGTTTGCAAGTTCCCATATGAAGCCATTTTGAGAATGAGACATTTGTTAACATAATCTGTTCTGAGCGTGAAAAACAAATGCACCTACAATAACAAGGGATTTGTCCAGTGAGAACCAGCAGAAAAGTATGTAAACAAACCAAGAATAGAGATTTGATAGACAAGTAAAATACTATTTACTAACCAATGAATTAGGTGGCAAGAGAACTACTAACCAATGGGAGTCAAATATGAGGTCTATGAAACCTGTATAAAATAAGTTATGTGAGTAATTCCTACAAAGCACACCTCATCCCCTATATCTCCGTGCCAGGTGCAAGTACTGTAATTTAAACCAGAAGCATTTTTCCTGCAATCTCTTTCCTGTTATTCTCCCAGCATCAAAATTGGGAACTCAGGAGAGTGTCTCCTTCCCAAAGCTTATATGACATCCCATGCCATAGGGGGAGTTGAGGGATGCAAAAAACAAGGCTACAAAACAAGTTAGGAAAGCAGAAATCTATTCCTGAGCCCAATCCTGAGCAATCATCCAAACTAATTTCTTTTATATAGGTCTCTTTCTATAGGTGCACTTCATCTGTCAAGGAGCTGGATTTAAAAACTGCAAAATACATTAACAGGAACTATTCCCAAAAGTAAATATCCCCCTTCCAAAAAGAGAACAAAACTGTGCTGCTCTCCAACCAGCATAAATAGGTTGCTCAAGTATTTTGATTGTGCTACTTTTAGCATCTGGGCTTTAAGCTGTCCATCTGTAAAAAGAACTAATTCTACTGTTTCTACTAGGCTGCTGTAATGATAACAAGTTATTGTCCTGTGTGTGGGACTGGTGGCTCTGGTACACAAAACTCTCAGGACTCCTTTGGAAATTAACAGCTCTTCAGAAGACTGGGCCAACATGCAGTGAAGTGTACTCTGTCACAAACTAAATGCATCATGTCCAGTGAGCTGATTGCCAACTATCCAAAGGCACTGAAAGAGGAAAGGCTCTCAAAGGGGAAAGAGTAATAAGACCATTTCATTAAAAAAAATAAATTGTAATTGGAACTAGCTCAATCACTTAACATTTCCTATGTTCAGATGCTAGAGTTTTTAACAGCAGGGCTCTTTGAACCTTTCTCTTCATTGACCCCAACTAGAAGGTAGCAGGAATGCATTACTGTGACTCATGACTACATCTGAAGATCTACATGGGATGTAAAATTTTTCATTCCCAATGCTCTTGTCAAGTCTGAATAAATGTAATAGATAAATCACTTCTCTAATAGATAAATGTATGTATCTATGACTGACATACACATGAGCTAGCTTAGAATTAAATTCACAGATTATTAAGGATTTTGGGGAGCTGATACAACTTCTGTCCAACCATAAGAAGTTGTGAGAATATACTCAACCTAGACTGTGGCCACCGAGCATTCTAAGGACCTTCAATATGGAAGGAATAGTGATGCCAGGTCAATGCTTTTTGGGATTTTGTTCGCCCAGCTGTCACAGCTTAGAAATTACTCTGGTAACTACAAGGTCTAATGACAGACAGAATACCTGCTGCACTGCAGATTTAGGATTTGTCTTTCTATTCTGCAGCTTTTTTTCAATTCCTTTATGCAGCCTGATGTATCCCCCCTCAGTGACAGAACGCTGGCGAAGCTTGCTTTTGTAAGTATCATCCTGGCTGGAAGCGAGGCTCTCTGGCTGGGAAATGGAGCTGCTCTGCTCGTCACTTTTTTGCCTGAGTGTCTCTGAGGAGTCTTCAGAAGCAGAGTCCACATGTGCTTTATCACTCTGATTTTGAACTGCCTCAGCTTTCTCTTGGCTCTGTGTGTCCATGGCTTCCACAGCTGATGGCTCGGTGCTGAGTCTGTTGTAGAGGCTGTTTGAAATGCCCTCCACCAGCTGGATCTTGATGTAATTTTCAGTTGTTTCACACCGTTCCACAGGCTTGGAAGGATCACCTGCAGTGGCCTCCAGAGGCTCTGGGTGCAGGAGGTCAGGCTGGGGGGCTGCTGCCTCCTCTGTCCCAGCAGAGGGAGGAGCTCCATTCACAGCTACTGGCACTTCACTGGCTGTGAGTTTAGGTTGCTCAACACCATCCATGGGCTGCACCTGCACTTCAGCCTGCTCTGCTAGATTTTGTGTTGACTCTACTGTTTGAATATCTCCCTTTTGGTACACTGTAATTTGTTTCTCTTCCATCTGTTTGTGCACATTCTCACAGATTTCAAGGACCTCTGACATGAAGAGATGCCGGGCGAGCATGGCCACTTCTGCCATACTACAGAAGTCAAATGTTAATTCTGAAGTATAAGCAAATTCCAATAAAGGCAGGAAACTGGACTTGCAGAAACCTACCAGGAATAAAACAAGATATTAGAGCAAATAATGATAACCTGAAATTACCCCAAAATATCCCATGATGAATACAACAGTTCACCTTTGATACAGTTAAGCCTGAAATTTAAAGCAAAACACACTTGGAAATAACAAGCCCATCACTGGCACTCAATTAATTGTCATTTACACTACAGCTTCCTCCTCATGTAGTTTCTATGTGTGGGGTAAGCTCAGAAAACTTTTCCAATAACTAAGTAGTACTTAAAGAGTTTCACAATAAAATTCTTTGAGGAATATTTCAAGATGCTGGGAGAGCCACAATACTTTTGGAGGAGATTAATTGAACCAAAGTCTTTCTGAATCTGCTACATTCAGAAAGTACTCAGGTCTTAAGTAACAAGCCATGTGGCTGAAAAATAACGAAGTAGCTATTGAAAACAATAAAAATATGGCTATATAAATAGAAATGCTGAAATATAAGAATTTGGTATAACTGTCCACAGTTGCATAACTAATAAATCAAATATTTAATGTGGGGAACCTTCTGGACCATCCTATGAGAAAATTATTGTCCATGCACGCCTATTATTCATGTAGAGACAGTTAATAAATGAGAAAGCAATGCAGAAGGCTTGTGTTTTGTACACTACTCTTCATCACTACAAAGCTATTTTTAGAACATATATTTTAGCTCTTGTCTTGCATGTACCAGGTCTGAAAAATAAGTAGACATGTATAATTCTGCTTCACAGAAATAAGAAATAATTTAGCATTTGTTAAGCTAAACAACTCTCCAAGCAGCTTGTCAGCATCCCTGCCTGATGTACTCAAGCATTTGATTTTGTTCCCTTTTTAACGTTTGTGACTAAGTCAAGGAGGAAACACACCTAAGCAAGGTAAAAATCCATCAAAAGCTTCTCAGAAATTTTAAGATTAAATACCACAGTCCATGGAAAATCATATTAGGCAAAAATCAGAGTGATCACTTTTGCATTATGATCCACACAAAAAACTTTTAGATTAAAACAGAGACAATTTGGTTGTCTTCAACACTCAAAAAAGACTGAATTAAATACTGTACACCTTACTTAGGATATTATAATTTCTAGCTTTGAAACCCACAGCAATTCACCTGACAGATCCACTACAGCTTCATGACTAGTGACAGCTCCCTTTTCAATGAAGAGCTCTCGGAAGTACTCGCTGTTGGCTGCCAAGACAGATTTGTGAGCTTTGTACTCCTCTCCTTCAATCAGCAAAGTCACATCACAGAACTGATTGGAAAGCCTCTGCTGATTCAGTTGGTTTAAGACTGACAGACAATGTTTGGAAGATGACTGCTTCACAAGGCCCTTACTGTCAACCTGTCATAAACAACATTTGAGAACTTCATTACATTTAGATTGTGCCTTTTCAAGCATTCACACTGAAACACAGAAAAGGATTATTTGCTGCAACCATACAATCAGTTCAAGTCTGTAGAATATAGAGTTTAACTTTACTACTTTGTTTTCTTTCTTTAAGTTTTACCCTCCCTCCAAACACAATTAAAACAGACTGGAAAAATGGGAAGACACATTCAAAGTGCTCTTTGACTGTATTTTTCTAGGCTACAGTCTGAAAAAGTCTCTAAATTCAAATGTCTTTATGTGTATGCGAACCTACAGTTATGAACAAGAATTTTATACATCAGTATATCATAATTTATTAGGGAAAGAATAAGAATATAAGATAAGAATAAGATATAAGAATCTTGTATGTGATGGCAATTGTAAGCAATGGCAATTTTGCCATTCATTTTATCTTAGATTCTATATGCATAATATATAGCATGATTTTATTTCCCAGCAATGATGTCCTATAATTAATTTCATGACATATACACCAGTATCCCATTTCTACACATTCAATATCTTTGGCAAAATGGTCTTATTGTTACAAGATTATCGCAACAATGGAAAAGAAGTCCATGACCAAGAATGCAGTAATAGAAAATGCAAATCCATTCAGATGTAAACAATGGTACTTACAAACACAAGCTCATGCTTTGCTATTGGTTTCTTCTTCAGAGGCTTTGGAGATGCTGCTGGGATTGATGCTGTGTTACTCAATTCATCATCTGTTTCATTACTGTCTTCATGAGATTTTGCATCCAGTCCTAGCTCCTCCAGCATTTCAGAAGGATCTGAGAGAGATCTAGAGCGGTCTAGCTTTTCCTGGCACTTGCTGCATTCTTTAATGTAATCTTTAACCTGCTTAAGAATACCTAAGAAAAATTAATGGAGCTTGATTAAGCTTCTAATCTTAATTCAATTTACTATAAACAACTATATAGAAAATTAGCTAAACATCAATAATTAATAATCAAAAATTTTACATACTAACCAAGAAAAATAAAGTCAGTCACCTACACTCTCCCTCTCTGCTGCGATATTACCAATTCTGATTTTCTCACACCACTGCATGATAGTCTCTACTGCTACTTTGAGACAGAACATTTAGAATGTCACTACATCAAGCAAACCCTCCTAGAAAGACTATTAAGGCTAAAAAAAAAAAAAGATACTTAGACATTTAGTCATTTAGTCTCATCATCCCACATCAATGACAAATGTAATATAATCCTGTATTTAGCCCACACAAATGGCTTGTTCCTCCTGAAGAGGACAAAAATTGGAAGGCTCACTTATGAGCTTTTGCAAAATTGAGATCAACTGTGCTATATGAAATGACACTGGTAGGTCCTATTAACACTGATTTAAATCAATTGCTTATGATTTTGGAATTTAAATAAATCAATTTCCCACCCGTACTTTAACCAACGGAAGTAAATACAAAAGACAGGACCTGAGGAAATAGCCTGAATTTGTGTCAGGGGAGGTTTAGGTAGGATTTTAGGAGCAGGCTCCCCAAGGAAGCAATCACAGCACCAAGCCTGACAGAGTTCAAGAAGTGTTTGGACAGTGCTCTCAGGAATGACTCTTGTGACTTCTGGGGATGGTCCTGTGCAAGGCCAGGAGTTGTATTCAGTGATCCTTGTGAGTCCCTTCCAGCTCAGCACATTCTGCAATTCTGTAAATAATTTCAGATACTCAACAGGTCCTAAGCTCAGGGTCCCCTTCTGGATCCCACGGCATTTTCCATGCACGGCTTTCAATCCAAATTTGTTCTCTTCACTAGGACAATCTAAAAGCATATAGAGCAGCTGGGCCTCTATGGTTTAAAATCCAGCACAGCTCAAAACTTTGCTGACACAGACTTAGACTTGCTTGCTCACATCTCCTCAGAGCATGACTTGCACTATCATTAAATACCTATCTCTGCAAGGATCAGGAAAACAGAGACTTAAGGCAGCCTAAGATATTAATGCCCAATTCAACAATTTGTACATCCCCTTGATTTCATCTGAAATAGACAGGAGGTCTCTGGCCTGCAAATCACATCCCCAACACCCTTCCTGGCCCCTGAGGCATTCTCCAGCCCATGGCCTTGCAGTTAGAGAACACACACCAGGCTGATGTCCATCTCAGGCTGACAGCTGGGCCAAAGCTGCTGTCCAGAGCAGCCAGAGAATACTGTAATGGCAGGAAAAACATTGGGAGAACACATGTAAGAAACATAAAACTTGAACTGAAGGCATGAAACGAATTTTAGTATTCTCAGTGTAAGAGAAGCGAGAGGATTTAGGGTGTGCAAATAAAGGTGACCAGTAAGATCAAAAGGACACAGAATGCTCTCTCCTGACAAGCAGAAGCTACACTGAGACCCATGGAGGAAGTTTCAGCACAGAATGAGAGTAGATGCCAGAACAGTAGAATGGTGGGCAGACAATGAGAATGCAGATAAAGGCAAGGAAAGCACCATCCAGAAAGGGTATATCAGCTTTGATATATCTTTTCTTCACATGAAAAGATCTTCAAGTCATTGAGATCTGGACTGGAGGGATTGGCTGCAGCTAAAGCAAAATCCCTCTAACTGAAAATAGGGAAAACTAAAGCTGGAATTACAGACTTGCTGGTGGATGAAGAGAGCAGAACAAGAGAAGCAACGCAGATACACACTGGGCCCATGGCAAGTGAAAAGTAAGCTATTTGTTTAATGGATACCTAGGGCTAAAAGTAGAACACCAAATGCAAAGGGAACAAGATATCAAGTCATTCCCTCAGGCAAAAGAAAGTCCCAATTGGGAATTACTGCTGTTCAGGCACCACCATTTGTAACAGCTGTGGCATCACTCAGGACCCAGCTGAGAATTAATCTGGTCTTTTCAGCTTCTCATTGCAAGTAAGAGACAAATAAAACAATGAGTGCCAGGACTGCCACCACTGGCAGCTGTAGTACTTTAACATGAACACCAGTATATGCATGAATGAGGCCCAAAGCTAACCCAGCTCATGTGGACCGGACTATCACCCTATCCCAAGGGCACAATTGAAATGTCACTGTCTTACCTGGGCTGTGTGCAAGACCTGGAGGGCTCAGCTATACTCTGTGTTTGCAGATATTCAAGGTACCACTACCAGATGAGAAGCCCTGGACAATTTGCCGACCAAGAGGTACCGTGCAGAGTGAGCCCTGCCTCTCGGGGTGTGACACAATGTCACTGCCCACAGACCACGTGCTCGAGGTGGCGTTTAAAGGCACTGGTCACTCGGTAAGTGACAGTCTCCTCCTGGTCCCGCCAGGGAGGGCACACGGACATCCCTTCAGCAGAAGGGAGACATGGAACTCCCGGAGCAGGTACAGGAGTGCAACAAAGATGATTAAGGGACTGAATCATCTCTTTTACAAGGAAAGGCTGAGGGAACTGCACCTAACTACAGGCCATTTTTCTTCAGCCTTGAGACGAGACGACTGACAGGGGACCGCATTAATGTGTATAAACAGCTAAACAGAGGTGTCAGGAGCATGGAGCAAGGTCCCAGTAGTGGCAAGCAATGACACAAGAGGAAACGAGCAGAAAGAAAGAAACTAATGCACGGGAAGTTCCACGTGAACACGAGGACAAATTGTAAAGGTGACTGTGCGCCGGCACGGGCTGCCCCGAGAGGCTGTGAGTCTCCATCGGGGGAGACACTCAAGAACCGCCGGGACGCGGTCCTGTGCCATGCCTGGGATGACCCTGGGACCCACCGCGTCCCTTCCAGCCGCAGTTCGGTGTCTCGGTGCCCCACGGCCGCCCCCGCCCCGGCGCTCACCTCTCCACCAGTACTTCTGCGAGAGCCCCTGCCAGGTCTGCAGCCGGGTGCGGTGCGCGCCGTCGGGCGCCAGGTGCGCGGCGCGGATGAGGCGGGCGCGGCGCTCGGCCTGCAGCACCACCTCCAGCTCGGCGAAGCGCTGCTGGTCGCGCTGCCGCCGCTGGTAGTACAGGGTGCCGCCGCGCACCACGTAGCAGGCGGCGGCCTTGCGGATCTTCCGCTTGGCGTTGCCCTCCGTGCCCGGCGCGTACGGCTCCCGCTCGTTCGTCAGGTACCGCAGGATGGCCAGGTAGCTCTCCTCGCTGGACATCGCGCGGCAGGAGCGCGGGAGCCGCCCCCGCGCCCGGGCTGCGGAGGAGCCTCCCGGGATAAGGGAAGGGGGTTCGGGATCGGCCCCGGCCCGGCGGGAGCCGCGCCCGGGGGGGGAACTGGAGTGTCGCGGCCCGCGGCGGCGGGAGGGAGGGAGAAGCTCGGGCAGCAGCGGCGGCGGAAAGACAAAATGGCTGCTGCACAAGCGGAAGTGAGGTGGGGCCGCGCGCGCGCAGGAGGGCCCGGGAAGGGGCGGGGGCGCGGGGGAGCGCCCGGGGGAGCGGGGCCGCCATCTTGGAAGCGGGCAGGGGAGAGCCCAGGCGCAAGGGCAGGGCCGCCATGTTGGAGCCGGGCAAAGCCTCCTGCGGGGCGCGGCCGTGGCGGCGGGAGCCGGCGACGCTCCCGGCAGAATCCCAGCGCAGCCCCGGCTGCGAAACTGTAGCGGCTTCCCCTCCAGAACCGCCTCGGGGGTAGAGCTGCGAGGAGAGTAGCGGAGTCATTCGTGCCCATCAGGAGCAGGAGCAGCACCAGCGCGGGCGGGGCAGCCTCGCCTCGGGGCTCGGTGCGCGCTGTGCTGTTTGTAGGGGGCAAGAAAGGAAAGTGAACTGCGCGTTTTGCGTGTCCGAGCTCTGCGCTGGCTGTTACGCCCGTGACAGAGACACGCGAGGCGGGAGCCGGGGGCTGCCGTGCCCAGGACAGCGCAGCAGCAGCAGCGATCCTTCTTCCCCTGCGCTCGGTACCTGCGGGATGCACCTGGAGCAGGGATCCCCAAACACCGAGATACCGACCTGAGGGAGCGGGACCGGCCAAAGGCACTATTTATATAGAAAAAGGGTTCCGTATTTAGGTTTCCCGTTTAACAATGGCAGTGTGGAATACTGGAACAGGTGGCCCTAGGAGGTTGTGGAATCTCTGTCCTTGGAGTTGTGTTCAAGACTCAGCTGCATACTAAGCAATCTCCTCTAAACATACACGTTTTGAACAAAGAGTTGGAGTGGATGTCCTCTGGAGATTCTTTTTAACCCAAATTATTTTGTGGGTCTGTGACAAACTTAGGTACTCAATTTCTTCTGACAAATACTTGATAGAGGATCAATTACATTACATTAGGTAAACACAAGGGCTTATTTAAATTCCATAATTCATTCTATTACAACCATGTTTGAGGTGAATAAAGTGCTGTTACACCCTGCTCTGAAGAGCCTGTCTCACCTAGTGCATAGCTTGTAAGAGGAGTAACCTGATGGGCTGTTATTCTTTACTTCTCACCATATCAGTCAGAATTCAGGAATAAACATCAAGGAAGAGTAATCGTGAAGCACTTCTGTGCACCACTTCCATGACACCAGGCAGGAAGTTTGCAGGCCAAAGCCTGCAAACTTCAAAGTATTAACAAATAATAACTTATTAATTAGTCATATCTGCCAGTCAGTATCTGTATATATTATTAATGGTATTTCAAGCAGATGGTAAAAGCTCATCTTTATTTTCAGCTTCTTAGCTGAAAACATTCACAAGGACACATCTGGGGTACCAGGTGCCGTGTACAAGACACTGATGTGATTTGTATAATCCCCACTAGCACATGTAATATTTAGAGGTGTTTTCAGCCTTCAGTTTTAAATTATTAAAAATTCTTTTCCTACAGGCAATTTTCCTTCCTCTCTTCTCCCCTCCAGTTTCTGGTTCCTTCACTTTCAAATGTTAACTAGTTTAAAAGCCTTCAATTTTTTTCTGAACATGAGCAGCTCTGTTTTTTGTTTTTTTTTAATATCAAAAGCAGTCTTGTTTGGAAGATCATAGTGCAAATTCCATTAATATAATCAAGCTAAACCTTTTTTATGGGTTGCCTTCATCCAGACCCCTATCTATTATACTAAAACTCAAAAAAGGTGTAAATATAGCCCATAACCCACAGTGCCCATTACAGCCATTGTTTTTGAAGCCCAGGACTGCAGGAAGTTAAAACACAGCTGTCTTCTTGACTGGTGTAAGATAACAAATCAAGTCCTCAAAGTATCAACAGAAAAGTAACTGATCCAGAAAATAGCGAAGGTTTGGTTTCTGTTTTGGTTCTGGTAAATCAGGACATTGCTTTGCCAAGGCTGTTGCTGGGCACGCTGCCTGCACAGTGCAGTTACATAGGCAGAGGAACTCCCATGAGGAATTTCAATCCCTCTAGCGGTGGGAGGGTGGAAAATTACTAAGGGAACCTTTATATGCATTCAGTAAGTTAAATATGAACCTAAATGAGCTTTAACTGTGTAACATCAGCTGCATTTGAAACTCATTCAATCTTCACAGGCTTCCCTTTCCTGACAACAGCTTCCAGCAATTCAGTTTTGTAACTTCCTGACCCAGAAGTTGCATCTGAATCTTTGTGTCTAAGAGCCATGCACTCTGTGAAACCATCCATTCCCTTTTTTTAACCTTCTCCACATTTGATTCTCTGTATGTTGCTACATGCATTCCACAACACAGGACCTTTTAAAGTAATTGACAGATTATATTGCTTCACACCCCCTTTTAGCTTGTATGTACCTCTGATCTTAGGAACCACTTTTTATGTCATTTGTCATAGATACAGAATAATCTTAGGTGCTGTTCTGTCCTTCAGGCAAGAACACTTCTCAAATACCTGCTCCATCTTCCCTGCTACCTGAGCCACTCAGTGAAGACTGGGTAAGTGTGTGCTAATACAGCAGACTGTCTAAGAAACAAAGTGTTTTATGGCAGGAAGATACTTTTCAGTCTGCAAAACCCAGACACGGTCATTTCACAGATTCATTCCCTTCAGTGTATCTCAAACAGCTGAGCAGGCCATGGCACAAGTAATGGAATTCCATCAGATGTTTATTCAGCATGAGCAACAGTTTGGCAAGTTAGCGCTTTCCACCAACACGGGGAGCAGAAACCTTGACTGGTTTCACAATCTTCTGCTTAGGTGCTGCCTTTGTAGGGGCCTGTAGAGAAATAATGAAGTATGAGTGAAAAGAAGCTATTTATCTGCAGTTCTAAAAGTGTCCCTGTATGTACTCTTGACAGAAGTCAGATCAGACTAGAATTGCAAACTGTAATACTGGGATCACGCTAACATTAGTTTACACACATAACACTAAGCCAACATATGGTATTAATTTAGAAGTGATAATGAAACACAGGGTAGCACTCATCAATATATTGTTACCAAGTTCCTAGATAGTGAAGATGTCACATTCAGACAAGTTTTAACTAATAATTATCTCTGATATTATGTCAGAGAATTATGTCCTGTAATATTTACTTATTCTGTAAAAAAGATGCATTCTATGCAGCTGTTTGGGTACGTTTAACTTTTGTACTAAAGTCCAGTCAAGGAGCTTTCACATCAGAAAGCTACAAACATGCTTCCTCAAAACAGAAACTTCCAATTAAGAGCCACAGCAGAACGTTGTATGTCATGTTACAACATGCTGTATTCCATTTTATAATTTCTATTTGCCTATTGCATCTCACCTTTGCAGCAGAAACAGCTGTTTTCTTGGTTGCCTGCTTAGCCTTCTTGGCTTCCTTTGCAGCCCTGTTAATTCAAAGAAAAAGTGGAAGTTAACCATGTCTGCCATCTGTCTGGTTCACTGTTTCCTTGTTTCAGCACTAAAAGAGCTTCCCAAGCTGTTTCCCAAGAGCTTCTGTGTTGTGGAATGCACTACTGCAGATTTCTCCTCTATATTCACTATCCCCTGAAGGAATTTCTATAGAGACAGCAGAACTGTGAGTGATAAAAATACAAAGGGAAAAGGCAAGGAGAGATCCTTCTCTGCTGCCACTATCTCTTGCCAAAATTACTCAGTATTACATACAAATATACAGATTAAAAGCAAACAAAAATACCACAGAAAATCTTGTAAACACAGAGCCCACCTAGAGTTTAAGCTTTTATATGAAAAGTACTGTAATTTTTGAAAAGCTTGGGATAGCTCCACTGATCTGGCTTCTCACCTAATAGCTTGTTCCCTCTGTGCCTTTCGTACTTCGGGCTTCTGGTTCCGCTTGGCCATGATCTCAGCTAGAGAGGCACCAGTGATGGCTCTCTGAAACTTCACAGCACGGCGTGTGCGCTTCTTCTGGACCTCTTCCTAAGAGGGCAGGAGACAAACACAGACAATTAGCATCACAAGACATTAAATACGTGCCTAAAGACAATTATGGAAACAAGCTGCTACTCAAAATTGAAGCTATTTAAAACTGTACACTATAGTAGAATTTTACTCCTCGCTTTAGAGAATCCTTCTGTTGGGTACAGAGAAGTGCTGCCCTACCTCCACATGGCCCCTTCTCCAGCCACATCCTGTACTTTTCATCGTGTGTTACTACCAACAATCCTTGGTTAACTCCTCAGCTGTCCAGCTATCAGCTATATGTGTTGGAGACACACATATTACACCCTGTATCTTCTATGCTTCTACAGCAAAGTACAAAAAAAAAAATATTTTGAAAGAATGTTAGAAGTTCAGCCATCTGTAACTCCCAGAAGAAAAGAGGGCAGAAGGATAAACCTTTGATGGTGTCTTCTGAAAGGAAAACACTCCACACCTATTCAAGTGGATCAGGTGCTGGGGAGCAGTATAAGCCATCTTCAACCAAACTGGCAAGAACACTGACTTACTGCACTGATGTAAGCCTTTCTCAAAACTCCTCTCTGCTGTGCAAGTTTAAACAAGAGCACTGCACCATACCTCATGCTACATGTTTCATGATTTATCCTTCTTATGCAATGACAGCTACATAGGGAAAGACCTCATGCTACAGCCCAAAGTTTTCAAGGCGAGTATATTAGGAGAGTCATCCCTGCCCCTCTAACCCCAAAATCAGCTCCCTATGCTGTCATCACTGAGGAAGTTTACAAGACCAAACTTTTACAAAGTCTGCATATTAAACAGCATTACCTACCTTCCCTAAAACTAACTTTTAAAAACAAGCCATTCCTACAATTATTAAGATCTGCTGAACATACTGTGGCTCTGAGTGGTCTCTCAAAGAAGTGCTACAACACAATACACTGCTTTTGTTGAAGTGGTGTATAAACTCATGTAGCTGCACTCATGTCTTCACCATTATTAACTAGTCTTCAT
The DNA here is from genome assembly GCF_012460135.2 of Molothrus ater. NCBI lineage: Eukaryota > Metazoa > Chordata > Aves > Passeriformes > Icteridae > Molothrus > Molothrus ater. Next base: position 99,634,544 of record NC_050479.2, on the reverse strand, counting down.
CCTGGTAACTTGAGTCATGCTTCTGCTGAACACTGGCACACTTAAGTGACCTCTGACAGAGCAGTGACCGTATCCTTTGGTCACCACCTTCCAGTGCCATTGGCTGGTATGTACTTACTGACTGTCCCTTCTTGTGCTTACGCCTGTACAGAACAGTCCAGTTGATCTGACGAGGGTTTCTCTTGGAAAGGAATGCAGACTCACATTTTGCATTCAAAAACTGAAAAACCTGGGAAGGCAAAATGTTTTGTGTAAGCTTTCTTTCCATGAAAGACATATACTTGAATGTTGGAAATCTATGAGAACCATGTGTAAAGCCACATTCTGAGTGCCCCATAATACAGTTTGCATTAAGTATTCTTTAAGTCAGTGTTTTTCAACCTTGATGTTTTTGGAATTCTTAAACACAGCTCTGACTATTCAAAATTTTAGAAGATAATTCAAGAAATCTCAAGTTTTGTATTTTGTTACATTGGTCAAACAGATGTATTGCAGGGCATTCTGAATTATCTTAATTTTTCTGGAAAAAGTTCAAATTACCACTTGCATCCAGTGCTGCTGTGTATTTCAGGCACAGCATGAATAGCTGTGTCCGGCATCATGCTTCCCAAGTGTCTGTCCTCAAGCAACAATGTACTTCCTGTATGTGGGAGTGACTCAAAACTTGGCCTAGGGAACACAGGGAGACCAATGCTCCACCCGACTCCCCCCTGCCTAGTGACACTAACCTGTTTGTCTAAAACAACAGGCAGAACGTGCAAGCCGGTTTGTTATTAGCTATATAATTCATTGAAAGTACGACCTTATTGCCGGGATTCACTCACAAGGATTCAGCCAGTCTATCTCCTGGTTATTTTGCCGGGAATTCCACAGAGAAAGATGACTATACTGGGATACTCAAAAGCCAAGCCATCCTTTCACAGGTAGGGACAAATCCTGTCTGCGTATGACATGACAGCTTGAACGGGCTCTCCACCCTATTTTACCTCAAAGATTTCTACTCAATTAATTTGGGAGACCAGCTTTTAGCTCCAGCGAATCTTAGCATTTGATGCAGGACGTCTACACAACTTTGGTACTTTACACCGGCTGCTTTAAGACTCCCTTTAAAAGCTGCATTCTAAAACTCAGCCCCAACCTATAGCACGGATCTCCTGCGGAGCAGCCACGGCAACTGCACACCGATGCTGTTTTCACACAGCTCGGGACGAACGACTCAGGCATGGGCCACATCAACACTACCGGAGTCTCCGGACAATCCCAAAGGCGCGGCCTCGGCTCCCCGCGCACCGCCCGGCCGCCCTCCCGTCCGCAGGGCCCTCCGATCCGCAGGGCCCGCTCCCGCCCGCGGGGCTCGCCCCGGCCTCACCTTCCCGTCCGTGCGGGCGTAGCGGCGGCCATGGCCCGGGTAGATCTTGTACCCGCTGAAGCTGCACAGCTCGACCCTGCGCGGGAGAGAAGAGTTAGGGGAAGGCGCGGGTGGCCGGGGGAGGCGGCCGGGGCCCCGCGGCGGCCTCCCCGCGGCGGATGGGCGCGGATAGCGGCGGACAGGGCGCTCACTTCATGATGGCGGCGGCTGCGAGGGGCCGGAGAGGCGGAGGGGACGCCGGGAGGCGGTGTCGGGAGCGGCGCGCGGGGCCCGACGGGAGCGGAGCGGGAAGGGCAGGGCCGGGCCGGCAGCACCGCCCCGCCCCGGCCGCACCGCGGCGGCTTCACGGAGCGCTCGCCCGGCCGGGCTCCCCCGGTGCAATCCCGGACGCGGGACCCGCCGCTCTAGCCAGCATAAAGGGCACGGCGCTCCCGTAGCGGAGCTACCCGGCCCATCGGCGCTCCGTTGCCTGGCGGTGTTGTCAAGCGCGGGGCATGGCGGCAGCCGGCGCTGCGGCCGGGGCGGGGGATGAGGCGGCCGGAGCGGGTAAGGGCAGCCCCGGATAGGTGCCGGGGGCCGCGATGTTGGGGGCTGCGGGTCCCGAAAAGCGCTGTGGATGCTCGGAGGGGTGTGGGGGGCTCGGCGCTGTGGAGGCGGCGGCGCCCCCTCCTTTCGGGGCGAGGGGCCGGCTCGGCCGCTCCGGTGCCCCCGCTCTCAGGCGGCCCCTGAGGGCCCCGCGGGCTGGAAGCGGCCGGGGCAGCGCGGAGCGAGGGGGGCGCCGCGGGCACCGCTTCCCGCCCTGAGGAGCGCCTGTGGCTCGGGGCAGGACGGAGCACTGTCCATCGTGCTGGAGGGTCTCGCCGCCTCGTAAAACCTTTATAGGCCAGGCTCTGAACGATATAGGGCCCGTTTTCCTAGAGGGGAGGGCTGAGAGGTCTTGGGGACAGCGCCCCTTCTGAGGGTGTAGTTCATTGGTTCCTGCCATACGAGAAATAAGCAATTCTGAAATGTTTTCCTGGGTCCTGAAAGCCTATTAGGAAAATCTCCTTCCCCAGGTATTATATCAATGAGTCTTTATAGAATGGAATCATATTAATTTGGTTGAGTTCCACGTGTATATATAATTCATGCTGTATACTGAACTGCCATGCTTAAGCAAGCAAAGTAAAGCTTGATGGAAAGAGAAGGACAAATGATGTTGAAAGAGGGACCTATGCTTCTCTGAATCTTGAAGGTGCTCATAAAGGATACCCCCAGCAGGGAGATAACACCAGCACCCCAGGTCGTTTAACACCTCTGTGAAAACCTTCCTTTGTCAGCATCATGGAGAAGTGATTCTAGCAAGTCTGATTGCAGGGATGTCTAGTTCAATAGCAAAGCAGGTGGATGATGTTGCCATAGAAATACAGGTTCTTTGCAAATAGTTGTGTATGTTAAGTAGCAGTTGGATCACGTTATACTTGAATGTTGGAAATCTATGAGAACCATGTGTAAAGCCACATTCTGAGCCCCAGTTTGAATGGGACACCTCATGTGCGTGAATAAAAGGATTACTCTTGCAATTCAGTACTGTGGGTCTTTGCCTCTCTCCTAGATTGGAGGGGCAAGTTGTGAATTTTTGTAACAAACTCTTGGATAAATGAGCAGATGCAAAGTTTGTCTGGTCAATTAAAGTGACCAAGCAGTTGCAGAAGTGACTGCTTGAGTGAGAAACAAGTGGTACTGTCTCCCTGAATGTGCAAAGACAGGAATGTGATGGTTGCTCGCTCTGCCTTGCTGCTCTCCAAAGCTCTTGGGGCAACCATAGATTTGAAAAAATGATGGGAATATAATAAATGTCATCAGACATCTTTTTTAGAAATGCCTGTTCTCTAGCTGAAAAAATGGTACACAAAAAATGTTTGTCTTCATCCATAGTGTAACTAAACCCTAAAAACCTATAAACTGTCATAGTAATATGTGCATCATATTAGGGTGAGACCACTATTTGGGATATGTTGCTGAAAAAGGAAACATTATTTACTGAACAGATACTAAGAACAAGAAGCACTACAGTGATGTTTGTACATCAAATGCACAGCAGAGGCTCAATGTATGAAAATTATTACAATTATCGGGTGTCACTTTGGGTACCCAGTGATTCAAGCTCCCTGTAGATGGCAAATGTTTGCCTTTTAACTTTATGTAGTGACCCTTTTTGCATGGAACATTTGAATTGTGTGTTGCATTAAGTAAATAGTGTGCTAGCCCATTTACAGTTTGTTCCTCCCAATGTCCCCAGTACTGTAGTATGGCTGCACGAGTGGCTTCTTAGTTTAGATAGAATGCTTACACATAGTTAGTTGTCAAGCTGCTCAAAACTTAAATTCTCCGAAGAATTTTTAAATTTAGGTTCTTCTGAAATTTGGGGTTTTGAGGATCACACCTTTAAATTTAGCTACCAGAATTTTGCTGCATTTCACTTCAAAGGATCTGTTGTGACTTTCCCAGAATTCTGCCAGAGTTCCTAACTGGGACAGTGTCTGGTATGTATATCTTCCAGTAACTGCATCAGTTACTCTTAAAGTGTTCAAGCGGAAGTAATTTGCTTCAGTTTTACATGGAAAAGAAAGTTAATCTGTTTTTCCAAATTATCTGCATCTATTATAAAACAAATCTTTTTATTTTGCATTGCTTTTCCAGTACATGTTCTCATATATAAACTTTGTGGTGCTTTTTTGTTGTTTTTTTCTCCTTTTTATTCTAAGGCTTGATAGTCAACTGCTCAGGTCAAGGATTGCAAAAGCTGGGTCCAACCTTGCCCTGTGATGCTGATACTCAGACTCTGATTCTGGACAAAAATCAGATAATTAAATTGGAACACTTGGAAAAATGCAGGAATCTGATGCAGGTCAGTATTGCTTGATTTGAAATTGTTATCAAATAATGGTGCTATGATGTTAGCATCTTCTGCCTTCAGGCAATATTATGTTATTGAAGTAAGCTAGCAGTTACTGTCTTCACAGGAAAATAAATGATGGCTGGCTAAAGTAGAAAGCTTTGCTTTCAGTGGAGGTCTGCAGTTGATAGTGGAGGGGGCTGTAACTAAAAATGAGCTAAATAAATCCTAATGGGGGAGGGACATGGTAAGAACACTTAGAAAAGTCACTGATAACTCAAATTTTGATACTTCTTAGCTTTTGAGTACATGAGCTTTGTAGCCTTAAAAATAACATTGTATTATCACTTAAAGTCCTTCTGGATAGACTCGAAGCTGCCTGATAACTTTTGCAGACCAGCTTACACTGAGTTGGCAGAGGTGGGGTTTGTTGCTACAACAAACCTTCACCCACACTGCCAGCTTGGTGATCATGTTACTGAAGTGTGTGTCTAGTCAGGACACACACTTTAAAAAGTTTGTGGTTTACAGTCCTATTAGCACAGGACCTGTTTGAGAATTGTGTGAAATACATTTTATCCTCTGCCATATTGACAGTAAGTGCAATTTTACACCAGGAATGGGGCAACAATTTGCACAATGAATTGGCAATTCTGATATTACAACCTTATTTTCATATGACACAATTCCTCATTCTTTTTCCTTTATTTAGCTGTTGCTAGGAGAAATTCCTCTTAAGTTTGTGGAGTGAGCTGTGAGGACTCATGTTCTTTGAACAGTAACTTATTTCCTGGCTCTTGCAGGTTTTTTTTGTCTGTGTCATTTACTTGAAAATGAAATCCGTAGATTGAACAAGTATCTGTTGGAGTAGATTTTTAACTACTAGAAGATCTTACTCTGTCTGCATAGTTAAAATTGTTTCTTTTGTGTGTCCATCTGTAGCTCTCTGTAGCCAACAACCGCTTGGTGCGAATGATGGGTGTGGCAAAACTGACCAAGCTCCGAGTGCTCAACTTGCCTCATAATAGTATTGGGTACGTGGAAGGGCTGAAGGATTTGGTGCACCTGGAATGGCTGAATTTGGCAGGAAATAACATTAAGGTGAGGTATTTAGTCTGTTGCATTTACCAGAATGTTGTGTTATAGAAATTTGGAAAATGCTGCAAAGAAATCTGAATTTGCTTTGATTGGAACAATGTTAATATTTTGTGTCTACTGGCTTATGAAATAGAAGACGGCAGCTTTTGGAATTGAGTTGTCTAGGAAAAAATAAAAGGTTTAATATCAAAATGAAATGAAAGTAAGGAAGTAGTCTCCAAAATTCTTATCTTTAAAATACAACTGTATTAAAACATGGTTTTAATTTTGTGTTACTTAGCTAGTGGGTTTTTTAACTTTCAAAAGAATTTATAATTATTGATACCTGGTTTTATTTAGTAGCTAAAAAAGGTTACTGTGAGTAACTGATTTCTTTATTTTTATAGGCCATCGAACAAATCAATTCCTGTCTGTCTCTTCAGCATCTTGATCTGTCAGACAATAACATAGCTCAATTAGGGGATCTCTCCAAGCTTACCTCACTGAAGGTAGATGTTCCATCTCTGTTTTTAATGCATTCTAAACACAAAGAAATTGGCTTTGAAAATTGCTGCCTTTAGACATTCACTCTTTGAACACTAGCTCTTAGAGCATTTTAATTCATTAACTGTAATTTCTAGTGGGAAGCCTGTGAATATTTTCTTCCTTGTTTTGAAGTTGGAGGAGCTAGGCTGTGATTTTTCTATGAATGAATCAAAACAAAACATACTTCTAACTCTTCCAACATGCACACTGTAGAGAAAAACGTTTCCAAATACTTTTTTTGGTAACTGTGACCAGAAAGTCTTACTTATCCTTCTTTTGCAATGTGTTTTTGTCAGGTGATGCCTGAAAAAGAAATCCGTGGGTTTTGATCAAGCATTCATTTCATCATGTGTTCATCATGTGTTTTTATTTTATAGACTCTGTTGCTACATGGAAATATTATAACTTCACTTCGCACTGCCCCTGCTTGCCTACCTCAGAGTTTGACTGTTTTCTCTCTGGCAGAAAATGAAATCAGAGACTTAAATGAGGTAAGATATAGAAGATAGATCACCTTGTCTTTAGGTAGACTGAAGGAAGGAAGTTGAACAATTTTTTGAGGTTGTAACTGAAAATGGCCTCTCTTCTTTGAAACAACCCAACTTGTAATAGTTTAATTGTTTATATGTAATAACCATATTTGCATTAGCTGCACAAGCTAGTGGTGTCTTTTAAAATTTAGTCTGGAATGAAATTTGCCTTTTTTCTGTTATGTTTTTGTTATTCAAGGATGTAACTTTTAGGCCCTACCTTTTCTAGTTGTCTGCAAGTTGAAAGCTGAGCTGACTAAATGCTGCAGAGAGCTTCTGCAGCTGCTGGGATTAGAACAGGGGTTTGAATTGCACTTGTTGCCACTGACCTATTTTTCAAACTGTGTAAGAGAAACAAATAATCTGCCTGTGACTTTTGTCTTTATTGTTTTGTTTGTTTGGTTTATTTTAAGTAGCAGCCAAAACTCTTGGTTGGGATTTCATGTCGGAAGAAAATTTTTTGATAATAATTTCTCTTCAAAACAGGGCAGGGTTCTCCAGCTCTTTGGCTTGCCCCCTTTTTTTTTTTCCCCTTTGTTTGTTTTCAAAATCAACAGCTGTTGTAGTAAAGTTGTTTGATACTACACCTTTCTATACATAAAGCCCCATTCCCAAATTTTAAGAGAAGGGTAATACTTTCCAAGGACTAATAGCATACACAGGAGAATCATTGGGAAATGGCAGTAGCTGATAGAAGGTCCTTTGTAGCCCTTTGTGTTCAAAAATCTAATGTGATTTTTGATTTGTCATTCTGTTGTTTTATACAAGCTGTCCAGCTGTAGTTAGGAGAAGTGTGAAATGTTTTTCTCAGTTAACAAATGTATTTTGTTTTCTCAAGGTTTCTTTCCTGGCCTCTCTTCACCACTTGGAACAGCTGTCAATTATGAACAATCCTTGTGTGATGGCCACACCTTCTGTCCCTGGCTTTGACTACAGGCCTTATATTGTCAGCTGGTGTCTGAACCTTAAAGTTCTTGATGGATATGTGATTTCTCAGAAGGAAAGGTGACATAATAGTATTATTAAATCTCTAAAATTATTACATCAAGTTTGGCTAAGCTAAAATTGCTATAGCTAAAGTTTTCATCTGTTACACTGCAATTATTATTTAGTTAGCTTACAAGTACGAAGTTAAGCTTTTGTTTAGTTGTTCAAATCACAGAAGCACTTCTACAAAGCAAAACTGTGGTAGCAGTTGATCAGTGGTCTGGTATCCTTTCTTTACAGCCTCTTTGACTTTGCAGAATGTGACAACCAGCAGGAGTTAAAGCTGTTGTCTTGGGGGAAGCTTAAACTTGCCCTTATATAAGCATGATTTGTGTTTTCATTTCTAGATTTGGCTTTTTTTTGTTATCAATTAGTTAAATATTATTTTGCTCAAATCCCTTGTTACTGTATCACTGTGCTATTATATCACTGTGATATCTGCATGACAAAGTTCTTGACATCAGTCCAAGCATAAATATTATCCAGTATAAGCACATTCCAGTCCAGGACACTAACATAGCCTAGGACACTAATGTCCTTTTTACCTGTTATTAAAATAAAAAGGTGCCCTTCTTTTGGTCAGAGGTGAACCAATTCTATTTCTACTTTCCAGGAAAGTTGCCAGTTGGAATTCTAGACTTCTTTTTCATTACTAATGGGATGATCTGTATTAACTATATTATTACATGTAGATGTATTAAATAATCTCAGGCAGAAATTAATTTGAAAAACAAACTTGTTGAATACTTCTTAGCAATATGTGCTCTCTGTCTGTTTTGCATGTTTTTGTGAACTTCTCTGTTTCTGTGAAAGCTTTGCTGATAAGTTCATTGAGACAAATGTGCTTTCAGTGCTCAAAGACTGCACACAAAGCAGAGACTGCAGAGTTTTGGACAAGTGGGTTTGTTTTTTTTTTTTTTTTTGTGTTTCATTGATGCTTAAGTGAATTAGTACATTATTCATTGTTCTGATAATGACATTGCACATGTTCCAAGTCTTGCTTAGATTTGTAGATTAGCTCTTCAGCACTCGCTAGAAGAGCTGTAGTGAAAACAGAGTTACTGTTTCTGTGCTGTTTATTAAAGGTGCCATTTATTAAACCATTTTCCCCCTTCCTAACAGCTTGAAAGCAGAATGGCTCTACAGTCAAGGGAAAGGAAGGTCATTTCGACCTGGGCAGCATGTTCAACTAGTTCAGTACTTGGCTACTGTTTGTCCTCTCACATCTGCATATGGACTCCAGACTGAAGAGGATGCCAAACTGGAAAAAATACTGAGTAAGCAAAGGTGAGAAACTAGTTTCTTTCTTAGAGAATGTAATTGAGAACATAATTATATATCTGATGTGTTAGATGTAGTAAGATTTCATTTTAAGTATTTCAAAGTAACAGTGAGGGCTGGAGATGCAAAGTGCCATGAAAGTACAGGATGTGTCCTAGATGGGAATGAGAGGCAAGGCAGCAGCAGCAGGAGTGTTTTCATGCTTTCTGGGCCATCTAGGGGAAAATTCCTTTGTATTTTTCAGTCTCTGCTTTGTAGGACACTGAAAGTAATTCGTGTTAGAACTGTGATTAAAATAAATATGAACTGGGATTTTTTTTTTATTGCCACACAAAAAAATGATGAAAACTTCAAAGAGGAGCTTAGCTTCTCTTCTAATTGTAAATTAGGACTGTTGTGGTACACTGGTGTTTTAGCCACTCTTTTATTGCTGAGATGTTCTTCTTGGTTTTAAAGTTAGTTGTCCTTTGGGGGGCACTGTTCCCAGTGATGCATTTGTCCATCTGTATCTGGCATCTGAGGTCTGTCAGCAGAGGCCTCTGGAGAGCCTGCTGGTTCTGGTAGCTGTGTTGCTAAGGTCTGTGCAAATAGATGAGTAGAGTTATCATGGTGAGTTTCTTGTACATGTAAAGGTGAGCTCATTTTGGTTAGAAGCCAGAAAACAAAGCAATACAGGTTGTTCTATTCCCCAGGACCTCTTGACAAACTTTTTCTTGCAGAAAGAGCAGAAAATTCAACTCCCAGGAGCAGGCTACCTAAGTGGCATAGTGTGGTTAAAAAGCTGAGCAACAAAAGTGTTGTAGTTAGCAGAAGGGTGTCTCATCAAAAGGGCCAGAAACTTGGGAGCATCTGGAAGGAGTTACTTCCCACTTTGCAAGTGTAGATTGATCTCCAGGAGGAGATGATGGAAATGTTTTAGCTATTTCTGAGGAGAAGGTGCAGTCAAGGCATCTTGACCTTGGAATCTCTAGCTAAGTGCTCTAGCATTCACGTGTTTCTGGGGAAAATAAAGGAAGTTGTTCTGCTAAAGATAACTCTTCCAAAATGAAAAAAAACCCTCAAAAACCAAGCCAAAAAAGCCCTAGTAGAAAAAGCAATTCCCCCAAATCTTCACCTGTATTATATATGCACATGCATGTATGATTTATAGGACAAGGACCGTTTAACTTTGTCCTCTATCTCCTGAGCTTCTAATTTAGCTGGGCTGAAACAACCTGTGTTCTCTGAGTTTGTAAAGCATGATTTTTTTGGGGTTTTTTTGGGGTTTTTTTTTTTGTTTGTTTGGTTTTTTTTTTGTTTGGTTTGGGTTTTTTTGTGGGTTTTTTTTGTTGTTGTTGTTTTGTTTTGGGGTTTTTTGTTTGTTTGTTTTTGTGGCAATATTTGTTGATTAGTACTACGATTTCCGGCTGTTAGTAACAGGAGCACCTGTTCCTTGATTCATTCACTTTGAAATGTAAAAGATACTCCCACCATTCCTCAAACTCCTCTATTCCTACACACATAATGTATTCCACTTCCGAAACTTAAAATATTTGCAGGCCTTCTTTGTGTGTAGAAATACCTCATGGTTTTCAGTTTATAGTCAGAATTGCATGTTGGGCTTTTTCTCGTTTTTATTTGGTTGGGTTTTGGGCTTTTTTGGGGGTTTTTTGTTTGTTTGGTGGGTTTTGTTTTGGGGTTTTATTTAGCATGTAATGAAGAAAGAGGGGCTGAAGGAAGGGGAGCAGAAAGACTGCAATTTCCTACTTTGTGAGTAGTCCTGGTAGTGTCTTGTGTTTGTAGGAGTCTGCATAACATGCCTCTCCTTTAGCATGTTTTGATCATGAATGTTTCTTTTGAAATAGTTCATAGTTTCTTTTAGATGTTTTCTGTACAAAAGAAAGTTTAAATAAAGCACAAAATCTATTTTTGGCACTCTGTGCTTAGACTCCACCAGAGGCAGTTGATGCATGAAAACCAAAATGAGGAACCACGTACATTTTCTGCTCCCAGCAAAACAGTGCCAATTGCTCATGAACACAGTGCCCTGGCCCAGCCATCACAGATGGTTCTTGAGAAGGGTAAGTAGCTTATCTACTCCTGTGGAAATAAATACTTTTCTTTTGAGCATAAGTAACTTTATGGAAGGAATTTCAGAACAAGGCCCTGTTATTATTTTATTTTATTGATCTTCTATTTTCTCAACTGAAGTTGTATATTGTTTCTAAAAAACATCTAGTCCATGCTTATTTGAGTCTTGAAATGCTAGTAGGCTGGTTAGGCAAAAAACCCAATCCAACAAAATAAGAGTTACTACTTTGACTTTTGCATTTTATACAAGTTTATTCTCCAAGGAAGTGCAGTTTGCCATTTCTTGTACCCAGTGTTTGCCAAGTTTGGGTGTTACTGTAGTAAATATAGTCCTGATACAGAAATAATGCTCATTGTTACTAACATGTTAGATCATCTTGCCCACCCAGGTGCTAACTGTCAAAACCAAACTGGGAATCCCTATGAATTAAACAAACTATTAATATTACTGAAATACTCTAACACTATAATGTGTCTTTCTGCCTATTTAGAGCCTGTTATCCAGAGAAATTCTTGGGTTGGACCAAGTGCAAACAATGATCATTCCTATGCAGTAAAGAACACTTTTCTTCATGAAAGAAGCTTTCCCAAGGAGCTACACCTCGAAGATGTACAGACAGATGAAGACAAACTTAACAGCAGCCTTTTATCCTCAGAGTCTACTTTCATGCCAGTTGCTTCAGGATTGTCTCCAGTGTCTCCTGCTTCAGACCTGAAGCTACATGGAATCAATTTGAGCCTTGAAGATGATGATGATACAGTGATTGAAGGTGTGAGAGATATTAATCGTAGGGAAACAACTAAAAAGCAAGAAGCTTCGTCTGTTACAGGAGAGCACCCCAATAGAGCAACAGGAAGTGTGGAAACACAAGAGAATATCAAAGAAATCCTGCATGTGCCTGCTCCTGATCTGGTAACAGCTGGCCTGGCTGCAAGGACTGGCAACTATTTGGGGTCCTCTGAAGGCCAGGTTCGGCACAGTCACCCCAGCACCTTGCTAGGTGCTGAATCAGGAGTAAAAATTCTTTGTCCTGACCAGATGACAGAAGAAAGGTCTGGTTCACTGGCTGGGCAAGGTGCAGCACCATCTGATCGAGGTGCAGCTGAACTGCAAAGGATGACTGAAGCAGCTACCAAGCTCCAGGCTTCCTGGAGAGGGTTTTACACCAGGAACCACCATCCTCAAGCCAAGGAAGTGCGGAATGAAATTCGCCTCCACAGAATGCAGCAGCACATCATTTATTTAACAGCTGAAATAGAAAAGTAAGTTGAGGTCATGCTGTGTATTTGCAAGTCTGTCTGAATATAACCATCATTCCAGAGTATTTCAGAACAGATATAGATGATATAACTACTCACAGTAAAACATAGCATCAGAAACATAAAACTGATTACATTACAGGATCACTTCCTGTAAGGTAAGCACAGTTTTGCACATAGCTATTCATACTCTCAAAGTGCCTTCTATAAGTGGATTGGGTTAGAACACATTTTTCTGTTGCTATTTTAGCAGGACTTGCATATTTCAAAATAGAAATTGCTGCGTGGGATTTTTTTTTTATTTGTCTCCTCACAATTAGAGTCTATAAATCAAGTGTCCATACTGGGAGTCATTATTCTGTTGCTGGTAAAAAGAAGAATTTCCTCTACCTTGTACAATAGAATTTTAAAATGTGACTCTATGTTTGGTTCTGTTTTAATTTTTGAGCCTGTGAATTCATGTTTGGAGAAGATCATGGTCGAAATTCCTCAATTTGTAAGCCAAAAATTCTGGATTTACTTAATATCTTTCTGGATCAGCCTGGATCAGTCAGTTTGATATGCTCTTTTTCTTCACTCTCACAAGTGACAAAAGCTCTGTAAATCAAGTTGAGTGCTCAGTGAACCTTTAGAAACTCCCAATGCTTACACATCATACTCCATCCATATATCAGTGGGACAGCATAATTTGAAATGAAGAAGTACTATTTGGTGTGTGGGTGGCTGATAGTTGTGCAGGAAAAAATAAGAGCTTGGGTTCAATTTACAAAAAGACACATTCTTACTGAGCCAACAAATGTGCTGCAGTAAAAGGAAGCAGAATTTAAATGTAACTGAAAAAGAAACTTGAAGTCAGCAGCTGGGTATTTATGGCAAGCCAGACTGCAGTAATTTCTTAATGTTAGGCTCTGTTGTATCTTTCAAAAGTGCTGTTATATAAGTAGGCATTTTTACGTATTCTTGTTGCTCTTGTTACCCAAATGTTGCTTATTTAAGCTGCATAAATTTTGGATGTGTGTTCTTGCAGACTGAGGAAAGAAAGAGAGGAAGATGAAATGCAAAGGCTTGTACAGGAGGAAGCTATCAAATTTCTTTGGAACCAGGTAAGTAATTTTAGTCCTCTTGTTTTTCTGCTTAAATGTGAATTTGGAATTCGAATTTGAATCTGCCTATATGTGAATTAGCATTATTTCTTACTGTAGATCCTGAAGAGACAGTCAATATGGTTCAGTTTTTCCAATGATTTGAGTGGTTTAATAGAGTCTTACTGCTGTGTTGTCTGCTATACTGATTTGGTGGGGGGAAATAACCCTCAGAACATTAGTGCAACAACACTGGTTTTACTATTAAAGACTAAATAGTGAGAAGGAAGACAAAATGCAAGACAAGCTAAATAAACATAAGCAGGACTGTGAAGAAGTATGTGACTGGTAAATGCCCATGGCAAATGAAATGGTATCAAGCTGCGTTGCTTGTGAGCAACTCATTTTTGAGGCAGGAAAGTTGTTAATACACCTTTTAATAAGTTCTTCTTCCAACAATAAGGTTGTTTTCTTAAAAATGGATAAATCCTTTCTGGCTTTAAGAACAGATTGCTTTTTTTTGGGGTATTTGAATTGGGAGCTTGTGTGTTCTGTCAGTGTTTGACATGTAGGTTTAAAAGCCATGATTTCATGTGAGAAGAACAAAATTTCCCTAATGATATAGGAAACCTTTTGTTTGTCACTTGGTCTTGGATTTTATACTAGAGCTTGGTTGCTGAATGCAAGAAATCCACTAGAAATCAAAATACATTTATCTGCATTTCATAATAAATTTTTCTCTGTACAGGTTAAATCCCTTCAACAATGGCAACTTTCAGTGATGCAGAATTTAGGTGGTGCTGGGATCCCTTCAGCCAATACTTTATGTTTATCCAAACCACCTCTTCAGTCATCCACAGTGGAGCAAGAAACCCCACCAGCTGTTAGTTCTGCTTTGTTAGCTCCAGCTAGTGAGGATCATCTTCAGGAAAAGTCTTCGTTGCAGTTCCCAGATTCTGGCTTTCATTCTTCTGCAGCTGATCAGACTCGTGCCAGCGAACTGTGCAGCTCTGCAAAGAGCTTAGCTGAAGGAAGTGAGAGCTCCCTTTCAATGGAAACCATCAAACAATATGGCAATTGTGTTTCAGCATGTTGTTCAGATGGAGAGGATGGCCCTGGGGAGGGTGGGCAAAGTAAAGAGAGCTCTAGTAATGTGCAGGACAACAGACTGATAGAACAGTATTTAAAATCTGTTCAGCAGCTGGAAGAGGCTGATGAAGACACAGATTGCAATGAGGAAATGGAGGGCAGCTGTCTACAAGTGTCTGTGTCAGCAGAAAGCCAAGATTCTTCCTCTGACACTGTCTCTGTAGAGCTCCCTCAAGACACATCTTCCCCTGTGCGAGGTGAAATCTGCCAGATACCACCAGAAAGCTACAAACTGAATTCAGGAATAGTAGAAGAGAAGCAAACAGACTGTGATTCTTCGTTTCAGATGCTGCATGTTGGGATAGCTGTATAATAGGATCGTTTCCACAAAAGACTAAGGATTCCATTTCACTTTCTCTTTCCTCTTCCTGTTTATACAAAACTTACTTTTCATGTGTGCTGTTTCAGATTCTGACTCATGTTATGAATTTATGTTGTAATTACTATTTTATTGATGTTGCTGAGGATGGATACTAACTGTGCTAACCTGAAATCAGCAAAGTTCTCAGTGACAATCATTATGCACTTTATTTTCAAACATAAAACTGGTATCCTAATAACTGGCCTCCATTAAATTAATTCTGAAGATTGGTGGGTGGATGGTGGTGGTGGTAGTGTTTGCTGTAAATTCACTTTGGTGAATGTGTTAGTAAGTATTTGGTTTTTTCCTGCAAAGAAAGATTAAATTCTTATTTTGCAAAGAGAAGAAAACAATATGGGAAGAAATTGAGTCAATACAGGTAGTATATCCTGTCATAGGCAGGATACAGCCTCCTGAGAAAGATGAAAAGTTGCTTTTCAGACTTCTTTTGACTGAAACAAGAGTAACTTGGTCAGTGTATCAAAGATGCATTCCAGAAAACCAGTGTCCAAGTCAGTGACTTTTTTGTAAATAACTTGAAGCTGCTGGCAAGGAATTAGATCATTTACATACACACTGAAACAAGGACTTACAGGAGAGAGACCTCAGGGAGCTTCAAACAAGCTTTGACCTTTGTTTGCCCTGGGGTTGAATTTCCCTGCCTTCTCAGGTAAGACTCAAAATGGAACCAGTAGCAGCCAGGACTAAGGAAGAATTGCAGAAGGGCATATGATTTGGGAACATCATTTCCAGGACTGCTCTCTGGGTTACAGCAGCAGATTTGGTGGTGTATGTTTTGCTCCACTAGGATGCTAATGTCCATGTGGGATTTGGATTTGAGTGGCTTTCAGGACATCAGTGAGTTTGATGGATCACAACTACTTCTATCTACATGTATAAATACTAAAAGCAAATGCCATGACTTAACTATTTCCTGATATCTCTGTTGGGTTTTTTGGTTGGTTTTTTTCCCCCCAGTATGTCCACTAGTTGACATTTTAATTAAATGTGGATAAAAAGTTGTATTTCTTCCCTGTTAGTAAATATGCTGAGATACCTAGGCTATGCTTTCCACTTACAAACCCTGCTGCTTTCCTAGTGTTTATCTTACCCAGCCATTGCTGTGTTGGGTTTTTCAATGGAAAACAGTCAGGTATCTTAGTATACTTCAACAGTGACAAGGGAAACCTGTTTTGCCATGTGATTTGTGATAATAGTGAAATAAAAGTTGATGTTGTGATTTACAGGGGTCAGTTGCATTTTGCAACATGTACTGGAAGCCCAGTGTTGCAGTAGCTTGCTAATGTTTACTTCTCAGTTACAAAGACACATGCTTATTGTAATTCTCTGGATCCACAGGTTAACTTCTGATGCTATGGTATCACTAAAACCAACTAACACTCTTTTAAAAGGACTCTCATGGCCACGTTACCATGTAAAATAATTTAGTTTTTGTGAAAGCTTTGGTTGCATGTCTGCTTTTGGTTCCAAGCTGAAATTTGCCACTACTCAGGAATTTGGTATGAGGCTAGTATCTGCTTGAGGCATCAAAATATCCTTTATTTAGAACATAAATGGTGTTTTGGACTTGTACCAGCCATCTTCCCAGTGGTGAAGTTCACCTTGGAAGAATAAAGCTTGCCTCTGTGTATAGAGTAGCCATCATCTCTTTTTCTCCCACCCCACAAAAGTTCTAGGGCACCAACTTCTCCAAAGAGCTGTCTCTGCAGTCAGGCTGACCTTTGACTGTGCCTTGCATATGTGGGAGCATTAAAGAAAACCCAGAACAGCAGAGGTGGTAGGTTCTTAATGTGCTGTCTTTCTAGCTGAATGTAGTCACAGCGCATTGGTAGCATGACCATATTCATAATTAGATCTTGGAGCACAGTTGTGCTTGGGTATTGAAAAGGGTACAGGTGCATTAGTGTATCACAGTGCCTGATTACCTGGGCAAAGCACTGTGGAGTCCACAGGATCATACCCTTGTCCTCTGAAGGTGCTGAACTTGGCTTTAAATCTGCCATGCCTGGGGATCTGCAGTTCATAGGACTTAGCTCTTTGAATGCCAATATGTTATCTAAAACCCCAAATGTCAAATTGCATATTGAGAGAGGAATTATTTCAGTGTTTGAAGCAGCTCTGGATCTTGCACTCTGGAGGCAGTGGCCAGGTGTAAATTCTCTTCCATGGCAGAGTGCTTTATTGCAAGACCTGGAAGAAACTAGACCACTGCCTGGATAACAATATTTCTCTTACTGGAGACACTAAGGGAGCGCATGTATTTTTCTGTTTTGGATTGTCCCTTTTGCTGCACAGTTAGAGGTGAAACTTTTGGAGTTGTCAGAGGGGGAAAACTTGGTGCAAGTAAATTTTTTATGGAAGCCCTAGATGTTTCTTGATATTTCCTTTTGTTATTAGAACTTGCAAGCACAAAGACAAGACAACTTGCTTTAACTAATGCTGAGGTCAACTGTTGTCCTTATTAATGTGTAACCTGTGTATGCAAAAATGGTTTTATGCAGGTACAGCAAAGCATGTACCGACAAATATTCAGCTTTATCTTACTTTTTTTTTGGGAAACAGTGAAATACTAGAAAATGTTTTTCTAATGTTCTGAAAAGTATCTTGCATGTGTAGAAGATGAGTTGCCTAAATATAGAGAAATCAAAGAATGGTGAAGTTTTTGGATTAGTTTTTACAGGGTTAAATGTAATTAGTTTGTATATACAGAAAATATTTTCATCCCGACCATTAAAATACATACAGGGAAAGACATAATGAGGGATACAGTGGAAAAATAAGGAGTAAAACTGAATGTATACTTAAAATTGTCTTCTTTCAGCCCTGTTTTGAACTCTCAAAAAATCATGATGTGGAAGTATCATAGTTTAATATATGGCTTAGCATTTACTCATCTTTGTTTAAGTAAGTTTCCTTAATCTAGGTGTGCAATATTCTTTTAGCTGGATAGGGATGCACAGTTTTTCTTTGGAGGTGATGGAAATTTCATAAAGAAATTGGAAGGCCTAAAATACATCTGAAACTTTCCTGTGTTAATATTGTATTCTTTCCTTTTGAAAGGCTTCATGATCAGCAGAAGAATGTACTTTGTAGAAGAAAAGCTTATCTCTTGTGTTTTGTCCTGGGCTGATCCTCCAGTGTTAGTGGGAGAGATCACTTGGTTATTTGCCAGGTGATGTTGCCAGCTCTGCTGTGAGTACAGTTGAAATGCTTCTTAAATTTGCTTCAGAAAAATCAGATAAATATAGCTTAGGCTATTTAAACTGCACCACACAAATAGTTTTGCCCCAAATGAGGTAGCTGGCACATGAAAGCCTGTTTTCAGCTAGTCTGTGGTAGAAAGGACTCTTTTTCCTCTTTTTCTGAAGGCTGGGACAAGTAGTTCTATATACCATAAAGCAAGAAGACATTAAGACTGCAAATTTTATTTTGCTGCTTCTAAACCACAAATGTCCTTCAGCAAATACTTGAGAAAATCCTTGCTAAACTAAATTGCAGAAGCCTAACAGCTGTTGATAGTTAAGTTTCTTAAACAACCATAGATTCCACTATTTGCATGCATCAGTTTAAATAATGCACTTAGCAGCCAGTCTCTATATTAAAAAGTTGGGTTTTTTCTGAATAATGTTTGTATTTGAGCTTGCAAAACTGTTCCTGGTTTTTTTTATGAATTTGTATATATTGTCTGAAGAATTTCAATTTTTGTTTCTACTTGTAGCAGGTTATCTGATGAACAAAAATTGAATATATGTTCCTTTGAGATTACCTGGGTAATTTTTACTGCATTTGATGTTCTTGTGTGTCTCACATAGATACACTTTTTCCTGAGAGGATAAAATTGTAGCAGTTAGGGGAAACTGACTAAATGACAAAAAACCGTAAAAACCGGTCAGTTCCCTGCTAGTGGAAAAGACACTTCCTTTTTGTTTTTCCTCTCCTGTTGTATTAACTTTCCCCCCTTCCCCCTTGAGGACGTGCCACCCAAATGAGTATGCATCAAGTATTCATAAAGTCTTTCAAAATGTCTTCTTTTAATAGTTACACTTCTTTTTTTCCCAGATTAGCTTTCTAGGACAAGTTACTGAGAAACACTTGCTTTCTATATGCCTACCAAAAAGTTGGTCTGTCTATTTTTAAATGTTTTCTTTGTCAGTAATGGAAAAAGCACAGGATCCCTTTCTTGCAAGAACATAAACCAGTATTTATCAGGAAAGGTGCTTTATCTCTTGAAAAGTGCCATGCCAAATTTTATTGTGCAAGAGCTCTCAGTAAGAATCTTTTTCTGGCTTCATTACATTTATAAGTATATGGGCCAAATTTATTTGTAGCATAATTCTACTGAATTAATTTTTTTGAGACTTCACAGTGGTATTCTACCTCTAAACTAGAATTTGAGAAGAAAAGAACAATTGGGTACTGGTTTGTCTCTCTATTTCTTGCTGTTTTCTGTGAAGAATGGTGGGTGGTTAAATTGGTACAGTTCATATATTTTCTATAAGTGTTTACATTTTGAATTTATTGTTTAAGTATTTTGTTTGTATTGCTGAGTTTTGAATTTTAAATAAATGATTTGTACATTTATTGAAAATTTTAAGGTGTACCTTATATTGACTTTTATGGCTATAGTCATAATCTTACAATTGGAGAGCTCTTCTGGACATGGGAAGCTCAGGGATATAAAGCAAGTGATGACAAGATAAGCATTGGCATTCTTTCCTCGGCACAGCTGAGACATCTGATGTCCACTGTTCCAGTGCCTAGGACAGTAAGAGTGTAGTAGGGTACATGAAATGAGTTCACCAACAGCTCTGAAATTGGTCTTTATGATTTGCAGCCCTTTGGTTCCAGTGCTGGCCCTCTTTCGTGTTCTTAATTACCTGCTGTGTTTGAATTCAAAGATGTGGCAGTATTCTGTACAGAGTTTTCTAGAGAGAGAATTAGGAAACACAATTGCAATGTGTGGTGTTGCCTCTCTTGGTTTGGTCAGATACCTGCTCTCTTCTTAAACAAATGAAGGCTAATTAAACATCTTTTAGGCTTTAACAAAAAGAAACAGTTGAGGAGTTCAGATATACATGAAAGTCATGTTTTACTGCAACACAATTCTCTGAAAGGTAAAAAAAAAAATACAACAATAACAAAACTGAAACAACATAGCTAACTTTGTTTTCACTCAACTTGTAACACGCGGAGGTTTGTAGACATTTTAAACTCTTTACTATGTGTTTCTACTTCATGACACCAAAGAAAAGATTTTTTTTTTTTTTTAAGTGGGACTTTTCTATATTTACTGTTAGGTTGGTGAGGCACTGGAACAGATTGTCCAGAGAAATTAATACCCCACCCCTGGAAGTGTTCAAGGCCAGATTGGATGGGGCATTGAGCAATCTGGTCTGGTTTCTGCCATGGGCAGGAATGCCCCTGCCCATGGTAAGGGAGTGGGAGCTAGGTGATCTTTAAGCTCTCTTCCACCTCATTCTAGGACTCTATTTAAAAAACAAGAATAGGCATAGCTAAAGTAACTCCACTTCAGGTCTGAAAAGAGAAGAGCAGTGTCCTTCTCTTTTAAAGGCCTTAAAGCTGTACTAGTAAGTTTTAAATGCTGTGTGTTGTAGAGATAGTCACCGTAGCACTTCAGGGACTCAGGTTGAAGTTTGCTCTTGTCCCTGGCTTTTATTTAGATTTGTAATAAGATCAGACCTTAAAATCTTTGGCTAGATTTGGAAAATAAAGGGATGACTAGTGGGTGGGCCCATTTTGATCAAATGGAAATAGTTACTTTTATTTTTATGGGTTGAAATCCTTATCTATGCTAGGAGCACCCAGCCCACTCATTGGTAGGGTGGTGTGAGAAGCAGGAAAGCCCTTGGCTCTGTAAGCACTGCTCAGCAGTAGCTAAAACTGCCCTATGTTCCCACACTGTTTCTAGCACAGTCAAACACAGCCCTACCATAGCCACTGTGAAGAAAATTACCTCCATTCCATCCACAACCAGTATAGCTGCTCCTTCTGATGTGTGCAAGATGATATTCACCAAGGGAAGGAATATCAGAAAATTGTGCTCAGGATGCCCAAATCAAACAAGTTGCCTCTGACTTCTAAGATGCTTTAAACTGTGAAAATCGAGAAGCCCATGATCATAAAGAATGCTCTGGAAAATGTAAAATCTGGCACATTGTGTTTAAAGTGCTCATGTGTTGGACTGAAAGCCATAAACCATTAGAAAAGCCTAAACAATTCTCATACAATGTACTGAGCAGTCTAGCAGTCAGGGATGTTTGCTTAGCATTGTGCTAAACTGCATTCAAGCAGCAGCCTTTGGGAAACCTCTTCCTATCCCTTGTTACACCAGCTGAAGTTATGCAGTCCCCTGAGCATTAGCAGCATGTTTTCTGGTGTGGGAAGTGCATGGAAGGTGTGCTGAGCAGCTTACTGCTGCTTATGCCTTAGAGTCTGTGGGACCTGGGGAGAAACAGGAGACACTGAGAAACTCCACAACCAGGATTCACTTTTCTTCTTTCCAACAGCAGTTCCTACAGCCCCTTCAACCTGAAGTTTGGGGCAAATGCATGTGGCATTGGAGCCTATGTTTCCCAGACTGGCTCTTCAGCTGTCTTGTACTGTTGAGCTCTCCAGGATAGAGATGCACTTGTCCTCTCCTCATTGCAGCTTGCTCATTCCCAGGCTCAGTAGCTTTACAGCAGATTGGCTTCCCTGTTGGTCTCTGATTCTTTGGCTTTACTCACAGATGAACTAAGTATTATTTTACTAGTAGGACAGATAAGCTGCCTTTATCTCTCCTGCTTTCTCATATTCCTAGCTGCTTAATGCTTTCCTTCTTTTGGTGTAGCAGTGTCAGTGTTAAACTGGCAGAATCTATTCTGGGCAGCCTGTGGCTGAGATGGCTGTGGCCATGTCCATTGTCTGGTGGAGAAGTAGAAAAAAAGACCAGGAAGACTTCCTCCTAGTCCCAAAGGTAAGCAGAGCCACCTGGAAGAAATGGAAGCCTGTGTTCCTTCCTGCCGGTCCCTGGGAGTGGGAATGCAGCACAGCTGCTTGGGGTAGGTTCATGGAAAGGCTGATAGCTATAGGAAATCTTCTCTGTAACCTTTTAGAAAAGGACTTGAGGAAGCTGCAAGATGATTCTTCTAACAAAAGCGTTATCCCTTTAAAGCATTAGATGAGGTGAAAACCGTCTGGATGGCACCAGGTCAGCAAAAGAGTTTTTCCAACAGTTAAATTTCAGTTCTGCCTGAAACCAGGGGCCATGCTGAACTTGTGTGCAAGGTGAGAGTGAAACTTGCTGTTCTAAGGACTGCAGAAGTACAAGACCTGGATGATTGTGGAAGGGAAAAAAGATTGGAGAAGTGATACAAGGGTAATGTAGCAAAAGGAGACAGATCAAAGGTGTCTATAGAAAGGGAACAGTGTGGGTTGGGCTCTTTGCAGACTGTCCAGTGCATTGTTTGTTAAATCTCACCATACTTCAGCACAAAAGTGTGTTTTAATTTGCCTCAGGGAGCAAACCAAAACATTCCTCAACACTTGCCTATAATCAAGAATGGGTTCAGTAGTCCCATATATATTATCAAGAATACTCTGTTTTATTGATTAATTTTTGTAGATGAGAGAGAGAAGAGCAATGGGGCCAAGGGCCCAGCATAACTTCATCTTACTGCATATACTTCTGAAAAAAAAAAGGAAATCTGATTGTTTTTCATTATCCAGTTTTCTGTGCTCAAATCAGAATAACTGGCAAGTGTTTCTGGTGTGATAAACAAGGAGGGATGTAAGGTGAGCAACAGCTGCTTAAGCTGTACTTCTTTTGGCACTAATGACATTTAGATGTTGCATGGTGATGAGGTGGAACAAACCTCACTAATGCCATTGACTCTCAACCCAAACAGCCTTTTATATGGGGCTTTTTGTAGAGCATGGGGGCAAACACAGAGTAATTGTTTTCTGGCCTCTGTGCAAAAGGACTTACCATGTTAGAGATTAGAAAGGCATTTTTAATTCATTATTAGGCCTTTATCAAGACTAACTATAATGGTAACTGAAGAATTTCTAGAGAGAAATAATATGGGGATCACTTCCCATCTCTGAGGGGAGGTGAAATGTGGCAAAAGATAGCACAGCAGTACCTATTTCCTTAGAAGTGACAGTTTTTCTCACTGTTGTCACCTTCCATACCTTCACCCCCAACATCACTCCAGATATATTAAGAGATGGATAATGCTTGGCATTTGGCACACAAGTTTTGCCTTAGGTTGCACTTTGAGCTGCAGAGTTTGTAGGGAATCTGATCCACTGCATGGCTCGGGAAGGAAGAGTGGAGAGAAATGAGACTGCTGTAGAACTGATAGACTTTGTGTATTGAGAGGGGAAAAAAATCAGTACCAATTATCTTTCAAAATACTGTCTTTTTAATGTGTTCTGCTTGTACAGCCAGATGGCTTTCCATTCTTGACCTACAGTGTATAATAGAAATAAAAGCTGGTGCCTGTTGAGATTTTGCTTTCTATCTCTACCAGGTAACCACTGCTGTAAGATGCTGAAAGGAGAAAAATAGAGGTAAAATCACTTCAAATTAGCTATGGCTGGGGTAGAAGACAGAAGTCGGCATTTTCTAATGGCTAAAATACTGTGTTCACAAGAATATTTCAGCTGCTCTGTCTTGTTTCTGGTTTTAAGCAACCCACATATTCCTTAGTAAAAATAAGCTTAAGCCCTTAAGCTGTACTCATACAAAGAACTTCTGGCATGTGAATATTTTGGCATTCCCAAACTTATGCAGTGTTTACAAGCGTTTACAGAACTAATTGCAGATGTCCTGCAGATTGAAGGTGCCATCCGGCTCTGGTGCAGGGTGCAAAGCTCAGCCCTGACTGTGTCATGTCCTCGTCAAGCATCGTCAAGTCCTGCCCCAATGCAGCTGCGTTTGCCCAGTTCGGCTGTGCTGGGCCGTGCCTGCATCCCCCGCTCAGCCCCTGCAGCTGCTCTAGGTCCAGGCTCTCCTTTCACAACCTTCTCTCTGTCCAAGACGCCGCCTCTGCTGCTTCCTGCTCCGTTCTCCTGCAGGCCCGGCAGCGTTTGAGCTGCGATGGTTCGTGTCAGAGCCTTCTCTCTCCCTTGGCTGGGGACCGTGGGGATGGTACCCAGGCCACAGCGCTTGGCTCCGCGCCACCCTCCCACATCCTGCTTTCCTAGGCTCCACTTGCCGTGGCCACAAAATAACAGGGACGGTGGCGTTGTTTTTGTTGGGTTTTGTGTCTGTTTCCCTTTCCATTTACCCTTCTCGGCACAGAGGCTGCGGCAGCTGCGGCGGGGCCAGCGCCGCTATCGGGGCGGGCCGGGAGGAGGCGTGGCGGCCGCTGCCGCTGTGTGAGGGGCGGGCAGGAGGGAGGGGCGGCGGGAGCCGGGCTTTTACAGCCAGCGCCTCCGGGCCGGGGGCGAGGCCGCCGCCTGGCCCGGGGGAGCGCCTGGGGCTGCGGTGAGGGGGCGCGGGCGGCGCGGCCTGGCGCGGCTCGTCTGGGGAGCGGGGGGGAAGGAAAGCCCGGCGGGGCAGCCGGAGGGCGGCGGGCTCGGGGCCGCTGGGGGAGGCCCGGGGCGGGAGGCGGGTGCGGGGTCCCGCGGTTGACGGATGCCCTTCTCCGATCCCCCGTGGCCGCGGCCGGGTCCGCCCGCCCGCAGGGCCGCGCTGCCCGCGCCGTTCAGGGCGCAGCGAGGCGGCGGCTGAAGGAGCTTCCTGCCGGTCCGGGGCTGCCTTGTGCCGCTCCCCGGGCACGCCGGGACTGCCTTGTGCCGCTCCCTGGGATGCCCGTCCCGCGGCATCCTAAAAGTACCTTTGAAGCAATAAAGCGGAGCTGTACGGTTCGCACTGGCGGCAGCGGTGCTTCCTGCTCGCTGCCCCCGTCCCTGGCCCGGGGGTGCGTGTCCGGTCCCGTGTTCCGCGGGGGCTGCGGCGCTGGCCGCCACCAGCTCCCCGCGCCCCGGGGACCAGGGCGGAATCTGCGGAAAACAGCAGCAAATCTGCTTTTCCGTGCTGGCAGCCAGGCGAGCATCAACCCCTGTGCCCCAGTGACATATGGTTTGGGCATCGCCAGAGGTAGCGGCTCCTCTGTGCCTTGGAGATTTGCGTGGCAGAATTTGGAGAGGTTGCACTCATACCTGCGTTTGTAACGCTGCTGGATAGAGAGCTGTGGGGATAGAGAGCTGACAGTAATTGACAACTTGTAAAAAAACCCAAAGTAACAATCCTGTAATGGAGCATGCGGCGTAATTTAATGACGTATTCATAAAAATGTCATTAAATCGGTTTTTGTTTTTAACATTGGGTAAAATGGGGCTTGTGGTAACATGGAACAAAGCTGAGAGAAGTAATACTTAGCAATAAATAGCAGAAAATTCAAGTGCACAGCATTGAAGTTTAATAGAATAAAATACTTCGACAAAATCCTTGGGTAATTGTAGAAACTAAAGTGATTTTACAGGTAAAGAGTTGTAACTGCCATTTTATTTTTTGCCACTGTAAGCAAATCACCAATGTATAAATTTTACTAAGAAATATTTGTGTGCGTTTCTATAAATATATTTATTTTTCAATGTATTGTTTCCAAGGTTGTTGGCCTTTTGTGTGGGTGGCTTCAGGGAACATTTCAGGAGTAGGGTAAGTCCTAAGGCTTTTTGGTGTATTTATGGGCTTCCCTTATACAAAAAATGGACGGGATCAACTGTTCACCAACTGTGATGAAACTGGCAGTATAGTAAGCCTTTAGCATAAAGAAAGCTCTAAACGTGTACATTTAAATGTTTTAGGGCATGTGGCATCTACAGAATAGAGAAAATATTGAAAAAAAATATATGGAACAGCATTTGTGGTATTTTTAGGCATCTGAAATTACATCTGAAATTTTAGGCATATGAAATTACATTACATTTTCAATGTCTTGTGCTTTTCAGTCATGTGGAAAGAATTCTCAGCAACAGAATTGAAAATTCTGGTTTTGTCTATTGTATTTGTTTTTCTTCCTCAAATGGACATATATGTCCTTAAATTAGCATTTTCATGTACTCTAGGTATATTTAGTATCAATTTATGACCCAAGCTGCTGTTTTATGCAAATTTCATATTAGTGCAGAACTGTTCCAACAAAGCTGCATTTTTTTTGGCATTTTGATACTTTCACTTTAACAGATGTCTTGCTCTTTCAATGCTAGTTCATTGGTCAGAAATGCAATCTCTCTAATTCTCAGCAAAGCATTTGAAGTTATAATCCCTATAATCCTTGTAAAGCAATTTGATGTGTGGTCTATTTTGAGGCTGTCCTGGTTGTACCAGTAATGTATTTCAGTTTTCTAGCCTGTATTCATTTGATAAATAATTTTTTAATCTTTATATTTAATGTATTATTGTGTTTCATTTAAATTTACACTATATTTTTCATATAGTCTTAAAACTATAGGTACTATGTATTATATCTTAATTGTATAAATTCTCAGTTATACTATTAATGGAAAGTTATACCCAGTTTATGTAATCATTTGATTATGTTGTTGCACTTGGTGCATGGTTGTATGAGTAATGCTGCTTTGAGGATGTTTGGTTTGGAGAGATTGGTGTCTTTTGAGTGTCTCTCCTTGCCATCTGTTTTCTGTTTCCAAGTTTAGAGCTTCTGCAAGAACAGTACCCTTTTTGTTTGCAAAAATACTGCATCAAAATTGTCCTTCTCAGAAAGAAAGGAAGGTTTAAGAGTCAATCTGAGCAAGCATTGAGAACTTTATCAGTGGCTGTAAAGTCTGTGATTTTATAGCAGATCAGTCATCAAGCAACCTTAAAGGAATGATATTGTATGAAAGTTAAAGTTTATGAAAGACAGTGCTATTATTAGATTTAAAGAACCAGAAACACCAAATCCCAACACATTGTATTCTTTCCAAAAGTTTATTTTTTTATTTTTTAGAGTGCCTGAGATAAAAGCAATGATAAAAAAGCAAAACAGGGAAGATGCAATGTAATGTTATAGATGGTGCATGAAGTTAAATTTTAGTGCTTTCGATCTCTTAGGTATCTCCTCTTTAATGCTACAGTTGATTTATTTTCCCCCTCTTCCCAAGCAGAAAAGTGGAGGAAGTAAGTTTTACCTTGCTTATCCAAATTTGTTTCAGACACGAGTGTTTAATAACAACTTAATGGAATATGTAAACAGGTAAATGAGAGAAGTCTAAACCCACAAGTTTCTGCTATAAAAGTTAATGTGAAATGTCCAAACTCACAAATTTCTGTTTCAGTCTGGACGATGATGGTGTGGCCTAAGAGATAAATAGGATCGTGGTAATTTGTTTTGGTCTTTTTGATTGCCAGAATGAAATCTTGCACTCTTCTTTTGCCCTTTTTTTTTGGTATCCTCTGCAGGTGAGACCAGCTTTATGATAAGGGTTTGCTTTGGCAGATCCAAGAAAATTATGTAACATGATAGATAATGCTGTTCATAGTAGTTCCACAAAAATAATCTGTGTTGACTGTTCTGTTGTACTAGTTATTGCCCCACCATTTGTAAACTTTCAGTGCAAAACTTGACTAGTTCTAGTAACTTTCTGAGACTTAGTACAGGTTTTGTAAATGCACTTGCAGGAATGAAGTGGAAGCCAGCTGAATTCTCTTGTGCCCTGCTGAGACGAAATGACATTCACGTTTGCGGCTAATGGAGGCCATGGCAATGTGTAACATGGGAGGGAAAGGCACGGATGGACCATGTGGCGTGACTCGTTCAGGCTGCAGCTCTTCTGCCTGCTCATGGCAGTGCTGGCTGTTGTGGTGCTGGTCCATAACTTTTTTCAGTTAGAGGTAAGTGGAACCTGTTTCTTCTCCAAGATGGCTTGAGCAACATTATGGGCTTTTGAGTGTGAGGTTAGAATTGTCTGACTGACAGCACTTAGCTATAAATAGGAATCACAGAAAATTCATAGTTGAAGGCATGTCTGGAGGTATTTAATTCAACACCCTCCTAAACAGACTGGCATCAGAGTTAGCTTGGATTGCAACAGGGTATTTTGACTTTTGACCATATTCAAAGACACTCATATTTCACAACCTACCTAGGCAGCCTGTTGCAATGCTGCATCACTCTTAGAGGGAAGAATGTTTGCCTTAAGTGCAACCTTTTATCCTATTAGAATGTAACTCCAGTTCCTCTGTGACTCCCCTGTGGTTAGTGAAAGACTGCAGTTAGGCTCCCTTTTGGTCTTCTCTAGAATTAAAAAAAGATGCTTTGGTTCCCTTAGTGTCATTCCAGTTCCCTAAGCATCTCAAGGGTTCTTAACTAGTCTTGCCAGCTTTACTCTGGCATGGGTTGTCCAAAAGCCAGACACAGTGTTCTAGGTGTGGCTTCACCATGGTCAAGTTGAGGAGAACTCTAACCTTGCTCAATCATCTGGTTAGGAACTTGTTAATTCTTTGCCACAATGCTGTGCTGCTGACACACAGTGAGTTTGCTGTCTCCTGGAATCCCTAGGTCTTTTCTGCAGAGCTGTTACTAGCTTGTTCATCTACGGCCTGTCTGATGCAATTTTTGTTTACCTTTCCCTTTTTCCCCTCTGCTGTATCTGTCTTGCATATTTCTTCATTTTACTTCTCGCTTCAGTGCAGAGGTACTTTCAAACTGCTTAGTCAGTAACTCCAGATTAAAGTCAAGGAGGATGAGGATCTGTCTTCAGGAGCCCTGGAGGCTGACCCTGCCCTCTGGCTGCCTGCATGGCCAGGCATTCCAGTGCTGCATTTGGTGGATGAGCATGGTAATTAGGTAACACCTTGTTAAATTATAGCTGTCCTTCATGCATGCCAGCCAGTCAGTAAGTGCTTTATGCTTTTAAGTTGTGTATATGCTGTGTGCAGAATCTTCCTTCCTCCTGGCTGGTGATGCCCAAATGAAATGATCCAAAAGAGGGGCTGTAAAGCCCCCTCACTCCACACAAAATACAGTTGAATTGGAAGAGGATCATGTAAGGGTAAGGAAGATGTTTGGGAAGTCTAAAACCACAAGTGATTCAGGATCAATAACTGAAGAATGAGTGTTACATATTCCAGTACTTGTGGGCACATTAAATAGAAACTGCCACAGCTGATTTTAAAGGAAGCAGGGATATTTTTTTAAGGATTGCAGCAAAGCTGCAGAAGCTTTTGCAGTAAGTCTTTGTAGTTACTAAATGCATATATTCAAAAACTGGATGAATGCACAGAAGAAAATTCCATTGGGGGTACTAGATCTTAAGATATTTACCCTAGTGTTTAAGAAATCTGAACCATAAAGGGCTAAAAAGTGTGTTAAGTCTACAGGAGGAAATGGCACAGCATGTTCAGTTTGTTTTCTTTTCCCATATACCTGCTGTTGGAAACTATTGGCAATCAAAATATTGTGTTTGATGGACTTTTGGTTCAAGTTAGCATGATCCATTTTGTTTGTAGGAGGTAGCTTTTGTTTTTTCTTTTTGTGGTTTTATTTTGTTTTGGGTTTTGACCTAGGATGTTGCCTGAGGAGTGTTGATATTTAGAATCTTAAACTGTTTTCTTTCCATTTTAAAATTACATTTCTTAGAGAAAAGTGCTCTGGCAGTGCTTTGAGAGTGAAATGGAAAATGCAGGTTGGGTGTTCACTCTGTGCTTTTTCTGGCCATTATCCATGATAAGTTTCTTTGTGGCTTTGCTGCCCTTTACGTATCTGCTATTCTAACCTCAGTTAAGTATTGTGTTCCTGATAAATCTTTACACTATAACATGCAACTCTAACCCCTTCTGTTGACATGACTTTTCTGAATGGACCTGCTCCTGTATTTGTCTTGGCTCAGTTTTCCAGGCAGTCTAATATAGGCATTTATGCTGATTCTTTTCAGTCAGAGATCAAAGCCAGAAAAAATCTTATAACACTTTCACAGAATATCTGTAACCAAATCTGTTCAGGCTTTGGAAGGAGAGCTTATTGTTGGTTACTGTTGAGAATGTGTTTGTAAATGCATCAGATATACTTCTCATCCCTAAATCATCCTAGCTGGTTAAAGCTCAAGATCTAAGGCAATTGTCAGCTAGTTTCCTTCTGTTTTGTTTTAGGATTTTATATATTTTCATGTTGGAATGTTTCCTCTTAATTTCTTGAACTACTAATGACATCCTCCCAATAGTCATACCCATGTCAGATTTTTACTTTTCTTGTGTTTATAAAACCCAACAAGCTGTCCACAAAAAGTTTGGTAGCCTGCTTATTATTTACTTTGCTTTTTTAAATGGAATAACTACTCCCTTGAGGTCACATAGTTGATCATACAGTACCAGAAGAAATGTGTGTTTATTTTATTAGATTTTTTTTCTGTGAATATAGCCAGACAGATAAAATGTGCAGTAATTTTTTGTGAAGTATCAGGATGTTGCCCAAACATCATGCTCTCAGGATGCAGGAGGGATTCTGTATTTGTACCAGTGACCTTTGGGGTGACAGAACCACTTTGGGATTGGTTGTGAGTGCTATTTTACTTACAAGCACCTAGAAGAGAGAGGAGAAGGTAAGTTTCTTGCCAGGACAGAGTATGAAATCAGATAGCTGAAAGTGAGCA
Organism: Molothrus ater; assembly: GCF_012460135.2. Lineage (NCBI taxonomy): Eukaryota > Metazoa > Chordata > Aves > Passeriformes > Icteridae > Molothrus > Molothrus ater. The sequence continues at coordinate 99,604,330 of NC_050479.2, read as the reverse complement.
AAAGACTGTGTAACAAAGTTTTAAATTCTTGCTGCTAAACTGCAGGTGCCTACAGAAGATAACTTTATCTTATTCCAATTATTTCTGGAACATTTGACTGTCAGGTGATGGCTTTTGAGGACTGGCTTTGACACTTAGAGTAGTTTAGCAGCCCTTCAGTGCTGTGAGATGGTAATGATAGAGAACTGATTTCATATCTGTCATAGACAACAAATAAAGTACCTGGAGTATAAAATTACTGAATATAAGATGACTGACCTTTCAGGAATTGGTATTTGTTCAGATTCAGATGCTGTCTACTGGAGCTTTTATTTCCCCACTGTGCCTGTTGCCTGGGAATCTCCTGTGTTGTTTCCTGTTCTAGTGACAGTGATTTAGGCAGGTTTCCAGCAGCTGTTGAGGGCAAAGCAGGAGGTAACAGCTGGTGGAAGATACTGGGATTTGAGGGGGAGTTCCCCTTTTTCAGCAGCCGTGGAAATACTCAATGTTTTCATCAGCCACCTACACTGTGGTGTTTAACTGAGGACAGGTGTTGATTGCAGATCTTCCCAAGTACTCTGTGACTCATCTAGAGTATCTTTGAGAGCATTATTGCCTGGGTTAATCTATATGGTGTACCTAATGTTTGATTAGTTGATGGTGAGAATGCCAAAAGCTGAGGAGATGAGCTGAAACTTCCATTAATTCTCATAAAAATACATTTTCTTTTTTTTCCCCTTTTATGACATCTCTAATGCAGGAACTGCTAGTGGATTTATTTGTGCTTAACTGACATGTAATCTCTTCTGTCCTGCCTGTGTTACTTGGCAGATAGCCATTAAATTACTTTGTGGTCACATTTGGGTTCTGCTTAGCTTCAAAATGCAGTAAATTAAAAAAAAAAAAAAGATAGGTAGGAAAAATCCCCAAAAAACCTAAACAAACTCCTCCCACACAAAAACCGCTCAAACCCAACAAACAATGGGTTTGCACTTAAAATACATGACACCTTGAATGGGGTATACATGGAAATAAGCAAAGCAGATGTTATCCAACATGGAGCCTCTAATCAACACTAAAAGAATGTGTCATAAAGGAAGAGCACTCTTGAGAAATCCTCTCTATCTGCTTTTCATAAAGGAATTTTGTTTAGTTTAGCTACTAACTACAATAGAAAGCCCTCCATTCTGCACAGTCTCAGTATGATGACAGAGAGGAGCCAGAGAGACTTGGAAATGCCAAGAGGGAGTAGGAAATGAAGTGGGGACAAACTCAGCTAATTATTTACCTCAGATCAGGCCTTGTGTATCCGTAGGGGCTGGAGAACTTAAGTACTTGTTTGGAGCTGAGCCTGGGAAGCACTTAAGAAAGGAAGATGGTTTGGAAAGCTTTTATATTCCAGTCAGGGATCTTTGGTGTATTAATTGACTCTGAGGCTTTTTCTGCCTTTACTGGCAGGGAGAATCTGTGCAATATTTTATTCTGTGAATAGCATACATGGTCTAGGTTATTTTCACACATAAGCTTATAATTCTGCAACAATACAGGGTCCTGGTTAGGCTTGAAAGAGGGCTGTAAAGATGAACAAAGATGCTGGAGAAAGAATGCTCCTCAGGATGCTGATGCTCTGCTTTTACCTTCATGGAGCTTCCCCCTCAGGCCCTTTGAAGATAGACTGAGGAAGTATTTGTGGTATGATCTATTCTGCTTAGGGGGACATAACCTGGAGATGTTGAAGTGACAGTGCATGTCCTTGTTCTCAGCTGCATACAAGTGAAGAGCTTTGGCCTTATGCTCTGCTAAAAGTCTGTGTAGGTGGACTGATTTGGAGCCATCAAACCATATTCTGTTTTCTGAATGAGTTTGTTGGCTTGGTGTTCTCTGCACCCTCTCTCACTGAAAGATATGGGTATGCATTTGGAAAGACTTCAGAAAGCCTAGCTGGGCCAGAAATGGCATCTCTACGTCTCTGACAGAAAGACTGGGTTAAAAGCCCTGAGGAAATTTATGGAAGATTAAAATTAGGGATACATCAGTTTTTAAGCTGTCTTAGATGACCATCTCTTCTTAATTTGAAAGGATTTGTTTTTCCCATGTCCGCCAACCCAAAGTACCAACCATTGAAAAACCAACTGAAAACCAGAAACTTTCTCTTGGGAACTTACACTGAAAACAACAATTAATCCTAACACATATTCTCCCTTTCCACTCCTCTTTAGGAAAATACATGAATATTTTTGCTGAGACATTGTTGCTGGCTTATTGGATCCATCAAAATATATAGCAAACTTTTAAAAATATTTCCATGCAGTATTTTCTGTTATGTATATATATGTATATATTTATACATGAGCAAGTGAAGGGAAGAAGTTGTGAAGGTATCCAAAAATAGAAACTTGGCTTAATTCAAGAGTGCATGTAGGCAAGATTTAAAGTAGAACTGTGCCTGAGATTCACTCTCAGCTTTGGCTGAAATTTACAGGACTAATAAAAGTAATGTGCACCATATATCTGCAGCTTGGCTTGCTGCAGCTTGACTTGCTGTGATGGAAAACAAAAATAATTATGAATTATGGCCTTCAGGGAAAATTTATTAAATCCTGGGTGGGACTATAAAACAGAAGCAAAAGCTTCTATTGTGATGTTAACATCTAGTGTATAGATGGGTATATGTCAATTTATGTTTTAGAGCTACAGTGTAGCAATTTACAGTTTCAGGTTCTATAGTTAACTTGGATATCAAACAAAGATTTTTGTGTACCCATCCTACATCCTCCTGTGCTCATCCTCTTTGCTCTAAAGCTGATCAAAACCAATTTATGTCACAGACTTCAAAAGCCTGTATGTTTTTATTGCTTGTTAGGTTTACCTTTCTTCTGAATAAGTATGTTGAATCTCAGTGTGGTTCAAATGGTTTTAAGACACTGCTGATATTTCCATGGCCTAAGAAAGGTTTATAACAATGAATAAGGCTTTAATATGAGTGTTGTGATTTTAGTACAAGACATTTAAAAGTAGTTAGTGGTGAGTAGTTAGTTAAGGAGGAAGTAAATGGAAAACACTGAGGTATTGGTAAGTACAATGATATTTTTAAAGATTTCAAATAATGTAGTTTGGATTTTTTAGCAATCTTTCAAATCTAAATGAGCATATCATCTGATGCTGTGTGAATGGTACACTGTATATATAATTTTAATCTTTGCTTGAAAGACTATTTTCCTTCTTTATGAAATAGAACTATGGATAAGTTCTACTACATATACCTGGTAATTAATTGGTCATTGACTGCTGATTTTGTGTGTATTTGAAGGAGTTTTTCTTAATTTTCTGATTAGAAATTAGGGTACCTCTGGAGTCTTAGACTGTGCTATTTTTAAAATTTTCCTAATGCAAACCTGCAAAAGTATGTGATATCATAAAGAAGATGGTATTTGCAGTCATTTGCATGCAAATACAGCTTTGGACACAGATATTTTTGCACAAAATACAGTTTTATCAAGTTGCAGCACAGGCCCCCTCTCTTAGTTTAGATTTGTATTTGAGTATTTTAATTTATAAACTCTTGTGTGATTAGGGGATGCTTTGCTTGCTGTTTCATTTGGTGCTAGAAGCAGCTGTATATAGATTTTAAACTCTTCTAAATAAACAAGCAGGTTTTTTGCCTGTTTAGTCCTAGCTTGTCCTGCACTATTCTACTTGCCAACTGGCTCATGAATTCATTGTCCCAGGAGGATCTGGCTTTTGTTCTTTTATTTCTTTTAATGTGTACACAATGGGGAAACATGCACTTCAGATAATTAGCCAAGAAGAGATGTGAGAGTGATCAGATAAATGAGTGCAGCTGCCACATGCAGCAAACCTCTCTGGAAGGCATGTGCAGGGGTGCATCAGCTTAACCTGCAGTGTAACATCTCAAAGAAAACCTATTTCCCTGCATTACTGGAGCAGCTATTAGAACCCATGGTCCTCCAAGGCTAAAATGTTACTGCAGAAGAAAAGGAAACATGAGTTATAATTTATTTTTGTGGGAGTGTTCACAGGGTCCAGGATGAGGGAAGAGATGAGAATCTTGACTCCATGTTTCAGAAGGCTAATTTATTATTTTATTATATATATTATATTAAAAGAAAATTATATATTAGAACTATACTAAAAGAATAGAAGAAAGGATTTCATCAGAAGGCTAGCAAGGAATAGAAAGGAATGAATAATAAAAGCTCATGACTTTCAGAGAGTCTGAGCCAGCTGACTGTGGTTGGCCATTAATTAAAAACAACCACATGGACCAATCACAGATGCACCTGTTGCATTCCACAGCAGCAGATAATTATTGTTTACATGTCATTTCTGAGGCCTCTCAGCTTCTCAGAAGAAAAAAATCCTAGCAAAAGGATTTTTCATAAAATGTGTCTGTGACACCTTTTGTCATTTTTTTTCCCATTGCTGATATTTGGAGAGTGTACTGGTAGCTGAAGCACTGCCATGCATTGGAGGTATGCTCTTTAAATGCTTGTTTGCCAAAGCAGGATAACTACAGCTAAGAAATCTCATGGTCAAAGTACCAGACTTGGGTCTTCTAGTGAAGTTGATTCATTTGGTCAGCTTCAAAGCTCTGTAAAGCAAAGCCCAGTTCTTGGGACCATTTCCCAACAAAGCATCCATTATTCCCAGTGTTTCATTTCACAGCACAGCTTCAGGTAATCTTTTTCTCCCCAGCACCTGGATGATGACACAGTTTCAGGATCGAATTGGATAACAGAAAACAATGTCCAGCATTCTCTGTCCCAGACAGCCAAAACCACCAGGAAGCCTTACTGTGGGTACACGGAGCAGACCTTGTCCAAACGGGAACAAGCAGAGCAGGAATCCTTGCTTGCTGCAATACAGTGGCCAAAGCCCCCTGATGGTAAAATCCCCTTTGCACAGAGCACTGATCCCACACAGAGTGACTTTGTCATTGTGAAACCCAGCAAGTTCTTCAAGGTGGGTGATCAGTTGGAGGTACTCGTTCGTATGAAGGACTTCCAAGGAAAACCCAAGCAGTATGGTGGAGACTATTTACAAGCACGAATTCACTCTCCTGGCCTGAAAGCTGGAGCAGCAGGAAGGATTGTAGATTGCCACAATGGCCTTTACAAAGTCTTCTTTACCTTGCTTTGGCCAGGAGAGGTCAAAGTTTCTGTGTCACTTGTCCATCCGAGTGAAGCCATCCAAGTCCTCCTGCGTTTGCGAGAGGAAAGGCCGGACAGAGTCTATTTCAAAAGCTCCTTCAAGTCTGGGAGGTATTCAGAGACTACAGAGTGCAACGTTTGCTTGCCTGCAGGTCTCCCAGTCTGTAACTTCACAGATCTCTACACGGGTGAGCCATGGTTCTGTTACAAGCCTCGGAAACTGTCCTGTGCCAGCCGAATCAACCATGCCAAAGGTGGATATTTGAAAGGTCTTCTGACACAAGAGGAAAGTCTCTTTTTCCAAAGGTTTGTATGTTGTTGGATTTATATATATTCAGTCAAGTAGTTTTGTTTGGATTTTTCATACAAATGTTAGCCTATTGCTTAAATATGACACATTGCCTTAGAGAAGGAGTGTAACTGCAGGACCATGTGTTTGGTGTTAGTTGTTGAATAGTCTGTTCCCCTCCATTCAGCAGTGCAAGAATCTTAGACAGCAATCTTAAACTTGGCATGTAGTTCTCTTTCTGTGCTTTGAATTCAACCTTACTGAATTTCACAAGAGCATGCTGTCTAAAGCTGGTGGAAACAGCTGGGGGACTGTTTCCTTATTTTCTGTTTCCATACCTGCACTTACAATATTAATAACAATGCTTTGAGAAGTATTTTTGTCCACATCTAAACTATCCAAAAAGGATCTGGGTTTTAGGCTCATTTTTACAGAAATTACCAATTGTTTTTGTCCTGATCAAAAATTGTCTTAAATGTGTTCCTTGTCACTCAATATAACTTTCAAATCTTATAAACAATTTTCATAAAGGAAACACCTGGTAGAACAAATTGCTGAGCAATACCCATGCAAATGGAAATGATCTGTGCATGTTATTTCAAGTGTCAAACTAAATTAGTTTCACAGTCATATTTTATTTCTGCATTCAGCATTAAAAAAAACCTCAAACCATCTCTTATTGCCTGCGTGTGACAGAACTGCTTCTGTATGAAATTGCACAGCTGAATTTAGATAGTTAGTTACTGGGTAGTGTCAGAGTTGTAGATGTAGGCTAATGCCTTGCTCTCCAACAAAGATGTTGTAGGGAAGTCTTTTGGCACTATGTTCACTTGATGTCTAAATTGGGAAAGATTTTAGGGTAGCAGCTCCAAATAGTGTAATTTAGGAAAGTATGTGTGCATGTTCATAACCAAGACCAGAAATAAAAAGTAAGCATCAGTGGGGGTTTTTTTGGCTCTTCCATATCAAGTTTGTAAATGAGTCTTTTGACTTTGTGTCTTTGCCAATCCATCTGTAAAATATAGCTTATATTTATTATGGTGATGTTTCCATATGGGAATGGAAAAGGTGTTTTTCTTGGTTTAGTTTTGATTGTTTATTTGTTTGTTTGTTTCATTCAGCTCTGAGATCCTTGACCGAAGTGGCTTAAAGAAATTCCAAAAAATTTATTTCTTAAATGGAGGGAAAAAAACAGACAAGGATTCTCTTCAAAACAGTAGCAAAAGACAGAACAAAATCTCAGTATTAGTCAGCTGGGAGCTGCTGCTGTAGCCCTGTACCCTTGCAGTGGTTTGTCCCCACAAGTTCTGCAAGCTGTGAACATCTTTGGGGCAAATCCCCAAAAGCTTCCTGCAGACCTCTGACAGCTTGATTGCTTTATTGAGATTTGTGTCAGTACAAGCTTGCACAAGATTTGTGTCAGTGCCATGAAATTTTGAATTTGGATCAAGAATAGCAACGGTAGTCTCAAAATAAATGTGGAATGAATTCAGCTGTAGGAAGTAGAGTAAACTTAGAGTAAAAATTCATAGTACTGTGTGCTTATTTGAAGTGGAGTAAGAAAAAAAAAAGATTAATATTACCTCCAAGTTTCACAGTAACTTTTACAAATATTGCTGTGTTCATTTTTTGTTGAAGTGACGTGAATATCAAAAGGCCAATACTCTCCAGTGGACCTGATTCAGTCATTGTAAAGCCCAAGGCATTTACAGGTAAGGTGAACTGCTTAAGATTCTTTTTGGTAATTCATAATTAAATTTATAAAAAGAACGACAGGCATCAAATAATAATTTGGGGTTTTTTTTAGCATGGCAAAAAAGTCAGTATCAGATTTCTATTGAGATGATGAAGGCTTTTGGGTGTTAACTTTAATACAAGTTCAGAAATAGTGATTTTTTTTCTGAAATTACATACATAAATGGGATTATTAGCAAAAGAAGAAATCAAAAGAAGAGAGAACTTTGTTCTCTTGCCAAAAATGTCTTTTATTTCTCCTAGCATTTACTCACAGTGTAAAATGTCTTAGAGTAACTGCTTACCAAACTCTCAATCTAATGAAAACAGCTGTGTGGTGTTTCTTAATTTCTTTCTTTGTTAAGAATGTTGTCGAACAGATTTTGATAACTTGCATTTAGGTATTATTATAATTTGTGTTACCACAGGATGTCAGAATTTACAGTTCTGTACCAGAACTTAATTGTTCTGTGCCCTTTCTAAGAACAGAACAAAGACAGTCTGTACTAAAATTAACTCAGATTTTATCTCATTCATATCCAAAGGCAAGATTTTCATGCTTCTAAAAAGTCTGCATAAAATGTGATACACAGTGAATTATTTCTTAAATGAAAACTTTTCATATTTGTTTTTCATAAGGTCATAAGAGACTTTTAAGGTAGAGTTACTGACCTGAGCAATAAAGTCTGAACAGAAGGCGACTTAGAGCATTTCTTGCTTTTAGTTTTACTGTTCACTAAAAAAATACAGTTCTGCTACTAGGTTTGCAGCATTTTACCCTCCACCTCTTTTCTTTGTCCAGATCCTTTAGCTGATATGTTTCTGTTGCTTTTTTCATCCTGTATGGTTCCTGGCAGAAACTGCTGCAAATTCAAAATTTGATTGTCACCCTTCTTCCAGGAGCTAAGAATGATCAAAGCCTGCTTCTAATGTCCTGACAATTAATGCTGGGTTAAAAAGTGTTGATAGGCATAGCACATTTCCTCAGGGAAATTCCTTCCAAGTACAGCAGTCTCTGAATAAATAAACTGAACTCATTGGTATAATGCTTGTGAATGTGTGGATTGGTTAGGACTGATGATACAACAGCAGAACAAAGAATTTGTGTGTTCTTTTTGTACAGGTTTTTCTGTACGGTGGTAAATGTAAATCAAGTTTTTAAAAACATTTCTTTTTCTGAAATACAAGTTTTTATTTCTATCTTTGTTTTTTAACTTCAGATTGGAGCTTTTATTCTCTTTTATAAAATAAGGACCAATTCTGAATTCTGGGCCAAAACTGGTATGATATTATACACAGACTTGATTTACTATGGGGCACCAACAAGTTGTTCTAGTACCACTCTTATATATATAAAAGTATCCATCTAAAAGGTAAATAATTGAATTGCTTTTGCATCAAAGCTTAGAATCTAACAAACTCAAGTTGGGAATTCACATTATGAGTTAGTCTTTACATGATCATGTGAAGGCTTTTTTTTTTTCCTTTCACCTGTTAATAAATATTAGATGAGTTCACATTATTAGCTAGGGGTTTGTTTTCTTCCTTGTTCCTTCGGTCAGATTTAAAGACTCATCCAGAGATAGAATTTTCTGATGGCTTTGTTCTGTGGTAATTGTGATTATATTATTTGTGTTATACAAATGTAATTGCATAGTAGTTTGCTTTTTAGTGTCCCTGTGAGGTCTAAGGAGGTTAACATCCTCTAACACAACATGCAGAGGATATTGAATAGAAAAAGAGCAATTAAAAATGCTTATTAGGAAAGATGGTTATGGTTGGGTCTATCTGTGTTATAATGAAGGATCTATCAGAGGATGCTTTTGGGCCCTGGAATTCCAGTGGTTGTACTTTTGCATCATTCAAACAGTCCCTGGCATGATTTTGGCCATGGCAAGGTGTGCTTTTTCAAGCAGCTGTAAGTTATGACAGGGCATGGACTGTTCTTAGCAGTCCCCACACCAAGGTGAGTAGAAGTGTTTAAACAGCTGGAAGTATCTGCTCCATGCAGCTGGTGTTTGTGCCAGGGAAGATCTCCATGCTTGTTCAGCTGAGGTATTTAAATACACAAATGGCAAAGGAGGAACCTGAAACAGCCTTACAGAACTTTGAGGTACCAATATCACTCTGGTTACTAAGAGAAATATGGCAATATTTGGCTGACATAACCATGAGATTGCAGTTTCTCTTCCTGTAATCTCCTGTAATCCTGATACCTTTGCAAGGTATTGCTCAACTTCTGCAAGTTAAAAGGGCATCCTATGGAGCAGAGATTCCCTGATGTGTAGTTGCCCCTCAGGGAGCTGCCTGTCCCATGCAGTAAATGGGGAGGGGGCTGGATAGCAGAGATAAAATACGAAATCCACGGAATTAGGGACTCTCTTAGTTATCCTATTCAAATGGCACATACACCATTTTTGGTCATAGCTGCAATTCTGGCATTTTCTAGCTTTGGAGGCCTTATGGTTCAGACTTAACTCTTCTAGAGTGCCGAGGTATGTGTTATTTCGTAGGAGTAGTTTTTCTGGGGTTTGTTTCGGTCTGTTTGGGGGTTTTGTGGGTTTGTTTCGGGTTTGTTGGATGTTTCTCTGGGTGTTGCCAGGCTGTCCCCGCGGGTCGGTGTCTCCGCCGAGCAGCGCTGCCGTGCGCGGACCGGCCGCTGGAGGGCAGCAGCGCGCCGCGGCAGGGCGGCCTCCGCTCCTTCTGCGGCGGGACGGGGAGGATGCTCCGCCGGGCCCCTGCCTCCGCTCCTTCTGCAGCGGGACGGGGAGGATGCTCCGCCGGGCTCCTGCCTCCGCTCCTTCTGCGGCGGGACGGGGAGGATGCTCCGCCGGGCGCCGGGCTCCTGCCTCCGCTCCTTCTGCGGCGGGACGGGGAGGATGCTCCGCCGGGCTCCTGCCTCCGCTCCTTCTGCGGCGGGACGGGGAGGATGCTCCGCCGGGCTCCTGCCTCCGCTCCTTCTGCGGCGGGACGGGGAGGATGCTCCGCCGGGCTCCTGCCTCCGCTCCTTCTGCGGCGGGACGGGGAGGATGCTCCGCCGGGCTCCTGCCTCCGCTCCTTCTGCAGCGGGACGGGGAGGATGCTCCGCCGGGCTCCTGCCTCCGCTCCTTCTGCGGCGGGACGGGGAGGATGCTCCGCCGGGCCCCTGCCCCCGCTCCTTCTGCGGCGGGACGGGGAGGATGCTCCGCCGGGCCCCTGCCTCCGCTCCTTCTGCAGCGGGACGGGGAGGATGCTCCGCCGGGCCCCTGCCTCCGCTCCTTCTGCGGCGGGACGGGGAGGATGCTCCGCCGGGCTCCTGCCTCCGCTCCTTCTGCCGGGCAAACACACGCCACTGAGCGCTTCCAGTGTGCAGAGAAAGGTGGCAGACACGTTTTTACATTAGGGGCAGAGATACCATTTAATTTAAACCAAGTTGAACTATAATTGGCCACCCAGCTCTTGTCAGCAGTCACTGACTACATGTCAGTGAAGATTATGGAGACTGTTTTGGTTGCATATTAATTTCAAAGGATTTTTCTCTTCCAGATTCAAGCAGTATGGGGAGAGCTGAAGATCCCACAGCTTCCCCTTCTGGTTATTATTATGAAGACCAGTGGAGGTCCAGAACACATTGGATCCATAATTTTAACAAATCAGAGGATATAACTGAGTGCTTACAAGGAAAAGTAATCCACTTGTTTGGAGACTCTACAATAAGGCAGTGGTTTGAATATTTGACAGCATTTGTTCCAGGTAATTTTTTGTTATTTAGCTTTAAGGGCCTTTACAAAGCCTTATTTCTCACATCTCAGACACAGAGCTGGTTTTACTGAGTGACAGTGACAAAAACAAAGGAAGAGGAAAGACAAAAACTCATCAGAAGCCCTGGCAGACAGCCAAATGTTTGAGCAGACACTGAAAACATGTAGGCCCTGTAACTAGGGCCACCAGGTATCTGCAAAGTTGTCCTTGTAACAGGACTGCTGCTGTGCTCGTGAGTTAAGGCAGCAGGAAATCACTTGGGTAGCCTCTGTAAGGTCTTGCAGCATCCCAGTCACAGGAGAGATTTTTGAATGAAGCAGCAAATTACCTCCCTTGCTATTTATAGGTTTTGGGGCCCTTTTCATTATTCAAGTTACTTAAGTAGAAGAATTTCAGTAGAAAATTAAACATTTCTGCCTCGCTCATCCCTTTCCTCTGAACCACTTCAGTTGTGTTGGAATACAGTCTTTGAGCTGCCTTAATTCCTACAACTTGAAATTGTCTTTAAATTTAATGGAGTCCTAAAATTGCTAGAAGGGTTCTTGTAAACCCTAGATTCAAAGAGTAACAATGAGTATTTGGAAAATTTATTTTTTGCTAGAGAGAAGGAAATAGTTTGGGAAACTTGGAAAAGGCATTGACAGCCTTATGAAATCCAAATATGCTGTCCTGCAGATTTCAACACCCATAAACTCCACTCTGAAAAATGATGCTCACCTTCTGTTTAGTTTTAGAGTTCTTTGAAATATGTTCAGGTTTCCTTGTCTACTTCTGCTTTGCCCTGTGGTCCAAGCATCTTGTTGACAGCTTGAAGTTCTTAGTTGTCTCGGTCTCTCTGCGAGCCTCTCAGGAGCCCTGGGCCAGTCCCGAGTCGGCAGACACCGGGGACAGCCCCGACACGGCCCCGACAGCAGGGAGACACTCTCTGTGTGTGCCCCGAGGGTGCTGAGGGCACCTGGGCTGGCAGGGAGACACTCTCTGTGTGTGCCCCGAGGGTGCTGAGGGCACCTGGGCTGGCAGGGAGACACTCTCTGTGTGTGCCCCGAGGGTGCTGAGGGCACCTGGGCTGACAGGGAGACACTCTCTGTGCGTGCCCCGAGGGTACTGAGGGCACCTGGGCTGGGCGCCTTTGCAGCACAAGAGACACCAGAGACATCGGTGGAAGAGAAAGGGCCGACTCTTAGCAGGGGTTAATCCAAGGCTTTATTAGGATCCCAAAGGAGCTCCTGCGCCTCAGGGGCCTCCTGCCCAGAGCCCCGGGAGATGTGCCAAGGTTACATTTAAAGGGAGGTGGAAACCAAAAGTAGATAACATTTTACCAACCAATAAGTGACCCTAAGGGATGGGTACTGGGGGATAGACATACAGGACAGCGTATGGGGCAAGGCTTGGGGGGCTGACCCCTGGCCTCTGGCTAATCACTCCATGACTTGGACAGAAACTTCTGGATGGAGGGATGGGATGCTGAGTGATTGACAGAGAGCCAGGGTGGGGGTTTGGGGATGATCTCATCCCGGGAGAGGGATAACACAGGTAATGGGAGGGGTGTACAGTCTGGGATAAACTATTTGAGAAAAATATGAGGATACAAAACAAAGCTACTTCAAAGTATTACAAAATATAAAAACGCACTACAACACTTAGTCTTTTGCTAATGCTTGCTCCTGGCCTTTCAGATCTGGTGGAATTTAACCTGGGCAGCCCGAAGAACGTGGGCCCTTTCATGTCGGTGGACCTGAAGCACAACATCCTGCTGAAGTTCCGCTGCCACGGGCCGCCCATCCGCTTCTCCACCGTGTTCAGCAGCGAGCTGCGCTACATCGCCAACGAGCTCAACAGCATCGTGGGCGGCAGGAACACCGTCATTGCCATCACCATCTGGTCCCACTTCAGCACCTTCCCCGTGGAGGTGTACATCCGCCGCCTCAGGAACATCCGCAGGGCCGTTCTGCAGCTGCTGGACCGCAGCCCCAAGACCGCGATCGTCATCAGAACGGCCAACGTTCAGGAGCTTGGGCCGGAAGTGAGCCTCTTCAACAGTGACTGGTATTCCTTTCAGCTTGATTCTGTCATGAGGAAAATGTTCTCAGGAATTGCTGTGCACTTTGTGGATGCTTGGGAGATGTCTGTGGCTCATTACTTGCCGCATAACCTGCACCCTAATGAAATAATTGTTAAGAATCAAATAGATGCGTTTTTATCTTATGTGTGCCCTCTGCAAACTTAGCACAAATGGGTATCCCTATGTCGCCTTTTGCTATAGCCCAAGTACAGCTGCTCTTTTGAGCTGTGGAATGAGGCTGGATGATATGGAGGAGCTCTGGGTACTGTACTTGCATGCAGGATAAGTAGAGTGGCCTTAAAGTCTGGGTAGCTGTGAAAGGGTGGTAAAGAGGAGTTGACTCTTCAGGCCATATCTTCCTGCAGGGTTGATTCCTTCAAGCTTATCATTCATACCTGAGATTATTAGAGAGCACCTTAAATTAAATTGGCAGGATTCAATAAGAGATATTTGGGTTATTAGCTTTACTAGTTATCTGCACTGTATGCCTAATTTAATCTGTGTGACACTGATTCTGTTGCCAGGATCTTGTTGCTCAGAATAGTGTGTGAAACCTGGGAAGGATTTTGGGAATGGTCTTTCTCTCAGCATTCCAGAGCTTAAGGGATGTCTCCTCCAGCTGCGTGTCAGAGAAACACAGTGTCTTGTTTCAAAGTCCTAATTAGAAACGTAAAGGGTGTGTACCAAAGTCACCAATAAAGAAGCACAATCACAATATCTGTAGAATTAAGTAATGAAGAATTTGCTGAAATCTAATTGAGCACCCTAGTTAGGTACCTTTGTTGTTTACAGATGGCTGCTAAATAGTGCAAATAGCCAGTATTTTAGTTTGGTTTCTTGTACTACTGAGTTTCTTTTGAGCTTGGATAAACTGTCTACTCCTTGATTTATCATTAGTGAGGATATGTGTGTTTTATGACCTCAGCGAAAACACTGTTTCAGGCAGTTTCTGCAAGTTCAAGTTGCAGGCTTGCCTACTTGAAGCTTAAAGCATTTGGCAGTGAAAGTGTTTCATTTACCAGTGAAAGGGTTTCATTTGCCAATGAAAGTGTTTCCATTGCCTGCCAGCTGCAGCCGTTCCCTTATGGTCCTGCAAAGGTGGGCTGCCCTCTGCTGTGTCCTTCATACCCCGAATCTGGACAGGGAGCCAAGTGACCCGAGGGCCCCTGGTGTGCTTTGGCAGTGGCTACACAATGACTCCTCTTCAGGGTCTGGCAGTTCTGTCATTTCTTCATGAACTTCACTGCTGCCAGTATAAAAGTATAAAAGGTGGCACACCCTGCACCCAAAAGCTGAGCGTGCCCAGGGTTGCCTTCATGTATCTGCTTGGCACAGACCCAGGTTTGCTGGGCTGACAGCTGGTGGCTCTCTGCCTCCTGGCCTGGCATTTGCTGCTGCTTACTTGATTGAGCCTGTCTACAGTTTTAACTAGAAGCACTTTGAAAACAGTTTGTGATAAAGTCGACTCCCAAATTAAACAGCAGAGAAGTGTTCCATGCTGTCTTATCTTTGGTCCCACTCAGGCCAAAGCCAGTTTTGACACTGGCTTGTGTCAAAACCAAGTTGAGTCTTTGTGAGCAAACTGAGATGGTTAATAAGGCAAATTGGCAGATTGCACAGAGTGAAATTATCAAAATATCTTTTATGTTAGAAAAGTTTCACTCCTTGTTAGGTTTGCTGCTCTCCTATTGCCAGAGCCCTGTGAACCAATGCTGCCAGCTACAGCAACAGTGTTTCTTATTGTGTTCATTTTAAACAGCATCTGAGAAGTGGTTTAAAAACAAGTATAAATGATTTTAGCATGTAAAAGGCATCAGTACTATCCATCTATAAACTTTACAATTTAAAAATGTTTAAACATGTCTGGAGGAATTGTGTACACTGAAATGGCACCCATTCTTAGCTTTTCAAATCAGCAGTTAAGAGGTCCAATTTGCTGGTTCCTACTGACAACTGCCTCACACAGCATCTGCCCATACATTAGTGTTAGGTGACTGTTGCTTACTTTAATATGGTAATGGCAATTTATCCTCTGCTAAAAAGAGGCCACACCAATTCAGGTCTGGGAAAGTAAACTACCACAATGAAAAATGAACTTTCATCTTTTCCAGTTGTGATTTTTATAACAGGTAAAGGCTTTCATCCTGAATAACAACTCTATCCTAATAATACTCATGGAAATAGGACTTCAGACTTCTTTGAAGGAAACTACTGAATTTGTGGACTGACCATTAGGTTTAACTCATAAAGCCATATTGTGTGTGAAAATGTTGTGGCTGCATGTGTCTTCTCTGGGTGTTGTAGTGCTTGCTACTGCTCCTCAACAGCAGCTTTATATCACTGTTAGCTACCAGCACAGAGAGAGAAGAAAATATTATTTTGAGTGCTTTGACAGTTGAGCAAAATAGAACAGAACTGCTATTAGAAAAGGTGTTGAATTGCCTTCTGGTCGAACCTCATCCTTTAGATTAATTAGATTAATTTTTTAACAACAGATGAATTAACTTATTGGTAATGAACTTCAGGGAAATTGCCAGTTGGTTTAGAATGAGCTCAAGATTTTATTTTTTGGGCTCTGAAATAGACAGGGAAGAGAAATGAAGAATCTGAGGATTTACCTGTGTTTGGGGACACTGTGCTTTTAGATGTCATTCAGGTGATCTATTAATGGTTTTTCATTTCTCTTCTCATCTTGTTACCATCTATCTCCTCGTGTTACCAGTTGTTTATGTATGGGATATGCAAACACAGAAGCAATAAAATATTTTTAAATCAGTTTCTTTAAACTTCTAAATGGATTTCAATAGGGACTTAGGTTAAGGTGTTGGTTATTTTTGGAATTACTTAATGTGAAACAGGACTGGAAAAGAATTTCTCAGCATCTGTTAAGTATCTTTCTCAACATATAAAAAATTAATTCACAAGGTTTTCAAAGCCTTGTCTTCCTTTTCTTTGCATTTTCTTCCTTTGAAAGGAAGCCATTGTATTATTTTTTATATTTTCATTCTTGTACTGATAATTTTGATTATTAATCCTTTATTAGATATTTATTTTTTAATTTCTTCATTCAAAATCCAGCTCTCTCAAATTTCAGTAAAAGAAACTACTTTTATTGTTTTTATTAGATGATTTCAGAGTAATTTATTTATAATGTAAGTAAACTCCATTTTATATGTATTAGTGTTGCACTGTAATATTTTGAATCTTGTTTTTCATGTGTATATTCTTAGGCTGATTTCTTCCTTCTAGAAATTTAGTAAAAATGTTAGTTGAATTGTTGATGAGAAGGGAGGATGAAAAGCAAAAGCTTCCCTTTTTTCAAGTTTTCAGTTGCTTCTAATTTCATCTGCAAATGTAGCACTGCTTCATGAGATTTAAATTACCATTTTTCATTGCTTTACTTGTTATAGGTAAGCAATTAAACATGGAAACTTAGCTTACCACAAGTGTCTGTACAACTTTTTATGTACTGCAAGTGACAATTTCATGGGTACATGACAAAGACGAAGGTTTGATGTTGCCTTCTAGAGGGGTGGAGGATACTGGGGTTTTGCTTTGGTTTTGTTGCAGAAGTGTGGGTTAGAACATTCTTCCATTCATGACAGTTTAAGTAATAGCAAAAAACTTCAGTCACAAATGTGTTTTTCATGTATAAAGCACTTACTCCTTAAGTCTAGATAATTTAATGTATATTTAGACTGTTTGGAAGGCTCTTACTCTCTGTTGGGAGCAGTGAGGAACTCTGTATATTAGAGAAAGAACTTGTTTTTTTCTAATATATATATGTTATTGTAATGCTTACAATATACAGAAGGCTCTACTGTCTTGTTTCCTGATGCGATCAGAAAAACAATTTAAATAGCCAAAAAGCTCAGAGAATGAAAAGTTCCTAATAAAGAGGGCAAGTTTACTTGAACCATTTAATCTGATTTAGTCTCGGTTTATCTTGTTTGCTGTAACCACACATCCTTTATATTTTTATAGCTGCATTCCCTTAGTTTTACATATATTTTTTGTTGTGTGTTAGGTAGGAGTTTCACGCTCTGGTTTATAGATTAAATTCACTCTAAGTAATTTTTTAATGTGATTTATATTTGGAGAGGGGTGATCTGTGCCTGACATGAGACCTAGCACTGAAGCACCCTGATGTTTATCTCTGTTGGTGTGTCAGGCCTGACATACAATAAAAGCTCGTACACAATCCAGGCTTCCTTCTTTGAGGGTTTTTGCAGCCCAATTGACCCACAGGACATCCTTAAACCACTTCATTTAAAAAAGAGAGTGAAGACAGATAAAGCATGGTCATTGCTTCTCTATCTTATGAACAGTTTTTACTTAAATAATGGAAGAAAAAATGAGGAGAGATGTGTCCTGTGAGTCAGTCGGAGTGTTCAAGAGCTGTAGGGCATCCTACAGTGGTGGCTGTGAGTCCACTGCCCTGTGAGCCCAAGGGCTGTGTGTGCAGGGTCATGGCAGAGGGAGGGAGTGGCTGCCTGGCACAGACTGGGGAGTCTCTGGGATGGCCCAAGGGTGGAGGATTTGGGGGATGTCCATTGGCTTGCCTTGGAGTTTGCTTGCAGCCAGGGTTCGCAGCTGGGAAAGCAGCAAGCAGGGCACAATGCCCTTTGTGCAGGTTCCTGACGTAGATAGCCAAAAATATCCTGTTTGAGCAGGCTAAAAATCCCTGAATGACAAAGTCCTGACAGCCAGGAGAGAGTGCTGAGGCAGTATTGCCAAATATTGGTTCCGGCTTTTTGTTCCCCTCTCATTCCGTGCTGACTGCTGAAGGGGGCAGGGTCGGGCAAGGGCCAGGGGTGTGATCTGGGTGCTGCTCTCACATTCCTGCTGAGCACAGAGCTGGGGCCATGGCCCAGCCTGCTCTGGCCAGTCCCAACAGCCCCGAGGGGACAGGGCAAAGGCAAAGCAGCTTCTTCCCAGCATTTAGCTCTGGAAACTGTACTGAAGAGTGCTGCCACCATGTCCAACCTACATCAGCCTTCACTCAGCCAAAAATGAATGTGAGAGGCTGCAAAGTATGAGCTGTTTTTCAGTGTGGTGTTAGGTTAGGCCCCAGGCTTCTTCAGAGAGGAAGTGAGAGTGATGAGTAGGACAGAGAGGGGAAGCAAAAAAGTAGGATGTAGTTAAGGAAAAACAACGCACAAAGGTCTTGCTTTGTGACACCAAGGAGAGGAAGAAGGTCAGGGATTTGGTCATGTGGAGATGTATTGCCTTTGGAAACCACAATTGTGTGGGACAGACTCACTCCTCTGAGAATACACATAGATGTGTTGTCCCACATGCTTTAAAAAAGGAACAGTTCTTCCCACCTAGGCTGCTCACCCACCTCTTCCTCTATGCCCCTGACAGCGATGACACAGCAATCATGTTAGGTACAGTTCCAAACTCTGCCTGCAGTTGGTTTGAAGCCATGTGTACCATGTTCTCACATGACTGTGGATGTGACAGATATCATAGCTGGGGAACTTTTTAAAAGAAACCCAAAGAATTTGTAATCAAGCTAAGGAGGAGTGCACAGGCAGGTTTTCATTGTGTGCCAAGTGCTCCTCAGGGCTGCGGTGACTCAGAGAGGCATGAAACTTGCCTGAGATGGCATAGGTTGCTTGGCAAGAGCAGGGGCTTGAGCCTCATCCATCAGACACAGAGAAAGGAGGTTCACCAGGGCTGGCAAAAAGCCAAAGCTACATGGTTTCTGATCTGGTTGGAATGGGGTTTCTTGTGTTCATCCCATGGTTTAGCCCTGCATATTAGCAGCATATAACGCAACTTTTAATGTTAGCTGTTCTATTTACGGTGCAAGATCAATGTGTTTGAAACCAGGGAAATGTTTTATGTCCTTGAACCTGGATCTTTGAGTCTTCCTGAATTGTTAATTCATCACAGTGCTTGTCACCTGCATCTGAACTCTCATGTAAGGGAACCTAGCTTATATTTGGGCAGTGATTCCAAAATCCTGTCCTAATTACTGTGTCCTTCACTGTTGGTGTTACTAGCCTCTTGTGGGCATATTCAGTAACCTTCTGGTCTGCTCTGTGTGTCTATCATGGTGAATTGTACAGGAGCTTCTCTGCTTGGAAGGGGAAAGAGGGATTTTGTGGGGGAATGCTAGAGAATTGAGTGTGTGAGTTACTTTCTGTGAGCCCCAGATGTAGAGTGAGTAAGTCACTAAAGCTAAGTGAAAGTGCAATGTGCCCTCCCCCACATCCCAACTCTGTCAGCTTGGGCTTAATAGATTAATCCCTTAATGAATGTGGCCAGAAGAGGGCTTTGAGGCACTGAAAAAGAGTCTGGGATGACTCTCAAATGAAAAACATAAGCCACAACATATTTGTCTTGGTGGTGGTTTGTTTTCTAACTCCTCCATAGTTTGTGTTTTGAAAACAAATGTCACAAATACCACTGAGGCTCTTTTATTTGAAGTTCGTGAGTGAAATCAGTTAATGACATAGATTTGATAACTCTTAGATTGAAGAGGATAATTTTTTTCCCCCAAAATATTATTTTAAATCTGATTTTTTATCCTAAGCCACAAAACGATCAAGAGGAGTAAACTTTACCAGGCTAGAATAGTATATCTCAAGTTACTTCTTTCTGCAACATTAAGCAGTGTCTGTGGTCTGAGAGCAAGACATGCTGTAGCAGTCAGTGTTCTCTGGGTCAGCCATCCATTAAACATTTTGTCCCCTCCAATTTTTACTCTCTCCTTCCCTGGTCAGTTCTGAAAATGGACAAGTGCTTTTCACCCCTTGCCCTTGCTCTTGGGCCCTCTGGAGGCACCTGTTGTTTTTTGGTTCAGTTTGGTACAAGGCTGTCCCTTTGCTCCCTAAATCTCTGCTGCAGGCTGTTTGCAGTGACCAGGAGTATTTATATGATATTCCTCTGCTGTGGGGTGGCAGCTCCCTCTGAAGGACCTCATGGAAGAGCGTCCAGGTGGGACATGCCTGTGGGAGTGCAGTAGGTGAGAGGCATGGCACAAGGAGGACCTGCAGTGAAAGAACCATGACAAATTACAGGGTTTTTCCCCTCTTGCCATCCTGCAGTCAGTTCTTTCCACTCCTTCCTACCCTTTGGTTTTCCCTGAGCTGGGTGAGTCATGCTTTCCAGTCCTGCCTGCCCTCTTTTCTGAGTCAGCTTCTCTCAGGGAATTGTCGCTTGCTCTTGGCAAGGCAGCTATTTCTGTCTCTAGCTGTTTCTTCCTTCTAATGGTTTCATATCTTTCTGCTCCACATTTGTGTATTTTCCCCTGTGTAGTATTATTATTATTTGCTTTTTCTGTGCCTTGCTTTTGCCCTTGCTAAGTAAAATTAGAAAAAGAAAGTTACTTTACTGAAAAAATACCCTGTCTTAAAAATCCAATGAAAAATATCAGGTGCTCCAGTAACAAGGTGATATTATAATTACTTTGCATTGTTGTAAAATGTGTTCAACATATGTGTATCTTCCAACTCCAGAAGTTTCATATCTGCTGGTTGAAATGTAGGTTCCCTGTGTTAACACATTTCTTCCTGATGTCCTGTTGCCCATGTTCTTGTGCACAACAAACATTGTTACAAGTAGATATTTTCATTTGGGGCTGGAGTCATGACTTTTCATCCTGCCTTGCCACACATCAGCCATGGCAATTTTACACATCTTTCTTTTCTTGTCAGACTTGGATTTTCCTTTTCTTTGCAGCAGGTACTCACCTCTTTGCACAGGAGGGGGCTGACCTCCATCACATATTCAGCTCATAAAAATGTCCCCTGTTGTGGCAACTCACTCAGGGTCACCAAATGTGGCAGTGTTCACAGGGGTCCCAGGACGAGGGAAGAGATGAGAATCTTGACTCCATGTTTCAGAAGTCTGATTTATTATTTTATGATATCTATTATATTAAAAGAAAATGATATACTAAGACTACACTAAAAGAAAAGAGAAAGGAGACATCAAAAGGGTAGCAAAGGAAAGGAATGGAATGATAATAAAATCTTGTGACTGCTCACAGCCTTGACACAAGTGGCTGTCACTGGTCATCAAGTAAAAACTATTTCACATGCTGGGTAAACAATTCTCCAAATCACATTCCAAAGCAGCAAAACATGGAGAAGCTGAAGCTTCTCAGGAGAAAAGATCCTGGCAAAAGGATTTTTCATAAAATATGTCTGTGACACCCTGTGATTTCTGGAGTCAAAGCACCTGAGCTGCCCTAACTCCAAAGGCAGTGACACCTGGGAGAATGGATGAGCTCCGTGGTGCTTCAGGTGCTGCTCCTACTGCCTGTGGTGTTGGGCCATCTGTGCCTCTTTGGGGCTGCAGCCTCCCCTCTTTGCAAAGAGAGATCTTGACCCCTTGTGGAGGCGCTCAGAAGCCCCTCAGTCCCCAAAGGCAGCAGGTTTTGCTTCCCAGCTGCTGCAGGAGAGAGCAGGGCAAGGGTCTGGATGAGGCCCCGCCCTGACGTGTGTTAGACAAGACTGAGGGCAGCACGGGCCTTCAGAGAGCAAACAAATAGCAGCCCCAGCTGGAACAAACCATCCTGATTTCAAACAGAAGTATCAGCCCATCAAGATTATCAGTTGAACATGTTCCAGTGATACAATGCATCTGCCAACAGGAAGATGGAGCCCACGCAGAGTTTCCTGCCTGCGGGGCGGGAGGAAGGTTTTGAATGTATCACCTTTGGGATGGAGATGTTCTCTCCCACCTCCCTCCTGCAGCTTGCTGGGGCAGGACAAGGGTGGGGATAAAGTCTGAGGATGTTCTGTTTGTTTTTAACATCTATGTTCCAGTGCAGGAGGCAATGGGCACACAACAGGCAGAGGAACCAGTGGTCCGGTGCTTTTGCCTTGTTGGTGCCAGCTGCTGGAAATTGTATCAGTTAGCTGCATTGGGAAGGGGCAGCACAAGGCACTGAAAGTGACAGGTGTTTGCTCTGGAAAGATTTGGGTGTCCTGTCCTTGCTCACCATGTTTGATATGCATGGTGAGTCCTGGCCCATGCCACTGCTGAAAGAAGAAAGGAAAAGGGATTATGATTAAGATGGATCTACTCACATTTTAGGAAAATCCAGGACAACTTTTTTATACTGAAGGTTGTTTTTATCTACTGTAGCAGGTGACTATTTCACACCTAATACATCTGTGAAAAATGAGACTAATTTTTTTCCTTTCTATTTTTTTTATTTTACATATAACCCCCTTCCCATTTTAAGCAGGCTCCTGGCTGTATGGAGCTTTGACACTGACACCCTGTGAAACTCATTCCAACCTTTCTGAGGGCAAAGTCCTGCTGAAAGCCAGCCATTTGCCAAGGAGAGGTGTTTGTCCTGCACCACCTACCAAAGGCTGGAGCTATTTTTTTTCCTGTGAGACACTGGATCTCTCTTTTTTCCTCTGTGAATGCTATGCTTATCCAGTTTAGCCAAGACAGAAGAGGGATAGTGAGATGCAGCTCAGTGCCTGTGGCCACACAGGCAGCATTGCAGGCAGGAGGTGGGCAATGAGAACCTGACCCTGGCAGGCAGGAAACCCCACTGGGAAACCTGCAGGTTTCTCTTCACCCAATTGTTGCCCAGCACTTTTTCATTATTCTTATCTCATATCAGTATTTTCTAGACCCTTTTTTGGCAGTATTACACCAGCCTGGGATTTCCTGCCAGCCTCTTTAGCAGGGGAGGGAAGTCCTCAACCAGGGCTTACCCCACCTGGGAAATTCCACTGTGCAGAAAAAGTCCAGGGAGCCATGCTCGCGCCACTGTCCTCCTCCACCCTGCTTCCTCTCACATGTCACAACATCCCTGCTTCCTGTCAACCAGAGCCAAAAGATAAGTGGTGTGCAAGCCACTGCACTAAAGGTGCCCTGTGGGTACTCAGCCAGAAGCTGAAAGAAACTTGTGGGGTGTTGTTTAGGGTTTTGGGGTGGTTTTTTTCTTCTTCTTTTTTTTTTTTTTTTTTTTTTTTGCGAACAGAAAGCCAAAGTAAGCAGGACTTTTGTGAGGGAGGGGAAGAAAAATTTCCTTACCACTGCTTCTCTGTTTCACACCTTTAAACCTCAGAGGAACTTCTCAGTCATTCACACGGGCATGGCCATAAGGAATGATCAGTTGCCAATGGGGTGCCAAGAACTGGCTCGTTTTCCATAGAACTATTCCTAACTTCACTCCAACATGAAGGTATGCTGGTATAATTTTATTTGATTTATTGCTTAGAAAACCTAATTGATTGAAACAATATTGGTTTCTAATAAGTTTTTTAAAATTTGTAATAACTTTGCAAGTGGCTTGTGCTGTAATAATCTGTGTGTTTTGGGGTTGAGTATGGAAGAATGGTTGGCTTCTGGGAAGGTAATGGGTGCCAGCCAAGAGCAAAGAAACCACAAAGAATGGTGTGATTTTTGAAAACCCTTGGTGAATCTGGTGGCAAAATACTCCTAAATAGCTTAGCTGTTCTGGGTGACTCTCTCTGAAACAATCTGCATTTTTAGGGGAGGGTGTAATAGCTTTCCAGAGGATGGATGGATGGATGGATGGATGGATGGATGGATGGATGGATGGATGGATGGATGGACGGATGGAAAGCTAACTTGGAGAGTATTGAATGGAAGAAACATTGTTAGTGGAAAAAGGTGTTTTGTATAATCTTGATTACAATTACAATCCTTTCCTGGCAGCTCATCAGTAATTTTGGGATAGCAGAGCACCATCAGCATATCAGCCTGTCAGCTTTAACAGGACAGGAGTACACTGTCATGGTGCAGTGTGAGACAACACAGGGAACCATATAAAAATAGGAATCTACACCTACTTTCTTGTAATTGAAAAAAAAAACAAACGGTGGGAATGAAAAGAATTAAGTTTAATGAGCTTAAAATTCACTTCAAATTTTGTTATGCTAAGGGGTTTATTAAACCAAACCATAAACTCCTTTTCATCACCTGGCGAGGGTTTCCCTGGTTTACCACACGGGGCTGATTATGCAGCACCCGGTTCATTAACCGTGCCCATCTCTAGCAGGCAACGAGGGCAGCTCAGCAGGAAGAGTCTTGCAGAGGATAAAATGGGGTCTGCTTTTCAGACCCCAAATGTTTGGGGGCAGGTGTGTGCCGTGATGACATTGGAGATGTGTGTGCTACTGGGGGTGGGTAGCTCGCGCGTGCTTCAGATGGAAGCCAGGGGATTTCAGCTGAGACGAGGAGGTTTGCTGGAGGCACACAGAGGGCAGGGAAAGGGAGACACCCTGGGCTCTCCCTCTGCCAGACTGGGTGACCAGCAGTCAGGGACAAATGTCACCTAGGGGTCATATTTCTGCTCCAAACAAAACTCCAGTATCAGCTCTGTGATCACGTTCCAGCAAGTGATTTTTTATTTTTGCTCGTTAGACTTCTATTTGCTTTCTTTGCAGCAAGCCACATTTCCTGTTGTATTTGGTGGCAGAGGGTGGGAGCAGGGTGTGTGCAGGGAGGAAATACCCTCTGTCACGGGGGGCAAGCACCAGCCAAGCCCTGGGCTGCTTGGGGCAGCCTTGTAGCCTGCCACCCTGGAGGTCGTGGTTGGGATATCATCATCATCATCATCATCATCATCATCATCATCATCATCATCATCATCATCATCATTGTCATCTTCAGTTGCTGGGAACAGGTCTGCAGCAGCAGTCCTGGGCACTGGGGAGCTTCCTTTCCCATCCCTGGGCTGCTCAGAGCAGCAGAGTGGCAGGAACAATCCCATCCCTTTGCTTCCTGCCCCGGTGCTCTGACCTGGCTTTGCTACTCATCTGGACTTTCAAGAGTAGCAAAACTCAGTCCTGGTGGTGCTGCTAAGAAACCCTGCTAAGAAACCCCTGTGTGACTTTATGTGTTGCCAGTCACAAACTTCTGAGACAAAACGTGCAAGACAGAAAAAGGAGCTGCTTTTACTTTTGCTTTCTTCTTGAGAAATTGGCAGGAAATTAAAAGGAAACTTAAACATCCATGGGCTGGCTTCTGTGGAGAGCAGCGTCCTGTCAGACAGGATGTGTCTGGCTTTGGAAGGTGTCTCTTCCCAGCTGGGAACTGGAGGAGGGAGCCAACGCCTGGGAACAGAGCTCTGCACAGTGCCCCACCAAATCAAAGAGTTTATTTCCAGCTTTCTTGATGTTTTATGCTAACTCGTGCACGATTTACATATTACTGTGAAGTTGTCATTACTGTCATGGATTTCTTTCTAAACCTGTAGCAGGTGGCTGTTAAGTCAATAGAAAGAACAGAGTATTTGGATCCTTTCTGTGATATTTGTATATTTTACGTAGACATCTGGGATTGAGACTTGTGTGACAGCAAATTCTGACCCATGGGAGGAGAGGTATTGTCCCAGCTGTTCCAGCACACTTTAACTGAAGATAAAACCTGCCTTAGTAGATGCAGTTCATCCTAAGCACCAAAAAAAATTTTGTGTCACTGTTTGGAAGGGACCTAACATTTTCCCTACTATGACAAAATTTTATTATTCTGCCTTGAATTAGGTGCTTTTTTCAATGAGAAAATTTCCTGTTCATTGAGTTTTTGTCTGACTACTGGAGGACAGCTCTATAGCTGAGTTTCAGGACTTTCCCAATGGTCAGATAGACATGTATTTTGAAAGCTGGGATTTCTCTAATGAATGGATGTCTGAACTGAAAGCATTTAAACTCTATCAGCTGGAAAACACAGTGAAATAAGCTCAAGACATTAGATGAGGGCATTCCCTTCAATGAACTCTACAGCGTCAACATGCTACAAGTGTTTTTTACTGGTTGTCTTGCTTCTGCCTGGACTTTCCTTCTCGTTAATCTGCACCCTTGAGCTGATGGTATGCACACAGGATGTGTAGGATTGTGCAAATCAGTGCTGAGGCTTCCTGCAGGTGTTGATCCCGCCACGCAAGTGCTGCACAGGCAGGCTGTAGAAATACTGAGATTGTGCCTGGGGTTTCTGGACTGGTCAGCTGTTAGACCTGCTGTCTGGTAGATGTGACTGGTTTGCCATGTCCAAGAAGAGCACAAATTTTCAAAATCTGCTTAGACAATGTTTTTGAGTGGAAAAATGCATGTTTGAGAAACCTGGATATATGGCAACCTTAATCTTAGATAGGTTACCTGCCACTACACACAAACTGAGTCTAGGAATGCAAGTGTCTGGGTAGAGAACAGTTCAAAAAATCATGTTTTTCTAGGTTCAAATCTCACTTTGAGATTTTTTCCTCCCACTCCTGTGCTGAAGTGTTGCAATGTGCATTGGGACAGCTCTGCAGTCCCTGTTAGAAAGTGGTTTTGTTTTACAGGTGGTTGAAGTGGTCCTTGTTTGTGGAAGGCAGGAACATTGAAATCAAAGTACACTAGAGCCCAGTTCATCTACCGTGCTTGCAGCACATGCTCCTGCATCTGACAGCAAAACATGAAATTAATGTGAGCTATGAATGTCAGATTTTGGCCCAGGTGGATCACCTGGGTTAGGAAGAAAAATGTCTTCAGCATGAGCAACAAGGAAAACTGATGCTGACCCTTCCAAACCTACACTGTCTCCCTAGCAGCACTGAGAAACTGTGCCAACTCCCTTTCTAAACTGGAATACCACAACAAGCCACATACTTTGAGGCAAGAAGATGCACTCTCTACCTCATCTATGCACACACAGTATCCTTTAGGATAGGTGACATATGACGTTGCCCTTTGCTATGGGGAAATGGCCTCCTGCTCCTTGTTTACACGCTGTGACATCAGTGGTGTGTGTGTTTCTCCCCTGCTGCAAGGCACTAATGAACTAATGAGACAGGTAAGCTGCTGAGAAAACATGACTAACCAGGGTAGTGAGTATGTTGGGAAGAATGTCCCCAGACATGAGGTATATATACAAGGAAACTGCTTTCACAGAACTCAGGTCCTCTCTGCCAGCTTTGCAACACTTGCTGGGTTTAGGGTTTCTTTTCTTCTGTACTGATTTCAGCTGGTTTACATACACAGTGTTGAAAGATCTACTTAGGAGCAACCCACTTTTTTTTAAATTTACTTTTTTTTTTTTTTTAATTTACTTTTTTTTTTTTAATATCAGATGGCTTGAGAGAAAAAAAAGCCGAATTGAGTGTATTCTCTGGATCAAAGGAGTAAGGCCCAAAAGAAATATGTTAAATAAGAAGTCTAAGTTTTTCCTTAATATGAAGAATTATACATGCCCCCTTTTGATGTTCAGGTTAATCCCAGAATGTCAGTCTTGGAGACCAAAGTCTCGGAAAAATGTAGCAATACAAGTATAGCAAAGAGGGGAGAAACACTAACTCCTCTGTACCAGCTTTTAGAGTTAAACCGTGTCATGGACCACTTCCAACCTGCTGACAAGTGCTCTCCAGAACCCTTAAAGCAAATGCAGGTACAGACCCCGGACGCTCTCTAGGAGTGAAATAGTTCCTGAGATTTTACCTCTGCTTTTCTCAATGCCAGTCTAGAAGCAAGGTGAATGTTGTGCTGCATGGTTTGGAGGTGTGTGCTGTTGGAAATGCTGCTGGGGTGCAGAGGTGTGGCAGTGCTGTTTGCACACCTCAGCTCGCAGCGTGCAGCAGGAGCCTCAATTACACCCAGTAGAGGATAGGGCATGTTTGACATCAACACAGCAAATATTCACTTGCATTAAGCAACTGGGTTGTAAACTACCATTTTTATGTCAAGTTTAAGAAATACCACGAAGGTCATGCTGCTCCAGAAATGTGTTGCAAAACCAAGTTCTTGTTTCTAGCAGTTTGTGCCCTGACACTTCACCTAGAGGCTGTCCCTTACTCCATGCTGCTGCTCAGGAGACAGAGTGAGGGGAGAGATTTATTCTGCTCCCAAACCTGCCAAACCAAGGCCTGCTCTGAGAGCTGGTATGTTCCTCACTCACACAGGGAGCTTGTACAGTGTGCCTGGCAGAGTGACTACGTGCTGCTCCACAGGGAAGACAAAGCTCCACTTACTAGGCTTGCTTTATTCATTCATTTATTTCTTTAAAGCCTACATTCCCTATAGCACTCACCCCAGTAGGTGCCCCGGGGACCAAGCAGTGCAGGCACACTGCATCTTTTCTCTGTGCTTGTTCTGATTAGGATGGCAAAGGGGATAAACATGACCTTGGTTAGCCTAGATGTTTAGCAGGTGGTTGAAGTCTAAGGTGCTGGTATTCAGCCTCTTTGCTTTCTCTAATGAGACCCCTACCCAGCAAGCACAAGCTTGAAGACAACTGGATTTTGGTTTTGTTCTTAACAAAAGTTTTTTCCAGATCCCATGAAGTAGTTCATGGGTGTGCACAAGTCACACTCTCAAAAGTTATTTCATTAATCAAATATATTGGATTAATCTAAACCAAGACTGATTGCTTTTAATGCTACAATACTGGGCTGTGCTCTGAAGAGAGGGAAGAGATGGAGTTTTCAGAAACAAGTGCATTCTGTTTCCTTTCTGTTGTTATTTGAGATACCAAGATAGGTTTATCTCACTTTTTGCAGGTGTATAGAAAAGTGGTTTCAGGACAAATGCTGCTGCTGACGGCCACTAGTTGGCATTATTGATACATCCCAGTAGGGAGCTGGTGCAATAAAAACATGGGCCGACAGCACATCGGGGAGCTGAGGTGGCTGCCTTGTGCTCACCTCGCAGCCTTCTCCAGATCTGAGGTTGGTGGGTTACACTGAATTACAGCTCGGCCAAAGGAGGCTGAAACCAGCTGGATGCCTTCCCAAGGAGAAGAGGTGACAAGTGCTTTTTTCTTTGGTCACCACCCTGCCCCAGAGGAACTTACTTTGGTTGAAGATGCCTCACAGGGTTTTGGTCACCACAGATGTTATGTAGTGTTTGGGCCAAAACCCAAAACCCATTAATGCTCAAGGTCTGCAGCATTAATAATTACAGCTTGTGGATGTGGAAATAATTTACCAGTAACTCTCAGAGAAGCAGTTTGAGAACACAGGGCTGCTGTGAGCCAGCACATCTTGTGCAACCAATGGGTGTGTGTATATTTTTGAAAGAGCCTTTTGTTATGGAGCTTGGTGGAATTAGACTTGTCTTAATCTGCTTTGCCTGGGAGTAGATTTATGCCAGGAGACCTGATAAATAAGATGTCACTGATGAAACAAGTATGAGCTCAGGTATCAAATTGTTGCCTGAAATGGATTTTGCTCGGTAAAAGGAGAGCAAGTCAACAATTCAACCTTCAGGGGAGTAGAGAGTTTGGAGTAGAAGAGAAAAAGAAATTCTATGCCCTCTTTAGGGAAAAAACCAAACACAAACTCATTAAATTGTTTTATAGAAGAGTTTTCATTCATATGTAGAGACTAATCTCCAATTAAATCCATTCCAAAATTGTTATTGAATAGCAAGGATAAAGGTGCTGCCTGTCCCTGCCTGCATGTGGTTTAGGAACCTTCTACGACACAGAAGAACTGCAATGAGACAAAATCACTTTTGGTTTGAAATCTCTTTTACTCTTGACATTTTAAAGGGAATGGCAGGCAACACGGATGACAAATCTAATTTTCTGGGTTATCAACTTCTCAGATTTGTATTACCATCCACTTGTTGAAAGACAAGATGCATTTTGTAGGACTTGCAGAGCCTCCTGTGAGATTGAAATGAGTGGCTTTCTGGGCTTCCTGGTAGGGACGAGAACACAAAAGTCCATCAGTTGCATCCACTTTGGAAAGTTGAGTTGTGGGTCCTCCTCACAGCCACTGAATGTGCAAAGAGCATTTGTGGGCTCCAGGATCTCTGAGCACCAAGTGCTTTTCAGTGAGGAGAAAAGCATCTGCTTAAGGTTAAGGTATCATAACTGAGGTCTAAGGCTTAACATCAAACCCTCTCCTTGCTTAAAACACACAGCCTGGTTTAATAAATCCTCACGTGTGTAAAGTGCTTTGTTAAATGAGGGAGAAGGTGTGCTTGGGGGTGAGTTTCTGCTCAGGGAGCAAATAAATTTTTACCTCTATTGGGGTATTTTTGCCACTACTTGGCATCTGATTTTGTTTTATGGGTTCTACTTACAAATTTCACTCCGGCTGCATAGATTCAATCTATGGTGTAAAACAACAGTTTTTGGAGTAGAAACCGGCCAAGACAGTTCTCAGCAAAACTCTTTGTTCACTTGATGGTGGGAGAAATATTTGAATAATATAAAGCAATTCCCTCCTGCCTCCTCGTGGGCTGATTAATATAATTTCATATTGCACTTGACCTGTGCTATTCAATACAATTAAAACATATAAATTATAGACCTCCAGTTTGCATAATATACTTTAGAAAGACCATGTAAGACCATGTTGTTCTACTACATATTTATTGGAGCAGCCACAGCGCTAAAAACATCCTAATCTCAACCTTGTGGGCAAAATTGCTCACTTGTACTTTAGAAGATGGTGACTTCAGTGGAAATGGGAAAGCAGAAATATTTGTTTGAAAAGTAGAAACCCAGGAAGTCTTCCTGAGAACATCGGTAATAACTCAGTGATGTTAACAGTAATCTCACAGTTTCGCCCACTTTTTGTTTTGGCATTGTGTTGCTTTCCCGCTTCTCCCCAAGAAGAAGGTTGAGGTGGCCTCGACAGAGAGGCTCTTGCCACCACATTATGGTGCAAGCTACAACCAAAATCACTCGCTGTCTGCCCCTGCCTACTCCACACCGGGTAAGAGCAACACAGATGACTCATCTCAATTGTGAGTAACTGCTCACGCTCCCCTTCTCGCTGGATGCTGCTCATGGGATGCACATGACCAAAAAGTCTCTGTTCTTCCACACCTGCATCCTGGAGCCAAGGACTGGCAGGATTGGAGCAGAAGTGTGAGGGATGCCTCCAATGGGGACATGAGGTGGCATCAGCAGCGGTGGGAGGCCGAGGGAGATTCTGCTCATTCCCACCTCTGCAGCTCCATAAGCGGGAAGTAATTTGCGGTTGCATGCGTTGTGAGCGAGGGTTGCCCAGGCTGCATCTGGACAACGCTCTCAGGCTCAGTGGGATTCTTGGGGTGTCCTGGGCAGGGCCAGGAGTCGGACTCGATGGTCCCGATGGAGCTTTTCCAACTCAGGATATCCTGTTATGCCGCGAAGCCCACGGGGGGAAGCTTGGCGGACAAGGCGTGAGGCGGCGGCACCCCGGACCGTGACTCCCCGCCGGGCCCTCACGGGCAGGCTCCTCCCGCCG
Source organism: Molothrus ater (assembly GCF_012460135.2). Taxonomy (NCBI): domain Eukaryota; kingdom Metazoa; phylum Chordata; class Aves; order Passeriformes; family Icteridae; genus Molothrus; species Molothrus ater. Next base: position 99,573,191 of record NC_050479.2, on the reverse strand, counting down.
CCCTGACGGGAAGCGCGGCCCCGCCCGGCGGGCCCCTCCCGCGGGGGGCGGACCCGGTATAAGCGCGGCCGCGGCCCCGCGCCCCCAGAGCCGCCGCGCCGCCCGCCCAGCCCTGGCCGTACCCGCGCTCGCTCCGCCGCCCGCCGCCCCGCGCCGCCGCCCGCCGCGCCGCACCGCCATGATCGTGGAGAGCAGCCGCGACGCGGCGCCCGATGGCGGCGACGGCGGCGCCCTCAGCAGCCCCATCAACCTCGCCTACTTCTACGGGGCCTCGCCCCACTCCAGCGAGGGCAGCTGCTCGCCGGCGCACTCCTCCGCCCCGGGCTCGCCGGGATCCGACTCGGACCTCTCGGTGAGCAGCCGCGGCGGCGGCCGGAGGGACCCCCGGGGCGGCCCCCGCCCCGCTCTGCAAGGTACGGCGGGTCCCCGCGGCGGCCCCGGCCCCGGGGGGTGGCGGGGAGAGCGCGGAGCCGCGGGTCCCGCTCCGTCCCCTCGGGGGCGAAGCCGGCCGCCGATCCTCCCGCGTGGGAAAGCGGCCGAAGCGGGGAAAGGCGGGCGCGTTTGGCCGGCGCTTCGTGCCCGGTGCCGCGGTGCTCCCATCCGGGCAGCGGGAGCGGCAGGGCGGTCCCCGGGCAGCGAAGGAGCCGCACGCCCGTGGGATGGCGAAGGGGTACGCGGAGCAGCTCTCTGGCTCCTCTCGGCTAAACCAGGCTTTAGGTGCCTTTCCACGAGACTTTCTAGTTTGTTTGGGTCTTTTTTTCTATATTTATTATTAAACGTGTACGAAACGGGTGGCTTAAGTTCGGGTTCTGTTTTCGTGTCTCCACAGTTGAACAACACATGGGGGGGGGGAAGCAGCACAGAGGACCTTTCCAGGGGGTCCGTGTGAAGAACTCCGTGAAAGAGCTCCTGCTGCACTTCAGGAGCAGCAAGCAGATGTCCTCGGGTCCTGCCACCGAGGAAAGCAAGGTAACCGGCAGCTTTCTGCACTGACAGGCTTGATTTTAATGGTTACTGGCAAGAAAGCACTTTGCGGTAATGCTAGAAATGAGCTTTATCTGCTGTGGATGGAACCAGTGTTTTTCCTTTTCAACGCATAATGGAAAAATGCAGCTGGGACGAAATCAGAAAGAAGGTTTGCCATGAGAGAAGGAAGCATTTAAAACTGTTCTTACTGAGCTTTATTTTCTAAAGAGAGTCTGGATAAAGATACATTTGTGTTGCGAAACCACAGAAATTCCGTGTTGGCTGGAATGAGATCATTCATTGGAAGGGTTAGGGATTTTTCTCAGATTTGTTTGTCATACTGTTGTGCCTCTCTGTGCAAAGCACACAGTGTAAAGGTAGACCCTTTCAGTCTGAAAGGACAAAAAAATTACAGGAAATTCTGAGAAGATTAAAGAGTGTTTTTGATTTGATTAGATTCTTTTTTGTGAGTGTGTGTTTAAAAGCTTCCTAGTTAAGTGTTTTCAGAGGAAGGTATTTGCATAGGAAAGTTCATGGCATTAAAGAATTGTAAAATTGGCTGGGTTATTAATGTTTCAAAAAAATCCTCTGGTCTCTGGAAGGAATAATGTATTTCTCTAGATTTTCTGGAATTTTGTGGTATTATAACAAATGGCCTGAAAAGCCCAAATAAAAACAGTGGGTTTTATTTAAGTTTCATTAAACTCTTTCCATTTTCTAACCTTAATTAAAAGCAATTAAGTTAGGGTTAGACAACCACGTACTAGAATTATTCTAAGGTATATTCTGTGTTTATAGAAGGAAGTCACGGCTGCCTTCTTGTTGTTGTTGGGGTTTTTTTTGGTGGATTGTTTTTTGTGTTTATTTGTTTCTGTTTGTTTTCCCCCAGAAATAACACTATAATAACAGAAGTTTTTGGATTTTTCTTAACAGGCACAAGGAGGATTGGTGAACTACGAACCATACACAGGTAGACCATTTTTTAATACATACCCTGCAGTAACATTTTAAATCAATTGTAAGAGTAACCTCCAAATGGATTCTGAATTTATTTTCTTTTCATCAGAACTGAAGAGCATACTGAGCCACAGTGGCAAAAGGAAGGCTCCTGAACTCCTTTCTGATGGACCTTCTTTCAAACGCCAAGCGAATGTTCACCCTCATCTCCTGGTAAGACTGTAGTAATTTTTTTCCATGCCTTTATTTTTCAGTTTGCTTTGTATGCTCATAAACTACCAGATACAATTATACCTCTAATTTTCTGGGGCTTGTTTTGATTTGCCTTGTGTTGTTTTTTTTCCCCCACCTGTCAGACCCCACCCCAGACACCAACTTCTATGGATAGCATGGAGGAGACCCATAAAGCTGACCCAAAGCACGAGAGCAGTTCTGATCTGCTTCAGAACATTATAAACATCAAGAACGAGTCGAGCCCCATTTCCCTGAACACGGTGCAGGTGAGCTGGTTGCACTCAGTCTCCAGCCACGGCTCTCCTGCCGAGCAGTACCAGGACAGCCCGGGAACACAGGCGTTCTCCCCATCCCAGAAGTACCAAGCATTCCAAGACCACACCAGCCAGCACATGCTTGATCCACCACAGCATTACCAGTTCCCTGCGTCCCAGAGCCAAGATTTGCCTCAGAGTTATCCCTCAGATGCCTCCTCCCTGGACTACAGGCCGTTTGTTGGCAGTGACCAGTCTCCTGCCTACCAGCAGAGCACCTTTGAGAGCCACGAGCTGCCGTACTGCCCGTCGCAGAGCTTCTCCTCCCTCCTGAACGACTCGGAGGGCTCGGACAGCATCTCCGCTCCCCTCCAGCCGCTGAGCAGTGCCCACCCCCAGGCTGAGGTTGCCCCTCATGCCCCCAATTTCAGCTTGCTCTCCAACAACCTCTGTGGTAGTCTGGAGCGCAGCATCTCTCTGGCTACTCTCAATGTCTCGCTGCCTGACCAAAATGTTGCCAGGAGCACGACGCAGCTGGGCAAGTCATTTTTTCAGTGGCAAGTGGAACAGGAGGAGAACAAACTGGCTAACATCTCTCAAGACCAGCTCCTTGCAAAGGACGCCGATGGAGACACGTGAGTGCTGTTTATCTTGGTGTTTCTTCTGTGGGAGGTTGGGGAGTGTTTCTGTTTGGGTTTGGGCAGACTGTGGGTTTTAGTGAAGCAGTTCAATAGCTGTGTTTGTGTCACAAGTGCAGTGGTTTGGCTGATCAAGGGAAAGGTGTGGCGTTGCTGATGGCTGCCATGCAGAGCTCCAGCACACTTGAGTAGATGTATTTTCTAATTTCAGGAGCTTATTGTTAGACTTGGTTAAAAGGGGAGTAAAACATTCTAATTTAGATACTTTAAATTGCCCTGATAAGAAAATGCCCATGTTCCTGTCTTAGTTATGCAGAGGAGGTCTGAAGCTGGCAGCATAGTACCTCTTCTAGACATTTGGTTCTCTGCTGTCTTCAGCCCTGGTTTGTGTCTTGTGGTGTAACTCTGTTCCCTCTCTTTTCTGCAGCTTCCTCCACATTGCTGTGGCCCAGGGCCGTCGAGCACTCTCCTATGTTCTTGCAAGGAAGATGGCTGCCCTCCACATGCTGGATATCAAAGAGCACAATGGCCAGGTGAGGTTCTGAAAAAAGTCTTTGCACCTGCTTTTTGCACCTGAGTGCTTCTGCATGTCTGAACCCTGGGAAAGATGTGGTGAAATGCTTATTTAATATTAACCCCAAGATTTAGCCTGCATACTAATATTAACCTTGAGCTATTAATACTTCTTCAGATCACCTTGAGCTGGTAAAACTATGTGCTCTGCTTCATTTTTCCTGGCTTCCTAGTATTCATAATCACTGCTTAAATAATACCAGGTAGCTGGGGTTTTTATTTGTTTTAGTTGCTCTTTCCTGTTAGAGATCAGATGACTAATAGTTTAAATTTTCTTCTTGATGTTTGCAGAGTGCTTTCCAGGTTGCTGTGGCTGCCAATCAGCATCTCATTGTGCAGGACCTGGTTAGCTTGGGGGCTCAGGTGAACACCACAGACTGCTGGGGCAGGACGCCGCTGCATGTCTGCGCTGAGAAGGGGCATGCCCAGGTCCTCCAGGTAAGAGCCAGGCAGGCACAGCTCTGCCCCAGCCACTGACTCTTACCCTTAGCTTGGGGAAACTCTGGAAACACCACCACACCAAAAAAAATGCTTCCTTTATCTTTCTGTCTGGGTAGCCTTGGGAGTCTGTCTACACATGGAGCTTAAAGTGGGACTGAATTTCTCAATGAGGTTCTCATCAACATTTTTGAGTAATTTTGGGGGAATCCTCTATTTTACCAAACCAAAACAGTAAGTCTCCTCTTAATCATAGGATCATAGAATGGTTTGGGTTGGAAAGGACTTCACAGATTTTCTGATTTTAATGCCCCTGCTGTGCTCAGTGACACCTTTCACTAGACCAGATTGCTTAGAGGCCCATTCAGCCTGGCCTTGAACACTTCCAGGGATGCTGTTATTTATTGCAACTTTATAACAGCTATTGCAGTAAGACAATAAACAAATTTGAAGCAGTATGTGATTTGGATAAGATGTAAATGTGTACCTGTTCCCACTTTTGTAGGCAATCCAAAAGGGAGCTATGGGAAGCAATCAGTATGTGGACCTTGAGGCAACAAACTATGATGGTGAGTAGTTAAGAGTTTATGATTTACAGAGTTACTGGATGGTACACTGTTTTATAGCTACTGATGGGAATGCAATAAAATGCAATATTTCCTTTTCAGATGGAAACTTACAGGTGCAGTTGACATATCTGTCAGATGAAAACGTGATTAGTCTGTGTCTGTCAGGAGCTCTTTCCTCTTCCATGTGATTGCTGTGTTTGGCATGGAGACCTTAGGTTGTAACTGGCCATTGTTAAAACATTGGAGTGCCAGCGTTGTGTCAGTGGATACAGTAGGCAGAATCTGGCAGTAGAAAGCTCTTCTGTTTGGAACCCTTTCCCATAAAATAGCTCTTTCTAATGTATAGTTTGTACAAAAATATATTAAAAATCGATTCTTTCATCATCTGCTGGCTGAGAGCTCACAGTAGGCTGCTGCCTCACTGTTCTCTTGATGGACAGTCCAGATCTCAAGCTGCTTGAGACCAGTCACTGTCACCTACAAATATGGAACCATCCCTGGACTTAATGAGAGTAGAAGCTCCTTTATCCAATCTCTGAAACAAGCAGCCAGTCAATACTTCTGTGTTGCATTTGTTCATTCATGATGATTTTTATGTGTTTTTTTGATGTTTAGGTTTGACAGCATTGCACTGTGCAGTTCTGGCCCATAATGCTGTGCTGCATGAACTGCAGAACTGTCAGCCACCTCACTCGCCTGAGGTCCAGGAGCTTCTGCTGAGAAACAAGAGCCTGGTAGAAACCATCAAGATCCTGATACAAATGGGAGCCTCTGTTGAAGCGAAAGTAAGTAAAAGGCCTTGGTCTGAAGTGCCAGATCCAGAGAGAATGTGGAAGCAGACTGTGTCCCTTTCTCCCATGCTGCATTTATTCAGAGCAGGGTATTATCAATGCAAACGAACCTGGGGAAGGAGGGAGTTGACAGTCTAATCTCTAGACTAAGAATGATGCTATGCTGGCTGCAGTGAGTGAGTGTTGTAAAAGTATGTTTGGAGCGCTCTGAGGTACCCATAGTAGTGGGGTGCTGATGACACCTTGTTCTTGAGCTGCAAATTTTAATTAAAAACTGCTTACCTGTGCAGTTCAGGTCTGTGCCGTGCCAGACCATTACTTAACCAAAATATCAAATATTACATTATGTAAGCTTACTTGCAGATGAGATCAGGTTCCATTGTTCGATAGATGTTGATATTAAAATATATGTATTCAGATTCACTTTTGATGAATTGTAGTGCAAGTATGTTTGCTCAACACTCTGCAGTTACTTTGCTTTCTATGTTTATTTGTCTGCATGTTCCCCCTGGATAGGTGAAGCACCTGCAGGGAAGACTAAACAGTTTCTTTTTTTGAAAGGATCGCAAAAGTGGTCGCTCCGCTTTACATTTGGCAGCAGAAGAAGCAAACCTGGAGCTCATTCGTCTCTTTTTGGAGCTGCCCAACTATCTCTCTTTTGTTAATGCGAAGGTATGGTGATTTTTCCATAATACAGATAGAGAAAGGAGAGGCTCATGCCCCCGCTTTTCCTTCATGGAGTTGCTTTGTGGTCCCCAGGCTTACAACGGCAACACAGCCCTGCACATGGCGGCCAGCCTGCAGTACCGCGTGAGCCAGCTGGACGCCGTGCGCCTGCTCATGCGCAAGGGAGCCGATCCCAGTGCCAGGAACCTGGAGAACGAGCAGCCAGTTCATCTGGTTCCTGATGGCCTTGTAGGGGAACAGGTAAAAAATTGACAGCAGCCCTCTCCTTCCCTCTGTCCCTGTCCACGCAAAAGCTGCGTTCCACTCCAGAACTTTCTTTGGGCTTTTGAGTTGCAGCTTTGAAGGAAAAGATTTAGCAAATACCATTTTATTCTTTAGATCTTCAGCTTCAACACCAAGATCAGGCAGAATATACAGACTGGAAATTTTAGGTTTCACGTGCAGCTTTTATTTTTTCCATCTTAAAAGCTTTTACCTGTCAAGATAGGCTTTGTTTCTGTAACCCTGCAACGTACTGGAGGCAATACTCCTTCTCTTGCTCATCTCACTATGGCCTGAGTTCATGCTTTTATTGCTCTTGTCAGAATTAGTCATGACAATTCTTAGGCCTGAGTAACAGAGGAAGAAAATCACTTTTTCCCACTTGATGAAAAAACTGACTCTTGACCTAAGATTAGTAACTTAAGCACAGCTGAGTTGCTGACTGTTGCCTTTCATTGGTTCAAATGCTGTAAAGTGGGATCACTTCTGGTGTGACTGAACTCAGGACCTAGGCTTGGATAAAGGAGTGCAAAACTGGATCTAGGGTGGGGTTTTTTCAGGACTTACTTCAAGATGATGAATACTGATGTTTCTGTCTTTCTCTCTTCTCCAGATAAGGCGTATCCTCAAAGGGAAGGCGATTCAGCAGAGAGTGTCGCCGTTTTAGGCTCCATGTTTCTTGGAGTTCAGCAACTTACACTCACTGTCAGTCAGGCAGTCCTAATCTATCTGTAAATAGAGCATTTGCCTGGTGTGGGCAAATGTTAGTTGTTTCTATGAAACAAAAGTATTTCGTTCACTATTATATAGTGGCTTACATAAGAGTAAAAAAGCCCCAAACCCAGCAATCAAATTCCTCCAACCAAAAGGGAATGCTTCATTCCCAAGTATGTGGAACATTTTCCTGGCTACCCATATTTTCTGTATTTCATAGCTATGGTGAGACTAATTTTATTTAAACAGCCATACAGGTAACTTCTAGACAAGGGCAATTCTTTGGGAGTTTTTTTTTTCTTTTAATTTTAGCAAGGGCTGATACAGGTCAAAATTGCAGAGGTTGTTGTGTTTTTAGTAACACTTAAATGCAAGAGAAATTAAATATTTTTGAAGTTGAACATTTATTTATGTAACTTTGCGGCTTTGTTCCAGTATCTTGTGCAGGATTGTATATAGTCACTGATGTTATTGTACAGCTGTATAGTTCTGTGAGTCTATTGATCACTTGGGGAAGGATCTGAAGAAACAAGTTCCTTGATCTTGAACTTGCAAATTGCATACAGAGTTATAATACTACACTGGTGCAAATCGGTTTAATTCTGTTGTTCTAAAAGACTGAGGTTGGAAAGTAGAGTTATGATAGGTTGTCCCTGGCACTGATTTGTGCATACTTTTGGAGTTGTGTAATAAAACATGAAAAGCTGTGCTTCCTCAGGGGACTGTGTCAGTTTTTCTCGTACCCAGTAGGTGTTTTTCTTGTGATAGAATAATAGATTGAGAGAGGAGGATCATTATTTTTATAGTATGTATGTAATGTGTACTTTTAATCCTGATTCAATGCAAGTGTTTCGCTGCACTTCACTGTTGATGCATACTGAAATCTCTCAATGTTAATTATAATACTTCAACATGTGTAAGCCTTCCTAGTGTTGGTGGGGCTTAAGCACATGCATAAGTAGCTTGCTGAATTGGGCTCTAGTTAATTCTAGAGACTTAAAGTTTTCCACCTCCTAAGCAGAGTTAGTCCATTCATGGTTTTACCTTATAGGTATAGTGGCTAGCAAAGTAATATTTGATGTTAACAGTTTTTCTATTTTTTAATAATTATTAATGGAAAATGTATACTAATGATGCTGTATACTTGTGTTCTGTTAGATAAAACTTCCTCCTGTCATTTTTCTGAATGTTCCATGCTGGGCTGTAATCCAGTAATATGTTCTCTGTATGATCTTTGTTCTTAAACTGTTTTTTTTCATCACATGCAGTTCTCTGTTGTAACCATTTAATTAGTCTGATTATGCTGTTTTGGCAAAGTATGTCTTGTAGACAAGCTAAATGAAAAAATCTGATATGCAAAGGCTTAGTTGCAATGTATTTCTTGAAGGGTTATGTGTAACTTGTGTTTGAATAAACATGCTCATTCAGTTCTGGTGGTTACTGTGTGTGATACAAATAGTGATGTAGTCAAGCTTGAGGTAAAACTGATTTAGCACATGGTAATAGCGTAAGGCTGAAAAGCTATTTGCTAAGATGAAATGAATTCTTACCATTGTGCTGGTTATTCTTTCTCTTGTTTGATGCCGGTGTTCTGGGTCATGCACTGTGCACTTGTGTTGTCTGGGAACTGAGTAGGTGTGCCCCAAATTGAATTTATAGTCCTCAGGTTGGAACCTGAACACGTGTCCCTGCGTACTGGAAAGAATGATAGCAGTTCTCACAATGTTATGGTCTCACCATGACTTCGCTGCCTTGGTCCTCAGTTCTGGCAGCTCAGGCACAAGAGTCACCCTAGCACAGGTGACAGTCTTTGTTAGGAAATAGCCCATCCCCATGTGTACAGCCCTATCTGCCTCACAGCTGGTGATGAGGTGGTTCTGAGCTGGCAGTGACCCTTTGGGGGACAAGAGCTGTCATCACAGCCTGTCCCAACTGAGGATGGAGCTGGAGAGGTGGCAATAGTTGAGATGAAAGTGGGATGCAGCATTAGGATCTGTAGGAAAGGAAGAAAACCAAGAGGGCTTCTATGTAACTATGAACCTGCTGGCCAGCCTGCCTTACTGCTGCTTGTGGTGAGGGTGAAAGTGTGGGAATTGAAGAGGCCTAGAGGTGTGGAGGAGCCTCCTTGCAAGGAGCAGCAGGGTAAGTGAGGACAGTCCTGCAGAGCCACAACAGGCCTGAGAACCTGAGTGGGGATGAACTCGCTCCTTTCCAGCATGAGAGCTGGAAGCTATTGATGAAGGTACCATGCACACAACAGGCAGCAGGAAACAGAATTGCATTTCTTACTAGGATATGCAAAGGTGAAATGGCCCCTCTATGTCAACAGCTAACTGTGTCTAGATTGTGTTGAAGGTGCTGTCATCTGCACCTCTCACTGCAAGTGACCCTCCCTTGGGTATAACATTTTTTATTTGTGCAAGGAACCTGATAGTACTGTTTCCAGTTAATTTTAATTTTCTTTATAAGAGATGATTACACAGGAAAAAGAGTTGCTGATGAGATATTCTGGCCCTTCAGATCAGCCTGATCTGACTGCCTGGCACTCCTTTCTGTGTGGCATTGACTGAGACATCTCACATGGGGATCAAATACCCTGGGCTTGTAAGGGTGGCATGTGTTCAGCCAGTGCTTGAGCATAGAGTAGGTGAGAGGCATTTAGCAAGCAGTGTGGTGCTTTCTGTGGCACTTGTGCCCTTCTGGAAGGGGCACTCCTGGCACTCCAAGTTAGAAAATTCCTAGGGGGAGGCTCTAGTGTTTAAAACTTACTTCATCTGCCTGGAGCGTAATTTCATTGTCTGGAGAGTTCAGTAGCTGCTCTAACTGGCTCATTTTTCTTTCCTGGGAAGGTCTGGCATATCTGACCCAATTTAACTAGCTAATCGAAGCAATTCCTTTTTACTGAAGGCCAAGTGACACAAAATATTTAGCACACTAATAGTGTTTCCCTGATAACTTATGATTCTTCGAACTGTTGAATAGCTTTTATTGATGTGGATGTAGGCTCACTATTTATTTCACTGGTTGCAGTAGAGACAGAAGAGACTGGCTTGGTTCCAAGTAGGAATATTAAGATACATGCTGCTTTGTTCCCAGGATGTTTCTGATTTGTTTGTCTAAGTAAGCCAAACCTCAGTAAAGGGCTGCTTCTTGATTTTTGTGGGCTACTCATCTGGCTGGAGTTGTGGAAGGTGGCAATCCATGATTTACAAGAAATGTGTTCTGCTTCTGGAGATGGAAAATGTGCATTTCCCACATTTATTGCTCATTTTATATTTTTATCAGGAAACAAAAACATAGCCAGGAAGTACTTAGAACTAAGCACTTAATTCTTAGAGAGGTTGGGTGTGGTAGAACTGACTGTGAGGATACAACATGAAATCCTTACCTGACAATTTGCTTGTCTGGTTGCCTTTCTTTTAAAAATATATATGCTCCTGTGTAAGGGAAGAGCTGAGGCTGGTTAAAGTGAACATACAAAGAACAGGTTCCTGCAATTAAGTATCTGCCAAAAATTGATCTGATATTTCAACACATTCAAATCTTTCTATTGATATCTATTACTTTTCCTGAGTTTGGTGATATTCTTGGCCTGAGATACTGATGGCTTGGGAGGAAGTGCTCATCTGTAGAAAGAGCTTGTATGATTAGCTCTTTTCCTGGCAAAATTTCCTGACTCTTCTTGGCAATATTTCTTTAGATCTGCTTCCTGATAGCAAAAAATCTCAAGGCAGCACTAATGAAATTGGTAACCACATTAGTGCAGAAGTCCTACGCCCGAGGTTGTCTCTCCTAATAGTGGAATTTAGACACTGGTTTCTTCTCCAGGTACCTATCTCAGTCTTGCTGGAGAAAAGTAAAATATCTTGGGCTGTGTTTTCCTGGTGTCTGTTTTCAGCTTTTGTTGTTGAGGCTGTCTCAATAAATCTTTGTTTTACCTGATAATCTTTACCTCTTTATCTCAGCTCTGAAAACGCAATCTAGGGTGTTTTGAGAAAGTGATTGCTGTATTAACTGACCTGTATTTCACACGTGTTTTTCCCCTTAGTTTCTGGTGAAATTTTTCCCTTCCCCTTTGCTCATCAGAAGGCCTGAGGGGAAGATGACTAAGGTGGTGCTTTAGTTTTAGAAGAGGGAGCAGACAATTGAAAGAAGTTGCACATTGCTACTGTAGATGTGTCTGGGCTGCAAGACAGACTGAAGAGTCTGAGTGAACTGTCTTGTGGAGGCAGTGCAGAGATGCTTTTGCATGTGCCTAATGAAAGCTTGTAGCTCTGTTGAGATGATCTGGGCCACATAGGTGACCTGTTGGTACCACAGTGGGTACCATCTTTTCCTAAGGTAGGTCATGGTATCAAATGCTGTGTGTGGGCCCCAAATAACAGATTTCTTCAGCAGTGCTGAGTACTTCCCATTGACTCAACCTGGGAGAGAGATAGAACTTGGCTCATTTCAGTCCATGGCTCCTTAGGATAGCCTTCAGTCTATCTTGAGGCTTTTGTGGGGAGGCCCAGATCTGCCCCATAATCTTCAGACCCAGGCTGGCCATAAAAAAGGACAGGAACTCTGTAAACACTGCTATTCATGGCTAGCCAATAAACCCTGAAGAGCTGAGCATGTGCATCTTATTGTTTATCCCCAGGCAGAACACAGGTCTTGCCCAAGGACTTTCACTCCACTAAAAACTTCCCAGTAAGTGATGCCAATAAATTTGGCATTTCTATAAGAAGAATTGGAAGTTTGAGGTCACAGTGATGAAAAATCCCAAGAGCTGCTTACAGAGTCCTTTGCACTGTGCTGCAGTTGGATTTATGGTGTAGGAGTAAGAACTGGGTCACCAGCCCATGCTCATTTTGAGGGGAAGTGTTTTAGGAGCAGTTTGAGAAAACCCATCAAGATAGTAGTGTGTCATTATCATTATTCATCAGTAGATTTCCAGGTGGCTTCAAAAGCCAGCAGTAATCACCAGTCCCATCGGCTAGATAAGAAACCTGAAGCAGGGAGAAGGAATGAAGCTCATCTGAAGAGACTCAAAGAACCACAGGAGCTCCATCCAAAGGCTGTGCAGGCTTGCAATTATCCTTCTAGATGGCTGCTCTTTCTAAATTTTCTGAATAATACAATGAGTAATGACTGATCTATTGGTTATTCATGATCCTTCTGTAGGTCACTCATGTTCAGTTCTTGTGTTTTGTGTTTTGCAGACCCTGCCTGTGATACTGCTTTTGCTGGCTGCTAGGATTACCAGGTTTTTTGGAGCAGCCATTGAACAATGCCTCAAAAATGAGCTTTTTCACCTGAAAAATTTAACATTTCTAAGCCCTGATTGCTGGAACAGGAAGAGAAAAAGCAGACCCAGATGAGGCAAAAATGCACCAGAGCAAACTGAGTATGCTACAATGGCAGGGAACTCTGTGTTAGACCCATGAATAGACTCAGAGCGTTTTGTGAACACTTGAGGCAAAACTAGGGAAACCTTTTTTAAGTGAGGCAAAATCACATAAAGTAATTTTGAAAAGCTAGTCATGAAATATCATTGGTCATTAATGGATTTCTTAAAAAATAAAAGGGGAGATGAGTCAAAGTGAGGAATAAGCATTTGTCTTGGTGGTTTGAGGTTTTAATGGTGTTCAAGACATCACCACGAATGCTGTGATGGAGCTATATGAAACAAGTCTTCCTGCTGGGATAGAGGTGAGGAGATTGAGCTCAGGACATGGATGACTCATCAGGAAATAACTATGCCACTGGGTCACCTGCTCTGGTGCTTGGGATAGATGGATCTCTCTTAACAAAAATAAACATTGGAAGGAGAAAGAAAGTATTTAAAAATTAGGAGATAGGACAGGATGCTTTAATCCTTTTCTTTTTTTAAATGTTTATTTTTACACAGCTTTTATCCACTTCTGTTCTAGCCCCTGGCTCTAGTCTCAGGCTGGTATGATTATTCATTTTCTCAAACTTTCTCACACATGTCTGTGAATAAAATACATGCATATGTAGAGTAAGTTTATAATATGGATCAATTTATTTTTGTATTCTGTAGGAGAATTGTATGTATATATATGCATGCAAAATGTAAGTATGTAAAATGTATTGTGTGGGAGTACATAAGGCAGCAAAACTCTTTCAAGAAGATGAATCTTTTTATCCAGGAGTAATTCATTACTTTAGAAGTTTTTACCTTCTTTTGTTAAAAATAGAAACTTTTCCCATGCTATTCTCTTAAATTTGCAAATTGAATGCACTAGTGAAAACCAAAGCTCTATGAAGAATAAAAGTTGGGTTTCTAATGGTTTTCTGTCCTGAGAATGACTGCCAATGTAGACTCTCCTATGCCTAATGAGGATGAAGCACGTTCCTTTGCTCTCTGTGAGGACCCTAATGTTCTCCCTCTCGATAAATCCATAAATCTTGACATTTGTGTGTAATAGTAAGTCTTGCCATCTCTGCTCTCTTTTACCATAAGGAGAAGGACCTCAGGAAAGGTGTTTTGCATGTACCTTGTGTCACAGAGTGTTTAGTTAACACTGCAAAGGGTTGATCTGCCACCTGGAAACCAACATAGAATGCACCAGCAAGTTCTAGTCCTCACCCAGGGCTGAAACCTGTCTGTGCAACCAGTAGTGCAAAGGCAGGTACCTTTGTACATTATTATAGACACAGTAAACAAAGACTTTTTGTTTCTTCTTCCTTAGCTGTCATAATGAAATTTTATTATTGCAGTGGTTTTATCTGCCTTCTGATGAGCATGAATGTCGTTAGCCTCTTTCCCACGCTCTGCATCCATGTCTCAAGGTGCGTCTCTTGGTTCCACGGCAGCCCCTCCTTTCCAGCCCTTCCTTTCCATGCCCCGTGTCCCCAGCTGGCAGAGCAGGCTGGGCTGTGGCTGAGCCTGGGACAGCCGATGGGAAGGAGCGCTGGAGCAAACCCAGCGTGCGGGCGCTGGCCACTTGCTCCCTGTGGAGCAGTCTGGGCTCAGGACCAGGATCTGCTTGGATGTGGAGAGCAGTGGCATGGGTGTGCATTTCTGTCTGGCTGGCTTTGGACCCTGGGCATGAGTGAGTGAGAGGTATCCTTGCTGCAGGGACAGTAGCCATCATCTCCTCTTTGTCTGAGTGGGAGCACCTGGAACATGGCTAATAAACATCGTGTGCTTTCTAGGAAGCTGGTGTAAAGATGCAGCAAGAGCTGTGGGGAAGGTAGCCTGCTCCTTTTGCCTTCCTGCTCCCAGGTTGATACCTGGACTCCTGTTTCCCTGCTCCCATGTGAGGATGGTCCTTTGCTCCCCAGGCAAGAACTTGGTTGTCACTCCATGGCTGGGGCTGCAGCTATGAAGACCTCTTGCCCTTCCCTCTGCAAGCCTAACAATGGCACTTTGCTTCATGGATTTACTGGTGGCTGCTGCTCTCCTCCAACCTTGTGTCCATTCCCACTCTGTCCACCCCATATGTGGTGTGGATCTTGTGACAACCTCTGCCCCAGGAGCTCTTGTTTGAGATGCTGGGTGCAGGGACAAGTGCAACAGGGGCCCAACTTCAAAAAGATGAGTCTTCCCTGATCACTGGCTTGATATCTTCCCAAAGGCCTCCTGGTGCAGATGGGTGTTCGAGGGAGATTTGAATAAGGAGAGGGAGGAGGCCTGACAGCTCCATCTGGGACTCCATCAGCCACTCACCATTTGTGTACAGACTTGATGCTCTGCTGTGGCATTGTCCTTGTTGTCATGCTGGTGGCTCTGGTTCTTGCTCTGCCTGTTTATTTTTACTCCATTGTTGTATTTACTGCTCCTGAACTCTTTATTCTTGTTGGCTCCTGATAAATTACTGTCTCTTATTAGCCTTAAATTACTTCCTCTTAACAACCTTTAATTATTTGCTGCCATCATATCTTGGTGCCACATCCTCTTAATTAGGGTTGCCGTACTAGTAGAGACTCTTCTGTGCCTTTGTTAAATCCATTAGCTTTGCTTCTGGCTTTTCTTGGCGATTCTCTCATCTTTTCTTACTCCTGCTTCCCCATCCACTTGTATCTTCCATTGATACTATGGACCATCCTTCCTGTCCTTTCCTGTTAGCCTTTATGGTCCTACTGCAACCCTCTGGCCACCAGGTCCTTCTTGCCTTGTTCTTTCGAAACCTACATCCTTTTTTGGGCACTGGAGAGTGTTGGTCAATTTATTTTATTTTTTTCTGTCTCTTCTCTGTTTGCTTTTATGCATTCTTTGATCTGTCTGTCCAGTTTCCCCCATCCCTCTCATCCCTCTTATTTCTTGCTTTGAGAGTGGTTTTGGTTTCTTTTCTCTGCTGGTGTCCCTATTCCTTTGGTGGATGCACTTTGCAACTTTCTTCTCCCCTTTGCTGACAAGCTTTATTTTGAGAACTGTTTTTTCTCAAGGCTAGTTCCAGTGACTCTTTGGAGACCCTTTTGTTGAGCAGCTCCCAGAAGCCCCCATCTCACTGTACTCAGTCCACCACATCTAGCTCTGGTACTTGTTTGCCATATAATTATGGAATGCTTGGGTTGGAAGGGACTTTAAAGATTATCTAGTTCCAGCCCCTGTGCCATAGGCAAGAACAACTTCCACTAGAGCAAGTTGCTCAAAGCCCCATCCAGCCTGGCCTCTTCCCATTTTCTGCTCAGGGTCCTGCTTGGAGCACTGTTTCTGTGCTTGGGCAGTCAGATCCTGCCTCTCCTGGTGCCTTTGGGTGTTCCACCTCCATGGAGCTTAGGTTTACCAGTTTGCTATAGCGTTCAGTGTCCATCACCACTCTGCATTGTGCTCTGTGTTGTTGTTAGCAGAACTGAATCCATTTCCAGGATCACCACTCTATCCATCTCTCCTGACTGTTTGCTACCTTCTGCAAATCCTACCACCTTTCCTTTGTAGCACCACCAGCACATTTCTTTTGTGTTGGCTACTACTAAAGTGTTTGCTGTGGAAAAAGAATTGGAACTTTGGAGACGAGAAGAGGAAGTAAAAATGGTCAAACCTAGAAACAGATAAACCTTGTTAATTAGCCTAGAATTAATCTATTCTCCCACCTTAGTCTCTTTTTCAAATTCCTCTGCTCATAACCCATTGCTGAAATGTCAAGTGCCTGCTTCTCTCCCTCATGTGCTGGTGCCAGAAGTCCTGCAGCCCCAGTGCCTCTCTGCTCACCCATGTTGAAAACTGGCACAGCCTGCACCTCACCCTCCTGCCCACCCTGCACATGGGGCTTTGTCTGGAACAGCCATCCTGCCTTTCAGCACAGGAGCCGGCAATTTCCATAGTGCTGCCCTTTCTTTCCCAAAACTGGAGCATGAAGATTTCCAATGCTGTCTGTGTTTACCCAGAAGTGTTTTCTTTGCTGTGCCACATCTTCATGGCCTAGGCCATGTGCCTCATGGATGCAGCTGACAGAGGCTGGTGAGGCCAGGGTGTTTTGCTGGTACTGGGGAGCCATCTGCAAAGCAATCTTTGTTCAAGAGTCTCACTTCCCCCAGCCAGCACTGTCAGTTCTCAGGAGCTGTCTGCTTGCTCCAAGCATTCGGCAAGATTACGGGAATGATTCTGTCTGTGTAAGTCATTAGTTTAACTAATATTGTATCTCTTTATTGTAAAAACCTTCTTTGAGGTTAATTAATGAGGAGTGGGAGGAGATAAAATGAACTCTGGTTTTGCAGGTGAAACACCATTCCTTTAAAACAAAATTCTTGTAATGTTAAAAAAAATAATGAACCCACTTAAAAGAAACCTCTACTTCTTCCTCTGGGGAGACTGTTTCCCACAGAAAGTTGTACTTTATCCCCCCCCTTTCCTTTTTTTTTAAAGCAAGATATTCCCTGCATGTCCATATCTGCCTATCTTCAGTCCTTCTCTTAACAAAGTGATAACATCTTGGATCACCAGGATGTACGCCGGTGGCTTGTCCCTTCAAAACACATCAGGTGCATAACATAAGGTATGGAAATGCTGTGTGAATGAATGAATCCTCAGATGGGGGACACAGCTTTCTGACTTCCCTTCCATAGTGCCATGACAGCTGCTAGCTCCTGCCACATCTCACAGGGCCTCTTGCACCATGTGTTGTGCCTAAGTGATAAATCTCAGCAGGCTCTCAAGATGTCCGTGTGAAAAACACTCTGTGAAGGAATGTGCCCGAGAGTGAGTGTGGTGCCCAGCTCTCCCTGTGGTGTCCCAGCCTTACCCCAGGAGATGGGAGGTTGCTGTTGCCAGGGACATCCCAGGGTGCTGCTGTGGAGGGGGTGGCACAGCCCCTCTCTGCCCAAAGCCACCATCTTCTGCCAAGGCTGGCAGAGACCTTGCAGACTGCAACAAGCCCGGGAAGAGCTTCCTTAGGTGTGGCTCCTGACTGTCATGTCCTTATCAGAAACCCGTGGGGAAGTTTGTGTTAGCCTATTCTCTTGCTAAACAGAAGTTCAGCTTCCAAGTCAGTCAACCCAGCTGGAAATTTCATTCCAAGTGAGGGTGCCTTAGGGAAAGAGTAATGTAGAGGGACCCTGCAGCTCTTGTAGCCTTCCCTGTATCCCATTTCTAATACCACCAGCCTCTTTTGGTGCATAGCTCAATAGCACCTTGGCAGTACCTGGGCTGGTGGGGGAGGAATTCCTGCTTGGCTCTTACAGAGGGCACAACTGCAGCACTCTCACAATGCATTCAGTGCTCTCCAGCTGTGTTAAAGATTGCTTTTTGCTTTTTCTCCACAAGGCAGATGCTAACCAGAAAATAAGTCCCTACTAAACAGGTTTGGAACTACCTGGTCATTTTGATTGTATGATACACAACAGCCTTGAAAGCAACCCCATAGCATCAGTGTAGGGTGCCCTTTTCCAGAGGTGCCTTGTGCTGGTTGGGGTGAGGATGGGCTGTGAGGCTGATCATTTAGCTGCAGAAGTGGAGACTGGGCTGCTGAGCAGAAGATGGATGAATTTTCTCCAAAAAATGTGTGTTTGGCTGCAGCCCAGTGCCTGTGTGCCTTGGCATGCTGTGTGCTGGGATGGGTGAGGAGCAGGAGGGGCGGGCGTGGGGGGAGAGGCCTTGGCACCGCGGCGGGGCGGGCAGCACGCCTGCTCCAAGGAAGCAGGTGGGAGGTGATGGGAACCTGGGAGCTCTTGGTGGCATGGCTCAGCTTGCTCTCTTCTGCCCTGCCAGGCTGGGGCCCTGGCACTCCCTGCTGCTATGCTCCTGTTCCACATTCTCTTTGTTGCTTTTCTTTCCTTTTTGGTGAGCCAAACCTTGTTTTGGAGGGGGAGAGAGAGTGGTGCAAGTGAAAGAGATCTTAGTCGGTGGGGAAAGCAGAGACTCATTCTTAAAATCTCTTGTCTTCCCCTTTCCAGCTCTCAGAGGAGCAGCAAAGCACTTCCTGTGTCCATGCAGGAGCTTGCCTGGGATGCTGGCTCCAGGAGGATGCTGTCAGATCCCAAGGTGCTCTCTTGCAAAGCTGTCCATGGAAATGTGTGCATGAGTGCATGGGGAGGGCCAAAACACAAAAACATCCTGTTAGTTCTGCAAGGGAAAGCTCATCATCACACACAGCCCAGCCTGGAGCTGTGTGCCAATTCCTGAGGCAGGCACAGGGATAGAGGTCTGCATGATGGGAACTGAGTTTGGTGTTAATCATCACATCACAGCAGACTCCCAGTGTCTCTAGTGTAGGGATTTTGGAAGAGTGACTCTCTGGGTGCTATCAGAAGGCATGTAAATGCATGCAGAGCCAGCTCATGCACCCAGCAGGGAACAAGCCCTCCCTTCAGGAGGGAGTGGGTGGGCCTGCTTGTTGTCTGGGCCTGAGAGCTAGGAAACACCCCAACGTCAGTCCTGGCTCCAGAAGCAGGCAACAAAACTGTGTTGGTAATTGCAAGCCATGCGGGGATTTTTGATGGCCCTACCCCACACTGGTTCATTCCTGTCTGGAAGAAAAGAGATGTTTTTCTGCAGTGGGCAAAGGGGAGCTGTGATCTCCTCTCCATTTCAGTCACATCCATTTTACAGCATTAGGAGTGGCACTGGCACAGCTATCCTGGGGGGGATGAGAGCCTTTAAATTCTTTCTTGGCATTTCTTTAGACATCAGCTGTCACCTTTGTGGCATGGATGTAGTAAGGGAGTCCTCTCCCAGGAGAGGCCACAGACAGCAGGGGTAGCTCAGTATTGGCAGAATGCTGGATGCAGAGGCTCTGCCATGTCCCCTCTCCCTCTCTGGGAAAGGTTGCTGAGGTGCTGGAAGCAGCAGCACCCTCTCTCTTGGGTGCTGGATGCTTGGGCTTGTCTGCTTCCTTTGGCAGCACGCCAGGTGACTGCTCCAGTGCTGTGTCAGTCATACACAGCTTCTTGTGGGTGCTGGTGTTGGGGTGGGTCAATAATGTGTTGTTTTGGGGAGGGACATGGTGGCAAGGTGCCTGCACATGGTTGGGAGAAAAAATCTTGTCCTGAAGACTGTTTCTCTGAACAGAGTGCCCAGCCCCTAGTGAAAGACCTTCTCCACCAAGGAGGGCTTGACACTGATCCATCCAAGGCTTCCAAGCACTGGTGCCAGAGGACAGACGACATCAGAAAGTGGTGGGAATGAACCCCCTGCTCTGACAGGGATAAGGGTTGAGACACAAGGTTTGCCCCATCCTTCCTCATGCCCACTCCCACTGATTGCCACCTCCTTGGCTTTGCCAGGTGTTGAATGGCCTCAGTGGCTCTTCCCACACACTTTCTTTTTAAGGGGTTATTTTTAACCTGGGCCCCTTCGATGTCTGCTCACAGGTTTGATCCCATGGACAACTTTGGGGTCCTATTAAGAGACACAAGCCCTGCAGCATAGGGATGGAAGAGCAGCAGCATAGGGAGGAAGGTGATGGGTGGAAGAAGATGGCTGCTGTGCTGCTGTCACCTTCTCCCAGATTTCTTGGTGAGGGGCTTGTGCTGGAGATTGTTTGGCCCATCAAGGCAAAGTGATGCTGGCTCAAGGAGCACTGAAGCCTGCTGGATCTGGGTGGTGGTTTGAGATCTGATATGGTGAAATCCTGAGAGCCTTGTGGGGATGTGAAGGGAGGTGAGGTTTTTGACTGGCAGTAGAAGGGTGTGGAGGGCCTTCCTTGCATTTCTGAGAGGTTATAGCAAGTGCAGAGGGTGAACAAAACTCTCAGTCAGTTGGTAAGACAAGGCTATAATTAAAGCCTTTCAACCTCCTTGCCTGACCTAATTTTTGTTAAATCGAATCTTGCCTACTTTTAAACTTTGCCTTACCCAAGGATAAATGCAAAGTAATGCAACTAGGTTCAATGAAAAACAAATGGTAGAAAACTGATCAGTGATAAAAACCTGATTTGATCTCCTACAAAGTGGTGGTCTTCCTGAGGCTTCCTTGCCCTAGCAAAAGCTAAGTTGCCAAGGGGACCTTTGCTTCATCTATCACTCAAAAATGTAATTTCCCTTTACTTTTAACACCCAAAACCTCCAGCCAAGCAAATAATTAGTGTGCATCAAGCTTGTACCAAACAAACCAGGACAATTTCCCCACCATTGCAATTAACTTCCAGCACTGTTCCTCACTCTCAAATAGCTGGAATATTCTTGCAAAGGTGACTGTGGCTCACCAGAGCCTTGAGGCCTCATGCAAGGCTGCTCTGGCCACTTTTCCTACAGAAAATATTTTTTTTCTTCCCCAGGAAAGGATTCCATTTTAGGTGTGAGTACATCTCCCTGAGCAGCAAGGGCTCATCTCTGCCTGTGAGAGTGGAAGTGGAGCTGGCTCTCCTTGGTGCCCATGTGTTGGACACACAGCAGCATAAGGTGTGGGACACCCCTTTGGTGAGCTGGAGTCAGATGTCCTGGCTGTGTCCCCTCCAAGCTTCTGATACACCCCTGGCTCGCTCATGGGCAGGGCAGGCTGAGGAGCAGAAAAGCCCCTGATGCTGTGTAAACACTGCTCAGCTGTAACTAAAACATTAATGTGCTCTCAACACTGTTTTGGTCACAAATCTGAAACACAGCCCTGTATGAGCTGCTATGAAGAAAATATCCCAGTCAAAACATGTACACCTCTGATTTCCAGTGAGGAGGCTAAGTCAGAGCTTTTATCCTGGTATTTTGTCACAAAAGGACAAAAAATGGATGAGATTTGTAGGTAAAAACATAATATTTCATTAAACCAACTGTTATAAATGCAAAAAAATATGACACTCTTTTTGGAATAGGGCAATTCTTTGGTTTTGGGCTGTAGGCATGACAAGTAGGTTTTTTTCTATCTATACCAATTAGCTTAATAAAAGACAGTTTGCAGTCATGCACTCAGAGCAGGTGACTACCTCTGTACTACTGAGGCTACAATGAGGTAAGAAGTATAAAAGCAACACCTGAAGAAGAGGAGACCTGCAAGTATACAGTGAGTGTATAAATCAGGTCAAAGAAATGAACAAATTAACTTGTCAAATTCAATAACTCAACGTGGCATGTAATCCAAAGTTCACCTGTGTATAGGTTTTTATTGCTTGCTCAGAATCAACTGCTCCAGTACCCTGCTGTTGTTTGTGTTTCTTCTGAGTGTGTTAGTGCTGTTATTCCAAAGAAGTAATAAAACTTCAAGAACTGGACTTTGGGTTTACACTGTTTGTGCTTGGGAATTGAAATTTTTTAATGGAATTTGTCTTTATCACCTAGAGAGACAGAGTATGTGAGAGAGAACAAGCAAGAGGCAGAGTTTTACATATCTACATCATCATGAATTTCAAAGGGCTTTACAAATCCTACTCTTCCAAAATCTACTAAAATGCTGTGCTTTGCATATGATTATATGAAGCTCATTAGTAAGAGTACTAATGAGCCTCTACACACCCGAGGCAGATAAATGAGGTTCCAGAGTAAAATGATTTGCTTAAGGTCAGACTCCTGAAAGTTGACAGCAGAGCTGGAAATAGAAACTATTGTTTCCCAGTCCCTTGTACCATATTCCCACGGATGGAATGTGAGGTTTTTTGTTTTGTTTTTTTTTTTCTTTTTTTTTAAGATGAAAACACTGCTGTTTGTTCATGCTGTTTCATTTCTTGTGTCTTCAATGTAATCTTCACAAATGCAAATGTCCTGACCTAGAGCTATATAAGGCTTTCATTAAAGCCTCCCCACAATACCAGCCTTCATGCAATTGTATAAAGCAGAAGGGGTAGCCCAATTTAACAATTCCCACGCCTCATAAAATGATTGGCCTAGTTTCTTTAAAGTGGGTTAAAGCCATAGCCCCCAACGTGATTGAACACGGAAGCCACACCATTAATGGTCTATCTTCTGCCATTAAGGTAGTGAGTTACTGGGGAGTGAGGCAAACAGTGTTTGTCTTTCATGCACTAATAGACAATTTTGCATTTTTTTTTATCTTTATTTTCAGTCTGCAATGGAGCACACTGACCTTCCTCCTCCCTTCTCCTTTGAGGAGCTGTAATTGGGATGGGGATGAGTGCAGGGAGGTGTAGAACTGGTGCTGCACAAGAGAAGCTCCAGTGTTGGCCTCGTGGCTCTGTCCTGGACATGGGCAGCCACTGAAACACCCTGTGCCCACGTTGCAGAGAGAAACTGGGCAGAGTGTTCCCATATTCCTGGAATGAAAGCAGGCAGGCTAACAGAGCTGCCTAGAAACTCCTGGTTACCCCGTTCAGAGGGTAACCCTAATGATGTGCTTTACCTGTGAGGGGTGAAAACTCCTCTGGTCTCTTGCCCCTCTCTCCATGAATGCCTTTTCTTCCCTGCTGTACACACATGTCTTTTGATCATGTCTTCCCTGAACAGCTGTTGCTCTTGTCAACAATTTAGAGTAAGGCCAGTGAAAAGGGGTTTGACAATTCTAGGCTTGCAGGAAGACTTGTGGCCCAGAAAAAAAAAAATATATATACATACACACACATATATATGTATGTATACATACATATGTATGCATATATACATATACATGTGAGAGAGAAAGCAAGAGACTGAGCCTGCCAACAAGCCTCCCCTGTGAATATGTGTGTGTACTTCTTGCAGGGCACATGTGACTTAGTGCCTGCACATTTTATACCATTCCTACACACTCCTCTTATCCTGAGCGCATTTTAAACTTGGCTATCTGGAGACACAAAGCCATTCCCTGGGATGGCAGTGCTGAGGAAGCCATTGGCACCCGTGGTCATGGTTTGCTAGCCTTTGTGGCACTTTTAACACAGATCATCCATCCCTGGGCAGATGTTTTCTCCACCAGCTCTCCAGGCAGCACTGGTAGTGCTGGCAAGAGCAGCAGAGTATAAGTAGTTTGCTTGTTGTATAAACCAAACAGATAAGTATACATTCTTCTACTTAGCAGGGCTGGATCAAATGATGGCCACAGAGTTCAAATACCTCATGTTGATTAAAATTGGGGTTTTTTTGTAGGTTATCTGAAAACAGATACTTCAATGCACTGAAACAATAGCAATAAAAGCTGTAAAACTGTGTTCTTCTTTTGGCACTAGCCCATTGTAAACAGTGAGCTACTGGGCTTAATGAGGCAATTCTGTACCATCGCTTTTAATAACTGAATGTTTGTCTCCCGGCTATTCAGGTGGGCTATTACTGGTATTTAATATTACTGGCAATGTTATTGTATATTTTGTGCCAGCACTGGCAAAGAACAAGGTGATTCTTCCAGATAACAGCCCTGCAATAGTATTTTTCTGATTTTAACTGAGTTAAAGGCCAGGCAGAGCCACTGCACACTTGTATTCAGCTTTGCCTTTTCCTTACAAACTTTATTTCAAACACTGAAAGAGTTAAATGAAATAATTACATGCATAAGCATGTTGATTCTAGCTTCTGTTATGGCAAACAAAACATGTATTGACCTAAAAGGTAAATGTTGATTGAAGCAGAAAACTGACGTCAATATGAACTCCAAAGTATTTTGTATCTTGATGTTTGGCACATGAACACCACAGTGTATATATAGTGTGAAATACTTAGGTTTATTTTAATTAGATGTATGATAAACTGATGATTGTGGTTCTCATTTCAAGTGCAACAATTTACAACATGATTAATTCTGCTGAAAAACCCAAAATTGTCAGCAACAATTTGGAGGGCTGAGCAAACTGTCAAATGGCATTGATGGGGTTTTCAGAGAAAAAGATTCATATACTCTGCTTAGTCTGCCCAAATTTTCAGGGTGATTTTTTTCCCCAACCAGTATGCTTTATACGAATACTTCCTCCTCACTCAGAAATGTTCTTGATGAAGATCAGTTTGTGGTGGAAGATGTAGATACTTGGTTTCAGCACCATGATTCCCTCTCCTGTAGATGTGCTGGTGCTGGTTTGGGATTCTCCCCATCCTCTTGCCTCCCACAGCCCAGGCTGGGCCCCTTGCACAGGGTACCCTACCATTGCCAACCTGTCTTTGTGCCAGCCAGTAGTTCTGAGCTCATGTTTTTCTCTGTCTGCAGTTCTGTACAGCACTGAGCTATCTCCTGAGAGTCTGGCAGCTCTGGGAACATTGGTCTGCTGAGGAGAGGGTGGCAGCAAGGTTGAGTCCTGTTGAAGCATTGCGAGTGGCTCAGAGAAGTCCATCAATGTGCTTACTGGTGGGTCCAACAACACTTCCACCATGTACAAAGCGAGGGCAAATTTTATATTTTATCTTACCTTTCCACTAGATCCCCACTTGCAGGGTGCAGAGATGGGTCATGGCTGGTGGCAAAGGGGTTGTGTGGGCAGCTCCTGGCTCCTAAAAGTGAGGGATGGGGCTGATCCCAGACAGTGGAGGCGTTTAGAGGCACTGGGTTGGAGCCTGGGGATGTGGGTGTACTGGGACAAGAGATGGCCAGGAGCTGGGATGGTGGCCCGAGGCATGGGAAGGTGGAGCACGAGGGGGTGGTGTGCCTGCAGCTCTGCTAGCAGCCATGCTTGAGTAAACTACACTTAGAATTAGACTTGTAAATGTCCCGAGAAGCCCTTGGGAAAGTGCCCATTCTGATTCACAGGGCTTCCCCCTGTCTGCATGGCACTGTGTGCAAACCCTGGCCAAAGCCCTCGTTGCCCCTCCTGCAGGGATGGATGTTCCTCCAGGCCTGAGATCTGCATGCTCAGCAGCTGTATCTGGCACTGCCACAGAACTTGCTGATGAATCTTCATGGATCAAAGCCCTCAAGCATGGGCTTGGGCTTCCCTCTGCATCTGTGAATTGACTAAAGCTTGAATTTATTTTTGTGAGCCTCCAGTGGGGGCCACAAGCGTGGATAACGTAGACATGTGTGCTCCAAAGCAGCACCCAACAAAAGAAAGGCAAGATGGAAGACAAAAAAAAAAGGAAAAAAACACCCCAGCTCTTGGTTTCTTAAGAAGATCTGACCTCATACATAGGCTTGCGTTTTTTCCCATTTCATTTTCCTCACCCTGACATATAAATGGAGAGTGAATGGTTTCACAGAGAGTGCTGCTCTTGCTAGCTCAGTATTAACCCAGGATTATCTGGGTTTAGAGGAATGACTTGATCTGAAGGAAATTTGGAGCAGTGCTTTTTCCTCTGCTTTTAGAGTATCCCCCCATCCCACTTTCAAGCATTTCTTTTCCTTTTCAGAAATTCTACAGGAAAGTAACTTTAATTAAAATTTAAAATTAAATATAAAAGAGGACATTCTTGAGATGCAGCCCGATTGTGGTAGTTTGTCTTAAGAAAGAGATTACTGACTTGATATTATTCTTGATAGTATTCTCCTTTTTCATATCTTGGCTACATTAAAAACATGGCATATATCAGTAGATTTCCTTGGAATGAGTTCAGGAACTTAATGAAGAAATAAGTAATTGACTAGTTTTCCTTGAACCTTGATGGATAATCTGCAGCTTTTTCTTTTAAAACAAGAATACATTTTTCCAAGTATTTCAGGTATTTTTGCTATGCAGCAAAACAAGGTCTCCAACAAGCAGTTCTTTTCTGCTTTGCAAGTCTTTTTCTTTTGTTAGCTTGGCTGCCTTCAGGGAAAAAAAATGTGGCAGACAAGACTGGTGTTTAACAGCAAAAGCCAGCTGGGGAATCCCACCACTTCTCCTTCTGGGGAAAAGTGAGCCAGACATCCAAGTCAAAAAAAGAGCTAACTGGAGAACTTACATTTTCCTTCCTCTTCCAGGTGGCTTTTAACAAAATACCTTTTGGTGATAGTAATCCATCTCTTGGGGCCACTGACCATGGATGTGGGTCTGGAGGGAACCAGAACCAGAGGAAATTTTATAGTCCATGATAACTCAGTTATGTGAGGTGACACACTCAGGGTGTTTCCATATCTGCTACAATCTCTCACTTGAGGACTGAACATCCAGCTTCCTAAGGAATCACAGTGACAAATTATTTTAGTTTCCCAGTGTTGTGAGAAGCAGAAATTGGGTCTCCTGCATTTTAATGGTGTGCTGTTTGTGACTGCTTTTGTGATTAACGTCCCAAGGTAAAAAGCATCAGGATGCACCAGAAGGAGGTGCTTTAAATAGAAAGTAGTCAGAAATGAAAGGCTGCTTCTGTGAAGCATAGCTGTGCCACCTGGATCATCAGGAAGGAGCCTGTCCCAGGGCTGGGTGGGTGGTCTTGCTCCACAGCTGTGGCTGAGCTCTGAGCTCAGGATGCAGAGTGTGCTCAGCATGCTGCCTGTGTCTGGCCATGCAAAGTTATCTCGGTCACCCAAGTCATCTATTACACTCTGACTCACTCTGCAGAGACACAGCCTGAGGAGGCATGGTAATTTTTCAAGGCAGTTTCTTCAGAGTAAAACCACACTTGAGGAAGCCAGTTCCTTTTCATCAATGAGCTCAGCAGCTCTGCACCAGCACTCCACATCTCAAATGATGCTTGGGGGTGTTTGCCTGAACAGCATAGCCTGTTCAGAGATGAAGAACCCAGCCCACTTGTCAAAATTTACCAATAAATGGAGGTTTCATGTAAGTGATTCATCCTTCTCTTGGTAGGTGGGTGATGTTCTTGTTGCTAGGTTGGGTATTTCCCTGACTTCAATACTGATGCTGTGGCAAACTCATCTTTCTTAGGGCTCCTCTGCAAGTGGAGGCTGAGTTTGGATGAGTCTGCAGGCACATCACTGCAGGTTGGGAGGGATGACAGGAAGCAGCCTGGCAATGTGCTGGAAATCCCATCTATTTGGCTTTCTAAAGGTTTAGAGATCTCCTGCTCCAGTTCTTACATGGACTAGAGATGCAGGATTCCTGCCTAATCAGCATGCCTTCCTCTTTGCTTTTCAGGAAAAACTCAGCAAGCCTGCCATGTACAGGAGAGTTTAAGGCTTGATAAAGCTGTGTCAGAAACCAGAGCTCCTGACCAGTGCAATGGCAGGCCATTTTGTCATGTCACAGTGTTGGCTCTGCCACTGGCTGTTCACAACTGTTGTATTTGGTGGCCAGGATAATTTGGTGTGAGATGAAACTCTGCATGGCTGGAGTGAATCACAGGCTGCAGGAGCTGTGCAAGCACCAGCCTTGTCTTGCAGAGTGAGCCTGTGTTTTGAACAGCTCAGATGGTATCTTGCCCCAGGTTCTTTCCACACTGTCAAAATCAGTGCTGCTGGGTGATCATGCAGTTATCAGAGAGTAGATGGTTTGACCTAATTGCTCTGGTTTAAAGCAAATCAATGCCTTTTATGAATTCTTATCCTGGTCTAAGTCTAGCTCATTTCTGCCCATTCAGAACAAATAAGTGTGAGCCTTAGGAGTTTAAATATGATTAACTTGTTACACATCCATTTCCAAAACTGATATCCAGTGTCTGCATTTGCAAATGGGCAACATGTGGGTTCTAGCCAGGGGAAAAAAAACTTGTATGAATTATAAAGAAGCCCTGTCTGTGCTCTGTGCTGGATGTTTCTAACAGCTCTTTAGCTGAAATAACATGCAATCACATAAATATTTGGATTCTGCTTAACAGCTGGAATGGCAAAGAAAGCAAGAGCAAGTAACATTACACAATTCAATATAATCCAAGCTACACCTGTACCTTGGCTAATGCAAGTGTTTATATGCACTTACATGTATCTGTGGAACTGTATTGTTAATTCTTGAGGTGGAGCTGCTACTGTGTGTGATATGCTGGCTTGATAAACTGTTTGGACTGAAGTGGAAGAAATGGATCTTTTATTTGCAGAATAAGAATGTAATGATTTAAACTTAATTCTTTGCATTTGCTGTCCTGAAGACAGAGCAATCTATTTCTGGTTATCTTTTGTACTGATCTTTTGTTTGGTTGTTTCCTGTATTTGATATGTTTTTTCCCATTTCAGCATATAAACTTCTGGATTGCTGTGCTTCTGTTTTTTTGGGAAACAAAGAGTGGTAGCAAATACACAACTTCAGCTCCAGCAATGAGGAAGCCAACATCAGCAGAGAAAAGGTGGTGGTCTGTGACAGTGTTCACAGGGGTCCAAGGATGAGAGAAGAGACGAGGATCTGACTCCATGTTTCAGAAGGCTTGATTTATTATTTTATGATATATATTATATTAAAACTATACTAAAAGAATAGAAGAAAGGATTTCATCAGAAGGCTAGCTAAGAATAGAAAAGGAAGAATGATAGCAAAGGCTTGTGTCAGACAGAGAGTCCGAGCCAGCTGACTGATTGGCCATTAATTAGAAACAACCACATGAGACCAATCACAGATCCACCTGTTGCATTCAACAGCAGCAGATAACCATTGTTTACATTTTGTTCCTGAGGCCTCTCAGCTTCTCAGGAGAAAAAAATCTTAAAGAAAAGATTTTTCAGAAAATATCATAGCTACAGTTGTCAGCCCTGCCTGGGGGGCAGAGCTGGCTTCGGCTGGACACCAGTGCACAGCCTGGCCCCGGGGAGCCTCACATGTGGCAGAGCTCAGGCTGGGGGCCCATGGTCACACACAGGGAGGGTTTGTGGGGCTGGGGAGTGCTTCAGGTCTTGTCAAGGGAGCACTGGGTGGGCTCCCATTCCCACTCCTGGGCATTGCACTGTTTTCTGTTTCTTACTGGCTACCTGATGATGGATGCTGGGTGCAGGTGATGGGGACCTCTGGAGGTCTTTGCCCACTCTGCCCACCAGTGTGGGATATCCATAAGATTTTGCTGCTTTCCTTAACTCCCACCTCCTCCTTGAGGCCAGGAGCTATAAAACAAAATTGATGAGAAACAATTAGATGGTCTTTTTCTCTGGTGTCTGTAAGCAACCTTATCTAGTAGAAGAGGAGGCAGCAAATGCTCACTAGTACTCCAGTCAGTTTAAGCTAAGCAATTGACCACCCCCACTCTCACCCTTCTTTATTTTTTTTTTTCATGATATGATATTTTCCTTTAAAAGATACTTCCTTTTCCCAGCATTTCATGCAATTCTTCATTTCCAGCAGGGCTTAATTCCCAATTAAAACATGGTTTGCTAGCAGCTTATGTAACCCTGTAATGGAAAAAAAGGTTTCTTAGATGGAAAAATACTTACCCAGAAAGATCTTAGCTCTCGGCTTAGAGCAAGCAGAGAAAGTATGCAAAAACATTGCGAGTAAATGAAGGTCATCCTTCTCTCTTGGTAGTTTGCTTGAACTGTTAAATAGGAATTTGTTCCTTATGGAAAATAGAGACATTGTATACCTGAAGAGGCAGAATGCACATATGTACTTCTTCTTATGACACCAAACCAATCAATGCATAAAAAGACAAGATGTCAAGGATGTAGTCACCAGTAAAATCCAGACAGCTGAAAACATCTGAAAATCTGTGGGGATATATGCAAAATGAAAATAAAAATAGCTGTGCTGCTTTGGAAATGCACAAGCAATGTCTGGTTTGTATTCCTTAATAGGGGCTTACATTTGCATCAAATGAATTTCATTACTTGCTACTGAAGAGATCTCCCTAAGGGGCATACATTTCCCTTTATTAGCTCAGCTCAAGTCTTCCTGCTAAGTAGAGATCTCCCCATGCTTGGATAGGTATTCTCTGATTACTGTAAATGCCTTGATTTGTGACTCCAGGCATGTGCAGTGGTCTCAAGCATCAAGGCAGGGCTGCAATGGACTTCATTCTTACAGCCAGCTTTATGTTAGCTGTTATCGTGGCACTTTACTCCAGGGAGTCTGGGGGTTAGAGGTGATGTTTGTACACATGGAGCCCTGTGAGATTGTGCTTGCAGGTGAGTGCTACCATTAACCTGCAGAGAGATTTTTCTTTAGATGGAAAATAATGTAGATTTATATTCTGAGTTCCCCAAACACAGGCTTTTGTGATGGGAAGAGAACAACAGGGATACAAGGTCCTTGCAAGAAAGGCACTAATAGCTTAGTGCAATAGCTCACTATTCTCTTTCTCTCCCCTGCTCTCTCTAAAGCTTCCCAATGTGGCACAGAAATACTTTTGAACCCTTACAACACACCCTTTCTATCTGTCAAATATGCTCTTGCACCTGCACCCTATGGGCCAGCAAGCCTGGTTGCCACAGTTCTCCACCCAGGCTATTTGCTACAGTTTTGCTGCCTTTTGGAGCTGGGTCTGGGTGCTAGGACAGTGTAATTCAGCCATGACAAAGCAATAAAAACAAACAGTTTATCTTTTTGTTCTGGCTCTTGGAAGACGGATATGCCTAACAGCAGGAAGTCATGGTTTACCTAAAAACAGGTGGAACCCAGACCATGGTAGGTGTGAGCTCCACTTGGCTCCAGACCATTATATCAACAATGGACTTAATCCACAGAAAACATCTAAGGGTTGCAAGTATGAGGGATCTGGAATTAATATGTCCACATTATTAATTTTATTTTTTTATTTGGAAGTGATTACTGGAAAATGGTGGTGTTACTAAGTAGTTGGTTTTCCTTCCAGCTCTGTAGTATTTATATTCCTTTGCCTTGTTTAATATTTTATGAGCACTTTTTCTTGGATATGTTTGTAAAAAAGACAGGAGATGCCAGGACCTAAAAACTATTAGAGATGTAATCCAAAAACTGTGAAAGTTGGGATTATCTTGCCTATGAGATCAGATGACTAATAATCTAATAGGGATTATTATAAGACCCAAACCAGAGACTGAGTAACTCTTCCATGCTTTTACAGCAGTAATTCCGACTATTCTTTTTATCCACATGGACTAGGTAGTTGATCCTTTGCTTCTTATCTCCCACCAAAACATCTCTGAGTGCCCGTGATATGTAATTTTTAATGGAAAACTGTGAATTTGGAGTGAAATAAACTTTACATGAATACCATTTAGTCACCAGTCAACATTTGGTGTTTTGTTATTGAGGACAAAAAAAAGCAATATCTGAAGAGCTCTGGTTTGTCAATTCTGCTGCATCCAGCCTGCTGAGAGCTGCTCTCCTTAGCCTGCTTCACCTGCTTCTGTGTCTCATGTGTCCTTGATGCACAGTGATGCCTTTGCATCTGGTGTAGTAAATCACTACCACGCCAAAAGTCTAAAATCCTCTGAATGTCTCCCCATGTCCAGATGGTAGGTTCTTACTTGGTCTATCCAAGACTCTCCAAAGGGACATCTGATGGAAATGATGGTAATAGTATCTTTTCCTGCCTTTTTTTTTTTTAAGTTGTACAAAAGATTGCCTAGGTATATGATTTAGAAACGCTTGCCTCTTTGGTAGGGCTAAAGCTGGGATCTGCATGTTTCGTTGTCATGTTGACAGCAGCAGATGCAGGGATGGCTCCCTCAGAGCCAATGGTTTGGCAGGCTTTTTCTGGTTCTCTACCTGATGATGGAGAAATGAATAACTGACAGCTGCTGAGGCAGAGAGACACGTCACAGCTCACTGATGCTATTTGAATTGGCTGACTTGTGACACATAATGGAAGTGTTTTCCCTTTGGATCTAGGGTGAATCATGAAAACGTCTCATTACAGAGAATGTCAAAGTATTTTCCATATTGGTACCAATTTCTCTATGTTATTCTTCTCCTCATTTCTAGAAATGGCTTATCAACAAGTTTGATTTGTGAAATGCTAAAAACTAAGCTGGCTAAAGGAGCACCTCCAGTGTTATGATTTCTGCTGGCCAAAGTGAGCATCAGCAAGCTGTGGAGATTTGATCTGTGAATGTGATTCCCTGTCCTTATGAGCCTCTGCCAATGGAAATCCCCACCACATCCCAACCTTTGCACACTGGCAGGAAGAGAGCTGGCCCAGCGTCTCCTTCTGTGCAGTCCCACATCTGCCCTGCTAAGGCAGCAGGACAGATTGGAGCAGTTCTTTGCCTTGGGAGGGTGTTTCTCTCCACCAGCAGTTCTTTACTTTGGGAGGGTGTTTCTGTCCACCAGCCTGGCTGCTCTTACGTGAGGGTGCAGAGTTCACTGCAAAGGCTTGGTGTTGGCATCAGGAATGTGACAGTCCTTATCCGGTCACAGAGGTTCTCAAAAGCGCTGGCTGGGGGCCCCAGTTACCTGAAGCAGTTACTAATTGTTTGAGGATGACGCAAATGACTGGCTCCAATTTCAGCCCTGCTGCCGGCTCCCGGGCAGGAATGACCTGCTCAACTATTTCTGTTCTCCATATCCTGGTGAAAGGCAGGCCTCTAAATTCCCCCAGTGTTGAGCTCCTGCCATAGGTAGGTTATATTGAAAAGGGGGTTTCATTACTTTTGGTGTGAAATGCTCTTAGCTCTGGCCTTTTTTTCTGATTTAAATATGTGGATCTTTTTTTGTCCCCCCCCACATTTCATGTAGAAATTGTTTCGGATGCCTGTCTAAGCATAATTTCACATGCTTCTGCTATTATCCAAAACTGTTTAAAATCATATTAAATAGCTTAAAAACTCTCCTTTTTGTCCAGGTTCCTGGTCTAACTCTCCAGTAGCATCAATCATGCAAGATTGTTTCACTTGACTTGTGAGCTGCCCTCATTGAACTGGAGTTTTCTTCTGCACTATTGGTGACGCTTGTGGAAAACTGCTTCACTATCAGCTCAGTATCACATCACTTCCTACATTTTCATAAACATTTCCGCTTCTGATTTGGTCATTTATAGCAGATGCCATCTCATGTCATTTGTGCAATGGCCAAAGCATAAGGTGTACCCTGGGTATTAGTGGTGGGAAGCACCAGACCACAGCCTTTGCTTCCCTACCCAGCCTGGCTCTGTGACATGGC
Source organism: Molothrus ater (assembly GCF_012460135.2). Classification (NCBI taxonomy): domain Eukaryota; kingdom Metazoa; phylum Chordata; class Aves; order Passeriformes; family Icteridae; genus Molothrus; species Molothrus ater. The sequence goes on along the minus strand of NC_050479.2, from coordinate 99,540,016 downwards.
TGTGCCTGCTCTCCCTATGTAAGATGGGATAGCAATGGGTGGATTAAAAAGCTTTCGGGGTCTATCAGCTTGGCATCACCTGCCATTCAATTCCCATGATTAATGAGAGAGAAGTGAGTCAGAAACACAGAGCAGAGGCTGTGGAGGTTCCCTGGAATCACACCAGATGTACCAGTGGTCTTCAGCTGCAGTTCGCTTGTATGGGGTCAGTTGTGAGAGGCAGCTGAGGGAAGGGCTCTTGCATGAGAGGCTGAGGCTGGGTGAAGTATCCAGAACAACTGTGGGAGATATTTTCTGTGTACAACCCTGAGAATATTTTCTGTATGGCTTTGTCACCTATGTGGTTAGTCAGTCCTGTCCAAGTTTTTTTCAAAAAAAAAGAAAAGTGAAGAGAAAAATAGCTCCTTGTTTTTAATGGTAACGTTTAAAAATAATATAAAACCCTCCTCAGTGGCCAAACCACAGAAATTGCCATGCAGATCCAAGAGCAGGTGTGCCTCCTGGAGCTACTGGAACAGCATCAGAAACCTGCTAGAACCCCAGTAAAAAGTGTCCTCTTAATTCTGGGTCAAATTCTGCTCCAAATGTGGTTGAGAGCAAAACTCCTATTTACTTTAATGCTTGCTGCCTTTCATCTGCTGTTTTTGGAATAAACTGGGATCAGACTTGAGAAGTGCACACAACTAGTGTTTGCTAGGGCAGAAGGAAGCCACTGATGCTGGGAGAGGTTTGGGAATGAACTGGTTGGTATGTCCACATTCTTGGGATGAGACCTTTCATGACTGTAACACGGCAAAGAATATTTCTCATCTTTCAGCAGGAAATTCAAGTTATGGTGTTCCATTTTCACTTCATATTTTCCTTATTCCTAATTTACCCACAGGCTGCTTTGGCTATCTGCAGCCAAATGCCTGTTTGGCACTCAGCTCAGTAGGTCATTTCCACAGGGTTTTTGTGTTGCTCCCTCCTGCCAAACCAGCGCCTCTGGGGGAGCCATCCCTGTATCTGCTGCTGTCAGTGTGACTAACCCAGCAAAACAGCTCTGGGCCTCAGGTGTTGAGCTATTCCTCTGCATTACAGTGCCTGAGTAGGTGCTTCTGCTTAGTTGGCTTCATTGAGCTTCATGGACTTCAAGCTTCACTCAAGAAAAAGTATCTACCTTCTTCAGCTTGGGACATGAAGAACTTCAGCCATTTTTTGTGCCGTGGAAGTCATCCCAGCCTTCAAGAACAGCAGGCTGTCTGGATATGTTCTTGTATTGTGATGGAAATAAGGAAAGAAAGAAGACAAGTTGTGTGCATAGGCTATGACAGGATGTATTTCCAGACTCAAATTCCTAACCATATAGCCAGTTTTTGGGTCAGTGTGGATTTGGGATGCTAAGTCATGGTTAGCACAAATGTCCAAATAGATTCAGACCTTCCAACATTCTTCTATCTAGTTGTACCCATCACAGACTTCAGAGATAATTGACCTATTATTCAGTGGGAGAACTCCTTCCCACCCACTTTCCTCCCCCCTATTTCCCAAACCATTCCCTCTCACTTAAAGCCTTCCAAAACTTTTAAGACTTGATACTCCAGAGTGCTAAGCACCCTGGCCCTGATTCAGTAGAGCACTTACACACAGGAATAATTTCATTTGAAGTCAATGCAGTTATTTGCATGCTTTAGTTGCTTTGGAGTGAATTGTTCCATATTCAATAGGGTGGAGTCCACAGAGTCCTTTCCTGGCTGTGTCCCTGCTAGACAGGGAGGAAAGCTACAGTAGCACTTTTCAGTGCTTGCCCCACTGGAGAACAAAACCAAGCGGCACTAGAAAGGGTATTTCTGGGCAGGATGGGGTTGTGGTTCACTAATGCTGTGTTGTAAAAGGCTTGTTCTCATTGTAGTCTTATCAGAGCCTGAGAGATTATTCTTATCAGAGCATGTAACAATATTTTCATCAGCTTGAAAGATGATTCTTTTATACCAGGGTGGCTGTAAGCCTCTTAAGACCTTTCCTTTTATTTACTTCTCTGCTGCACTTCTCTGCTTCTCTTCAATCAGCATTTGCCCTTTGATATGAAAGCTCTCAATGGATTGACATTTGACATATAGCATTGTGCTGGAGGTGTTTTACAGTGTTATATACCTGGATATGTGATTTAGGCCCCTGCATCTTAGTTTGCAACCAGAAGTACATCTCAAGAAGGGCTCCTGTTCCTATTTTAGGAGATTTGGCCCAGCAATGCTCATTCCTGACTCACCAGGCTGGGGGTAGAAAACAAAAGCTTGCAGCTGTGATTTTATCTGTGCTACTTTGAGCTGCTAGTTTGTGCTCTGGGGTGAGCTGAGCAGCTCTTTGGGACATCCTCCTATCACATACAGAGTCCAGAGCAAGACTAAAACTCCTGAGTCCTCCTGGAAACAGGTTAATTTTTAAACAATAACTACAACAATGATGAAAATAGCCCTGTTCCATCTTCTGTGTCAAAATCCCCAACCTGGTTAATATGCACATCCTTGTCTTTTGGTGTCCCAGTCTGGAAACCTCAGCAGACTTCTTGTCCAATCCATAGAGAAGTGATGCTGGAATGGCATCAGCAGTTGTTCCAGGCCTCTTGTGAAGTCTGTTTGTATTGCCAGGATGTTTCCTTTGGTGTCAGCAATGCAAAGGGGTCTACAGGATAGTTTTTACTCTGCCTGTTTCAGTAAGAATTAAGTGCATATCATCTCAAAGGTGACACTGCAGGCTCAGAACTGCCAGACAGGGATGGAGGCTGCAAAGGGCTCCCAAAGTGGTCCCCAGAGGTTCCTATGTGAGATGCCCAGCACGAACACAGAGGGAAAAGAGTGATATCTGCACCAGCCACAGGAGCAGGGCCAGAGCAGGCTCAGGGGCATGTCCCCTGGGCAGGCACCCTGCCTCACTGCCAGAGTGATGCCTTGGTGAGAACAGCCCTGGCCCTGGGGCAGCAGGGGCAGTGCATCCTTGGGGGCTGTTCCCCAGGGTGGCACAGATGGGTCCCAATCTCCTGGCTGCGGGGAGGAAGGCTGACTGCAGGGCAGCAAGCCTTGGCCCTTGGCCTCTGGCCCTGACTCCTTTTGTTTCCTAGCTTATCCAAAGTCAAAGAGACCAGCCTTGGCTGTTCATGTTTGCAGTGTAAATGAGGACCCAGGAAGTAGTGTGAGTGCTCCATGGCTTTATTTTATCAGATTCATGCTCCTCTACTCACTTCCCACAAGCAGACTGTGCATTGTGGGGGGATAGAACATAGGAAAAATAAAGATAGTGCAGAAAGTAATCTCACCCCTAAGGAGCTGCAGCTGGGTCAAATACCAATGATTAGGAGCAGGCCTGACTTTAACAACAGCTGTAACCAGTGGGAAGAAGAGTGCTATAAAAGAGTGGGGTGGCTGGTTGAGAAGGGAACTGGAGTCAGTGGCTGCCTTGTGAAGAAGAAAGAGTCAGTGCTCTGAGGAGCAGCCCACGAGAAACACCAAGACGGTATGGAACTTTTGTGATAGGAGACAGCAGTATGGAACTTTTGCAGTGAGATGACAACAGTGCACAGGGATTTCTCTGCTTTTGTTGGTGCTGCAGATGTGGCAAGAGCAGCCATGCACTGAGTGAATGCCAGAGCATGGTACCTGCCCATGTCCAAGTGACTTGGCAGCTTGAGAGGGTCTGAAGTGTCCCTGTCAGCAGCAAAACCCACCTCTGCACATTCCCTCTTGCTCCAGTCTTACTGTGCCACAAGCAGAGAAAGAGCAGGAAAAGTGCCACGGTGAAGGAAAAAGGAGACACTAGAAGACAACTGAAGGGAGTCATCTGGAAGGAACCACTCCTGTTCCTGCCTGGAATTTTCAGCAGGGATGTAAAAATCAGAGCTTGTCTTATACCAGAGATGTGAATGCAAGGCACATGTGTAAGGGACCAGACCACAGCTTTGCTTGGCTCAGGGACTTGCCCCAGCCCCACAGCAGGGGTGGTGGGACCAAGATGGTGAGGTCAAACCTTCCCCTCCTGCAGTACACTCAGCTCAAGGGAGCAACCTGCACCCCACTGCTGCTCCCCCTGTGCTCCCAGTACTGTGGCCAGGTGCCAGTTTATCCTGGTGGGGCTTGTGTGGATTGGGATCGTGCCCCAGCAGTGAACACTGAGCCTAGTGCTGGCACAGGCATGGGGCAGACTCGTGATCCTGCTTGGCAGCAAGGGCCTGGATGCATTTTTGGAAGTCTTTTGGGACTGTTTCTCCTGAGGTCTGTGCTGTCTGGGTGCAGTGCAGGTGGTACAAAACCCAATGGCAGCAGGGCTGGTGGAGCCCTCACACCATGGCAGTGCCATACAGAGGGTTGTGCCAGAGCTGCTGCCTGATGCACCCTGAATTTACGTTGCCTAACCCTCCCTATTTTTGGCCTGTTCTTGGCAATTTTTAACTCCACCAACTTCCACTGAGAAAAAATTCCCGGTGGACTCCCCCTCTCCCTCCCTTTCCCTGTAGGGCTTCCTGTCCACAGATGGAAAAAAACTTGCTGGTGCATCCTGCACAGCTGTGCCAGCTTCTGTAAATGGGGTCACAGTTCACAGCAGCTGCACTGGGCTGGGTTTGCTCATCTTTGGCACCCTGCAGGAACTGCTGCTGACCAGCTGCCTGCCCTGCTCTGCTTCTTGAGTGGGAGCTCTGTTGGCCCCCCAGGCTTGTGGTGAAAGCATTTGGGGTTGTGGCTGGAAAACTCCCCACACTCAGGCACCTGGAGGTAAACCGCCCAGATGTTTGGTTTTTTTGATTTCGTTATTCTAAATTTTTTTTCTTGAAGACCTGAATTTACAAGCTAGCCTTGTGGGGATTTTTTTCAGCTGGTGTGGGAAAGATCTGTGCTGTGAGAGGAAGGGGGCTTGTCCCTGATTTCTGAATACTTAAGGCTGGTGAACGTGGCAACAGGACTGAGTTATTCACTGTGACTACATCTACCCCTCCTTTTGATGTAGATAGGTCTTGTCCACAAAAGCATGGACCTGAGCTGCTTAGGAAGGGAGTGATCCTTTCAGAAAGCCCTTTTCATGTGAACTTAATGAAGAACTGGATCAAACTTTTAAGGTAGCATGTATAGTTTTTTTTAACAAAAACTAAAGTCTAATCTAGAAATGATATTGCAGATTGATATTACACAAAGGGAATGACAAAGCATAGCAAAAAATGTCCTGTACTTCTCTAATCTCCAGCTGTAATTTAAAAATCTTTGTTTCTCTTGGAGCTAGGACAAGAGGCAAGGGTTAGAAACTGGAACATAGGAAATTCCACCTGAATATGAGGAAGAACTCACCTCACTGTGTGGGTGACCAAGCACTGGAAGAAGTTGACCAGAGAGGTTGTGGAGCCTCCCTCACTGGAGATATTCAAAAGCTGGACAAGTGTCTGGACACAGTCCTGAGTAGACATTTGGGGGACTCAGATTGAGCAGGGAGGTTGGACCACATGACCTCCAGTGGTCCCTTCCAACATTACCCATCCTGTGATTCTGTGACTCTGGTACCGGCTGTGCTACATTTTGCCAGCACTGGTTGCATCATGTAGACATCCCAACTGCAGACTGACAACTTCTCTGGCCAAAAATCCCCCAGCCTGGTGATGTGTACCTGGCCTGTGTGATGTAGCCATAAGGTGCTTGTCATTAATGTTTTATGCAGATATTTAGATTTGCATGAGCTTCACAATCACATTCAAACCCCTTGAGCTGCTGGGGCATTCACAGCTTGCTGTGAGGGGCTGGGGCCCTCGGCAATTTATAGGGTGGAGCCCATCATCTGGCTTTAAAGTAGCTCCTTATGAATGTTCTAGACTGAGAGCAGAGGGACAGTGGCGCTTCCCTTTATTCCCCTGGGTACAAGCAGTGGGAAGTGGGATTAGTGGGAGTTTTCAGAAGCCTCTAACTCACCATAGAGCATAAATATCTTCAAGGGTTTGCCCTCAGGTGCTTCTTAAAAAAGCAGCTGGGTTAAAGTGGCTTTGCTAAGTTTGTTCCCATGAATATGATTTTCCCCAGGCACACTTTTTACATATACCTGTTAGATAAAAGCTACCACACAGTAAAAGAAAAACAACACACAACCCTCTTAATTAAAGATATCAGGGCAAGGAGGCTCCTCAAAAAAAAAAAAAAAAAAAAGTGATTCTAGTTTACAGGGCCCTGAGAAATAACACTGCCCATGATTTTTATGGTGGTCCCCCTGGTTCCTGCACAGAGCCTCGGCTCAGTGGATGCTGGCAAATCATTGCCCAATGATGGCAGGCATTAGAAAACCCAACTTAAAATCTCCTTCTACCAGTCAGTTTTTCTGGGGCTGGTCCCTCTGGGTGTACCCTGCCTGCAGCCTTGCATCTGTCTCCCTGCTTAGGTTATCTTCCTGCCTATCCAGTCCATGCTGGGATCCCACTGGTCCCAAACCCCTGTGGGCTTTTCCAAATGCATTATGTATTTTGGAGGACGAGCTCTTTTCATGCCAGTGATGATGGAATGCCTCTCTCCTCCTTATTCCATCCTTGCTCTCTGCAGGGCTCCCCTGCTTTTTCCTTTCCCAGTATCAGGTGTGGGTGGGCTCTTCAAATCCTCTTTGGCATAGGTGTGACCCCCAGTGTGGGAAGCAGCAATTTTTACTTGGCTATTCCTAGCTAGCCAATCATGGGCTATGGAAATGATCCTAAGGGGTTCAGGACCTGGGACAAATTTTACTTTGCCAAGAGCACAGTGTGGAGGAAATGGAAGCAACAGCTGGTGCCAACTGAAAAACCAACTGCTGGATGTGCCTGATTTGTGCCAGTTAGTGCAATTTTGCTGACAGCTTGCTTTGATGTAAACTCATTCTTAAGTTTACAAGCCTGAGATCTTATATTTGAAAGCCAAGAAAATTCTGGTGTTGAAGATTTAGAAGCTGCAAAGGCATTTTCTGGTGTGTAATGACAGTATGAACTCATGAGATATGCCTTTCAAAATATGTCAGTATGGGACATTGTGGAAGGAGGGAAAAGATGGAAGGGGAGGATGCATTTACCAGGTAGAGAAGAGCACTAAGCACTAGGTCTGAAAAAATCTGTGTGCCTTTTTGGATGTGTTTGTGTGGTTTAATGGGAGGGGGTTTCACTGCGCTGTCCTGTCTGCCCTGCTGCAGTTTGTGCCCTTGGGGGATTTTTGGGAGTGATATACTGGTATGGACAAAAGCAGTGCTTTGATAGTGAAGCAGTGGACCTGACCAAAACGACTGATAGCAAACAGAGTTACGACGTGGGAACCCAGAACATCCCTCTGGCTGTCCAGGACGGCCAAGACCCTTGCCAGGGGTCTCAGAGACCCTGGCACAGAGCCCAAAATGCCTGTGGTTTTGATTATGACCCGTGGAGGAAATTACCAACCTTATACGAAGACCAGCAAGCCACAACGGTTTAAGTAGAATAATAGTCAAGTTATCATGGGTGAAAAAGTAGATTTTGGGGTTTCTGGTATGGGGGTTCAGGAGGCAAGATGGAGGGAACTGGGGGTGTCCAGCCTTTCTCCTTCTTCTTCTTGGCCTCCATCTTCTGCTGTGATGTTGGCACCTATAGACTGGTTTAGAGTAGAAGCTCACTGTCTAACATAGGTGATAGGTATGGGAAAGTAATTGTAAACATTGTACATGTAGTTTTTAGTATAAAGACATAACCCCCCCCAGGGGCAGGCAGTGTGCCTGGAACTAACCTGCTGGATGGACCTCAGCAGGCCAGGAGAAAGAATTTTATAGATAAGAAACAATAAACAACCTTGAGACCGAGAAATGAAGAGCCCTGACTCCTTCTTCAAGCGCCGGGCTGGGAAAAGAGACTTTTGAACTCTTCTCGAGGTCACTCTGACAAGCTTAAGATCCTGACGTTTTTGGATGTGTTTGTGTGGTTCAATGGGAGGGGGTTTCACTGTGCTGTCCTGTCTGCCCTGCTGCAGTTTGTGCCCTTGGGGGATTTTTGGGAGCCATATACTGGTATGGACAAAAGCAGTGAAGCAGTGGACCTGACCAAAACGACTGATAGCAAAGAGAGTTACGAGAGCTGTGTGTGAGATGCAGAAGATAGCCCAGACCTAGCAACCTCTTGTGAGAGCGACAGCGAGGCCTTATCTGGCTCTGCCATCAGTCTGCGCTCATGGGAACCCGTGCAGCGCGGTGTTTGTTCCGAGGGCTAGTTGTGTAGGTGGCCGAGCCTGTTATCGCAGGAAGGCAGCGTTAGTCATGCGAGAGGGCTTGGCAGGCATGCCCTGTGCATGCGCCTTCCCGCGCTCCGCCGGCCCCAGCCCTGCCAGCTTGGCATGGGAATGCGGCAGGATGGGACTTGATGCGAGCAGTCTGCAAGGGAACGCCGCTCCAGCAGCACCAGTGCCTCGGCTGCATTTCCATGGCTAACTCACATCTGAATTAATGCAGCCTCTATGGAGGCACTCACAGCTAGCAAGTGGTTGTGGGTTTGTTTTGTAAATCCTTATCTCACTCCCAGATCCATGGAACTGCTCTGTGGCTGACAAGCAGAGCTAACGTACTGTGGCAGGTCGGGTGCCCAGCTCTGAGCAAACTTTCAGTGGCTCTTGGAAACAGATCCCCTCAAGCATGATGAAAGTGGGTGCAGTAAAGCAGAGGGCCAAAGTGACAAATCCCTTGGGTTTAAATCTTAAAATCTTGTCTTTCCTTGCATGTGGGAGAAGTAACTATTGATGAGGGGTAATAGAATTACACTGTTTTGAGCCCTGGTTTTACACAAACATGACTGAATCCAAAATCTTTTTTGCCTGTGAGGAATAAGAAGAAATGTTGTGCCAGTTACATGGCTCCTAAGATATTTCCTCTCCTTTTGGCTCTTCCGGTGGCATTAAAGCAAGTAAATGTAGTATAGACTTTTCAATACAAGGAAGTGTAGGAAGCCTGCTCTGCTTTGAGCTTTCAGATGTGCGTAGTGCTCAGGTTGGGTGCCCAGCTCTGAGTAAACTTTCAGTGGCTCTTGGAAACACAGATCCACTCAAGCATGGTGAAAGTGAGTGCAGTAAAACAGAGGGCCAAAGTGACAAATCCCTTGGGTTTAAATCTTAAAGTTTCATCTTTTCTTGCATATGGGAGAGGTAACTATTGATAAGGGGTAATAGAATTACACTGTTTTGAGCCCTGGTAATAGAATTACACTGTTTTGAGCCCCTCCACAAACATGACTGAATCCAAAAGATTTTTGCCTGTGAGGAATAAGAAGAAATGTTGTGCCAGTTGCATGGCTCCTAAGATATTTCTCCTCCTTTTGGCTCTTCCAGTGTCATTAATGCAAGTAAATGTAGTATAGACTTTTCAATATAAGGAAGTGTAGGAAGCCTGCTCTGCTTTGAGCAGGTTCCTCAGTGCAGCTGTGAAGGAGGGGGCTGTAGGACCCCATTGCAGGGAGTTGTGAGGTTGTGCTGAAGGAAGCAGAGGCAGCTTTGGTGGGTGACACACATCTGAAGCCTGGTTTCAACCAGCACCCTGATTTGTGAAGGCATTCCCATCTGCTGCCACACTGTTAATTTACCTGCAGCACAAGTTGCCAAGGTTATTTAACTATCATTTTCTTGCTACATATTGATTTTATTCTGTTGCCTGAAGGCAGAGAAATAATTAGCAAAAGAGTCTTCCCATCGCATTTATGCAGTTAATTAGAGGTTTTATCATATAGAGCAGTCATGTGAGAAAAACAGCACTGCAGTAACTCAGGTTCTCTCCTCCCAGCTGATATGAGATGGCAGGTCTCCATTGACTCCTGCCAGCCCTTGTTTTACAATAGCAGCAGGAACATGCTATGTTCCAAAAGACATAGGAAACACCAATGGCTTTTGTTTCATGAGCAGCTGGAGACCCAGCATGTGCTCCAGGGGAAATCTCACTATTTAAGCAGCCTGTAGCGTAATTCAGGTGACTTGTTGCAAATCAGTGCACTGTTCCTCCACAATTTTTTTCCTGTCACTTTGGGAGGGGGCTGGCAGCTCTGTGGCATTTCCATACTCTTCACATTCACCCAGAGTGTGGATGGTCAGGCCAGTCAGGATAACAGTTTGCCTCTGGACTAGGGAGCTCTGGGGCTCATAGTCACACCAAATGCTGAGCCCTGCATTGCACCTCTGCTGAGGTTTTTCCTGTGGAAGGAAGGCTTTCCATGCATTGACCAGCTTTGTGATGGCAAAAAAGCCTTTCTTGCCTTACAGTCTCTAAGTCAGATAGATCAAATGTCTTTCTTCTTCTCCTCTCTCTCACACAGTGGATCCATGCAGAGTTTCCCATGGGAAGGTGACTGACACTGAGTGCTGTGTCTGCCTCAGGAGGTGGCCAGTTGATCACCTCCATTGACATCTCTAAAATGTTCTCCCTGGCAGAGTCTGGCAGTGTCTGCTTCGTGGCTCGTCCAATGGCAGAGACTGTGGGGTGGCACTTTTTTGTGCCACGCTTGAGGGTGACAGTCACAGATCAGCTGCCTCGCATGTGCCTGCTGCCCCTGAACTGTGCTTGCAGGTGCTGCTGGGAGTGGGAGAAAGGAGCTGTGACCATGTGTATGTGTACACAGCAGAGATGAAAAACACACTTGCACATGCCAGTAGGTGCTTTGGGCATTGATAATAAATCTCTCTCTTGTAACTGAGTAGCTTAAATCCAGCCTAGAGAGAATAATGTTTATTCCTGAAAATAAGCCTCTTCAGCATGATTTTCTGGCTGCAGTCCAACATCTGATAACTGTTTCTTAAATTGGGGTAGGTACATGTGAATCCTGGACAGGAACTGTGACTGGGGGTTATATGAAGGTATATCTCAGTCTCACCTCCTAAAAAGTGCCTCCTGTAAAGCTGGGAGGAAGCATATGCTGGTTTGGCTACTTTTCCATCTGTAGAACCTCATGTGTCTGGAAGAGGTGTTGAGCCAGGTAGCTGGTAGTCCTCTGAAGCTACTCCCATTTAAGTGTTTGTTCCGGACTGCGACATGATGAGAGCATTTGTGCTTTGGCAGAGGGGGCAAGACTGGCCAGGAGCTGCTTTTGAGTCAAGTATTGCTGCTCCCTGCTGAGAAAACAGGGTCTCAGCACTCAGACAATCACCTGAACATATGGGCTGGTGGCACGTTCCTGGAGAGGTCCCCAGCCAGCAAAGAAAGACTATGTGGAGTGCAGAGCAGGACATCTCCCAGCACAAGCCAGGGAGGGGTCTGAGCAGAGACTCAAGGGGTTTCAGCAACTCCAGGTTCTGTTTCCAGATCCTCTGCTACAAGGTGGCTGTGAGCAATGTGCCTTTTAGGTCTGCAGTCACCAGTCTGCTCACATGATAACTTCTTTGGGTCTGGGTGCTGGGTGTTTTCCTGTTGTTTCCTGCAGCCTCAACATTTAACATGATGCTCTTCTAGAGGGTGGGAGCTTCTCTGCAGAATCACAGCCACCCAAGGTGCCCCCTGTGCCAGGGGTGCAGGCAGGCAGACAGACAGACCACCCAGGGGGGTACAACTCTGTGATGGGTTCTGGCAATCTGAGTCACCTTCTGGATACTCTGCTGACTCCCTAGGGCTGATATGAGCACTTAAATTAGATGCCTAAAATTAGCTCAAGATTAATGTGTGATGATCCTCCCCAACCCTTCACAAACACATCTGCTTTTTACCCTCACTCACATTTTTTATTTGGTTGTCTGTTTTTTCCAGGCAAAGGCTTTTTTACCTGCAGTCAGTATTGTGAAGTGGCTCATTCTTGGGGAACTGACATTAGGCGCTGTCTGTGCCTCAGGAGGTGGCCACTTGGCCACCTGCACTGACATCTCTGAAATGGCCTCCCTGACAGAGTCTGGTGGAGTCTGGCCCATGGTTCATCAAAGGGCAGAGACTATGGAATTTTGTATGCCACACTTGGTGACAGTCACTGATCACCTTGTGGGTGTCATGAGCATGTGGAGCATCTGCAAATCACTGGAGAAGCCTGGAACCAGGGGTCACCTATTCTGTGTGCCTCAAGATTGTGCTCTGAGATGCATGTTCAGTTTGGACCATATTAGACAGTACTTAAAACCAATTTCTGTTGCATCAATGGAAAAAGAGAAATTGTGCTTGCCAAAAGCCCCATCCTCTTAGATATTTATCAATGTCTTGTCTAGCTTAGATAATATATTCACTTCATAGCTCAAAGCTAATATTGTGTTTCCATCTCAGTCTTGCACAAAAGAACCTCTAAGTTCAAAATTAATAATCTCAACTTTAAGCTGTAATTGAATAAGAAAGAGCTGGATTATAAATTGATTGCTTCTTAGGGGAAGACTTCTTTTTTGCCTTAAAACATCTGGATAAGCAATATTGCTTACTCAGTTATAATTTAAGGCAAGTTCACTTTGAACCAGCTGTGCTAAAGGAAGATATTACCTTTGCCTGCCCACTGGCTTCTGTGCCAGAGGGGGGAAGCTGCAGGAGCAACAGCCCTCTCTGGTGTGTCGTGGTGGGATCCCTGGGAGTATTTCCCAGGCACAATCTTCCTGCCTGGAGCAAGCAGCTGCCTCTGGTGGTTTGAGGGCTTGCCCTCAGCATGAGGTGCAGGGCAAGCTACTGGGCAGGAAGACAACATGAAGCCCTGACTTGATCTGCCAGCAAAACCACTTGTTATCTGTAACGCACTGGAGATGAAAGCAGCCCTGTTTACCTGTTTAAACTCTTGGAATGAGCCCATTGTGGCTGCAGTTTGTTAAGGAGGAAAGCAGGATATGGGCATGTTGTAGTGCTAGGCTGTTGAGCTAACACAGCAAGACATGGAAGTCTTGTACTTCCATACTCCAGACTTAGAGTGGACTCTGGTGTGTAGCAGTGGAATGTACCCCAAGCAGTTTTGGGCTGGAAACATGAGAAACTGCTTCTATCTGCAGCCATAGGAAGGTGCCTGTTTTTATTTCTAAATGGCGGATGAGAAAAAGGGCAGCAAATCTTCAAGTGCCTATGGTAGTTTAAGAGGACCCTGAGATTTCAGATTTTAACTTGCAGAATGACTTTGCATCTGATGGGAAGCAACACTGATGTCTATGTTTGGATTCCCATGGGCTGTGTGAAAAAGTCTATGAGGAATGCCAACAAAAGCCATTTTAATTCTTGCCTGTGATCCTTACGTATTTTCCTTGTTTCGGTGTCAAACAAGATATTTCACAACTCAGAGTTGCTTATCTTGTTTGTGATGAAAGCAGCAATTGTGTTGCTGGAGAGCAAAGAGTCTGTAGTTTCTCATTATTGAATATATAATTTCTGGGGTTGATCTTTGACCCTCTCTGACCCTAAGGTACTTGGGACCTACCACAGCTGCAGCTTGCACTTTTCCTCCCAACTGATATTCGTGGTGAGGCTTTCACAGTTCAGTTTTAGCAGGAGCAAAGAAGGGGAGCACATTGGAATTTCCCTCTGCTAGTAGCTAATCAGGAACCAGTGGTCTCTTTGCTCATCTGAAACTAACCTTCAGGTGGGAGATTCCTTTCCAGACAGCAGAAAATGTCATGGTTACAGTCTGTTGTCTTCTACTCAGAAGTCACATATCAAGGAGTTTCCCTTTCAGAAGGTGCCTGGAATGCAAACTTTTAAAGCACATTTTGATGAAAGGTCATCATTTGTCACTGCAGGAAAATATATCCCTTGGTAATTGAATTCAAATCAAAACTTTTCATGCCTGGCTGCTTCTGAGGGAGAAAATAAGCTGGCCATAGCAAACTGGTATAATTTGAACTATCTCAACGCTGGCCTAATGAATTTCTGACTCAAAGATGAACTTTCCTCCTAAAACACCCAAATCTGCAGACACACCTGTGAGTCTGGCAGGTGGAGAGGCTGAAATGCAGCATGCTGCTCTGGATGCAGATCTGCCTTGAAGCAGGGCTCAGGGCTTGATTCCCCTCAACAGCTCTTTCAGTGGCTCCAATGTGCCTGTGAATCATGAGGCTGTGCTGAAGTACCAGCAGCATGGCAGAGAGGGAGGAGTGGGTTCTGGCAGGAGCAGAGGATGGAAAGAAGAAAATTCCCGGAGGGTTACCAATCTCATCCCTCCACTGTTTCTGACAGGGATGGTGTTTGTGGGATTGTTGAAGGACACCTCATCTCTCCCTGGACATGCATAATGTGGTTTGCAGGAGTTGTTGGTCAAAGTAAGGCCAGAGAACTTCACCCTGACTTGATGAATTGTTTCCATGAATGTTCTGCTGACTTCCCAGAGGTGGTGAAGAATGCTCTCATCTAAACCAGATTTACGCAGAAAAGGGATCAGGTCTTGCAAAATATTTAATCATTGCAGCAGATACATCTGAGTAGTTTGGCAGACAATAACAGTTTTCACACTCTTTTCAAGAGCTTTGGCAGTTGTATAACTGGAGAGGGAAGAGAAACTTGGAGCAGCAGCCGTAGCAGCTCCTGATGAGGTGAGGACAGTGGCACCAGGGAGGTGTGCAGGGAGAGGAGCCAGACCTCTGCAACATGAAGTGAAAGATCAACCCAAGCCCAGGAGTGGTGTTGTGGGCCTCTTCTATTCGCTTTTTCCCCCTGCTTTGCTTTAGTAGCAGTCAAGTGAGGCCCACACAGGCCTGGAGTTGCTCCCGGAGCCCTAGAAACCTGCATGGTGTGGGAGCAGGGAGTAGAGTACTGTCCCTTCACCCTCTGGCTTTTTGCCTGGCATGTGAGCTGCTGGTGGACCAGGGTCACTTTGTGTCCTGCTTCAAACTACCAGCTCACCTTGAAGCTTTTCTCTTCCTCTTTCCTTGCATGGAAAGGGGTTTTTATAACTCCCTTTTAGAAAAAAAGATTGCCACGGTGCATTGTGGACAGCAAGCAGGAGCTTCCACCCTTGAGGTGACAAATCCTCCCTCCCAGCTTGTGTTGCTGTACCAGTGCTGGAGGTGCTGCCTGCTGACTCACAAGAGCCACTTCCTTGGTGCTGCCATGGAGAGGAGTGAGGCACTGAGCTGAGGACAGCGAGAGGCAGGATTTGGCAATGGAATGAGCCTTGCCATGTTCTTTTGTGGGTGTGCAGAGCAATCCCCACAGATCTGTTGAGTCAGTCCCATTGGCAGTGCTTGGCTGCTGGCGAGCCTCTGCTTGAGGTCAGGAGACTGGCATGACACACAGGCAAGTGCAGGGAGAAGGAGAAGAACTAGAGTGAGTGTGAGGTGCCAATATGGGCACTGCCAGGCACTGAAAGGCTTAGATGGGCTCCTAAATGAGAAGGACAGAGATCAGAGCCCATACACCAGCTGCCTTGCTATGGATGCTGTGCAGTACACCCCAAAGGAGACTGGTTCAAGGATATTTTTTCAATATTGCACTTACCCTGCCTTTTCAACTCACACTTTCTCTTGTGTTTTTGATGTGCTGGAGAAGTGCTTTGTGTGCAGGCAGGTTCCACCTCTCATACCAGGATGTTCATGTTCCTGGAAGATGCTTTTTCCCCCAGCTCCAGCAGGCTTCTTCAAATTCAGTACCCACTGGAGGCTGTTTAACTTGCACAAAAGGGTAAGAAAACCACAATTCTGTCTGGCTTCAACTTTCTAAAATAGAAGAATATCCATCACTTTTAAAATTAATAAATTCCTCCAAAAGAAGAAGTGACAAGCGCAAAGGGAAAATCAGTAACAACCAAGATACTTGGTTGAATCACCCAGCCTGCCTTTCTGAAGTTAGCTTACAACACTGCTGAAATCACTTACAATAAATGTGTCTTAGAAGAATGAGAGTGATCTTCTTGGTTTCTCTCTGTCTAAGAACAGAAAGTGCTGTCTGACAAAGGACATCACTGCATGCTACTATCTGACGTAGGAGGCCCTCGTGAGACATCTTGCTGCAAACTAATTTGGGGAAAAATTACTCAGAAAAAGGTCCCTTGAAATAAGTGAGACACATGCACATTTTGGCTGCTTCCTAAAAGCAAAAGGTGTCTGCACTGTAATTCAAGAATAGCTGGTTCATGAATCAGGGTTTCCCCAGAGATGAGTGACTCTGATTGTCGGGGCTGCTGCTGCTGCAAGGCTCTGCTGGGCCAGGGGGAGCTGCCGTGGCTTTAACCCTGCACAAGGGCTGTGCTCACAGTTTTAAAGGCAATAACACCTCTGCCATCTGATGAATGTAAAGAAGCTGACAGTGCTTCAGTGCTGACTAGGGAGTAAACACATTGAAGAGGGATCCTTTGATAGAAAAATTGGTTGGTGTGTGGGCTGGCTGCAGTCTGTACTGATGCCACCCCAGCCTGGAAGAGAGAAGAACTCTCCAGGAACAAACTTGTAGGACCATGGGCCCCATCCCATTTCCTATTCTGATCTTCAAAAAGTGAACCTGGCCAGAGTTTGGTTTTAGTTTTTAGGATAGAACCTGGTTTGGGGTATGAGTCCTTTAATCTGTTTTTCACAAGTTGGTCCCTAACCTGCTGCACTGGAGAGAAGTCCACATAGGGAGCAAGATGCTGCTGAATATTTGCTTCAAAATGCTGGTGTCTCCTGAGCAGAGCTAGATCTCTACATGCAAGGCTGACTTTTGGAACATTATCATCAGTGTTACATTTTTGTACTTATCCTTTCTGATGGTTATCAGTGTGAGCACTTGGTGCACCCTGGCTATATGTCTGAGGTTGAGCAGAATGGAATAAATCAGATGATTTCTGGCTTCTGGTGATGTGTGTTACAACCTCAGCTATCCATGGGGTGTTTGTATTGTGCCTCGTGGTGCCAAAATGGGATTTTTCAGTGTTAGCCTTACGACCCCACAAGACCAGAGCACTCATGAGAAGGAAGCCTGTGAAACAAACTTTCCAGCAGCTGCTGCTTGGTGTGAACTGCTGGGAATGAGTTCACCTCTGATTCACTGCCTGCTGTCCACAAGGCTGGTTCCTTCCCAGCCAGAGGGCTCTGCTCCTTCCCTCTTCCCAACAGTGGAGTAGAGACAGGTCAGTGGGTCCATAAAGCTGCGTTTGAATGTCTAGAGTTGAAATGATACTCTGGAATACATTAAATTGGAGTGAAAAGAAATGGGAGCCACCCAAGGCTGAATCAGAAACTGAAGTAAAATAAGGGAACAATGTAAAAACAATGCCTTTGTACCAAGCCTGTTAAATTCAGTGCACTTTAAAGTAGTGAAGAGCTTTGGAAGGGTGCCTTGAGGTCCAGTAGCATGAAAGTGAGCTGAGGGCAGGGTGTGGATTATGTAAGGAACAAGAACTTTAGAAAAATATTTTTATGCTTCTACTGGAGAAATTCATACCTCTGCACTGGTTATTTTTTTGTCGCATTGAAATGCTTATAAGGAGATGATACACTTCAATTTTGAAGAAACCTGTGGTTTTAAGTAATAAAAATATTTTCCAGTCCAGTTGCTGAATAGTTTGTAGCGACATATTCTTAATTTCAGGTATGATTGAAATTATTTCAGTGAATCTGCAAATGTAGAAATAAGCCAAAACTTTGCCTCTATGCAAAGGAAAGCAAAGGAAAAAAAAATAAACAAAGGACTTTCCCAGACTTATTCCATCTCTTCTTGATGTCATTTCATCTGACATTTATTTGAAAATCAAAACATGAGAGCATGTGTACTTCCTGTGCCTCACATTATTGCTGTTTTAGAAGGAGAGGAAATGAATGTTTTCCTATTCAGTTACTACTTTTGTTCTGATTCAAATGTTAGCTGTTCTACAGTGGATACAGATCTGTCCAGGCATTTCTGTTTTGTTCCTCTTCCACCTTTTCAGTTTCCCAACCTGTATTTTGTTTTACAGTCTGTAGCAGGCAGGCTGCTGCTGTGTGCCCAGAAACCACAAGAGTGTGGAAGAGTAACAGACCACACGCCACACACATGCTGATATTTTTATGAAATCAGGTCAGTCATTTTCAGTCCCTCTTGCCAGCAGAGGAAGATGACATGATGATATGTTGTGATAATTCTGAAATCCCCTGTCGCTTTCAGCGTGAATCAGAAGAGAACTGTTCCTGTTTGTGGGGCAAAAGCAAATTTCAAATGCTCCTGTGCTGCAGTGAGATGAAGTTGGGTGGGCAATCTCACTGCCCCCAAACACAGAAGCCAAAAATCTCCATCTGATAGCACAGGCTTCTTCTTATAGTCTGCTCCTTAGAGATTGGGAAGGGCACAAGGCAAACATGAGCAAGATGATGGTGGCTGGCTGTGCACAGCTAATATTGATTTGGGATCTCTACCCATAGGCTGTAGCCCTTGGAGATGTGTCTGTTCCCAACTGTGTATTCTGAAACTTCAGTGTTTATATAATAAATAATTCTTCAAATTACTTCCTTAATTCTATTGTTTAGCTTCAGCTAAGAGTTTCACATTTGGTAATAAATGTCCAAGGCCTGTCTTAGAGGTGTAGGTTTGAAACAAGGACCTAGTCTATTGCTCATTTTCTGCCAAAAGTTGAATTGCAGGACAATTTTCAGATATCTTGATAGCCAGCACAGGTTTCTGGCTAACAGGTTATTATGAGTATTTATTATTTTGGTACTTTTTAACCAAAAAGCATGAAGGTATGTTTATCCTTTGGGAACTGTTCCTCCTTTCCATAGAAACCTATATGTCCCTGCTGACTCAATTAGGGTAAGGAGCTATCCCATAATTTTGGTGAAAGGGCTGAGAGCCCGTGTCTGGATCAAAGGGATTTGCTATGCTATTAGTTATGGTTCAGCAAGGGCTTTTCTTCTTCTGGTCTATTTTGCTCTGGGCTAGATGGATTGAAAAGACTTATGATGTCTGATAGCACTGCTACCAGTTTCCTCTCTTGTACATTTAAATTTGGGGACTGGGGAAGGACTGTTTGATTTCTGAAAGACAGCTCCTATGTGTTTTCAGAGCTTGACTTCAGTCCTCTCATGATGGCAACATGAGATGTTTTTGGTTTTGGAAATGTTTCAGGCAAAAGGTGCCTCTGCCTGTGGTTTTGCTCTGGTCAGAGCTCCTTTCCGTGTCCTTGTGGTGCCATGCTGTCCTTGGCATGAACAGTGGGAACCAGGTGGGCATGCAGCCTGTCTGCCAGGCTGCTGAGCCCTGGCCCTTTCTGTGCATGCACAAAACACTCACAACTTCTCAAAGATTTGGACAGATTGTCTAAAGTCACAGGGAAGTTTGGGGTCGGGGGGAAAACCAGAAGTAAATCTAGATCTTGATATGCTACACTGGTCCAGACCCACCACCTTTCCATCTCTTCTCTGCTTGAGAAAGTTCCCTTCTTCCTTTGCAGAGAGCATTTCTTTCTGCTTGGGGCTTCCTGAACAGTGGAATCACTGCTGCAGGTCACTAAGCCATGTCTGTCCCCTCCTGGCTAGGGGAGGCTACCAGTCAGCTCCCTCTCCCTGTGCTGGCCAAAAGATTAAGCTCCCTCCCTATTTTGCTCTGTGTTCCTTTCATTATGAAACTGATGCCAGATGAATTTTGGCTGTGTCCCCATTGGCATGAGCTTTGTTTACAAAGTCCCCATTAAATGTCCATGTATAGGAGAAGTCACAGCTGGATCTTTTCAGGAAGTCTTGGAGAGCAAGAGGGATGAAAACCCATGCTGCCTTCCTAAGTGCAAGCTGGGGGAAAACTCCTGATGAAGAAAACATGAGCTCAGGGAGGGAGTGGCAGCTTCTCCCCCAAGGGCTGATGAGGGATTGGGAGCACATACATGACCCCTGGAAAAAGATGTTGGTTGCCTGTGTCAGTCTTGCCTGTGGTACAAACCTAGCAGGGCTAAGTCTGCATAGGCTGGAGTTAAGCCAAGAGATGTATGCTTGGGATGCCTCACCAACAGCAGCAGAGCTGCTGGAGCCTGGCACCATGGTTTCAAAGCTAAATGCTCTCTGCAGTGCTGTGATTGATCAGAAAAGAGAAATGGAATGGCTTCCGGCTGGCGGGCAGCCATGTCTGCTCAAGTTTCCTGGGAAGCTGATGGTGGTTGCCAGTGCCAGGTCAGCTCTCCTGGAGCTACTGCTCACAGCCAGCAGGATTGTGCAGTGCCTGGACAGAGCAATACTGTGCCACGCCTGGGGCCTCTAGACATTGTTGTCCTACAGATAAATAACAGGGTTTGAGCTGCTGATGTTGCTTGTAACGTTGTGAGTCAGATTTTCCAAAGGCCATGGTGCTGAGCTATGGGAAAAACCAGCCCTGTGCTTAGGTGTCTGCTGGACTGCTGAGCTCCAGAGATATTTTGGTACCCTGCTGCAGGAGCTGCATTTCCTTGGGTGCCATGGCTCATGTCTTGTGTTCAGGCCCAGCCTCCCTGGCTCTGAGCTGTCCCCAGGGTGTGATGGCCCAGTTCCAGGTGAGATCCCACCATCCCAGTCTGTCATCTTCCATGTGTGGTCTCACAGGGACCAAAGTAATGGCACTTGGGAAGTTCCTGCCTGTACAGCTAGGTGACAACATCAGGCAGAATTGGCTCCCTTGTGTGCGAAGTGATTTCTGCTTAGGACTGTATGCTTATTTTTAAGAAGGAAAGTACAACTGTACACTTTTCACACTGCATCAGTACCGAGAAAAACCACAGAGATGAACTGGTCACAGGACAAACCCCAAATCTTCTCTATATGATTCCAGCTGTGCTTCTCTTTTTACATAACATTGTGGTGTAGCATTTTCACTCTTTTTCTGCTTTTCTATTTGTTTATTTGTTTTTTGGTTTTGCTTTAGGCCACGGACAAGGTTCAGTGGCAAATTTCAGAGCAAGTACTGCAAGCCCAGTTGGCTGCTTGCAGTCTTCCCCACGCCTACAATCAGCTAGTGAGCAAGACTGCTTCATGCATGCATCTGTTTATGGGGACCAGCTGCTCTTTGGGTCACACCTTTGTTCTGTTGTGTTTTCCCTTACCCTGTATCATATTTTTATTTCCCATTTCCTTCTTTTTTTGCTGTGACTTTTAAATGTTATGGATGGATGGATGGATGGATGGATGGATGGATGGATGGATGGATGGATGGATGGATGGATGGATGGATGGATGGATAATGCAAGGACTCCTTGTCTGCTTTTTATTCTTCTTTTTTTCTTTTTAAAATATGATTTAAAGATTTCACCACCACCTCTTCTTTCACCCAATGCTGCTAAGACAATTTACATGAAGCTGGGATCTGGATGGTGGCTTTTAAGGCAATGGCTCCTAGAAAATCTGTGAAACCAGCAGCAAAATTGCCAAAACCATCTGCTCACTACCCTGCAGTCACAAGTTTAATGGTCACCCAGTTTCTGAAGCGAAAATTGAGTTATGATTGAGACCATCCTCACGGCCCCCTTCCACTCAGTAACCCTAACATAGTCCATACACATCGTCAGGGAGAGAAACATCTGCGGTGGTTCCTCTTCCACCCTGCAAGCTGACCATGGACATAGAATGACGAGTTTGACTTTTTGGGCAATTTGTTATTTCTTTTCTCTGAGGAAAAGGCTGAAGTCCAGGTGAAAGCTACTTCAATAGGCTGGGGACACTGTGTTTGGACAGTGCCCAGGCAGAAAGGGACCTGGGGGTACTGGCTGACATGAACATGAGCCAGCCGTGTGCCCTGCTGGCCAAGAAGGCCAAGGGCTCCTGGCCTGTGTCAGGAACAGTGTGGCCAGCAGGAGCAGGGAGGTCATCCTTCCCCTGGACTGGGCACTGGTGAGGCCACATCCTGAGTGCTGTGTCCAGTTCTGGCCCCTCAGTTTGGGAAGGACCTTGAGATGCTGGGTTGGACTCAATGATCTTGTAGGTCCCTTCCAACGTAGTAATTCTGTGATTTTGTGAAATAAGCCACAGCAGCTGTTCCTTTGAATCAGCTGCTTCTTTGGAGGGGGAGGAGTGACCAAAAAATGGTCAGTAACTCTAGAGGGCAATGAGCTGTTTGGGATGCCAGACATGAAGGGTGGAGAGCTGCCTGGGCCCACCTTCTGCATGCTCTGGCCCAGGGCCAGGCTGGACGCTTCAAATCCTGCTTGTGTTCTTGTGGAAATTGTGGGAATCTGGATTCTTATTATTTGGGGTGTCTTCTGAAACTCTTGCACAAAGGTCCAAACTATTCGAACAACAAGACTTCAGACTACTTCCTGTAACCTTTCCTGCCAAGACAGAAAATTAAACTCCTTAGTTTTGTTTAGATAAAGTAAATTGTTATGGTTTGGGTTTTGGTTTGCATCTTAAGGTTGTATATTTTACTATAGCCCGTTTATATGAAATTAAGAGAAAATGTATTGAAACATCATCATTTGGAAAGAAGATTCCTCAGCAGTTTGGTTGGCTGTGACTGGGGCATGGAAACTTTTGCCTTTCAACCATTATTACCTGACCCAGGGTATTGTTGAAACTGAGGCTGAGTTGTCAGATCATAAATCTGCTCTACTACAATTTTCCAAATGAACCTAATCGTTATCTTTGCAGTGTGGGAATGTATTGTTTGTCTTCAGATCTACTAGATGAGGCACAAAGACTGTTTGGCCCAGCCTGCAAGCCTTCTTAAGCCCTTAAAACTGATTTCAATGGAAATGGTCTGACTAAGCATCCTTTGAATGCCAGGGTATGGTGTTAGCTAAGAGGATGTAGAACATCCTGTCTGAAAGATGGCATCTAAAGCAGAACTGCAGTCACAGATAGCACCTGTGATGGATTGTCAAAAAGAGACAGGGCTGGAGAGAGTGTGTGCTGTGAGGTCAGGCCAAACCAATGGGAATTCTTTTATATCACAAAAGAAGCTGCTGAAAGGGTAAGGAGAGTAAATGGCTTCATAGGTTACATAAGTTTAGTGGCCTGCATGAAAGTAAACCAGTGAGAGGGTGAAATACCAAAGCCAGATGAGACCAAAGTAATGATTTATCCTGTTCTGCAAACCATGGCTATTAAATGGGCAGATGCTGGAAATGCTGCTGGCTAGTCTGTAGTGATGCTGCATGACAATGTCAGCAGGGAGTGTCAAATCTCCTGAGTGCATGCTCCTGGGAGTATAACATAAAATGTGAGTTGCACTCCAAGTTCATGAGAATTCAAGCAAATGCTGAAGCTATGCAAAGCCATTTTATTTTCTTTGGCAACATGAACTCATGAGAAGATACGAAAGTAAGGATCCTTTTGATGGAAGGGAACAAACTCAGTGTTTCAGCCAAATTTCTAATTTCTTTTGTTAAAATAAGAAAATTTCTTTTTATCTTTTTTCCAAGAAAAGGCAGGAAGAGATGACTGAAAGTTTAATTTGCAGGTTAGATGTTCAATTTTCGTGTAGTTAGTAGGAAAAATGCTCACAAATAAAGATACTTGTAAGTGTTGCAGGTTTTGCTTACAATGTTCATAACATTGTATATCCTTGTTATGTCGGTCATGGTGACAGATTTCTGTTTTTAAGACACCCAGCTGCTCAGCCAGGAGACTAAATCTCAAGCAATCAATGAGTGCCTCCTCTGCATCCTGTCAATGTAAAAGATGCTAATGTAAAGAGTGTGATTGAATGAGATGTATAGACTTCTTGTGGAAAGAAAAGTTAATTTCTCAATTAAATTTATTCTGCATATTTTCAGGGGAGCAACTAAATTGACTTGTCACTCTGAAATGTTTATTTTTATGTCAATAAAAGAATGCAATAAGAATAAATTTAGAGCATATGAAATTGAAATAACTAATTTAAAAAATAGATCAAAGCCAGAATTTAAAATATTTGATGTTGGGACAGGTTTATAGGTGTTAACCAGAGAGCCTAAGCCTGGTAGATTATTTTCTTTTTGTTTTCCTACCTCGTGTGTGGCTGGAGTACTGTGGGAAGAGGACTACTTATGAGGGGAGAGGGATGTTCAGTGTATGGGCAGAAGGGTGTGTGGCACTTTTGTAGCTGGACTTATCTCCAAACCTCTGTATTCCCATTCAGGGCCTGATCCTCAGAAACAGGATCTGTCCACTATCTGTAGTGCCTTTATTTGACCCATGTTCTCTTAGGTCCTAATATGAGGCATTCAGCAATTGACAATCTGGTTTTGGAGATTTTTATAGATTCCCCTCCTCTTCCCTCTTGCTCCATGGTTCTTGTTCTCATAGCTTCTTAATCATTCTCCTCTGCCTTGGCTTCCTGAAAGGAGCCCATCTGCTCTTTTCCACTGCTTTCTGTCTGCACTGAAACCACAAAACTCAGATTAGGCTCTTCAAACACTTTACCAGGCTTCAGGAACTCCTGAAGCAAATCTGGGCCCGTTTTCATGCAAATCCAAATACCTTTTATGGTTTCGTTTCAACTTGACATTTTGATTTTGAGATTTTTTTGAGCTTCTCAGACCCTACGGCTTTATGTGAAACCCAGAGGGCGTGAACTTACATGAACTAAAATGGAAAAAATATTCAGATGAGCCCACTGAAAACTGAAACTACGTTCCCACAACTCTGCTTAATAAACTGCTGTTTTTCTCTTAATTGCAGAAGTGGTAACTATGGTTCCACAGCTAGGAGCTGCAGCAAGGCTGAGTTTACAGTTTATGTGTATTTGGTACATTAAATAAGGATCCTGGTAAATCACGGGTGGCTTGTCCTCTTCCAACTGGCAGTCAGTAAATAGGGAACCTTCTCTACCTCACTGTGACCTGAGCAATGAGAAAATCCATGTTTTCCCCTGCCAGGGCTGCCACAGAAGTGATGTAGGCTTGTCACAGTGTCACTTCCAGGAAAATTGCAGGGTGACCTCTCCCTCAGTCAGCCCAGCTTTGACCACGGTGGGGAAGTCCTGGTACTGCTCTGGCTGAGCACCTCCAGCACCTCTTCTATTTTTCTCTTCTCAGCACACAGTGGCTGTGCCAGCCAGCCATAGGGGGCATGGCCACATCCCATTGCCCGTCTGCTGAACCATGAGCAGGGCACACCAGCTGTGGGACACCTGCTGCTGATGGCAAGTGGATGCACCAAGGCACTCATGGATTGGTGCCATCCCTCTTCTCTTCTCATGCTGCCCACCTTCCCAAGGGACAAATGCCCCTGGGGATTGCCCCATGGCCAGGGGATGGGAATAGGAGGAGAGAGAGGGAGAAAGATGTGTTCCTTGACTCAAGTATAGGTAGGGCTGCTGATGGGAGAGGGAGCAGTGTGTGCTCCAGTCAAGCTTTAGCAGGTAATCAGGGTCCTGGTTCTCATGGTAGCAGCCACTTTGGCCCCAGCTGACCCAAGCCTGGCTGCTCTGTGCAAAGAGCAGAACCTCCAGCATCACCCACAGTGCCTTCCCTGTCCAACACACAGGGTTTCCAAAGCTGTTCAGATCTTTCTGAGAGGACAAGCTCATGCTGCTTCCCAGCCTGAGTGGCTGAGCTAGGAGCTGTGTGAGATGCAGGTCGTGGAGGAAATGGAGCTTGCACAGGGCTCTGGTGACCTTGACCTGGTCAAGCTGTCTTGCTGGACATCAAAAACAGCATCAGGATCTGTGATCCAAATCACATGTCCTGTCTTACTGGTTAGTCCTGTGACTCAAAATTGCAAGGTCCTAGTATCGCAAAGGATTTTAGAAATTACAAATGGTGCCATGGAATTCTTTCCCTGAGTTTTTCTCTGCAACTCTGAACCACAGCAACTTTTCTCTACCCTCTTAATTCAGCTTGTCAGATTGGTACACCCATCAAGGTCTGGGGACTGGCTCTCCAAGAAAGCTCCAAGATAGATGAGAAGAGCTGGAAGCTCCTGGCACCCTTAAGTTCTCTGTCCTTCTGTCAAACTTGCTATGGGACAGGGAATTCTGTCCTGGATGCTGCAGTGCACAACACTCCTTCCCCACCCATGCCAAAACACAGATGGCTTTCAGAAGGATTTTTAGCACTTGAAAAAGGAATTGTGATACCCTGATATTTTTTAGCACTTGAAAACAAAATTGTGATACTAACCTCTCCTCTCATTGTTTAGGTAGTCCGGACTGGTGTCCCTACCAGAAAGGAGACAGACAAGTGCTCCCTGCAGGACAGGTGGGAGCAGAAGCAGACTGTGGGAAATACAAGCCAAGCCTGGGGAGCTGTCCTCACTTGTGGGCTTGGTCCAGCACAGGAACCCTGCTCTGGGTTTGTCCCTCAGGCTTCAAGCACAAGAAGATGATATGGTAGGCCCCATTAATGACACAACTGGTAGCAGTGGGTGTTTACTTCTTCTTCTTCTTCCCTTTTTTTTTTAAATTAAAAAAAGCCTGAAAACCTTATAGGCAAAGCTATTCTCAAGCTCTTACAGGGAAACCCCATAGCCTGTACCACTTCCACATACAGGCAAATGGTGGTGCACGACCTTTTGACACCAGGCTCCCAGTGAGACCTTACTGACTCAAGAATATGGAAAAACCACTGTGGAGCTGGGGCTGAGAATGAGACTGTGCTCGGCCCTGGGTTTTCACGTTTTTTAAGAAAATGTGTGTGTGGGAGTGGAGATCTGCCATTTCAAAGGCTGGTTCTGATTTTGTATGTCTGTGTCTATGGGAGAAGTGAGCCAATCCACACCTAGGAAAATGAAGCCTTTTGAAATGAAGCTTTCAAAACCATCAGTTAAGACTTTTTATGTTAATTAAAAGATTAATATAATTGAGTTAAAGAGCATGCAGATCACAGCAGCCTATTAGGGATATGCTATCTGCAGTTTACATATGGTTACTCACTGCAAATGCCACATGTCCTGTGAAGCAAAGAAGGTGGTGAGGTTAGTTATGGGTGGAGTGGAGCAAGTTGTCCTCATTAGTTATCTTGTGGTAAAAAACACAGTCACCTTATCTCTTCTAGGAATTTACTATAGGCTCGCTAATGCTTGGTAACCAGCTTGTTTTTCTGTTTTCTTTCAATCCTTTCCCACCAACTTCTCCTGCACTAGAGGCTTTGTTTCTGAGAGTTACCTGGCTTCCACAACCACACTTTCTCCACATTAGATCATTGCTGGGACTTACTGCTTCAGAGGCCCTACAGCTGGTAATAGACACAAGGAATAAGTGACTTTCCCAGGGTGACAGGGGAAAGTGAACCTAGGCATTCCCAGTTAAGTTACATACTTAGAAGTGGTTTATTTTGGGGTTTTTTCAATCTCTCCACATCACTCTCTGAGTCTCTTTCCCCAGGCCAAGTAGTTAGTTAATACAGTACCCCTTTCTCTGTGCCTTTAACACCAAAGTTTACATAGCTCCCTAGCAAACTGAATTACTATTTTTTTTTTTTTTTTTTTTTTTGTAATAGACAGGTGTTAAAAAGAGCACTTAGTCTCTCATGGTGTGGGGACTAAACTACTGATCAGTGTCTCTCCAGTAATATTCAATATACTTTGAACAAATCTGAGCAATGGTTGTGGCTTGACTTTCTTTCTAAGAGGTTTACAGACTCCTCATGGATGGAGAGAAAAATAAGGGCTGCATTTGCTTTGCTCTCTGGCAGATATGAGAGAGTGCTTCTTAAGAATATTTACCAGACTATCACTCCTATTTCTATGTTCAACTCCTATCCTGAAAAGGTTTTGCATCATGAATTACATGTTTGTGAGAGAGCACATGGAGAATTTATTATATGAACATGGGCTTTTTTATTGTTCAAAGCTTCCTCTAGAGAAGAGGGCCATTAACCTTGACTGCTCCTCCTTTTATAAACATCAGCCTGTTCACCAAAATAACATTGCATCCTGGAAGCCTGGTGAAGCATTGAACCCTAAAACAGCTCAGCACGACCAAAACATGGCAAGAAGCAGAAACTCTGAGGATTTTAGGCATGTCTGATTGTCATTTGTAACGTCACAGTCATTGCTTTTGGCCAGGCTGGCAACACCTTGGAAGATGCCGAGGCAATTTCTCGCAGAGGAATGCTGTTGAGGATCATCCTGTCTGTTGGGTTCAATTTCAACAGGTTAGCAGAACAGATAATTTATTTTTTTCCTTTAATCTGAGTTTCCTGCAGGAGTTTCAGCTTGAACGTGCTATGGGTTGTACTATTGGAAAATGTGGTGCATGGCAGTTTTGGGTGAGTCTCACACTTTCCTTCAGGTGGTGGAGCCCTTTGGGTTTAGAAGTTCTTAAATCAAAGCCACTAGTATGTTTCCCAACTTCCCTTACATCTGAATCACAGGGGTGCTTTTCTGTGGGGCTGATTTTAAGAAAAAGCCTTTAAAAGTCATTCAAAGTGTTGTGTGAAACACCATCTGATCATTTTGCATTGGCATGAATGGTTGCAAAAAGGTGGACAACAGTGTGCTGTTGGTCCATCTGGAGTGTTTTGCTTTTTTTTTATGTGGCCTTTTATTAACATTTGCCTGCATTTTTGTATCTGCTTGGTAATGACAGATAATTTGTATAATGAGGAGTCTGCAGGATATCAGGCTGACAGGACAGGATGGGTTCTGCTGACAAATGAAGTGGGCAACTCCCAGGAGAGTGGCCAGAGGAGATGGCTGCCTAGGGGTGTTTCAGGTGTAATAAGCTGATGAATATGGCTCCAGTGCTTCTTTTTGGGAATAGAGAAATGATGAGGAGTAAGTGCTGAAAAGCAAAGCCCATGCACGTCTTTAAAAGTAGAGTACACAATTTATACTCTTGGTTCACTGGAACTTTGTTTTGAGAGGCAAGACCTCATCCTTTGGAGTTTTCAGCCATCTCAAAACAATGCTGTGTCTCTGAGTGACATTTTATGCCTAGAAGAGGCCAACTGATGTTCTATTAAACAGCACTCAGAAAGCTTAAGAGATGTTTAGATTAGAAATCAGATCTCACCCACACATGGCAGGTTGCTTAATGCTTAATGTTTCATTGTGGGTGCAAGAAGAGATTGTAGATGTTTATTTCTTGTGAAGATTTTGCACATCCTGCAATAGTTTATTATGGCCTATCTGTATTTTCTGAGCAAATTAGAAGGGGCTGGAAAAATCATAAGCCACCAAAACAGTTGCTAGGGTAGGAGATGGAAATCTATAGCCTCTTAAAATGGAAAATGAGAAACTTCAGAGAATGGAAAGCATTTGTCAGTCAGAATGGAAGACATAATTCACTCAGCTTCACTGAGCTGACAAAAACTGTTGACTTGAGACACCTACTGGATCTTGTTCCTCCCCCCTGCTCCTAATTACTTCTGTTTTCATTAACTGGCTGACTGCAATGGAATGGAGCTCCCTCAGCTTTATATGGAAGAAGCTGAGGGCTGTTCTGTGTCAACAGGGAATACTCTTTTATTGCAATGAAAATTTTAGCACAGGTGTGAAAAAGCATAGAATGATGTCCATCTACCACATATATTAATTTATCAGAAAAGTTTGCTTCTCAGTTTTTTTTTTAGGCTCAACACTGGATGCAATTTCTTTTGCCTGACTTGTCCAAACACCTTTGGCTCAAGTTTCCAGCCATTATTTTTCTAGAGAGTCGATGAGGAGGAGAGGAATCATGTGGTTCTTGCTTTGGACAGGCCTTTGTGCTGCAGCTTCTGGGCATGATGGGGGATGGTTTTAGTCTGAGCTAGACTGTGACACTCAGCCATATCTGCCCCTTGATTATGTACCCCTAACTGTCCTGGTGGTAGCAATGGTATGTTCAGAATTAATATTCTTCAGAGGAAAGTGATCTGAAAACATGTTGGTTCTCTGCAGGGCAGGAGGATAGGCCATAGATTTGACATGCTCAGGAGCATGTTCAGTTCCTTCCACTGTCCTGGTTATAATTTTGGCTCTCCCTGTTAAGATGCCTCTGCTCCCAGAGGTGGAGGCAGAAGCTCAGCTTTCACTGGGCTGTAGCCCTCTAAGCCCTAGCACCAAAAATGTCCTGCAGAACAAATATTTTCCTGCTCTTCTTTATAACCCATTGCAACTCCATAGTAGATGTGTTCCTCTGCCAAAGTCGCTCAAGTCTATAAAAATTTTTGGGAAATGGCGCCATCTGCTACTCTAAGCATGTCCCAGGAGGCCTTAACCAGTAATTAGGGTTATTTTTGCAGATGGCTCAATGCAGTGCTGTACTGTGTGTTGCAGTCACTGAACCATCTCCAAAATGTTTGCCAAATTTTCCTCTGTGCAGGGCTGACTCTTGAAAAGAGTGCTCACCTTATCCTCATTTTTCTGGTCTGGCTCTGTGTCTGATTGGCCTGAAGAGCCAATAAGTGGCTGCTCAATAAGTGCTAAGCACTGCTCAGCTTTTGGGGTGCTGTCTCTGTAAGCACTACATGCCCACACCCATCCCCATGCCATTTCCTCTCCCTAAAAAAATGGGGAACTACACTATGTTCATTCAGCTGGGCAGTTTTGTTCTCAAAAGCATCCCTCTCACCCTAGTGTTTGCTCAGCAGCAGTGGGAGCCCAAGTGCCCTGCCCACAGAGCAGAGCTGGCCTCTGTCACAGTGGAAACCCAGTGGTGCCTCCTCTCAGCAGCTCCTGCTGCTGGCCCGTGCTGCTGCACAGCACACACCTACCATGGGATGGGGTTGTGATGTGCTTCTTCCTAATCCACTTCAGAGTGGGTGAAACCTGGCTTCCTACAGCTCTGTGTTCAGTGGTTTGCTGTGCTGGGCTGGGACACAGCAGGTGCCAGCCAAGGTGGCTCCTGTGCCAGAGAGGTCAAGGCTTTAGAGAGTAAGTCCTGTGAGGAGTGGCTGAGGGAGCTGGGTGTGTATAGCCTGGAGAAAAGAAAGCTTGGGGGAGACCTTACCAGTCTCTATAATCAACTGAAAGGAGGTTGTGGCCAGGTGGGGTCAATCTCTTCCAGGCAACTAGTGGCAGGATGAGAGCATAAGCTGCCATAGACTCAAGCTTCACCAGGAGAAGTTTGGGTTGGACATCAGGAAGAATTTCTTCATGGACAAGGTTGTCACACTTTGGAATGTGCTGCCTAGGGAGGTGGTGGAGTTGCCATCCTTGGAGCTGTTAAAGAAATGACTGGACATGGCCACCACCTGGGTTCCAGAGAGGGGAGCTGAGGCAACCTCATGGGCTGGCTCCCGTCTGTGCTGCAGAAAGTGCCAGCATCCTACACCATGGCTACCCCAGTGCCAGGTGCATGGAGAGGGATGAAGCTTCTGGTGACCAGCTAGATACAGATACTGGCCTTGGACAAACCCAAACCTTGCTCCACCACATCACAAAGTGCCCAGAAGCTCTTAGGTAGGCATGCTTTGGAAGTTTCCTTGCTGCCCAGCCCTCAGTATGCTTGTTTGATCATGTCACTTTGTGTGAAAGTGTTTTGCTAGCAAAGTACCAGATGTTGGATGGAAAAGATGACACTGAAAAGTCATCAGGGAGTCAGCCATGGTGTCCCCATGGGCTGCTGGGAAGAGGCAGGGATGCAGAAGAGGCCAGGCTTAGAGGGAGAGGTGGTTGCTCCAGGCAGCTTGGGTTTTGCTTGCCTGTGTGTTCAGCAAGCTGTCCTTCATTCAGACAAATGCCTGAATCTGTATGTGGTTTCAAGCATTTATTTCCATGGTCATTGTGCTGTTATTTATTGATCATTCTTCATACTTTTCCTTTCAGAATGCCTCAGTCAGAGAGGCAGAAGTAATGCTGGCATTACAAAACAATTTTAACGATTTGTAAACAGTTGAACAAAAGCGTTTTCAAAGAACTGTAGGGCTCCAAGCTGTTTCAACATCCCTGTGGCAGAACAAACTGAATGACTGACACATTCTTGGAAATCAGGACTGGTCCACAAATGAACTACAGGCAGAAAAATATTTGCAAAATAGTCCCTTTCAGGTTTGTCAATAATTAATTTCAAAAGTGTCTAGTGTATTGCTTTAAACAACTGAACAGAACTGTGAGCTAAACTCCATTAGAACTTTTAAAGGATTTTTTTAAGGATGCCAATAGTTTGGGAGCCTGTCATGTTAATTTAGCAAAAGAACCAGAAGGGATATTTCATGTGACTTGGTCACACAGCATGGGTGTCCTCCAATGGGGCCTTTACCACCACACCAGCTGCACTTTAACCATATCAGTAAAGCAACACTACTCCTTCAGCAGTTACCTACACCACAGGCTCTGCAGCACCACATGGATTTTGCTGCTGGATGCAGGGAAACAGCTCAGTAAAATGCTTTCAGCAAAGAAATGAAACTTTGCCTCTTCATTTCCTTGTTTCCAGAAAATATCCACAGGGCTACTCTCATTTCTTTTGTTAGGAGAAAGAAAGTTTAAGTTTTTGATAAAAAAAAAAATAAAACCTTTTCTTGTACCCCAGGTTCACTCATCCTTTTGAGCATGTTGCTGAGGGAGACAACTCACATGCTTTAATTCAATGTTAACAGGCTTTTCCCTTGAAAATCTGGAAATCCTGCCTACCACCATGTTCCAGCTATCAAAGCACCACCAGGGCTCAGAGTGCTCTCACCAGTTGTGGTCTCACTGTGGTGGGTATGAAATGTGTAAATTTTATGTATCAAGAGTTACAAGTTATTTTATAGCATCATCTGATTGCAAACCTTTCTTGCCTTTTCCCTCTGGAAGGTGATTGTCCTGGTTGTTGGGATGTATATCAAAGGCCACCTCGTCCAGCAGTACTTGCCTTAATTAATGGAATTAGGACTGGTGTGGGGTGAAACAGAACAGGACTGAAGAGGACAGTAGTTTAAATAATTTGTTTTTCTTATAAAATAGAAAAGGTTGAGGGAGCTGCGATCAATAGCATTGCCTATCAGATTTGATTCCTTTGATGTACACAGAGTAGGACTAATCTAGCCAAGGATCAGACAAAGGGTCTTTCCCCAGTAGAACAATAACCCCATTAATTAACACTGCTAATGCCAAGGTTGAGGTATCTCCTGTGAGATACCCAGTTCTATGAATAATCTCATTGTGGTTCTTTTCCCCCACCTCATTACCTTTTAACAGAAGATAATGACATAGGTCATAGATACTTTTGTACAGGATTGCCAGTATGCACCATTAAGCTTGTATAATGGTTGATTTGGTTTTTTATAGATTTGAGTAATTCACATATCTTTTATTTTCCTCATATGAAAGCTCAAGTGGGTATTGGCTGCAGCACAGCAAGAAAAAATATTTCGGTATTACTTAGGAAAATGAATGACATTGCAAAACTCCAGCAATGATACCTGGAATTAAATACTTCCATTTTTCACACTTTTGTCCCTTTTTAGAAAAAACTCTGGGTTTTTTTTATATTGTGGAGAACTGATGAACGAACTCCTCAGCATAAAACCACAAATGTTTTCCATGAAGAGGAGTAAAATCAGATGGTTTTAGGGAAAACAGCTGAAAAAGCCTCTCAGACCAACTTTTTCCTTCCTTCTGATGAGAATCCAGGCCATAAGCCAAAAGTACTGTTTGTTCTCAGGCTAAATATAAGTCTCAAGAGGGTGAGTGCTTTTGGATCCTATAACCACGCACTCCTCTTGGGTAGCCTGGAGCATTTGTGCCTGGGGCTGAGGGCAGGAGATGCGCTGCTCTGGGCACTGCAGTGTCTGCATCACCACAGGAGGAGCAGGCATGCTGGAAAGGCTGGGCCAAGCCCTGTGCTCTCCTTGCTCCTCTCAGCAGAGAGAAAGGCCTCTCAGTGTGTGGAACAAACAAGGTCCTGTGGGCTGAATCCCACTGGCTTGTAAAGAAAGAGGAAACAAGGGGGAGGTGAGGAGCTTTTATAAATGTGCATTTATTTAATTTATCCCATGCACTAACTTTGTCCTTTTTCCCAGTAAACACTTGGGAAGGGATGAGAGAATGCAGCATGAGCTCCTGCCTGGTGATATAATGGCTGGAGCACTTGCTGCTGCCCCTGGCACTTCCTTGGCGTCTACCTGGGCAGCTGAGAGAAGAGGATTGGTTCAGCTATGGCCACGTCCCTTTTGAGAGGGAAAGCCAGGCTGGGAAATGGGAAGTGAAAGGGGAGTGGGGCTGGCAGAGGGAGCTGTGCCTCTGGAGCTGAGGAGCTCACAGCACCACTCCCAGCAGCTCATGTGGGCATTGCCTCCTGTCCCAGCCTTGCAATCCTTTTGTGTCCCTGCTCTGCAATTAGTGCTCAGCACTGACACTGCTTTGGGCCCTGCTCTCCTTTACAACAGCTGCTATTGTGAAGGGACAAGCTCAAGAAAGAGGCTTGGGTTTGTGGATCAGTAAGAGGGTGCCATAACAATCACTGTGTCTTCTTTTCCCTACTGAGCAGCAATGATAAACTTGATTAGCAGGTGAAGGATTTTTTCTGAATAGAGGCAGGGAAGTATTGATACATTTGTACTGCCATTCTTCTGTGAATTATTTTTGTAGCTTTGGTTACCTATGGTCCAGAAGTGTGGTATTCACATGCCCTGTGAATAGAGAGAAGCTGTGAGACAAGCAGAGAAGAAGGAAAACACAATTCTTATCTCACTTGCTGTGCCTGTGTTGTGCTAAAGTAGAATGTGATATGGAGATTGTTTACCCAAAGTGAGGATGTTTTGTTCCCTTGGCCTATCAGGGCCAAGAAGTGTGTGTGTGTTGGACTGTCACAGGCCAGTCACGAGAGAATCAGAGATGAGTGCAGTGTGAGCAGTCGTGAGCAAGAGTGAGTGCAGGGCAGATTCAGTTTAGATACAATGTACATAGTATAGTATAATAAAGTAATTCTTTAGCCTTCTGATGATGGAGTCAGATGCATCATTCTCTCTCCCCTTCATCGGAGTCGCCTTTGATTATCGATACAGAAGGATAAACTAATTAAATGGTTACTGGGAGAAGAATGTCATATCTTCCTTTGCAAGCACCATGAATAGAAGCTGGCTTCTGAAACTGGAGACATTAATGATGTCTCCTTATAAATATGTTTTTGGGAACAGGGAGAGAGGGGAAAAGCACAGAGAGAAAAGAAGCATTTGAGTTAAGCAACACTATTGGCTCTAACCCAGCCGGCTAGAAATTGGTCACTAGGGAGTTCAGGCTTGAAATTAGTAAAATCATTCAAAGATGAAAGTTCTGGATCAGTTCTCAAGCAGTGTAATGGGGGCAAAGACCTAGATAATTTTTAAAATGGAATGCACCAATATATTGAATTGATTGTGCAGCAGAGGAAGAAAACATGTCCCAGCTAACCCTGAAAGCATGTCCAAAGGGATTGGAAAGGCAATTAGGTCATCAATCACATTTCCCTTATTACTAATCCCATGCTTGGGTGCCACAGAGATGTAGGACCCACAGAGGAATCCCTTTCTTCTCCTGATGACAGATGGATAGATAGTGGCAGGATGTATGATGAAGTAAGAAACTGTCCAGTGCTCTGGTGGAGGGATGGTGGGTGCACCCTGTTTGTGTCCTCAGGTTTAACCTCTGAATTTAGAGCTGAACGGGAATTTTTCTATAAGCCTTGTGAGCGGTGCTTCCTTCCTGCCCTCAGCCCATGGGGTAAGGCATGGTCCAGTTCCAAGGTCAGTG
Source organism: Molothrus ater (assembly GCF_012460135.2). NCBI lineage: Eukaryota > Metazoa > Chordata > Aves > Passeriformes > Icteridae > Molothrus > Molothrus ater. The sequence goes on along the minus strand of NC_050479.2, from coordinate 99,504,725 downwards.
TGGGAACCTCCTTCTACCATCAGCAGAGAGAAACATGCATTTTGGGGGGGACTGGGGAAGGGGGGTGTAACTCATCTGACCTATATTACATATTTACTTTGGGCTGAGACAAAGACTGCTCCAAAAATGCATATCCCTTCTTGTTGCCCACACTGGGAATTGAGATGGGTAGTTATATGCCAGAGGAATCCTTTTGTCCTGAGGACAGGGTATGGCAAAGAGAAAAAAGGAGTTTTTCCTCAGAACAGCTGCTCTGATGAATTCCCAGGCAAACAAGCATTTGTTTAAGATGGGAGGAATTAAGTTCTTCGAATCATTGGTTTCCTTGGCTATTCAAAACTTTCATCAGCTCCCACCTCATCAGTCCCTCTCTTTGATGGATGTTGGGCAGAGCTTTACCACCAAGCTTTGTGGAAGGAGAGCTGAGCTAACATGAAAGTAGTTTGTTGTGTGTGAGTCTGCATGTGGTTAGCACAGCAAAACAAGACTTCAAGGCCTGCAGCTTTTCTGAGATATTCTCATTTACATCAAGATGTGCTACCCAATTACTGCAGGGTCCTTTTATGGCACCTTCCTTTTGAGATTGTGGTGGATCTTACACATGTGAACGTGTATGCGTGTGTACGTGATGTGCATGTGTAAGCCTTTGCTGTGGTATGGGAAGAGGAAATGTATTGTTTGCCCATTTAAAGAGAAGAGTCTTTCTTGGGGGTTTTTCCTCATAGGAAGTAATCATGCTTTGTAAGCATATTTCTTGTCATTAGGTATGCTTGAAATGTTTATACTTCACATTCAAAAAGTAAACTACTCTGAATATAATATCAGTTATACAACACCTGCATGACTGCATTATCATTTGAACTGATGTGGAAACTATTTTTAAAATAATCTTTGCTTTCTGGTGCAATAACTTTCTTTCTGAGGTACTTGAGAGATACAAGACTCTGTTCTCACGTTGGGGAGGTTGAAAGTAACTGAAGTGGAAACAAGGAGATTATTTATATCTCAATTACAGTACTGAGACAGAATTATGAATGAAAGCAATCTGGAAGCCTCCAGAGGATATTTCATTGCCTCTTAGTCTCCTTTCTCTTCTGGAACAGCAGTAAAACTGTATTATGAGGAAGATGGCAGGATGTGACCTCAGTCAACCATTAGGTTAGATGTGAATTTGTGAATCAGAGGCACAGACTGGAATTTTGCTCACTTCTGTTTGGAGACAAGGCTGTAAATGTAGAATAAACGCCTGAGTGACACTGTATGGGCCCATATGGTCAATTGTGGGTGACTGTGCTTCTGCCCAGCTGTAGAAGTGTCATCTACCAGAAAGCATTTCCTTATTTTAGTATGTTTCTTCTGTTCTGAGCAATACAGCCTGCTGAGGTAGGAAAGGAGTAACCTGCCTTTATAATCTATCCACATCTGTGAATGAACTCTATCCTGAAGCTGTTGAAGTGCCAGTCATTTCCCCAGAGAAATTACTCTTTCCTCAGAGAAATTACAGCTTTGCTAGCTGACAGCTCCATTCACAGTGTCTGCATGCATTTGAACTGGATCATGGGAGGGTCAGCGTGGTGAAGGGTGGGTGGAAGGGGAGAAAAGCAAAGTTTTCACCCCAGTTCAACTGGTACATTAAAAGAAATGCACAGCCTTGATTTATAGCCACAGTCAGCACTGGTTACAACTATTGTTAGCAGATGAATTACATTCAGCCCCTACAATTTGAAGTTAGAACAAGATCCATTTCTTCATCTGATTTTTGGGTGGAAATAAGGTGGGAAACCATGACAGTCTCCAAGGAGCAGCTCTTTGGGTGAGCATGGCTGAGCCATCCCACCTGGAGTCATCCTACCTGGAGCACACATCAACAGCTCTCAGACTGTGCAGTTATCACCTGTCAGGTAGATGTGGTCTCCTGTGGGAGCTTCACTTTCAGCCACCCTGGGTGGCAGTGGCAGTGTCACACCTTTCCCAGGCCTGGTCCCCAGGATATTTTCCCCTGTGACTGAGGGAGGACTGAGCACCTGTTCTTCTGTCAGAAAGGAGAGAACCCAGGCTCGAAACAGAGTGTCTGTAGAGTTATGAAGCCTGAAGAAAGAAAACCTGGACACCTGCTGAAGTTGGATATTGCTGCTCTTCAGAAGCATGGCTTTGTCTGGTGCCCTTCTAGACCCATGTGGAGGTTCTTCTGCCTGGGGTGAACTTCTCATGTCAGCTTGCCTTCAAAAACCCCCTCCCTCTGCCTTGAATTAGGATTCGTGATGAGAAAACATGTTCCTTTCCTCCAGAGAGATCTTTTCTAAGAAATTATTCTTTTTGTCTTCTTGGTCTGTCTGGCCTTTCTCATGGTTGGCTTGGTCTATGTTCCACCACTTTCATTCTGACAATAAAATGCAGTTATCAGGTTTAAGTTGCATTATGCCTTTACTGGAGTTTTACCCTCCAATCTGGAAGTAAAATCACAAAGCAAATATTGCAGAGAAGGTTACAATAACACTCTGGGGATTTCAGTTTGACACAGACCTATTTCTGCTGCTCATCAAAGATCATCTAATCTCCCAACGTCCACTTATAATCACATTAAATGGATTTCACTGCTTTGATTGCTTTTGAAACAACAGAGCTGTTGTGTAACAATCTGGGTGTGTGGGAACTGACACTTCTTGAGCACTTGTAGCAGGGAGCAGAAGAAGAGAAGGCATCAGAAACTGGCTTGGTGAAGCCTTCTGTGGTGTAACCAGCAGAGCTGCCTGTGGGGAACAATGAGGTACATTGTGAGTGCGGGAAAGCTCAGTGAAATAATGTTTAGCAAAGTATTGTCACTGTCCAAAGGTCTGCTCCCAGCTGCAGGTATTTTTGGGCTGCCAGTCACCCCCTGTGGTGGGGGTGGGTGCAGGTTTGGTCCATGTGTGGGCTGCTCCAGGAGATGGGACTGCAGGGTGCCCTCCCCTGCAAGCCCTGCACTTCCAGGCTGCATCTACCCCCAGGCAGCCTTTCACAGTCAGCCTGCCTGCCTTCCTGAGTGCCCACAGCCACCTGGGGCCACTGACCAGAGAAGGGCCAAGGAGAGAGCAACCACCCTTCAGAGGGGACCCTGGTACTAATGTGGCAGGGCTGATCTGGTCAGGCTGTGACCTGCTGGCTCTCCAGTTCTGCTGATTCCAACTCCTGTAAAAAATGCAGCCTTCCTTTCTGCTTCCCACTGTTAACAGTTGAAGCAAGTTTCTATTTATAACTGTTTTCATGGACTTCCCAAAGGTTTTCTACTTTTGTGGCAAACACAGACTGACAGTGAGTATTAAAGTTATCCTTTTTTTGCTGTCGCTTCTCATCTTTTTTGGTAGAGACATTGTGCAATGCGCCTTTTGGACTAAAGTACACACAGGTGAGGTATTAATCAACCCAGCCTGTTGTCCCTATAATCTATCTACATCTGTGAATGAACTCTATCGTGAAGATGTTGAGGTGCCAGTCATTTTCCCAGAGAAATTACACTCCTGGCTTTGCTAGCTGACAGCTCCATTCACAGTATCTGCATGCATTTGAACTGGACCATGGGGGGGTCAGCCTGGTGAAGGATGGGTGGAAGGGGAGAAAAGAAAAAGAGAATATCTGACAGAATTTTCTGGGTTGGAAAAGACCTTAAAGATCATCTAATTCCAACCCCCTGCCATGGGCAGGGACACCTTCCACCAGAGCAGGTTGCTCAAAGCCCTATCCAGCCTGGCTTTGAGCACTTCCAGGAATGGGGTATCCACAGCCTCTCTGGGCAATCAGTTCTAGTGTCTCATTACCTACACAGAAGAGAATTTCTTCTGATATCTAATCTAAATCTACCCTCTTTTGGTTTCCCTCCGTCCTACCATTACATGCCCCTGTAAAAGTCCCTTTCCATCTCTCTTCTAGGCCCCCTCAGGTACAGAAAGATGCATTAAGGTCGCTCTGGAGTCTTCTTCAGGCTGAACAACCCCAAATTTCTCAGTCTTTCAATCCCAATTCCCAGACAGGTGAACGGCAATCTAGTTCAGTCAGAAAGATCTGCTTTTAAACCCAAATAAAAGTTTACCAGAAATTCATCTGGAACACGTTGGTAGCAGGGGGTTAGGAGCTGACTCCATGGGTTTGTGTATTGGCAGGGTGGAGGAGACACACTCTGCTCCCAGCTCAGCTGCAGCTGGAGCAGTGTCTCCTGCTTTTCTATCAGCCCAGACAGCTGGCCTGCAGCAAACCCTGCATGACATATGCTGAGGTAAGAGAGAGGGAAAGCTTGGATCAAAGCTGTGTTTGAATGTTCTGGTAGGCTCTGATTGTATCTGGTTGTCTGACAAGTCACTTTTACACTCCTTGGGTATGTTTCAGAGGGAAAAGGGAGAGCTGTGCTTTGTCACAGGCGTGTTCAGTGGTAACCTGCCAGCAGTGTGAAGGCTGGTGAGATGAGACAATGTGCTTTGTTAAGGAAAACCCACGTGGCAATGTGCCACAGACTCCTGGAGGCACCCTGCCCCCGGTTACTGTGCCACTGGGGAGGATTGGACCCAGCCTTCCCAAACCCACAAGTGCCCTCTCTCCTGGCATGGCACCTCTGCGGTGCTCCACGCTGCTTTGTGTGAGCCCTGCCCTCCAAACAGGTCACATTTGGGGCTGGCATCACCAGCAGCTCCCCTGAGAGGGTGAACAATGGTGAGAGGGTAAGCAATGGCTGGCAAGCAGCAGCCCTGGTGCAGCCTGGAAACCCTGTTGTTGTCCAAGAGCCTGATATGGCTTCAGGCACTTCCAGCTTGCAGGGGAATCATTTCCTAAGGGAGCAGCAGAGCTTTCCTTCAACACCTGCTGGTGACTGAAATGCATGAATTGGGGCTTTCACAGAGGGGGCAGAGGGTATTTTCCAGGTGATGGTATCTCTTTTCCTCAGCCTGGCACTGTGATGAGGTGAGAGCTGTGGGCAGGTACTCGCACGTGCCCTCAGAGGTCTGAGTCATTGTTCTACAGGTTTTGGTGCCTCTCCAAAACTGGGTCATCTCCCAAGGCTGTGCCTGAGCTCCAGCTCTGGAAACACCAACATGTGTTTGGACCTAGACCAGGCAGGCTGCCTACAGACTCCCAGTTTGGGATAGATGCTGGGGATTGCCACAGAGTCCAGGTCCCCTCTGGTCTCCTAAATGGGACCTCCTGTTCCCTTGCAGGGTTAGAGGGGCTCTTACAGGGGCAGGATCACTTTGGTTGGTTTGCTGGTTTCTGTGATACTTCCTTTTGCAAAGCTGTAGTTTCCCCTTTGTCATGGTTCAGTGGATAGCATTTACAGTTCAACCAATGACAAAAAAAATGTTATTGCACCCAGGTATAAATAACAAAGAGCTTAACTAGGATATGATCAGGCCTGTGACTCTGAATAATGCAAGCTAGAGTGTTATAGATACAGGTTAGAGTGATACACAAGGGAAACTAAAGACAACTAAAGTATCTGACAAAATAAATAAACAGAAGATCTCAGCCAGAATCTAGATAGCACTGCTGAGTCTCAAAGTGTGCCTTTGGTTCCACATGTTTTTTGCTTTTCTACTTTAGCTGCCAATGTGGCATCACCTAGTTCTGGGGGCAGAGGGAAGAAGGAAGTCCCCTCCCTTCCCAGAGGTTAAGCAGTCTGTGCCCCCTCCCTTCCCAGAGGTTTAAACAGCCTGGGCCACAGGAAGATGGCTGCTTCCATCTTCCAGCCCTGCAGGGAACAGTGGCAGAAGCAAGGAGGGGATTTGGGGCAGGACAGGGTGAGGAAGCAGGGCAGCTGCACAGCCCTGTTGTCTGGTGTTAGGAGCACCTCTTGGGGACTGGAGGTGAAGAGGGGAGGGGAGCTAACACCTGCTGGGTCCCTGCTGGGTTTTGTGGAGGGTGTGCGGTGGAGGCAGGGGTGCTCCTCCTCTTGCAAGCAGAGCTGCATGACAATGCACATCTCTAGCACAGCCCTGTTTGCAAGCAGAATCTTACCAACCCCACCAGCCTTGGACCTGCTTGGGTGCCTGGTAAGCAAGCACTGTGGTGTCCTCATCCCAGTGCCTCTCAATGGTTGCTTTTTTTCCCCTTAAACTCTTCTCATCATCCTGTGGTAGGTCATGTCTTGCACATACATGTCATACATGTCTTGCACATCTGTTTCTCCTGGTCACTTCAGGATTTTGTACAATTCATCCCCTCTGCAAAGAATTTTGAGTGGTTGTGGGTGTGCAGATATCTCTTTTTGTCTCTCAGCTAGAGCCTCTGTGGGCAGCAATTCTGTACAGTACAGCACAGATGCAGTCTTTAAAAAATAAACTGGCTACCTGCAGGCAAACAGTTCTGCTGGCATGTAGAAAACATCAGTGAGATCCTCATATACTGCAGGATCATCTGCCTTGCCCTGTTGTAAAGACATGTCCTTGTTTGTGCATGGAGGAGTGCCCTGTACCCTGGTGGTGCCTCACAGCCATGTTTATGAACAGCTCATGTTTATGACCAGCTCTCACTCACGTGAGTGGCATTCCATCAGGAAACAGGAGCAATACTGGGCAATTAAGGTAATCAGCTCACAATGGGTAATGTCACAGCACCATTAAAAAATGTATAAACAGCTCACAGGCTGTAAATATTTTTCACATTGATTAATTTTAATTTGTGTTTCTGAGTCATTATGCAGTAAGAATAGATGAGAATGAGATCACAAGTCAATAAGATCAGGATAAGGAAAATGGAAGAATGTGCAAAATTTTCTCATAATGGATCATAAAAACAAGTCTCATTCTACCATGTAGTGATTAGCATTGGCACATAAAATAAGTATAAGAAGGTGGTCTGTGGCATGACCATGCAATTTGGCAAATGCGGGACAAATTCAGGTTAATCCACACTGTCCACTTTTGAGGAGAGAGACCAGGAAACAGAAAGTGGGAAATGAGGGACCATTAAAACCTAACCCAAATATAATTTGCCTTTAGATAACAGTGCTGGTATCCAATGTGCAAGATGATTTACTCAGTCTTTTACTTTTGGTTTCACAAAGTCTAGGTATAGCTTTAATTTTAAAGGTGGTGGTAGATTGTTAGTATACTGCTCCACCCACAGTGAAAACCACAGTTCAAATGAAATAAACAGAGGTTCAAGATTTGTCTGGATGACTGGTTGATCTTTACAGAAGTGATACAGACCTCAATGTGATGATAATGTGACACAGATATTTATAACGTAACTGTTGTTGCGCTTGTCTCTGTAGCTCTTTCTTTCTCTGATTTAGCCTTTATTAAAATGTCAGGAACTATTTATTAACTGCTGTGAAATTTATACAGTGTTTGGTTTAGAATATTGTTTCTTTAAATTTACCAAAACAGTGTGAAGTTTGGTCAGTACAGCAAGGATGACTGTGTATCTCTCAGCCTCAGCCTGTGGATTTTGATCCATGATGTGTAAAGGAAACACTGTGTTACAGAGCAAATGCAAGTGGTGTTTATTCATTACAGAGTGAGGGGGTGGGGGCTGGAAAATGTGACTGAGTCATAAAATCCCAAGCTTTCCCAAAATTTGGGTGTGTTCAGAAGCAGAGTTTTCATCCCTGTGACTGTACATGAGACAACTAACACAGTCTCCTTTAATTCTGGAGAGACGCTTGAAAAACATCAATATTTTGAACCCAGTTTCTCACAAGGCAAGATGATAAAATCTTTTCATAAACCCTGTCTTTCACAGTCCCTTTCCCTGGGCATTGGGCCTTTTGTTACTGAGGCCCAGGGGGGCAATAATTGCTCCACACCTCTCTTAGCCCTGGATTTGCCAGTGGGGGATTTGTCAGGCTGGGTAATTAAGGCTGCTCTTCACTGCTGAAGTTCACTTCCAGCTCATGCTGCACAAAACACAGCTGGTGCTCTCCCTGAGTGGACAAGCTCTGGCTGGGCATGGTCTTGGACACCCCTGAGGAGTCTCACCCTAAACCCAGCTAAGACCAGCTGGTGGTGCCAAGCTGTTCATCCCTGTGGATGGAGAGGCCCTGGCAGCACCCAGGGCAGGGCTTGGGTCTGCAGCTGCTGCTGGCCCTTGGTTGCACAAAGAGCTGCTTCCCTGTGCCAGGCCAGGGGCTGGGGGTGGTGGATGCCACTTCCCATCTGTGCCTGGCCAAGGAGGATGCTCAGTGCTGTTGCCTCAAATAAGTCATTATTCCAGAGGAGGCTCAGCTAAAGACTTGGAAAACATCCTCCCATTTTGGCAGGACTTGTCTCTATGCTGGGACTTCTCAGCATTATGGGGAAATGAAATGAACACAAACAACACAAACGCTGAACCCTGGCCACTGCCATCCAAACTAAACAGGGCGTGGGCACAGTGATCCCACTTGGCTTTTTCTGCATCCTCCATTCATGGCTGGGAGGGAAGAATTAACCCCACTCCTGCTAAGCTGCCCTGCTCCAGGCAGGAGATGGGTGTGCTGCTGCTGGCATTGCTGCTGGTGTCCCTGCCAGCCACAGGCACAAGGAAGGAGGTGTCCCCTGGGGTTGGGGACATGCTGCCACCGTGCTGTGCGAGGTCCTGATGGTGCTGACTGCACCCTGCGGGGCTGAGCTCTCTGTGCTGCCTCTGAACAGTGGGGAAGCTGCACACTAAATCCTGCTCTGATCCCTTGCTGTGTGCAGTCCTCTTCTCCCTCTGTTTTGGGCTACCTGGAGATGCTGTGGCTCCTGCATGTCCCATCTCTCCCTTCAGCCCTCCCCTGTGTCACTGGCATAGTTGTTTTGTGACAAGAAGGTGCTAACAGGGCCGACAATCTTTTCAGGCAGGTGTGTAACTCTCACAGTGTGTCTGCTGCAGTCATCCCAAGGAGTGACACCTGTCTTTGCTCTGAGTGTGTAGGGTGGCAGATCCAAGCTGTCACCCTAAATCACTTCTCATCTGCAGTCTTCTGGAGCAAGGGCAGGGCAAATTGCTGTTGGATCCCCAAAACGTGCTAAGTTTGTGCATCTACTGTTGGGTTTCCTGATCTCTGACAGTGCAGCCAGGGGAAGAGTTGCAGCTGCTCTGCCAGAGCCTCAGGGTGTCCCAAAAATCCCAGAGGCGTGCACCCAGCCTGCCCAGAGTCCCTTGGACTGAGGTGTCCAGGCTGACCAGAACTATTGCTGATGCTCTCACAGCAGAGAGAAGTATGACTGTGTTCTGTATCCCCCTTTTTATTTTTTGTTTTTGCCAAAGTAGGTTCCTACTCTGAACATAGTGAGTTTAGGAGCTTCATCCACCATTTTTCTAACCTATCTGAGTGATTGAATTCCCACAGGTCCTGATAATGAAAAGCTGATGATAGCAACAGCTCTGTGCATTGATAAGAAAGAGAAATGTGTTTAGGAGCCTAGAAGATTACATAAAAAGACAGGTAATTCTCAGTACCCCAAATAACAAGTTCTAATTTAGGAAAGTGTTTATAGAATACAGCTTGGACGGCAAAGTCCTGGGGGAAGAGGTCCATTTTGTAAGGATTTTCACAGAAGACTGGACAAATGACTAGAGAAGGTATTAAGAGTGCCAATTTGGCATTGCATGTTGATTGATTGATTGATTCTCATTGAATTATTTTTTAAAAAATAATAAATAAATAATATAAATAAATAATAAATACAACAGCTGTTAGATGGGCCATGCTGTCCTTCTCTGAGCTGGCTTCCAGGACAGTTTACAAGATGACCCAAGAGGGAGTTTCTATTTCTGTGCTTTTAATGGCTGCATCAGTGTATGAGCTGAACTAAAGAAATCCATACTGGAAGAGCAACTAGAGTCCTTGGCTTTTAGCCAGCCACCTCTCTGGCTGCCTGCTTCTCTGTTCCCAGAACTTTCCTGAATTTAAGGGTTTCAGGCCCAGGTTGTGTAAGGGGAGCTGTGCCAGGAGCTGGTGTTGAGGAGCTGATGAGGGGACAGGGACCTGCCCACCCAGCACACAGGGCATGACACAGCCATCTGGCAGTGGCCAGGGAGCCCTTGGCTTCCACACCACCAGTGTGGAAGCTGAGTCACACTGCTGAGAGCAAAGGGCCAGCCTGGGCAGATGTCCTGCTTCAGCACACAGCGTGGCTGAGGTTTTAAAAAAGTGAGTGGACCATATGTGAGAAGGAGTACTGGAAAATGCTTGTGCGCAATGGCTTGTTCCAATGAATATTGGAGCTTTTTAGCATCAGGCAAGCATGAGCACTCTGTAGCACCAAACCCAAGATCAGAGTGGATTTAGAGGTCCTGTCTTAGGGTTTATACTTCTATATATATACTGATTAACACCAGTTTTCATGCTGGCTGACTCACAGCTCCTAAGCAATCATGTTGTAGGCTTGTTATTTTTTCCAGTGTTCCTTTACCCATGCCTAGGATGTCCAACCAGTAGTATGAAGTACATTTGGACTCTCAGTATGATGCTTATTGGGGCAGTTTTCTTGCAATTGGCCAATTCTTATGGGCTAGAAAAACAAACTCTGTAAGGATTTAGGCCTTGGTGTTTGGCAGGGTTTTTTACAATGAGGGTCATCAGGCACTGGAACAGGTTGTCCTGAGAAGGGGTGGATGCCCCAACCCTGGAAACATTCCAGGGCTCTGAGCAACCTGTCCAGTGGATGGTGTCCCTGCTTATCGCAGGGGGGCTGGATGAGATGACAAAGTGTCTTCCAAACCAAACTCTTCTGTGATTCCACATCCACTTTCTCATTCATGTCTGTGTTTAGTTTAGTTTAGTTATCCGTGGTGAGTGTGTATCCCACAATGCTTCCATAACCCAGTATTTCTAACACCAACACACACACAAATTAGCAATTGAGCTTCTAAAACTGATGTGAACATACATGTTTTTACAAACTCAGGTTTCACTTGCCTTTGGTTTTGATTCTTAAAAGATATCTGCTTTGAAGCACTTCTGAGCTCCAGGAACTTAATTTTGTTTTAATGAGAGTCCAGATTGTCTTAATTGCATGATACTTGGCACTGCTAAGAAAAACAGTAACAATCATAAGACTTTGCCAGAGGTGTACCAGAACCTGTGGGTTGTTTTTTATGTGTCTTACTCTCCAGCCCAGTTTTCAGGAGTGGCTGACTATTATTACTGCTTTCCAGTTAGTGGACACGAACTTTAGTCATGAGTAACTTTGTTTTCTACATCTGATATGACACACAGTACCTGGAAATTCTGTTTATTTTTTAAGGATAACATGAAAAACTGCTTTGTCATAGCTGACTCATAGCCTCAGTATTTATCATTAGGGTGCTAAGCCCCATCAGCTCATTGAATGCTCACACGTGAGCACGTGTGTTTGTGGGTACACATCACTGCTAGCAGATTTCTCCTTCCCAACCCTTGCTAATTACTCTGTCCATTAGTTCAAAGTCTGAGGGATGGGGGAAGGCAGAAATGATAACTAATCATGGACTGGAAAGCTTGTGCTGTTTGAATTACAATAGTATGTGTCAAGAAACAGGCTAATTTTTGGTGATACTCCATTGGAGCTGGATTCAGTGCCCACTGGACACAATGGACTTGGCTTTATTGACTCCAGCAATACAGGATACAGCTTGTGAAGGCTGGCCCACCTCCAGCTCAGACAAAATGGCCCCATCTTTAATGCCATGAGGTTTTTCTGCAGGGCTGAGTATTTCCAGGCTCTCTTTCCCATTATTCCAGTGTAATTCCCCTTTGCTGGTAAGTCACCAGCACTTCTTTAAAGGAACTGGGGAGAATGATGTCAAGTGGCCCCCCTGGGCTTTGTTGGGAGGGAGAGGCAGTAGAAGGGCTGAGGAAATTGGAAGAGATTGATGATAGTTACATAATTGTGTGGTAGAAGGGAGAATCACCTTTGAAGAAGAGTTAAGTGGGCTCTAAGGTGCCTCCTTTGGGTTATAAAAGGCCTGGAAATGCATTATCACATTTTTATTTTCTCTTCTAGAGGGATGGAACAGAGGCAGAAAGATTTGATGGGACCTGCCCCCTATGGCTGTGGCCAAGAGAGTGCTTATATGTTGATTCTCTTACTGGCTAAGAAAGCAGGTGGTGACAGAAACCTAGCCCAGAAGGTATGATTATTACTCATTTCTGTATGTGTTCTTTAGGCACTAAGTACCTTTTCTTGTGCTGATGCTGTGTAAGATTTTAGTGAGGCTTTATTTATTTTTTCCTGATTTTTTTGTGAATCATTTGACTCAGCTGCAGTTTCTTTAATGCCCTTGGTTTTTTTTTCTAATTCATCCATGAAGAGGTAAATAATTTATATCAGTGTGACTTCTAAAGGAATATTTGTTAATTAATTCAAGCTACCTCTATTATTTGCCTGTACCTGTTGCACTGGTAGTAGCTATCGACACACATAATGGCCCTCTCTGAGCAATTATAGTTTTATTTCCTTCTGACAAAAAACAGCCCAGTTTAATAAGTGTTTTAGCCTCAGCCTCGGTTTTGTTACAAAAGAAGGGTACTCTTAATATGCCTTAGTTGGCATTTGTTGGGGGCCTAGGGAAGGCAAAGCATTTTTGTAGCTGCGACTCTGGATCGTGAGCTGAGCTAGTTGGCCTGTTAATTATGGACAGTAGCATGAATGGGACTGACCCTCAAAACCACTTTGATTTTGCAGATTTGTTAGGTTCACAGATCTGCAAATAAATCTTTCACACACATACAGGTGTGAAATTACTTTTTTGTGTGCTGCTTGGCTGCAGTTACAGGGAAGTTCCGTCCCTCTAAGTGTGAGCAGAATGGAATTGATTTGGCTTTACCCCATCTCTTATTAAATGCATGTAGCCCTGGCACATGGGACTTGCCATATGTAGCTTAAAAGAACATTTTTTCAATGCCTGTGCTTACAAAGGTGGCTATTCCTTCCCATTTCTCAAGTGCTCTTCCTCCCTTCTTCAGTGTAATCTCTCCTCCTGCTGCCTAAGGCTTTTATTATCCTAGGAATATGATCTCAGCCTGAAATCCAAACCAAGATGTAAACAAAAGAGCAAGTGGCAGAGCTGTTGGTTTGGGCGTTGTTTTGTTTTGTTTTTCCTTAGCCTGTGTTGGCTGTTTCGGAGAAGTCACCCTTGTGTTTAGCATCTTGTTTCAATTGCTGAGGTGTTCCATGTCTTTGAAAGGTTACCCTGCACTTGCTTGCTTGCTGTTCCTGATCACCTCCTTTCATTGCTGACACGTACTTGGCTCGTTTTATCAGTGTGATCTGGAGGTGGGGGCAGGAGGAGGAACCGTGGTGCTTTCCTAGCCTGCCATGACAGGTATCAGTGAGTCTCGGGGTCTCTAGCTGGTCAGAGTGACCCCGAGATGCGTTAGAAAGTCTCTTTTCCCAGCCCGGTGGTTGAAGAAGGAGTCAGAGCTCTTAATTTCTTGGTCTCAAGGTTGTTTATTCTTTCTTATTCTTTCTCCTGACCTGCCGAGGTCTGTTCAGCAGGACAGTCTGAGGCATTCTGCCTGCCCCTGGGGAGGTGTTATCTTTTTATACTAAAAACTACGTGTACAATGTTTGCAACTACTTTCCAATACCTATCACCTGTGTTAGACAGTGAGCTTCTACTCTAAACCAATCTAAAAGTGCCAACATCACCCAGAAGATGGAGGTCAAGAAGAAGAAGGAGAAAGGCTGGACATGCCCAGATTCCTCCATCTTACCCCCTGAACCCCCATTCTAAAAACCCCAAAAATCTATTTCTCACCCTGTGATAAATTCAGTATCATTCTACTTAAACTTTCGTGGCTTCTAATTCTTCATATAAGGTTGGTAATTGTTTTTTCCAAGGACTAAATCAAAGGCACAGGGGTCTTGGGCTCTGTGCCAAGGTCTCTGAGCCCCCTGGGCAGGGGTTCGAGCCCTCCAGGGCAGCCAGAGAAATTTCCTGGGTTCCCACAAGTGAGAGCCCACCCAGGGCCTGACAGGGTGAGCCAGGGCTGTGACAGAGGGGAGAACATTCACCAGCTACAGCTCTGCACTGAAGGCACCCTGGCAAGTGACACCGCTGTGGGGAGGAGAGCCTGGGTACACTTGTATGTCCCTGGCCAGCCGTGGGGACAGGGTGCCTCCTGCCAGCCCTGGAAGGGACATGTGCCCCCTGTGCCAGGCTCCTGGCTGTGCTGCCAGCATGAGCACGGTGTCTGGAGCCCCCTGAGTCCCTCTTGCTCCTGTTCTCCCTCTCTCCTCACCTATCCACGGAGCCCAGCCTGGAAGCTGGTGTAATAAATCACTAGGCCAATATTCAAGCTGCAATCCATTTATTAATTAATATGGTAAAGTATGAGCAATGCAGTGCTGGGTACAGTGGGGGAAGTTTCCCCTCCAACTGCACATGGATAGTTGAGGCTTACAGGTATTTATAGGGGTACTCATAAGCTTTCTCAGCAATTTCTATTCCCAATTTTAATTCACAATTCTATACACTATTGTGATTTAGTTTTTCTCAGGATGTGTCCCAGAAAAAAGTATCCCAGCTGGTGGGGTCCAGCTTCCAGGTGTGGGTCCACCTTATAATTGCAAGGACTATAAATCTCATAACAGTGATGTCCAGCTTCCCTTGGTCGAAACTATTAATCCTTGAGTTGATGTTCATCTTCCTTTCTCAAGCTGCTTTTCACTGTTTTGTTAAGGCCTCGAGATTAGCATGCTTCCTTTTTATATATTCTAAAGCTATAGTTTCAAAGATCCTTACTACAAGCAATATTCTAAAATTATACTTCAAAAGGTTATTTATTATTGCAAAACTCTTTAAGGCTTAGCTACAAGCAGAAAGTTCTTGTCAAAAAGCAGCATCTTAAAGCTTTAATTCAAATGCTCCTAAATCAACTTAAGACTTATAAAGGTTAATTGTGAACAAAGGATAGATTCAAAGGCTTTCTTCCATGCTTTGCGTCCTCAGTTATTTATTAGAATTTGTCATTATAACTGTGAAAAATGAATGTATTTTATGATTGACTTTTCACAAATATTAAAATGAATATTATATATGTTGTGTTAGAAAGTAATGCTGTATTAATTCTCTTAAGTACTGTGTTAAATATAGTTTTAGGTTATAAAAAATAACCTAAAACTAAAACATAAATATGTTAAAATAGAAACGATGCTATGTAGGATACTTTTTTTAAAGAAAGGACTCACACTGAGATAGCAGCCACAGGACATCTAAATCTTTCAGAGGAAGAGAATTTATTGCCTCATTATCAGAAGAAACGAACTTCTTCCCACCTGGAAGGCACTGTTAGGATTCAGAGGAAGAAGTTGACGATGACCAGAGAGAATCCTGGGTTTGAATGGAATTTATGCATCATGAATGAGATATATGTATATGCAACAGGCTATTGTTTTTAAGGGTTAATCCTCTATTAACGTGTGTCCTTTTTCGGGCTTGTGCTGCCCAGAAAAAGGTACCCAGACATCCATAACTCTTTGTTCTTATTGTCTCATATTGTCCTAATTCAATTTGTCCAATTTATTATTACTCTAATTGTATTACTATTTTTATAACCATTTTATTACTATTAAACTTTTAAAATTTTAAAAACAAGTGATTGGCATTTTTCACATTACTTTCCCATGGTCGGTCTCCACACATATCACAATCACAAATGCACACGTTGCCTGTATGTACCTGACACGAAACACAGCTTTGTATTTCACACTGGTTGCACCAGCCCTGACCGATACTGGAGTCGCTGTGCTGTGCTTGGGAGCTGCTTGGAGCGAGGGCAAGCCCGGGGCACTGAAATGTTCAGTGTTGCAACACCTCCTGTGTGCTGTGCCGCTTCCAGCTCTCGCACTCCTCCCCGCTGACAAACTCTACAGGAATGCGCCAAGCCAAAGTCTCCGGGTTTCTGATTAAATTTTCCCTTTTATTTTGACTTCTTGAATAAAAGAAGCTAAAGAGATGCACAATTTTCTGGGCTTCTAAATAAGACAATGCGGTTCCGCTGGTGTATCTTCAAAAATCAGCCACGGAATTTTAGGAGAGAGAGCTCCCTTCTCAGAGAGCAGGTACTTGTGTCCTGCACGTACATTAAGAAGAGCAGTAAAATCATTAGCTGCTCCCAAAAGCTTGGCCTAAGAATTTAAAATATGCTGTCCAAGTGGATATGAAGGTTTGAAAGACAACTTATATTGTGGCTCCTAGTGTGGTCTTCTAAGCAGCACAGAAATGCAAACAACGTATGTTATGAAGCTCTTTTGAAAAAGCAAGTGCAATTCATATCCTGTGCTTGTGTTTCTGGTGAGATCTTCCATAATTATTTTGATGTTAGCCTGATCAGTTACTGAGTTTCCATGAATTGCTACTGAGGGGTTTCTTTCTGCCTTACAACTGGCTGATCAGTGATTTAAAGTCAAGTGAAGGCTGGGATTTCAATATCTGCAAGATATGTTGCACTTGGGAATGTTTTCAGCCATCACTTCTAGCCTGCATACTTGTCTTCTGTAACCTGGAATAATGTTTTCTTTCTTCAGTCAACACCATCATTGAAGTAATGATGTTAAATTAGTCATGATCCAGTAACTTACAGCATGGGATGTTTTGCCAGCACAGAATATTGTATATTTTAGATTGTAGGGTAAGGAGTCCACTCACTCACTTTGTTTTTAATTTTAAAAAATAAATAGCACAAGTTGGGATGCTTTCTAAAACTAACAAAAATAGAGGAAGCAAATATGATTTTCAGGGTTCCAGCTCAAAGGGGCAAAGGTCAAAGGCCTGCAATGGATTGAAGTTATTAATTAACAACTACTTAGTGGATTTTTCCTAATTTATGACTTCAAGTATTATTACTCTTTTGGTAAAACATCATAAACATGCCCAGTGAGTAATCATACAGTATGAATTGACAAAAAAAAAGCTTAGAACACAGCAGCTACAAATTAATAGAGTCTCTTCTTGACTGGAGCAGGTTGGAATTTACTCAACAAAGCCCTTTGTTGAAAGAATGACTTCTCAGTTGTTTTAATAAAATAGAGGAATCCCCCTGGGTGCTGGACAGGAGCTGGCTCTGCCAGGGTGTGCTGGCCATGTGTGGAGCAGGGCACAGCTGTAGTGCTGGGGGCTGAAGGGCAGCCCCACAACTGGGCCAGAAATCAGCTGCATCCTTATAAAGGGACACTTTGTGTGGCTCCCTCTGTGTCTGTACTCCAGGTGTGGGTGAGGGCTCTGGTGCCATGCTGAACTGACTGGGACACACTCTGGAGGGCCAAGGAATTGCTGGGCAAGGTGGGGGCCCTCATGGGAGACCCCTAAGACGCTTGTGATGATGGACAATTGTCTGAGCTTTTATTTAAACAGGACTGTGCAATTTGAACAGAGTATTAAACCTCAAAATGACTTTGAGAGCATCTGATTCCCCACTAGTCTGCAGAATTTAATATTTTACCACCCTTTATAACCAGGGCATCATGAATGTTTGTATCCCCTCTAGCAGGAGAGGAAATGGAGAGGGAGAGAGGCAAGTCTGAAAAGTGAGTGTGGAGTCAGTAAGGTGAAAACCAAAGGGCTCGATGAGGCTTTTTCTCTCCCTAGAACCTGGAGAACTTTTCTATGTAGTAACAGTCCATCTTGTTCTGATTCAGCCATATTTCAATAATAAATACAATTTCAGTGTGAGAGGCTGAATCATGCCTGGAAATCAGTGTTAATTGGACAGTGGCCATTTTACTTGTGGGAGGTTTGATCTTGGACAGAATCCCCAAGGGATCAGGATCCTGCAGGAGGTAGATTTTCATATCTGCCTGATTGCCTCTCTGCCTCCCATCATCATGGCTATTTGCAGTCACTAATAACCTCATAACTTGCCTGTAAGGCATTGTCTTTGCCTTATGGATTAGAAGCTGAAGTGCTGTACAGACAAATGACTTGCCCAAGGTCACGCAGGAAATCTCTATGTGAGCCAAGAACTTCAAAACCAGCATTTCTGAATCATGGCTTTAACGTCTCTGCACCAGCTTTAGTTTGGTTAAGGCTGGGTCCCAGTGCATAAGGAAAGAGTGGGAAAAAATCCCAAAAAAAGCACAAAACACACCAAACCCCATGTTCACATTCTTTAGTGAGAAACAGTGCCTCTAACTCAAGCTTTTCTCTTATGCTCTGACCCTTCATATTTCCCCAGCTGTCAATTACTCTGAAGAGCCTTTCCCACTGTGTTCACTCGGTCAATGAGTGAACCTTCAGGGTCACAAAGCTTTCTTGCCCGCTGCCTCTCGGATTTTTCTTTGTTTTCTTTTCCTTTTGGTGGTGTTGGAGGGCAGGCAAGGGAGGGACCTCAGAGGCAGGCAGCCAAGGGTGTGAGCAGCGCCAGGTTACATAAAGGCTGTGCTGACATGGATTCTCGTAACTGCTGCCTAGTCCTGCCCTGCCAGGAACAGCCCATCAGGCGGCACGTTTTGAAAGTCTAATCAGTCCAGACCAATAATCTGTTGACCCACACAGGACTGCAAGAGAAACCCTGCTCATATGTGTGTGTTTTCTGAGGGAACTTATTAATTAAATGTAATAATATTTAATTATCTTGGTAATAGGTGGCTGGGAGCTACAGGAGTCTGATGAAGCACAAGTGAGAGGCTAGGGAGGTTGGTGTGATCACAGTGCAGGAGGGAGGGCACACGCTGAGCTCAGGGAGGGTGTAGGGAGCTGCTCCCAGGAGTGCCTGACCCCAGGGGCAGGATGCTGGTGATCCCTGGTAAGCAGTGCCTCACTCTGCTCACATCTGCTCAGTAAAGTGTATGATTCCCTCTCATTTTTTTAATCTACCTCCTCTTTTGTTTATTGATGGTCTGCAGGGGTGGTGTCTCAGGCATTTTGAAGTGCCCAAGCAAATCCTCTGTGTTGGTTTGAGCTTTAAAGCTATCTGAACAGGCTGGATACACCACTTTCTGACATCCACAGGACTGTAAACTTCATTTTATTTTCAGTAATTGCTTTAAACAGGATGCTCTCCTAAATTTTCTTCATTAAGCCGTTTAGCTAACTGATGAAGCAAACCCTGATATCTCATTTCTGCATTTTTCCTGCCCACTTTGAGTTCATTAATTTATCCATGCCTCCTCCTTGTCAAAATGTCAGAGAAGCAGCTCAAAGCCTAGTACTCTGAAGGTGACTGTTCAAAGGAACACCTTGAGGGACATACTGAAGTTTAGATATATTTTGAAGTCTTCTACCAAAAAAGACATTAGGTTCTGAAAGCCAAAATATAGAAATATTTTGGCGAAAACAAAGTTTGTTCATGGACTTTTTTTGAATTATCGTATTTTTTTTTGTGATTTGCAGTGGTCTATATCTGTGATAGAGTTGCAAATGATTTCCCTGTCTGGGATTCTTTCACAGGCTTTAGCACTGAGCACATCTGTGCACTTTTCCACACTATTCCTCGGTTTTAAGAAATTTGTGCTTTCAACATTTTGGCCATTGCACTTCTATCAGGGTGATGCGAAGAGCAGGTGAATTGTTTGGAAGTGCTCTTGACTCTAGCTTTGCTGGGGCAGGGGCCTTTGCACAGAACCTGAAGTGGGGCTGGAGGGAGCCAGAGGGCAGAGGTGGAGGTGCTCAGTGGGACTCAGAGCCCCTTCCTCTGCTGGGGCAGACCTCACCTGCTGTGTCCCTGGGGGAGAGGAGGCTTCATCTGGGCCTTTTGTGTTGACACAAAGGAGCTTTGCATTGCTTAACTGCCTCATTTGAGGCAATACTTCACCTCATTGGGAATGTCTCCGACGTGACACCGTGATTTGAAGCATCTGTTTTGCCTTTGTGGGCTGCATGCACAGGGATGTTGTCCACTCCTCCTTGGTGTGAAATGGTGTGCAAGCTTGCCAGAATCCAGCCTTCTGCAGACACTAAACACAGTTGCTGCGCAGCACTTGTGGAGAGTATCACAAATCCTAATTTTTGCAGGCTGATGTCAACCAACTCATACCCATAAAACCAGCAAGAATAGATTGTTGTTTTTTAGAATTTTCATTTAATCCATTAAAAAAAAACCCCTAAACATCTGCTGTAATGAAGATTTTGATATTTCTCAGATAATGGGAAGGGTAAATACTTGTGAAGTAGGGATGAATTGTACTCTAAACATCATCTGAAATTTGCTTTTGATGTAGTTTGTTGAAAGGGCTCCATTCATTGGTAGAGCAAATTTCTAGGCTATTTGTGATGACTCAATCCTGAACTAAAAAAAGAGTCAATTGAAGTAACTACACCAAGAGAAAATGTGACTACCCTACTGGGAAATTCTATATTCAGTGCAGAAAGACTTGTTTCATTACTTATTAAAATCAAAAATATTTGATGGTTTACTAATCTCATGCATAGAAGTTAGTGTATATATTGGTTTAGAGAAAGGGTATTTATGGATGTGAAGGGAGTAGGATTGGAAGGTCTTCGAAAGAATTTGCTGAATGGCTCACTACAGGTATGGCTGATATGGCTGATGCACACAGCACACTTTGGTTTCACTATGACTTTAAAATTTTCCATCTTTGACCAAGAAGTGGCCAACATCAGTTTTGGGTTTTTTTCCTGACAAGTCAGCAATTCCACTTCCTCCTTTGCTCTCCACAAGGAGCAAATGCCATAGAATCATAGAATGGTTTGGGTTAAAAGGGCCTTAAAGATCATCTTGTTCCAACCCCCTCTGCTATAGGCAGGGACACCTTCCACTAGACCAGGCTTCTCAAAGCCTCAGCCAGCCTGGCCCTGAGCACTTCCTGGGTGGGGGCATCCATAATTTCTCTGGAAAACCAGTTCCAGGCATGCATAATTTCTCTGGGCAAATCAGTTCTCAGCACCCTCACAGTAAAGAATTTACCGAAACGCTGTCTTTCAATTTAAAATTGTTATTCTCCATCCTATCACTACACCACCTGATAAAGAGTCCTTTCCAGTCTTCTCTTTAGGCCCCCCTTGGGTACCAGAAGTTTGCTATAAGGTCTCCCTGGAACATTCTCTTCCCTAAAAGCTAAATAACCCCAATTCTCTCATATGGAGATATTCCAGCCCTTGCATCCTCTCTGTGACCCTCCTCTGGACCTGTCTTATTCTGGGGACCCCAGAGCTGGATGAAGCACTGCGGGGGGGGGGGGGGGGGTGTCTCATGAGAATGGAATAGAGGGGCAGAGCCACCTGCTTCAACCTGTTGGCCACACTTTTGATGAAGCCCAGGACGTGGTTGACTTTCTAGGCTGCAAGGCTGCATTGGCAGGTCGTGCCTGGATTTATGTTCGCCTGGTGCTGTGCAGCTGGCTGTGGGCTGGTGGGGCTCGGGGGGGTTTGCTGTTCCAGCAGGCACCAATTACCTCCTTAACAAAAAGTTCATCAGTGATTGTCAGGGACATATTTTATGAAAAAACCTTTTGTTAGGATTTTTTTTCTCCTGAGAAGGTGAGAGGCCTCAGAAACGGATGTAAAAAATAATTATCTGCGGCTGTGGAATGCAACAGGTGCATCTTTGATTGGTCTCATGTGTTGTTTTCAATTAATGGCCAATCACAGTCCAGCTGTCTCAGACTGTCTGGTCAGTCACAAGATTTTATTATCATTCCATTTTTCCTCGTATCCCTTGCTAGCCTTCTGATGAAATCCTTTCTTCTATTCTTTTAGTATAGTTATAGTATGTAATTTTCTTTTAATATAATATATATCATAAAATACTAAATCAGCCTTCTGAAACATGGAGTCAAGATTCTCATCTCTTCCCTCATCCTGGGACTCCTGTGAACACCACCACAAGTGATGGTCTGGAGACACTCCAAATTAAGTATTGTGGGTTTGCCCATGACCATACCCTTCAGAAAGAGGTCATAGTTCATGAATTACTGTGTCATACATCTAATGCAGGACAGGGCCTGCCTAGTCACAGGCCTGATGGGGCTGTGTGTGCAGAGATGCCTTGGCTGGCTTTGCAGGAGCTGCTGCTGGCCCTGGAGGCTCTGCTGTTTCAGCAAGGCAGTGGGGGGCTGGTTCACACTCTGGAAGGCTTTCAGATCCCAGCCAGGCAGGAGCCATGTGGATGCCTGGGACTCTCTTGGCTTAGGGGTCTCTTTTGGCTGCTCCAAACCAAGGAGAGACCGAGCTGTTTCTAGAAACAAGAAATACTTTGCACCCACATAAATTGGTTACAGTGTCATCCTTCTTACTTCACCTGGACTACTCCACTTCTGCTGAGTGTGAACAAGTTCTTCTGGCTGCCTCAGTCTGAGACTGGCCAGCTTGCCTGCAGCATGGCTGGTGGGTAGGAGGGTGTACGAGTGACAGGTGTACCCATATGATGCTGTGGTTGTATCTGGCCCCAGGGTGTCTTCTTCTTCTTGGGGCTCCTGGGCCAGCAACTCTGGCTACATGGCCATGCCAGCAAGCACATGGTGGAGATATAAATTATAGAAACAAATTCTAACAGAGCTTTAAATAACTGTGTCGTGCTTCAGGGCATCCAAGTCACAGCTTGAATCTGATTGGATTTACTGCCAGTCACGAGAATTGATTCTGGCAGGAATAATCAATATTGCCTCTTAATTCTCTTGAACGGTGTTGACACATTTGTGCCTAAGAGACACATTCCTGTGTTAAAGCATGGCAATCAAAATAGTTCAGTGCTGGATGAACATACTGAGGGACCTAAATACACAAATCTGTGTGCTTGCTCAACCATGATGAGAATATGATCTGATTTCAGCTCTGGAGTGAAAACACACCCTTCTCAGAGGCAGATGATCGTGTCAGTCCAGGTGGCTCTAGGCAGAGCAGAGGTACTGGGTGTCTGCTTGTGTTACCTAGCACCTGGTGGCAGGGAGAAGCTGTGCTGGTCTCTTATGGCCTGGATACCACTGGGAGAGACGGAGCCCTTTTAAACATGGAGACTCTTATAGCCACACTGCTTAAACCTGCCCTGTCCATGTGTTGTGTGCATGTTGGTCACAAGGAGCTCACTTAAGGTCAGGATTGGAGACTCTTCTGGGCAAGTATGTCCAGCAGTGCCACGGTGAGCACCCCTGAAGAACTGCACCAGTTTGTCTGGAGTCTGTTCTCTCTCCAGGAGTGGCCAGGTGAACAGGCACTGTAGTGGCAGGCAGAGCAAGGCAGGTGTGCATGGTACTGCTCCCCTTGTGAGGGGGTTCACAGCAACTTCCTGAAAGTCACCCAAGAATTTTTGTCATGCACTTGGTCAGGGTTTTTACAATATTATGTGATCATGTGGTTTTACAGTCTTCTCTGCCTTCATGGGGAACTCCCCATGAGTCAAAGTCTTAAACAGCAAATAACCTCCATGAACAATGCAATGTTTCCCACTTCCCTTCTCCCTCATTTTGTGTCCCCGACCCTCAGAGCTGGGTTGGGGACAAGAGCCTCAGCTCCTGGCTCGCGTGGAGGCTGGCCAGGGGCTGCACAAGTGGTTCAGCCAGGCCCAGCATTGCAAATGATGCAGTGCTTTTAGGTGGGCTTTGGGGCAGGTAAAGAGGAAACCTCTGCTTTTAGATATTGCTGCTGCTCTGTGCCATAGGTCTGGGACCTCGCTGTGCTAAGTGATGCACAAACAAATGTCCCAGCTCCTGGCATGCTGTTAGCTAAAAGAATTCTGCCATGAACTCAGGTAGGAATCCAAACAGACACATCTACGTTCTCTGGCTTTGCTAGCAAAGGTTTGCCAAGTCACTTAAGGAAGCGAAGTAGTTTCCAGAGACTCTGCAAAGCTGCTCTGGCAGGTATTTTATTAGACATCTTTGCCAGGAAACTGAAGAAATACCATGATATGGTAAGGACACTTAACTCTCTTCCAGTATCAACATAGTGTGAACAAATAGCCAAGTGACACAGAGCTGTATGAAAAGATACATATCAAATATATGCTTATGTGTAATGGATGATGGATACTTGTCATAACCTTAAGCATAAAACAATATGTTGCTATCTGGACCGGAATTATTGTTATAAAAACTCTTCAACTGCATTTTGAGTATTTTTCATTTCAATGCTGTTGAAAGCCATATTGTAGCCCAAATAGGAATATTTTAAATGATTTAGCTTTACGGATAAGAAAAATATCTGAGTCATAAAATGAAATTCTTGTTATTTTCCCTGTCTCTTCTTCAAGTAAGAGTGGACCCCTTAGTACTGATCAGCATTTTGTCAGTTTATGAGTTTTATATAGCATCAGAGAAGACTTGAAATTCTACTAGAAATTCCTTTTTAAAATAAACAGATTGGTAAATTAAAAGAAAAACAGGGGTGCTGAGCTTTATCTGCTTCAACAATTGATGTTAGTAAGTGGGAACAAAAAGTCACCTGAAATTTCTTGCACTACTTAATTTGCATTACTGGGATTTTTACATTAACCAAATATGCATCTTGTAAGGTGTAACTGAATTCAGTTCATACAAAGAACGTGTTACAATTTTTTTGTTTTGTGACTTTCAAATTTGCTGTCTTCCTGACAGAAGCATATAACTTTTCACATTAAGATAGGCTCTCTGCTCTCTTCATTGTCTGAATAAAAGGCAGAAGCTGACACTTGTGTATTATGATATTTGTACTGATGCACCTTTTGATGCAAAACCATTTTCTTTCCCTACTTAACAGGCAGCTTCCTTTATGTGGTACTGAGAGCTAGACAATGAACCCCAAGTGATTGTAATACTCTCCAGACACTTCAATTATGTCACTTTTTTAGATTTCTGATGTGGAACAGGATCATCCAACCTGCTTGAGCAGCCATCCTCCTCCCTTTCACAACATTTAAACAGTTTTCTTGAAAGGTGAAGTTGTTTCAAATGCTCTAAATGTTGAACCAAGAATGTCTGGATAAATCAAATAGAAGAGATGCCTTATTTATCATGAAACAAATGAAGTTGTGATGGATTCTTGTATCATGAACAAACTGGCTGTCTTCCCATCGTCCTGGAAGTGCCTCAATTTCATAGCATGTACCTCTGGGGCAGAAGGAATTCAGCATGTGAAAGCTGAATGTGTTGAAAGTTCATTTGTGTTTTCAACTTTAAAAAAATGTTTGTGGAAGAGCTGTTGGGCATACTCTGATATGAAGGAATGATGAGCAGTGGCCAAGAATACAAAGGTCCTTTGGCTTTATTGCCTGGGTCTGGCATAATTGTGCACTGGGGCTCTCCAGGAGAGCTGGGATCTGCCTCCAGGCCAGATGCCACTCATTTATTGGAAAGTAAACCTGCCTGTTGCAGAACTGTGGAAATTTGGCATGCTAGCTTGTTGTTTTGAGAAATGGTGGGGCTGCAGGGCAATGACCAGGCTTTCAAAAGCACTGTGTAAAGTTGAAAATCAATGGATCGTCTGGCACTGTGGCACCCAAAGCCTCCAAGAATTGAGATTCAGTCCCAGCTGCACAGTCCCAGCTGTGGGGTGGTGGTCAGGACATGGACATGACTCCTGTTCTCATCAGTCTGGCAGAAAGAGATGGGAGCAGCTGTGCTGTTATACCTCACCAGTACTGGTGGGATATCTAAGGGAGGGTCCTGACAATGAGCAGTACCCAGGCTTGGCCCTCTCCTGCTTCATGTCACTTAACCCAGCTCTTCCACCTCATTGTATGCTCAACTTGTGGAATAGACTGCACAAAGAGCTCTATCTGAATTCATACTGATCATCTTCTAATATGGGCTTATCCTATTGTGTAGAAAGAATAGAGGTTTTTAACTGAAGAAATAGAAAAGAATGTGGTGGTTGCATTTTCAAAGCTATAGGAAATGTAGATGTGGTACTAGGACAAAGAGTGTTGCAACTGGTCATTGTTGGTGGCAAGACTGAATGAGATCCAGCTGGGTTAAAGCTCAACACTGAATGAGATTCAGCTCTGGCTTTTCCACCAAAGCAGGTGCCTTTTGTCCTTGCATGGTGGGCCAACAGGCTGGGAGTGCTGGAGGCTGCTGTTGGCCAGCTCTCTTTAGCACCTTCCTCCTTGAAAGCACCTCTTTTGTTAAGGCACTGGGGAATACAATGAGGAAATGAAGCAGGTAAATATATCTTTACTCATCCTCCTGTTGCTATGAAGGGAATTTGAATGCACTTTTGAAATCTGCATTGACACAATTCCACAGAGTCTGAGGTAACAGGGATCAACTTCTGTTGTGCTAGGATGTGAGTCTTGAGATCAGCATGGCTGTGAGCCATTTGAAGTATTTTACTTGGTACGAGGAGAGATAAATATCAGGGTTGTATGGCAGGTCTAGCTGAATAAGGACTCCAGTTAATCTCTGCTGAGGATTTCCAAAGGGAAGTATTTATCCTTGTGCCAAATGTCTGTACCTGATATGTCTGACCTTGGGTGTTGTGTATTTCTCCTCTAAAACATGAGATTTGAAATGCTGCTGTTCTGATTAACTAGTTTGTTTTTTTTTTTTTTGCCTGAGAAGAGCAGATGTGGGTGTACTTCTGCTCTGTTTCAGTGCACCACAGTGAGAAGTGAAGGCAAGCAAAGCAAGGCCCTGTTAAGGGGTGAGAGAGGGGAGACAAGTGTGGTTCTGCCTGGAGTTCAAATTACAGCTTCTGACCCTGGAGTGGCTTTATTGGGTAGGTCAAGGTGCATGCAATTGGTCTGCCAATCAATACATTTCAAATGCATAAAAAAATGTAAGATAGAACTCTTCCACCTAGAAATTGTTCTTATAAAAGTGTGGACATATACACAGAGAAATAAAAAGCTTTTGGGGGGAAAGTCTGTATCTTCTGGATACCACTGTAAAAACCAGAAGTGATCAGTCTCTTTAATTTTTATTCAAAAAAATAAAAATAAGAAGACTCTGTTTAACAGTGTAACAATGTCTTCAGAAATCTTTAGGTTATGGTCTCAGAGCAGAGGGACCAAATTATTGAAAAATTTAGCTTTGCTAGAAGCAGAGAGTGTGGCTCAGCCAGTGGGCTACTGCAGACCTTATGTTTCACTACAGCAACCTGAAAGGAGGCTGTGGTGGGGCAGAGGTTTGCCTCTTCTCCCAATAACTAATGATAGGATGACAGAGAATGGTCTAAATTTGCACCAGGGGATGTTTAGATTGGATGTTAGGAAACATTTCTTGACGAAGAGGATTGTCAACCACTGGAACAGGCTGCCCAGGGAAGTGGTTGAATCATCACTCCTGGAGGTATTTCAAAGATGTGTAGATGTGGATATGATTTAGTGGTGGATATGATTTAGTGGCGGTGCTGGGCTAATGGTTGGACTTGATGATGTTTAAAGGTCTTTTCCAACCTAAATGATTCTATGATTCTAGTTCTATGCTCTTTCTGAAGGTTTTCAACATTTAAGGAAAAATGAGGAAAGTGTGTGTACATCACAAAGCTGAAAGCAAGGTCCCATGGAAGGGAGCAAGAATATACTGTGGATGTTCTTACAAGACAATTTTGAACTGAGAAACTGTGGTGGATGGAAGGATTCGGTTTTGGAGGAAAAAAACTTCCTTATTCTCTTCTTTCCTGTAATCCAGATCAAAATTTATAATGACCTGAAGGTTCAATCAGACTTATGCTAAAAGCAAACCCAAGTAGTGAGGTGGAAATGCATCATTCTGTGGGGTTTCCTTGTATGTAAAAACAGAAAGTCTGAGTTGATTTTTGGCATGCAAAGCAGAAAGCAGAAACAAGCTGTGAAGGGGCTGAGAGTCATGAGATGGCTGAACACAGGTTTGCTGAAACTCTGTAGTACTGGAAGAATAAAAAGTAGGGGGCTTCACACTCTTCATGGGGTGATCCAAGCAGGCTGTTAAGAGTCTGGATGAAAAGGTTGCAGCAAAATGAGAAATGAAAGGGTGAATGTGTGCACATTAAAGAAAATTTAAAAAAAAACAAAACGTGTTTAGAATGAAAAAGAAAGTAATCCACATACTTTGATTAGAAGTGGAATTTTCTGCCGTTTCCCAGACAATGCTGGCATCATGTGGCCATTTTATTTAGCTTGCCTTGTACTAAAATATTTCTGAAAAATCGTTGCTTTCTCAACATCTTTCTGGTTGGGATTCCTTAAACAAAAAGCTCATGAACACACACAATTTAGTGCTCATGGTGTGACTCCTGTGGATGTCCTGTGCAGGGCTAAGAGTTGGACTCGATGATCCTTCCAACTCAGAATATTCTGTGACTGTGACTGCTAAACTCAGCTGTGTGCCTTGCCTGGATGTCCTGCAACACTATCTCCATTTTCTAGAAGACATGAGGAGTCTTCAATTGGTCATTTGGAGTCTTCTACTTTCTGACCACTGGTCATGTTTTTAAAGTGATCAGTCAGCCTCTTTTAACACACAGAACAGTTTTTAGTTGTGCTTGGCTTTTGAATCTAAATGAGAGGAAGAAATTGCCATGTGCATGGCAGGCTGTGGTGGGAGTGTTTTCCCACTGTGGGGACATTTGTAAGGAGGGGGAACAATGTTAAAAGACAGTAATTCTTCCCAAACAGGAAGAATGTGGGCTGTAAGAGGAGAAATGAAGCTTGTTTTTGAAAGACCAGGAGCAGGAGAGATGATGCAGAGTCCAGGACATACACACACAAGAAAAATGGAGTGAGAACAAGGAGGAAAGAGAGCTGCAGTGATGCTTTTCATGTGCTCTCTGCAAAGGAGCAACATCCTGTTTAAGGATCTTAGAGGAGTCTTCTGTGACTGCTGGGAGAGAAAAACTGAGAAAAATGCAGTTCCAAGTTGAGCTGATTAGTTTAAAAAATCAGGCTATATGGGAGTATTTTTACATCAGTACTACTGGTATTTTTGAAAAATGGAAACCTGAGTAGAATAGCATCTAATACTACTTGAAGTAGAATCCTCTTACACTGACCATTTTCAAAGAACTTTGCAAAGTGCTCCTGAAGCTCAAGTAAATAATGCTTGGGTAGAGTAGCTTTAATCAACGATACTAGCAGCTTATTAACCTGCATCTCAAGTAACCTGGCAGGAACAGAATCTGTTTGGAGGAGTTCCTCTTTGAAATTCTGTACATCCAGATAAAATGGAAAACTTGGCAATAAACATAAACAGTTGGAAAACTATTTCTCCCAATCATGTTTCAGACTGTGTAAGAGATGATGCAGCAATGTTAAATTTAATATGAGACAGAGCAAATGTATAATTGCACACAAGTACAAATGTACAGGGTAGTGGTGCATGTATATATTTCTGTATTTATAAACACTTGTGTGTATATACACATATATGCACAGACAAATTCCTTTTTATGAAGTTTTCTTTTAAAAAAACCTCATACAGGTAAAAAAAAAAATGGAAGTATAAAATGTAAAACGAATGATAGAGCTGTTCAACCTTGTAAAACAAGTCTTGGTCACAAATAAGTGCATTGTGTTTGGATGCCTGATAGCAGCAAGTGGAAAGTCAGTTACTAGGAAACATGTGCCTCACTCCAAAGTACGCAGTGCTTGCTCTATAAATGCAGACATTTGTTTAAATAAATATTGACTATAATTATGGCACTGTCTTAACGGCTTTTAGCAACTTTTTACTATGTGTTTAGGTGACATGAAATCTTTAATCTGAATTGATTGAGATTTAATGTTTAATCTTGTTCAGATTTGTTGCTCTTTGTTAAGATGTTTAGCTTGGCTTCTGACAAAATTTCAGCAGGGAGTAGGATACAAAATTCCATAATTCATGATAATAGAGTTACTTGGGCATCTGCCTTGTGTAGTAGAAAACAGATAGTTAAATGTTTTTGCATCTAGGTGACGATTCAAAGCAGATCACTAAATTTCTTCTCCTTTATCATTTGGAATATAAGTGCAGTTTCCTGGGAAAGCTTTCTTTATCTATAGTAGACTCAGGAAAATCAGACTAATTGAATTCAGTACTGCAGATCCATGAATGCAGGCTCTGCCTTTCTATGGTAGGTACTTTTCTGCAGCTTCTATCCAAAAGGGAAGACACTTTTATTTCTTTGGCTATATATGGTTAAATGTAAGGAGTAATACATGCACATACCTGTTCTGTGTGAGGTTTGCTAGACCATTTGTTCATAAAGGCTGCTTTTTCAGCTCTTGTTCTTGGAAGTTTTGATAAAAAGACAGTAAAGATGTGTGCTGTTTTATGTGCTCTTTCAGTGCAATTTTAATCAGGAGACTGTCTGCATTGTTAAAAGTTGTTGGGCTGGATACAAATTGAACTCACCAGTATGTAGAGGTGTTACTGTCAGGAGTATGACTTACTGGAAGCTATTAAATACATTTTCCTGAGTGTATAAATGGCTGAAAAAGGAAAATGAGAAAATAAGTGTGGCTGGGGAGAAGAGAACAGGTTCTTCTGCTTAAATGTGGAGCTAGGGAAAAGGTGAGCTTTTTGGTAGATTGTGCTTCCTCTGATTGTAGCTTTGCCTTCTCAGCTCTCCTGGTTTGAAGAATTAGAAATTCATTCCTTAATGTTTTAGAGGCTTTTGCATAGCTCTATGGGTGAAAGTGGGATGCATCATTTGCAATGACCTTAATCATTTTGGGTCACAATATTCCAGATGTCTGTGTAGCTTTACCAGAGCCATAGAGTTGCAGCATGTACCCTGGCACGTAGAAGTGAAGCGCATCTTTACAAGGCAAACAGGCTTACGCCTCTTTCTGCCATAGAATGAAACTTCCTTTAATTGTGAAAGAAAAATAGTGAGCTGGTTGAGGGTTTTTCTAAACTGTCACTTCCCTGTTTCACTCTGGTTTCTCAGTGGGGGCGGAGCAAGTAGCAGTTACGATACCATCAGACGTGATAGCAAGGCATGCTTTATGTTCTCCAGAATATTGTCTATGAGTATGCCTTGCAAGAAGGACTGACACATCACATGCAATGTAAAAGCACGTGCCAGAAATGGACAGTATTAAAATGTTTGTTGTTGCTGATTTCAAATCTAAATCTATTTTCAGGAAAAGAAAAAAACATGCTAAGTTTTTTTTTTTTTTTCCCTTTTCAAGGGGAGGATGGAGGAGACCTTCTTAGCTTATTCAGATCATGGTTTCCTACCTAGTTTGTTAAAGATTTAAAGCCTTAGGGAGTGTGCCTCCAAGTATCTTTGGTGACAGAACTCAATAGGGAGGTTTCAGCCCTAATTTGTGAATGAGAAACATCACTAGAAGTAGAGTACACACTGAGTAATCAGCTCAAATGCCCCATGGAAAATTTGACTGAACTGGAAATGATGTCAGATTCCCCCATGAACTAAACTACTCTTTCCTTAAACTTCTAAAGAGGTCAGCACCCTGGCAAAGGTAGGAGAGTGAAGTTGCTCTTGGGACAAAGAAAATAAAACCAAAAATCCCCAAGCCCAGACAAATCAAGATTTGTAAGACTGTATTGCTGCAGGAATTGGGGGCTTTACTTTTTGGGGAAGAGTGGATGAAGTGGTAGAAATTCAAGATCAAAGAATTCTTTGAGGATAACTTTGTGGCTACTACATTCTGGCTGAATACCCCAACTTTCCTGGGCTGTATCTGTTGTTACCCTGTTTGAGGACAGGCAGGGAGGAAGGTGGTGCTCAGTTAAGAATGTAATGAGAATTTAACAGCCCTGATTCAATACACGTGAGGTTCATCAGGAAGGAGGATTGCACTTGACTCAGGTTGGCACTATGCTGGTAGAATGCTGCCTGCTCAGAGACAATGAATAGTGAGATACTCCCTCAGCTCTGGAATGTGGGAAGGAAAGGGGTATTGAGGGAACTGTGTGACCTTAAGCAGCCATTTAGACAAGCTCTAGATTTTAGATCTCATCTGGAAGGTAGAGACTGACAGAAACATGATGCCTGTCCATTTGTTGCACTGCTCTGGTATCGGAATTCAGGACATCCCTCTGGCTGTCCTGGATTGCCAAAATCCCTGCCAGGGTGCTCAGAGACCCTGGCACAGAGCCCAAGACACCTCTGATTTTGATTATGACCCATGGAAAAAATTAACAACCTTATATGAGGAATTACAAGCCATGAAAGTTTAAGTAGAATAATAATTAGTTTGTCACAGGGTGAAAAATAGATGATTTGGGGTTTTTAGAATGGGGGTTCAGGGGGCAAGATGGAGGAATCTGGGCGTGTCCAGCCTTTCTCCTTCATCTTGGCCTCCATCTTCTGCTGTTATGTTGGCACTTTTAGATTGGTTTAGAGTAGAAGCTCACTGTCTGACATAGGTGATAGGTATTGGGGAGTAATTGTAAGCATTGTACACGTAGTTTTCATATAAAAAGTTAACACCACCCTGAGGCCGTCAGCGTGTCTCTGTCTGTCCTGCTGAACAGACCTCGGCAGGCCAGAGAAAAGAATTTTATAGGTAAGAAACAATAAACAACCTTGAGACTGAGACCAGAAGAGTTCTTCTGGTTTCAGTCTCAAGGTTGTTTATTGTTCTGACTCCTTCTTCGACCGCTAGGCTGGGAAAAGAGACTTTCTAACACATCTCAGGGTCACTCTGACCAGTGAGAGACCCGAGACTCTGGAGCAGAAGAGCAGGCAGGTATGAGGGCTTGGGCCAGCTACTTTCTGGTAGCCCTTCTGGCTGCCTTGCTACAGGTGGATTTGGTCTGTGGGACTGGAGACTGATGGAAAAGCTTGCAGGGCTGCTCTGTAAAATGCAAAATATGTACCAACATGAGGGAAAGACTGTGGGAACTACTCCTCAGTGGTGAGGCTTGGGAATAAGTGAAAACAGGTAATACCACAAAGGGTAGCAGGTGTCTCATGGATCCTGGCTGTGGACTGACTCAGTGCTGTTGGAAAGCATTGGAGGGAGAGTTTAGTATTAAAAAAACCCACCCTGGTTTTCTGGTAGAGGTACACAGGATTTTTTCTGCTTAATAAATCCTTTCTCTTTTCCCTTCTCTAGCTCTGTTTCTACCTCATTCCCACCTTACAATATATTTAATATTTTTAAACTTTTCCTTTGTGTCCTTGCCATGGCATGTGCTCTTTTGAGCAAGACATTGTGAGCTTTGTAGGCATTGTTGCTTGTTCCGCACACAATTGCTCTGCTGCAGTGAGGTTTGTGAAACTGAATTTGTTTGCTGCTGCTGTTCTCTTTCCCCAAATATTTTTCATAAGATATATCAAGGCTGTCATGAGATTTTTAAATTTAAGAGGTGGAGTGGGTAATGAAAGATGTGAAACATGGAGCTCTTTTAACATCCCCCAAAGAAATCTGGATATTTTTTGTCTCTAACATTTTTCCTTGGTATGCTTGAGCTGTCTGTAATTTATAATCAATTCAACCCTTCCAACATTTTTAATGAGAAAAATACCCCTAATCAATAGCAATAACTTCAATATAGTGTATCTTACCCTGGTAATAAAAATATTCAACAATATTTTAATCTAGTATCATGGAATACTCTCGGGTAATTTTTAAATGAACATAAAGGCTGAATGCTGGAAGATGCTCCATGAAAACAAATTGTATTATTAATCAAACCAACACACAGAATTCCTCACATGGTGATTTTAAAATGCCCAAGACAGTCTTTAATTGAAATGTTACAGAAAATAATGGAACGAGAAACTGTGTACTTGATGTTTAATTAACTTACAATGTATGTTCAGAAGCTTGTTAGATGGATCAAAATGTAACTATAGGATGTAAGAGTGTGTTGGCAACATAAGTCCATTTATGGGTTGTCCAATAATAAATTTCAACTTAGATTAATAAGTACCTTCTTAATTAAACAGTCTTCTCTTGTTGCATGCTGAAATGGCTGGTGCTAAGTGCCATTTCCATTCATTGTCTCCCATTAAATTCAGCACTTGCTCTTCCTTATGCTCTTCCTTATTATCTGTCACACAAAGGAATCAGGTTTTAACAATGATTTTTCTCTCAGCACCTGTCATGTAGTTGATTTTTTTTTTTTTTTTGCATTATCTTATCTAAATCCAGGCTGTATTTTAGCCTTCTGTGGCTGTGAAAAGGGTGCCTACTCCCTGGAGGCAGGCACCAGAATGGCCTTGTCTCCTTTCTGGTTTTGCTCTGTGTCCTTTTCAAAAAAGCTAAAGGAGGACATCCAGACTTTGTCAAAAGGTGCAGCTTGTGGTCCTGCAGTAGTGATGGATAGTGAATGACTGGAGAGGAATACAAGGACAGGAAAAACTTATGCTGATGCATTCCTGTTATGTTCTGTCTGAATCACACTGCTGTGACTTTGTTCAAGCTGTGAACAAAGATCTCCCCTCTACTGAAAGCTACTTCCATAACTGGTCAGTGCTTGGGCCTTCATGGCTTTTTGCACCTGTGCCCCTGTCTTCCTGGGTTAGCAGATGTGCACTCCCCTTCTACCATCACAGCAGCTCCAACTCTGCAGAGGCTCAGCTCTGCCCTGACATTGCTGTTTTGGGTTTGTCCTCAGTACTCTAGCACTGGCTGGTGAAGCCCCTGGCTATGTCTCGTGTGGTGGGGCCACAGGCTAAGTCAAATAGAAGGAGTTTCTCTGCACCTGACAAAAGGCTCTTCCCTCTTTTTTAACTTTATAGCAAGTTGTGTGGGATGGATTATAGTACAGGGCTGGCACCCCTCATTACCAAAATAAGATAGCATGGCCTGGGTTAGAAGGGACCTTAAAGTCCATCTCGTTCCAACCTCCCCTGCCATGGGCAGGGACACCTTCCACTGGACCAGGTCTTCAAACCCCCATCCAACCTGCCATTGGACACTTGTAGCGATGGGGGCTCTACAACTTCTCTGAGTAACCTGTTCCAGTGTCACACCACCCTCATTGTATAGAATTTCTTCCTCAACTCTAATCTAAACCCACTGTGTTTCAGTTTAAAGCCACTGTCCTGTCACTGCATGCCCTTGTAAGCAGCTCCTCTCCAGGTGTCTTGTGCATCCCCTCAGGTACTGAAAGGCTGACAATTAGGTCACCTCAGAGCACAAGGTGGGCTTCAGCAGGGGACAAGGGGTAACAGTTTTAAACAAAGGAGGTTGATTTGGAATAGATGTAAGGAAGGAGTCTTTAAAATGAGGGTGATAAACCACTGGAATGGGTTGCTCAGAGAGGTGGTAGATGCTGTTCCTGGAAACAAGGTTGGACAGGGCTCTGAGCACCCTGATCTGGTTGAAAAAGTTCCTGCTTCTTACTTCAGGTGGATTGGATTAGATAGTCTTTAAAGGCTCTTTTCAACTCAAACTATTCTATGATGCACCACAAAAAAGCAAGGGAGGATGGTGAGCAACAATCTTGCTCCTATTCAAGTACCATTTGATATCTGAGGCAAATGTTTAGGACCACTTCTCTGCCGCTTTATTCTAGCAAGGCTCCTCTCTAAAAGTGTCTTACCTACACTCACCTAGAGAATTCAGGGCTGTCCCACAATCCCTACTATGGGCTGCCATGGGGGATGACAGGATACCTGTGGAGTTTGCTGGGCTAGGGGAAGGGAGGTGCCCTCAGGACACAGGGTAGGTCAGCACATGGGTGGGATGATAACAGTGAGGGCAAGCAAAGGTTTTCCTCTTGCTCAGATCTCAGCCACCTGACCCAGGTGTATATCAGTGTTATCTTACAATATCCAGAGCTGCTTCTGCTTTGTATCTTCTACCAGTCATTAAGCCCTGTTTTTAATGGGAAGGGTTCTGTCTCTGTTGGTAAAAAGGTACCAAGTGAGCTGAGTGTGGCCTCTAGTGGTCTGTTAATATCAGATACTGAGAGTCAGGGCTTTCTGGGCTGGTGATCTGCTGCTTTCTGTGTGCTTTGTGTTAATTAGGCTCTGCAAATCTGTGAAAGAAAAGAAAATGACCACCAGAGAGTTGGAATAAAGAGGTTATTTGCTATCATGCACCTGCTCAGGTGAGGTCAAGCAGCACTGAGGGCATCAGTACTGCACTAAGAGCTGCCACTATGAGATGTGCTGACTTCTTAAACTGGTGCCACAAGTGGACCTCACTGCCAGCGCTTTGGTACTTTTCAATATACAGTAGAAGCTTTCAGTAACCTAAAAGCTGTAGTAGATGAAAACGTTTAGACAAGGACAAAGTAAATATTAGACCACAGTAGTTGTAATTTATTAATGTTTACTTCTCTAAGTTGCCAAGCTCTATTGTAGGCCCTCTGAAGTTTCTTAGCAGCAGACATCTGGTTTGGGTGTCAGAGGATGTAGTTTCAAAATCTCCAGCCCATCTCACTTGGTCTGCATGTTCTACTGTCCTCTGCAAGAGAATTGCAGAAGCAAAACTGCTCACTCTGAGTGTATTAGGAATGAAAGGAAGGCCTAGCCCAACAGGATTCATTCCCTGAAGGACAGATTTAAATGATAAGCAATAACCATGTTACCAATCAGCTTATTTGTTTATCTGCTATCTTTTATTTTAATCCCAAGCAGTATAAGCATCTAGCAGATAAGTCAAATCAAGTGGCATTTATGTTTTGCTTTCAGTTTCTGGGGGCTTTGTGCTTGGGGAATATGTTTCCCACCTTTCATAGCATCCTGCAACAGATGTGCTCTTTGCACCTGTGCTTGCCTGCAACTTTGAGGTCTTGACATTGAAGAAAGTTATTCCTAGTGCTTGTTAAGTACAAAACATTCTTTGCAGTAAGAAACTTTCACAATTCTGTACTTCTGATCTGTGGTGCTGACTCACAAACATGAGCAAACTGTGCTGGTGAAAAGTGAGCCTTCCCTGGACATCCACCATGCCCCTGACTCAGATGTTATTCCCCTCTGAGGTATCTGGCCCTGCTTCAGCTGTGACTCAACTGTTTGTGGCACTGAACAGCACAAATAACAGCCTGGCCTGCTGAGGAAAGCTGAAACTGGCACTGATTGTATATAAATATGCTGCAGCTAGGCAGCTACTTTGTGAGAAGCTGAGTCATGCCTGCAGCTGGCCCAGAAAAGTCTGAGGTAATTGGGAATCAGGCATGCTGCAACTCACGCTCCTCCTTTCTCCAACCACAGCCCTGTGTCATTTCAGTCCCTCAGCAGCCAGGGAGAGCCTTCCTCACCCTGCAGGAGACAGAAACCTGGGAAACAAAAAAGAGCTTAATTCTCCTTCTGTCTGCTGCAACTTGACCTGCTTGCAATGGTCTCTGTCCTGTGATTTGTGCTGAGCAACACATGCCTGCTAGATGGAAGCATCATGAGGGTACATTTGAGTTTTCAGAAGCATGTAACAGAGAACCCATAACAATGTTTCTAAAAACTAGCTCCAGTATCTGTCTATCAAGGCTTTCTAACAGTGTCCATTGACTTTTTTCTTCATATACAAAAGGTTTGATTTTTTTAAAATCGCTTTTTGTACTTGTCTAATAGGGACATGGATGCTCTCACTAGTGAGGTTAGGCACCCTTGCAGAAAGGTATACTATTTCAGAGCATCCTCACATCATCTTTTGCCTTTATTGTTTCTTCTTCCTGTTTGAGGACACAGTAAAGGCTTCAACAGCTGCTTTCTCTTTAAATCTGCCTCAGATTTCTCTTAGAATCTGCCTCATCTCTGCTTTTTAAAACCATGCCAAGAAGAAGAACTTTTTGGGGTTTGCCTGAAAAATACAGTAGAAACCATCTTAATGTTAACATCTCCAGACTGTTATTTTTCTTTCTCTGTAATGAGACTGGGAAATGGTGATGTCTCAGATAACCCTGAAAAGATACGGCTGGCAAAAGCTGGCTTGGGTGAAATTGCTAAACTATATTTTAGCCACAAAAATCTTCCCTAACTGATTCCTACAGAGCTTAGGAGGTTAACCATGAAGAATCATGTTTTCTTTATATGTGTAAACAGCATTTGGAATAAAAAAAGTATTCAAATGGCTGACTAAAAAGTGTCAGTAACTGGCAAACTGGAAAAACTGCCTCCCTGTCTAGCCTTCCTGATGGAGCTGCTTTTCCTGGTGAATAGGTTCTGCTCTCACCACCTTCTGTGAGCAAATGCATGCTCCGGACAGGCAGAGTGGAGTCA
Source organism: Molothrus ater (assembly GCF_012460135.2). Lineage (NCBI taxonomy): Eukaryota > Metazoa > Chordata > Aves > Passeriformes > Icteridae > Molothrus > Molothrus ater. Next base: position 99,466,892 of record NC_050479.2, on the reverse strand, counting down.
GCTTTATCCTGCATGTGCAGGATGACACTGATCAGTCTGGGGCTGGGAAAAGGATCTGGGAAAGAGGATACAAGACAGGAAAGCAGACCCTTGTTTGAGCAGTGTTTTCTAGCCTATCTGTTCCTCACAGGCATAAACTTAATATACAACTTATTTTATAGCAAGAAGCTATAGTACCTTTGAAGTACTTTAACTGAAGAAAGTTTTGTTATGTTTGCCTTTTCTCTGCTAGCTCAGATCTTGGTTGTTCTCATCTGGTATTCTAATTTCTATATGAGTGGATGCTTCAGGGAAAGGCAAACAAATAAAATGAACACCTTAAAATGTAGTACAAGTGTATAAAGTGTGGAGAGCTATGTGTGAGAAATGCTTCCTTGTCTGCAAGGGTGATCTGCCTGTGCAGTGAAGCATGAAATTTGGTTATCATCTTATTCCAAACTTTATTGTAGGTTGTGTAGCTGGAAGCATTATTAATGTAAATAAAATGATTCAGCCTTTCCTAGGTAACATAGTACTCTTTAATTTTCAGAGGGAGAGAGTCCTGCAGATTGGTTCTGTACATCCAAGCAGGCAATTGTTTTTTGCCCCACTACTTGCTTTCACAGTAGCTGTGGGATAAGGGACTCACAGAAGGTCTTCATGTTCTGACCCAGTGCATGTAAAACTGAATGCTTTCAAAGACAATGTGGTGGTTTTGTTGTTGTTGTTGTTGTTGTTGTTGTATGCTGGTCTCTTTAAAAACAGAATCCCTTGTGTGTCTGGCCCGAAGCATCCCTTTTATCGTGGCAGATCAGAAACACATGGTGTGACAGAATATTTGGCAAATGCCTCAAGTCCAGGCTAGTCTGTCCCCTGGGCTGGCTCTGCTGAGTGCCAGGGGGAATGAGCAGGATCAGAGCTGCAGCCGAGCCTGCAGATGGCAGCAGAAGAGCACCGAAGGCAGAGCCCTGTCCGCGGCGCAGCAGCATCCCCAGCCCTGCCTCAAATGGAGAATTTCAGGCATTCTCCACTGAATCTTTCTGCCAGGTTGAAGAGTGAGGGCAGTGAATACAGATATTCAAACCGTGTGCGAAGGTGCTGGAGTTCAATGCTTTGCTGACAAAAAATAACACTTTGGAAGAAAGTGAACTGTAAAGAGACAAAAATCCTTAAACACAAAGAGCATACTAATAATGTATTATAGGGTGATATCCTCTCAGTGTGTCCTGTTACTGTCCTCGGTAAATACTGACAAAGGAAGGTGTTGTTTCCCATCATGGGGCTCTTAACTGTGGTTCTGATGAATGCTCTTGTTCCCAGACTGAGCTCAGGGATGCCTTTGGCAAAGAGAAACAGGGTACCAATACAGACTGGCAGAGACCTACTTCCAGAGTTGCTCTAACTTCATATTTAACAATTTCTCCCTTGAGACATGAGCTCAGAAGCCCTCAGACAGAAAAAGAAGTGATGTAACATCATGAATAGTTCTTTGTCTGTTGAGTAGAGCAGCAGCTGTTGCTGCTGCAGCTGAAGGTGAATTGCAAAAGCTGTAGGACTCTCAATACACCTTGTCCTAACTGCTGTTCTCCTGTATGTATTACAAGGTGGGAGGCAGGCTTCAGCTCTGAATTTCCATCACTTCCAGGGTGATCCTTATTCTGGGAAATCTTCAGCCAGCTGCTGAAACTAGCTATGAGCCTGTTTTGCATGGTTAGCTTATGTGCCAGGACATAGCTCTGGGTGTCTGTTATGATTATTTATTATTGTGGGTGAATGTAGTCATTCTAGCAGGCTGAAGAGGCCATTTACTGTATATAATAATGGCTGATTTTATTTGTTGGTATGTTTTACTGTTATTAAAAGCCCTCCCAGCAATGGATCTAGTGTTCTGGTATCAATCAAAATAAGACTGCTATGAGAAAAGGTTATTGCCCATGCAACACAGCTCTTCTTCAGCAGTATTTTTATTAGGTATTTTTATACACATGCAGGTGGTAGTACATAACCTCTGGAAAAATGTGCAATTAAACAGAGTACTTGCACTCCTTTCAGAAATCATGACAATATGCCAATTTTTTCTGCAGTCATGTTTCTGGTAGTGGTTTCTCACAATCACCATAATAATTGAAAAAAAGGGCAGTGTTCTGTATAATGGAGTTTATTGGGCATATTGAGCAGTAGCACACAGCTCAGTGAACCTGTGTGTAGCCAAATAACTCTAAGGTGTGGATGTAGTACTTGCTGCTTTGAAAATGAGCTAAAAATGGACCCTTATGCTTTTAGCATAAGGGTCAGCCAGCAGGATGGGTGCTTTGTTTCATGTTTATCACCTGCCCTGTTAACCTCTAAAGCACCAGACAGGCAGCTGAAAGGGTATATTCCCCCCCTATATTTGCTTAAATAACAAAAAGATTAATCTGGTTCCTAATATTTTGCAGCACTGTCAAGTCAAAATAGTCAAGTACTTCTAGCCAAATGAAATATGGTGAGTCTCAGTAGAGCCATTGTTTTGCTGGTTTCCTGATCCAAATTGGTTTGATACTTAAGGCCCACACAGTATCAGTGCGTAGGAGCAAACAGAGTGGATCTCAACACAAAAATTTACCTGTGCTATGAGAAATGTAGGGTTTAAACACGTAGGTTTTGCTTGGATAGAGGGTGGAAAAAAGAACTGCCTCAGAATAGCACCTGTTGCATAAAGGATATCAGCAGATGTCACCTGAAGTCTTCGATGGTTGATCTTGATCTGTGTTGCTTAAAATACTTATGATTTTGAGAGAATGACATCTGCAGTGGTGACAGCACTTCTTGGCACAAGAAATATCTGGATTTGAATTTTACTTCTGATAAAGGATTCCAAAATTTTGTGCTTAGGGTAGCAGAAAGGACAGAAAGCAGGTCCCGCTGTACATTAGCTGGAAGTTAGGCACTTCTTTTCCAAGTTGATCCAGTCACAAGGATCCATACATCCAGAGATGCTTGGCTGTGTTTTGTGTTCAGTAGCTGTTCCAAGCACTGGACCACCCTAGGCTATGCAAATTAAATCACACTGAGACCATTGCTTTGTCACAAAAAATCTTAAGGTTTTAATTCTTTGAGCTCAGCTTTTTGCCTCTGTTAAAAGTGGCATCCCCACCAGCTGGGGAGGAGTGGCGAGTGGCTGACTTGCCACGGATTGAATGGAGTATTAAGTGAGTGACCTTTGCAAGATTGTTTTTGGAAATATTTCTGAAGTAATACTCCCATTTTTGTTCTTCTATTTTTAGACTCTGGCCTTGAAATACGCTCCTTGAATGCTCTCAGAAGCTTAGCTAGTTTTCATGTTGAAGCTCATGAAAACTGGGCTCTGCCCAAGTGCTCAGTTATGATTATTCACTGTTGTGGGTGAGTGTAATCATTGTAGCAGTGAGAGCTGTGTGCCTGTGTTGCTCATGTGCTGCAGCACCTTGACTTGAGCTACTTCTAATCCAAAATCTGTTTTCCATGTCAGCTTGGCTTGAGACAACAAGCTGATATGGCACCTTGCAGAGATGTCAGTGTGTCACGGTATATAACAATGATGATGTCTGTCCCTGTAGCCTGGCATACAATGCAAGAACTCTTGTCTTAGGTGGGATTTTGCTTGTGAGTGTGTCTGTAAATTCAGGCACTATTGACTGGAAAAAGCAATACTGGCAATTTCTAACAAAGTACAAATTGCTAGCAGAGGTTGGACCTGAGGCAAGGAGCATTGCAGTTACTGTCAATTAAGTTTTTAAAACAATGGGACTTCCCTGAGTATTCACTATTTCCAGAAGGCCCCAAGGGTGAGTACTTTGTTCTACCTCTCCCTGCACAGCATCTTTGTACAGGACCACTGTAGGGGTGGAGGTTACTAAAGGTGGAGAAGGACCTTGAGATTGTATGGGCTGTCTTGTGAAGACAGAATCAACCCTCTGATCCAGAGAAGTGTGTTTTAGATGAAGACAGCGATACAATAGGTGCAGAGATGAATGGAAATGAAATTCACAGTATTTACAGTGGTTTGCCACCAAAATGGGAGAACTAAGTAAGCCTGGAAAGTGTGTCCTGGAGCCTATACTGCTGAAAAGTTACAGAAGATGATTATTGAGTGTACTGGTGCTGGATGTTAAATTTTGGGCTCAAAAGAACTGCAGGTAGCTTGGAAATGACAAATAGCTTGAGAAACCAGGAAAATCGTGTGTAATAGAGAGAAATAAGATAGAATAGAAGGGAAGAAGAAAAATATAACTCAGCAGAACAAGTATGAGATACTTTGCTTAAGCAGGAACAATGAATTGCACAGAAGCAGCATGGGGGAGTAACTCAGTGGGTATAACTCGGGGAGGGGAGTGAATCTGGTCTCCCCTACAAAAGATGAGGTAGGGAATGGTAATTTATCACAAGTAGCATATGCATCAGTAGTGTTATGACACTAAGAAAAGAGGAAAATATGTTACTAACGTGTATAGTAGACAGGATTACAGTCAATCAGACATGCTGAGCAGACATGCTGCTTCACATTGCTGTCCTGGCACTGCAATGTTCTGGAGCTATTCTGTATGGAGTGCTCAGGAAAGATGTGATCTCCTGGGGAGGCCACAGCAGAGAGAACCATCAGAGAGCTCTGGCAAACATAACCTTTGACAGGCTGGAGGAAACTGATGGTGTGTGGCTTAGAAAATGGCATTCCTCTGTAGAGTGCTGTAGAGGAGGGCAGTGATGTGTTCCCCGTCTCTGTGGTGGGTGTAATGAGACCTGATGGACCTGAATTGCTGCCTTTGGCTTAGGCAAAATGTTGGGGGAAATCTGAGGGGATTAAGACAGAAAGGATGGAAAAAGGAATTCAGAGAGCACACTCAGCAACTGGAGGTATTCAAGAACAGAGTAAGTACCTGTCAAGAGTGACACCAGAAACCCACAATCCCCCTGTTATTTGGGCTGCCTATATAATTTTTTATTTGAGCACTGTCTCCATCTTTCATAATTTTAAAAACTTATTGGATATTACCCCCCATTTGGAAATACACCTCCACACTGTGCAACCCCTCCCCTTCCCACACAGCAGCCTTCTGCAGCTCACTGCCCTTTCTCAGCTGCCAGGCTTGGGAATGCCGCTCTCAGGGTGTTATGAATAAGAAGCTTGACTAGGCCAATATTCAAGCAGCAATCCATTTATTATTTAACATGGTAAAGTATGAGCAATACAGCGCTGGGTACAGTGGGGGAAGTTTTCCCTCCAACTGCACACCGATAGTTGAGGGTTACAGGTATTTATAGGGGTACTCATCAGCTTTCTCAGCAGTTTCTATTTCCAATTTTTTACTCATCAGCAATTTTTTATTCCAAATTATTACATCACAATTCTATACACTATTGTGATCTTAGTTTCTCAGGATGTATTTTCAAAGGAGTATCCCAGATGGTGGCGGTTTCCGAAAGAAGAAAGGTGAATCCCATCTGGTGGAGTCCAGCTCCCCAGATGTGGGTCCACCTTTCGATTGCAAGGACTATAAATCTAACAACAGTGATGTCCAGCTTCCCTTTGGTTGAAACCATAAATCCTTGAGGTGATGTTCATCATCCTTTCTCAAGCTGCTTTTCTCTGCTTCAATTAGGCATGAGATAAGCATATTTCCTTTATATATATTCCAAAGCTATAGTTTCAAGGATACAAGTAATATTCTAAAATTATACTTCAAAAGGTGATTATTGCAGAGCTCTTTATGGATTAACTGCAAGCAAAAAGCAACATCCTTAACACCTTAATTCCAATGCTCCTAAATCACCCAGAGTTAATTGCAAACAAAAGATAGGTTCAAAGGCCTTTTTCCATGCTTTATTTCCTCAGTTATTATTAGAATTCACAGCTCTCCCATTGTGGGGGTCCACACATTTCGCACTCACAAATACACACGTCGCCTGTTTGTACCTGACACGAAACACAGCTTTGTATTTCACAGGGGGACTCTTTGCTGCCGTGAGACCCGGCGGGGCTCGGCCCTGCTGAGCCCCTGACGCTGCCGAGCCGGGCTGCGGGGGCCGGGCCCGGCCGGGAGCCGCTCCCGGGAGCGGGGCGGGCGCCAGGGGCCGCTGCCGCACCGGGAACCGGGCCCGGAGCGGCGGTGCCGCCGAGCCCCGGGCGGTGCCGGACCGGGAACCGGGCCGGGGTGTGGAGAAGAGGCAGCGGGGGCTGGTGTGAGGGTCGCGGGTAGGAAACCATGGCTGGTGCTCGACAGAAGTTTCCTGGGCAGGGATATGGCGGGCTCTGTGTTGACAGGCGTGTTCAATCAGTAAGAGAAGGTTTGCTGATTTCTATCAGTTATTGTTCACTTTCCAAGCCTTGGAAAGCACGAGCACGATCCCCTGGTCGTCCTTCACAGCCCTACTATTTTTTTTTTTTTCTTTTCTTGAAGATCCAAAGTTCATTATGAATGCTAGTCCCGTTTTTCCAATTAGCTGTCCAGCCTCTGAGTATTACATAGCTGTCACTTTTGGTACTTGAGCACCTTTTCACACCTTCGTGTTTTAGACTTTTTTGTTCTCTTTAGAACGAAATTTGAAGCATCCTTTAGGTGAATTTGAGAACTTAGTCACTGAGAGAGTAAACTTGCCCTGTTTACTGGCCACCTCTGCTGTGAATTCTTAATATTGAGTCCTTGAGTATCTTAGAATGTGACAATCTCAAATGCAATGTGACACGGTTAACTCCTATTGCTCAATATTGTGAGAAGATGCAATTTTTTATGAGCCCCTTCAAGTCCTATCACCTTCCTATCACCTATCACCTTCCTATCACCTTCTCAGGGGCTGGGAGCAAATCCTCAATGCTGTTTTGCTTCGTTAGGTGCTTTTGTCTTAGGAACAATGTTTGGGATGTACTCCAGGTCTCTGAGAGCAGGATTCTATCTGGTTGAAAGACCTTTTGGTTTGACTGCAAACTGGTCCCAGACTGCAAAGATATCTGCAAATTGTGTCATCCCTCTTGTTCCCTCCAAATGAAAGGAAGTATTTTGCTATTAATTCACTTTCAACTATTCTTAATATGAATAATAACGATCTCATTAAGAGCTGATAAACCTGTCTATTTTAGAAACTTTATTTTAACATGGGATGATTTGAATTTCCATAGATAAATTAGGTGTTAGCCTTGAGTAAGTACAAATTTGTAGATAATTAAAATCAGGATTAGTGAGAGAAGAGGTGAAAAATGGGGGTCAGATGCAAACCATCATGGGTCAGGCACCGTCAGTTTTGCTCTTTCATTTTTGTGCTATTCAAAAAAAAGTTTTTGATTCTGCTGGTTAGAACAAGTTTCTGATAGTTTGGTGAACTGAACTACTCAGTTCTAATCAGGGCCTTATCTCAGTGACAGTGATAAATTCTCTCACTTAACAAGAATTTGCAGACTAAAAGGTTTAAATATATACTGAGTGTCCTTTCAGCTTTATGGAAATGTTCCACAGACACCTAAAATAGGTGCAGGGAGTTCAATTTAGTTTAGGAAACATATATATATATATATATATATATATATATATATATATATATATATATATATATATATATATATATATATAATTTTTTTGTTATGATTTTTTAAATAGGGGGACATATTCCTTGAAATTAATTTGGGATTTCCTTATGTTCTTTAAGTATTAAGGTCTGTTTCTTATGCTCATTGCCTATCTTATCTTTTGGCAGCCATTTTGTATGGGTGATAAAATGGGAATTCAGCCTAAAGTGCTTTGAAATGGAGCTGTTATTCTTGGAGTAAAGTAAAGTGCTTGAGGTAACATGCAAAATTCATGCAGCTTCATTGTTCAAGGAATGGATAATCATTTATGGGAACTGCAGGATTTAGAAGCTGTTTCAACCTCTGTCACATTGCAGTGGTCCCCAGCTTGAGATCTTATTGTGGCATAGTTAAGGGTAAATGCTGGAAAATATAAGTTTGTACACTTCTGCAGATTTGAACAATGCAGAGCTTTATTTCTCACTACTGGTGGAGCACCATTCATGCAAGTCTATACATTATTAATGCACCACTTTAGTGCTACTATCAACCTATAGGTGTTAAAAATTTTAAGAGATCTAATCCTTCTTATGGATTTATTTTTGTTACATCAAAAACTGTGTGTCTTGTAAGTGTTTCAGTGGGAGTTATTTAGTACCGTGCAGAAGAGAAGTCTGGTGTAGGAGACTCTCCCTTAGTTTAATCTAGGGGGTTTGGAGGGGACATCAGAACCTAGAAAAACTATCTTGTGCTTTGAGTAGCAGAACTTTTAAGCATTGCTGAAATTGAGCCTAATGTATCACCCTCTGCTGCTGGAGCAACAATAACATAACCTGCAAGCAGCCTTTTAGCAGAGGCAGTAATGATAAAAGTAAAGCCAGGACACAAAATTTCCCAGAAGTAAAATAGAGAGAGGGGTCTGATGACAAGCAACTTAGTTGTGTTCTCTGGGTAGAAGTGAGGAATGCCCTCATTCCTTGGGGAGTCCTATGGACTAACACAGGCCTTTAGGGTCAGCTTGGGTACATGGCTTTGGGAACCTTGACTCTACACTCGATATTTTTTGAAATCTCTGTAATTACAGGGTCCACCTGCCACCAGTGACTTTTCTGGTAACAAGAGATCAGTGAATTGAAGAGCCATCTTCAGTTTTAATTTTTATGGTTTCCCTTTGTTAGGTATCCCAGAAGTGCAGAAAGAGGTTTGTTGTAATAGCATGGTCTTGCTCCTCTGAAGACCTCAGGCATACAGCTGGAATTTGGATGTTTGCTGAGGTTTCTTTGGTTATTTTTAGAAAGAGGACATCCATATTCTGAGATACTGAGACTTCATTCTGTAGCTTGAGGGGAGTAGAGGGCACGTAAGGTTCCAACAGAGGGTTCATGACCCCTACAGGAGTGAAAAAATGTAACTGCTATCTTCCTTTGTTTCTGATATCCACAATTTTTATGGCAAAAAGCTGATTTCCATTCTTTTTGAAGAGCTGAACCTTGGCTTCAGTTGTCACTTAAAAAAAACCCAACAAAGGAACCAACCAAAAAAGCCCAACCAAGCTGCTGCACCCCCCTATTCCCCCCGCCGCCCCCCCCCCCCCCAGTCTCCCTAATAACTAAAACCCTAAAAATGGAAATGCATTTTGAAACTGTGGTAACTTGCAGATTGAAGATCATTGGGGTGGAGAGGGGAAAAACCCCATCACCTGCAGAGTTTCTAGCAATTCATTCATTTTCTTGCAAAAGAAAGTGAAAAGTTTCCCACAAGATATAGGGGTGGTAAGGAAAAATCAGTCCTCCACTGCACGTTTCCTAGAGGTATCAGTGACCTGGTTCCTCCCTCCTGCAATACTTCAAGATTGTATGTGGGAATCTTCCCCTACTGCCCTTCAGCTCCCAGTCCATCAGTGCAATGTCTACTGTAGCTGCCAAGTTCCTGTCCCTCATCGTTACTTGGCTGTTCAAAAGGAGGGAATGGTGGAGAGTTAATGGGTGACAGTTGTGTGGATGTGAGCTGAATTCCACTCTTTCTCCAAAAATCAGGAGCAGAAGCTGTTGAGTCGTAGTTAGCACATCCTGAGGGACCTGAGCCTAGTCAGGCCCTTGAGAGGGGCACCTGGCCAGGGTAGAGCGAGACAAGCACTTGAAGGTGGGCAGGTGCCATTATCATAGCGCTGTGTTTGAGGGTAACTGGTTGCATGTCTTGCCCCCCTGAGGATGAGAAAGCTGCAGGGGTGGCAGGAAAAAGTGGAAGAACTGCTCTTATGGGAATGGTGATTCAAAGAGGACAGGCTTTTTAGAATGTACACCAACTCCCTCTGCTTCCCGCTGATACTTTGTAAAGGTATTCTGCAGAAGCAGGTTACTTCTGGATTAACTGTGCATTTATGCCCTTGTGGTGACTTCCATATTTACAACTTTGGTGGAAAATAACTAATTATGAATAGCCATTTTATGTCATTAGAATTACTGGAATCATATGTGGATATTGGCCTTTTAAGATGTAGCTGAAATGAAGCCAGGGTGCAAAACCAGTAAATTAGGACACTTATTTTTCATCACTTGTCTGGAGTTTCCATGTATTGTGCTGTTTACAGCAGTGTGAGAAAACGAGAGTTAGAAACTAGATATATTTCTCTGTGATTGTACAGTTTGCAATAACTTAGGCACAGCCAAAGTTTCCTGCAAATAAAGAAGAGGTTGAGTTTTATGAATTTACTTATTTTATTTTAAAATTGCTCTTGCTGTAAGTGCTTGGAAAGCAAGATTAGAGCATTATTAGAAACTTGTCCCTTGGGGCACATCTTTTATAGTATTACCACTGGAAAAGAGGTGGTTGGGAGGGAAGCATTTATCCTGAAACAGCAAGGTCAAGAAATATTTTTCTAAGTAATACAGAACTGAATGTCCAACCTGGTGCCCCTTCACTGTCACAAAGAAATCCTTTGCTGGGCAGAGTGCCATTCATTTCCAAAGTGCCCTGTCACCTCCCTTACTTGTGCAACTGGCAGTATTTTTCCTCTCTAATTTTTCTTAAGGCATTAGGCATAAGAGTCTCCAGCTGAACCTATTCAAACATGGGTGTTCTGGTGAACCGGGATGTACTTTTTAGCTTTTCAGCATTCTCTCCCTGGCCATTTATTGTCACATGGCACCTATGGAGAACTTTCTTCATCTCACTGACAGTCCATATAAAACAGATTTTCTCTGTTTTCAGCAGCACTCCAGCTGTGAATGTCTCTAATATGCTGTAGGATTGAAGAGGAAATCAGGAAGAGTAGGCTGTGGGGAGGAAAGGAGGTGGTGAGACCTGTCCTTTGGTTTCTATGATTCTTCCTTAACTAGGTTTGGCCTTGTAACTTTTTTGACTGTTGATGTTTTATTAAATCCGCAGAAAAGGTGACTGGGGTTCCACTGAGCTGCTGTAATTTCTTACCTGTAGATATAAGGATCGGGATCTGCCTTCTTGCTCCAAGTGGTTTTTGTTCTGCCTCTAAGGAAAATCTTCTGTGGGATATGTGCTGGCTTGCAATGGACAATGGGATCCTCTTTCTTTGTTTTTCAGTAAAGCAGTGCTTTCTCAGATGAAAACCTTTCCGGACAGCCTATTTTGATTTAAATCTCTTTCTACATATTATTCTATTTTCTTTCATGAGGGTTGAAAAATCTTTTTGAGGAAAATTTTGGATTATTTTGCTCATTTAGTTTACTGAACCTCTGACCCCAGTCTAGGTGCTGTACAGAAATAGGTATGCCCTCATCAGGTTCTTTCAGGTCTTGTATCTGTGAGGGAGTGTTTTTGCCTTTCCTGTGGCAAAACTTCCTTAACTGAGGCGGTAGAACATATCAGCACCCCAGAAATGTCAAAATAGAGGTAGAATATCTGGGATAGCTCTGGGGTTTTTTTCCTCCCTCTCCTCAGTGAAAATGTTTTCCAGTTTTAATTATGAGCCCTGGATGTGCATCTTGAGATTTGCAGCATCTGGAGCACGGTGTAATGATTTCTGCTCTGTGACAGGCATGCAAATAAGCAGCAGCTTAAACTTGTTCCCTATTCCTCCTGGTGTCTGTGTCACTTCTGCATGCAGGCTGTTTCCTCAGCCCATACACATATCTGCCTCCTTGTGTGAGTGTAAGAGACATATTTTCAGACTCCCTTAGATTTCAAGGCAGAAGGATGGATTCTCTTAGGGGAAAACCTTACATGGCTTCAGTGGTTGACTTCGTGAATTAAATGGGTATTTCTAATTGGATAAACTCAAGTGAGTCACGCAGCTACATATGATAGGGGAGGGAAGATTGGCACTGAACTGGTTTGTTTATTTGCTAAAACCCATGGATAATATTCTTCATAGTACCAAGTTTTCACTCCCACTTCCCCGTCCTGTCCATCACTTCATATATTGCCGGGGATAGCTCTAAATGGAACAGCTGTGCCATCTGCCTCCAAGATTATTTCAGTCCTCACTGTTTTGGGATAAATTTCATAAAGTGTATTGCACATGCAAACATTTAATTGAACAAATGGGAAGCCTCTCCAGTTAAGAAATCTTTGCAAATGACAAGTAGTGTCCAATTTCCATTCTAATGGTTACTCTGGGGCTTTAAAATATGTGTGAATTCATCTAGCAGGGGCTGATGTATATTGGAGGCAGATGGCTTGGTTCTGCAAAGAAGAAATGTAAGTGGCTTTTACTATAAATCTTATTTTTTTTTTGGCAGAGGGTTGACACAATAAAGATGTGACTATTACTGAGAGTGCTCTTTAATAATCATACTACCTTATGTTTTCCCTCAAGAATATGGTTAACTGACTAGAAAAATCTATTCTGAATTTTTATGTTTAACTATAACAAACAGTTTAGGAACACCCTTTTCTTCCTCTAGGAACAAGACTGAAGAGTGGGCAGGTGATTAAACAAAAGGCAAACACCAGGCCTTGCAGAAACACTGCAACCTCTGGAAAGGTGTTGGACCTCGTGAGAAATGCAGCCCAACCACGCTCAATGTCTTTGCCGATCCAAGGACCTTAAGACCAAGCTTAGACCTTACCTTCCCTGTAGATTCTCAGATTTTTAAGGCAGGAAGTTAGGAAGTGGGCAGTCAGAAAATATTTGAAATGTTTCTCTTAAAGCTGTGCTGATGACCTTTGCTTTAAGCTTCAATGTCTTATAAATCTTAATGCTCACGAAAGCTCAGCTGAGGATTTCTCTGTTGTTTGGCTGAGTGGGCAGAGACAAGAGTTGCTGAATGCAATGGAGATGAACAAGCCTATGGCATGAGTAAAGGAGGAAGGTCTTCAGAATTTTGATAGTGCTTGTCTGAATTTGCATTCAATGAATCCATGGAACCAGGATGTATAATATAAGTTTAGCTGTTGTCTGTGGCTTTGAGACACTTATGATAGCTTAATGGAATAAAACATGAACAAGTATAAATTTGTCAGTAAACTTAACTGCACAGTAAGGAAAGATCTTGTTAGCAGGAGCAGGAAGGGTAGGCACCCCTGGTTTGCATAACTGAGAATGTCTGCGTGTTTGCCACAAATTTGATCAAAACTGCATAGTCATCACACCTTTCTTCTCAAGGTTTACTGAGCTACCCTTCTTCACTGATATTTTCCCTCCTAAATAATCTCTCATCATTATGTTTCATCCTAGCTCAGGATTTGGATGTATGTATGGATTTTTGTGGATTCTGGTGCTAGGATTGTAAAGATGTTACTTGGACAGTTTCTGGAGCTCTCTTTGGAAAGTTGTGAACAACAACTGAGCTCTGGAGTTAATTTTAAATCTATCGTAAAAATAAAGGTAAATGTGAAGAGAGAACTAAATGTGCTACCTACCCTGGGGACCAGCACTTGATATTTAATACAAAGAAGACTTGAATTAAATCCTAAAACTTTCAGCAACTATTGAAAAACCCACAACAATTACGCACAACCTCCAAATAACAATTATCCAGTATCAAGTCTGGGCTTATGTGTATGAATTTGTATACTAATGAATACTTGCATATATCAAATATTAAAATAGCCTTGTCAGGGCTCTTTTATAAGAACAGACCGTATTATTGAGTCTTTAAGTGAATTTTTTCATTGAGACAGGTTTTGCTAGAAAAGGAGACAGACACAATGAAACCTTGACAGACTCCTTAACTGGGTAGTTTTGGCAGACTAGTGTCCATAAGCCTTCTCAGTGATTCTTATTTTAACTATAATAAGCAGGTATTGACTTTGTTGTAATCAGTATCAAGATTCATTGACCAGAGAGGTAAACAGTGGTGAGAGCAAAGCCAATCCTCAAGGGATGGTTAATCTCTGTGGGGTGAAAGGGAAGTCAGTATTACATGATTGCAGTGTAAAAATTTCTTTTATATGCATGCACAAAGGAAAAAAGGAAGGATAATCCAGAAATGTAATGTAGTTATTTCAATGGACCCTGTGTGTAGATTCAGGTCATGAAAATTGATTATTTTACTAATCATATTCTACATGTAATTTTTTTTTTCTTGTGGTGCAGTCTGAATTTGGATCAAAAGCAAAGAAAGGTTCTGAGACAGGGTGACAAGTAGATGACACTGCCCAAGTGTTTTTTCTGCTGGGTGGATATAACCCTGACAAGTGCTAAATATTGTCCTCTCTGTGCAGCAGACTGTTGGAGTTGCTGTTACTGCTTACTGCAGAATAACTAAGTGCTTGCTGCTTCTCAGGCTCGAGAGCCACAGTTGTTACAGCAAGGCAGGATCTATCTTGAAGCTGGCTGGTGAACTGGTCTGTGCAGACCAGGTCTTCTGGCCAGTCTTCCTAAACAATTACCTGACTTTTAACTGAGCCATGGTTTTGAACAGTGCATAGGTTTTTGTGTCATCTTGCTCCCTGCCTGTCCCTTCCACGGCCTCTGTTCAGTTCTTCTCTGGTCCATCTCTATCTCAGCTTGGGTACAAAGCTTAGAAACTAGCTTACTTGATGACTGTTCCATAGTTTTGAATGCCATGCCATCTGAAAACAATGGTGAGCTTTTGGAGAACTTATTTTGGACAGGCTCTTGCAATTCATGATTTGTACAGTACAGCAGTAATATGGCACAAAAGAACCATAGGGTCACAGGGATGCCAAATAACTGCTTATGAATGTCTGCAAAATGTGAAGTCTTGCCTTTGTCCTAGGGAGGTCAGTGGTCTGAAGGGTGCTTCTGGGCTTCAGAAACAAAAGCAAAGCCATTTTGAGAGCCCCCTGTAGCATTTGCCCTTCTGCCTGTGTCTGAAATGGGATTTGCCTTCTGATGAAGCACCCTGCCAGCCCTGCTGCTGTGGTTCATGAGTCACACTTCTTGATGTGCTTTCTGAGGGAATATTGTCAGCTCCTAAACAGCTAGGTAAAGATGGCTTTTCACTAGAAAACAAAATTGGCTGTTCCTGATTCATGATTTGTTATTCCTCTTGTGTGGATATAGCAGCCCAGATTTTCACTCATTCACTTGGGGAGTAGAAATGAAGTTGTGTGACTTGGGAACCTGCTCAAATGCATTGGATAATAGGCAGTGAACAGTAAAAGTGAACAAGCTTGCGGGCAAGCCCTTAGGGTGAATTTCCTTCATATAAATTATTCAGTGAGTAATTTGTAAACAGCAAAGATATTTGTAGAGGATGGATTTGTTTTGAATTAATCAACAAAGTAAAAATAGGTTTGGAAACACTGGACCATTTACTCATGAAAAATAACTGGACTGACTCTTTTCTCTCAGGATAGTCTGCAGGTTTCAAAATTCACATGTTTTTAGAAATATGTAAAACTATTCTTTTAGCACTTAGTAACATCTACTTATCTACCCATCAGTCTAAAAACACATGCACTTTTTGCATAAAAAAATTAATTTAGTTCTTAAATAGGAATATAACTTAAGTGATGTAGATATAAATGCTTTACATGTGCTGTATTCAGATATATGTACATACAACAAAAAACATTGAGGTAATTCTATAAAATACATTTTAAAAAGTCAATAATAAGAAAGGAAATACTATCTTTTCCACTGTTAATCATCCTGGCAGTTCATCTTCAACCAGACTTTCTGTAGGTATAACATCCTAGTAGGGCATGTTTTGAAAATTAGCTTCAAGTGTGGCTCTTATTTGGTGTTATTTCAGGTTTATCATGGTACAGGATGGAATTAGATCAATAAAACTAGTTTAATATGGTGGCAATGTGGTTCTAGCTATTGTAAGCTCTGTCAGCTCCTGCTGTCCTTTTTATCCCACCCCATTGTTGTAGTCTCCAGCTACCTGTTTTTCTTCAAGAGAGAACTTCTATCTCGAAAAACTTGCTTTCTTGACTCTTTAAATGTTAAAGCAATATTTTTGTGCAATACACTGCAAATTCCATAAAATGTGAGCCAGAGTACTGAGAGGTAGTTATCCTTGGTTGTCTACAAGTTAATTTCCTTCTCTGAATGTTAATCTCTGGACTTCAAGGTAGTTTTCCTGCATGGGCAATTATTTTCAATCCAGCCTTCTTATCAGAAGTTGGATAGAGCTCAGGAAGCCAGACTGTTTTGTCTCTTCAGTGCTGTCCCAACCCAGAGATTTTCCTAAAACGAAATGTTGCATCCAATATTGAGAAGCACAACGAAAGAGGTGCTATTTATCAAGATGTATGTTAGAAATAATTGTAGCTAGATAAAAAACATGAAATAATTGAACATTTCCATCCAGGATTAATAGAGCTGAAAACCAGGAGCTACATAATTGTGACTAACTTTATTAAACCTAGGGTTTCAAACAGTTTTGTTGAAAAGAGGAAGAGAAGGAATGATACTTCTGCAAAATATTGAGGGTTTTGGTGTTGTGGTGTTTTTGTTTTTTTTTTTTTTTTTAAGAGAGGAGATTGCTTGTTTTCACGTAGCTCTTTGAAGTAGTTTCCTAACACTCTGTAGTCATGGGATTATATCCCGAAATGAAGAAAAAACCCCCAAAAAACCTGACACATTGTGTCTACTACCATGTTAGGGTTTCTATTGTCTGACATCTCTATTTAATAGTAATAATGATAACCTCTGTTACAATTTCTACAGAAATTGGGCATTTCCTCTTTCCTGAGGTAGGATTAATTGTATTTTAGGCAAGGAAAAATTGAGCATAATAGTGATCTGCTGAAACACCCACTTGTAGAGAATTCCAACATTAGGGAGTAGATGCATTACTGCCAAGAAAATATTTAAAAGAATTTGAAAGAAAATACTTTAAAAGCCTTATGTAAAAAACTTCCTAGGCAGGAAACTGTACCCCAAGTGCTCATTGCTATGTTTGCATGTTGTGAGTGCTATAAATTGTTAAATATGTGCCCCCTTAATCTGTCATGAGAGTGTTGATTTGTCAAAAATTGATCGGCAGCCCATCACAGATTCATGCATCTACTTTTTGCCACAGAATTGTAACACAGTTTTGTTTGAAGGATTCTAACACAATCCAAGTTTCTTTTTTTTCTGTAATACAAATGAGACTGAGATATGTATAACCTGGTAAAAGGGAAGAAATGCTTTTTCTAGAAGCCCAGTATTTCAGTGTGAAGTGTTCGTTTGTCCCAGGAGCTACTTGCTGGAGATGTTGTTGCTGTTAGCACTGAATGGATGTTCAATTTCCAGGCTCACAGCAATAGACCTAAAGAATGTTGCACCAGCATGACTGTGTGAGTCAGACATGTGGCACTGGACCAACAAATTCATGTGCTGAGCTCAATGTTAATCAGCTTCTACCCTCTGAATTCCTCACATTTGCTTTTAAAGTATGTACTATCCATTTTATGTAAAGAGCAGATGTGCACTTCCAACATATGGTGCAATCAGAAAAGTCCGGAGGACAGAAGAGTTACACACTGCCCATATTTTATTAGGGTTTGCAGCATACTGATAGCACATAGAGCAACTCTCAACTTTTCTGTCTGTTGCTTTGGAATATCCCATCTCTTTTCTTGCAAATTACAGTTAGAAGTTGGTAACAATTTGACATTACTTCCATTTGGCAGAAACTTTTTTCAGGTTTTACCTACTTGTGTTCTTTGTGATGCAAATGCAGTAGCTGTAAATATCTCCCTCACTGTCTCTGTTCCCTTGTTCTAACATTTGAAACAGTGACCTTTTTTTTTTCTTGTCTGAAAGCCAGAAATAATTTTATTCTGTTAAGATCTCTTGGAAAGATGGACTTGCCTCGCTTCTGAGCTTCCTTAAGGCACTGAGGGCAGCCTAAGGATATTGTAGGTCTTGTAAGAGCCCTGTTGTCTGAATTCAGCTTTGCTGTACTTTGGTGGCAGCAGTCAGTGCCAAAGTGGGTAAGATGTATTGCCCACATTGCAGGCTGTGTTTATAGTGTGTTAAATCTAATTCTGGATCCTTTAGCCATATAAACCTCCTGTTCTGCTGTTCTGCCTACAGGCTAAAATGTTATCCAAGTATTTTTTTTTTTGGTTATCCACATCAGAGGCTGATCAGACTTTTGCCCTTGCTAGCTTGTCTTTGTGGCTTCTTCCTGTGCCCTTCACAGTGAGAAAAGCAGTGTAAATTTGTTCTTGTCCTGAGGCAACATTCACCTGGGTATGCCTCTCTTCTTCTGATCCAAGATCTTGGAATAAGAAGTCTTCATTAGGACTTGGAGGTTGGAGAAGGTTTTCACTGCAGAACTCTCTCATTGTTCATGATCAAAAAAAATCAATCAAAAAAAGTGGCCAGAAGTCAGAAAGCTTAGTTAAAGTTGAAAAATAATCCTTATTTCTATGGGGTTTTGATTATACCATGTATCTGTTCTTCACAGATACTGAGCACTCCAAATCTGGTTGGCAAATGATGTAACTTCCAATGCTGTCTGATCAGAAAGCTTCTGAATGACCCTGTAAACACATGGAAACTCAGTAAAAAGATTGTTTGCAGTCCCACATGTGGGCATTGCCAAATGCTGGGGCTAAATGAAAATAACTAGCAGCTGCATGCAGAGCTGTTTCCTCATCATAAACATATGGACAGAGTTCCCAGAGGAGAGTAGAATACAGCTTGTCAGGGTTTGAGATGACCTTGTTGGGTTCCACCTGGGAAAGTGGATCTTGTTGGGCTTCTCTGCCCCTCTTCTACTTTGTTCCCACTTGGCTCAGAGGGTTAAGCTGAAGGGACCAGAGAATTTTGTATCATGACTTGCTGCTCTCTTGGTGTGACTGTAGGAGGTCAGGGGGGTAAGACTGCCTGCAAAGCTCCTTCTGCAATGCCTGTGCACTGCTCTCCCTTCTCTGTGTGCACTTGGCTCTTGCAAGCACTAAATAGCTGTGACAGACTGATGAACAACCAGAAGAGCAACCTGTGGGCAAAGGCTGGTAACTAAACTCCTGCCCTGGGGCTTCTGCTCATACAAGATTGGAACTGGAGGAATAATAGCAGAGACTCCAGGCTCTTGTATGTCCCCCACCCCCAACTTATGCATTGTCTTTGAAACACTGAAAAGGGATTTCTGGGGCCTTGTCTGAAACATGATTTCTCTCCTGTCCATTACTCCGCTACTGCTATTACATGTGTATCAATTTTCATCTTTCTTTCTTTTTTGTAAACCCCCTTTTATCATTGGGCATTTCTGCCTGTCTCATCTTATAGGTGTGTGGTGGGAACCAACTAGCCTTTTGTTTTCTGCAGATGGAAGGAATATGACACCAATGTACTTTTCTGGTATGTTACCAAAATTAACATATTTCCTTCTCTGCCTCTTCCCCAGTGGTGGAAGAGCGATGGGAGTGATTTGCCTTGGTTCTTTAAATCTGTGGCAGGAGGCATCAGGGAGAAGTATATGACTGCATGTTCTGCAATGGCACAAAGCTGAGAGAAAAGCTGCAAGGGTAATGTTCTGTCCTTAATCTAATAATGTTCCTTGTTCAGTATTAGTAGAAAATTACTCTTTCTGCATTCCTTCACATTGCTCTGTAATAAACAACAGCATAATACTGAAAATATGAAGTAATTTAGTAAGTTCAGGTTTTGTGTCAGATAATGGATAACTATGCACAGGAGTGTAGTAAGTCTTGAATGACAGTTTTATTTGATTACCAAGCCTGAATGCAATGTTCCATGGCACTGCTTTACTGTAACACCCTGTCATGCTGTAGGAAGTCTGATTGCCCTCAGATGTGGCTGAGCAATTCTCATTTCTGTGGCCTCCTGTCTCTTAAAATCTGACAGACTATGCCCCAGCAGTGCTTGGGTGGAACCTCTGGAGAAGATTTATGTGGGATAGTGAGAAGTCCTGGTGACTCAAACCCATCATCCCCACCTAGTCCAAACTGAAACAAAGTCTCTGAGATAGTGCTCAGTAAGTTAAGGTTTGATGCAGTTTCCATTTTCAGGTGTGATGTACTGCTCAGACTTGTGCCAAACATTGAGCCATTAAAATAGGTTCTGTAGTTTCACTTATTTTCTTTTTTTGAAAATTAAATTAAGGATTTTTTTCAGGTATCCTTTCAGTGTCCCTTGGCTTCATTGCAATGATCAGTGAAATGGTTTCTAATGGAGTAGAAAGGTAGCAAAGTACTTTGCTGTTTTTATTAGAAAGTCACAATTACTTAATAATTATTTCTCAGACACTGATAGGCAGATGGAATGTGTTCCTTCTCTCGTGCTCATTTTTTCCATTCAGCCTCTTACCACCGTGCTGCTTTGGCAGGGTGACTTTGAGCAAAACAAGAAGACATTTGCCAGCTTTCTAATGAACCACTGACACTGTCCTTTAATCCTGCCTTGAGAGAAGTCATGGTATTTTGCTTTGGCTTGAAAGAAGGCAGCCAAATGTTGTGACATTTTGTGATGTTTGGGAGCTGGGAATGAGATTTTGTCCTTAGGCACTGAATTAGTTAACTGTTACATTTGCTTTGAGTCAATAAAGTTCAGTATGGATTTACTGAACACCCTATGGGTGTGGAAGGAGTTGCACTTCAGGTAGTTTGCTGTTTTCTTTGTGGAGATTGCCAATTTTAACAAAGATTGTGTTGTACATGGTTACTTTATTGGGTTTGTTCACAATTTGCTGATTTCAGTTTTTAGATTTTTTTGGTAAGAAGGTTTTTTAATTATTCCTACATTTACCTATATTTTAAGGAGGTATAAAGTTAAATGGGTTTCCAATTATGTATTTTGATTCTTTTTCCTTGTTGTACCTCTTTGACAGAGATCCTGGGACAGGAGGAACTATTTCTCAATTATAAGATAAATTGCTGGAATGCTCTGTGCTAAAGATTGAAGCTATATAAAACTACTTTGCTGGAACACCACAAGGACAAAGAACCTGCTCTTTGCTAGTGCAAGAGAGAAAGATTTGAGGCTGGAGAGGTCATTTGGATATGCTCCTAACACCACTGTCAACTCATAAGACTGCAGTAAAAACAGCATTGCATCAGGATCACGTTTTTCAAAGTGTGCTGTAAATGGTCAAAATAGGGGCTTCTCTGTATCCCAACCAGTGGATAAAATTTATTTTGACTTTCAAAAGGCTTTTATTATACACATTCATAGAAGAGGGCTGAGAATTCTTGGTTAAAGTGTGAGAGGAGGGGGCCTTAGAGAAGAAGGAACAAAGGCTGAGAATAAATAGCTAATTCTCAGTGTGGAGGGAGGTTAATAGTGGGGCAGACCAGCTAGGATCTTGAAAGGAGTACCGGAAGATCAGAGAAGCTGTTTTAGAGAGTCCATCACCTACTCTTTAACATCTTATTCACCACTGAGGCTAACTTACACTTCTAAGGAAACTTCTTTTGTCTCCCTAATTAGACTGAATGTTAAAAAGCAGCTGGAACTTCTGCAGCTAAACTGAGGCCAAGCAGATGAATATTGAGGTTTCAGGGTCCTATGAAGGCAGTATAAATACAATGTGATGAGGGCACTTGTTAGGCAGAGCTCCTGCCTTCTCTCAACACTTGTGAAGAGAATGCAAGTTTGTAGGATTTGATTCATGTTTTGTAATTCTAGAAAACGCACTTAATAGGGAAAACCAGCTAAACTTTTTGTTTCTCTTTGAAGAAGGTGTTTCTATACTGTTAGGCCCAATAACATCTCTTGACAGACACCAGCTGTTGTGTTGTGTGTTTTAGTGGTTGATTTATTTAGATCACATCAGTGCATTGAGCAGCCAGTGAGGAGACCAGTGATATGCAGCCTGTGGACACAGAACGCAGATGAGAATTTTGCTCTAAGGAGCTGTAAGTCAACATGAAAAAGGATGAGCATCACCTTTTTTTTTTTTTATCCACTTCTGTGGATTTCTCTAATGTGGCTCGTTTTATACATAATGAGGCTCATTTTTGCAGAATGCTGTGTTTGGATTATGCATGTCATGTGTTTGAGGAGAGGAGATAAGGACTGGAATGAAGTAAGGAATACAACCTGATTTACTTCTGGTCCCTTTAGATTTGAATAATACTTACTAAGTCAAGTATTTGGCCCCAATTCACTTGGCAGAATGAGCTCTCTATACTAAGGTTATGTGCTAAATATACCTCAATGTCCTTATTTGCAACCAGCTATTAATATACTGCAGTTGAGTAAATAACACACAATCAGGGATACATCCTGCAAATAGAATCTTGTTTTTCACCTTTGGAAAATACATGAGCAGTATAGTCATCTTGGCACCAAGATCTGCCTAAGTGTAACACTTGCTTTTTGCAAATAAATCCTTAAATTCTAAATTAAATCCTTAAATTCTTAATTAAATCTTTAAATTCTTTTTTTCAACCGTATCTGCTAGCATGACTCAGTGGCATAAACACATTGGAAAGTGAGTGCAAAAGAGGTCCATGTGATCAAAGGAAGTCCTTGTATTTTGAGACTTTAATATATAAATATATATGTATTAAATTTTTATATATAGTATTCACACAGATCTTAACTTTTACTCAGGGGAGTTGCTGAAGTTATCATGTCTGTGAGGTGTTTGGTAATATGATGCCTAAATTCAAATTATACTTTAGGAATAAAATTATACTTTGGGAATGGCATATTTTTTATCGTGTATTTTTAACATGTATTTTTGGTCAGAAACTGTATCCAGAATGCAGCCAATTAGAGATTGCCCTGATGGTGTAATGGCCATTGGTTGCCTGAGGAGAAAGTGGGTGGAGGTGACAGAGCATTGCAGGTGCTCCACTCTATTGTCTGCATTTCATCACGGCTTTTAATCAACTCTTGCTCTCCCACTTTTCTCTCAGAATATCAAACTGATTTTAGAAAAAAGTGTTAAGCCAGGAGAAATCCATTCTTTGTTCTTGAAAAGGTGACAGTGAGCACAGACGTGATCCCCTGTGCAAGTGCAGATAGAATTTCTCCAACACGGCCAGATTTGTCTATAGTTAATAATGTGATGGGGGCAGATCATGGCTGAACTGTGTCTGTGTCATTTCAAGGGATTAAAATGTGCCCACTGAAATAAAGCGCTCAGCTTGCCCAGAGGAGGCAGGATATGGCCCTGAGTGATGGAGGAGCTGGTATTGCATGTGAGAATGTCAGGCAGAAAGCCACTGGAGCCTTAAGTGTTGATTTTTTTCCAGCTGGATTTAAGGAGTTAAGTCCTGTCTAGGACAGGTCTAGGACCTTGGTAATGGACTCCTTTTCCTCCTTTGGGTGTTGGGTGTGGAAGGTGGGTGTGTAATAGGTACAAGCAGTATGGAATATTAATCCCAATATTTCTGGGTGGGACGTGCCTGGCCTCGTCTGACTCTTGCTGCTGGACCAAAGGCAGCAGCTGTGGTGTTTCACCTCAGAGATACCTTTGGCTGGCTGGATGCTGCAGCTGGGCACTCGGAACAAATCCAGGCAAAGTAGGAACTCAGTTTACCTCTGGTGGAAAAGGTTCAGGCGATGGTGAAGAGAAAGGAGAGGATTCTGCTGTAGAGTTTTAATCCAGAGTTTTATTCCAGGATGATAGACCTCTGAATGTTGTAACAGCTCCCAGCAGAATCCAGACTGCATGCTCTCGCATCCTTTTAAGCCCTGGGAACAGGGGGAAGGGAAGGGACGGGTGAGGCACCAACCAGGTGGGAGGAGGGGAAGGCTCAAGGGATAAAGACACTTGGACAGGCCAATGAGCCTGGACCTGAGGGGCTTCTTTTGAACTTCTGCCAACCACACCACGACCCTGCTGGAATGTTAAGATTGATGGACAGCTCTCAGCAGGAGGGCAAAGGGGGAGGGGAAAGGAGAGGTTGGCACACCTGGGGGGTTGGGATAGGTGAAACAGGAAATGGCATCACACTGCAACAAAGCAGCACTTGTGCAGAGGTAAAGACAGCAGGCTTTTATTTATTTGGGTCCATCCTTAAGCAATGGATGAAAACATCCATGAGCATGGAGAGCAAAATTAGGATATTCAACAAATATTGTCCTTTCAGTTAAGCAACAGGCTGAGTTTTAGCTTAATTGTTTAATTTCCTTATGACTTTAGCTTCAAGTCACCTTCTGTTACTTTCCCTTATTGCATGTAGATGCAGTACCTTATGCTAGAATGGCTGAGTTTACTAAGACCATCTGACCTGTATTATAGAGAACTTACACACATCAGAATACTAAGTTGTGTCTTTGGTGCCAGTAATCTACACAACCCAACAGGCTGTGACTGCATTAAATTGCTGTGATTTTTGACAGAAGAGACCTTGTTTGCATAAATCCCTTGAATACCGATGGGAGTGTGATTACAGCTTTAACAAAGGGAGAGGTTGAATACAAATTTGGGAGGGCCAGAAAGTGTTTAGTATCTCTTATTGTTTTCATCAGAATTCTAAATCTTATTCATGCTGGTGACTCTGATCTTTATATCAATGCACAAAAAGAGAAGAACAGAGGAGCAGAAAGACTTTTCTCTTTCGACTGAAACACTGATTTTGTTATCGTGTTACCAATGAGGGTCCATTTGGGATATTATTCAAGCACAGAGATCAGTACTGGCCTTTTGTAAGAGCCCTTAAATGTTTGGAATACATTTTCCCTTGAGAGAGATAACCAACTGCAAAAAAATTAGATTCAAAAGAGGAGATAGAGAAGGTGGGATTTTGCTTTGCACATTGATGCTTTCTGGCAGAGCAGTTCTGCTTTAAGCTTAAAGCTACCTGCATTCTTTTGTAGCCCTCTATACTTAATAGCTGGGTTCTGTTTTCTATGTCAGGTTTTGTTCATGAAACAAATTGGCAATTAGCCACTGGCTGAGGCAACAAAGCGTATTTGTTTGGGATTAAATGTGGTGATTGGGATGTGTCTTGCTATTTGGTTTGAGATCAAAAATACCAGGTATGTGGGGTTTTTAATCAAGTAAGTGAAACAGACTTCTTATTATACTTAGACTACCCATTCAGTTTTATTTTCTATGTCCCTTATTGCCTCTTGTTGCTTCAGGGGTGGTAGAGGTGCCTTCCAGACAGACCTGGACAAACCTGAGAAGTGGGCCCACAAGAGCCTCATGAGGTTCAACAGGACCAAGAGCCAGATGCTGCATTTCGGTTGGGGCAATCTCAGACATGAGCACAGACTGGTAGGGGAATTGAGAACAGCTCTGTAGAGAAGGACTGGGGTCTTTTCACGGATAAAATTCTGTGAGCCAACACTGTGTGCTCACAGTCTAGAAAGTGAACCACACCCTGGACAGTATCAAAGGCAGCGTGGCCAGCAGGTGTAGGAAGGTGATGCTCCCCTCTACTCAGTCATTGTGAGAACCTTACCTGAAGAACTGCATCCAGCTCTGGGGTCCTCAGCACAAGAAAGACCGGAGTGAGCCCAGAGGAGGGCTGGATGATCAGAGGGGTGGGACACCTCTCCTGTGAAGAGAGACAGAGTTGGGATTGCTCCATCTGGAGAAGAGGTAGTTCCAAGGAGGTATCATTGTGGCCTTCCAGCACCTACAGGGGGCTTTATAAAGAAGAGAGAGAGCAACTTTTTACATGTGCATATAGCAAGAGGACAAGGGGGGAAATGGTTTTAAACTAAAAGAGGAGAAATTTAGACTACACATTAGTAAGAAGTTCTTTAATCTGATGGTCATGAGGCACCGGCACAAGTTGCCCAAAGAACTTTTCCATGTACTTTACAGGTACAGGATTTAGAAGCCCTTTTCTAGTTCTGATCATTAGTTGAATAAAGTTGTTTAAGAACTGTCCTGACTGTCTGGAATGTTCTGTACGCAAAATTACTCTCCATATAGGCAATGTAATGGTATACTTAATCAT
Organism: Molothrus ater; assembly: GCF_012460135.2. Taxonomy (NCBI): domain Eukaryota; kingdom Metazoa; phylum Chordata; class Aves; order Passeriformes; family Icteridae; genus Molothrus; species Molothrus ater. Next base: position 99,441,178 of record NC_050479.2, on the reverse strand, counting down.
AAATACATAAACCTACTGACATAGATTTTTCCCATGGACTTCCACAAATGGATTGGGTCTATTTCTGTCTTTTTTCCCTGCTTATCTTCCTTCTCCACCTTTCCAAGCTAGAAGAGCTGCCAACAAAGGACATTACTTCTTAAAGGAATAAGATCTGAGTAATTAAAATAACCTTTTTAAGAACTACCATGGGTCATTAAACAGCACTGTAGAGAAAACAGAAATATAAATAGCATTATTGGTTTATGCTTTTATCAATACATACTGCCTCAGAAGTGAGCACTTTACTTTAGGTCATCAGTTTTGACAATCCCAAAGAAACTGTTGTTAAACAAATGCTCCTAATCAATAATGGAGGGTTTCTAGGTATACATCTTTATTTTAGTTACCTTTTTTGTGCCAAGTGTATGGACTGCCATAGGTAGCAGCTCATTTACTGCAAAGGAGATACGAATACTATTGATCTTATCCAGTGAATGTGCTGCTCTGCACTTTCATAGTTTCTCCAGCACTCAGTTCCATAAATGCTACCAGGGGATCATAAGCACAGGATCAAGAATACTTGCAAGGCCAATTGTCAGTCTAACAGCAGGGTGCAGTTGTGTTACCTTGTCCAGTATTATTTTTGTCACAACACTGACAAAGATGGATACTTCAGCAGTGCTCCTGTGGGCTCCAGCTGACGCAGAGGTGTGCCTAAATGAGTATGGGCAATGTAAAGGACTGGAGTGTGTGTGTGTGTGTGTGTGATCCATGTGTGTAGGAGTGAAAGGCCATAGGAGTGGGGGGAGCTGAGGAGAAAAGCCCTGCATTTACCTGTCTTGCCAGTTCCTTAGTACCAAAATCCTGTTGTCTTTAGGTGCCCTTGCAGCTTGGAAGAAGCTGGACTGCAGCACTGTGCTGTGACCACTCTTTGTGCTTGCACAGGTTACATGACAACAGTTTGACACAACAGCAGCTGCCCTCACTGGTCACAGGAAAATGACAGATTGCTGTCCAAATATTTCACTGTATTAGTCCAAGACTAATGTAAGAGTTGTTCTGTGTGATAATTCAAAGCAGAATGATGTTTGAAACTATTCTTGCTCTTCTTTTTTGCTTTCCAAACAGAATGATGTTTGTAACTAAGGAAGAGTTGGTGTCCTCTGTTATATTAAAAAAAGAAGATAAAAAGATTAAGAATATTGAAGTAACTCAATGTCTTACTACTCTGTTACTGCTGTCTTTTCTCAGATTACTTCAGAATGAAGATGATGCTATTTCTAAATTACTTTCAGCTTTACTGTAGTTACTAAAACTGGAGTTTTAGAGATATTTAAGCTGAATATCAGCTATTTGCAAGTTCCTAGTTTTGACTTTCTTGCTATACAGTGACATGGCTAAAATGTCACTGTACAACCCCCATGGCTATTTGGGGTTCATTCTGATTCCCAGTAGACCACTTCTGCCCTAACATGCTGCCACCTATTTAATATCTTGGCTTTTATCTGGGACTCTCTGAGCAATTAATCAGGAACCATTGAAGTCTGTGAAAACTTGCCACATTCCTTTATCATATGTTGGCTTGAGTAGCACTCATCTGTGAAGGGAATTCTCCTCTTCTTCACATTTTATTTGCTTTCATAGGAATGAGAGCCACGAATATCATGTGAAACCTAGATCCTAACACAAAGAAATAAATGAAGGCCCATGGCCAGCACTCGTTCCTCTGATCTTCTTCCATCTCCATAGTTTGCAACATAACACCTTCTACACACCTGATTAATACTCAGATGTTAAAAGTTGAATCTTGCAGATTTTCAGTTCTATACTCAACAAAACCAAACCAACCAACCAAAGAACAACAACAAAAATATATAAAATCAAACCAAATGAATCATCTTGAAATTCTAAAGCACTTCTTTCGGTAGCCAAAAGTAGCCAAATGATGGGCATCAATGTTCAGCTTGCTAGGGGAGACTGGTGTTGGCTGTAGGCAGAATGAAATAAGTGATTAAGTAATTTTTCTTGTGTGCAGAGGCTGGGACTGCCTGAATATATGGTGGTTAATCATGGGAGATGTTGAAAAAAATAAACAAAAAATAGTGTACAATCATCACCACTGTGTCAGGGAATGAATGGGACAAATGATATGCTGGATTTTTTCAAATTTGAAGTGGTTGATTATTACATTTAATGGCATACTCATTTCACCTTGTTACTAGGTTTTATGGAGAAATACTTTTAATAGGGAATAAGTATATAGGAAACATTCTGTAACTTGAATTTGTCTAGTTTTGATTTGAAATGTAGCTTGTATAAGCTCCTGTTGATAGGCATGAAAGCAGATATTTATTTTCCATTTGTTTGATGAAATTAGTGGACTTGAAGGAACGTGCTTCAGGCCAAAACTTGATCATCGTATCCAAGCCAAGTGTCAAACATGAATATGGCTTGAAAATAAGCAGTGGAGAGAAAACATGATTGGGGGTTTGCCTTGCAGGGTTGCAGCAGTGTCTCTCAATTGTCAGCGTCCGGCTAGCTCCAGCACTGCTAGCAGCACGAGGGGGCACTTCTCCCGAGAGCTGGCTTCGGGATAGCGCCTAAGGCAGTGCCCAGCTTGCGGCTGTAGGCACACCTTGTGCAGGACGGAGTCTGGTAAAGGCTGCAACCAGTGGAAAGAAGGCGGTGAACTCCAACTGTGGATTAATCCAGGCTTTAACAAATTCCAGAGGTACTGACTGGAGAAGACAGGGGGAGGGGGTGACAGCAAGTTTTAAGGGGTAGGGAGAACAAGGGAGGTGCCAGGCATTGGGCCAATGGGGGTGCAGTGGGGAGTGGGGTCCAAGGGATTGACACGTGGGCAACACCAACAGGAAACATTCTGGGGAGGGGCCCCGGTTCCTCAGCCAACCATCAAACTCCCCTGCTGGAACATTCTAGCAGTAAGGGTGGGGAGTGAGAGTGATTGGCGGGGTACTGGGGAGGGATCAGAAGAAAAGATACAAGGGTTTCCAGGGAAACCAGGGCGGAGTTTAGGGGATACTTGTTGGCTGAGGTGGAGCCAGGAAGACAGACAGCTCCAAAGGCGGGAAGGGAGAACTGGGGCAGAACCATTTTCAGACAGAAGGGGATTGGAACGAACCAACCTAATAACTTAACAAAACACACTGCAACACAGGGTCCCTGCTGCATTAGAGATAGTGTTTTTCACTTATTTGTTTGTTTTCCATGTGAGAGCTTGCAGAGGGGCCCATCTTGTTAACTTCTTGACAGGGCTTTTGCTTGGTCCCTCTGTGGGATGAAGATACACATCTGGCCCAATTCCCATTAGCTAATGGGAAAAAAAGAAATGCTGTCTGTGGGTGTCAGCCCTGATAATTCAGGTTCTGAGGGTCTGTCTGAACTCAGTAGTTACCTTCCCAGTTCTGGATCTCTGGGGCTAGGATCTTCCCATGGAAGCAATCATCTGCTTTGGCTGGCACTCAACTTGCACTGAATTGCATGAGACCAGCAGGGAGAGTGGGAGAGCTGTGGCAATCTACTTACACAGGAGGTAATATTTCCTTCCTCCTTTCCTTGTGAAAGGAAATATTGTCTTCTCTTTGCAAGCATCTTGAAAAGCCTTGGCAAAGACCTTGCAAATGTTGTCTTTGTCTTCTGTGTTTAGGTATAGTAGAGGAAATGTGTTATACTTGAATATCTGTATAGAGGCTTTGCCCTGGGAGGTCCCGGTTGTCCTTGATGGGCTGCAGCTGTGACCAATGAAGATAACTGGGATAAAAGGGGGTGGGTTAGCCAGTTAGGGAGAGCCTTGAGGGAGCCCTGACCTGAGAGAGAACAGCATGCAGAAGAAAGAGTCTGTGCTGTGAAGCTCTGCAGCCGTAAGAATATACCAAGGAGGTATGGACTTTAGAAATCTGATACCAACAGTATGGGACTCCAGAAATAGAACAAAAAAACAATTGGTGACCCCAACGTGATAGTTAGCAGAAGATGAGACAGCCATGAGCTGTGGTGATAGTTGGTAGAAGATGAGACAGCCAAGAGCTGTGAAAGAACATAGCCTTTGGCTCAAGGAGCTGTGAAAGAGTATGGCCTTTGAGCAAGGAGCTATGTGGGTTGTACATGGCCTTTGAGTCATGGGGGAATATGTGTGTTGTACTTGAAGTATTGTATGTAAAACCTGGTTCTGTAAGTAAAAGAAAAGGGGGAAATATAGTAGAGGAAAAGTATTGTACTTGAATATCTGTATTGTGGCTTTGCTCCGGGAGGTCCTGGTTGCCCTGATGGGCTGCAGCTGTAACCAATGACAATAACTGGGATAAAAGGGGGCGGGTTAGCCAGTCAGAGAGAGCCTTGATGGACCCCTGACCTGAGAGAGAGCAACATGCAGAAGAAGGAGTCTGTGCTGTGAAGATCTGTAGCCGTAAGAATATGCCGAGGAGGTATGGACTTTAGAAATCTGATAACAACAGTGTGGGACTCCAGAAGTAGAAGAACAACATTTAGGAACAGGAAAAAGGAGTGGAAGGAAGCTGTCCTTTGCCTTGACTTTTGGAGGGGAAACACAGCTTATAAATAATGAAACACTGGGCACTTGCATGAGCTGTGACATAAACACCTTTCTCTGCCTATCTTGCAGGTGAACAGCATTGTGGATTTTTGTTTTACTCCTAAGGAAAAACAGGGGGAAAGACTGGTAGAGATGCCAAGACTAGACTACAGCCTTCACACCTTGTGGCAAATAGTTATGGCTATAGACACTTCAGATTACACAAAGGCTGTGTCATTTCTTGCAGGCATGTGGCACAGCTATCATTTCTCTGCTTGAGCAGGGCTGTCTCATCAATCAGTGCTTGTGCTGCTTGCCCAGACTGGGAAAAACATATTGTAATAATGACAATAATAATAGCAATCAAAATAAAAGGGCTACTAGAGGAGCATGATGAGCCCTCCTGTTGAGAATGCATTGTAAACATACTGATAAATGGAAATGTATGTCAGTCCTTTTAGCGCTCTGTTTCCTTGAATACATTTTGATGATATAGCATTGCAGTGTGTTGTGTGGAGTGGAGAGTTGCTTCATGTTTTGTTCCATTTATGTGTGCTGTAATTATGAAGTGGGAATGGAATTTCAAGTTGTCTCTCACCTGGGGTGTGAATCTTCTGCTCGGAGCAGCTGAATGCATACATGCTTGGTTTCACAGCACCAACAAACAACTACATTAAAAGAGTGTTAGGGCTGTGAAATAAGTGTGGAGAGTAAGAGATGAGGAGTGAATCTCCAGCCCAGTGATGTGGGGTTTAAGGAATATCCAGCTACTGAACCACACTTGTCTGGTACTCAGCAGAAGTTTAATACTTGGGGGTATGTTTCTGTGCTTATTTCATTACTTGAACAGATTTTCCCTGGTATTTAAAGTCCTGTGTCAGCTGACAGTGGTGGGCTGGTGCTTCTCTGGATATTCTATGCTTTCCTATTCTTTGAAATAACCGAAAGCAAATAACTTAATGAAACAACAAGGGTGTGTAAGCAGTGGATGCCATGCACAAGAAACACTTGTAAATTTATTCACGTGAGCTTGTACTTGATATGTATTTACATTGTATAGTTATATACAGCTAATCAGTTTATGTAGTTGGCTATTGTCAACCATGTATTTATGCGTAAAGAAATACATGCTCTTTACTGACTAGAGTTTAGGTTTTTTTCAATAGATTGTATTGTAAAAGGAGCCTGAATATGAAGAACTTGGCCTTCAAAACAGCTGCTTGAAAATGTGGTGATTTTTATCCAAGAAATTTAAAGTACCTTTTTAGTTAATGCAGCGGTCAGATTTTTGTCTGGAGCTGTTGCTGTTCACCACATGTATGGTATTGTGTGTACAGCTCCAATGGTGTTTGGAAGATCCTGATTTAAGAAAATTGAATTATCTGCCTTCTCTTGTGAGGCTACCAGTGCCAATTGTTGTATTTCTATCATATGGAAGTCTTTCAAGTACAGTTTCACAAATAGACAGATAGTATAGCATTGTAAATTAGGCATGTTTTGACAACTGCTTTTGGGTTTGCAGAATTAATTTTGAGGTTTGGCAGGGCTTTTCTTTGCATTTTGAATGCTTATCCTTTTCATGTATTCTGCCTGCTTAAGAGTGCAGTTGTTCCTAGAAGTTAATGAAATTTAAACTAGTACAAATGCAGTAAGATTTTTTTAGTTAATTTTTCCAATTCTACTTCAAGATAAAGTGTATCAAAATTCAGGATATTTGTTCATTATATATTTAAGCTATCTGAGCCTCAAATGTCTTGGTATTTCATAATGAAATGCAATCTTCTGAATCAGGTTTTTTATCTCATCTTTTTGCTCTCTAAGAGCATGAATTTTGCTTTCCTTTTGTAATTATTTCCTTTTTTTGTGTGTGTGTCTGAACTCTTATCTATTCCATAGAACTGAAACAATAACTGGATCCAGCAGACAATGTTTGATTGCTGTAAAAACCAATCAGTTTTATGATCACTTTGTCAGCTGTTGAAAATATGATGCTGTAGTTTGCAGAGTAAATTTAAATAAGGCTATACAATAAATTCTCCTGTAATGCTTCTGAATTAGGCACAATTCTCAGATTCTAGAGTCAGAAGCAAAAACTGTAGGGAGACATATCTGCTTGAACCTCTCCCTTTCACAAAGGAAAACTGTTCCATAGAGAAGTTGTACTTATTTCTGAAGTCTGAGCTTTGTTAGACTAGCTTTTGCCTGAAATAAAAAAATTCTCTCCTTTACACAGCATGCTTCTACCCCCATCTTAATTGCTGCCAACTGATTTTATTTATTTTGTTTTTTGAGGGGCCAGTGTCATGTTCAGTCCCTTCAAAACAGAGAGATTTCCTCTGATGAAATGTGTTGTGTTCTACCGTTTGTGTCTTTGGCCACACTCAGCTTCTCTGCTGATTTGGAACTTAAACCAGAGACATAATTAACCACTAATGAGGCATGACTAAGAGTTGCATGCCTTACCCCACTAATAATGTATGACTAAGCATTGTGTGTTTATTGGTGTTCATCTAATTACAAATTTGATATTGATCATTGGAGTATTTGATGAATATTGTACCATTTGGGATAGCCATTTAAGGAGACTGTTCTCAAAGCTGATTGTGAAAGATTGTATTAAAGTAAGGACATTTGTTTCTGTACTTGTGCCATTTATATAAGGTGAATAAATTCCTAAAGGGAATGCATAGATCAAACCTGCTTTTGGCCATCGATCCAAAGCTCTGACTACTGTTTAATTTTTTTCTGCCAGCACTAAGATTACAAAACAAAATAAAAGAAACCCAACAACTTTTCAAGGAGGCGTTAGAACCTGAAATAGAAAGAGCAGGGGAGGTGTTCTGTTGTGCAAAAGCTCAGAATAAAACATTAGAGGTGTTCCTCTGGTCTTCAATACAGATTTGAACTTAGAAGTCAGATTTATGCTGTTCTGAGACTGAATTGCAGCCTGGAGAGGAAACATACAAATGTTTCTGATTGTGGTGGAGGTACTAGTATCTGAATTCATGCTATGCAGCATGATACAGAGGACTCAGAACTTTGGTTTTGGCATTTGTAAAACATGATGCTGGTCATTTTTCTGCCATGGTTCTACATTTTGGTGCTTTGCAGGGTTTGGAACAATACCAGTTTTCATATGAGATATTTTTGCTGGTGGTGTTTTCCCTCTACTGTGCTTTTGCTTCATTGGTGTTTTTTTTCATGGAGGTGTTTAGTGACAACTCCAGCAAAGAACTTCTCAGCAAGAAAACTTGACGTGGTACAATGTCCCTGTTTAACTGCTTCCTGTGAGAGCATTTCCAGGGCACTGGCATAGGTACTTTGCAGCTGAAAATAAATGTATGATGGAGTAGAGTATTCATCTAGAGGCTGGTAACTGGGGTAATTAGTCAGCATAACAAGGAGTCCATGGCATTGGTGTGTTTATATCCTTCTGGTATATATAAGACAAGTAAGAATATTTCTGATTATTCAATAATTTGACTAAAGAAATCAAAATAAATTAAGAGTAGCTAATTCCTAAGATGGACTTCTGGATGATTGATAAAACCAAACATTATTCACAGTCTCAGAGGTGCATCTTTATGTATTTGCTCGGTGAGAGAAATAAGTATCTTAAATTTGGGAGCAGGCCAGCAGCTGTGCTGTGCTCAGTCCATGGGATGATGGGCTCCTGCATCTCCCATGCATGAGCAGCCAGCCATGCATCATGGCCATGTGAGGCCTGCTGCCTTTCAGGGAGCCATTGGTAGCAGCTGCAGTGAGAGGCAGCAGGAAATCAGGCTCATTTCCTTGGATGTTACTGAAAAGAAGGGTCCAGGTCTGTGGCTGTTGGGTGGAAAATCACCCTGTTCCACCTGTGACAGCCCAGCCCCACCTCTGTTTGGCTGGGTGAGCATGGTGGCATCACTGCCTGGCTCACAGCAGAGTCTGGGAGAGAGCTCTGTGTGGTCCTGCCTGTGGCTTCCAGAGGGGCCTTGGATCTGATTCCGTTTTTGTTTTGTCCAGGGGCACTGATGAATCCCATGACCAGGTCTGCCTCTTGTCCCCAGACCCTGGGACCTGGCTCTGAGGCCACCAGGACTGCTGGCTGCCTTGCCCTGGCAAGCAGCTGGCCCTTTGCTGCTTCCTGACACTGAGTGCCTTGGGTGTCCAAATATACTGTGGGTCCTTGCAATTGCTTTCCTGAGGAATCAGGTCCTGGAAACCAGTGTTTGATTTGATTGTTTGTTTGTCTAAGGTGTTAGCTCTATGGGGGAAATAAAGTTAGTATTTCTGGTAGCTTGTGACAGAAAATATCTCCTTGACATCTGGCTTGCAGAGCATAATGAAAGAATGCCATGATGGCCCAAGACCTTTAGTAGTATAATAACTGTGGTTTTCTGCACAGTGGGGTCTAAAACATGATACATATGCCATTTCTTTTGACAGACATGCAGCACTTGAAAAAACTGGGTTTTCATCTATGGAATGCTTCTTTACAAACCTGAAATGTGCTGATGGCATGAAATACTTTTAGCGAGATGTGAATGTGGATACCAGCCAGGCCAGCCAGAAAGATATTTGCAACAGTTCTACATGTAAAACAACATGAAGCATATGCAGTGCTTTCCTTTGTGATGGGAGGGGAGAAGGTGACAGCCACCAAGCAAGAGATGCAGTGGAAACAGTGGTTTGTCTTGGGGTCATCATGCTGCAGGACTGTTTCAGAGGTGCTGGAGCAAGGCTGGGAATGGCTTGGATTTGTTCTGCTGTATGAAAGCATGGAAAAATTAAAGTCCTGAAAAATCAGGACTAGTGGAAACTTCTTTTTATTTTTGCTTTTTCTATGACAATTTTAAAATTATGGAGGAATTGTACAAATTTTATTCATGTTACCCACATTAACCCAACATCTCACCCTTCAGTGAAGTCTCCTGTATGTGTCTCGTGAGTGGAGAAGAGAAGAATGGCTACATTTATGTGTTGCAGTAAAATGGGAAACTAAATTGATGGGGGTCGGTGGTAGAAGTTTTTGTGTATCATGGAAGCATAAAACCCACGTGAGTTCTGTGAACAACTCAGCTTGATTCCCATTGGGATGTTCTTCAGAGTTTGTGGATTCCTTTGTGTTTTGTTGTTGTATGGAAGAATGGAGATGCTTGTGGCAGTGACCAAAGCTAATGTGCTAAAAATGGAAAGTCTTGGGAAGGATGAATTTGTGGGCAGAAGTCACAGTCTTGTTTAACTGCCTATACCACATTACCTTCCTGCTTCCCTCTTTTCAGAGTACTGGATTGTGTTGCTAGTTTGTCTGTACCAGTGCTGCTTGTAGATTACATACTTTTTTTTTGCCCTCTGTGCTTGCTTCCAAACACTCATCCTTCTGTCCTGACCTACACAAGACATATAGGCACTTCCAGCTTACTGTGCTCCTACTTAGTGTTTAAAAGGCCTTAGCCTGGATCTAAGCTGAGGTAATTTTTCTCCCAGATAAATAACTTAAAGGTACAAGTAATGAAATAATCATGTAAATATAAGACACCCTAATTTAGCAGAGCCACTAAATGGACTTCATCAACTATTTACTAGTATATTAAGAATATGCATGCATAAAAATAGACTGAAGTCTCAGCTAAGTCTCTGCCCATATTTTTCCTAATACAAATATTCAGATGGAAAACTTAAGTGGTCTGAAGTGTTAGGTTGGCTGATAACCTTTTTCTTAAGGGCATGGGAAAATTGTGTGTCCTAATTGTTACTCCTATAGGTGTATTTTAGCTCCCATACTTCTTCATAAATGTACCATGTGAACTTAAGTCAATAAATGAACTCAGATGAAACTTATTAAAATCTAACTCTGTTCACATCATTAATTGCATGACGTTTTATATCCCTAGAACAAGCATCTCTACTGTAAAAGAACCTGCCCACAAGGTCATCTGTCCTTGCGAAGTTATGGATTATAAATCTGGCCCAAGTATTTATGCTGGTAGTCATTTTTGTTCTTCTCTTGCTCATAGTTCATAATATCTTTTAAATGATGGCATTATGGAACTTATTTTATCCCAATATGAGCATTTGAGTTATTTACAAGCTGAGAGCCCTTGCTTGGTACTATTAATGTAGATTTTTGAAATAAAGTAATGAAATGATACAGTTTAGTGTGTGCATAGAAACAATGTGAGTATAATTAGAAGTAAGTGAATTCTGGAAGTAATTACTTTCAAACATTGGTATTCACACCCAGTGTATTGATCTGTGTTAATGTGATTATCTCTAGGCAGTGTCTAAGTACTGCAGCTCCCTTCTGTGATATTTCTGCTTTTCCTCTTTGTGCAAGCAGATGAGACTGCTCTTGTCATTACACTCTGTGTCTTGTTCCAGAGATGGGGGCTCTGCCTCATTGTCTGGTGGTTTGCTGAGTGTATTCATGCTCTGCTTGTACTCCTCTAGGATGTGAAAGTGCAGTTTTAGCTGGCTGTGTCAGTGTTGCCTGTTTCTTTGTTAACTTGTTGCTAAGTTCTTCTGCACTGACTTGTGTCTGTGCTCTTTCAAGATCCTTTGTGGCTTTAGATGTTACAGTTCCTTCCTCATTCAGTACTGATAATGTTGCCTTTTCCCTGTAATCAGTGATGTGTTCTGCTTAAAACTTAAAACATTTTCTTCATTATTTTGCTTCCTCTCAAGCCAGGTAAGAAATCCTAGCAAATATCTCTAAATATACCTGTTCATCTCCCTATTAAGGCTCTGTTAAGGCCTGAATACATCTTGGCTAGACTGCTTATGGTCTAAACCATTTCTCTTCCATTCCCAGAAAAGATGCTTCAATGTGACGACAAAGAGCATGGAAAGGCTGGGAGCAGGGGCTGGATTTATGGCTGGGAATGGGATTTATCTTGCCTGTTTTGCCTGCTGCTCCAAGACAAGGGCCCAAGGACCACAGCTCCTCATGCTGCTGCGTGGGGTCTCATGACTTTACTGGATGTCCTGTATGTAAGCCACATGTTCTTGTGGACTGCAAATATAATTAGTAAGCTTTTGGGACAGATGCTATCATCTGGGTGTTTCTGCAGTCTCTGGCATAAATGTAGGATTGTTACAGTAGAAAGAGTATATAATTGTCAATGGATTTTATAGACAGTGCTTTATTTAGTTAAAGTTCTTTAACCAGAGCTTTAGCTGAAAGAAAATAGAAATACAAAGCTGAAAGAGAATTGAAAATGTTATTTATTTAAGAAAAATAAATTTTAGTGTGGACTTTTATAAACTAGTGCATTATGTTGTATGTTCTTTCCATATGTTATTTTTATTCTCACTTATAATGTTTGGAATTAAACTAGACAGTAAACTCTCCAAAGCACAATTGTTTTCCCAAATGTATTTGTCTTGCAAGTAGCAGGCTTTCATCTTAAGAGAGCAACTTCTTGCATAGAATAATAAAAAGCAATAGCAGTTACTTTTGTTTGGAAGTAAAGCTGAAAATGATGTGGACTGTATGGAAAAAGTGTAAAAACAGTAGGCTTTGTTTATGATCTCCCTTCCCCTGTGCTAGCTTAAGCTGTAAGCTACAAGTTTAATTGTGGTCTGTGGATATACTGCTTTAAAACAGATACAAGATCACACCCTGATGCATCTGTTCAAAGATTGTTGTAATCATTAGTGGTTACGCTTGTAGATTATTTTAGTAAGAGTTTTCATCTACTTTACTTGGATTCCATGTTTTACTACTGATAATGTTGCCATGAGCCTACATCACAAACGTGACTCTGTCTTTTATGTGATTGTCTCCAAGACTGTACATGGGTCCTGTTGAGGGAAAAATAATTTTTTTATGTCTAAAAAGAGTTATTACATAAGTAGAGTTTGTGTGTATGTGTTGGGCAGATTTTTAAAGCATGATCTTCATTTTCTGCGGCTCTGCAACCTGATATGGGCTTTCTAGTTTTCTCCAGTATTTCTTTTAAGTTAATCATAGGTCTGCAGCTCTTCATTGCTACAAGGATTTCTTGAAGCTGTGATTTGTATTTTATTCAGGAATAGCATTGCTAAAGTTCTTGCTTCTTCTCTGTTTTGTGACCCATTGTTATTCATGTGTTCTTTTCTATGTTCTAATTTTAAAACAGTCTGTGTTCCAATTTAGCTGAAGTGTTCAATGTATTCCTTTTTATGTTACTTAAAAGCTTTTGTATTTCTTAGTGGCTTGATTTCAGAAAGAGATGTGATGGAGCCAGCTGGCTGAGAAATGGATTTCTCCATTTCACAGGAGAACTTCCCTACACTTGTTTTAGAAAAATGATCTCTTTATTTCCCCAGCACCCCGATTTGAAATGGAAATGAAGTTCCAAATGTTCTGTGGATTTCAGTTTATGAAAAAACATATTTCAGATGTATCAAGCTAAAAAAACCTCCAAACCCAAGCTCTGATGCTGTTTGAATGATTTATTTAACATTTCACTTGAGATATTTTCAATGACCAACATGCTAATGTTTTGGTCTCTTTAATCTGATTTTGTTTTCACTGCTCAAAAAAGTGTGGAGGAAAAGAATAAGTACCTTTACAAACAATAAGGTACAGGAGACTCTCTAGCCACAGTGTAAGAATACATAGAAAAATAAATTAAACATCTGTTTTGAACATTGCTTTACCTAAAAAGCCATTTTTTGGTAAGAATTGTTGTCCTTGTGTAGCTGGTAACAAATGTGAGAGTCTGTGCCTATCCCTGTGTCATTTCAGTCATTGCTGCTCAGCATTCAAAAGCCTGACAACACTTGTGTGAGTTGTGTAGGCACAACAGAGAGTGTTTTATCCATGTAAATGTGAATCAGGTATTTACCTGATTCATGGATAGTTTTTTTTAAAATGCTTGGGGGGTCCCCTGTGCTGTAGCCTGGCTCCCATGGGTAGAGCTGTGGGCTTGAAACATATTGAAGTTAAGGACTGTCTCATCTCGCAGGATAAACTTTCAAACCATGTTTGGTGTGGTTAGTGTGGGTCCTGGGGCTAAGCAAAAGGGAGAGGTCTGTCTCTCACAACAGTATTTCTTTATCACAGAAAGACAAAAATATCCTATTACACCCTTAAATGTCTTTCTTGGCTGTAGCCATGCAGTGTGTCCTCAGTACAGCAAGCTTTTTGTGCTGCCACACATAACTGTGAGCTGCAAATTCCTGTGATCTGTTACTGCTGCATTTAGCAGTAACAGTACTTCTAAATCAAATGACTTCTGAGTGGTTATCTTGATTAAAGCACTTGAATGAATAAATAATTCAGTGGACTTAATCGTAAGGAAAGAAATAGATCAAGTGGAGCTGTAATTCTTGAGAAAATATATTTTCCTCAACTTTTAACTTTATGGATTTTTAAAAAAAATATTTAATCACAATGTTTTTTGTTTTCCTCATTTTTGCAGTGTATTTGTTTAGTGTACTAAAATATACTTTGATCTGTTGCTATGGTATTTAATAGGCAATTCAGATATTTAGCCTACAGTATCTTTCCATAATGTACAGAATAATGAAGATTTGCAAGCATTCATTTCTTCTGTGTTTTCTCTAGAAAATGAGTATGAAATTTAGAGCTTAAACTTTGTAGCTATTTGTGCTGGTTTAACATGGAGGAAGATGAAAATTAAGATGTGTAATGCTGTACCACCAGTATGTTTTAATTTGCAGTCCTGAGAAGTAGTCTTGTAGACTCTTGTACACCAGCAAAGAAGGGACAAAATCACAGACTGGGTAGGTTGGAAAGGGCCACAATGGGTCCATCTGGTCCAACCTCCCTGCTCAAGCAGGGTCATCCCAGAGCACAGGGTTGTATCCAGACAGGTCTGGAATATCTCCAGTGAGAGGGACTCCAGCAGCCTCTCTGGACAACCTGTTCCAGTGCTCAGTCACCTGCAGAGTAAAGAATTTCAGAGTATTTCAGAGATGTGGGATCTCAGCACATCATTCCTGATGTCCAGAGATGCCAGGAGAACCCTTGGGGGTCTCGAAAATCCTGGAATGTTGCCAAGAGTGTCTGGTGGCTTGATTTTGATCCATCCACAGAAATAACAAGAGTTTGAGGACAAGAGAATCACTTTAGAGTAAAAGGTGTAAAATAGACACATTTAGAAAGTGAAATATAGACTTTAAGGTTTTTTAGGTACAGGGGGGTTATGGAGACAAGATGGAGGGATCAGGGCGTGTCTTGTCCTTCTTCTTCCTTCTTCTTGTCCTCCATCTCCTGTGGTGATGTTGGCATTTGGGGATTGGTTTATGGTGAAGGTGCACTTGCCAACATGGGTGAAAAGCATTGGGAAATAAAGGTAAATATTATGTACGTAGATATTAGTATAAAAAGACATGACCGCCCCGTGGGTGGTCAGAGAGTGCCTGTGACTGCTTGCAGATCAGACCTCTGTTGGGCAGACAGAAAATTTTGTAGATAAGAAATAATAAACAACCTGAAGACCGAAAAGCTGAAGAGTCCAGACTCATCCTTCAAAACGCGTGCCACCCAAGAACCACACTACCCGTGTCGGGGCAGAGACAGACAGCCGAACCCGACACAGAGAAGGACAGTTCAAAGCGGGGATGAATTTTACCAATTCAGGTGGATCAGCTAAGGTCTGGTGATGGGCATGTTCAGCTAGTGAACAAAGGGAGAAAGCATCAGCTTTGAGTTCTCTCAATGAAGAATGTGGGGTACATTATTTCCTGCTTTGGGAGATTAAACTCTACAATTAAAAATACATGTTCAAACAATCAGAGACTTACAGGTTCCTTCTCTCCCACCCCCACAGAAATATCTGATCTTATTTGACTGACTACTAAGGTAAGGGCCATAATCCTCATTCTCCACTGAAATGAACAACTTAGGGAATGTCTAACTTGTTCAGAGATGTGACAGAAAGAAAAAAGAAAGGATATGTCCAAAAATTGGAGCACTCCTCCCCCTCATAATTCTGTGCCTTTAGCTAGAGCAAAAATGATTTTGAAGTACTTGTGAATTTTGGAGCACAACACCAAATTTAAACAGAAAACAACAACTCAGCAACCTTTTCCCTTTCCCCAAACTATACCATTTTTTAATTACTCTACTCTCTAGCAGAAGATAAATAGCTCCTGAAGATAAACAACATTTTTTATTGAATTTTGCCCTGACAAACAAATAGCTCCCTTGGAATCCAACCATGTCCTGGGATGAAGATAACTCTTTACAAGAGAAAATTGTGCTTGCTACACAATAAAGACGTGATGTAATAGACAATTAATAGTCAGTCTAAATTGCTGACAAGAGCAGGGTGCAATCAAATAAAATGAAAGCACTAGAGGGTGAAACAAGTGAGAGGAGTTAACATTGGATTTTGTACATACAGTCTTAACTCTAAATACAAATTATAGAGGAATTAAAATAACTTAATGTGTAGAGGAGTCAGATGACAAGACTGATTCCAACCTTTCTCCTGAAAAAATCCAGTGAGCGCTTTTAGCATAGGGCATTTATGGATTGATGATGTATGGGTTGGAGAGGAAAACAAGCCTGACTCATGGTAGCAAGAATGTAGATTATGTATGTGGATTTTATGTGTTGCCATAAAAGAAGAAATCAAATGTCAGCTTGAATGAAAAGACCATGTTTTTAACTTCTGTTATCCCTCTTGTGATGCTATTTGTGAAAAAGTTTGGTGGCCGTGATAGAAAGCTGCCTCTGCAGTATCTCCTCTCTGTTAATTCAGGGATCTGGCTGCTTGACTAAGATGTAGAAGACTTAGATTTAATTCCTCTCTAGTCTAAGAGCATTATTTCAAGAGCATTATTTGTTTCTCAGGACAGTGCTGTGGGCACTGATCTAGATGTATGCTGAACTGGATTATTTTCTCATTTGCTATAATTGACATTAGAGTTTTCATTTAACCATTTCAGTATGAGCTGGTGGGGACAATTCCTGTTGCCACTAACCCAGGTGTAAGTTTCATCCTTTGACCTAATGGAATAGTCCCCAAGGTGGAGCTGGAGGAGGGACATTCAGCCTGTTCTCCTGTGCACTGGGCAAATGCCCTAATAGCTCTGGCGGTGGAGTGGGATGAGAACACAGTCTTGGTAATACTACAGTGATGGCAGCACAACTGCTTTTATCATCACCTTATTATGATTAGCTCTTTGCCATATCTGTGAAGATGCCCAAGAGGGGAAGCAAATATTTGTTCAACAGGGCACAAGAATGCTTTCATTCTCAGCTTTGATAATGACCGTGAAATATCCATCTTGAGTGGATCCAAAGTCATGTCCTTTTTTAGCTGATGCAACCACTAAGCTGGGAACTCCTCCTTGCACAAGGAGAGCTGTTCTGGCACATGTCCCTGCTTGGAGGGAGCCTGGGGCAGAAAGGTGTTCTTGTGCTGGGTGCTCGTAAATGATCTGAAGACGAGTGAAAATCGATGCACCCTTGGCAAATTATGATTTGGGAGCTCATTATCTCTTTGTGAAACTCATTTTCCAGCCTACTGATTAGGCTTATAAAAGCACAGTTTTAATATGCCTCCTGCCCTGTTTTTAATTCCCTGGCTGACAGTAAAGAAAATTCTGACCAGCTCTCAGGACAATTTATACTCTTCTTTTATCTTGATGGCATATTGATCCTGCTGAACGTTCCTTCTGCAAAATAATGAACATGCATCTTAAATGCAGTTCATAGGGGCTGTGCAGTAAGCTTTTTTCTTCCTAGGGGCAGTTTGCTGCTTTTGTATTCTGAGAGCAACCTAGGAGGAATGGGTCAAGGCTCATCTGTGAAAAAATCTTTCTGATCTCCGTCACTCTTTTTTGCTCCTTTATTAGAATTTCCTGACATTTAATGGTCTTATTGTTTTGAAGTTTTAATCTTGCATTTAATTATAAAAAATTGTCATAGTAACTACAACAGTGACTATATTAGGCTGAGAAAAATCTTATCAAAAATGATCTTAGAAATCTGTCCACGAATTGACTAAACATGGGAAACTCTGCATTTATTTCTAACACTGTGCTTGCTTTTTTTTTTTTCCTTGAAAATAAGTAGCTTAAATCCCCCCTGCCTCCAAAAATAAGAGACTTCCAAAAGAACCTTCTGGTGTAATGTAAACCAGGCTCTAAAGCTGAAAAACCCACTTACACCAAAGGAGGCACGGGTAACCATTTGGTTTGGGGAACTTCACTGGTGTATTCAAGTACATAAAACTCTCATCCTACCTTACTTGGTGATTTCTTTCCTTCTTGGAGAAGCCCCAGGTTGTGGGTGCATACATGGTCTGCAGCAGTGCTTGGTCAGGCAGCCCCTTTGCCCAGCTCACTTTGGGCTGTCACTGAGCTGGAGCAGAAGCTGGGACTATCTGCATGTAATTTTCACCATTGTGAGCAGGGCCTGACTCTCTGAAAAGGAAATAAAGGTCTCAGGATTTGTCACTGGAATAATTGCAATTTCAGGCATATTTCTTTGCAATGCAAGCTAAACTACCTGTATTTTTCCAACAAATAATTATTGCCTCATTCACCCTACACTCTGGAGGCGAACAGGCTCGCAATCATATGAATGAGGTAATCTTTCAGCAACTTAACACTAAACTTGAGAACAGATGAAATAAGGAAACCACTTAGAGGAAAATGACCTCTCTGTGATAGCCCTTTCTCAGAAATAGAAGATTTGCTGTTCAGCACCAGCAAGTGTGTAGGGAACCAGCTGAATGGGAGAATCTGTCCACTCCTCTAAGTACTTAATGGGACACTTATTTCCCTTTTCTAAAGAAAGGCTGGTGACATCTGCATTTAGTTGAAGAAGCTAATGGCAGAGGGAGACAAGGAAAAAGGCTATGCTGTAAAGCAAGAGGACCAGGTGAATATTCCTTTCAGGTCAAAAACACCCTTTCTTCTCATCTGAGGGATGAAGGGGCCTCTGCAGAAGAAGAAAATGCTTTAACTACTGAAAAATTAAGAGTAATTTGGGACAGGAATAAAGACTGTGGGTTTGGCTGGGAGGTGGAAATATGTTCATAAAGGAGGGTGCCTCAGTTGTTACATACAAGTGTGCAGTGTTTAGGATTCATCTAATGCTACCAAAGAATGTGCATATTTGGAAATTGTAGCCTTAAAAACAAACTTGCGTCTTGTGTGTGAAAAGCGTAACTCTCTATGATTGGAGATAAGATAACAAATGGTAATGTGGTGATTTTTTTGTTTTTTTTTTTAGATTTGAGACAAAATAAAAATTTTCTGTATAATCCAAAAGGAAGTTGAATTCCAGATTTATTTTCACACTGAGGTGTCAAGTCTGTAATTGTCAACACAAAAACTCTGTTTCAAAACAGCCGCAGATGAGCTAAGGTAATCGGTGGTGTAGGTGTAGATCAGTTGTAGGTTCTGCCAGTAGGGGCTTAAAAATCTAAAACTAAAAAGCAGAGTTGTGAAATAAAAAGGAATTTTCAATGGAGAAATGAGCTGGTTTTAATGCTGTTCTAAAGCATAGGGAGTATGTATTTATTACCACTGAGCAGGCAGGTTTGCCTAAATCCAGAGAAGCTGAAGGAGTCTTGTGTGTATTTTTTATTCCAATTCCCAATTTGTAACCACAGGCATTTCTAATTCACATTGTTATATATTCTCACTCTGCTAATACTGAAACATGCTGGACTTTTGATGTATATTGTTATGTGCTAGTAAAACTAACAGGGATTTGTCTTTCCCAGTTTTGTGGTCTGTACCCAAATGAAACCGATGCCAGGGTTATTCACAACCTGTTCAGGTCATGTTTTTGCCTTTGGTGAAACTTTGCCTAAACTGGATTTGGTTCTGTGATGTTTCATTGCAGGTATACTTTCATGATCGTCTTTCTCACTTGTGCTCCCTGTTCTGCTAGTAGATTGCATTGGAGAGATTTAAATTACAATTGCTTTGGCAAGATAGAAAGTGAACTAGATGGTTTTGAGGTTGAATACTATTCAGTTAAAACTGGTGTGCACTTTCTCTAGATGCCAATAATGTAAACAGCCGTGACAATTTTTAAGCCATATGTTTGTGTGAGTATATTTGATTACAACTAGGGAGGAATCTCTCATGCAGTATTGATTTTTTTACTTTTTTTTTCCTTGTGGTTACAGCACACATTGATTTGGTACAGTAAGAATTATATAAATTGTTAATCCAGTTTAGCTGGGGTTTGAATTAGGTCTGATCTTTTAGAAAATAAACTCAGGTAGTAATGTGAATTGCTTATATCAAGGGGCTCAATGTGGACTTAATAATGAGAAATGCCTAGAAAAGCAAGTGTGTATGTGTGGAGTTTAAGTGCAGATGAATACAGCTGTAAGAAATGCAAAACAACTGGAGAAGGTGTGGGAGCCTGTTTGGTGGCTTCCAAGATTTCATTGTCAGAAGAACTGAATGTGGATGATGATTATGATGATATCTTGGGAGAAAATCCATGAGAATACTCTCAAATATAAGCCTATACACAGATATATGTCCCAAAAATATGCTGAACTTTGACAGGTTATTTTATCAGAAAGATTTGGTTGTTTGTGTTTTGACAGCTGACGTTGTTCTTTTAACTATCCTTTTTTTTTTTCAGACATATTTTAAACATTTGATGTTGACATATATTCTACAAAAAGCATCATTTTATAGAAAATTTTCTTCTCTAGTTGCGCATAAAAATTCCTCTGTTTCTAAACAGTGGAGATGTGCTTTGTCTGAATTGCTCCATTAGAAGGTCATTTAAGCTGCAGAACTTATTTCATGGATGCTCCAGCAATCACTGTGCACCTTCAGAGCCCATTTCCAAAAAACCCAGAATCCCTCTTCACAGAGCAAAGCCTTTCACATTTAAACTGAGAATGGGAATTTCATATGACTTATGACACTCAAGAATATTTTGTTTTGAAATAGCCTCTGTGCTTCAATGTAGCTGAGGTTTGTAGAATTTCATGTTAACAGTGAAATTCTCATGTGGTCTGTGTTTGGTAGAAGCAAGTTTAAGATAATTCCAGAGCTACCTATTGGAGGATAATAGTGATAAAACCCAGGAGATTTTTTTATTGTGGTTAATAATAAAGGATGATCTCATCTATAGTATTTTTATTAAGATAATTGCAAATCTGATAAAATATGTAGTTACATTGTAGGCAAAACAGCAGTGGAATTTGGCTTGCATGTGGGCTGGTTAAAATCTTTGGAAATAATCTTTTATTTGAAATTTGTTCTTCTCTATTGAGTTTTTCTATTTTCTTGCAGTTTCTCTGTCTCTTCACAGGTATTTAGATATGGGTAGCAAGGTTTTTATGTTCTGGAGAAGAGGGGAAAAATAAATGTTTTTGCTTATGTGTTACACCCTTCTATATAAAAGAAAAAGTTCCTTAGAAGCTAATAGATAAAATTAGTAATCAAAACTGTGTCCAAATCTCCTTGAAAATTATGGTTTAGAAGAATAAGCTTGTCTGATTTCAAATAATATATATAAAATGAGTGAGATGGGCAGAGGGATTTGTGGAATGGAGGCAGATTTTTAATTTGGAAATGAGTAAGATGTCTCTTAACGAGGTACATTTGGAAAGCTTATTGTGATCTATTCATAGAACTGTAGTCTTATATTTGTTCTGGCCAGAATAGCTGTTGTAAATCATGCTGAAAACTCTGAAAACCATTTAATATTATACAGGGTGAAAATAGTTTTCCTTATGAATTCTCTTAGATTGGAGAATCAAATATTTGGGGGCACATTCTCTCAAGGGTTGATGGTGAAATAGTCAGGTTTTTTCTGGTTTTGTTTTTTTTTTTTTTTTTTTTCTTTTTCCCTGTCAAAGGATTCAGGGATTTTTATTTTTTTTTTTTGTAATGTAAAGAACAGAGAAATAGCACATTATATAGCAGGCGAATTACTGAATTCTCCAAAGAGAAGTTAAAAAAGAAACTTGGATTTTTGAGGGTGTGTGGTATATCCTTCAGGTCACTTATAGGTACAGTGTTATAACAGTGAAGGGCTTGTTTTTGCTAAGAACAGGGATTTGTTGATTTATAGCTTCCTGTAAACAAGAGCAGTTAATAAATCATGAAACATGCTGGGCTGTTTTTCACCCTGCCTATGGGGTTTTAATAGATTGAGGGGAAACCAGCTGCCCTTCCAGGTGGCAAAAGCTGTTTGGGGTTGGGAAGATCTAGGTAATCACTGTTTCCCTGAGAAGGTGAAGGTGAGAGGTGCTTGTCAGCAGTGAGTGCCACACAGCATGCTGTGCCCTGCCCTGCTGGGATGAAGGCAGTGGAAGCGGCCACTGGGGCTGTGCTGCCCAGCTGGCTTTTAACCCACTTCTGCTCACACACCTGGGCAGGTGGAAGTGTGCTCACCTCTGCCAAGCTGCTCCTACAGCTTTTGGGGAGAGCTCTCTCCCAGAGGAGCACAGCCACAGCTTCTCCATGGATAGCTGCTGGTGAGCAACTCCTTGAGTAAGGCTCACATAATAAGGACCTCTCCTGCAGTCTTGTGCTTTGTCTCCTTAATTTGTTGAAAAACAGTCTGCAGCAAGGGAAAGGTGGGATGACACCTGTCAGGATTTCATTGTGTACATGCTCCTGCAGAGGGAGGAAACCCAGATGTTGCAGAAGCTGTGATTGCTGTCAGTGGAAACAGAAATTACACTGTGATTTATGATGATTTGATGCTTCCAATAATCTCATCTGAAGACCAAAAGGCAAGGGATGGCTTTTGTTATTGGACATGTCTTAAATGATAAAACAACATAAATAGAGATTCTCATTTTGGAAACCTACTCAAGGTTAGACTGTTCTTTAAATGCACTTGTTTGTGAAACAGGTATTACATAGAGAAATTTTAGTTTGGATTTGTACGACACTTCAGTGTTAAGAGGAAAATCTGCTTTCCTCTGTCATTGCCCTGACACTGGAGGATGATGAGGAGGGGAGTCAGTGCATCATGTTGGTGCTGGTTCTGCCAGGTCTGCTCTGTGGGGCCTGCCTGGGTTGCCATCAATGTATACAGTGTGCACTGCAGCACTTTGATGTTTAAGAGGAGCTGGCCAAAGTGAAGGCATGGCAGAGGCAGGGCTTTTCTCTTCTAAAAACTGCCCCACATTCCAACAAATCCAGACACCTCAAAGCTGTCTCTGTGATGCAAAAGCCTACAAACTACTGTTTTCCCTGGCCAGAGGTGTAACAAAAGCTTCCAAGCGTAGATGGTTACAATATAAACTGAAGGGAGGGGGCTGAAGGAGGAAGAAAGACTCATGCCAGAAATGAGAATTAAACATCCCCTCCCCTTTCTCCCCCAAATCACAGAAATAGAGGAATAGACATTATGAAGCAGGCTAAGTTTCTAGCAGCTTGATCTTTGCCTTTGTGTGCACTTGGCTTTGTGTGCATTGATGTCCTGTTGGTAATTATCATTCTGTTGTCACCTGTATTCATGATGACACCCCTATATCACATTTTCATCGCAGCGTGAAATGTCACTCTTTTTGCTTTTGTTTTGTTTAGTACTATGAGTTTAGCCCAGAGCTGAAAAAAACCACAAAAGACACTTCTCACAACACACAATGGTACATTGATAACATTGCAGTTTAGTTACTGATCCTATCTCAATGCTTCCATCTCTCTCCTTCCTCCCACCCCTCTTTTTAAGCAGACAAGGTTTTCCCTCAACAAGCTGATGACAGAATAATTTCTCCAGGTTGATTGTTCACCCCACATGGTCCTCTGGATTTCTTCATACAAGTGGAGAGAAGCAGATCAAAAGCCTGCAAGAAAAAAAACAGGCAAAGGATTGAAAAAAGCCACCATAAAGAACCTACTCAGGTTTCATTCTGATGATGAACAGGCTTGTAAAGTATTCTGAGACCTGTCAAATTTTCCCATCTGAAATCCAGACCTATTTTAAAAAGAATTTTCATAATGAGTGTCTCTTTTCCTCCATCCACAGGCTCAGAGTATTTTCTGAAAAAGTTCTGCAGGGCAGAGGAGTTGAACAGTTGATCACATGCAGGAGCACGGGATAGATGGAGTACAGCTGACTCAACAACTACAGGGGATTTGGGTAAGTGCCCACCATGTCAGCCAACTAGGACTTACTAAAATATTGTTTAATATCACAGTATTCATTACTTTTAAAAGGAAATTCTTACTTTGTCACCCATCAGACAAATTAAACCTCACTAGGAAATCTCAGGGGTAGTTTGTTGGGGAAAAAGTATGCGGGGAATGGCTGATGCAAACATGAAGGCATTAGCATCCAGGTGGGATTGACTTTTGCAAGTTAGCTTTTACCTAAGGGTACACAGACCAGACTTGTGCTAGTAATGCTAGGGGAGGAAGGTTATAAGCCCTGTGCAATGTGGAGGCTATCAGTGTATGTCAAACCCACTCGTGCTGCTTTCAGGAGGGAAACAATTAATTGCTTGAAGGAGGCAATGTTATCCAACTTGTGGTGTCAGTCAGCCTGTTCCCACAGTCATTGCATTGATGGAGGAAAATTTTGATAAGCAGGACTTCTTATCTGGCTCCACTGCAGTTGAATGACAAGAGTTTGTTGAGTGGAAGTGACATTGTTTCCGGTCACAAAGCTGGCTGGACATGGTAATTGCACCACCTTTGTTGATTTTTAAAGTAATGATAACAGCAATATATTCTTCAGTGAAGATCGCGGGGATTTGAAATCAAGTCTTGGGTTAAGCTGATGAAGTGATACTGTCCAAATTGACATAGTTACTGTAATTGCCTTGCGTACTGTGGGGGAAAGCCTTAAGAGCTGCAGGAGATAGGAATGCTGGCCCTGCTTGCATATTCTTGGTCAAAGAATGGTTTTACCAGCTCATGATGATTTGTTTTTTTTCCAACCAGATCTTCAGCAGTACACCTCAGGCTTGTTTTACAGGTTGGCTCAAAAATTACTTCAAATCTTGTTTTAAGTCGCAGATGGCTACAACACGGACTTGAAACATGATGAAAGAAATAGCCATAAGCGAATCTCTTCTGTTTCACAGTAGAAACAGTTTTTCTTTTTTAAATATAAATTTGGGAACAGAATGTCTTTGATTTCATAGTTTATGAAATCTGTGGTATTACATGCTTTCTTTGACCAAGATATTGGCAGCATTATTTACTGCTAATTTGTTTAACTTCCAAGGATTAGACAAGGTTGTGCTCTACTGCAGCGTTATTCTACATCCTTAGTGCTTAGTTGTTGTTTCTAAAAGCGAGGAAATTGAACTAATCATGATGGCATGAATTCTTGGTGCTTTTTGTCAGGGAAGTCTTATTTTACTGGTAACTTTTCAAGCTGCAAACAGATGGCTGCAGTATAATCTACTTGCTAGTGACATCAAACATTATTTTACTGAAGATTTATATTTATATCGCTCTCTTCAAAAGCATA
This sequence comes from Molothrus ater, assembly GCF_012460135.2. Classification (NCBI taxonomy): domain Eukaryota; kingdom Metazoa; phylum Chordata; class Aves; order Passeriformes; family Icteridae; genus Molothrus; species Molothrus ater. Next base: position 99,416,273 of record NC_050479.2, on the reverse strand, counting down.
AAAAGCGTAATTAAGTAGAATGATACTAATTTAGATCTTTATCTGCCCGTGTGATTGCAGGGCTCTGGGGTCAGGCAATAGGATTAAGAGCATCTCATCACTAGATCAGTGTGTTTGAATCCAGACCATGGTTAGAGGCGACTAAAGGCCAGCAGAATGTGATGACACCTCAGGGGCCTCTATCAAAAGATTTGACCATCTCTGTAAATTTGCTAGCTGGTGGAACCCCTGTAATGATCAGTGGTCTGAGAAGGAAATCTGTAGACTGAATGTGCATGTGTGGGGACTGTATTTAAGCTTAGGAACAGTCTTTTAGTTCCAGGTTTTAGGGACAGTCTTTGTACACTACCGGTGCAGGGGACGTGACACAGCTTTTACTTTTGTGTTTCAGTCCAAGGTGATCCTGGACTTGCTTTAGTTGCAGTGATTGTCAAATTTCAGTGTCTCCACTAAAAGTGAAGGAGAAACACAATGTAGACCAGCTGCAATAGAGCTAAATTGTCCCATTTTTTTCCTCACTATTGGATTAATTAGACAGTGTCTTAAACACTGTAGTTCTGTTCATTACAGATACTTCTATATGTGCTTGCCAGCCAGTAACTGAATGTGGCACAGCTGGTGTTTATCTGATGGCTCTCGTTTTGTAATCAGCTTGTTTATAGTATTTTGTGGCTGAAGTAAGATAAAGAAAATCCAACATGATTTTTATTTTAGTTTTATGGTGTGAGTCAGAACTGCAGTGACTTCAATAGGGAATCTATCAATGTTTTCAGTTGGTTTATGTTCCTGGTGTTTCAGTTGAATCCACTGAAGTTGTACTAAAGAGTTTAACCACAAAATTAAAGAAAAGCAGAGCACAAGAGGCCAAGTTACGTGGATTTTAATGATTCAAAGGAGGTCTTGATTTGTCAGGAATATCCAATTTGAGCTAAAATGATCTCTTCAGACCAGTCACTGCAATAATCTCCAAATCTTATACTGAATTTCCTTTCTTTTTTTCTCAGGTATCTTGCTGATGTCAAAGTTTTTCTAATGCAGTAGACAATACTAAGCAGAGCTATGTTGAAAGTAATATGGAACAGTGTAGGGGGAAGATATCACATTTGAAGAATATAATTTCACTAGACTGGAATAAATCTACTGTTTAGCACAGAATAGCAGGAAAACAGACCTCAACGCTTGCAAGTGAATAAATTTTATTAGACCTAGTAAGTCAAAATCTCTGACTTGTTCAACAAATAGTTGTTTAGATTTATTTATACTATTATAATTGTGTTTTCCCTGTGGTCTGTCTTCTTGTCTTCTTGGAAGAAGGTATTGTGCTGCTTTGTATAAATCTCCTGGAAATATTTCATAAGGGTGTAGTATTCACTTGATCACTATTCTCTTTTTACATTGTAAATATGCAGTTAACTCAGTTTCTTTTCAGACTAGATTAAAAAAAAAAAACAGTGCATCCAAGGATTGGTTTTAAAAATAAAGACACACACATATACTAAGGTACAATGTTTAAAAGTTTATTAGGAATGTTTTGAAGTATTAGAGGGTAGGTTTGTATTTTTTTAAGAGCTTTTTGGCAGTATGGTACACCAATTAAATTTCCCTAGTCATTAGGCAGGCAGAAAAACTGTCTCAGCTTGATTTTTGCCTATCTGAGGCTCTGAGATGAAGCTCCAGATGGACCTGTGCTACTGCCTCTCTCTAAACACACCTGGCTTTATAGATTCAAGAGCTGTAAGGCTTCTATTATTTACCCAACATACACATTTATTTCTCACTACAGTCATAAGATTCACAAAAAACACTGAGCTGTGAATTCTGGAAGCAGATGTAGGTTTTCACCCTTTTGGTGTTCAGAAGGGTTTAGAATTATTATTTCATTTCAATTCATAAACACATAATGTATTGCTTCCATATAAATATTTTATGATCTTGAATATGACTTGTCCATTGTAGTGTGCTGATGAAAATCTGGGGTCTTTCAAATTAAAGTCCAATGATTTTGTTGTAGCTTCCTTTTGTGGAAACTTGACATCTCTTTCTCAGACCCTTTGGCTTTTTTGTTCTGTGAAAGAGATTATTTTAAAAAGACTCGAAAATAACACAGAATTCTTTTAACTTACAGTAGATTTTTAAAAAAATTTTGGACCAAAGCAAAAGCTTTGTTTTTCAAAAGCTGCAAAAATTTCTTCAGTCTCATTTTCCTTGGACAGTATGGGCACCTACTTGATTCACGAAACATCTTGGCATTTGAGACTTTAGCTATGATTTAGAATTGGTCAGGGAAAGCTCCCATTTGGTTCTGGTAGTATTTTGATTAAGGAGGTGTTCCAAGCTTTGACCTGATATTTAATTACAAATCTAATATATTATGGAATTAATTCAGGATTCCTTTTTATAAATCTCAAGAATTGAGGGCAAAAATATGACTAGGAAATACATACAGGTCATTCTGAGGCCAGATGATTGATGCTGAAGGCAAGTCTCTGCCTGACTAATGTGTGTTTTTAAATCATGGTCTTTCTCATTCAGTCCACAACTGCTGTGTTCTGAATAGCTATGAGAGAGATTAGTTTATTTATTTTAAACAAAAATATTTTCACATTTTCCATGTGTGAACAATCAGCTGGTTTTGTACATTCTGAGGTGCACCAGTTTCTGATGTTCTTAGTTTTATTATTTCCTCATATATGTCGAATTTGCTGTGAGCCTTAAACACTGTAATTTTGGGAGTATACAGGCTGTTCATAGGTTTAGTAGGAAACTGTGGAACTGCAAGGCTCATGTGTGTGCCTCTGTGTGTTTGCATTTGTCATGTACATATATGTACGTGCTTGTCTGTAGATGTTTATTTTTTCAATTTTGCAGGTTTTTCTAGGTGTCAGAAATGTGATGGCACTATGGGGTCTGAAATCACAGAACACTCTAAAAAAGATATAGGTGTTTCAAAGTTTCAGGTCCAGAGATTATCTACAAACATAGAGAAATTTTGTAGTTGAAATGTGTCTTAAAGTTCTTTGCATCTCAGTTGCCCTTTATGTATTAAAAAAAGACTTTTAAAAAGGCAATTATCACCCTTTGATAGACGTATCTTTAAAACAGTTGCTGTAAAGATCTAAGTCCTGTTTTATCTGCATCATAAGACCCAAGGATATAAAGTGGAAGGCGATAGTGAAAACAATCTGGATAATTTATTTCAACAGGATGTACATGTCAAAAGAAAAAGTTCCACTGAAGAACTTGAAGTAGAGAGATATTCTTCTGTTTTTGTTCACTGGGTTACTTTTAAGTGATGGCAAACAGTCTCGTGTGTGTTTAGAAGCAAAGTGGTTCTGGAGGACCTGAGAGTGGCACAGTAAATGCGCTTCACAACTATTCACATCTTGGGTGCACATGCAGAAACAAGTGTGGCAGAAGGATGAATGCAATCCAGACGGACCAGGAACTATTTTGTCATGAGATGGCTGAGATGGGCTTGTTGAACTATGTAATGATAATTTGAAAATACTTTGTGAGCAGAAGTAATGTTCCTACTCCATTACTTGTAGATACCTAGTGTACATTCTTAGACAACATTTAAGCAGTTACTGGGTATACCAGGCATTTATGAAAACACTTATGAATGTGGCACCAGCTTATTATGTGCTCATCACATCTATAATTTTCTTTCAGAATTTTTTGTTATTACTATTAACTATTCTTTTTAAAAGATGTATCCAGTCAGAAGGCATGAGGATCACCATATTATTCTGCTGAACTGCATACCCTGTGGATTAAAAATAGAGAATAAGCAGTGGACTATAGAAAGTTCTTATAAAATACAGGAAGAATATTTGAAATAATAATGTACTTGGAAGTTGCAACTGGCTCACAAATGTAATTCAATAAAAGTGTAGGGCTGAGTCAGTGAATACTGTTGACAATGGAAAATTTTTGAAGATCTTTTTAGAGAGCATGAGAGAGAAAAGAAATTAATATCAGGTCATGACAGAGGAAAGAAGAGGGAAATTAAATCAAACTATAGCTTCTCAGTGGAATTAAATTCCTAAATTGACTGCAAAAGCTTGTGATGTTTAAATCATAAACATCTTTACTTGGGAATTCTCTGCAGGTTTTCTGATATGGTGAAGTTTATCAAAGCAGGGACAAGGGCTTTATAAAGTGATAGCAATTAAAGTGAGCACTGGCTGTTGCAACTCTGACCTCTCTATACACTTCAGTGATGAGCAGCACAGAACAGCAGGGCCTGAGTCTTGGTACATCAGTGAAACATGATGTGGGTTTGTTGTTTAGGAGTTTAATGAACAGAAGGGGTCAGATTTCCCTTGCAGTATGTGTTGGCATCTTTTTAATCCTGGGAATCTTCTTAACAGCCAAATATGTTTGTTGTAGATCAAAGAAGCCTTTTGTTTTTAAACCACCAAGAACAGCATTCCTCAAAAAAGGTAACCTAAGAATTGCCTACTAAATGAAGAAAAAAAATCCTCATGTATTTCACTCCAGAACTATAAATCCTGACACTTGCTTGCTATCTTATGATTTTGTACATAGATTTTCAGTTTCATATTTATATGCCAGCAATAATATCATGTTCCTGTTACTATTTGATAAAACTTTTATGCTTCTATAATTGTATTAAGTGGTCAGCCATATTGGTATGGTAGAAAACTTTTGGTTAGGATGCCTTATACATTTGGGAGGTCTGAAGTTCAGAAATTTCTGTTGAGAAATAGCTTGCTAGGGGCCTTTAAGACCAGACTGGAAAAGCCAAAACGGCTGCCTTAGTTGTGTCTGGGGTGGGCAGATCAGTGGTGTTGGCCTCTCAGGATGCTTTCTAGCCCTACAGTTCTCTTGAAAAATGAAAAATTATGCATATTCATAGCTTATTTAACCAAAACCAGCAGGAGTCAGCTCAATTGCTGATGTGGATCTGCATGTTGATTCATATGCAGATGAGTCAATAGCCAAAAAGCAAGTAGGACATTATTGGTTGTGTTAAAATCTGAATTGTTCTGAATACAGCTAGAGAAATAATGCTATAAATACTTAATGTCTTAATTCAGATTTGTTCCTTAGCAATCATCTATTCTTCTTCCAAAATGCAGCAGTTTAAGTTATGTTTAATAATTAAAATTTTAGAATTTATTGTGAAGATCTGCTTTTCATATAAAATAATAATTACAGCTTTATCAGTGGCATCTTTCATTTAACTCTTTTCAAACAGTCTTTTTTACTAGCAGAAAGCCACTGTGGATGTTAGAAAATTAAACTCAGATTTAGATCTTGGTAAATTGCCCTTGATATATCCCATTGTAATGGACATCAGAAACCAGCCCATATACAAGAGAACAGTAATATCCACTTTATCAATGTAACTGCTGTATGTACAAGCAGAGGTGGGGCTCCAGAACACTGGAGAAATGCCGATATTCTGAAAGAAAAGATGTTTCTTTCAAAATAATGTACGAATTTTCATAGTAAACAAACAAGCAAAACACTGCTGTGCTTCTCCATCTGAGAGTGATGAACAGGGTGAAGAGATCATGAAAATACAGAGGTTTCATAGCTACACAGTTGGAAATTTTATTTTCTTTCTTATGTTTTCACAATTCTTCATTAACATTACCTGCAAGTGCTGTCAATCTCCACAGGAATCTAATGGAAAAAGTGTTGAGAGTCAAAGAGTGCCTTTGTTTGGAATTAGGTATCCACCTGAAACAAAAAGGAGGTTGCATTGTTGCTGTAACTCACTCATTGAGAAAGTTGTGAAGAACTAGGTGGGAGAGCTGCTTTTGGATGTGATAGTAGCAAAAGTTACACCTGACTTCCCAAATGTGCATGCTTAGCTGGAAGCTGGTGTTTCCAATTCTGCGTTTTATTCCATGTACTTCAGAGCAGAATTGCACAGGAATCATTGGCTGTACACTTGGACACACCTTTGACCTTTTAGTAGAATTTGGGTCAGTGTTTTCTTGGAGTTGATCTGTTAATTGACAAAGCATGTGGGAGTGTCCTCTAGGGGTCTTTCTTTCAGCATGGTTTGAAAATTAGTGACAGCTTTTGCATTATTGAGGAGAAGTAACTCACACTGCTGTGTAGCCTTGAAAGATCCAGTAAAGAGTTAGAGATTGTCTCAAGTGTTCTCTCCATGTGCTGTGGCCAGCTCTTCTCAGCAATGCAGGACAGTCCCTTGCCATGCCAGGTATGGCTGCAATTAGGTGTGCTACATCTCTGGAGTTTGCACATGTACCTTATCCACTTGGAGAGAGGTGATCTATGGTCTTAGAGGAAGCAATTTCCTAAATCTTAGAATTGCTGAGTTCCTGTCTAGGCAAATAGAGAGCATTGCCACATTTGGGGTCTACATCAGCAGCTATATTCTCTAGAATGACAAAATCTTACATATATAAAAACCCCAAACAAACAAACCAAACAAAAAAATTAGTGCACTTGGTACCACAGGTATTACACCTTGGAGCTTTCCTTGCAAAAGGAATCATTACTGAGAACACTTGAAATTCATGTGTTCTGATTGCCAGATACAATTCAAGTAGATGGAAGTGTCTGTACCAGCTCTTCGTGGAAGCTCAATTTAATTTCATTTGTGCTGCAAAGAATAAATGTTTGGCAAATAGATATGAACCAGTTTTTATTAAAAGATCTTGAACCTCCAGAATTTCTGAGCTAACCATTTATTTCTGTGGTTTCCTATGACTTGAAAAATAGTTTTATTATAGCCAAGATGTCTTTCTTCAGCAATTTTACGCCGAAACATCAAAAAATGGTTGGAATTTAAATATTCAAGCAATTCTAATCTATCATTATATTTTATGCTTGTTGTTTTTCCCTTTTCTATTATCCTTGAGTGCCTTTTATTTTGTCACAAGTTATGAAGTTAGAAGCTAATAGAAATTAGGCATTACTCAGGAGCAGAGAAATGGGCCCTGCTGTCTGTGACGTCTTTCCCAGAAGCTTGTGAGCTTTATCCCCAGTTCCTTTGCTGGAGATCATCGCCTCCCAGCAGTAGAATGTTTGCAGTGAGCATCTTTAATGCAATGAACAGATGTGTATAATAACCACTCCATGTTTTGCTAGGTTTTGCAATGGAACAGGTATGGTTGCTGCTCCTGCTGACGATTAAAGTGCTCCCAGTGACTGCTCAGTTCAATGGCTACAACTGTGATGCTAACCTCCATAGCAGGTTTCCTGGTAAGTATTTAATAGACTTTTTTCTAATCGCTTCTTTATTGTCTTGGTTCAAAGCAGTGCTTATTTTTAAATACAGAGCTTTAAATCTGTCTAAGGCCTGGGGGTAGGACTCCACATTAAGTGAGCGTTAACTGTTGTTGTGACAATGAACTTGCCTAATGCTGCACTTTACTTCCTTCTTAATTGCACAATGGGTCAAATTGAGCCTGGTAGCAAGGCAAACAATTCCCCTCACACCAGTGGGGCTTGACCTGCTTTTGCCAGTGCTCTAAACTGTCCGAGACATTCACCAGAGCTCATATTGTTGTAAATGTTCTCCATAGATTTAACACTCTCACACTTCTAACTGGGTTTTCTTTCATGTTTGGGTTTTATAGTTTTCTTTTCCTCGGTAAGAGAATATAATTACATCCTTTTAATAAAATAAAGAAATAGGTATCTATTTTAAGCAAAATTACCTTGATGGCAAAATTTTAGTGCCTCACTTCAACATTAAGTCCTTGCTTAGGGACATGTGAAGCAATGAGTTGTGTCTATATATGATGTATTGTCCTTCCTCTAAGAAAATGGGAATGAAGTCATTCTGGGGACATGGGATGCTCAGAGCTGTTAATAAAATGAGAAATAGAAATGAAATGTCAGTCTTGGTGGCATGGTATCAAGGTTTACTAAGGCAAAGGCTCCTTTAGTTTCTATTACATTGCTGATCCTTCCTGCTTCAGTTGTATCATGGGCAGAATAATAATAATAAAAAGAAGCCTGTGAATACTGTCTCTCTCATATCTTGCTTTTCTGAGATAGCGTTGACTTGAATAGTTCAGTAATGAACACTCAGTGTAGTATTACACTGTAATACCTCTGCTGTTGTCGCTTTCTGAATAATAAAAGTTTTGATTTTTTTTTTTTCAGGAGGGGTCAGCTCTTTTATTAAATTTAAGTCAGCAGAAGGCAGAAAGTCGGTTTATTGATTCCCATGTTACTATCACACTGCTAGGTGTTTTGTTGGCATAAGGACCAACAGTGGGTTTGATTCTTTTCCACTTAATCAATATGAATGTGAAGAACAGTGAAATAAAACATGGAAAGAAGATTAAGAAGATTCTCCATTTCCAAGAAAATCACAATTTAGCTGAGTATTTTGCAAACTACTTTTTAATGTATATATTCCTATTCTATTCATAATATATATATTCCACTTAGCATCAATTTTTGCAGGCTTGCCTCTGAAGTGTGAGTGAATTTTCCCACCTGCTTTGGAGTTACCTTTTGAGTTTCTTATGTAATTGTGGTTTATCTGGTCCCAATTTCAGACTTCTTGAGATGTTTGCAACAGATAGAGGGAAGTTTGTGTTCCTCTTTCTGTGTTTTAAAATTTTTCTCTGGTCATTTTTTGCACCTGCTCTGTGCCAATGTTTGTTTGCAATGAGATACCTGCGAATTGAATTCATCTCTTATTGAGGGTACTTAGGGGCCTCTTGCAGTTCTGCCTCATAAAAATGAGTCATATCAGATTCCATGTCTGCCAAATCTCATTGACTTGGGAGAAAATCTGTTTAGGTTACAGGCAAACAGATTTTTCTTAAAGTAAATTCTAATCACCCCTAACTGGTCATAAGCGCTGAGAGCAGAGTCCTTCTTTTTCTTGTTTGTCATAAAAGATTCAAAGGCTGGGATTTAATCAACAATCTTGATGTTGAGAGCTAGGAAAGAAAAATAATTCTGTTTGTTAGTTGTGCATCTGAGATGGAGTTAAAAGCCAGGAACCCCTTTTGCCCCAATTTGACAGGCGTTATTTTCAATATGCAGAAGGGTTTGCTATGTAATGGGCTGGGGCTATTGGAGCTGTGAGGCTGCTGAAGATGGAGAGAGCCTCTGCAGGGAGAAGGGGCTCACTCTTCCTGTGCTGGCTTCCCCAGCACCTGGCTCAGGAGAGGTCAAAAAGGAGAACATTTTAAAACCAGTATCTTCCAGGTTGAGATAGTACTCACAGAGCCTTGATGTGGGTAGATTTTTCTTCCTGTTCCTTATTTGTTCCACACAAGGAGTCTTTATTGCTGTCAGCTGGAATTCCAAGCATGACGTGCATATACTGGAGAAGCCATTGGGTGTTGCAGTTGTCTCCTCTTTTTCTTTAAATGTTGATAAGAAACAGGAGTTGTCTTCAACAAAGAGGACAAATGAAGCCTTCCTAGAGGAACCATGGAGCTCATCCATTTTTCATTTGTTTGTGCTTTTATCATTCATTGCTTAGGTGACTTCTTGCATAGGAATAGTGCTGCATAAATAGGATGACAATCAAACAGAACTTTTGTTTCTGCAGTTTGCAGGTTTATTTTAGAGTGCAGGTATGCAATAGTCATCAGGAATGAAGGAAAAATAGCCCCATTTTTGGTAGACTGAAAATGCAGTGATTTTTTTGTACCAAAGCTAGACTTTTTCTAGAGAATATATAATTAGGTTAGATCTTGCCATCATTTAGAAAGCTTACATAGGGAAAAACTTTAGTTCTGCATTGCAGTGAAGCATAGCTTTTAGAAAGCTTCTGGGGCATAGAGCCATATTAGTCTGTCTCCAGTTGGGACATGCAGTTTTGATTTAGGGGGTCTTGTCTTGAGTTCATGTTGAGAACTTTGTAGAGACTGAGGAAATGTTGCAGCTTTTTCACATACACTATGCATTTTAATTCAATATCAAAGCAGGGATTTGATCAAAGAGGAGGTTCATGAGGAGAAACTGGTTTTGAATTACAGAGGTCTTTTCATTCCTCTTGTGATGGAATGACTTTTATCAATGGTGTTCTGTGGAAACTCTTCTCCTCTGAGGGTTTTTTTGCTGCCTGCCCTGGGGTGAGTTGTCAATGTGTGGAGGGGTAAGGGAGCAGAAGTGGGCAGTGAAGCTCCCAGCATTTGTCCCCGTGAGTCTGCCCATAATTCAAGATGGTCTCTGTTTCTGTAGGATCTGTGTACCTCTTGGGCTTTACTCTCTTGCTTGAGAGACATCCATGAGCACTTCTGGCTGTAAATAGCTTGTGTGATTTGAGTCAGAAAGAAACCAAATTTGCCTGTATGGAAGCTCTGAGCCCTTACAGTTAAGGCTTCACCAGCTGGGTGCCATAACCATCAAGCCATCACTCCTCTGACTCAGAAAACCAGAGGCTTTTAATGCAGGAATGCAAATACTTTTTGTTGGTTTGTTTCTTTTAACTTATATAGGAATAATATTTACCCTCCCAAATTGTCAAGAAATGCGCTAGATATTTAGCATCTAAGAGGGCATTAGATCTGTTTGGGACTGGGTTCAGATAAATTTCTGCGCGAAAAATGTTTTATTTCCAGAATGGACTAATTTGGCAGCAATACTTCCTCATGAAATAGTGGGCAGAAAAGTTTAAGTCTGGAAAGGTTGTTTATCCTCCCTCCTGTATCATGCAGAAGTTGGTTTTGTACGATAAGTCTCATCTCCCATAGTGTCAAATGATAATTTTGCAAGCAGTAATGATAAGTTAATTGGTAAAGTTATTATGCTGCTTTCTGAAAAGGCTTAAAGTGAGTTATGAAATTACCTGAGCTACTTTGTTACATGCTGTAATTCGTTATGATCTGTTTGTGCATCAGTCCAAGGAAGCATAAATGCACACTTTGCCATTCCCTGTTTTGTGCTGGCCCCTCTACCTTGGTACACTCATTAAATGGATGGTAATAGTACTCCTGCAGAGAAAACGAAGGCATGCTGCTTCCTGATCTTTGTGCGTTACATTAGTGGGATTATGATTGTGTACAAACCAGGAGAATTTCATGCCAAATCACTTCAACTCCTCTCTCGCCTCCAGTACCTTTCTGCCCAGATTTACACCCAGCGAGTAACATTTATCATGGCATTAGCTCAGGACTAAGTTTGGCCTGTTATTTTCTGCACTTGATTGTTTTGGCTTGAAAGCCACCATTAAAGCTGTCTAAATTAAACTACTTGTGCTCCTGTACCATGGGGGAAGAACTAGTTCATTGTAATGGAAATTTCATTTCCTCTCTGCTGTGACTACGAAGTGAAACAATTCATTTTAGCAGGCTTAATGGTACAGTATTGACTGAAGTTGTTCTACAATTTTTAATAGCCCTTAATCTTTAAACAGATGTAATAAATTAGTTCTATAAAAGAGTAATGTCTGTGTTTAATACAGTACAGTATGTATTTTTGTAAAGCACTGGGGGGAAACGCCAGAACAGCCCCCCCCAGGCATCTATGGGCAAAGAAGACCTTAAAGAAGAGCAATGTTAGAGCTCTGAAGCAAAACAGTCTGTTGCTTGTGCCTGTATCTGAACCTGATGCTTTTCCATTCAGAACATAGAAATCTTCAAAGCTTTTGAATAAAAGGTCAAATTGGCGAAGACACTTTTTTGCTTTTCAAAAATTGATCAGTTTTAACAGCTGCTTCTTTCTAGGTCTTTTGTGTTGTCATAATGCACAGAATGAAAGATTGCAAGATGCTTTGTGGTATTGATCGTAGTCTTTCAAGAGCCAACTGATTTTTCATTAAAGCTCAAGTTGATGGTTCTTAAAAAAAAAACCCAAAGCCAAAATCCAGGGAAAACCAACTTTAGAGAGATCATAATAAATTACTCTGATATGCTGTGATTGTACTTCAAAGTCTGCACAGCCTGAGACTGTGATCTCATACAAAGTGGACTCCAGACAACTCAGAAAAATGTAGCCAGTTTTCATGCCAGAGTGGGCTGGGGGGCAGAGCTTGGCCTTCTCTATTTCTCAAAATTGCTGGAAATTTCTGTTCCAGAGGGGGCTGCTTAATCAGACTCCAAATGTTTAAACACTTGCTGTTTTCTACTCTATTGTAGTGTTTCATTTTACAAATGTGCTACTAAAAGATTTGCTGTGGGGATTAATATATTTCTTGCTTGTTTACGCTATGTTACTATATTAACTTTTGGTTTTTTCTTCAGCAAAATGGTAGAGTCAAATCTGTTCTTCAGACTAATGAAATTCCTACCTTTATACTCTAATATTTTCCTGAAACTGAAATCTAAAAAATTATTTGATTGGAAGTCACAACACTAGACTAACTGCTATAATAGTTGTATAATGATTACTTCAAATCTTACAATGTCTTTCCCTGTGTTTTTGTTGCAGCTGAGCGAGATATCAATGTTTTCTGTGGAGTACAGACAATTACTATGAAGATAAATTTTTGCACAGTTCTTTTTTCTGGTTATTCTGAGACAGATCTGGCACTGAATGGGAAACATGGGGATGCCCACTGCAGGGGCTTCATCAATAATAACACCTTTCCAGCAGTGGTCATTTTCATCATCAATCTGAGTACTTTGGAATCTTGTGGAAACACTTTAGTGGTAAGACCAAATCAAAGTGAAATTATAGCATGGTTATGTATACATAGGATCAAGTGAATGCCCTTGACAGCATTGTATCTTTCATAGATAATATTTACTTTGTCTTGTCCAGTTGGAAACAAACCAGGGGAAGCTGGTAATTTATAATCTTGATTACTATTGAGAAAATATGGCAGGACACACATTTGTCCTCTGATTAGAAAGTGTAATTATTTTTAAGTATTTTTTCAGTGGAAGAATGAGATTGTTCCAAGGTCTTTCTAAAAGTCTTGCTGATCATGCCTTAGATTTTGCAGAAGTGGAGAGTTTAATAGTTCATGTGTATCACATTGAGTGATATCAATGTACATATGAATCACTTAAAAATCAAGTTTAAAAATGTATTATTTTCAAGTCTTTTATTATCTCCAAAATCTTATTTGTACTTGCTCCCTGTCAATTTTACAACAAACACCCTGTTTTGTTACTAATAATTTTGCTGAAATGTTTGATATGCTCTGTGACTTAGGGTAAAATCTTACTTTAAGACTTAGGACTTAAACTTTCAACAAAACCCAGTTCAGTCAATTCAAGACTCTCTTTTCCAGCTGTAGCACCTCTATGACTTGCAGTAGAGGAATTTTCCAGGAAGCAACTTCTTCCTGTTCCTATGTAGCTGGTCACCTTGTAAAGTCTCCGAACTTGCTATTTGATCATAATCGCAAGAGATTGATGTTTAAAAACAAAACAAAAAGACCCCCTGGTCTGATAAGTCCAAATAATTGGAGCTTCCCATGAAGTCCCCCATCAGGCTGCACTGAATACAAAGACAAAGCAGCTGCTAAAAATATAACAAAAAACATTCCTCCATCCTCTCTGTTTATTCATGCTGTGCCCCCAAATGAAGACAAAAATGGAGCAGGGAGCATTTCTTATCATGTTCCCCACACTGGAGTTTTACAATCCCCTGCATTTCTTGGCAGTGTTTCACAGTGAAGACCTTCAAGCTAATTTTCAATAAAAGTAAAGGAAAGACAACAGTTCAGGCAGAACTTGTGTAAAACCCATGTCTTTCTGTAACACAGCAGGCTCAGCTTTTTACTTTATGGGAGTAGGGTTGTGAGGAAGTTAAAAAAGCTTTGGTTGACTGTACTAATTTAGCCTGTACTGTTTAGGCAACAGCTCAGATCCTGAAAAATTCTATTTTCAATATTTTTGTGCCATTAAAAAAATTATTAAGTACGCTATGGGCAAAATGCATGCCCGCTTCTGTCTTTTAGGTGTGTTTTTGATGGACAAAAAATTCCTGCTGTGCATCCTGTGCTACTTACTGCAAAATGCTACGACTCATGTGCACCTAAGGATGATTCTTCCATAATGAAATAGGTTTTTAAGAAACCATGTGTTTTAAAGCTACTGAGAACATCTGTTTTGTAATACAGTTGTACAAAAGAAAGGCTGCAGTAGAAATCCAGTGCCATGTTAATTTGCCCCGTTGTGTCTGTGCCTACTGAGAAAGGAATTTGTGCTGTTCTCAGTTGTTTTCAACACAGCCCCCTTATTCAGATCAGTAGCTACAGATGGAGTGGGGCTGGGCTGATACCAGCAGGGAAGTGTCCCTCAGTTTTCCTGAGGACTGTATGTTCTTGCAGGCTCTTCACACTCTGTGAGCTGAGCAACACAGAGTAGCACATGGATGCAATTCAGGTTGCATTGACATTAATTTTGTATTACTTTTGAGCTCTGTAATTTCTGACAGTTTATAGTTTATATGTAAGATTTAGAAATATATCATATAAAGACAGCCACGCTCAAAGTTCAACTATTTGGATTGTATCTGCTTATAAAAGTACCTTATTTTTGATGTCCAAACTGAAGCACAACAGTGAGAGAATATTGTTTCTGTGGACAAAATTGCTTGTGTGTTGGCCTTTTTATTGGATATAGAAGCTCATTGTAAGGTAATACTTTTCAACAGTAATAGAAAAGTTGCTTTAGTTTTTCCCAATAAGTTGCATAAATTAATTGGGAATATAGAGAAAAAAAGTACCTACCAAAAAATATGCTTCCAAGATCCATAATTCTTTTAAAATGTTGCTCAAGTCTCTTCTAAGAACAGGGATACAGCTTGTGACATTTATATGCAGGATTCCAGGGAGGTGAAAACCAGAACACAGTGAAGATATTATTAAACTAAATAATTTTTGAATGTTTTAGTGAAGATATTTCAGGGTAAATTATGGACTAAACCATCAGTGTCCTTAAGTTCTTTTGCTCTACAGTTAACTTCAGCTAATAGTAATTTTCTCTCTTCCTCAATAGGTATCCTCAGCTCGAGGTAGCAATGCTTATGGAAATACCTCAGTGGTACAGATAGGTAATGTTTCAGGCTATATTGATACACCAGACCCACCAACGATTATCAGCTATTTGCCTGGGCTTCTGTACAAATTTAGCTGTAGCTACCCACTGGAGTACTTGGTTAACAATACCCAGCTTGCTTCGTAAGTGCTTTTTCATTTCTATGTGCTTCATCCCCATGGTTGTGTGAGCATGTATGTGCAGGCCATAAACAGCATTGTAGCAATTTTGGCTGTTTAAGAATAAAGGGAAAGGAAAAAGCACCAAAAGAAGAAGTATTGCAAGGAAAAAGAAAATTCTGTGGTGTCATTATATGAGATAATATAATTTATGAAGACCTGCTGTTATGAAGAGACCCTTAGATAATGTAAAACTTCCCTTAAAATTCATGTTTTCGTCTCAAAAATTATAGCAAAAATTCTTCATGAAATAGAAACTTGTAAATATAGAATGCAAGAGAAAATATTTCCATGAGTAAACTTTGTACATCATGTCAAGTGAGTTCCTTTTTGTCACTTTGCCTCTCTGCTAATTATTTTTCTGATTCGTGTTTCCAGTACCATCCATTATTTTCTGCATAGTTAAGACTGTCAGTATTTCCACTATAAATTCCTGTTTCTGAAGTTTATAACCCAAATGCATAAATTAACTCCTTGTGATATGACTCATTGAGTTTTTTAATGATAAAGCCTACTGAAGTATGCAAAAACAAAAATAAGGTATCTTTCTTCATGATGTTTTTTTGGTTTCTGGGTCTGTTGTAGGTCATCAGCTGCTATTTCTGTAAGAGAGAACAATGGTACATTTATCAGCACTTTGAATTTGTTGCTTTACAATGTGAGTATAAAGCACAGTATGACCTGGACTGAATTAATCTCTGCGCTATGTGGTTACAAACTGTTTTAGCAGATTAAAGTATAGATTCCTCTTCATAATTTGCTGTTTTCTTCCCACTCCCCCCATGAGCCAAGACTTTCTTCCAGGCATCTTTCTTCTCTGAATTCCTTCTTCCTTTTTGTTTGCATGTACCTGCTGTCTTGTGTTTATATGGCTGGTCTTTGAGGACAGACACAGTCTTTTTGTCCTGTATTTATACAGTTCCTCAATTTACAGCTCTGCCTTCCAGCTGGTAGTGCCATGTGACCCATCAATTGTAGCCATAACAATCATACTGCAGAGTGCATATTTTGTTTGCATTTATTATGTTTCTCTGTGTGTCTATAGGTGCTTTGTGCCTAAACAGAGAGTACTCTGTAGAATTCTATAAAATTATTCCAGACCTATTCCCATAGCAATGAACTGTAGCACTTTGGCTGTGGTATTTTTATGTTCAAGCCTCATCAGAGTGTTTCAATCATCTGTGGTTGTTGTGAAGGATGCATCAGTTCCAAATCTATATCCTGATGTATATGCTGCCTTAAGGTGTGGACTTTAAAGATTTAAAGGGTTAATAATTATGACAGTTTTCATCCAATGCTTCTTCCTTATGTTTTAGATAATTTGAATATGCATTATTGTAAAAGCTTTTACCATGTAAATGGGTTGGTGTCACTGAAATATGAAAAATGCAAGGACCTCTATTTAACATTAATCCCTGAAATTATATTTTTGTGTTGATTAAAATTTTTACTCATACATTTTAAATACCTGATTTAAATATCAATTTTTCAATCTATCAAGCATCATTTTTTGTAAATTATGAATCCGATTTTTTTTGCATTATTATTCATGCCATCGTGTTGCTGAGTTATAATTCATGCAACTGATTTAAAAGTCAATGCTTTATGCTTTGAACATAATGAGCTATAAATATTGCAACAGGACATTTTTCAATGGCATTCTCTAAAAAATCATGTTTGTTTGAAAGAGCAAAGCTCCAAATAACAACCTATAATCTGTTAAAATGATGATTATAGTTCTTTCATTTTTAAATAAACCTGTGATCAAAAGATGGGGCAGAATGAAGAAGGCAAATTTCTCAGTCAAACCAAGCATTGACCACTGCATGTTGACTGCCTTTCAGGGCCTGGTTCAGCAAACAGCCAGGAATAAATGCTATTGATGCTCATATTGAGCACATTTTTTCCTGGAGATATCTCCAAAAGCCAAAATGTGCTTTCATCCTGCCCACCCCTGTATAAGTTTACAAGTTGACAGTCACCAGTGGTGGTAGCAGCCACATGACTCACCCTAATGAGTAGCACTGTCAATGAATAATACTGCTAAGGCTGGCAGATTCCAGTGGTGGATATGCCCTTCTGCTTCACTCCCCAGGGCTGGATAAATACATGGACAGCTTGTGCACTGCCTGCATTTTTCCTTGTTGGGAGTGCCTCTGGACACCTGCTGTCTTGTGAGCTCGCTTGATCCCTGTTTTAGTAGTCCTTGTTTTGGGCATCAAGGCTCATGTCCACCCTTGCTATTAGTGAGGGGATGTGTACAGATTTGTCTCTTGACTGCAAGCTGTCTTCTCCAAATTTAGCTGTATGGCTATTTCTTAACATTGACTCTTCATCTTCTAAGCTTACCTCTGTCTTCTGTCACAAGGTGTTGTTTAGATTTACTTTGTGATGCTAGTACATGTCATTGTTAGGAAAGACAACAGCTGTTAAGGTAGACTCAGAGTTTAATAGCAAAATGTTTAATAGGCTTTCACAGAGCCTAAGTGGCTATGTGCTTTTATGCCTTTTTGCAAACATCTCTCTAAATGAATAAAAACTACTCTTAAAGAATAAAGAGCAACTATGGAGTGTAATAGTGAGGGTCTTGCACTTTTTAATCAGTTGCAAAATGTGGCAGAACTGTTATAGAAATGTATAATTAATCTGAAAGAGGCAAACCTACCTGAAGGCCTCTGATATTGCATAGAATAGATATTGGGCATGCTGTTAATTTTGGCATTTGAAAAAAAAAATCACTTGGTCTCTGGTGCAAACCCTCTTGCTGCTGTCATTTGCTGCTTGCCATGGTCTCGCTTGCCACAATGAACCTGGTTGAAATATTATCTACCAGTTTTTTTCGTATATATTGAGTGTTTGGAACTTTGACAAGAGGTCTCAACATGCTGAGTCACTGTGCTATCTGTATTAGCACTGTATTTGACAAAGGTGACTTTACCAGGTAGTGCATTTTGATATTCTCAGTTAATCTCTGTTGCGCAGATCTCTTTCATTGCTTTGTTGGTAAAATGTAAAGTGATGTTAATGGTTGAGATTTTGAACAAAAAGCCCCAGTAAAACAGCTATATTTAAGTAGTAGTATATGGGGAATTCCCAACTTTTGTGTTGAATACAGCTTTCTTGAAACAGTTCTTTTGAAATACTACAATTTAAATGAAAACGTTTGTTACTTGTGATTTTCAATAAGCCACTTCTACAGAAACTACACTTTGGCATAGCAGAATGTCTTTGTTCTCCCAGACTATAGTTTGAAATATATAACATCTCATGGATAATATTGCTAACTCCACTAATTCAAATAACCTTAGCAACCTTTCCTGGGAAAGAGTGCTGTGTGACAACCCAGTAAATCTCCTTTATTAGAAAACCGGAGTAGCTTCTCTGTGTGCCTGTAAGCTCTGGGAGACTTACTGAAGTGGCAATGAATGATCTGTTTTCCTTAATCACTGAGCCAACCACCTTATTAAATCATATATTCTCCCAAATTGTTGCATGGGGCAGAGCCAGTCTTTACAGACAAACTTGTAGGCAATTTCTCTGGCATTGCTTCTTCCCTCCAGAGAACTAAGTAGCAATCATTCTACACAGAAGGGTCAGAAAAATTGCTGAGAGCTCAGTCTGGATGCAGATGGGTTGTTAAAGTGGAATTTCTGTTACAATTGAGGCAATGTTTGTTTTACAGGATTCAACCTACAGCCAGCAACTCCTTATTCCAAGCACAGGTTTACCTTTGAAAACCAAAATATATGCAGCTGTAAGAGCAACCAACCTTGATGGCAGGTACCATAGAGGGTGTTATTTCTTATCATGCTTGCTTTTTAGCTCTTGTTACTTATCTGATTTAGAATCATGTACTTTCCTCATTGCTTTTTGTATTTCAAAATAATGGTTGGTGTTCAATAATCACTGCTCTCAGCTGGAGGGTGTCAGGTCCTTGGCAGTGAATGCATATTTTGCTGCAGGTCTCGTTATGAAAGTTTTCCTGAATTAGACTTTAAATCCTATATTGCTTTTTTTTTTTTTTTTTTTGTTTTTAAGAATAGGCCTCTCTTGGACCAAACGAGAAAATCCAGGGCTTTTAAAAGTGGGTTGGTTTTGATTTCTAGTCCTTTGTGGCCATGATTTCTGAGAGGAGGTGTGCAGTGTGTGTTGGTGTGGTGGTTGACTTACATGAAACCAAATTATTTGATTTATAAAGTTCTGCTGCTATGTTGTGCTGTTTAATCTTCTAAGTACTTGAAGAAACAGGATGCCTGGCATGTGACCTGTTTAACACGGTAACTCAGTTTCACTGTAACAGCCTGCACTACCTGTTTGTATGCTTTTCTGTGCTGTCCTTTCATCTCACCTCACTCACACCCCCCCATGCTTGCATTGCCAGCTCCCCTCATCTATCCCTTTACTCCCTGTGCAGGTGGAATGTTTTGATGGACTACTGTTACACCACACCATCTGGCAATCCTAGTGATGATCTTCGATATGACCTTTTCTTCAGGTAGGGCCTGTTGCAAACCCAGTATTTTGTTGGTCCTTCTTTAAAAAATAATTATAAACTTTTTCAATAGTAGTGTCTTAAACTGCCTGGAAAGTTTAAGCATTGTTAGTAGATAGGACCAAGGGCTAGGCTTATACATAACATGTCTGAGCTTCTTTTTGGGTGAACATAAACATAGAAGCAGGTGCCAAGTCATAAGAATTATGAAGACAGAAAAGCATATATCCAAAGTACTTCTACCAGAGATAACATAAATGCTTAAAGTGAATGGCTAAACTGGCCTTTATTTTACCAAAGGTGAATGTGGTGAATTACAATGATATAAAACATCAGAGACTTCAGTCCAGGAAAGTAGTTAAGCAAATGATTAAATATAAATAGATGCTCCTACTTCTACTCACAGTAATAACATTTATTTGAATTGGAACTTTGAAAAATATCCTGGCAATATCTTAAATTAAATTTTATCCATGACACCTAATGGAGAGGTACAGTCTTCATTTGGAGTTGCCTGTCTATACTGGTTAGCATACCTGCTTCTTGCTTCAGGTCTCAAGTTTCTTTGAGCACTGGAATTAAATGGTACCTTGATTATAGCTCTGGTGCTGCAAAACAAAACAGTGGTTTTGTAGAAATGTGTTTCAGCAGAGGAACCTGCAGCCTAATGGTGCAGGCAGATTATATCTGCAGATATTTTCATTTCCAAGGAACTAAAGCGTTGATCTTGCTGCTTAAGCTATCATATTCCCAGCTAAGAGCTTCAAATTACTAACAGAGCTGCTCATCCCAGTTTCACTCTTCTCTACAAAAACTAGCTGTGACAAGGACCCGCAGACAACCATAATTGAAAACGGCAAGAGTCAAATGGGCCGGTTTTCCTTTGAGGTGTTTCGCTTTGTGAAGCACAAGAACCAGAAGATGTCCACGGTCTTCCTTCACTGTGTGACGAAGTTATGCAGAGCAGATGACTGTCCCTTTCTTGTGCCAGTAAGTTGTAATTATTTGGGTATAAAATAGGCATCCTAGAGTTCTGCATACAAATGTTGTGGAAGTTTGGATGGCACAGAATGAAAGTGACTTGTAGAGGCTGAAGTGAGAATGTTTTTTGTGTCTGAAGGAATGTGAAACTACTGATGAAGAATATGGAAATGAATACTGTCATCTGGAGATAAAATAATACTAGACCTGCAAAACACAGGTTATTGAGTATATGAGAAATTACCTCTTTGCCTTGTGGTCCTTAATTTTAAAAGTAACAACTTTGAGATGGCTTTCAGGTTGATGTTCTTAGTATAGTAGTAAGATATCCGTCATCACAGTGATGAAGAGAAATATCTTAGAATATAGTTTATGGAAAAGTTAAAGCTATAGAAAGTGGTGTTATACTGACAAGGAAAATTTGTGGAAATTTCTCACAGTGAAAAAAAATATCATGCCCCTTAGAGTATATCATCTCCTCTATCATCTGAAAACTACTCTTGCGCTGAAGTTCGTGATGTTATGTCTATTTAAAATTAACTAATTTTAGGAGTATCAGGAACAACAAATAAATTTTGGAAATGGAAACATTTAAATAAACATATAAACACAAAGTTCTGTGCTCTCTTCAGAACACTGCATTGTTTCCTACTGAATGACTTCCCATTTAGAATTTTAAAGTGCGGACAGTTCAGTATACTCCTGAAATTTTGTATGCTATTTTATATTTTTATGTTACACATTTACAAAATTCATTTCGCATTCATTTTATTTTCTGAGGTTTTTGAAGTTCTTTTACAAGGAGCTGAAACTAAGGAAATGCTCCTGTTTGGAGCACACTTGAGTACCATAGATTAAGGTAGATGGTAGGTTACAAATGTTAAAGGTGCATTCCAGATGAGAGTGCTGAGGATTGTTTTAGTGTGTCATTGCTATTTAGAACTCCATGGAAGATGTGCCAACTCTCACTCAAGAAGCTTGCTAAAATAGGGATTGTCAAGCAAAACAGATTTGTTGGGGAAAACTGTCTGTAAACATAGCTTTGGGAAATTAACTACTGAAAATTTAATATACTATAAGATGGATCTTGTACACAACAGTAATGTAGCTTTGTAAACAAAGTGAGGCAAAATAAAATGGGAAGCCAGGAATTTATAAGATGCACTCCTAGGCAATATTGCAGATGTTTTTATTGCAAAGTGATTTAATGCATACTAAGAAATAAAATCAAAGTTGTAGTATTCCTTACCAAAGAATTCATATTACATCAGGAAGCACAAAAAGGCCACAGTTCTGTTCCACTCTGAGTCTGTGATTGTTTTGATTGACCACTCAGATCTGCAGTAACAGAGAAAGAAGAGACACTGGTGGAAGGACGACTTGGCACCCTCAGAGCACATCGGGCAATGCTGTAATCTCTGCTGGCCCCATCATTACAAGGAGTGGTAGGAATAAGCAATCTTTCTCTATGGACTGCAGGAATTTCATAAACCTGGGCAAATGTTTTGCAGTTTAATGTAAATTTGCAGTCACTTTTTGCTGAGTATTTTTTTACTACTACTGAATATTTTTTACGACATTTTTTACTACTTTGTTCAGTAGAAATTTCGAGCTACTATTTTTGTTTGGCTCTCACATGCTTCTTCCTCCAATAAAATCACCATAGGATACTGTTACACATATAAGGCTATTATAAAAGTCCAGACTCAGTGGGTTGACTTTTTTTTTGTCAGATTTCACCGGAGATAATAGAATTTAAGGCATTGTGTTCAGTGTTGCAATTTAATTTGGATGGATAATGAATATTCACTGTCACTTTCTATTCACCATTTCTTCCAGCTTCCCTCTTGGTTTTTATCTACATGTTGCTTAAAATTAATGCACACTATTCTTAGATTCAGCTGTAAGAAAGAAATGGGACAAAACCATTGTAAATTTTAAACAGTGGGACAAAATCCAGTTTTAATTGAGGGTGAAATTCCATGATTTTCATTTTTATTGCCAATTGTTTTAGGAAAAAAATAAAAGGCAGCTCTAAATGTAACCTGCAGTCCCTGAAAAAAATTTATATGACTGCTGTTTAAGTTTTACAAATTACAAATATTTATAAGTAGTTGCAGTTAAGCAATTGATTTCAGCAGTCTTAGGTTTAGGATGCTGAGAGTAGGACTGAACCTGGTCTAGGAAATCTAATTTGAAACTTGAGAATAAAATCCTTCTTTAAATACCAAGTAGTTGTACCTGTATACAAAGAGAGCAACTGACCCTCCAGAATGGGGAGCCACCTCACAAGAGACCATTTCTAGAGCAAACAGGCTCTGTTATGAGCAGCATATCTGCAATGAAAATGAGTGATTTTTTTCATTATACATGGTCCCATTTGAGTTGCTGCCATCTGATTAGTCAAGAAAAGTGAGAAGAACTAACTTCAAAGTTGCATACATGAGTACATATGGGAAATGAGTGATGGATTTGCTCAGCCAAACAAGCGTGCTGGAGTAATGCTGCCTTAGGCAAGGAATGGAAACTAGATACAGCTTCTTAGACAAGCAGCCCCTGGTAGGTAATATAGCTCATGATTCAAACACTGTGGATGCTATTTTTACAATTCAAAAATTAAAAAAAAAAAGGATGCTGATCAATTATCTTTAAATATTGCATAGCTTCAAGCAAAGAGATCTGATGGATGTTTAATGGTGCCAAAGAAAGTATAAACAATTTTATAATTTCATGACAACTGTTGAGGTTGTTTAAATAAAATCATGAATAAGGCTGAAAAAGGAAAATAAATTTTTAGGCATATTCTAAAGGTAGGTGGATAAAACTTTTTTGATTTCTCCATCTTCATAGTGTGCTTTTGGAGCATTCCACTCATGCTGACAGAAGGATGGTTTAATGGGAAGTACTTGAAAAAAATGGGATTCAATTCTAAACTCTGACACAAATTTAATGATTGGCATTGGGCAAGTCCCTCAATCTCCCTTGCATTTCCCTTTATCTTCTGGATCAGAAACAGGTAATTAGTCCTGCTGTAAATTCCCTTTGTGAAAATAAACTCGTAAGAACCAGGAGGTTGATGAAACTGTTTTAACAAACTAAAAGGGGGAAGGTCATGTGAGAACTTAACCAAAACTATCTGGATGATGAATAATTTTGGATAAATTTGGAAAATTTTGGATAATTTTTTCGAATTTAGGTAAATTTTGGATGAGGAATACCAGGGTGTAGCGCTGGCTTGCACTGATGTGAGGGTGCATGGAAGTGCTTACACTTTTTTCAAGGCTAGCTCTGGTCTAGCTTTAACACGGATACATTTGTCCAGAGCCCATCAAACCTGCTGCACCTGGCTCACCACAGTCCATATGCCAGGAGTAGCACTGCAGAGATGTGCCCTTCCCTCATTTAGGGTGGAGCTGCAGCTGTCCCAGGGCTGGCCTGGGCACATCAGCACCTGCAGGGGCTCCTCAAGGTAGCTGGGTCCCCCTGTGACCTGTCACCAGCTGCTCTGGCAGTGGGGCTGCTGATGCAGCTGCCTTGGTAGGAACAGAAGAGTGCTGCTGCAAAAGAGTGATGGTCCTTCTCCCGAGTGTTTCTGAGCTCACATTTCTAACATTTGGCTCTTTTCAGGGAAATGTTATTCCTTTTTGTTTATCCAAAATAAGTCATTACAGGAGGCGTACACAGAAGAAAATGCTTTAGTCTCTGTACAGAGACAAAGCAGGGACCTACTTGTGAAGTTAAAATTATGTAGCTTTTGATGGATATCTCACTTAAGCTTGGGAGACAGCTGCTCAAAACAAATGTATATGTGAACTGTGCTCACAGATTGCACAAAAAGCCCCCAAAACAGTGACAAGAATTGAAATTCTGAAATGGACACTGGTAAGTAAAAACTGAAGACAAAATACAAATGTTAGCCTGAATATAAAGCCACTATGTAACTGCCAAGAGGAAAATGAGCATGGCAAAAAGAACTTTTTTGTAATAATTTATGGTCGCTGACATATTTTTTTCTTGTAAAACTCAATGTTTTTCCTATAGAGCTATTTTATAATATGATTAAGTGAAGGGGCTTACAGATAACATTGTGCTGATGCTTCTGTTGTTACTGAGGGAGACAACAGGACTGGCCACCTTTTCAATTAAGAGATTCTTGATTTAAGGTGGTATTGGTTTGTTTTTCCACAATTTAAATTTAAAAATTTAAATTAATATTTTAATATCTCCTGGTATTAAAAATGAAGCAATGACATGCAATTAATGTTATTGTCCATATTTTAACCGAGATGCTAAAAGCTGCTAGTCAATGTGGAAAGCTGACCTGATGTATTTTTAAAATAAAGCTACAACTACTGGCTTTTGTGTTGCAAGAGGGAGGAGGTAGGCATAGGTATTTTAAAAATATAACACATCCTTTTTTTTTTTTTTTAATATAGATGAGACACCAACCAACAATTCACAGCTTGGTAAGTTAATCAGAATTTCAAGAAACACAAGTGGGTTTATGAGGGAAGCAGAACTGAGGATGAACCATTTTGATTAATATCTATGCACTGGGATTTTTTTCCTTTTTAAAATTTTTATTTATTTTTGTTGCTTAAATGAGTCAATACCAACATGCTCTGAAAAGAAAGTGATTGGTGAGTATGGAATTCTCAGTTTAATTTGTGCACCCAACACCATCTACATTGAAATTTTAATTCCTGTGATGAAATTGAAATGAAGATCTGATGCTACGACATTTGAGGGTGAAGGGTACATTACAGCCACCAGAGAAATGATGCAAAACCAGACTTAAACAGTAAAATTTTCCCATGCCACACAGAAGTAAAATAGGAAAATTGTTGTTATGGTGCAGTCTAGCTTGGTTCACATCTCAAAGCCAGAAGGTCAGAGCTTCAGCTCCTGTTCTCCTAGTGTTTAACCTCACAAAGAGCCTGTGGAAAAACTTGGATGGAACTCGTGCCCTGCTGGGGCAGTGAAGGAAATAGACTGCAGGGGAGTTCAGCTCTTTAAGTTTCAGGGTGCTTTTCCTTTGGGCACTTGGAACACTTGTGTCAGCCTGTCTGTTACTATTCTCTGCTGGCAACAAGGAGTGGCTGATGGCTAAGAAAGGATGATCAGGTGGTACATTGGGCCATTCCACCTTGTATTTCTTCCTAACAGGACTGAGTGGAACAAAGAATCCATTCTGTCCTCTGAACTCTGATGCTATTTGTTCATTTCTCTACTCAAGTCAGAACATGTAAAATCAGTTGCTGTTCTTGCCTGTCATGGAGAGTTCTCCCTGTAATTAATTGTTCCCTGGTGTGCTCCTACCCATGGATATAATTAAAATGATAAAAAGCAATTCTTTATTTGCTGCACACAGTTTGCTGTGTTGATGGCTGCTATGTTTCCTTCCCATCCAACAAAAGAAACATCCTCCCATCCCAGAGCAAAAGCCTTTCCTTTGCCTGTTGCTGTCTCTGTGGAGAGCACAGAGGTAGAGTGGGGTGAGGTTACTGCTGCAGCAGCCAGAAAGCAGTACAGTGTTGGGAAGGGGAGGGTGACCAAATCAACAGTGCTTATTTCCTTTCAGCTTGGGTGAGAAGAGTGGGATTAATGGTGTTGAGAGCAGGGGGCTGCTTCTGGGAGGACCAGTCTGGTTTCTCACATGAGGACTGTGTTGTCATTTCACTGCACTCTCCACCACTGGTAATGGCAAATTCTCATGGATGCTCAAATGCTTTTTTTCCCCTCCTGCTGGAAAACACAATACCAGCTGTGGGTGTATGTGGCCCATTATCTCAGAACTGGTCCATGAGCAGCTTGCTGATCTGCAATAAGTACTCAATATGTCATCTTTCCTATCTGAGAATTGATAAACATATTAAGAAGCCCTTTCTGAAGGTGTGCAACAAGCTTCCAGAATGTCCAATATCCGGTGCCAGACATGTCTGCTGATTTATATAGACTTTGAATTGAAATGTAGACAATCACAGTGGGGAAGAAATCTTTTCATTAACTTGATTAGGCCACAAATCCTTAAACATCTACATTGATAACTCTTGGATAAGTTCTTGGATAATGATAGTCTTGCTTTGAGTAGCACAGGTCAAGGTTGGTCACTGGAAGATGAGGGATAATGCCTCAAAAGGCACATGTCTTTATCCCCCAACATGATTGATAAAAAGAATTAATAACTGTTTTCAAAATATACTTAGATAAGCTTTATCCAAGTAGACAGGTGCACATTCTGAGGTACAGCTAGTTTTAGTTCCTTCCTTGCAATTATACAGTATATTGGGTGTTGGAAGGGGATGGCAGAAGTGTGTGGCACACATGAGAGATAAAACCAGGTGTCACCTGAGAATTTTTCTTCTCCTTGCAGCTCACCCAAACGGACCTCCTTTCCAGATGAACACGGTCACCAGTGCGCTGATTTCAGGCATTGTCGTCCTAGGAATTTCAAGCATTTTCTTTTTTGTGTGTTCTCTAACCCTTCTGCACAGAAACTGGCCCAACAGTTTGGTCCTGAGTGGCATCCGAAACCCAGTTTTCAACTGAAAGTGATTTGTTTGCACTTTTTGTTTGGGGTTGCCTTTCTCGTCTGTGAAGTATGATTCCATTAAAAAGTAATATTAAGGCAACACTCCAGTGGTATCCAGCTTCTGTTCCAGCTATTCTGTATTTGTAGATTTGCTAGATGATGTTGTGTAGGTAAGCAGAGTGATGTTGGTAACAAGCCTAGAAAATGTTGAGAATCTCAATTGTGTTTGCGATCAGACTGCATGACATTTGCCCATGAATGTGCTCACAATAGAGCTGACGTCTTCATCTGCTCAGTAAGGTCTAAAAGCTGAAGAGGCTGCAGATGAGAACCTTTCCAAGTAGGCCACTTTAATACAAAGGCTGATGTATTCAGGAAAGTTCCTAAGTTCATGAACACCTAGTAAGATAAGGATAACTTCTTTTTTGTTATTACATTTTTCACAAATATAAGTGTGTCTCAGGAGGAATTTGTTTTCAGCTGTCTTGGCTAAAAACAAGTGAAGAGAGGCTTGGAACAAGTGACTTTTACTTATTTGTAATTTGGAAGTGTTTTCTTATATATATCTTCCATTGGCTTGTGGGGGTATCATTTATCAAGTATCACCCAAACTTTCCTCACAGAAAATTATTTTTGGACCACAATTTGGCAACTGAGTAAAGCTCTCAGTAATATTCTAATTGTTAAGGGCAAGTTTTGCCCCGTGAGATTTTCAGTTCTCAGATAAAACTTTCATTTCCACATGAACAGTCATCAACCAGTGCTGATTTCTTTAGCAGATTTTCTGCATGAGTTAGACTTGTCCACTGCATGGATGAGGGGAAGAGGGCAGCTAGGAGGATAACAGGCTACAAGCAGTACTGTACTTTTGCCTCTAGTTAGTCTGATGAACATCTGACATACCTGAAGTAAGTGTGAGGGGCAGGTGCCCTCAAACAGGAGCACAAGGCAGTGGCTTAGCTGTGTAGACAAAAATGCTGGTACTAGAGAGGCCACCATAGACAAAACATATTAAGCTGGACTGGATAGACAGTTGGGATTTTGGTCACACATACAGCAGTTAAATTTCATTTTTCGTGTACTGTACATATTGGCCTAGAAACACCTCATTGATATTTATCATCATCCTGTGTTAACTGTGTCTGTGTCAGAACTGGCTAATGATCAGGGCTTTTTGGCTCTCAAGGCTAAAGACAAATACAGTCTTGTTCTCGGTTTTCTCTGACCCTGCAAATGCTGTATAAAGGCCTGTTGTTTGCAAATTCCACTGTGCTGTAGGGCAGTATCCCTAACAACCAATACTGTGCCTGTTTTCCTCCAGTCTTAATACCTCAGAAACATTTTTGCACTTCAGGGGTTAGGTCTGATGACATGTAAAACACGATTGTTTAATAAAATTAACATTTCAGAGTGCATGCTTTGTCTGAACTGCTTTCCTTCCCCTGTCCAATTGCTACTTTTGTACATGCTTCCAGGGACCTCATTCTACAAAGAGGAAAACTGCACCTGCTTTTTTAAGTTGGTTTGGTAAGAGCTTTCAATATACAGGATAAATTAATATAATTATAGATTTACTGACCTTTAAAGGAGCGTGGTAAACTCTGAAGATTTATATTCCAGCCTGGGGATAAATAAATTCAGATAATCTATTTTAATTTACTAATAAAGACAACCACAAAAATCCCATTAATGTAATTACTACTTAGTAAGGAGCAGCTTTAGCTGCTTTAGTTGCTTTCAGCTTTAGTTGAAAGCTTCCAAGGATGGAGATAGCCATTATCATCCTTAGAAAGTTGTTTCAGCAGTTAATTGATCTTGTCAATGCTTTTTAAAATGGTTACTAATGTGAATATGCCCATTTTAACTTACTGGCTGTTAAAAAATGTCAGGCTGTGTCTGCTAGAGAGAGGGAGAGACCCTTTTTCTAACACAAATCCCATACAGTTTAGCTAAGACCACAGAAAAAGAAAGTGAGAGGTGTTGGAAGCAACAAAAGTTGCTGATATGGTATCATACTATTTGATTTCTCTGTGTTTCTGGAAGACAGTTTGTCGCTTTTCTATAAGGAAATGTATTTCGTAGTAATTAACCAAGTCTTGTTGACCACATTTTTTGAGGGTCAGGTAACCTATTACAAAAATGGAGTTGCTACTCAATAATGTAATATGCAGAATGTTATTATTTTTTTTTAAATTTCTGGAGTGTTTTGTTTTTGTGAAGAACCAGGTAACATATCTGTGTAATTTTTCCTCATGTGTAAATTGCTGGTACCAAAGGGTGATCTCCCTCTAGATGAATTAGTGACAGAGTTCCAACAGCCATCTGTAGGAGTCATTACTGAGCTTGCTATGGATTGTGAATTTATTTGTCTTAATCATTCATTAAAAGAGATAAATATATGTTCCTCCTTGGTAAAGAAACATGGAGAGCCACAGGTGGAAAATGATGCCTTAACCAAGGCTTATCCATTTACAGATCTGACATGGGAATGATTTTTGAGTTGTAGGGGAGCTGAAAACTTGAGCCAGGCTGGCAAAATATTTCTGGGAACGTGAAGACTGACTGAATTCATAAAAACATCCCCATCCTGGTTTGTTTGAAAGAAATATACAGGTGTTAAGGAATAAGTGGAATCCATAATTTGTGACCTCACAAGTTTCAGGTAAGAGGTTAGGCAGAAGTTGAGTGGATATGCATGAAGGTTACACCCTACTTTTTGAAAGGCAGGATGTCAGTTGAGAGGGAATGGGGAATGGAATGAAAATAAAAGTTTTAAATGAAGTACTGAAACTAAGATGACACTTTGTACCTTGTGTGAAGGAGCTCTGGCCCAATACAAAATGGGAATTTTGCAGGTGTTAAGTGAAACAGAATTGCTACAAGAATAGTGGCTCTAATAACGTAAGCAATTCTTTTAGGGGTGCCTGTTATGTGTGTTTTTTTTAATGCTTTTTTGGCACAGAGGTCAAGTTTCTGCAGGTAATCACAGTGTACTGAAATATTCTCAGGTCTGTGACCCAGATTGTGGAGTAGACAAAAAAGAAACTGAAATTTTAAGCTCACTTCTAAATCTAGTAGAATTTAATAAATATGTAGAATGGTGAAAACACTTGCAGGCTTCCCCCTTGGGAGAGGTAAATGGCATATCCAACTGGAGCTATGTATACTAGTGCTTGAGATAAATTCACTTGATGTTTGAGAAACAGGCTTTGGCTGAGGAAGCTGGAAGTAAATAATGTTTCCTACTTCATTCAGCAGGCAGTATTTCTTACTCTCAATATCTCTTAGGCTCCACAAAGGTGCCAGAAGAAGCAGACTTGCCCTGATTGAACTACTCACCTCGTCATCTGGAGGAGACATAGGTAGGAGTGTTGTGGTAAACTAGGAAATGTTCCAATTGTTGCAAATTGGTCCTTCCTCAGGTTACTCCCAGGTTTTATTTCAATGCCACTTGGACCTTCCACCATGCCTTTCAGGAAGAAGCAGGTAGGATGGACGTGGAAGAGACATCAGAGAATAGCTCTGCACAGACGACCTGTGGTTGCAGTACTGTCATGGCTCTTTGCCATAATGTCACTTTTGAAATATTTTATTAATTTTTCTCTTATTAGTTAATTAATTCTTTCCTGGTCTTTTAAAGAGAATGTTTGTATAATTAGGAAGCACACACTTGAGATTAGAGAAATGGAAAATACACAGTGGAAAAGTTGTTTGAGTGACTTATTTTGTGAAGAAGGTAAAATAATCATGTTTGGTAAACAGAGGAAGGTACTGGCCAGCCAGATTTCAAATGCTGCTATTGCACTTTTAACCTCTGCTTTTGGACTTCAGGGTGTAGCATGAAAAGTACTTTGTGCTAAAACAGGATCTGCTCCTGTCTTTGCAACCAAAAAATACTATTCAGCCATAGCTGAAACATTTGCTGCAATCCCCTGTGAAAAGGGAAATCTTCACTCTCTGGAACTCATAAGATGGTGGTGGTTATAGACATTCACCATCCTCACCTGAACAGGCATAAAATGCTCTGTTTACATCCTGGACTACTTGTGTATAGACTCTAGGTCTCTGAAGTGTGTTTATGGAACTTGCTTGTTTTGCATAAATAAAACAAAAAATAAAAATAGCTTTGCTTCAGCATGTTTTCAACCCCTTTTTCTGGACTGAAGATTGAATCAAGGGAGGCCAGTATTCCTGCCAGCAGTCTGCTATATTTCTCATCAAGACAGAGAGGCTGAATGATATCCATTACAGACACTCTAAGTGGGTAAAGAAGAATCTGCTCTTGTGACTGTTTTCTCCTCAGTGTTGTAATCCCTCATCTCTTGATTCAAGCTGAGCTTGAATCAAGCTCTATTCAGACAATTTTTTTACTTTTATCAGGTAGTAATATGTCTCTGCTTAGCAGCTGTTTTGAGGAACAGCCTCCTTTTAATGTGGTTTTTTAAACTGATTTTTTATCTGTTTATGAAGAGGAATTAGTGAACTGGACCAGTCAGTACAATCGTAAGCTACTTTATAGAGCAGATATTCCTGATTTGTGTTTTCCCCTCTCCAGATTCTAATAGATAAAAATAATGATCCTGTTAATGCAAATGCTAATTGCAAATGACTGTTAGGGCAAAAATTCAGTGTAGGGCCTGTAGTGGATGACTCAGACGATCATGCATGCACAGTGTACACAAGTTTGTGTATTCTGCACAGGCTTGCACCCCTTCTGGAGCCAGTGACACGTCAGGAGGTGAGTAGACTGGGCACTGTCTCACTTCAGAGTCAAACCCTGCTTCTGGATGTTAGGGGCTGCACAGCTGGGTCAATGCCATGTGATAGAGTTTGGGGACTTCCCTCCCTCACCCCAAAACACTGAGCACTGGGTTGCATACTGAAAATCACAGCACTGTCATTATTGTGGGCAGAACCATGAGGTGGGTGGCCAGGACAGGTGCTCCCAGTCAGCCTCCCCACCGTGTCCTGGTGCGTCCCAGGCTGCAGGTCTGACTCTGGGAGAGCTCTGCACGTGCACTGGAACTTGGCAAAGTGGGAGCAGAGCCATGGTATGGCTTGTGCTGCTTGTTTGTATTGCTGCTCCTGCAGACTGCTGAGCAGCTTGTTCCGCGGCACATGAACCCCACACAGACTTGCTCTGCTGGGAACACCAATTAAATACAGAAACAGAAATGTGGGAATTAGTGAGAAATCACAGAATAAGCCCCTTTCTAGATAATAGTGTTTGTTTTCACAAATGAAGGCAGGGCAGGGAGATGGGGAGATGTCAGGACTGTGGCCTCAGGTGCAAGGGCAGCAGCACCTGCACAATGGGCTGCTGAGATGTCAGGCCACAAGGAAGAGAAGCAGCTTTATTCCATGTATTATGTGGCAGGAATTTTTAATGTTTATGGTGTCTATGGGGCAAGCAAATATCTAGGGTTGGCCAGGTACACTCCAGAGCAGTTAGTGCCTAATGTAGGCTCTGTGGTATGAACTAGAAAGGACTGAGTCATCCTGGGGAAATCTGCTTTGATACTGAGCTTACATCAAGATCATAGGTCTTCAGATTGAAACTTTAAGCACTCATCTACTTTTTTCTTGTACAGATCACTTCTACAGCAGCAATATGTGTTTTTCTTCAGTGGCACTTGGGTGCTCTCAATTCTGTCAGCTTTTTTATCAGTGCTTGCAGAACACTACACAGGTACAGTGCTCAGATAGGAACCTCTACCTGGGAGCTGCTATTAAATTAATTTCACTTTATAAAAGTGTTTCTGGTCTGTCAGGTGCAAAATGGCTGTGAGTTGTGCCTTGTGACTTGTGCCTTCACTGCTAATGTGAAACTTAGACATGCTTTGAGTAGGGTCCTGTTTCAGTTGCTACCCTAATTTTAATCCTTAGAGTGGAAATTGCTAATAGCTTATGTGAGTGCTTTGTATTTCCTTAGCAATTTTCAAATCTTCAAATTCTTAAAGCCTATTAGGTTCTTCATTCCCTCAGCAGGTGCTCTAGCCTCTGACTATCTTGTTGGCCCTCCATCAGACTTCCAGTTTACTGATGTTTTCCTTTTAA
Organism: Molothrus ater; assembly: GCF_012460135.2. NCBI lineage: Eukaryota > Metazoa > Chordata > Aves > Passeriformes > Icteridae > Molothrus > Molothrus ater. The sequence goes on along the minus strand of NC_050479.2, from coordinate 99,383,120 downwards.
TGTGGGCATTAGCAAATGACATAGGTTATCTAGTTTGTGCAAAAAGTGATGGGTAGTGGGGGGGAATTACTTCCCTCAATCTCCTGGCCATGCTCCTGTTCATACAGCCCTGGACACTGCTGACCTGCCTTGCTGCCAGCACCCACTGCTGGCTCCTGTGCAGCCTCCTGCCCACCAAGATCCTGAACTGCTTTCCACCAGGGCTGCTCCCAACCAGCCAGTCCCCAGCCTGTGTCACTGCAGAGGTTGCTCCCAAACAGATACAGGACTTTGCAGTTGTGCTTGTTGAGTTTCATAGCATCCCTGTCAGCCCATTCCTCCAGTGTGGTGAGGTCCCTCTAAAGGGCAGCCCCGCTCTCAAGAGTATTGGGTGGTGACCCTAATTTGTGGCATCTAAAAATTTGACTATACTCTGCTCTGTCACCTTCTCCAGATCATTGATAAAGGTATTAAAAAGGACAATCTCAAGCAGATTTCCACAGTACTCCATTTGTTGCTGGTATCCAGGCAGACAGTGACTACTGCCTGCTGAACTAAATCATTCCTCCATTTGTCCAGCTGAAAGAGATTGTCACTGTCAGTTCAAGGTTCATGTTCTGCTGATCTTGTATGATAGGGACAATGACAATGCTACACAACAGAGGTTGCTATATTGCTTATTTTTAATCAGGAAATTACATCAGAAATCCAATCCTGACAGAAAGCTAATGGTACAAAGAAAAGCACTAAGGAGCTATGCTCAGATATGCTGTGTTTTCTTGGAAAGGCTCTTATTTTCCTTGGAACGTTGCTTTGCCTCATAGGTACAAGGTGAACAGTGAACCAGGGTAGTTTCAAGCAATGTTTGAAAAGGAGTTTGCTGCTGAGTAGAGCCCTATCTCTTTTACTAAAAAAGTTAGGTTTCCAGTGAATAAGGCAGGGAAATGGTCTAAAAGACAATGGCTGTATGGTGAAATTGGTTGATTTTGGTTTGCCCAGTTGGACAGTGCTTCTGGGTCAGTCTCTTTGCTGGATATGGCTGGAACGACAGTAAATTGAAGTCAGGCTCTGTACCTTAATTCTTCACCTTCTCCCCACCTCCAATGTACTCAAGCCAAAGCCTTAATCCTTGGCATCATTCTTGGTGCAGTTTTCCACCACTGTGTGTATTTCTGACCCTGCCTGCTGCTTTGGGGCTTTTTGAGGCTGTAACCCCTGTGCTCAGAAACAAGACCATTGTTTCTGCTGCTCCCTGACTGGGTGGGTGCTTGTCTGCTCTCATGGCTGGCTCTAGCCTGCCTTGACTGCAGTTCTGCTTCTGTCCATCCAGCCCAGCTTAGCCCTAAACTGTGACTGTGTGGGAGCCATGTAAGCATTATCCCCATTGTGTTTCTGGTTCTGAGTGTTACTGTCCCTCCTCCAGGTGGTTAAGCCAAACTCTTCTTAGGTAACTGTTGCCTTTCAATTTCCACTTACTTGGGATAGGGCACAGGAGACTTCTGGCTACAGCAATGAAAGCATACAGTGACTAACAGTCTAGAAAATGAGTTCTTGTTTTGGTAAATGTCAAACCTACTGCTCCTCTGGGTAAGTCTTAAGGAAATAAATTTTGATGCTCAATATATTGAGCATGGTCTGCTGCTGTTGTTATACTGGAATGAAGATCTCATAGTATTATGAGGAAGGAAGACGTGTCAAGCCACAGTGACACATTTTACTAATATTTTTTCACTTGCTTCATAATTAAAAAATAAATTGAAATCTATCTGCTTCAGTAGCATTTTTGGTCTATTCCATTTTGGACTGGAGTTGTGCAAAAAATGTCACTGATACATTCTGATTGATATGAATTTGCATACAGCATGAGGGCCTTCTAGAGTTAATAAAATAAAGCAGCAAGACACTTGTGTTTTCAGAGGGCATCCCTCTTAAGTTCTTCCTCAGCTCTTTGTCCTTACAATTCATACAGGTTTGCTCTGATGATACAGAGGCTACATGCCATTCTCATTATTTTACATGTTTTGCCATGGAAGAAGGCTGGAAAGAGACCTATATCCTGCTTCTTGTTTCTTTTTTTATGATTGACTGGGTTAATTCTGCTTCCAGGTGTCTCGGAATCTCCTTTTAAGGTAGATACGGAGATCACTTGTCGTTGGCTGCCTGCAGGTAGAGAAGCTGAATTTTGCTGCTGTTTTGCTGTCCGGAAAGAGCTTCCCTCTGTGAGGAATACCTCTGTAGTGATTATCAGGCTGTGAATATACAAGAGAATAGCTAATGGTATCTGTATCTGGTTCCATCTGGTAAAAACAATCTGGCCTCTCACAGAGTTGCCTCACAGTTCCTGTTTGAATTGCTGAAAGAAACACAGAAATGGGTACACTAGGAAGAGCACTGCCAGCAGGTCGAGGGAGGTGATCCTGCCCCTTTAGTCAGCCCTAGTGAGCCACATCTGGAATGCTGTGTCCAGTTCTAAGCTCCTCAGGACAAAGGACACATGGAGCTCCTGGAGCAGGTCCAGTGGAGGGCAATGGAAATGAATAATGGACTGGAGCATCTCTCTTACAAGGAAAATCTGAGGCAACTGTCTTGGGTTCTCTAGCTGGTCAGAGTGACCCTGAGATACATTAGAAAGTCTCTTTTCGAGAAAGCCTGGCGCTCAAAGAAGGAGTCAGAGCTCTTAATTTCTCAGTCTCAAGGTTGTTTATTGTTTCTTATCTATAAAATTCTTTCTCCCGTCCTGCCGAAGTCTGTTCAGCAGGACAGTCCCAGGATTTCTGCCTGCCCCCAGGGCAGTGTTATATTTTTATACTAAAAACTACGTGTACAATGTTTACAATTACTTTCCCATACCTATCACCTATGTTAGACAGTGAGCTTCTACTCTAAACCAATCTAAAAGTGCCAACATCACCCAGAAGATGGAGGCCAAGAAGAAGGAGAAAGGCTGGACATGCCCAGATTCCTCCATCTTGCCCCCTGAACCCCCATTCTAAAAACCCCAAATAATCTATTTTTCACCCTGTGATAAAATCAGTATCATTCTACTTAAACTTTCGTGGCTTGTAATTCTTCATATAAGGTTGGTAATTGTTTTTTCCAAGGGCTAAATCAAAGGCACAGGGACCTTGGGCTCTGTGCCAAGGTCTCTGAGCCCCCTGGGCAGGGTCTTGAGTTCTCCAGGGCAGCCAGAGGAATTTTCTGGATTCCAACACAGCTGGAGAAGAGATTGTCCAGCCTTGAGAAGAGATTGCTTAGCAGTACCAACAAGTATCTGAAAGAAGGTGTCAGGAGGATGGATCCAGGCTCTTGGCAATGCCAAGAAATGGGACCAGAGGCAATGGGCAGAAACTGAAGCACAGAAGTTCCACCTAAACATGAGGAGGAACTTTACTGTGCAGTGACTGAGCATTGGAACAGACTGGCCAGAGAGGTTGTAGAGTCTTCCTCACTGGAAATGTTCCAGACCCATGTGGACACAATCCTGTGCTATGTGCTCTGGTATGACTCTGCTTGAGCAGGGAGGTTGGACCAGATGATCCACTGTGGTCTCTTCCAACCTTACCCAGTCTGTGATTCTGTGACATAGGTGTATTTTATAGAGATATAAATTTTGTGATGTAAGCTGCATGCTTCCTTTTCCTAATTTTTTTTTCCATCTGTACATGGTTTCCTTTCCCTTGAAATTTTGGTTTCCTATCTCAGAAGCTCGCTGAAAACTTTCCTTTCTTAATAGTCATCTTTCAATACCTTCCTCAACACTGTTGCAATAGTCCTTCACCCTCTGGCTTCTGCTGTAATACTCTGGTGTCTTTTATAACTATAGTGCTTCTGTTTCTCTGTTCTTTTCAAAGCTGCTAGGGACAGTAGAGAATGTATCTAAAGAGGAAAATAATAAACAAGAGCCTGATTTTGTTTTCTCAGTTGATTTTTGCAAGATACCCTTGATCAAGTATTTGCTGAGGTATAGCAATGAAAGTCAGGATTAGCAAAGTAGCCTTTGGGGAGATTTTATTTGAAAAAAAAAATCTGTATATCCTTCCATATTGGATGAAATGTCTCCTCTGTCTTTCTAGGCTATAGAGAATGCTTTACCTGCTTTTAATTTTAACTGGGTGACTTAGCTGGGCAGGGTTTCTTCCAGTGAAATATAGATGCGGGATAGTAATGTACAAAGAACACATGAACTGTTAAGGTTGTGAGGAGAGCTTGTAAAACATGTTATTTGTTACCATTTTATTCATTTAGTCATCTGAAGAGTTATGCCACTATAAAACTGAAGAAATGGATAGATACTCCTGTGAGATACAACAGATCTCTTGGCATCACAGGTTCTGTTTGACCAGCCTGATCTCCTATGACAAAATGACCAGCTGGTGAGGGAAAGGCTGTGGGTGTTGTTTGTCTAAACTTCAGTGAGGCATTTGGCACTGTCTCCCACAGAGCTCTCATGGAGGAACTGGCTGTTCATGGCTTGGATGGGAATGCTCTTTATCAAGTAAAAAACTGGCTGGGTGTCCAGGCCCAGAGAGTGGTGGTGAATGAAACCAAATCCAGTTGGCAGCTGTGATTTTGAGGTGGCAACAAGCTGTTTGGACCTGGTGGTATTGTGCAGGTTTGGTTGATATCCAGACAAGAAGAATGGGAACCTAAGTTAGCTGGGACTTGTTCATTTCCTCGACAATGGGACCTGGCATCTGGTAATGTTCTGAGTCCTACTCTGTTGAGACAAGTCCTGTCCAAGTCCTGCAATCCTCAGCTGAGGATTATTCTGTAGCATCTGTCTTGAGCAAGTGATGGGAGAAAGATGAGGTACAAAGTTATGATTTGTGAACTATGTCATGGTACTTGGGCAACTTTCATCTGCTCTTAGGGCTGGGTAAGACAGCTGATGTGGGGCAGCTACCAGAAGATAAATACCAAAAGATAAGTAAAACACAAATCCATGCCCAGCTTAGAGCATAACTTCCTCCTGGAGCACTGGGAGGGCAGCTGCTGGCTTTTTGGAGTGCAGAGTGCCCATCTCCTGCTCTGCTGGAACAACACCTACATGTGTTGTAGCATCTTTGCCACAGCATATCCCAGTGTTTAACTCTGTGGGCTGGATAACAATGGAAAAGTGGAAAGGAGGTAGAATTAAAATGAAGAAGCAAGAATGAAAAGAAGTTTTGCAGGTGAAAGCTGAAAATGTGTTAAGCCTCAATCACTTCCTTGAATGCAGACCAGAGTTGTTTTAGGGATGTATTGCAGCACCTTCCCTGTATGGACACCTCAGTTAGATGGAGTATAGCTCCAGACAGCAATGCTTTGAAGGTTATTTCGTTGACCAAGGATTAAGGAGTCACACTGATAAGTTAGCAAATAGTGTGATAGATGCAGAGATATGGTCAGGTTTTTTTTCTGAACTAGCACATTTCCAAGTCAGTCAAGGCAGCATGAAGGACTGACGAGCAGCTGCTCTCAGTTCATGGTAATGTTAGTAAATTTTCTGAGGAGCCAATGGGAATCAATCAGGTTGGTACACTTAATGCTGCGGTGTCTGTGATGTCCATGTAAGATCAGTAAGTGCCCAGAGAAGCACTGCTGATAGCATCAGCTATATCAGAGGGTTTCTTGGAGTAGAGTTGGGAAAAATACTTCTTTTGCAGTTGTCACACTTTATATTTACCAGTAAAGAGAAGGCACATAGTGATTATAAAGATCAACATTTGAAAATACAAATATATAGTATTTACTGGGAATTTATGTATCTGTATATAATGAGCTAAAATTCTTGACCTTATCTCTTGCCCTCTTTTGAAAGATAGGAAGCTTCTGTCCTGTGGCTTCTGATGGCAGCCCAGTACCTCTTTCCTGTTGCTACTGGCTCATCCCACGAATGGTGGCAGAAATCAGAGCCCTGCAGCTCATATAATCGATCCTGATATTTTGTATCAGGCCTGTCAATCATTACAGTACTGTACAAGGCTATTTCACATCACCCATATGAGCTCTGAGAAAATGATTTTGTGCTGAGGAGTAATATCATGTTTTGCTTTTATAGTGCTCTACGTTGTACTGCAATATGAGGAGATTGTTTTTTCTTTTTATCTGGTGCCATTATTTGTTTTTTTCCATGGACAAAGGCCATACAGATGCCCTTTGCATGTGTAATAAGCTCCTTGGCAGCAAGAAGGAATAAGCTGGGTTTTTCAGGAGCATTGACTGAGCAATTAAAAAGCCAGTTGAAAATGCAAATAGGTGTTCTCTTATATGAAAAATTTTTATTCTTTGTAGAAGTGTGTGCTGGTTTTGCACAAAAAGAGGCAAACTTAAGAAGCAGTTTGCAGTTTTGAAGAGTACAGCACTGCTCTGAATAAAAATCCCTATGTGTCTGTAGCAAGATAGTCTTCATGTAAAGGCCTGTCCTTCCAAAATCAGCCCTGGAGTAAGCTGCTTTCAAGGTGGGAATCCCCTGGCTCTGGGGAAAGGCAGGAAAGCCTGTGTTGGAGCTGGAGTTGTTGAGAATTATTGTCAAATACCAGTAAGTGACAAGAAAAGGAAAAAAATAATCACTTTTTCTTCAGTGACCTCCTAGTCAGAATCCCTGGGGTTTGGCTCCCCTCTGCTTGCAGGCGGTAGGGGCAGTAAATGAATGGAATAGCACAGAGAAGGTTTGTGTGGTTCTGGGGATGTTCCAGGGCAGTGAGGCCCAAGCAGTGCTCTGCACTCTCATTTGCATGGATGGATTTAAAGACTGTAATTTCAGACTTCATAACATCCCTACTGGCCAAGGCAAAGTCCTGTGTTTGTTCCACAGTGAAGCAGGTGGTTCTTCCTAGCATTCCCCTTCTGGAACTCAGGCCTGGCCATGGATTTTCAGGTAAGACATCCTACGTGAGTGTAAGTGGGATGCAGCACCACCATTAGCTTGGTGTTGTTTCAAGCTTGCTGCTGTGCCATAGGTTAAAACCAAAACTGCAGGAAGCCCAGTAGATCAGGAGCTTTTTGACCATTCTGTTTCAAATTGAATTCCTGTAAGTACCTTTTGCTTCTGCTTTTCTCGGTTTTTTTTCCTTGGAGCTCAGAGTATGTGAAGGTATCAAAAGAGTTAAAGAAAGTTCTTACATTTTAAAAAGGCAGCACGTCTGTATACATTAAAAAGTTCAGTTAACTCTTTATAGAACAGGTTTAAGCAGTCTTACTTGCCACTGGCCTGATTTTTCAAATTGTTTACTAAGCACCCATGATCCCTCAACTTTAGTGGATATAGGGGAGATAGTTAATTGCCAAGCAATGATAACACAAAAAGGAAAGAAGACCATTCCTTGTTATCTCCTCTCATATTTACTGATTCCAGGCCAGCTAGATTGCCTTTGGTCTCTTTAACCTGCAAGTCTGTAGTGTGTTGTAGAGCACCTCCAGAACGAGCAGAAACTTAAAGCAGAGCAGTTGTGAAGTATCAGCTGGTAAAGAAAAGCCCTGAGAGACAGCATCAACTCACAGAAAGTTGAGTACCCTGTACCAGATATGGCTGTAGCAAAGAGATTCTGGGGACCCATCACTGCACTACACAGAGTCAGTGACTGCTAAACCCTGAGCTCCTCAGAACATGAGCACAGAGCCTCAGGGACTTACTTTGAGGCTCTGGTTTGGTTTGGTTTCTGATGTTAGTCTGCCCTAGCTAGAGAGGCAGTGGATGACACACACACAAGTCTATTGCATTTCACATTTTTCTCACGTTCTTGGTGTCCTGTGTGAGAATGGCAGGAGGGAAACAGTATGCAAAGACCTGTTAATATCATCAAATGTTCTCCACAAAGCAGGGAGCAACCTTCCTCTTCACACTAGAGAAGACAGGAATGTTTATTATTTGTGAGATGGTGGGGGGTAAAGGAGAACAAAAACCTCAGCATGATAGCAATCTATGCCTAGGAATGAACATAGAAAGCATTGTACAGTGAAAAGGAAAAAACATCTTAGGGATAGGTTACTCAAGCCAGCAAAACTCTCTCAACATTAAATGATGTTTGAGAAACTCAGAAGTGTAATTTGAAGACAGATGTTGTGCCAGTTACGCTCCTTTGACTTCTTACAACAATTTCTGTCAGCAGATACTGCAGTCAGTACCATTTCATGAGCTGCTATTGCTGTTGTAGGGAATTGCTTCTCTCTGTTTTTTTTTCCTTTGCTGGAGATTTGCCTTTTATTAGCCAAGACCCAGCAGTCACTGATTCTTGGAAGAGTGACATTTGAATAGCTGAAGCTGCAGTGACCTACTTCTTGTAACAGTTTGATAAGGAGCTCCACAATGGGTCATGCCTCTAAACAGCTGTATCTTGCAAAAACATTTGCTTTGTGGGAAATTTAATCTCATCTCTGCCCCTTTGTATCTAACTAAACACATGAAAATATAAAGATTTTCCAATGAGTGAGTTTGCAAAACTGAGTTTGTAATGAGTTAAATGGTGCAGAAAGTGAGCCCTGACTGATATTTCAAAATATGAGAAATGCTGTAAAGTCACAGCAAGTTAACTCCTCCTTGGAACAGGATGTAGGGGTCATGGCAGTGTGTGTGTCTGTGGCTTGGCATGCTGGTTTTGCTCACACTGCTTGCTTACCTCCATCTTCTGCCTCTGATTTGGAAAAGATCCTTAGCTGCTTGCACTGCTCTCTACATTTCCCCCCTATCCTAACACCTTTCTCCCCAGTTCCTAATTTTCTTCCTTTATTTCTCTCATAATCATGCCTTCCCTGCTTCTTCAAACCCAGAGTAAAGATGAAGCTATAAAACTCTCTTGATATTTTCAAATCAGTTTCTTGATTTTCAGATGAAAACTGTGTTCTAGCACTTGCTCCTCTTAAACATGACAAAACAGAGAAATAATGTATTAAATAGTTTATGGAGAAATTAAAAAGGGAAGAGATAAGTATATAATACCTTGACTCTCCCCACTTAATTTTTTTTTTTTGGGTCAAATAACGCTTAATAAATTGCCCTAGAGTTAACTTTTTAGTTGGTTAATATTGAGGCTGTTTACATCAATAACTTACTGCTATGTAAAGTAACAAATTTGCAAAAGATTCAGGACAATGATCTTCTGGCTGTTTTTCAAATCAATAGGAATAAATGAGGCATTTCTATTGAAATTACATTTCACTCTGGAATAATTTTGTGAAAATAGGCTGCTACAATTAGAAGTAACTTAGATTAGTGATGATCCATTCCACAAAATCTTTCCCCAGAAGAGAATGGACAAAAATGTCTCTCTCCAATAAAAATACATCCTCAAAAAAGACCTTTCTCTTTGTGCTCGTTCATTTGAATAGAGAAAAAAAATCAATTTGATGTTAAAGCTTTTCTGTTTACAAAAAAAAGTCCCCCCTCAACACAATCAAGTTAACTAATGGCAAAGCTATTTTTCTGCCAAGAGGCTGCATCATTAAACTGGGAATTAGACAAATGAGATCCTAATGCGTTTTAATAAAAACAATATATTTCTCCCTTCACTCTAAACCCTTGTAGTCTTGCATATTTTTTGTACTTATGCCACTGGCTATGTGGAGCTCAGTTATAATTGCTCACCTTATAACTCCTTCTGACACTTATACCTAGAGCAGATTGCATTACAGGGATGTGGATGTATTCTGATTGCATGGGATATTTTTTAGTTATTCTAGAAATGTTTTCAGGAGAAATTAAGGTAGTTTTGAATGGCTTTTCAACCACTGAAAATGTGAATCTGCTATGCATTTTATGCATATTATGCACATCTTATTCTTCCACATTGTTCCATTAAAAATGTGCATTTTGGAGAGAAATGGCAATATGTAGGAATAGCATTTATCTATGCAACAGTTCTGTTCCTTGGGCATACTGAGACATCCTTTTGTGAGTAAAACTAAATGTTGTGACTTTTATTTCTTTTCCTTGCAGCTAATGTTCCAGAAAACCCCGCATGAATGTGGAGCCAGATCCTTGTCTCATCCCTGCACTGTTGGTTTAAGACATTTCACTTATTCAGGATCCTCCCTGCAGGAGCCCAGGACTGCTTGTTTGCCCTTGGGCTCTGAGCTGGGTTTGATGCCTGCCAGTGAGAGGCTGTGAAAGACAGAGAAACCTGTGAAAAGGGGGCTTCTCTCATCTTGCAACTCACGTTTAATTTATGAATCATGTTTAGATGTGAATGCCTTGTACGCAAATCTTATAAAATTTTTTAGCTTTCCCATCTGTCTGAGAGGTGCTAAGCCGTGCTTCCTAACTCTAGGAACCCATGTTCATCATCTCTTTCACCTGTTTGAAATTTCCTCCCATTTGTCTTCTGTTGCTTAAGCAAATCAGTTGTTTGGTATCCCTGCTGGATTTTTGGCTTCCGTTTCATGTGGTTTGTTAATTATTTTTTTTACCCTAATATGCACAGCTCCTGTGAACTCCTTGGGATTTGTTTCCTTCTGTAACTTTGCTAGTGTTTCACACAGGAAATAAGAAAGTTTCCAGTAGCAAACAAGTTCACATGTCAACAGAGTAATCAAAGAATCATCAAGGTTGGAAGAGACCTTGACGATCACCTAGTCTAACATGGGTCTTCAACACTGTTAGAGAAATGCTAGAGATTTCTTTTAATTCCTCTGTGTGGAGTTCTTTTTCCAATGGGAGAAAGGATTTAAAAAGCTTTTCCTGAGTGTGAAGTGAGCAAACATTCTGCAGGGGAAGCATTGGCATTACTCTTTCCTGTTTTTAGTTTATGGTTTTCACCTTCAGAGTGCTCTGAACACTAGATGAAACACTGCAGTTCCTTGTCCTGTACCTTTCCCTGCTGTGCCCACTGCAGGCAGACCTCCAGTGGAATCCATCAGCTCCTGGCTGCCAGGACATTTCTCCAGGATATGGTGAGGTGTATGGGCGTCTCCTCAGCAGTCTTGCTCTTTTCTTGTTGCTGCCCTGAGGGAAAACACTGAGATGGTGCCTTCCAAGAACAATGGTCCTCTCCAGCCAGGAGCACTCAGCTAAAGAAGCCTGGTCTGTGTGTGGAGGATGGTGCTCCTCATTACAAGTATGGCCAGAGTTCAGGCCATAAAGGTGAGCAGAATGTGCCAGTGGAGAGCTTGTTGAGTGTATGGATGGGTCCTGCTGTCTGGCTTGGTCATGGAGAGGAAGCTAATGAATGTGGTGTTGCTCTTTTAAATGCTTGTCTGAGCTTCCCATTTTAAATTTTTTTTATTTTACTCTCTATGGTGAGAAAAGCAGACTGAGCAGAACCGGAAGGAAAAGCAAAACCCCAATGTAGTCCTTGGGGTCCTTCCACTGGTAGAAGGATAGAACTCATAGATTTGAGTTCATCTAGATTACTGGTAGGGAAGGGAATGTGTGGAGTTCAGCAAGGAGAAGTATTCTCCTTTAGGCATCCAAAGGCAAATGCCATGGATCAAATGCGTGCCCAAACCACTGCCTGTCAGCGTGGTGAAGGTTCTGAGCAGAGCCAGCACAGTGCCCTGGCATCCTGCGCGCGTGCAGGCAAAAAGCAAATTCCAGCTTTAAACCTTCCCCCTGACTTTATCCCACTCATAGGGGTGGTGATGTTCAAAACCAACCTGACTTCAGGTGATGTTGCTGGGGGGCTGCTCACTATTTTCTTACTCATCCAGACAACAAGTGCTGCAGAATTGATTACCTCACTGCTAAAAGATAGGTGAGGCTTTGTGGCCACAGCTCTCTTCACAGGGAGCAGCAGGCACAACTTCCCAAGGATTTTTCCTGGGAATGCAGTGAGAGCCTCAGAGAAGAAGAGAAAACAACTCTTATCTCTATTCACTGCTCCTGTTTTTGCACGTGTGGAATGTGTTATGGGGATTGTTTACCAAAAGTGATTTTGTTAACTGGACACCAGTGAAAGTTGTTTTGAGTGATTGGCCAATGACTCAAAGCTGTGTCCTGGCTGTCTCAGGCAGTCATGGGTTTTTCTTTAGTGTAATATGGAATAGTATCTCTTTAGTATGTAATTTAATATAGTATTAGTGTAATATAGTATAGTTTTAATAAAGCAATTGTTCAGCATTCTGAGTCATGGAGTCAGAGCACATTATTCCCTGGCTGGGGGATTGACTGTTTCTAGGATAAGGCTTTGTATGCATTGATGTCCTACTAGATGTTGTTGGGGCAGGCAGACTTACTCGTCTTTGCTCTTTTTAGTTTCTGTGATTTGTTATAATCTTTGTTACCTTACTCTCCAAAGCTGCTGAGTTGTAGAAAATATAACAACCTGCTCTGCACAATGAATTGTAGAAATCTCATCTTGACTTGCAATGAGTTGGAGATGAAGCTCATGACTTGCTTTGTCTGTCATGCTTCATCTGTCACAATAGGAGCAAAAAAATGTTTCATGGTCTTGATTAAAACCAAATGTAAGCATGGAAATTGCCCACTAATTGCCATCAATGTCAAGTAATTTTCTCCTACTCAGTAGTTATATTTGTTTATTATGCATGTTTATTGCAGTCTTCTGGCCAGTGCTTATGATCAATACCCATTAAGGAAGAGGATACAGAAAATTCAGGGTCTGACCTGCAAAGCCAGTCAGAAGTATCACAGTTAAGCTCAGACTGAGAAATATGACATGGGTAGTATTGTGAGTTTTGTCATCCTGTCCTAGGTTCTCAGATACAAAACTCTCTTGAGTGTCTGAAGGCCTTTTATTTTGTGAAATAGTGAAGTCTATAAAATTGGTATAGTTCTTTGGATAGTGTTGTAATTCATATTTCACTCACTGTCCTCTGGTGCAGCTCTGAACATGAGTCTCACTGTGCATTCCTAGTCTTTACCTATGGACACTCTTGCCAGCTCTTTGTTGCTGTATGTCCATTGATTCTTTTTCTGCAAAAAAAGTTTCATTTTCTGGAGTTGCATGGTTAGGTGAGATTCTCAGGCTTTGTTTAGAAAGTTCTTGATCTCTTTTAGTGGTGGAGAGGATTTTGAAAATGTGATCTCTAAGGGCTCAAAGGATGAAAGAATGAATGTCAGAGGTATTATTTTTAAATTTTATGCCTTCTGACATCTGATGTGGCTTTTCACGGCTTGAAGAAGGCATTACAACCTTAAAGCACCAGACACAGCTCCCTTATGATGAAAAGGCAATAATTTTGCCAGCTTTAGCAAAAAAGCTTGGCACTTAGGCACCTGAATCTGCATTTTTGATGCAAAATGGGTGTATGCTGCTTTTGTGGAACCAGAGAAGCCAGTGTCGATGTGAAAGGGTTTCCCTCTGTGTTCTGCTAGTTGCTTTGCACTGGCACTGGGAAATGGTACCCTCACACAGGAGAGCCCTAGGACTGAGTCAAGGAACTTTCTGTTCTGCTTAAGACCTCATGCTGTAGTAGCTATCCTGAGGTATATTCATTTAATTGTTAGTTTGGTAAATCTTGATTATATTTTTCTCATTTCAGTAGGCCAGCAATTTCCCTCCCTGTTGTCTCCCAGGGAGCCTGGCCAGGAAAATGTTCCAGAACAGATGAAATTCTGACCTTCAGTCATCAAACTGATGAGCAGTTTTGTGGTTTCTGACTAGTGTGAGCAGAAGTGATTCTGGGTCCCACATGAGTCTTTGAGAGAAGGCTTGGTTTGGGAAGATGTCTTTGTGGGCTTTTTCTGTTTAGTCACATGTATAACAGGATCAAGAATAGTTCCCAGTGGTTTGATATGTGTTTCAAATTCTCTTCCATGAGATGAACCTTCTGGGACCAAAGTCCAGTTTTTTAAAAAGATTTTACATGCCCAGTAGTTCACAGTCTGAGTTGCTTTAATCTATGATGTTCAGGAAAGTTTTACTGGCATCCCCTCAGACTTAAGGCTCTGAGCCCTTACTGAAAGTAAATTCCTACTCTGTTGAGACCTGGCTAAAATTGCCCCTCAAAGTGGTAGAAAGGGGGATTGTCCAGAAACCATTTTGGCAGAGGGGTATAGCAACTAATTTCTGTTTAAGGACTTCTCACTGGGACACAATTGCATAACAAAGCATCTAAACAGTTTCCAGAGCACAGTGTTATACTGCAGCCTTGGAGCCCAAGCAAAGCCCCCCCAGGGCACTGTGCAGCTCCTGAAGTAGGTGTGCACTTCAGCTCCTTTGAAATTCCAATTTTCATCTCTGAAAATCCCTTGGCAATACTTGTAACAAAATGCCTGTGTCAGAGAAATTTATTACTGCTACTGACACGATAATACAAGGGGAAATCAGACATTGCTTAGAAATTTGAATTTCTGGTATAAAAATGCCTCTGTCAGGGCTGTGCATTACACAGTACCTGCATTTTCTCATTTAAAGTAGTACATCATCTTCAGCTCTACTGCTGGCTTTCAGCTCTTGCCTGCCCCCCACCCCCCCCCCCCTTCGTTAATAATTGGCAAATGATGGGATGTGATTACATGGCCATTTACAGTACTTATTAGCATTTCATTTATAACATTATCATATAAAACTGACTTAATTGCCCTCTGGGTGTAAACATTTAAATTTTGTACATGGCAGCTCCATTCACTTCTCTGCCACTGAGGAATACAGTATATTACTTCTCAGAAAAGAAAACACAAATTTGTCACGGATGGCTACATCCACTGTACGTGGAGAAGAAAGGGCTTAAAAGATGCTATGGCTCCTTGGGAGTATACACAAGGATAACAACATAATTTGCATTCAGGCATTTGCATATATGGTACAGTAATTTGGCATGGCTCCTTTGGTTTTTATCTCAAAGGAGGGAAGGATTGTCATTTTTCCAGTTAGTATCCTAAAAATCACATACTCTAATGCTGCAAAAAGCCTCTACAAAAGCATCCATAGCTTTGTCACTGTAGAATTATTCTCAATAGAATATTTATTGGTGCTTTGTCAAATCTGCATATAAATATACCAATTGATGGCTTGGCATTATTTTCTTTTGGAGGGTATTCCAGAAGCTAAGCAGAGGTCTGTCTGGGGACTTTTTCCTTGGTGCTAGGTCTGAAATTTCATTGCATTTGTCCTTCTGTTCTTACCTGGTCTATCCCCTGCGTGCTCATTCAGCCAAGCTGGGCACATTTTTAGCCATTCATCTCCTTCCGAGGGACTTCTGAACCTCTTCAGGGAGCTGCTGTTTTCCACCTCATGGTGCTTTTTAAATGCCCACAGCCAATCTCTTCCATAAACTCTGCCCTTGCCTCCAAACGTTATTGGCCATTTTCTTCTGATCTCTCTCTGGGTAGCAGCTCACTCAAAGCAGCCATCAATGTGCCAGCTGCTGCTGTGCTGAGGCTGCCGGCCTGATCCAGAGAGTGCTGAAGCCAGAGGAAAGCCTTCGTTGATTTTGGATCAGTACCATGATGAGGAACCAGGGAATAAGATAATGGCCCATAACTTAAAGCACTGAAATGTGGGCCTGCATCACAGTGCAAAGATTGAGCGCTTGAAGGGTAAAGGTCTTCCACAGCCATAACCAAGAGGCAACAGCAATTAGCTAATAAACCTAAAAAAAATAAATAAAAATAAACGGCCAGAGTAATTTTTGTGGCTGGAGGCGGTTGAAGGCATTTTGGCAGGCTGGGCAGAGCTCAGCTTGGCAGTGGTGGGCTAGGAGCAGTACAGCTGGCAGTGCTCCCTCTGGGGTCTGGGCTGAGAGGAGAGCTGGGGGGTTTGGTCACAGACTGACAGAGTGTGACAACAGTTTGCTTGTGTTGGAGTTTGGTGGAAGCAAAGGGAAAAGAGGTCTGCAGTGCTGCCAGGATCTCAGCAGCTTTGGGAAGACTGGGACTGGGATGAGGGATTGGTGGGGGTTGTCTGTGCTCCTGAAGCCAGCCAGTCTCCACTCCTGCCCTGAGTATGGGGAGGCAACAGCTGTGTCTGCGAAGGCAGGTGATGGGGCTAGGTGAATGTTTTTCAGCATTCCTGAAAAACAAGGTGTTTTCTTTCTGTGGTGTTGGGGTCAAGAGTCACTGCTGCGAATTTCTCTTTGACCAAAAGGCTGTGCAGATGAGAGATGGGCAGAGACTGCCAGTAGGACAGAATCATGAGTGCCCTGCCTTCTTCCTCCCCACTATGCTGCTCTTTCAGGCTGTGCTAACTTGTCTGCCCATAGGTCTGGCATTCAGAGGAGGGGGGCTGACATCTTTCTCAGGACTTTCTGGTCTCACCTCTCCTTCTGGACCTGCCTCTGCTTTTGCCGTGTAGTTGTATGCCTTTTCTCTTGTTTGTGCCTTGCTTGCTTCCATCATCTCCCTGTTTGGCCAGGATCCTACTGGCTTCCTCCATTGCCAGAAAGCCACCCTTGTGCTGTCCCCATCCCAAAACTGCTGCCTCACATCCTTTTGCTCTTACCTCTCCAGTGGCCAGCCCGGTGCTGGAGCAGTTGCTTCATACACTAAAGCCAAGATGGGGAAGATGAAGAGCAAAGTGATTTAAACCTGAATGAGGAGCTTCTTGGAACTCCAGCCACGTAAGCTGGGGGCAGTGTCTGAAGCTGCTCAGTGCTCTGCTTTCCCACAGCACCCCTGGGCTGGACTGAGGGCAGCAGGAGTTCCCCTGCTCTGCAGCCTGTCCATATAGTGCCTTTCAGGTGACAGCCTGATGAGCTCGTCCTCATCCCACCAGCCAGCACTGGAGCCCAGGAACAGAGCCTGCAGTGCATGGGAGTGGTCTCTGACTCGGAAGATGCTGCTGGGATATCCCACTGCTCTCCCTAAGATGTTGTTTGCTGTTACCTGGAGCGCAGAGGGCCTCTCTGCCTGAGGTGAGACAAAACACATGTGGTATCAGTGTTGTTTTTTCCTTCCTCTGCGGTGTTTTCAGTCTCATTTGGGCTTCCTGAAGAAAGCAGATAAGTTTTTGATCTTTTATCAAAGACCAGCAATGCATATTTGCACGGCAGACTGAGCTAGCTGGCTGATATCCTTTGCATCAGCAAGATGGTTACTTCAGATTTTCTTCTCCTTCCAGCTTTTGCCCAAAGCAGCTTGATTCATTTCAGTGTCTCTCTTACTGACCTTGCAGGTTAACTTTTTTGAATGTCTGTGAGAATAGAGGATCTTTAGAAATAAACCAAAAATGTCGTCATGCCTGAACATGCGCAGAGAGGATGTGAAACACATTGTATTAAATTGCTTTCCATGCAGGAAAGGGGAGAACAATTATTTGAGATAAGGAAGGAAAACAAATATGAAAAAGAATAAATGTGAAATGAAAGAGGAAGGAGAAAAGAAAAAGAGACCACCCTCCCACACAAAAAAAAATGATAAATGACAATTGCAGTGGCCATGTTTCCATGGCTAATTCCTAAGGATGCACTGCCACCTGCCAGCCTTTGAGCAAAACGCATGGAAAGAAAAAGTGGATTTCATTCCTAATTGTACTGTCCCTTGACTGCCTAAATTGCTGTGAGGCCAATATATCCATTCTAGAAAAGAAAGTGCAAGCAAGGATTTACACATGGATTTGTGCACTACTCATTGTGCAAAGGAACAGAATCCATTTGCAAGGTGGAGGACCCTGAGCCCAGCCAGGGCTGGCTGTGAATCAGGGCTGAGGGACATTGCAGCCCAGGCCCTGCAGAGCCTCTCTTGCCCTGTCCTCAGCTGAGGTATGAAACATTGTGAGGGGAAGGCACAAATAAACGGGGTGCTGAAGAGCTGATTTATGCTCTTAGAAGAGATTAAATCTGCTGCATGTTACAGGATTGTTAAATGGGAGCAAAAGGGATGGGTTGCTGAAACTTGAAGGAAAAAAAATATTGATGTAGGGTGGGTGCCCAGGAGTAATGGGATGAAATTTCAAAGCGAAACATGGGTGTTGTGTATTAGGAAATGCTTCCACATACTGAGATCTATCAAGCTGTGAATATCTCAGGGGAAGCTTCTTCACCCCAGGCACTTTAAACTAGAATAGAATAAATGGTATGAAATTATTATAGAGTGAAGTCTTATAGTGGCAAGGGGATGAAATAGACAATCGAATAGGTTTTTATTTCCTCTCTGAGCTGACTCTCCGTTGTCTTTCATTATGCAGCACAAGCTGTTCAAGCTTGCTTGTCCAGCAGAGCACTGCTACTGCTATGCACACAGATGTGTTGTACAACACCTGGTAAAGGATGCACGGAGTACAGCTTTGCCTTGAACCTGCTGCAAGGCAATGTAAATTGCATTTCTGATCTCTCAGCCTCTTAGTCCTGGCTCAGATTTAGCTTTTCTTTAGCACTGTGCAGGGTCCATTACCATGAAGAAACTCATACGTGTTTTGTTCAATATATTTCTTAGATGAAAATACTTTTGTAATTTGAAGAAGTACATCACCCTAAGACCTGATTGAGTCAAAACCAATTTAGCAAGGACAATCTAGTTAACTTCTCCTAAAGTGACATTGTCTTCTCTTGGTAGGGTTGTGTTGGATGTAAAAATTCAGAAATGCCTCTGGAAATTAAAAAAACCTTCAATTTCCTTTTTAAACTTTGAATATTCCTTGGGTTGTGACTGAGATAAAAAGTAACTGTCTTGTGTTTGTGACTGAATGAACATTCTTAAGAGACTTTCTTGTGAGAAATGGTAAACAATTAAAGAAGTGGTTACTTGTGAGAGTTTGTCTTTTTGCATACAAAGATGAAAATTAGTGAAAGTGATGGAAATGTACAGTTGGAACAACATGCTAAGAGCAGAATCAAACCATGATTCTTATCACCTGGTTAAGTGGGTTCACTACAAAAATATTGGCTTACCAAGAATTTTTCTTTTTTTTTTTGTGTGTGCATTTATTCTGAAATATAATTTTAAAAGAGCCTCTCTCACTTTTGTCATAAGGGCACCACACCAGTTGTCTGTGGCCTTACAAGACTCATGCATTAGCTGCCAACCTAACACTGTGAGTTTAACTTTCCTCTTCCCTTATGAAACTGACTGTGTTTTTTTCCCTTTTCCTTCACACTGGGAATCATTTTAAAACAAGTTCCACTTACAGATACTGAGAGAAGTTTTAGTTTAAGGATGCAATTACCATATGGTTGAAACTAGGCATATATTTACCCCTATTTATCTTAAATTAATATTAAGAACATGTGCTTGTTTCTAAAAAGCAATTATTGTCTGTCACTGAGCTTTAGGAACTGAGTTTATGGAATTATTCTTGGGAAATGTGAAGTTTAATCTCTAATGAAGGTAAGAAGAAAAATATTTGCTATTACCTACAGAGTGATGGCCAAAGCTACATCACTCTGAAGACCAAAGTTGGCTGACTGCACGTGTAGCACCTGAACTGCTGCTTTAACTCTGGTGAAAACAACAAAGTATTCAGAGCCTCAGCTCTTGGTCCTCTGGATGAACCAGAGGTTGTGATGGTATTTTTCACCAGAAGGTCTCTTGAGTCTGGTTTTTCTCAAACACAGCTTGGAGATCTCACATGCATTGTTGAGTCCCAGCTACAGATAGATTACAAGCCAGCTGTGAAAGTCAGAAGAGCACCAGTCCCCAGTGTTCAGTGTGTGGAAGCTCACACTTCTCCTTGCAGTTCAGAGATGATCAGTGATCAAACCAGAGGGCAGTTTTAGGGTACAACAATGCCAGTTAGAGTCCTCTGAACCGCTGGGTCACCAAGCACAGTGTCAGGACAGAATACATAAAAATTTAAGCTGGGCCTGAGCAGTAATTCCTTGTTTTAGGAGCTGATGTGACATTGGGGCAGCTGGGGAATGAGGTGGTCCTTGCTGCAAAAACAATGTCTATCAGCCTTCTTTCAGGACAGGGGAACTGGGTGAGGACTGCTTTGGCAAGGAAAGGTGAAGTTAGTGCCTTGTGGACAAGGGACAAAGGTGCTGCAAAGTGTGTGGGAAGGAGGAGTTGGTGAAAAGCAAAGCAGCTGTAGGGGTTGAATGATGCACTAGAAGAAAGAACAAATCATCTGGACTGTATTGTGTTCATTGTTTTGCCTTCTGGATGGAATATGCTGTGAGTGGGGACACTGGAATAATTGAATGCTCAATAACAGAGTATTTGTTAGGACTTCTGGCTTGGTTATGCTAGTGACAACTTATGCAGCAGGTTCTTTGATTTGTATTCTCTGCAGGAGAGGAATAAAAATGAATACCCACCACATTAATCCCTTTAAAAATTATGTGTGGATGGGCTAAACAAACTTTAGTGGTTCTATTTCCTAATAAACAAGGAAATCATTACAAAAAGTTTATCAGCTTTACTTTGGTTAATCACCTCTATTGTTTCACTTCTATTGTGTAGTCTGCAAGAATAAATTAAGCTGAATGAGCCTTTATGAAAGTCCTTTTTAACAACATTTTTGTTTAGAGTTTACCTACCAACTCTGTAAAACTCTTTACATTTCCAGGTTTTCAGATGGATCTTACAACATCTATTGTGCTTGCCTAAATGTAGAGTAAAAAGGAAACCCTAGTTCTCTTAGATCTACCCTCTGGGACTAATTATACTCATTTGACTAGAGCAGCAGTTAGATCTGAATTATAGTCATGAATAAGTTAGATCTTAATTAAAGTCATGTTTGGGTGCAAAAGGCAATGTCATACATGCAAAGAAGCTGCTTTGTAATATGCGGAAATTAGTGTTAATAGTAATTTGTGTATGAGATTTGGATTCCAATTTATTCTTCATATTGCTCTCTCTGGCACTTTACCCAGTTGATACTGCATCCTGCTCCCGTTTCCATGTTTGAGTACTCTCAAAGTAATAGAAGGTAAAATATTGCTAAGCCAAAAAATAAGATGACTCACTCAGTTCACATCAATATTTAAGGAGCTTTGTAATTGTCAAGGCCTTATCAGGTGTTTGACAATATCTTGCTTCTATTTGGAATATGTTGAAAAATTAACGATATTATGGTGTACTGTAACATCTTTCTTCTGAAGACTTTCAGAGTTTCCCAGGAGGACAGCTTAATCTCATTTTTTCCCCTGTTCTGATCTGTTCTCATCTCTCACAAAGTTGCCAATAACACATAAATTAAACTGTGAGAGGGTAGGTTTAGGTTTAGATATCAGAAAAAAATTCTTTATTGCAATTGTGGTGATGCCCTGAAAGAGCTTACACAGAGTAGTTGTGGATGCCCCATCCCTGGAAGTGTTCCAGGCCAGGTTGGATGGAGCTTTGAGCAAGGAAGGGAAGGGGTCCCTGTCATGGCAAGGGGTTGGAGCTAGATAAGCTTTGAGGTCTCTTCCAACACAAACTGTTCTATTTTATTGTACTTGAAGAGAGCCTCAATGAAGGCAGGAATGATGCATCTGACTCCATGTTCTCAGAAGGCTCATTTATTACTTTATTATACTATATCATATTAAAGAATACTATATTATACTATGTGAAAGAATACAGAAAGGATACTTACTCAGTGCTAAAAAGCTAATAATGAAAACTCATGGTTCTTTCCAGAGTCTCGACACAGCTTGGCCCTGATTGGCCAAAGAGTCAAAACAACTTGCACCAGAGTCCAATCAGGCAATCACCTGTGGGTAAACAATCTCCAAACACATTCCACAGAAGCACAACACAGGAGAAGCAAATGAGATAATAATTGTTTTCCTTTTCTCTGAGGCCTCTCAGCTTCCCAGGAGAAAAATCCTGGGCGAAGGGATTTTTTCAGAGAATGTGAATGCCACACTATGGTGTGTACATACAGAAATGGTGTGTACATACATAAATACACTTTAAAACACTACTGCATTTGGGCAGCCTTTTACCATTGTAACCCTTGTACAACTTGTGTAAGGCCAGTTAAATACCTTGGGCTCAAAGATCAGCATGGGAATGCCACCTAGACCAAGGGATGCCTACATGGATAACCAAAACACTCCAGTGAATTAGTGACTGTGTCTTTATGAGATGTTCCTCTTGCTGAGTGGTGATCTGGGCCTTGTTAAGAGAATTGTCTCCTGCTTAGTGTGAGCGGGTAGCCTGAGGCACAGTGTGAAAGCTTGGCACATTATGACAGTTTTTTTCCTTTCCTATGGCATGTTTTCTGCCAAATGCTGCATCCAAATATGTCAGTTGACAAAGGATCTTCTATATTCTTGTGACCATCCTGTCATATGTTTTTATTTCTGAAGGAAACTTTGAGAAAGTCCAAGTACTTTCTTTTGATATTCTCTACGGAACATGTTGTTTCTTGAAAGAAGATGCTATCTTTTAATCCCAAGCAACTTCTTTTTTGACACTTTGATATATTTATTTAGAAAAATAAGGAGGAGTTGAAGAGATAGAAAACTTAAAATAGAATAAGCCTTTTTGACACCATCCTGAAAGAATTATTGTTGCCTTGTGATAATTTTTTCCCCCATTAGTTGCACTATCTATATCTATATCTATCTATCTATCTATTTCTCTCTCTCTCTCTCTCTCTCTCTCTCTCTATATATATATATATATATATATATATATATATAATATATGCCGAGGAAAATTCAGGCAAGCATGGTACTCTGGTATTTGTTTCACTGCTCTGGTCAATGATTCTGGCTTTCCACTGAATAGCACTGAAGAGCCTGGGTTTGGCCCTCATAGTGTCCAGTGGATGTGGGACTCTGGGGATCATCTTGGAAGATGGATCTGGTGCACAAAGTTGCACATGTGTGTAGGTCAGATCATTGTGCATATTTAATTCTGTAGTCATGGCATCACTGCCAACATTGTGCTTGTGGACACTGAAATTCTCTCTCTGTACTGCTCACTCCACTTGTAATGGTCTTTTGAAACTACTCAATAGCCAAAATACTCAGGAAAAGGATGTCTAAGGCAATCTGGTTTAGGAGGAGTTGTTTGCACTCTAGGTACGTAATGACACACAAATCGGGAAAATCTGGATGGGTTCACACTGCAGCAAGGGAAATTCAGGCTAAACATTGAGACAAGATTTCCAGCAGTTCAGCACTGGAATTGTCTATCCATAGACCTTCTCACATTCTGCTTCATAAAGATTTTAGGAACAAATAAACAAGGAATGGTTTTGGTTAACTTGGTCTGTACTTGGCTAGAAGATAGATTGGAGAGTTTCCTGAGGTCTTGATGCTTAGTTAAATTGTTCAAGGAAATTACCCACAAGATACCAAGGCTAGCTCTTTACAGAGGCTTGCATTTAAGATGTAAAATATCTTAAGGAAATAGTAGAAATTTTAGGACTTGATCGAATGGATTTTAATGAAAAATAAGAGTATATAAAGAAATATTTAAGGGTATAATTTAGACCTTTTTTATCCCATTTGTTGTTTTTTCAGAGATTAGGATAATTTGGTAAAATGGAGGACAGTACTACGAATTTATATGATTTTTTCTTTTTTGCTGCCTTTTTTTTAAAACTTATGAAACTCACTCTTTTGGACAATATTACTGAGGTATTGAATTTGGCTGCAGAGGATTCCACTCAAGTGAATGTCTATATTGCAGTAGCTGGGATGAAGCAAATTATTAAAGATTTGAGCCCTTCTGCTTCAAGACATTAACTAGTCTTAAGCACCTTGGTTTTGAAAGAAACATCCTCTATGGGAACATTGCTGCATGACTGTCTATGAGGATTTGAAGAACCTGCTGTTGGTACCTGTCAGAGACAAGATAGGAGCAAACAGACTTACTGTGTGATTCAGCCCAGCAATTAATTTCCTTTGTAGGAATCCAGTAAAGCACAGAGCAGAGCAAAGCCCTGCCACTTCTCCTTTGTCTTAGTCACTGCTTCTTTTCTTCTAGGAGAAAAGTAATTATTGCAACTGGAGAATGTGAATTACAAATACAGGTAGCGTTCCTGTAAGCGAGTCTGAGAACAATTCAAATATATAAAAATCTTCAAAAGATTTTGCTCTAAGATGCAAAAGAAGTCCTGAGTGTTTTGCATGAATGCACTGTGCCATGAGAGAAATGCAGGTGACCCTCTTCCTTGGCCTTGCATGTGATGATGTTTAGATGATTTACTCAAATTTGTTTCAAATTCTCTCTTTTTTTTTTGCATTTATTTGTGGATTACCAACAGTCAGCATCAGTAATATATTTACTTTTATTTAACTAGATATATCCATGCCTGTTTCAAGGTGCTTTATTCCTCTTGGCAAAGGCAGAATCACTGTAACTCCCATTCATGTGAATAAGCCCAAAACAAAACTCAGGGGCTGGTATAATTAGAACACATTTATGCTTGTTTTCCAGCCTTGGTCTGCTGAACAGCAATTACTTTGAAAGATAGTTCCTGTGCCTTTTTAAAATTTCTTTTTCTTTTCCAGTGTTCCTTTTATTCAGTCATGGTCTTACAGTGGAAAGATGGATGAAGTGGAGAGGTACATTCATTGCATATTTCTCAGCAGAATGAAAAAGAATACAGTATACCATATAAAATAATCTGCAAGTATACTAAGATAGCTGCAAAGAGCAAGGGCCTTGGATTGAAAACAATATTGATGAAGGAAGACTAGAAAAAATAGGCATGTACTTCCCTAAGGGGATTTGAGATTGGATGTTAGATAACCTCCTATGTAATACAAACTAATGCTTCTTTAACAAGACATGGGCTTCTATCATTGTCAGTCCTTGAAACAAGTTAGATGAGCTGTTTGGGAAATGCTTAGGAGTTCTTCACCCTGCTCTGTGCAGAGCAATGGCCAAGGTTGCCTCTCCAGCTCTCCTTTAGTTTTCATCAGTTGATGTATACCTTTGTTGTGTCGTGTTTCAGCCATATAGGTACAATACTCTTCAAAATGTAGTTACACAGCTACAACAGTGATGGAAGCAGTCTAAGGATGTGCCACCAAGACACAGTTGCTCCTGTGGAAATGCCAGTCCCTACCAAGCATTATCAAACAGCAGAAGGGATGATTCTTAACTAATTACAACAAGCATTGACAACAGGGCTCACACACAAACGAGTCTACCACATGCCATCTGCTGCATTGATGAAGGCATGAATGTTTTGCACTGGGACAGAGCTTTCATCTGAGGATCTCAAAGTATTTTACGAAGTGGAAATATAAAGTGACATTATCTTAATTGCACAGTTAGATGAGCAGGACTGCCACCTTCCTTAATTGCATGCTGATAGCATAGCCTGGCATCTTCCTGAGGAAGAATTAGGAACATGAACAAAGGTGGTTTTACTTAGCTCTTCTGGGAATACTTGGAGGCAGAATTGTTCTGTTGAGCCACAGGCCATTTACAAGGGTGTGTGTGTGCAAGCACAAGTTTATTTTACCAACAGAAGTTCTTTACAAGAAGTTCTTTACATAGTGGTTGTGATGTGATTTTGCTTTTGTGAGGTGTCTTCTTTACAGAAGAGCATGTGCACCCAACACAGCTGTTCTCCTACGTCTGCACCACTAGCAGTGTCACTGGACTGATGTGTTGGCACTGGAGCAGGTTAGTTGATGTCCTTGAGAAGGAGTTGAACACAGAGACATCAGTACTGGAGACACTTAGGTGAACAGTCCTACAAAAAGCACCACCATTACTGAACTAGTGCATTTTCTCTCCTTTGGCACAGAAGCAAAGCACTGATGGTGCTGGGAATAGAGTGACAGGCCCTCTCCTTTGCAGTGTGTTTTCTACCAACGCAGGTGTAGTGTGCTTGGCAACACACACGTGTGCACCTCCTCCCTGCTGCAAATATTCATATAAATAATTTCCTAGCATTTTTGCTGTACATTTAGGATCCTAATCAGGAGAGAAG
The DNA here is from genome assembly GCF_012460135.2 of Molothrus ater. Taxonomy (NCBI): domain Eukaryota; kingdom Metazoa; phylum Chordata; class Aves; order Passeriformes; family Icteridae; genus Molothrus; species Molothrus ater. The sequence goes on along the minus strand of NC_050479.2, from coordinate 99,357,501 downwards.
TTACCATTTTACCTGGTAGTAAGTAAACATGTAAAAGAGATGTCATGACAGAATGTGTGTCAGTGATGTACTTGTATCTGCTCCAGCTCCTTTTCAATATCTGTCTAAGCCAAAGTGCATGAAAGATATCTGAGTACAGCATGGAAGCTACATAAATCTGGTTTTGGAACCTAATAATGCCCTCTAAAACTTCCTTTCAGCAAGTAATTTCTCTTCCTGCTCTCATTTTTTAAATCCACTCTGCAGGTGAGATAAGAGGATTCTTTTTGCCCTTAAATTATGGCATTTACAAGTAATCCTTGCTGTCTCTGTACATATGGGGCTTTTTTGTTGTTTTTTCTGTCTTTATTATTTTTTTCCCCAAGGAAAACAACTATTTCATGCTCATGGAAAAAAAACCAAAAAACAACAGAGATTAGCTGCACCAGAACAAAATATATGAGTTAACCTGAGGCAAAGCACAGCTGAACAGCAGCAATACAAACTTCCCATCAGCTCTGGTGTCAAATGTCTCCAATGATAAACCTTTGCAGGCCATTAACTGGAAACGAAGTGTCCTTTATCAAGTTTCCTTTTTTTATTAAAATCAGTAAATATAACTGAACATCTGATAGTAAATAATTTCCCTCCACCCGTCTACAGATAAAGGAAGGATCTGAGGGGCAGCAGATACTTGCTCTCAGAAGAAACAATTCTGAGATGGTTTAAGGCAGCAGCTGCACTTGTGATCAGACAGGTCAGTGACATTAATATAGTTTCAATGCATATTTAAAGACTCTCTGACCTACATACAAATATTTCCAGGACATGCACATTCTTATTCTAGCTGGTATCTTTTATGTGACTTGAGTGGCCCACACCTTTCTCTGCAGACAAAGGTGTTACCACCCCTGTTTCTTGACTATGGAGAGGATTTAGAAGCTGCTTGGATGAATTATTTTTTGGTGTATTTTAACTGGGAAACACTTGTTCAATTGTATAAACGCTAGGCAAAAAATGTAACTTATATTCATCAAATACAAGAATGTTTATTTTAAAAGAGAATGTCATAGGAGAGAGATGCTGTTCAGAGAAGGGCAATAATAGTGGCAGGGTGTGCTCTTGTTTCACCAGAGTAGGCAGAGACACTTGGGGACACAGGAGAGAGGTCAAATCACATTTGCCTGGTTTAGATCAGAGGCTACAGGGCAGTCTGGAAGAAACATCCTTGTTGCAGCTGTGCTGCTTTGAAAGGATGCCAGAGAAATAAGAGCAGTAATTAGGCTCTTCACCAGGACAACTTTGTCAGAGCCCGTGCCTTGCATTAAACAGAGAGAAGCTGCTGAGACATCTTCAGCAAGTCAATTACTAAGCTATGTGGGCAGGGTCATAGACCTGTTTTCATAGGTGATCTTTGCCACTCAAATCTTTGTCTTGTTAATCAGACAGGAAAACTGTAGTGATTTGTTAAAAATTTGGAAAGAGGAGACGTTTTTAAACCTAAGAGACTTATTTTCCTTCCTCAGGAGAGTGGTATTTTGACGGTGGTGGGAGAATTTGTGTTTGTCTTGAGTTTGTAGGATGTTAGGGAGAATAAAGGATCTTGCCAAGCTCTGGGACTAATCAGCAGTGTGGTAAGTGATGACCCTTCTCCAAGTGTTTGGGTATGTCTGAGTTTCAGATGAAATTGTTATATATGATAGAGATGATAATTCATGCTGTAGAAATAGATATATGTATTTCTAAAATATTAGGAGAAAATCAAACCTACGTTTGTAACCACTCTGGCTGGGAACAGCATTCTATTCACATTATAACCAATTCCCTGACGGCGTTAAGATAAAATCAAACCCGTTACCCTATGAATGGGGAAGCCCTGGGCCATGTTTGCAGTTGCTCTGACCGGGAATGGAGTTATGCACATTGTGGCCGATTCGGACAACGAGGAGACAATACCAGATCTGAACAGGACAGACTGGAGCTATCCGAGGGGGTTTCCTCTGGCACCAGCATTTGGAAGATATCATCTGGACCTTCCTGGAGATGATTAATGGAATGTCTCGAGAAGCTCGCAAGACCATGCACCTGGACTGATTAAATCTATGGTACTCAAGGAGCTGGCATCACCTACTCCATGTGAATACATCTTCTGCCTGGGTACTCAGACACTTGTCTGGCTTCTTGGACACTGTCCTTGTCTGTTTCTGCACATGTATGGATTCAACTTTACATGCAAGCAGACACAAAGAAATATGTGGTCATCTCTGCCTCAGGCAGAATAAACTGTATATAAGATGGCTGCGAAGAGCACTCGGGGTGAACCTTAGGGGGAACGCTGTCACTCTGTCAGCAGGAACCCAAGGTCATCCAGCGGCTGCACCCGGGGCTGACACTGTCTTGGCTGCGGTGGGATTTCGAAATTCTCTATTTTTTTTTTATTAGATCTAATAAATCTCTGTTAAATTTTTATAAATTTGGCTACAGATTTGATAATTTATAACAAAATGGGAACTTCTCCCCAAAGTTTCTCTGAACTATGTTATTGTCCATGTTTTCCCAGGGTCATTGTCCCTTGTTTGAGCAAGGACAGTGTGGCTCTGCTAGGGGATTGATAGAGATTTTGAATTTCGACAGGGACTTTTGAAGTTGGCATGTTGTCCCAAAAGGCAACATCTGCATGTTGAGAATAAGTCTGAGAAAAAGCAGCATGGACATTTTGGTTGCCGCTCAGGACTTGTAGGTAGGAGTATTTTTGACTTGGCCTGGCAGTTGTCTTGCTAATAATGAAAACAAGAGGTGGCCAAGCATAAGAGCAAGGAAGTGCAGAAGGGCTGACCTCTGTTTTATAATAGAGCTGTGAGCAAGAACAGAGAATAAGACTCACTTATTCAGGAGAAAACTGGAGACAAACATGTGATGGGAGAACTTGAAAAATAATAAAGAGAAGATGACAGACATCTTTAAAGGTATGCAGAAAAGATTAAGGGAAGACAAGTAGTGTCTTACTTTTTGTTGTTTTACTCCAGGGTGAGTTTTACTTATTTGTGCAAAGCAGAACAATGCAGAATCCCCTAGTCAGGTGCAAAGGAAATTGCACTTTATTTATTGCCTTTAAATGCCCTTTATTGCAAAAACCAGGCCTTTTGAAGCAGGCCTTTATCAGTTACATAGTTTTGAACCATAACAAACATAATTCAACCAACCACTACACAGCACAATGTGAACACACAGTTCAGGTTATATAACATGTTTTTCTGCCTCTAATTCAGCTGAGTCACTTTCCCATAGTCTACTTAGCTGGAGTAACAGGCCTCAGCCATGGTTTTACAAGACTTTCCTTGTAAAAGGAAAGTGGTTTAGACCTCTAGTGGTTTAGACCTCTAGTAGCTGCATATAGGTTTTACCTATATGCAGCACTGATTGTTTATTTATAGCCATGTTGATAAAGACATGGCTGAAAATGACAGGACACTGGTTTCATCCCCTAGAAGGAAGAATTAGATCATTACTGTCATTCACATTTTAAGCAAAAGAGAAATTATTCTTCTGATGCCCACTCAAGGGAAGCTGGCAGTCAGAAGGACAGGGGATTGTGTTCCCCTGTTTCTGTGAAATGTGTAATGAGATTGCCCTGCAAAATAACCATGGAAATGTTAATTCTAAAGTCTGTGGTGTGCTGTGGAAAGAGCAAGTGGGAAATGACAAATGAGCAACATCGATCAAATATCAGCATGTGCTGTGATTGCCAAGGGCTCAGGCAGATCTCTGCTCCTTAGGGAAGTTCTTCTCCCTAAGGATCACATGAGAGACTATCTGTTAGGCAAAAATAATACTGCAGAAATGTGTGAAGTGTTCATTAAGTCCAGTAAGCAGGAACCTTCTAAGTGACTTAGTGTCACTTTGATGGATAGACTACAGTAGGTTATACTCAATAAATCCTCATGATCTCTGTGTGCATTGTCATTCAAAAGGAATTATTATTCCTAACTAAATAGTCACTGAAAGTGTAAAAGGTCTTCCTGTTATGCACTGTCATGTCCTGAGTGACTGGGCTGTGTAACACAAATCAGTGTGGAGGTGAGAGAATTGGCACACTCTTGGACCCTCACAGGGATGGGTCAGAGGGAAGTGCCCTCCCTGTATGTGGAGCCCAGACACAGCTGGATGGCTGTGAGTCATACCTTACCTCTAGGGCTTCTTGAGATCTAGACACTTTCTTCTAGACCAATGTACAGTCATTTCACTATGTATGAAGGAAAGAGGGGAAAAAATAAATGACATGTTTCGTAAAAATGGATTGTAAATGCTGTAGAATTAAATCAGATTCCAGTTCATATTAGTAAAATTCACCATATCAAAGCTTGGGAAGAATTTCAAGACTTTGAAGAACTGCTGGGGAGTTCTTTAGCAGGTGAGAAAGGCTTGGAGGATAACAAGGCAAACATGTAAGTGGAACAGAACTTCTTTACCTGGGTGATGTCTGAGAACAAAGCTAACTTTATTCAGCTTTTTATCAAGTTATTGGGAGTCATATAGGATCTCATTTAAGCTTCATAATTAGATTCCATACCTCATCTGTGCCCATGGACATGACTAGCATAGAAATAGGCTTACTCATTTTCTAATTGTATTCATTGGACCATGGGTGGAAAGCAAGCATGAAGGATGTGGGTGCAATATTCCAGGGCCAGAACAGGGCATTTGTTGATCATGTCATTGTATAATGTCACATCACATAAGGGTTACTGTATTGAAAAATATAGCCACATAATTTCCTGGAATCAGTACTAATTAAAAAGCAAATTGGAGTGGGAAGCAGCTGAAGAATATCCAACTATTTCTATTATCATTAGTTTTTACAGGAAAGGACAGATGAGTAAATGCTGTGTTTGAATTGGAGAACATTAATTGTGCAGCTTCAAGGCTGCTGAGAAAATGAAATTTGCCTTTTTACTTTTTAAACAAAGATGTGTTTATTCATCTTCCTGCTATTTAGTACACAATAGACTTAATAAATACAATACAACAATAGGGCTGCTGGATCAGATCCAAAAAACCCCTAAAATGATCAGGTGCTATAATGAGAATAACAGTCTGACATTTTTGTTCCCTAAATTGTCCTCCTTGCTCCTTTTTCCAGCATCTCCAAACAGTGCACCTGAAAAATGCCCACATATAGAATGTCATCAGCACACAGTGGGGAAGGAGAACTCTTGGCTGTGGGGAGGCTGGGTGGCCTCCAATGTGGTACATCCTGCCTCCAATGTGGTACAAGAGGTTTGTGGAGGGGTGCAGTGGAAGCCCTGGGTTCCAAGCAATGTGCAGATGCTGGGGAATGTGCCTACTCTAAAATGAGTGCTTTTCTGACATCACTCCCTGCTTCAGTTGATGCTGAAACTGTGTGGAAAAGTATTATCCACCTCTTAATATTTCCTACTTTTGCTGAGGTGAGCAGTGATGGAGAGTACTCCCCACAATGGCTGTTTAACCAAGGTCTTTGTCTGTGGCTCTGCAGAACTAGATATGTTGTCTTCCTTGATCTACTTCAATTTATTTTTAGGTAATGACTGTGAAAAAGCTAGCAGTTTGCTGGAGTAAATTTTCACAAAATGCCAGTGACAGAGTAAGAATTTCTGCCAATCTTCTTAACTTGCACTGAAAGCCTACAGTTTCTCAGGCTGCAAGAGCACAACACTGAGAAAAAAAAATGGCAGCCATCAAAGCATGCTCAGAAGAGAAATATTCTGTTAGCTTTTGTGACTACTTGTTTCTCACAGAAATGCCCAGATTTAGAAGGCATGACTTGGGCATTGTATTATACTTTGTCAATCTAAACCCCTTCCTTTCCCCCTCAGTCTCTTGTCCCGGTCACTGACTTAGTGAAAAGTGTTTTTGTTTTGGTGGGTCTCTTGGCATGGTTCTTCCCCTGCTAGTGCTGCTTGTTTCTCCTTATTCCTGAAGAGGTATAGAACTGACTGATCATCACAGCTGGGCTTCATGAAGAAGGTTCTTCTAGATTTAACCTGCAGGTGGAAGATATTGGAAGAGAAATGCACTTTTGGTAGCTTTATCCTAAAAGAGAAGGAGGAAAGATCTAGATTTCTTCACTGAAAATTTATTTTATTCATAGCCCTCTTCAGAAGTACAGGATTGTGCTGGCCCTATCACCATGGAAAATTTGTTCCAGGAAAGCAAGTTTCTCAAAGGTTCAAGAGTACTTCTTGCCTTGTAAGAGCCTGAATGAGGGATGCAGGACTCCAGGCAGCTCTCCAAAATGCAGTTTATTGTATCCAAGATGTTACAGCAGTCCAGGGTCGTGGGTGACAGAGCCTGTGCCTACAGCTGTCAGCTCCAGCTGCAGGCAGGCCTGGACACCCTTTGGTTTTGGTTACAATGCATTAGATACTTTTCTTTGCTGAGCATCTTAATACAGAAGAACCAATCTATACCTTAACTTTTACCTGTAGCCTATCATAACTACTATAATTACCATATTCATGTTACTATTCTCCAGTCACTAAAAGTTACTACATTACAGTTTAAGCTAGAAGTTGTTTTTTGGTTTTCTTGCAGTGGAAAATTCTGAGGTCTTTTTTCTACTTGCAACATTTACTGATTTGTTTGCCTGTGGAATCTTTCTGCTTGGTAAAACCATCTTGTTTGAGGTGGGTTTATCCTTTGCTCTAAGCCATAAAACCCCCTTCTAACTAACATACCCTTTGCCTCCTTGGTTATCCAGTAAGACTGTCTCAGCAATTATTTTCTTCTATATCAAAACTTGCTTTCATATCTATTCCTTCTTCAGATTCTACATTCAAAAATCTTTCTGCTAAGCGTACAGATCTGTGAGAATTCTTGTCAAACTTTCATCCTTCCCAACATTGCCTTACTAGGAGTTTGTGTAGGGTGTGATCTTTAAGCAGAGGATGGTGCTGATGTGCCCCTGAAATGCCCTGTGTTTAGGTGCTTGTTACAGGAATGGCATGGACATGCTGAGAGTCAGGAAACAGGAGCCTGTGTATGAGAAGTAACAGCTCTTCAGTAGGATGTGACAGAGAGGGGTCAGGCTTTGCCTTCTCTTACAGAATCATTACTGAACTGCCTGTGGGTTGACAAGCATTGTTGATGTTGGGAATTGGCCTTGGCTAGACATGAGGCTGGAATTACTCTAGTAGCAGCACATGGCACAGGGCTCTGTGCTGTGAGGGTTCCTGCACAGTGCATGTGCTGGCCTTGGAAAAGCTCACTTAGTAACTCAGGGCTTGCTTCTCAGTTTGCTACTGCTTCTACAAGAACTTGCCTACAGTGTGCACAGGCTTCATGGTCAAAACATAAAAAATTGGCTGTCATTTTACTTGATTCTAATTGCTTTTGATGCTGTGGAAATGAGATGCTTAGAGATAAATAAGCTGGCTGTTAACTGTGTTTTTTATTTGGTTTTAATGGCTTGTACTAATTAACTGGGTCCTGTCTAGTTTCACTCGAGTGGGAGTGACATGAGCACAAAGATTACAGGTTGGCATTTACATTAGTCTGTTTCATTAAACAGGAAAAGATTCCGTTTAGCAAGAGACATCTCCAAGGAAAACAATGCCAGAGGGAACAAAACTATTTCTGTGCTTGAAGAGAACAGAGCTTCAATACAGTAGTCTAATTAAGATGGTTATCTGCTGGTAAACAAACATAGCTGACTCCTATACAGTGGACAGGAGAATTTAAAGAGAAAAATTATTGATTGAGTCTGGAAAAAGAGTTGGAGCTCAACAGTGCAATTGATAAATATAGATGCTTTCTCTGTCTCATTTTTTCACATTGAACAGATCTGATGGTGCTGGGGGAAATTTTTTCTAATTTGTGGCTTTCTTTTCTTTTTCCCCCATCAGACTTTTCTGTGTAAGACTTTGCAGGGATGGCTTGGCAACATGGGTCAACCAGTTCAGCTCCTTTGTTTAATTCCTTATTCTTAGATTCTGTCTGCTCTGAAAACACACTGTTGGTGCCACTTTGGTTAAAATTCCTCTGCAAATCCCTGCTGCATGAATTAAGGCTTGTGCAGATGGTGGCAGTGCTGATGAAAACGACACTAAAGAGTTGTTTTGTCTTTTCTGAAGCCAAGCAAGAGCATTTTAAACAGGAAACAGGCAGCTATTATGATTTTGGTGGCTTTTATCATTGCTCTGTAAAAAGGTATAAAAGCCCTTTGGCTGTCTCTTCCACTTTTCTAATTTGAAAAAATAAGAAATAAAACGTCCCCAGAAACTGGTGGTATACCAGTTGCTTCTCCTCAAAATCTTTTAGAAATCATAGCTTTATGAAGGGACAGATGCTTTCATTTTGATGTGAAACTCTATTTGACTCAGAGGCACTCAGGAATCTGAGTGCTGGGGAGGCCTCACAGAACAAGGATGTTGCAGTGGGCACCTACTGGAGCCAGCCTGGCACGCTGCACTGGGAAACTGTCCCTGCTGGTTTCATTTTGTTTTGGTAAGTTCATTGCCTGCTCTGTTGTAAAAGAACAAAACACTGCTGCTGTCTTTTCCTCATTTTTGGAATAAACTGAAGATATGCCTGCATCATTCATGTGGAGGTATCCAAGCTACGTCCAAAGAGGGTGAAGTGGACTACAAAGAAAGAGAGCAGTAGGGTAAAAAGCAATAAACCTTTGTTTAGTCAGGTCTTCCTCTACACATAATTTTGTTATTGACTTGTAAGTTATGAAATAAATCATCTGGGAAGCTGTGAAAAATACCTCTGGTCTGTGAACACTGGTAAGGCAGGGAATTGGGTTAGGCACAAGTAATGAATTGGGTAACAAGAACCACGCTCCCTTTCATCTACTCTGGTTTCTGTATGTGTCTCATCAAGGTAACCCAGACCTGAAGCTTATTCAATGAGAAGTGTCAGATGGAGCTGAATGGTGTTTCTCAGAAAGTCTTGACAGCTTGGTGCAAACATCCAGCCAAGGCATGGGAATGCCATATTGTTCAATTGACAACTCACAGGCCATAAATAATAGTTAGTCAAAGAGCTAGAAGAAATGACTAACCCACAGACAGAATCCATATGTTGAAATATGTTTGCATTAATTTTTCCTGAAGGACCTTGAATAATGAGGAGATTAGTAAAAATCAAAGTCCTTTTTGGATAACATATGAACAGGAACAAAACAAGGTAAGCTATGAACTGCAAAGAGTTCTCCTAGTTGTAGTCATTGGCTTGTGGCATTCAATCAATGCCTACTAATTTAGATCTTTAATGGTATTAATTTACATTACATTTTTCTTAATCTGGTGGAGTGGACAAGTTCAAGGAGACCAGATGGTTAAATAAATGCTATGAAATATCTGGACAAAGGGATCTAGTTGGTGTATGAATAGTGCTCTTTGATTGTGCCTTTTTGTGTATCTGGTATCTCTTTTCTGCAGAAGCTTTTGGACAATATCCAGTGAGCATAAAGGATTGCCATGAGGACAAGAACTGTCCATAATTTTGACTGGACTGGCAGATCAGACTATGAGCAAGAGATACAGTCAGAAACTTCATCACATCTCGCAGAGAAGCCTGAAGTGTCAAAAGTTTAAAAACAGCTGTTTAAAAACCTGTCTGAGAATTGGCAGTGGGGAGGGAATAGAAAATTTCCAGCTAAAAAGGGCTTAAAAGATGTGATTTTGAGCACACTTGTTAAATGTGTTTTTCCCCAAAGCAGCCATCCTGGTGGATTGAAGAAAGACAACTTGCAAAACTGTGTCTCTTGGTATGTACGAGAAGGGAGCAATAACTGTCCTGATTTTTTCCCAGAGCCTCCTCTAGCAGTTTTCTCCATCCCTGCTGATTCAGCTCAGGCTTCACATGTCCCTGGTGCATGTGCCAAGCAATCTGCCAGCCTCACATTGACTCTCCCTCCGCTCATCACGGGCACTGACCTCCAGCACTTGCATTAACAAAACTTCTCCTGCAGCTGAGATCATTACATTGCTTTAAGCATGAAGTGGCTCAAAAGCGTTGCAGAGCACAGGATGAATGGTAAGCATGTTACAGAAGCAAAGAACATCCACTTTGAGCTCCTAAGGGCCAGAATTTTTAAGGGGCTTACAAACCTGCTCCAGTTAAGGATTCTTTCAGCATTTTCTCAGCAGTGATGAAGTCATTGCTGAAGTACTGCAATCTGCTACATGGAGGCAATTAGTGATTTTCTAATGTTACTTGAGTATCTCATGTGAATCTCTTTCTTTGCTTTCTTGGCTTTGCCGTACAGTAAATTTGTTGAAGTTACTTTTCTCCTCTTCTCATTTCAGGGCTTCTCAGTCTGACTTCTCCTTCCCAAATCAAGCTGTACCATACACAAAACCTCCTGCTGGAATATGCTTGGCATGGCATAGATTTCAGGTAAGAAATACATGTCTTTATACAGATGATGCAACACTGCTTTCAAATCAAGTATGAAGGATTTCTTGCAAGCAATATCTTCAGGAATTTTAGTGTTTTGGTACTTGGTAACAATTTTAAATTGACCTGAATGTATCCCAGCACTTTTTCCATCAAATGGCAAACATTCAGTGCTGCAGGCCTTGAAACTTCCTGCTTTTCTTTGAAGTATGGAGGGGGCTGAAAAGCCCATTTTCCTTTAGCTGCCAGGTGTGCAATCCCTGCCTCTCAGTCCATCTCCTGAGCAGAGCTGCACCACAAGTTCACTCTCTCTCCAGCAGCACAAGTGGGTGAAGCCCAGCAACCTGGTGGCAGTGGGTGAGAGCACAGAGAGTTTAATGTGGTTGCCTGGCATTAGCAGTCAGTCAGAACTGCATGCTGGTAATTTCATGGTAACAGCACTTCAACTAGAAAAGAGATAGAATAAAAAGTCTGTGTCTGAAAAGATAATCAGAAGTTTCTTCAACCTTGGTTTAAGCAATAACATGCAACTCCATCATTCCTAAGCCTTATTGGAAATGCTGAGAAAAGACATTTAGGAGTAAGCAATCGCTTTTGTGTTTAGGAAAAAGCACATTGTAAACACTGTTTCTCTTTTCTGTTCTCTTAGAACTTCTCCTTTCATTCATTGCCAGTTGAGACTCCCACTCTAACCCTTTATTGATAGTAAAGTGCTACCACACTATTCTGATTTGTCTTATCACCCATGGCCATGGCTAACAGCTCAGGTCGTGTGCTGTGGCTTGGTGACCTTTGGTGACCACAGTTCTGCTCTAAAGCAATTCCCACAGGATTGGTGCCCTCAGTGCTTTCTGCTTCTGGAGGGTAGGTCTGTTCAGAAGGGTCACACATTTCCTGTAATGTTTTGCAGATGGTGCATTTGTCTCTTTGGGGAAATAATCATTCTTCTTCAAGCTTCCAGGAGAGTTATACACACATAAAAGGAAAAGAGAATAGTAGACACATACAGGTCCTCCTTTTCATATCTCACTAAGCACATTGTGCTCTTTCATGTCTGCTGTGCTCCAGGCTGTATTGCTCTGGCACTGTGATGAAAAGCAGTTTCTTTGATTCATTCTCAGCTTTCTTCTCAATAATACCTGAGTAACACTAATTTGTGTGGAACAAATCTGTATGAATCCAGGAGCAAGTCCCCCTAAATGGCTTCAGCATCTGCTTTCTTAAGAGAAGCCATATGAAAATACAGCTATCAAACTTGCCTCTTAATTCAGTGCTGGTTACTCTGACAGAGTTCAGCTGCTTTGGAAACTGGCACTGTGAGTCTGAAAGCTGTTGAGATAAACATTGGCTTCCTTCACTGATCTTCTCCTAACTCCTCACACCAGCAGCAGGCATGCAGTTATTGTCCATCTCCAGTTTGAAAGGAAAACACAGATGGTGCAGCACAATGCTGTCCAGCCCTGTGACCTTTCTCATGGCACTACATTTTCTTCTTTGGAAAGGGACAGAATCAGTGAGCCGTGACAGACAGTGACATTTACACGTGTTGACTTGCTAAAGTAAATATATTTATACATATTCATTTGAGAAAAGCCAAATGTGATATGTTTTGGGAAGATAGGCACATGGGTGAATTGCAGTGTAAAGGCAGGCTAAAAAATTAAGGATGCATGCAAGAAGGCAAAAAAAAAGGTGCTGTTTGAAAGTTTGCCTCCCTGGAATTGGTACTCTTCACCTCCGAATACCAGTGCCTAGAGCACAGCGTGGATTGCACTGCATGCCCAGTTTTGTCTGGTCTTGAGTATGGTGTGGGGAATCATCCAGGATCTGCTGTGTGTTTCATTTGCAGCTGAAATAATCTGAGATTTCATTGAATGCTTGTTTTCCAGTCACAGGCTACACACAGGAAATAAATTCACAGGTATTCAAAGTAGCATTGAATGGGATAAAATCAGCCTTGGACAGCTTCCTATGAGGTACTGTGTAGTAATGGTTTGGTTCAGGGAGCTCCTCTATGGGAGCTGGATCCTAGTTTTGGGGTCCAGGCAGAAGGGGGTCAGGATTTGGTTGGGTTCTCTCTGTCCTCCCTGCTGTGGGTGAGGAGAACTGCACATGTAGCAGGGCAGAACCAGAGCCAAGGTCTGCTGGCCTCTCTCACAAAATTGTCATGAGATAATTTTGTGAATTTCAGAGGAAATCCTATTCTGCTCTCAAAGCCTGGGAAAAGGGAGGAGAGAGAGGGGTGGGAGATAAAGGTTTAAAGACAAGGAATGGGAATAGCTCCTCCAGACCCTGCTGGAAACCAGTCTCTGTGTGAGTGACACTGGTGGATCGAGTAAAAAAAATTAGGAAATGGATCAATTCAATCCAAAATGCTCATGTTCTTGCAATAGAGGGGGCTAAAGGAGCGACTGAGATCTGGAGGGAAGGGCAAGGGCAAGGTTAGTTGATCTCAAAGACTGAGACCTTGCTATATCTACCTGAGCTCTATGTCAGGGGAAGTGATGGAAACATGTCTCAAAAGGGCTCTTCAGCCCTGCCAGACAGTATTTTTTTTTAAATTCCCCTCTTATTTATGCTTGAATGCCCCATGAAAATTTCAGAATCAGTTTGGTTGAAACAATGTGTGAGAGAATGGCCTGGCCTGTTCTCAGCTCCACAAAGACAGAGCAGTGTGAATATCTGTCTCTTTGGGGAATGGGAAAAACCCTCACCCAGTATTTGCAAGGGGAGAGTGAATGTTACCTTCAGTCATGTTTAAACAATTCAGAACAAGCAAAAAAATCCCAAATAAGGTTATTTGGGTTCAGTGCATTTCACATGATAGAGTTATTGGTAGCTCTTGGTAGCTTGTTTCTGATCTCCCTTCAGTCAGAGGTGTTTGGGGCTGGCTGGTGGTTTGCTTTTGTGCTTTTAGGGCAAGGAACATCTGACCTTGTAACAAAGGCACTGGTCCCAGCCATAGAAAATACCAATGCTGTCCACATGAGGGAAGCTAAATGCCTACCAATGCTCTAGGAAATGACAGGAGATAATGGTAGGCTCACAAGCAGTGAACAAGGCACTGGGTCATTTACCCATTTCATAAGAGAAGAAGGAGTCTTGATGGATGAGTAACTAGATTATTCCCTGCCTCTTTCCCCCTGCAGCATCAGAGATACCTAAGAGATTAATGGTAGCACCAGCTAAATGGCCTGTTATTCCCATTCCTGTGGACCTTCTCAGCATGCTTTGATGTTAGGATCAGGGAGCCAGACTCAGGTCACGGCAGTCTCCCGCCCCACTCCTTTTCCCAATGTAAGTGACAGAACAGGTGAAATTTGAAATATTAACTCCATTTAGTATCTCTCTTTCCATGTTCTACAGCCTTGAAAAGCATTGTTTTGGACCTTAGTATGTATTTTAGGGATGAAGAGTGCCTCTTGTTTCAAAAGGCAGCCACTGAAGTCACAGTCCAGAATTAACAAAAGTTTTGTTTCTCAGTTTGCTTAATACAGTCTTTCAGCTCTAAAAAAAACTAGTTTTGAAGCAGTGATTCTTAAGCATCTCATTTTATAAAGCCAAAATGTAATAAAATTGCAGATAGGTTGACTGAACACTGTTTGATACAGTATCTCTGAATTGGTGGCTTGAAGTATGGACACTTAGAAGCATTTCTTTCTTGTACATTAAATGGGAGGAAAAAAACAACGGGGAAAGTTTAATGGGATAGTCTTAATGTAAACTTTCATGGAAAAAGGGAAAACCAAACAGATTTGGGTGACAATGCCAGTCCCTGAGCTCTGAGAAGAACAAAAGGAGAGGGCAGAACAACCCCTTAAATTTTGCAAAGGCAAAAAAATGGGTATTTTTTTCACCAGTTGCTGATTTTCATTTGATAAAGTCTTTTATTGTAAAGAACTGAAGAAAGGAACAGCAGCTTTGTTGCATCTGACCAGAGGCAGGACTGTGGACAAAGATAAATTTTTGCTCTTTTAAAGCAGTGTGAGCTCTGAAGAAGCTGGGATAAACATAAGCAAGAGACAGAAAGGTGTCAGAGACAGCTGAGGGCCTGAAATGCAAACTCAGAGTGTCAATAGAAATGCAGGGCTGTCCTTTCACAGCCAGGTTAGCAAGCTGTCCTTTCACAGCAAGTCAACTTAGGTGATGTGACACCATTGAATGTAGGAGATCCCAACAGAAAGGCTGAATAGGTCCCGTGCCTAGAATAAAGTTTCTCCACATTTCCAGTCAATCCATAAATATCTGAGGTCTTAAGCATCTAATGGGTCTCACATGGCAGCTCTTGGACACATCCTTTGTTAGCACTTCTTTTTCCTTATCCCTTCAGTGAAATTGATGGTGATTTCTTCTAAAATCTAGCTTATAAAAAGAACTATTTTATTTTAATTTTTCATATTCCTAAGAAGAGTCTGCATCACTATGAGAGAAGGAAACTTTGCTGCTGCTTTATATTGCTGCATACTGCCATGAGTAAAAGTCTTTCTTTGAGTGCCTCAGGGGAACAGCCAGCTCAGTAGGAGCTGAGGGACTTTCCTCTGCATCAGTTTCAGCTTCCTTTCCTTTTCTCCAAGTGTCAGCTAGTTTATTCTAAGTCAAACACTGACAAGGAACACATATCATAGTTAAAAAAGAAAATCTGTAAATGATCTAAATGTTTTCTTCTTAAACTGTGCTCCATTAACATGCATCATTATAGATAGCTCAAACTAATTTTTGTGTGAGTAAATGAAAAGAGTTCTCTAGTCTGATAAATGCACTGCATTAATTCTGTGCTATAACAGACTGGCATGTTACATACAAGAGAAAGATTGACAACTTCATAGTGAAAGAAAATTGTCTGCAACTATTAGACTGAGTTAATGAAAGAGGGAAAAAAGAGGGAAGAATGCTTGTATTAAGCACAATATGATCATTAAACTAATGAGAGGAACATTATTTTGCCATTAGCATAAAGACCAGGAATTTATAGCAAACTAATGTTAGAATTGCATTGAGTTTTGTTTCCATTTCCTGGTGAAGTAGGAAAAATATTACCAACCTGCAGGAGCTGGAATGTTTTGTGCACACTCATACATTCATATGCTACATGTCACTTTATGGGTGCAATAAATTCCTTATTCTAGGGAAGGAGTTGGGATTTTTCTGCCTCTTCTGAATTGTTTAAACATGACTGAAGGTAACATTCACCTGACACAGTGTTTAAACCTCACAGTGGTTATCTCATCTAAGCTCTCCACACTGTTCCCTCTCTTCTAAGGGGTGGGGACTGGAGGCTTTAGGACATGGTCTGTTTGATTGAATTTGTTAATGCATAAAGTTAAAATGAGGGGACTTTACAAATACCATTTCTTTCTCCATTGACCACAAATTATGTTCATGCTGTCTTCCTTGTGTTTGAAGAGAAACACATTTAGTCAGATAAATGCTCTAATAGGGTTTGAGTTCAGTTGATATGTGATACTTAGGTGCTGGTATCTCAGTGTAAAACGAGTGCTTAAGCTCCTATTATAGCTAATAAAGAATCTAGTAAAAAAAATCTGTTTAAGGTGTGATACCTGCTTCAGATATCAAGTCTAAACCATGGATTTTGTGTGATCAGAAGAGGGAGAAAAATATTATTATGGTGTAGATAAAAATGGAGATTCAAACACTCAAATCCTGATAATCAAGGTTAAGCAAGGTTAGCCATTTACACCCTCCAAAAGTATGAATGACTATTTTCCTTGTTGTTTTGTCTCAGCTTCTGACAAACGGGGATTTAAGCACTCTTTAAACCAGAGCCTGCATAGAAATATCATCCAAATAGTCACTTAATAGTCACTTAGCCTTTGTAAGCTTGGCTAGCCTCTGTAAATTTATTTAACCATCCCAGTATCCTACTGCTTTGAGTTCTACCATACATTAAAACACTGTCCCCCAAAATCAAACAGTTCCTCTGTTTAAAAGTGGTGGCTTACCAATCTTCAGAACACTTGGTATTATGGAGAATGATTATTCCTTATGCATCTTTTTGGACAACAGTCAATACCAACTTTTTCTTGCCCTCTGTCGTATTCCTTCAAACACGTCTTTTTCATGCCAAAGTTTAATCTATGTGACTTCCTTTCCAGCTGAACAAGTTTCATGTCTTTGTCATCCTTCCCTCTATGCTGTTTTAGTTCCTCTTTTGTAGGACATGGTCTGATTGTTGCAACATGCTGTGTGTGGGAAGAGCATGTGGTGGCTTAGGGAAATGGCATAATACATTTTCCTCTCAAGGCCTTTTACAGACAGTGCTGAAATATAGTTTTCCTTGTGTGGCCTCAGACAACTCTGCTGGCATTTTCTGAAAGGTATCCACAATGGCTGAATTTTTGCTCATAGCTAATGCAAACCCATTCATTATTTACATATAGATAGGCAGATTATTTCATCTCAAGTGCCTTACTTTGCTTTTAAGAGCCCTGAGCTTCACCTGCCACTTCACCTTTGGGGTCACTTGAGTATTGTGAGATTCTTCCAGAACTACTCACTGATGGTTTTAAGCTTTACTGCCAAGAATTGCTTGCTTTTACTGGCAAATATCAGCATTGTTACATTTCCTGCTCCCTGGATTGTTTATGGATGTGCTCAGTTACATGGAACACAGCTTGTAGATGGTGTGGGGCCCTGGTGGTGGGTAGCAGGTGGTAACCTCAGGCTTCCTCACCTGCTCTACTAAGAAATATGATGAAAGATTTGAAAAAAGCACTGTTAAAAAAGATACAAAAACCTAGAGGTGTTTATAGAAATGTTAGCCCTTAAGCCTTATAAGCAACTTCTCATGTTGAAGGAGACTGTTCTCCTGAGGCTCTTACTCAGTTCTGCTTAAACCAGGCAAAGAGCTGCAACAATGCTTTAGGTTCTGCCAACATAAACATCTCATTGAAATGTTGGCTACAAGATCAAATAAAATAATAGATGTTATCTGCCATCCTAATTAAATGAATTTAATAAATAATGATCAGGTATTGATACTACAAGATTACCAGTAGAATAAATGAGTGTCTGTAGATCCTCAGATAAATCCCTGCTGCAGGGCTGCCCTGATGAAGAGAAGGCATTTGACAAGATTAGGTTGATTTGGCCCTTTAAGCGGATTTGGCTTGTGCTATCATTTCTCACCTTGATTTTATTGCTTTACTTTAGTCCACAATCACTTTGACTTAAAAGGAGGTTAATTGCTTGATTCTTAAAAGCTATGCAAAAGAGCAGGGCATCCCCTTTCACTCCTTTTATTTATCATTGTTCTTGAATGGTTGGAAATACAAAATAGGGCTGATCATAAACTGCAGTGTATGAGATCAGGAACATGTCAGGTTAAACTATTACTGTATGCTGATGAAATACTTTTATTTATATCAGATTGACAAAAATATTTTCCTTGTGTATTGGACATGGTATTCAACTTAGGAAATGTTCCTGGCATAAATCAATTGGACTGAATTTGGGTTGATGGCAACCTCCCAAAGTATAAGAAAGATAAAAATAATCAATAGCACTTTTCAATGGCATTAGACTAGTTTTAAGTAGTCAGATGTTCAGTTTCCTAGGAAAAGTAATGAAATTGTTAGAGCTAATCTTAATCCTTTAATTATGGAACTGACTAATGACTAAAACAGATGGTAGGCTTTCCCCCCCCTTCATTATGGGGGAAGGTTAATACAATTAGAATGAATATATTACCCAGCCTTCTTTCCACTCTGAGTACATTACCAGTTTCTGTTCTATTTTTCTTACTTTTTTGAAATTTATTATGTTTCAAATTCTTGGGAATTAAGAAAGAAAGAAACAAAAAAAAGTCATTAAGGAAATTTAGGAGCCTTATACTACCCAAAATTATGTTGCATTATATGCCTGCTATCGTGGGGGCAGGTGGCTTGATTGCTCAATGATTATTTTTAAGGTCCTCAGTGTGGTAATAGAGAGAAAATTACTATCTTCCCTGCATTTATGGGGCATTTTGCATTCTGATAACTTGTCTCCTCCAGGACATTTGCCATGGTTGGAGGCAGCTGGAAATGTCCTCTCTCACAGGCAGAATTTTCAGCTTGGTTAAGCTGCAAATATCTGATGCTCAACCACCTCTGCTGTGGGAAAACTGGCTCACAAAGTCCTAGATGCCTTATGGAAGTGGATGAGCGTGTGGCTTTTGGACATCTTGAGGAGAAACCTGCACTAAAGTCCAATAGGAAATTGATACATGAGGGAGAAACTCAAGCACACAGTAACAGGACAATTTGGGACCCAATATTGCCACTGTGCTGAACC
Organism: Molothrus ater; assembly: GCF_012460135.2. Taxonomy (NCBI): domain Eukaryota; kingdom Metazoa; phylum Chordata; class Aves; order Passeriformes; family Icteridae; genus Molothrus; species Molothrus ater. Next base: position 99,338,844 of record NC_050479.2, on the reverse strand, counting down.
TTCTTTTTTGCTGGAGTGCTGTGGCCCCATTCCGGAGGATCAGAAGCGCCATGACCAGACAGAACCTACACAAAAATCCAGGCACCAGTGTAGCTACCAGCTGCTGGCATCTCACATTATTCAATCTAAAACCACATGATATAGCTCTTTTGGCTTAGTCATCTGATTGCCTTCACAGAAGCATGTATTAGTCCCATGTAAATAATTTCAGTTTGGTTCTCTGTGTAGCATTGACCATTGTCTGTGAGGATACAGGGATAGCTTGTGGGATAGTGCTGAGAATCTGTCTCTCAGGGATCCCTCTTCTTCCTGGTAGTTTATTTTCCCCTGCTTCATCTCTCTCCATTTATTTATTACTCTTTCTGCCAGCTAAATTTTATGTGATGTGTTTAAGTTAGTATGATTGGTAGTTTTATGTTTTTTATGGTAATATCTGTTGCCATAAAAGAAATTTGAGAAAAACTAGAGGAACTGAAAATAATATTGGATTTATTTCTCAAAATGTTTGCACGATGCAGAGAACAATTTGGGAAAAAGACAGCAGTGTCAGCAAACTGCCAAATGACTGCCTTCATACTGTATTTCTGTCTTCCTGTCAGGAGATTATGCAGTATCTTTTTATTACAGACCACATTTTAATAGGCTGTTCTGATAATCTCATTTACAAATTCACCCATTATAAAGGGACATTGATTTTACATTTACTTCCAAAATACTGCTGTTTTGTATAAGCAATTGCTGCATATATTCTACAGAAACTATGGGGAAGATCTTGTGCTGTAGATGTTTGGGACTTGTAAAATATATTTGTCGCAGACATCTTTCATGAAAAATCCTTTCTTAGGATTTTTCCTTGTGACAAGCTGCAGTTCAGCAACCAAAGTAAACAATGGTTATCTGCTGCTGTGGAATGCAACAGGTGATTGGTCTCCTGTGGGTGTTTGGATTTCTTGACCACTCATGGCAGAGCTGGCTCTTGCTCTGTCTGAGACACAGATCCTTGTTATTCATTCTTTTCTATTCTTAGCTTAGCTAGCAGCTGAAGAAACTTTTCCTTTCTATTGCTTTTTAGTATAGTCTTAATGTAACATATATCATAAAATAATAAATCAAGCCTTCTGATCATGGAGTCAACATTCTCGTCTCTTCTTCATCCTGAAAACCCTTGTGACCACAGTCACATATATTTGTGCACACTTGCATGGCATCCATCTTACACTCACTTCTGCATTCAAATGTGAACAGAAGTGGGTTTTTTTTTGCATGGGCATATTTGGTATGCATTTTGTCTTTTTTGTGCCTTGTCCCTTTGGTTATCATCTGTTTCTTTGTTTTTCTCGGTTTCTTTTTCTAATTACCCTTAAGTGAGTTTTGAGAGCATCTCTCTAAACTTTCTTAGTGTAATAAGAACTTACGTGACCTTTTTCTGCCACAAATCTTATTAGATGGAATATGGCAGAAGAAATTAAAGAAGAAATATCAAGGGTTAAGTATGGCATTCCTGATGAGAAGGAAAATTTTTTCTTCATGTGGGCAAGGAATGGAAAATTTTTCAGGAGAGAAAGAAATTCTAGAGTAGGGGAATGTGATAAACATCAGATGAAACAGGATGAATGTGTTTTGGGTAGACAGACTATAGCAGTCTCACTAAAGCATACCAATTTCAGCAGTTCACCCCTGTCCAACAGAGAACTGCTTCCAAAGGACTTTCACACATGGATGAAATCTGGGGTTAGTTGAAGTCAGTGGGAGTTTTGCATGATTTTCATGGAATTTAGTCTGGTTTCTCCCTGTGCCCTAAACTAATTTTTAAAGTGAAATAAAAAATAATAGAGTAGATACATACTTCAGAAAGAATTGCCAGGTTTTATGTAAAATCAAAACTTTTAAGATTGAATATATACATTTTAAAGATGATTTTATGTGTTTTTTTTTTTTTTTTTGTGAAGAACAACACATGGAAAGGAAATAAGGATTCACAGCTCAATGGGAAGAACCACTGAATACTGATGAACCATATTTTTCCATCACTCTAGGACAAGACTAGCAAACATACTTTGTGGGAATTGTGTAGTTATAGATAAAAATGAATATTTCAAAAAAATTTAGTGAATTGAATCGAAGCCTACATAAAAACTGTAGTCTTGGAACTACAAACATTGTTTTGCAAGTTTGGGTCATATTCAGGTCATGTAGAAAAGAAGTGGAAGAAGCACTTGAAAAAGTTCTAAAATTTTTGACAGTTTTCTTTTAATGATAGAAGAAAAAATCAAGAATTCTCTGCACATGGAATTTATTTTTCTTTTGAATTTAAACCCCCAAATCTCTTTCCCCTACACAGATACATTTTAATCAGGTGAAAACTGCCAAATACTATTATTTCTGCAGTGGCAAGTGGATTTCTTGTAGTGGCAAGTGGATATAGATGGTACCTGAGCAGAGGGAGAAGCTATCAAGGTCAGAGGTTCAGAAAACCAGAAAGGTAGGTAAGCTTTAAAAGACTTAGAGAGGAATATTTTCACCACATTCATTGTTCCATAGAGCTTCGTGGCCAACCTGAAGAAGGCAATCCTATGTCAGTGGTAAAGGTCAACAACCACTGTCAGAACAAAATATTATCATCATCAATTTGGATTTCTGATGCTGGATTATTCTGGTCAATTTTGGCCAAAGAAAGCAGCACAGGTATGTGGGTGTAACACTATAAGTCTCACAACTTCACACTTTTCCAAGAGTAAAATGTGAGGTGCCATCTGTGCTCAGTGTTTGCTTTTTTCCTCAGGTGTGTGAGCTTTAACTAGAGGAAAAAGAAATTATCCTCTTTTTGGTACCAGATGTTTCCCCATGAGAGGCAAGATTTGGGTGCTTACAAATTGACTTGCTGGTGAGAAGAGTTCCTTTGTGTGCTAGTTAAGAGGTTGTTTATGCTCCAGTAGTGAGCATTCAAATTCTTTCCAGACTTCTACATTTTCTGGTGTTTATATGCAATCTTTATCCAATGAAGGAAGAATTGGGCCATGAAACTGTAGGTGACAAGACTGAAAGGAACCCTTTAGATTACTCTGTCCATCCGTCCTGTCTCTGCTAGGTGATATGATGTAGACTTTCATGGTGGATAATGGAAGAGCACCAGACATCATCTGAGTTAAACATTTCATGCTGTCCCACATGACATTCTTGTCTGTAAACTGGAAAGACATGGATTTTGTGGATTAACCACTCAGTGGGTGAGGAATTGCCTGCATGGTCATACCCAAAGAGTTGTGGCTTGATGTCCACGTGGAGAGCAGTGATGAGTGGTATCGCCGGCTGGGAGTCTATGCACAAATCACAAAAGGGGTGGGACTGCTGGGGACGGCATCTCAAGCTGTTGTATTTTCCAGCATCAGCCTCATTATGATGATGACAATGGGAAGATTCTATCAGCTCACATCCCAGGCAGCAGACCAATAACTTAATGCTATAACTTACTTTTTAAGTTTTTTCCCAATCACACAAAGCAAATGCACATTGACAGTAGTTCTACCCAACCACTATAAGCATCTACCTTTGGTTGAAACAATGCTTGCTTATTTCAAATACAATACCTGCCTGTAACAAGCCTTAAGATACAATGCACAGAGCTCCATTATTAAGCTTAGAACTTCCTAACATCTGGCTAGATATACTTTTCTGTAGCTTAGGGAGTTATTCTAGACAAGTGTTAATACACAGACCATTGTTCTATTTGTCCTTACTTTTCTACTTATATAATTTTTCTGCTGACAAACCTTATGACTACTGCTTAGCTCCAATCACAGTTCTACTGTCTCTGAGGCCTGTCTTTTGCAGCTTTCCCAAAACCCTCTGATGTTATGGATTCCCACAAGTGGTATTCCTAAAGGGTCAGGGCTGGGACTGGCAGTGTTTAATATCTCTGCACTCCAACCTGGAACACTGCATCCAGCTCTGGGACCTCAACAGAAGAAGAATATGGACCTGGTGGAGTGAGTTCACAGGAGGGCTACAAAGATGAGTGGAGAGATGGGGCACTTCTCCTATGAAGACAGGCTGAGAGGGGTTTTCAGCCTGGAGAAGAGCAGGCTCTGGGGAGATATTAGAGCACATCTCCAGTACCTATTGGGGTTACAGGACAGCTGGAGAAGGACTTCTAACAAGGGCATGATGTGATAGGACAAGGAGGAATGGCTTCAGACTCAAAAAGGAGAGGTTTACCTTAGATGTTAGGAAGAAATTCTTTACTGTGAGAATGGTGAGGCTCTGGGACATGTTGCCAGAAGCAGTGGATACCCCTTTCCTGGAAATGATCAAGACCTGGTTGGATGTGGCTCTGAGAACCTGGTCTAGTGGGCAGTGTTGGAATTAGGGGGGTTGGAATTAGATGATCTTTAAGGGCCCTGCCAACCCAAACCATTCTGTGATCCTATTGCATTTCTGAGACAAATTGGTATTTCTCTTTTTTAACTGACCATGTCTGTCCAAGTCTGTCCTCTATAATGTAATATTTTTTGCGTTTATCGCCCACCAATTTAGTAATATTTTTAGATGTCTGTATTATTTACCTGAAGTATGTAAAATATTTATGTTTGCAAAGCATTTTATGAAAGGTACCAAAACAACAACAGAGATTGCTTGACCTTGGTATATTTTGATTTATTGTAGATCTGCATCATTTCGGTGTCTGGAGCCAAACAACTATAATTTGTTTTTGCTTGCACTTTTCAATTTTATGATGTATTAGACAACATTATATTATATATGTCTCTCAAGTTAGTGGAGAGTTAAGGAAGTAATTAGTCTTCCTTCAAAAGTATTTTTAGTCCCCCATTTAACACTTTAAATCAAATCGCAAAACCAGCCTTATGATTATTTGGCTGTGGGACTATTATAGCTTTGTTTTGGGTATTAACAGATGTCAGGAGTCAGCAGCAACCATTTTGTACTCTGTTCATTTGCTACCCGTTGGTCTATTTATTATGGTGATATATATTTTTCTTTTATGAAATGGGAAGATATAGGGAACTCTCCTTACTTATAATTCACTCTCTGTTTGCTTTACTTAGTCTCCTAAATGTAAAAGTGCAGTCTTCATACTTAAAAACACATGTTCTGAGACGTGAAAATGGCAGAAAGTTAAAATGTCAGTGAAAAATGACATAAAAACTCCAAATGGAAACTAAATGCAAGGTTACATGCAGTTATGCAACTGTTTGAAATTCCAAGGTGAGACACCAAGTTGATAATTTTATAGCTGCTTATTGTAGGTTTGACTTTTTTCTTTAATCAAGTTTATCCTGCAGGCTAGAAAAGCAGTTCTTTTTTTTGAGTTGAAAAACTCAATGAAAGCTTCAAAAAAACTCTTCTTGTTAAGCTCCGTAGTAATAATCTTAAAAATGTACAAAGAGCCACAGGAGCAGTCTGTTGCACTCTGTTAAATGAGGAGCAAGGTTGCTAGTCCTTTCATAATCTCTGTGCAGTGCTTTTGCCTCTTCTTGTCCTTATCCATAGGCTAGGTTGGTACAAAGACCTTTCTTACTGCAAAAGTTGACTGAAGATTGGACTAGTGCACTCCTTTTGTGCCCTCAGCAGAATCTTCCAATTTTAAAATCCTGGTTAACACTGGAGGATGTTTTTCTCCTCAGATTTGTCATTGCAAGATGCATTATACTATTCTGAGTAAGCAGGTTTTTCTCAATATGAATATAGTTAGCATACATGTTATAGCAACATCATGCGAGTACAGAGACTGTACAGGACAGGCTAAATGTTCTGAAAGAATAAATTTAGAATGTGCATGAACACCTCTTGACCTCCCTAAATTGCCAGATTTATTGGTGTGCAGTGGGTAAATGAAGTATAGAAGGATTTTAGAAAGATTTGCTTTATAATTCCAGCCCAACATGTTTTGAGAGACTGTGCAAAACCATTCCTGTCTTTGAGGGGATCTGGAAAGGGCACAGTGGCCTGTTTTGGTATTAGAGGCAAAGTCTCTTCTTTACAGAGCAGCTACAGAGTTTTAACCAATATAAAAGAGTGCCATGTGAATCAAATATTCGAGACCTTGGAATGAAAGTGTCTCTTCTGTTTAGGCAGAGATTTGAACAAAGAAACAGTTACATATCAACTCAATTTAATTCTACAGCTAAGACACGTTTTTCCTACCTTTTCTGCCTTTCTCTAGTCAGTTTTTTTCTGTCAGGTCTTAGAAAGAAATTAAGAAAGGTAATTTGATGTCACATTTATGATTAGAGCAGAGACAAAAAAAGGAGAGCTGTCCTTGGAGGCAGCTTTACTAGAGAAGAAACATTGAAACAGGCTGCCCTGGAAAGTGGTTGAGACCCCCTCCCAGGAGGTATTTAAAAGATGTGTACATACAGCATTCAGGCACATAGTTTCATGGTGGATTTGCCAGTGGGAAGTTAACAGTTGGACTTGATGGTCATAGAGGCCTTTTCCAACTTAATTATTCTATGAGTAAGTGATTATGGGTGCCTGTCTCCCTGATGGGAAAAAGAAACATTAGGAGTAGGGCTCAGATGTGGGATAGCCTACAGATCAAGCTGCATGAGGAAAACAGCTTTAGCCCAAATTGCTGCAGTTTAAAATCACTGAAAAATGGATCAAATTGATGGCTAAAGCTGTCTGGTGTTTTCTCTTTAAATATAAAGTAATTATTAAATGAGTGTGTAAGACACTGGGAATTTCAAAGCAAAGAGACAAAAACTTTTAAGATGGAAATTGTTTCTTGAGCACAAGGTAAACAATGTTTGGAAAGAGTTCCAGATTTCACTGAACGAATAAATGCTTCAGAGGAGATATACTGGAAAATTTTATAAGCAATGGAAAAACTCAATCAGAAATATAGGACTTTATTGACAATTGATGAGCTCAAAAGGGGCTTGCTCAGGATAAAAATCAAGAAACATTCTTCAATCACTTAAAAAATATAAAAAGTGTGAGAGAAACACATAGCCCATATTTCCCTCATTAAATACTGGGATGGGACTTAAAAAAATATCAGAAGTGCCCTTCTCCTTTCCTCCCCAAATACACTGCTTTATTTTTAAAGAAGGGAAATGTAAGGGTATATGGGCAAAAGACAACAGGTCCAGTCTGAACATTTTTGCTGTGACACTGAAAGAAAAGCTCAAGAGAAAGCTTATAGCTCTACAGAGTGTAATACTTCTGTTTAGAATAAAGTATTCTAAAGTGTTAAAAGGAATCTGAACAACCATTCACCCTGTCATGTGACCTCAAATATAGGCAAGACTTTTCTGACTGAGTCTGTAAATTTTATGACCAAGTATGGAACAAAATTCAATGGGAAATGGGGCATGGTTGAAAGTCAGATTGGGCTGCACCAATTGATTATTCTGGCATTTCTGTTGTCTAGTAGATAAATTGACAAAAAACTGCAGTAGAGCTAATATCTTGGACATCAAAAAATGTTTGCTATTGTCCATATGTTGGAGAAAAAACCCACCTGTGTTTGGAGAGGTGTGATTACTCCAAGAACCATAGGACATGTAAAGGCTAATGGAAAGAAAAGAAATGGTGGTAAGGATTAATCTTTCTCTAGCTTTAACACTTCCCTTTTAATGAATAATATGTCTTGAAGCAGATACATTTTAATATTTTCACTAGGCCCTAGATTAAAAAAGTTTGGGTATGTCATTAAAGCCAACAAAATTTGGATATGGAAAAGCTGAATGGCCTTGATGGTCTGGGGGAACAAAGAGAGGGGGTGAGATTTAGTAGTGCAGTGTGTAAGACATTTAGCACTTGGGACTATATAAGATTTTTGTCTCTAAACTAGTACTCATCAGCTAGAGGTGACAAAAATTAAAATGGATAGAAGATGCCTGTGATCCATAGCATGACAGGAAAGTCTTAATACAGTCCCACAGTCTGCCAGAACAGAAAAGGGGGACAGTTGTAGTACGAAAATAAATCCTGAAGCCACTGTTTCCTAGTATTACTTCACCTAGGTCACCTGAAATACCGTGGCTCATGTTTAAAAGAGTAATCAGGCTGGAGCACAAGTGAGGAAAGGCCACCTGTGTGTTCAAAGACATGATGTTCTAGCATGGTATGTAGGAATGTGGGATCATGGAGCAAGCCTTCCCCAAGAAACAGTAAAGGCAAGGCATCTGCTGGTTCATTAGATGGATCTTGGTACATTTGTGAGTGTGATTTTGATATGTCTACCTGCAAAAGCAGGCAAGAAACCTGATCTCTCAAATTCTGCTCCAGCAATGTGTTCCTAGGCAACCCAGCAGCTAGGGATGGAAGAGGCCACCGTTTATTGTTATTGGAGCACAATCAAAGGCAGAGCCTAAATGGACCCTTATTTCACAGAGAAATGTTCCAAAGGTATGAAAGTCCACACACCTCTAGCAACAGACACAGGTCATCACCACATATTACTATCACAGACAGTGAAGCTGTAGGCATGAGACACTGAGTGATCTAACCTGCTGCTGAAGGCTGTAGAGTTGTCAGTGTCTTCTTTTATGTTTGTTTCTGATTCTTCAAAATAAAAAGTTCAAACAGACTAGTATCTTAGCAGGCAAGAAAAAAAAAAAGCACCCAAAGAGCAACCTTTTCTGAGGATGTGTCAGAACTTTAAATGATAAACCAAAGAGGAACAAGAGCATAAATACTTAAAGTAAGTTTGAACTGCAGCCAAGCAATGTTCTCCTATATGTAAGCACATGTTGTGCTGTATCAGGACTTCAGCATTTTGTGTTCAGTAGGTGTCAGTGTTGTTGAATCTTATAAATCATAATAACGCTTTTACAAAGTTAAACTGTTAATGAAGGCAACTGCAGAATTATAAGAGCTATTTGGCATTTCCATGTGCTCTTGGAAGTGAGTTTTTATGGCTACTGGCTACTTCCCAAGATCACAGGTTTTAAAAAACTAGGTTTAGTGGATGTCATGACCATCCAGTTGAAAATTTTTAGGGGTTACTAGTACAAAACGTGTGAATGATGAGCCTAGCTTTCTGCTTTCCTATAAGTGTGGAAACTTCCAAGCAAAGCAGGTAACAAACTTAAACAATTGCTTTAGATCATCCCTTTTTCAGGCAAGAAGACTAGAGGCAAAGCTGCTGTACACCACCATCTTTCCTTCTCCATCTATCCCAGCCATTTTTACAACTCAGGACTGTGAGTTTTCAATTTTTGTTCCTCAAATAGTACAATTCATTGATCTTGTTACCTCTTTTCTTTTTTTGGTCTCTGCTTATCTTTTCCAGAAAATTGTTGCTCAGGGACACATAGCTTCATTTTTCAAAGAACTCTGAAAGACTTCTCATAGTGAATTTATTATTAATGTATTAAAAGTGGGTAGAAGCATTTGAGAAAGTTCAAAAATTCATATTCAAAATTTGGGGTCAGCCATTTGAAGAAACTGCCATCTGAAGTCTAAGAAATTGGAATGAAGAATCATATTCAAGGGAATAAAAGTAGCTAATGCTGATTGCTACAGATTAGGGTTTTCCAGAGGATCAATATCCCCTTACAGGGAAAGTTCATTTCAGGCTTGAAGCAATAGAGAGCACATATTGCAGTCCGGAAACCCCAAACTTCAGTACAGGGTTGAATAATTGTAGAAGGGATCATAGGATCTGTGTCTGACACAGCCATAATTAAGCAGTCTGTGAAATAAAGGGATTGGAAATTAAAAGACAAGAAATAGGCAGTCCTTACTCTCTCACTTGGACCTCAGGTTTTCCACTGATGCCGCTGGCACATGGGCCTGGTGTGCTTTGCTGGGTGGCACCTTTCCTTCTAGCCATCCCTGCCAGTAACTGCTCTGCACTGCATCACGTTGATTCTTTTATCCCTGCAATAAGCAAGCCTAGAGAAGAAAATGTTGACCCAATTTGTCTCCTTTACAGTAATAATTATGAGTATTGTGTCTCCCTGTCAAGAAACATCCTCTTTAGAGTCACTCTTCTTTTTGAGAAGTATAAGCAAAGCTTTTCTCTGGCATCATTAAGTAGACTTCATAACCTACTTCTTTCCTTAAGAAGTACTGGAGTGTAGTTTTGATTGAATCTTGTGTTTTTCCTGGGCTCCTTTTTTTCCTTAGCTAGGATATTTCCACACAGGCCTGTTTCTCTCATATTTTTTCTTTCTCCTCTAGTCCCTTTATGATGCCTCTCTTCTAGAAAAAATATTTTAATATCTTTAAGGGATGTCCTCTCTAGGAGGTCTTGACAACTATATTTCCCCATTCATTTGTAGTATCTGTACTTCATGTTTTTAACAATCCACCTTGCCAGCATGGGGGTTGACCAAGCTCATCACAACACAATAAAATAAATGAACAAAGGCCACCACACTTCTGTTTTGTAAGCACAGTGTGGTTGGCAGGCTCCTAATAGCAAACACATGCTCTCCTCCTAGCTTTTATGTGGGTTCATTAAACTCATCATACCTACACCAGAAACTAGCTGGCACTGTTATCCTGCTTTGCTGTGCATTCCTGCTTTCCTCTTACCCATTTGGATATTTTTAAGGCCTGTGTGATTCTACAAGATGTTTATCACATGCTTCCTGCACATGTGCTCCACATGTCAGAACTCTTTCTCACCACATCATTGCCTGTGAGAGTGTAATACCATGGAGAGAAAATTATTGCTCGTTACATATAACTTATTTTTTTGGGGAAATATCTTTAATTAAAGAAGAGACAGCACCTGGCTGAAGTGAATAGAAAAAGGGCATTTTTTCTGAGGCTGGAGAATGCAGACAGAATTCAGCCTTCATTGTGGGCCACCTTGGGTCCCAGAAGAATAAAAAGTCAATGAATTAGTGACAAAACTGCATGCTGCATAGAACCATAAAATCAGGTACGTGACTGTGTCCTTTCTTGGTCTACAAACAACTAAAATTTGGATTAAGTATATAATTTGAGTTCTGTTAGAATACTTTGATGCACATGAATTAAGAAAGACGAGCATGTTGACAGCCAAGATTTATTACCAAAGTATGTTGAATCTTTACAACTTTGATAGTTTTCTTCTTTTTGCACAGTCTATCAAGCCTTTTTAAAATATCTATCCTTTCCAAAATGCTAGATTGAAATTATTTAAGCCTTTAGGAAGCATATGAACTTTTCTTTACAAACCATTTCTTTTACTATTCTTCCTGTATAAATCTTGAATCAGAGCATCATAGGATGGTTTGGGTTGTAAGAGACTTAAAGATCACCTTGCTCCAATCCCCCTGCCATGGTCAGGGACACTTCCCACCAGACCAGGTGGCACATAGCCTACCTGCCCTTGAACATTTCCCGGATGAGACATCCACAGCTTCCCTGGGCAACCTGTTCCAGGGTTTCACCACCTGTACAGAAAAGAATTTCTCCCTAATATCTAATCTAAGCCTACTCTCAGTCAGATGCCATTCCCTCTTTTTCTATCACTCTATGCCCTTGTAAAAAGTCCCTCTCTAGATCTCTTGTAGGTTCCCTTCAGGTTCTGGCAGGTTCTCTAAGGTGTCCCTGAAGCCTTCTCTCCTTTAGGCTGAACAACCCCCACTCTCTCAGCCTATCTTCACTAAAGAGGTGCTCCAGCCCTCTGATCATCTTTGTAGCCTCCTTTGGACTCAACCCAACAGGTCCATGCCCTTCTTATCTTGGGGGCTCCAGAACTGGATGAAGTGCTCCAGGTGAGGTCTCACCAGAGCGGAGCAGAGGGGCAGAATTTTGTCCCTCGTCCTGCTGGCCACACTGCAGCCTGCTGTAGATGCAGCCCAGGATACTTTTGGCTTTCTGAGCTGCAAAGGCACATGGCCAGCTCATGGTAAGCTTCTTGTCCACCAACATCCAAAGTCCTCCCCAGGGCTGCTCTTCAACCCATTTTCTGCCCAGCCTGTATTTGTGCTAGGGAATGCCCCAACTTCCATGAACTTGTAAAAAGTCTTTGATAAGAATATAATTGCTTCCAAAGACTTGGTCAAAAGTGGTGAAAAGGATAACTGTGGATGCAAGGGCATCTGATATCTGTTAATTTTGAGAGCATATTTACATATTTAAACTGACACAGTAAAGTTGCCTGAAACACGAGTCAGAGATCACTCTATAGATTGAAGTCACAAATATTGCTCAATAAATGCCAATTAGCACCTGAAGCGAAACCCCTCCAAATCAGTTGTCACCTTTGACACAATGCAGTGCTCACAGTGACAAAGTCCAAATATTTCCCAACATTTTCAATAGTTCATAATGCCACCAGCTCACATTTATGACAATTATTATTTGATGAGCTCTCATTTTTATTCAGAGAGGCAAAGGGCAAGGTTGTGAGAATGGCTAAAACATAGAAGAGACAAAAAATTCCCAACAAACCCTTTTACTTTCGTCTTGTGCATGCTTTCCTTGAGGCCAGACAGGGAGCCAGAGTTTAATGCAACAGGACCAAACCTAAGACCTAGCAGGGTTTTCCTCAGTTAGCTTGTGTGGGCAAGGTCTCTGTGAACGCATTTGTCCTGGATTTTACAGTGCAGGAAAATCAGACAACACCTTGAACTGACAGGACAGATGCACCTTGCAGATAAAGGTGAAATGGAATCCAGCTCCCCATAAGCAGCCCCTGATATTCCTTCAGGTCCTTCAGGGATGGAAGAGATAGGGTTAGTGTACAGCATCATTTTATTTGCCTGTTGTCATGTCTTGTCACACCTTGGAGTAGTGGGAAGCATTGTTTGTCCTTTGTTTGTTTGACAGCAATTTATGTAAAGGTTGTTTCCCTTAATGTTTGTCCAGACCTTTAGCTCAGCAGTGGGGAATCGAATTTATTGCAAAACAAAAAAAGAACAAAGTAGAAGGTGATTGTAAAACCAAAATTATTGGAAGGGGACAGTCTTGTACCTGAAAGTACTCAGACTTTTTAAGGTACAGATTTTCAGGCTGCGTTAGTGTCTTTCCAGTAAAACAAAGCTGCATTATACCTTTTCTATGACATAAAAAGCAAAACCAGCTTTCATGGACTACTCTCCTGACAGGATGAATGAGAGACCCTTCAGCAGGACTTTGCACAGAGCACAGGCTCTCTAAATGAGCAAGGTGAAGTTAAATGGATCCAAAACCTGCACAGGACACAGAAGTGACAGTGCTGCAGTAACAGAACTGCATCTTGTAACTTGTGTACTCTGCCCTTTTTTAATGCCCACATCTCTTTGTTTTGATGACAAAGAAAGACTCTTTAGGCTGAACATGGTCATTAGGCACATGAAGAAACTGCAGGAGTTGCAGGCATTTCCTTGTGTGTGGCTGAAGAGAGAGCTCTGCAGTTGTTTCAATGACACCTTAGGACAGGAAAAGCACCTTGCTCTGCAGTGCAGTGCAGTGCAGCCACTGTGCTGTGCCTGGACTTTGAAACATCTGCCAAACAAACCAGAACGTTTCAGAAGGGCCAGGGTGCAAGTCCACACCTGAGCAAGCATCTTCAAACCAAGCAGGTATGAAATAGACCAAAGCCCTGCAGTGGAGACTGGAGAAGTGGAGGTGCTCACCTGCAGTCAGTTACTGCATTTCCCCTTGGGAAGAAATAGCAAAGAGATGGGAGAGCTTTCCCAACTGGGAAGAGAGAGCAGCTTTCCCCTGGGACCAGCCTTGCAGTGCAAAGACAAAGAGGTGAATTTTTTGGGTCCCCCTTTCTTCCCTACTCAGGGGGATTTAAGATACTCAGTTTAAGAGTATCCCAGTGAAGGTGGCTTGCACTGTGCCATTTCACGGAACCAAATTGTAAACATTTCTGCAAAGACTTATGGCATGGTCGTGCTTTAGGAAGCTGCAGATATTTTGGGCCTTTTTGCTCTCAGCTGATGATCCATAGCTGAGTGTGGATAGTGTGGAGCAAATTGGCATGAATTAATGCAATAGGGATAACTGCATACCTAATCATTATGTATGTTGGCAGATTCTCTGTGAGTATGCTTAGGGTTCAGAGATCAGTTGTACAGACACAGTGTTTTACAAGTGTTGGAGGTTGTCAGTGAGGCTTTAGCAAAACTCCCTGCAAAACATGCTTATAAAACCTTTAAAAGCCATTGAGGGTATGTTGCTGATGGGGAGAATGTTTCACGTTATATGATAAACTTTGAGGAGAATGTTTCACATTATATGATAAACTTTGAGGAGAAGAGGGTACAATGAGGGTACCTTTGTTTTCTTTTTAAATTGAGGTTGACAAAAACCTTAATTTATTTTATAAATATGTATGTAATTGGTGGCATGGCAGACTGCCATGTGCTGTTTTACCTTGAGCACTGAAAACAGAAAGCTTATTACACAGGAGATTAACATTATCTTTCCAGGAAAGAATAGTACAAGCTTTTCTTGTGTTCAAAGTCTGTACTGAAGGCAGTATCTGTGGCAGGTGGTCTCCCACATGGCTCAGAATCTCACAGTTTTCATGCCACAGTGGCCAAAGTGTCCTGAAGAATTCAGGTCTTCTCACACATAAGAAGGTTTTCTCCTTCTCTTTCTGGCAACAAAGCCATGCTTCATTAACTGTTTGATTTTCTACTTTTCCACTGTGGAGGAGGCTATGGGAAGGAGCTTGAGCTTGAGTAGCTGGTGTTGTCTAAACATAAAGGTCTAACAGAGATAAATCACTGATACACACTTCTGGTTAGGGTAATTTAAAGGATGATTCAGGAGCTCCTGATCTTGGCTGCTGCACATGTAAAAGTCTGTATTAGGTAGACTTCTGACTCTATCCCAATATAATTTGGAATCTTTAATCTGAAAAAGCTTATTTAATAAGCCAAGTAATGATAATGCCATAGGGGCTTCATGGTATCATGACTAAACCCATTCATGTTCAAGACAGTGGGACTGCAGCTACTTCTTCCATGTTTAACAAAACACCAAGAGGCAAAGTGATAAGTGTGGATATGTCTCATCAAGAATTTTAGGCTTGGTGAGAAGCTTGCTTCTGAAGTGAAGCTCTCCACCTTCACTTACCACACCTTGACCTACCTACTGGAGTGGTTTTGGGTTTCACAAAGCAGGCACCTCTCACATGAATAAAACCCAGAATTGTCACTCCTGGAGCACTGCAGGAGCTATGGTGTTGAGAGAAACAACTGCTCACTTTGAAAATTTAAAAGGTCTGTTAAACCTTGACAAAAATACAACAAAAGGACTATCTATAGAAAAATTTGCAGCACTGGGAACTGCCCTCATGCACACCACGTGGCCAGTTCATCTTCAAGATGGATGCTCAGTCTTTTATACCCCTGGGGATTGCATCAGCCAGCCCAGCCCTCCCAAAGTCTGTCACTCAGCTCTTCTTTGCCATTTATCAGTGGAGATTGCTCTCTTGTGACTTGATTGGGGGTCAGGTGTTGCCGCGCTGCACCCCCTGAGCAACCCCCTGAGCTTTTCCATTCCCCACTGCCCCATGCCAGGGACACATGTGCAGCCTTCTTTGTACCTGTCCTAGACAGCCCAGGCTGTCTGATGGCAGTAATACAGGGGGGAAAGGGAACTGTGGGGAGAACAGAGGACATCTAAACCACAATAACATAACTATACATCACTAAAGCTTTTCTTAATATTCACACAATAGTTATCTTTTAATTGTGGGACCAAATAATCTCATTATCCATCTATAACAGGTGTAACAGGTGTTCAGGGCATGGGAACAGACTGTGAATGGTTTGCACTAAACCCTTCACCCCAAAGAGGTGTGAAGCATTAGTACCAACTTTCTATAGATCTGCTCCTCAGTAAACTTGCTTATACAGACATAGTCCATATGTCACCTCTGTGGTTCTGGGGCCAGCTACATTCTAATTACAAATCTTTTTCACCTCCCTAAGGTCTGGATCAGGTGCCATATTCACAGACTTCTATAAATAAGCTCTTTGAGTGACTTTGGAATACATATAGTGGGTTGAGAAAGAGAGGACAGAATTGCTGAAGCCTGAAAGGCTAGATCCATCAATATTTTGAAAGCTTTCTTTACCTTAAGATCAGCTATCAGCTGAAATGGCTACATGAGATCTGTTGAATGAGAACTCATAAATCACAAAAAAGCAGGAAACTTTTCCTGACAGCTGATCTGCTATGCTTTGGAGCACAAGTATGAGAAGGCCTCTAACATATATCTGCCAGTATAACTTGTCAGTCCCTCCTGAGAAGATTTCAGTGGAAAGACTGCCATGCTAACTGCAATCAATTTAGACTGATACACAGCAAATGAATGTGTTTACCTGGCATTTTTGGCACAAACATAAACTTTTTGTTAAGTGCATTCAATATAATTGTGTAATGGCATCTAGCATGCAGTTTCAATAACTTATTGGAAGTAATCCTGGTTTTATTTTTTGTCCTTAAAAATAGGAATAATGCTGTAAGTTTAAAGTCACCTGTAAGATATCTCTTCTGTTGTGGATGTGTGATGAAAATCCTGAGAGCCTCAGAAATTGAATGTTGGCAGCTGTGAGATTTCATTTTACTCATTGACGATTGGATGCAAATGTGAGCCAAAGCAACTGACAGAGTATTACTCATATCTCACATGCCACTGTCAAAAAAAAGTGTAATAAAAATGAATCACCTCTGCCCTGACATTATTTATGTTGTCTATAATATCCATGCATACAAAAAATAAAATCAAAATACATGGAAAGTGAAACCAAGTGAAAAGGCAACATTTCCACTGCTCTGGACTGCTTCTCTCTAATGCTGATGTTCGAGAAACTCCAAATAAATGTGATGGGGATTACCTGAGCCCTCAGGGGACTTTTTATGAAGACTCTCCTTAAGCTGAAATCATGCTAATGTTCCATGTAATTTTCATCCATGTGCATCTGGAATGACTTTCATTCCCCAGCTGGAGGTTTTAGCAGGAGAGAGGGAATAAAGACTGCCCATGGACAGTTGAAGTTAAAATACTTCACATGGCCCAAGGTAATGTTCCATCCCATATTTGGGTAGGTGCGATTTAAAATACATGGTGTAGCCTGATAAAGGGCAATTTTCAGAAGAGGGTCTATTTTACACCACTGAAGTATTTTAACTCTTCCAGGGGTGACTGATGACTTGTGCTGAGTTTCTTCTCAAACTCACCCTAGGAAGGAGTATGGTTTTTTCATGGTTACAGTGGGTGGGTAGAGCTAGACATCCCTAGGTCAAAGACACCCCTCTCAAACAGGCATTGCCATATGTATTCCACAGTAAAGGGAAGGTGCACTGCAGAAATGATGAGGCTTGGGAAAACGAAAAGCTTGTGGGGCAAGGAATGTGTTGGTGACACTCACCCAGTCCTGATACAAATACACTGCCATTTATAACAGCAGAACCCCTCTTAAAGGAGACTTCCAAATATAAAGAACTTGTCTGCCTTATTTTTCAGTAGAATTCTCAGCTGATCATTTCACATAGACACTACACTTTTACTCAAGAGATTACTTCATGCCTAGAGGCACAAAGCTGCTTTTTGTGCCTCTCTGAGCCCTCAGACAAAATGTTCCTGAAATGCCACTTGTGCAATGGTTGCAAAGCTGAGTCTTCCACAGCTGGCAGCAGCTCTGCCAGCTGCGGGTGCATGGAATAACAAAGAGACTTGCTTCTGATGCTGGAACCAAACGGCTCAATTACCCTTTCTTCTTTTGTCTTGTGGCTCAGCACAAACCCACCAGTTTGCTCAGCACTGCTAGGAGCCCAGATGGTTTAAGCCTGTGGCATAGCTTTTCAAGTTTTGATAACATCAATTTCGTGTGTCAAATCTCACCTTTCAGGGACTTTTCTCTGCACTGGAGAATGCTGTTCTGTGTGCTGATGTGCTGCATAAATACTACTGTTCATTTCACTGCTGGTAGTTTTAATATGCATTTCTTTAGTCCTGCAATCAAACTTTACCTCAAAACAACTAGAAATGGCTGAAGTGCTCTATTTTGAAGATACATTCATGCTTTAAGCTGTATGTCGCCTACATACAACAGAAGGCCAATCTGTAGTGTCACTGACACAACAGACCCACATATCTGTTCCTCCTTATTATTATAACTCTTTGAACAAGCTGTCAGATTTTTTTTGTTGTGAATTCTGAGTTTATGGCAGCTAGTCCAAGTACTATTAGTCATAGCATGCAACCTAATTCACCCTCCCTCTACAAAACCTTACTGTATCTTTATCAATTTCAACCTTTGACTGCCTAATAGTTTTCTCTCCTAAACTATCAGCATTTTCTTTGCAATCAATTGACAGCTGTACATTGGTAGCCATTCAAATATTACATCAGAGCCCTTAAAGGTCAGTTCCAACACTAAGTGAACAACCTTGTCATACATGAGCTCTTGGTGTAACTTGGCCTTCCTGTTGTAATCCTGCACTGAGTACTGAAAAGCCTACTCAGGCATGCATTGTTAATTCATTAAAGAAATGTATTTTAAATAATTTAAAATCCTATTTTTGGAACTCTGAATCTGGTGTGTCTCTGAAAATACTGTCATACTGAATTTTTTTGCTTTTAATGTTTAGGATGTTAATAACAAAATTTCTTCTCTTGTTAACTGTCATCAAATTGTAATGAACTAAGGCTTTCTAAATGCTTAAGAGTAATGATAATTGTGGTGAATGCAGTCCATCTTCTTCATGTACATTTTTAGTGCAAATAGAATAGATTCCTTTATGATAACAGAAATTATTATAATGCTGGCTGAAAATGAATACATTTTTGCTATAGTATATGTGCTAATACATTCCTAAAATTAAATTGCAAGCATTTCAGTCTTTAAAAAACTTTTCAAAGATTGAAATATATTGGATAATACAGTGTCTCTTATGCATTATAGCATACTAAAAATGCTCAAGCACTCATACTGCTCAATAAACTGAATTTACTAGCCTTACAGAAAAGCACTACAGAGTTTAATAGAAAAAGGTAACTTTTTTTTACATGCATTTGCACCTTTCCATGTGGTGTAGCAAAGAATGAATGCTTGTGGGAGGATGGCTCATAGCTGCAGATAGGATAGAACAGTGCTTAATTCAGTGGAGCATTTAAGCATGTGCTTGTACTGGAGTGAGAGTCATCCCACTGAGCTTGAAGGGGAGACATGTCCTCATTTCCCACTGACCTTCAGGAGGGAGGGTCATGATATGAACTACTTCCCACACAGCAAAATGTGAAGAATAAGATATTCTGGCACTGTGATGGGTTCAATATGAAAAAATGGGATTTTGGAAGTGGTAGATTTTCTACTGTCCCATTGCGTGGCTTTAATTTCCAAGCTGTCTGAAGTCAGGCTGGTTCTCTTTCCTTGCATTATCTGCTGAGGGAGCAATCCTGGCTCAGTGGGGCTGTCTGTGACCACAGAGATTCCTCTCCAGCTGCATTATACAAATGCAGAATAACTCAGGTTGGCTCTGTCCAACCTCTGGCTTAAGCAGGGTCAGCTTCAGAGTCAGATCATATTGCTGCAGAATCAATACAAAATGCAAAATCAAGCTGACAGGGTTTTTAGTTCACAGTAGGCAGAGCAAAAGGAAGGCCACTGCTGATGCTCATTCTCAAACAACTGGAAACTTGCACAAAGGCTGAAAATTCTGGAGCCAACAGTTAACACTTACTGCTTTGGGTTACTGAAGCTTAAGCTTCAAAGGCTACCACAGTCTTTTTCAATGGGAGGCTTTTTTTCCTAAGGAAAACTTGTAGTTATGTTCAAAGACGGTGTTTCATGGAGGGTTTTCTGCCACAATTTATTGACAGAAAAATTCACTTCAGGGAAGGCTGATTTCCACTCAGGCAACTGAATTCTCTGTGGAAATTGCCCTGTGTGTGAATGTCTGATATAATGCTTCCCCTGCAGCTTCTCTGGTCATGGGCCTGGCTGCCCAAGAGATGTGTTAAAATGATGGCTGGCTATACAAACATATTGAAGGTGAAGAATGGAGGAAAAGTCTAAGTTTGCCTTTTTAGGTGTTCCTCTCTCTTCCCTCGACTTACAACTCTTCCCATATGCACAATGACAAGAGCTTGGATGTCATCATGCAAAGTGCCAAAGTGCCTGTCCTTCCTGGAGCTTCACCTTGGCTGCTTTTTGAAGCCATGCAAACTGTGCAGGGGGGTGACACCAGGAGCCCTGTTGAATATCCAAGAGCAACAACATGTTGAAAATGTGGGAAATGTTGCAGACATCTCTTCTGAGAGGTCAGTGCTCTCTGGTGCAAGGAACAAGCCTTCCTGCTTCATTATGGGCCCCAGTGCAGGAGGTGGGAGAAGAAGAAAATACATTTTATTCAAGAAAAGTACTGGACAAGTCAATACTGGCAGAAGTATTAATGCACGGGTGTTTTCTTTCTCTAGGGCTGATCTGGTGTAGAAATTTGCCTTCACAAGCTTCAGTAGAGGCACTATTGATTAACTTGCTAAAATGCAGGTTTAGCAATATTATGATGACAGAACATTGTTGTTTACTTATGGAAAAAAAATTCACTTCTGCCACTCGTGAAGAGCCGCAGCCAGACGGGAGCAAAGGAGGGATGGAAGCAGCTGCCTTGCTCAATGGGACAGTGAAGGGGAGGAAGGAGCAGACCTGGAACAGGGGAATGATTTTTGAAGCAGCCATCACAAAAGAAATTTTGCTCTTTTGACTCACTAATTCCATGAATGATATTACTTTTTCTCTGGCTGACTTCCTGATCAGATCAGCCTAGTGGTGTTTAGCCTCAGGCTTGAAATTAAGTGCAGTTGCTTGAGTGCTTTTCTGAATTGCATCAGTAGAAGGCCTGATCCCAGGTCCATTGAAGTCAACATAAAGGTCTCCATTCAGCCCTGATAAAGCTGAAGCAGGGTTGATTAGTGGCCTTAATGGATGAGGATACCAAACACACAATGTTTTGGCTTGTGTCCTAATCATAATGCTGAAACTGTTATTCACTGTGGGGGAAAAGGTAAACCAGACTTCATCCTGTATTTTAGCCATTCAGCTTGTATTCGTTACTGATAAAGATCATGTGTTCTGATAGAAATTCTTGAGAATGCTTTTTTAAAGATTTTTTTCTAAGGAACACAGATTACTATGTGCTTATCTGGCAGCATAGCTTGTGTGTAGAAGCCAAAAATAATTATATTGACTCCTGCTGGCTCCCTTTTGGAAACAAAAAGCAGCAGCCCATTGTCTGTTCTTTCTCAGAAGTCAGGGAGAAAAGTTTTCAAGATGAGGAGTGTGGTATGCACCAGCACACTTCTGCCCACAGCTAACAAATACAGGATTCCTGCTTTTCAATTTTGATTTCAGGAGCAAGTGCTTTTAGAATTGCCTTTTTAAAATGAGCCCATCATGGCAAATACAGCATAGATAGCAAGATCTCATAATATTTTAATTTGTCCAACCCTGCAAAGGGTAGTGTAGATCACAGTATAAGATTATATGTAAAGCAAGTGTATCTCAGAGTAACTTTATTGTGCCACAGTTTCAATTATTTTTAGAGCAAACAGTTTTCCTAATTTCTGCTTCCTAGCTGGTACACTTATGCTAAGTATTCCAAGAAAACAGAAGTCTCTATGAGACCTTTTCTAAGAACCCAAATATTTTTTGTAGTGTTTGTAAGTATACTTACTGTATAAGTATATATATATATATATTGAAGATTTGTGTGTGGTAATGGCTCTTAAATAGTTAGCCAGGGCACTGAGGTATGTCAGCAAGAAAGCCCAATCCTGATTTCCACACTGGCAAATAACGTCTGTCAATTAGCCAGTGCAACGGAGCTGTGCAAAAATACCCTTGTCAACATAAGCTACTGCTAATTACTAAGCTGCTTTCAGAGGCAGCTTTTTAAACATTCAAAATCCATAGCAAATATGGTGTTCCTGCTCCTAGCCCTCTCCTTATCCTTCTTCTCCACTGCTCTCCCTGCAAAGGGAACTGCTTTCATGTTTTATTTATTTGTCAAAGAGCTTTGCAGTAATGGGTTCTTTAAGTCCCCTCGATGCTGACATCTTTGCATCACTTCAAAATAGCATGGTAAAATGATAGTGTCCTCCTGGTGTTGGGGCTCAGCATGAAATTCCTGTCACAGTGTTTGTTGTTGCAGCATTTCTCTGAGTTTAGGGATATTAGCTGGCAGGAGATTTCCTCTCTTAACAGAATTTTTAATTTTGGTTCGATGCAGAGGTATGCAGACAAGGAGCCCCACTGGAGTCTGCATGGGGAGGAGGGCCCAGCTCAAATTCTAGTCTACCCTCAGCTGCTGCCACTACAAACTTCTCAAGAACCATTCCCTTCTTGGGAGAAAGGGGAAGGGAAGGAGGAGGAAAGCATACTGGCTTTTTGAAAAAGTTACTTTGCTTTCCACCAAAGCTTCTCTTCTGGACGTCTGATGGTTTGTGGGAAATGATGTATCTCTGTTTCATGTCTTTATTCCCATCAGTCTTAGCTTCCCATTGTTATGCTTATTGGCTTTGGTGTAGAACTAGCACAGGCAGTGCCAGGTAACAGGGAATTCCCTATAGCTGCTTTCCAGTTGTGATGTACTGGCACTCTGTGGGAGGCAGCAGGGGTAGGGATTCTCGTTTACTTTTATTACGTGGAAGCTTTACTCCATTACATCAGGCTGCCCTTCAGGAATAATTAAGGAAAAGTATTTCTCATTTTTCCTCCATTGAAGGAGAAGCTTTAATTTTGCAGCCAGGCCTTCAGGTTAGGTTTCTTATGTGGAGTCTGTATATTTTCAGTCATCCTCAGAGACCTCCCACAGTTACACTGGTGTAACACCTCTGCATCTGATGCAGTTCCTGGTGATTTACCCACCATGAGAGAGGTGTGTGTCTGGGGCTCTCCTTTTTCTCTGCTGCTTTCCAAACAATGAGCCAAACAAATGCTTCAAGACAGAAGTGGTAGCCATTTGTTCATCAAGAGTGCCTATTCAGTTTCTTGCAACAATGCCCATGGGTGTTGTTATTTTTTCTTTCTTTTTTTTTTTCTTCCTTCTCTGAGTAGCCCCAGATCTTCCCAAACCCATAAATGTGAGTTATACATCCATCTAGTACTGGGAGAATATCAAAAGTGCCTGGCTCCTTATTTGTTGTATCTGGCTCTGTTCCAGGCAGCTGATTAATTTTGATGATTCAGAATCTTTGGCAATAGAGCACTGAAAATATGAAAAAATATACAATAAAATATATTGAAAGCAACTTGAAATGTCAGGTAAAATTCAGTGCAAATAATGTTCCCATCAAGGGAGATTAATGGCATTTCTACACAACACTTCACTTCTTCTGCATTCTAGATGGGCAAATAACCTGTTATTCTCACAATTAATCATGGCTATAGATGTGGGTATTCTTTGCATCTGACAACCCTTGCTCTCATATGTTTTCCACCATGTATGCTTCTCTTCCCTTTTAATTATTTCTTTGTATCATTCAAACTGTCCTTTGGCTTCTCCTGCTTGCTATCATCTCTCATTTGCAGGTGGCCCTTCCCTTCCTTCAATCCTTTATTTTGTGGTGTGGAACATGCTTATTTCTGAAAGGATTTCTTTTTTCTAAAGGATTATTTGCTTTGACTAGTTTGGGAGAGAAATTGTGCTTTTCCCTTAGAGCTGAGGCTTTTCAACTGACCTTTATGTGAGGGTCACCTTTGCTGAAAGAAGAGGGACCAAAATTACTCCTCCCTGGTATGGTGAGGATGTCAGGCATGGGCGGTGGTGTCATGTCTTCACTTGGTCTATAAGACTATCTAAACCAGGTGAAAAGCAGGAGATTATCTCCTCCCTAGCTGGTGGGTTTTGGTAAAAAAACTTAGACTGTTCTTGGGTTCTGCTTGCAGCTGGTGAAAGTGGCCAAGCAGAGCTGAAGACTACCAGGCCAGTGTTGCTGTAATAGGTGAATTTCACAATGAAAAACCATAGCACTGTTGACAACAAGTGGTTTTGTCAGAAAATGCTTGAATGATTTTCTGTTATTTTCCCTTGGAGATGTAGAAAAAGGACCATGGAAGTGTTTCAGGCTTGCCATAATGCAAATGTGATGACCCTCAATGTAAGGTAAGATTACGTCTGAAATGGCTGTCACGTAGGTACTGGTATTAATCTGGTTTTATTCGTCAGTGAGAACTGAACTCAAAATTGGAAAGCAGGACTTTCAGGTCAAGGACAAAATGATTTTGCCATTTGTTTTATTGGCTGCTAGCTCGGCAACACTGTCAGGCTCCAATGTGGCTGGGGCAAGAACAGAGAGCAGGAGGTGCCCTGCGGTCACCTGGTATCACACCTGCTAGCCACAACATCCTGCTCTTTTGCCTACGGGGGGAGCATCTCCTGCTGGCTCACCTGCACTCTCGAGGGAAATAGCAAGTCCCAAAGGTGAGCTCTTCATTACTTATACACCACTTTGTGGTGAAATAGGTTCCTCCCTTTCAGTTAAGGGCCTGCTTTTAGCATAAGCAGAAACCTGACCTCCTTTTGCATGTTTCCTTACTGCCTGTTGCCTCATGGATTTTCCTTCTCATGTGTCTCCCTTCCCTTTCCCTTATTTTCCCCTCCCTCACCTTAAGATTGTACTCTTTGCTAACTTCTTTGTCCCTTTCCTTTGCTATGGTGTAACAATATGTATTTGTTGGTCAGTGCCCTTTTCTTTTATGCGTTACTTTGACTTGCTTTGGGGTTTTCTTTGGCTTAGGACTTCTATGCTCCTTTTTCTCATCTCTCCTTTTAATTGCTCCGTCTGTTCTCAGCAAGAGTCACATTATCCTGTTGACATACTTTTTATTTATTTGCTCCTTTTAGTCTCCCCAGGTTAGAGAGAGATTCTATTCTCTCACCTACAATGCTTTTACTTCTAGTTTCATTTACTGGAAACTTCACTTGAATATTCCAGAGCTTCCTTTAAATATTTCATTTCCAGGAGAATTTGAGGATGCTGTCATATCTTATTATTTACTGCAGGTCTGAATATTTTCAAAGACCAATATGTCTGGATTGTAGCCAAAGCACCAAACCCTTCATTGCATTATGTATTCTGTTAGGTGAGGAGATGACTGTGAGAGCCAGCTCCATGTCCCAGGCATGAAGGTTGAGCCTGGATTTCCAGAAGCCCCTGGAGAGGGTTTTTAGCTCAAAGCCAGCCAGAGAGGTACACTAAAAGTTGGTAGAGCTCCTAGTGTGGGAATACATCAGCAGCTGGCTCCTCATTTGTCTCTGCACGGAGCGCCAGGGGCCAGCAGCTGTGCTGCTGGGGCAGGTCTCTGCACGGTGATTTCAGGGGCTCGCCTGCACATCCAAATAATGAAGTGCCTCCCCCACACCTCCTCCTCAGAGGGGGCTCGAATCAGGGCTGTCCTGCTCTCTGGGGAGCCGCAGTTCCGAGGAGGATGAGGGAGCTGCTTTCTCCTCCGTCCCGCTGCGAGCAGCCTGTCATAGCTGCGCTCAGGCGGGGGTCTCGCTTGGAGGAGGGTCAGGAGGAGATTGTGCAGGCGCCAGCGCCTTGCCAACAGATTTTGCAGGAGCAGAGCTGTGCCGGCGGGGAGCCTGAGAGATGACGAGATGAGAGCCGAGCGCTGCCATCCGCTGTGGTGCTCCATTAAATCCCCGCTTGCCCGCGCCGGGGAGCGGGGGAGCGCCCTGGCCGCTCCCCCCGGGATGCTGGGGGAGCAAGGGCGGGCAGGCAGGACAGGACAGCCTCCTGCTGCTGGGAAAGGCTTCTGGACCTTGGGAAAGGTGGGAACAGCACGGGCAGGCCGGGCGCTGTGGTGACAGTGGGTGAGGGTGTGGGAAGGTTTGTGCCGGGCCGGGCCGAGTCACGGCGCTCCCTGAGGCCCGCCTCCCCCCAGCCACAGCCGCCGCCGTGCCCCCAGCGCTGCCCTCATTTATCTCTGCTGAAGTAATGGCAAGCAGCGCGGTTTTTACCGAGTGAGGGCTGGGGCACTTCCCCAGCGTGGAACTTTATTCCCTTTTGGCTGCCTTCCCACCTCCTTCTACCTCCAAGGCTGTCACCACCCTTGGGAACCTGTGCTCCATCCCTGTGCTGCCCCTCTCGTTTCCCTCTCCTCCTGCCCACACAGCGATGGGAGGACTTAGGAATGCTCAGAGCCACGGTGTGTGGTGCCTGACCCAGGGAACAGGTCTCCTCAGACTCCATAATAAGTGAGAAAATTCTTCTTTGGATGCTTCCCTCCCCACTGCCCTCAGCAGGCAGGTGGGTGCTCTCCCTCCCTGCCCCTGAAGCCCTCTGAGCACCATCTCCTGCCCTGCCTCTTTACCCAGTCTCCAAATTTCTTGCTTTCAGGCCCACTCACCGAGTCTCTTTCCTTCAAGTATGCTTCTTTCAGAAATCCTTCTGATAGCTTCTTCTCATTTTCTTAATGAACAATTAGAGAGAGAATCCGTCAATGTAATTTCTATGTTCTTTCTCCTTGGCTGTGAGCAGCATGGGTTATGCCCCTGCTCTGTGCAGCATGCCCCAGCTTTTCAAACAATGGGGAGATATTCAAAGGTGCCTAAAAACTTCCCTCCTTCTGCTTTGAGACTATTTAATTTTTTAAAGAAGATTACTAAGGCTGGCTGCAAAAGAGGGTAAAGTAATCTATTAAAAGAAAAAAAAAAGATAACTGAGGGCTATTATTTCCTCTTCTAGGAGGAAAGCAAACAGGGGCACTGAAACCAGAAACATCTGAATTTTCAGTTGGTATATAGAGCTTGCTGGATGCCTCCGTCCACCCCTGGTGAGGGAAGGATTGTCTGCCTGAAAGCTTCATCTCCAGCAGAGCTCTGCTTAACTGAGGGACCAAAATTACCTGTGATGCTAGTGTGCATCGAACAAATGTTTAAAATAAGGTAATGCTGGCTCTGTTGATGCTCACTGAGATTCTGGCTAGGCTTCTTTTCAGTGAGGCTGAAAAGGATGCCACCTTGCACAAAAGGCATAAACATATATTTATATGCAGAGTCTTGGATAGTTCTGAGATGATTTTGAATTTAAACATTCATTAAAACTGAAATAGCTTCAAGTCAGTGGGTGAGCTGGGAGAGACAGACAGATAATGCTACTGTGAATGGGGCCGTATAGTGATGCTTTGCTCCCAGCAGATTGTGCAGATTCCAGTAATGTTTTGTCTTTATGTGTTTCTCACCTTCTGTCTTACCTCTTTAACTTCCTGAAGGAGCAGGGAAATAATTGAAGGCTTTGCTGGCTTTCTAAGTTGTTGTAAATAGCCACGAGAGCCACAGTTTCAGGGTAGTAAAGTCGATTTCTTGCCACCCTTAGAGCTATTGACACAGGCTCTCAGGAGGCTGGTGCACACAGCACCAGGGGTCCTGGACCCTGCAGTCCTGACCCCTCCTTTCTGTTTGGAATTTGAAGATCCTGGGGGTTCAGGAGGACTTTCTTTGCCACCCCAAGGCAATCTGGCTCCATTCAAACCCCACAGCAGCAGGAGCCTGCTCAGCTTTCCGTAAGGATTCACTGTTTCATCGTTTGCCATCTTCTTGCAGTTTAATAATAGGCATCTGGTACCTGTCACTGTCAGCTCCCAGGTGCTATATTTAGACAGATCAGTATGGTGATCCCAGTGCTCATGTCAGTGGGCCACACTAGAAATAGCACTGAAATAACACACTAAATAAAGCAGCACTTACAGGAACAAAAATAGAGAATTTTCTTCAGTTACTTATAATAAAGAAATTAGAACCGTTTTGCCTTTCACGTTTTAATTCAGAATTAAATTTATTCTATATCACCCTCACCCTATTTTTCAGTCTCTCTTTTTTACCACCCTTAGATATTACCTGTGGAAAATGCTGTAGGTAGAATGGTAAGAGGGAAGCTCCAATATTTGAAACTGAAACAAGAGAGATAATTTTGTATCTGAAAAGAGATAACAACTGCTTTCTGAAAGGGTGTGGCAACCACAGTATTCAGATATTCCTATTAAATGATGAAAAGTGGAATAACTTTTAGAAGAAATGAGAGCATATTCTTTGCAGATTCTCAAACCTACCAAAGTAGAATTTTCTTTTTTTTTCCCCCTAGAAAACAAGTAGAATGCAGTGTTTTAGTTGATATTTCATTTATATTTCTGACATTTTTATACAGCCAGGAATGTTAAAGCAATTAATTAAAAATCATGAGTATTTGTATAACTAGAATCTCTGGCAAACTGTATCCAAAAAAACCCACAAATCACAAAATATGTAGTCCTTACTGAGTTAGGGAGAAAATCCCAAAAGCCTATGAAAGTTGTTGAAAGTGTCAGTATTTTGAAAAAAAATAATCTGTTTGGAATGACCTCTTAAAAATATTTTCATCAAATTGGCAGTGTGAAAAATGTCTCATTTGTCACATGGGATTGTAAAAATATCAAAAGACTTCTTCCCAGTGTTCATTTTTTTCGCATTTTTAAAAGGGAAATTGCATTTCAAAGCTGAAAGCTATTCCGGACTCGACTGAAATGTTTTATGAAAAATGTCATTGCTTTTAAACATTTTTAATGAAAATTTTGCAAAGTTCATGGCTTCACAGAATGTTTTGTTGTGTTCAGCTCCTCATTTTCTAGTAAGACAAGTTAATCATGAAAAGCTTTCGTAGGAAGGTGCAACAGAGCATCTTCCCACTCAAAATCTTCCATAACCCAAGATGACAGTCAGTAGTTTTGTGATAATTTTCACCAACATTTCCTCATATTTACATGCTTAATGAGCTTCTTGCTTAACTTCAGAGGTTCTGTTTCTAGTGTGGACTCGTGGGTAAACTGCAGAATAACCCCAGATCCCAGTTTTGTGCTCGGATAGGACAGAGACAGACTTCTGGGTTTCCAGGGTATGTGGTGTTGTGTTTCTCTTTCATTCTCTTGGCAAGGAGAGTGAGAGCATCGCTTGTTCCCCAGGTACAAAGGTCAGTCACCTTCCTCTGCTTTTGAATCTGCAAGAAATTGGGTAGGTGTCTGTGGGTCTTTTTGACACTTCTGATATTCATAGCTCATGAAGAGGGAGGGAGGGAGGAAGGAAGTGGCGGAAAGAAGTGGCGGAATGAAGTGGCGGAAGTGAGGAAGTGGTGGAAGTGAGGAAGTGAGGAAGGAAGTGGTGGAAGTGGTGGAAGTGGTGGAAGTGAGGAAGGGAGGGAGGGAGGGAGGGAGGGAGGGAGGGAGGGAGGGAGGGAGGGAGGGAGGGAGGGAGGGAGGGAGGGAGGGAGGGAGGGAGGGAGGAAGGGAGGAAGGGAGGAAGGGAGGAAGGGAGGAAGGGAGGAAGGAAGGAAGGAAGGAAGGAAGGAAGGAAGGAAGGAAGGAAGGAAGGAAGGAAGGAAGGAAGGAAGGAAGGAAGGAAGGAAGGAAGGAAGGAAGGAAGGAAGGAAGGAAGGAAGGAAGGAAGGAAGGAAGGAAGGAAGGAAGGAAGGAAGGAAGGAAGGAAGGAAGGAAGGAAGGAAGGAAGGAAGGAAGGAAGGAACTCCCATGAGTTTCACACTGTGTCTTCACCTGCTGAACCTTCTAACCTCTCCTGATGGAGCAGCCTCCATGGGACCATTGCAGCACATAAAGTAAACCACCCTATTCTCCCTTGGCTCCACTCCCTTAATAAAGGGACTCTTCCCTGTTTGGCTATGTGGGTGTCTCAAGCCTGCTGAGTCTGAGGACAGCGTTTCTAGCAGCTCTGACCCTGTGCTCCCTCAGGCGACCTCACATCTCCCCCTCTAGTCTCAATCCTGGTGCCTCCAGGCCCTGGGAGATGAGGACAGAAGCTTCCAGCTTCTGCCAGAGAGACAAGGTCATGGGTAATGGAGTGTGTACGAGGCTAATGTGACCTCAGAGCACTTTAAAGGGCCGTGTTCTTTCCTTCTACGCCAAAGGAAGAGCTATTGCAGGCAATTTGGCAGGAACTAGCCAGCAATTAATTGAGCAACAATTTCAACCATTGCGAGGCCCTATTGTGAGGGTATTGATGGCAAAGTGACTGATGCCTCCCAGGCTGCAGGTAAATGTGATTCCTGGTGCTGGAGTCAAGCTGACCTAGGGGAGTCAGTACTGACAGACTTCTGCTAAAGAAACAGGCTTTTGTAAGAATGAGTAACAGCAATATACCATATTATATGTAATGTTTCACCTATCTATATATTTAATGATTTTTAATATGAAACATTTTTGTTCAAACCTAGATAAACAGAAACTAGCTGGCTGTGGGTTTTGGCTGCTAATGTTGTTAATGCAGGCCAGTTTTAAAAAGGTTGACTCTTCTTGCCCCTTTGGTGCCTTGGTTGATGTATCTGGAAGTGGCTATTCGTGTGGGTGGTGTGAGGAACAGTGCTTTTAGGGAGGACCAAGGAGAGGGAAATCCCTGTTTTTGCTGTGCTGGGCATCTCTGTACCTCAGAGCTCCTTTGTAGTCCCGCTTCTCAAGTGGGGCTTGTTCCTCCATGGCTAGTTTTAGGGATAAAGCCCCCCAAACATGGAAAAGCAGGCTGCAGTGTTTGAGGAGGCTGCCAGGGTACACTGCTGAGCCTGTTTTCCATGGTGGCGTGGGATTTGTTCAGCTGTCAGTGCTTGTGCCTCTCTAGTCATGCTGCAAGCCTGGGCAGGGGAAATAGTTACACAGAAGCAAACGATGAACATTATTCATTATCCTGATTTTGTTGGGAGGGCTCAGCAGTTCAAGAGCTCTGAGGGAGTAATTGAAGCACTAAAAACAAAGAGCTGACTTGTTACGGTGCTTGACAGAGGAATGAAAAAATAAATGGGAGAAGGGAGTTCAGATGTGTGGGAGAATGCTGGTGGCTGAAATATCAGCCTGCTTGAGAAATTGTCTCTCTTCTTGTATTACTGTCTCAGCTAGAGTTTTTGTGGGGCTGCTGCAACTAAATTTCAAGCTGGATGAAGTTGACAGAAGCACAAAAGGGAGTGTTCCTTGCTCCTGCCCCAACATAAGTGGGGAGGGAGTGCGGGAGGTGTTGTTCTCACTTGGTTTCCTGCTGCTTCTAGATACATCTTTACTTCTCGGTGGTCCTTCTGTCAGATCACAAGGGTGGAATCTGTGCTCAGTGTAGCCTCCTGGACTCAGATTCACCTCAGTTTTCTATTCACCAAACCTAGATACAAAGATTTTGAGGTGAAGTGGTAAAACCCACTTGTTCTCCAAACCTTTCTCTGGTGATGGGTGTTCACAAGGCACTGTAGTGCATGGTGCTTTGGTTAACTTTTGTATTGGTGGAAGACATGACATGCTAAGTTATTAATCTTTCAAATGAGATGTAAGTCCTAAATCCTTGCTAATCCTTATATCCATAGCACAAAACCATAAAAATGACAAGATGTGCAGAGCCTCAGCTCATAATGAAGAGACAATTATGGAGCCAACTGCAGCACTGGGCAGTGGTGGGAAAAACTCAGATGTTTAATTTGGTGTGGAAAAAGTTAGGTTCAGAACTTGTATTGTCTATCTCACAAAATTATAAGCCTGCCAAATATATTACAGTACTGAGAGAATGAATAACTTCTGGTTTTAGCCAGAGTAAATTGTCTTTTTGTCAGTATAACCCTCTCATTTCCTGTCCTGGTGGGTTTCAAGTGAGACAAAGGAGAATTTTAAGATAAGTCGGAAAAATCATAGCAGCAAGGTGAGGAAATTGTATGATCACTTCTGACTTCATCAAACAGCTGGCTCCAGGTGCATCTGGGCTGTAGTTATAATCTAATACCCACAGCCCTGTTATAATCTAGTTCCCATAGCCCTGTTTCCTTGCATGTAATTTTTCTGTATCACAAAATACTTCTGTAAGGTGAATGGCTGTACCGGAAGGAGTGGGAAAAATTAGGCAGAGTCAAAAATTGATACATTCAAACCATCTTTCATGATTTTAGAAGCCTTTCCCTCTCCCTTCCCTTGGTATTACTGATGGATGCAGCCTTTCTGGAAAATGGACATGCATATGCTGCTATATAGAAGTGGGTTTTGACTGAGTCCTAAAAGATTTTAACTCATCCATCAATTGATTATGTTGTCATTGCTACATGAGGCTGTTCAGCATAGAGCATCTATTACTGGGGCTCTGATTGAAACATTGCCCTTGTTGTGCAGAACTATTTAACTTTGTCTCTTTGAAATGAAATGCAAAATGTTTCTTATCTTGCAAAAAGACAGATTTATTCTCAGCCTTTTGAAAAACAGATACGTGAACCTGAAAACATTTCTTTCAGTGGTTACATGTACAGGTGCCAAGTTTTCACCAACGAGGCTTAACTTTCAGACCTAGTGAAAATAACAAATTGTAAGTCTGGTCTAACACAAAAACTGAAATACAGGCGTCCTTCCTCCAGAAACTTCCCATTTTTGTGGCTTGCACAAGCACACTTGACAGACATGGAATATGGTTTGGAATTAGTTGGTTGGCTTGTTGGTTTTTTACATGAAGGAAGGGGTGGTGAAGACGGCGACGTGGAGGGGGTGGTGGTGTTTGTTTGTTTGTTTGCTTGTTTGTTTTTTTTTTTCCTTAAAAGGTAAAATAAATTCGGTTCTGCCGTGTTTTTTGCTGGGGCTGCCCTTCTCTGGGAGCGCCGTCCGGGCTGGCCCCGCCGCCGCCGCTGGGTGCCAGTGCAGCCCCGGCGGAGGCAGCGGCTCGGCCGCTCCCCGCCCGCTCTTCCTCCGGATCCCTGCTCTGCCTTTCGCTTTCCTTCCCCGTTTAAACCACAGGAAAGTCCCCGTGCGGGCCCTGCCCAGTCCCGGAGCCGAGGCAGCGCCAGCACCGAGGGCGCTGAGCCCCAGCTTCCCCCGCTGAAATGCTTGGCAGCCTCCGGACGAGCCTGGCCCTTCGCTCGGGCAGTCTCCAAGTCCGGCTCTTCGCTTGTCTTTGACATGAATGCCGTGCGGAGGGAAGCGGGGCTGGCATCATCGAGGAAGGCTGCGCTCCTGCGGGACTCCTGCGGCTCCCCGTGTTCATATCCCCTCCTTCACATCCCCTCGTTCACATCTTTCCAGCCTTGCAAAGCAGGGTCAGTGCTCACAGGCTGTCATGAGCGCTGGATGAACAAGGGAAGGACAGGACGGTCTTCCTGCCCGGCTGTTCCTTGCCTCCCTGTGCAATTCACCTCAGTTGTCCCTCACTGTGAGGATCCCGGGGCTGCAAACATCAGAGGCAGGGGATATGGTTTATCTAGTCATCACTCGGTTGACTAGAAAAAGATTTAAACTTTCCAAGTAACCTGGAGCCATGGGAGCCTGCTACTACCCTTTGGTAGTGCTAGGAATTTGTGACTGATTTAGTGCAACACCTTTGGTTTCAGCAGAGGGAGGAATGAGCATTGCTTCTTTCTGATCACCAGCTCTCTTTGTTGTTTCAAGTTGGAAACTTAAGAAATCAATTATACAATTGATTTCCAGAAGGCAAAATTAGGCTGGAAAGCTGTAGACAAGGATTCTTAGAGAGTGTGCAAATCCAGCAGTGGTAGTTTATTACCTTGACAGCATTTTTTAACCAGCAACTTCATAGCTACTTCACTGGTGTTCTAGGGGCAGAAAAGTATTGTCTTCACCTCCAAAACAAAATGAAACGAGCTACATGCAAATAAACTGAACTTCTTAAGCAGCACAGGGAATCCATAGCAGAATAGGAAAAAGGAGGTAGAACCCCCAAATCCTGCATGCCACTGTCTACGTAGAGAAATGCATAAATATAGCTATTAGCAGGGCTATGTCAAGATATTTAGCCAAAAGCCTAATGCTAGGTGATCTTTTGAAAGTTATTGCTTCTAGCAAGTGCTATGATACACCTGAAGGTAAAGGGATCATGAAGCTGCTGTTCAAAAGCACTTCTACAGTCATGGAACTCAGCCAGTTTATTTTTTCAGTCAAATCACACAGCTTGAAGAGAGGATAGTGCCCAATTTCAAGTTGTGTTTCTTTTGCAAATTGAAAACCTGGAGCCTGTCATCTCTGAAATGACCATAAACATTTCCTATTAATGTTTAGGATCACAGATGGGCATCAGGAGGAGCCTAGGCTTTAAAAAGAAGCCTGTCACTGGGGCATCATTTCTCCAGGAGCTGTCAGGAGCACTGTCTCTTTTGAATGGTTCCTGTTCACAAAAGTAACAAACATGTCATTATTTTGTATTTCCAGAGAGCCAAAAGGAGGCAGTCCATCCCAAGCTGCCTTCAAAAGCAAAGATCCTGCAATCAGAAGCAGCAGCTCTTTGAGAGCTGAAGGAAGATGTGAGGGAGGAAGCAGAGAGCTGTGAATGATGGATGCCAGATAGGTGTGGCTTTAAAAAATGCCAGCAGGAATGCCTCTTGGCAGTGCTTGCATGACAGGAGCTGCTGAGACTGGGCACGTCTGACAA
Organism: Molothrus ater; assembly: GCF_012460135.2. Classification (NCBI taxonomy): domain Eukaryota; kingdom Metazoa; phylum Chordata; class Aves; order Passeriformes; family Icteridae; genus Molothrus; species Molothrus ater. Next base: position 99,304,554 of record NC_050479.2, on the reverse strand, counting down.
TGTGAGATTGTCACCTCTGTTCCATGGACATGGTGCACTCAAGGATGAAGGTAAGAGGTGGAAAAGGGTATATGGCCAAAAATGAAGCTGAGGTACAGCTCCCCTACATGGGTGTCCTTTCTGTGAGGCCACAGTGCTGACTGGGTCTGTTGAGCCTTGAGTTTCATCCTTCTCTGGAATAAACAAACAAAATTCAGTCACCTTGGTCTGTGACATATTTTCTGTTTTTCTTGCTTCTCCTCAAAGTAAAAGCTTTCATGCTGAAAACAATGCTCTTTCTGCCTCTGTTTTCACCTTTCAGCTCCCCCTTTTCTTGCTTTGCCCACCCTGCCTCCAGTGTGTCAGAAAGAATATCCTTTTCCATGAAAAAACACACGTACTCGGTGTTTAAAGCATCACAATTCTTCCAGTTAGTATTGAAATAATGCTAATTCTATTTTCTTGTCTAATTCTATTTCCTTTCCTGGCCCTGCTGATTATGAAGACATTTGTGCTAAATACAGGTGTTCTTCTCCCTTTATCATCCAGATCCATTTAGCAATGCTGCAATCTAGCACTTGTGACATCATGATTCATCACCAGTGACTGCATTACAGATGCAGCAAGCACCAGCAGCCTCTAAATCCCGTGGTGGTAGTGGCAGGTGCCTGGTAACAGAGCAGAAAGTGCAGTCTGGCTTGTGAACAACGCGGTGTCTGATAATCTGTGACACTGGGAACATAAAAACCGTGGGGTGCCTGAAATGTGACACCAGGCCAGGTTTGCCTAAGCAAGATCAAGGATGTGGTGAAAGGTGACCTTGATTGTCCCAGTTCCTGAAAACGCAGTTGTGTGCCACCAATCAACTTCCTGCCCTGCCCACACAGGCCATGTCTCCTGTCAGGTTTGTGGGATTGGGATGAAAGTCCCTGGGAGCTCAAGTACCTTGGGGGATGGGGGAGCTTGGCTCTGCAGCACCCAGCTCTCAAGGTGAATAACATGGGACTGCTTGTCTTTGGCAGCTCAGCTGGGAAGCAAGAAGGAGGTATGGAAAAGACCTCTATGAGGCTGAACTGCATTTCCATCTTCAACTGTCAAATGTGAATGCAAATTGTAAATATCAAACAGTATTTACCAGTAATGAATATACTTTTCACTTGTACATCACAGCCTAAAAAATGCCTGAATATTTCCATCCCCTCTTCCACTCTCATACTTTGGTTTACTTAGGATTGCCCGTTTTTAAATGCCAAATCCTGTATCATAGATGTGCCTAAGTAGCTGCAATGAAGGAAAATGATGCTGCCAAGATAAAAGGGGAGGAAGGGAGCACTTTACAGAATGTACATCAGCATAGTCGTAACAGTGGCTGCCTTGCTTTATACCTGCAGGTCATGATGCTCTGAGATAGCAGTGACCACTTCACACTAAACCTCCCCAAGTGCTTGTCTGTTTGGAAGAGACTGGAAGCATGGTGGGTGCCGCACCAGTACAATGAGCTGGTGCTTTGCAGCAGCACTGGGTTACTTGCTAAGGTGTGTGCAAATGCATGAGCATGCTGTGACTGTGACCTGAACCTGCTGGCGGCATGGCTGACTGCCAGGAGGCCTCGACAGCTGCCTCTGAGGTGGCCTCAGGGTGACAGTGGCAATGGACGAGCACCAGCCCCTGTGTCTCTCTGAAGGAAAGGAATTCAGCTGCCATCTCAATCCTCTCATCTTCTCTCCTTGTCCTCTTTACCCCTGGCAGAGGTCAGCTAATTACAGCCTCAGTGGCTGTTTCAGTGGCTGAGTTCCCCCCACACTTGTGAGCCCAAAGGCCTTGGGTGATGTGAGCCCATGCAGTTGCCTCTCTATAGATGAGCTGGGCTTGCTGCCCACCTTTGGGGAAGCAGCTTTCCCCACCACCAGTGGGACTGCCCCTGGCTTTGCAGAGGACAAGATGACAACTCTGGGTATAGCTGCTCTTGCTGGAGGACAGGGACTATGAAACACATGGGAGACCAGGCTGTTGCTCTCACAGGAGCTCTTGCCCTGATGGGAAGTTTCCCTAGTAGCCAGCGATTGCCTTACCCTTTTATTTTTGTCAGGGCAAACAAGGAGCAAAAGGACAAGAGGCCTCCATGAACACACATATCTGATGCTACCCTCTCTTTCAGCTGGTACATTTTTAGGAGTTTATCTTTCTATATCTTAGGAGTACTCCAGTGACAGAAAATGTGCTAAGCATCCCTGTGTTTAGGGATCTTAAGCATCTTCTGTTCCTTTACTGTGTCCTTAAAAAAAAAATTGTGGTTGAAACTTGTTTTTTTGAAACTCCTTCTTTGGCCTCTGAGAATTTTGGTGATACCAAAATTTGGGTTATGTTTCTCCAGATTTGTCAGCAGTTAGAGAGTTATCTGTCTCTTTATTGTTAACTGAGTCTGCACCTTCAGCTTGTAACTGTGGTCCATACTACTGGGAATAATATTGTGTCTTGCTGTTGCTGAGAATGGCAGGGAGTCATTGAGCAAAATTTGAGGTTTTTCCTCAAAACATAAGGGATCCCAACTAGTGAGAGAATTGAAATTTCCTGGGTATGTCAGATACACATGAATTTGGTAGTTTCTCACAAGGCCAGACTTACTCATCGTCAGTATTTTACACTTGGTATCGACCAGTGCTGTATTTTTTCAGTCTGAGTAGAAGAAGCAGAGCTGGGAATGCGACACCAGTTTGTCTGTGCTGTGGCCCTGTGGTGGAAAGGTACATTGGTCACTCTGTGTTGGTGCCTGCTCCCAATCACACATTTTGGCTTGAGGAATAGACATGTCTGCACAAAGATATGGATTCTTTTCTATTGTTTGTAGTGGAGTAAACCTCAGCACCTACTAAAGTCAATGCCTTTTCATAAGTGTAAAAGTGAAAGAAAAATCCCCCCCGCCCCAAAAAAAAACCCCAAAAAACAAACACACCCCAAACCAAACAAAAACAACCTCTCTCAGAAAAAAAACCACCACAAAATTGCAAGAAAAAGAAGGCAATGTTCATTCAGTATCTTTTAGCAAAGCTTAGACTTAAAATAATTTTTTTTAATGACAGTTTGTAGTAAAACATCCTGCCCACCATACCTGGAGGAAGGGAATGGCTCGACATTTTTCTTTACTGGTGACTGTTTTGAGTCGTGTGGTGGTTTGGTTCTTAGTTACTGCACCAGAACATGCTCCTTCTTAAAACAGTGCAGGGGGGCAGAGAACCACTCAGAGCAAGGGCATTAGCGCTGAGTCAGTTTTCCAGTAGAGATGTGAAGATATTAGCTGTATCTGTGGATATGAAAAAATACATTATCACCTAGTGCCTCTTAAAACTAGCCAATTTATTTATATTCTTCATGGGTTGGATGTCTATTGTCAGAATTTATGACAAACATTTGAGATAAAGGTAGTTGTAGGTTTGACAACAAAAGTGATAAAGAAGCTGTGGAGGGCAATGAAAATTGATGGGGAGAGAGAGTGATGAACAGCAAAAGTGCCATTACGGTCAAGTGATGGGGTAGAAGGTGAAAAAGAAAGAGAAATGGGCTGTTTGCAGTAATTTGGATATCTTCACACCACCTTGTTCAGCTGCCTGTGAACATCAGCTTACTTTATTTACTGTTGCACTTGTTGGCAATGTCACTGCAGTGGAGTGAGATACCTGAACTGTCCATGCTCATGCCTTTTTCTTTGTGAGCTGCAACTTGTGTATTTTTTCTCATTTTCCCCAAGACTAAGAGAAAAATACCCCCAATACAAACAAAACAGGGGTGTAGCTTCCAGGATAAAGATCTAAAAATTACTTTCTTTTAACAAAAGAAGTACTCTTTCTTTAATGCACTTTCATATGTTCAAAAAATTGTCGTTTTCATGGAGAAAAGAGGGAAAGGCTGGTTTTGGAGTTATGTTGTTGGATGGATGTGGGTTTTCCCTGGGAGGTAAGCTCACAGGGAGCACTTGCAAGTCTATTATTTTAACACTAGAAGGGTGCATGTGAATTGGTTTCTCATGCAGTATATAAAAAAAGAAAAAAAAAGCAGTAAATGTTATGACCCCTTTACCTACATCATACTTTTACTTGTGGCTGCCTCTGATGATAATGCAGTTACTTGTGGAGGCAACTGGTCCTTGTCAGGCATAATGTAATCAAAATCCAACCGCTAATAAAAGTGAAAGAAAAGGGTAAGGGAGGAAAATTTAGCAGCCTCTCATATCACTAGTGAAGTTTTGATGACTTAAAATGTCAAGAAGAGTGGATGCAGCATTTAGGGAGAGTTTTTTAAAAGCTTTTTTCCATCTCTGTGGCTTGTGTAACCCTACTACTTCTGCCTAATGCTGGTAAGTTGGAACAAAAATATGAACTCTCTTCCCTTTTCTTTACCAGATTTAAATATGGAGAAAAAGGGAACATATGTAATTCAGAGAAACTTCAGAACAGGGAAAACTTCTGACTGAAGAAATGCAATTAATTTTTCAGAAATTCTGCTAGCTGAAATTCTGTTCAGCCCAAAGCTCTGGGTAGTGCCACAGTGAAAGTCTCCCTTTATCTCATTTCACATTTTATTTGTTTTGATTTAAAAATTGCCAGGGAGGTAGAAGGTGGACAGATGTGCTCTGTCAGACGTAGCAGGAGTGGGTTATGAAACTTCTGTGAGTGCTCCTTGTCTGCTTCAGCATAAAGTCAGCCAGCAAATTGAAATCTTCTCCAACAAGGATTTAAATTAAATTGACTGCCTTTGCATTGGGTCAAAGCAGGAGCATTCATATAATCAATTCATGTGGCTCAGCTTTGGGGATGGCAATCTCCAGTTGAGACAATAATGAACAGATGGGGCTTGTAGCCTATTAAATTGCTACCTCCATGGCATCTGTGCCATGGACTAAAAAGCAGGTAGGGTCATGTTTTGCATAAATGTATTGCATGACCTTGGGGGACTCTTACAGTTGCTTTCTGCCTTGGTTTCCCTTCTTCCAGAAAGCCTTTAAAGCATGAACTCTTCAGTGCCTATTTAGGAAAATTATTCTCTCCCAGTGGCTAAGACCTACATTTGGAGCTGCTGATTGTAAAATAATATTGGTTGAGCTATTTTAATAATGCTGATGTAGACCCCTAGTTTAGATGCAGCTATGTGGGCAAAAATAAAGCGTGGCTTTCTGCTGGATATCTACATTCTCTTTGGGAAGTGTTTTCACCCCCCCACCTCTGGAAATGAGGGAGTGGTATTTCCTGAATGATGTGCCAGAAGTGGACGTCAGCATGCTCTGCCTCAAGCTCAGAAATGACCAGAAGCGACATGGATAGATGAGTGCCTTGTTAAACCTGAGGCAGTAGATATTGCTGAGAGGAAAGGTGTAATAGCTGAAGTTTGGCTCTGTGGCCCCTCAGCTTATAGATGGGCTGGCAGAATGAGCCCCTGTCTTTGCCATGTGCTGTGGGAAGATGTATCGTGGGTCTCAGTGAGGAGGGTTTGCTCATATAATCACACTTGAAAGCCTCTTCTAGCACAAAGCAGGCCTGAGCAGTTCTCTAACCCCGGCTGCAGTACGTTTGCAATCCCACTTGTCTCTTTTAGCTGCAATAATGTAATTGCTGCTATTAATAATAAACTGACAGGCTGTCTTTAAATAACTCTAAGGCTGACAGACTAGTGTCGGTTGGATGCTCCGAAGTTTGACTAACAGCAGGGAGAAATAGAACAGCTCCATTCCCAACTCCTCATGCAGTTAAAGAAAGGCTGGCACTGGCAAGAGGCAATGGAGGGTTGACACGTGGCACTGCAACGCCTCAGGGACCTTCTGCAGAGCAGTTGCTCTGTGACTTGCGTGGTTTCTCTGGGAAAAGACAAGTTTTCATGCTGACAAGTGAAATTTCTGAACTTTTCTAGAAGTTTTCTTGTCTCAAAGAAGAATTTTAGCAGGTGTTAGTTTAGGTTCTTGTGTAAATATGTGTGCAGCCGGTGGCCAGCAGAACAAGAGTGGCAGAAGAAGCCAGATTCCAAGCTGCCTCTCCATTTGTCCTCCTTGGGTGAGCTGAGCTGGGGATCCAGCCATGAGGCTGACTGCCTGCAGAGACATGCAGTCAGGGCAAAGGGATGCTGTAATCCTGCAGGGTGTCTCTGGGAAGCTGGAGTTTAGCCCAGGCTCCTCAGCACCTGCTGCCAGCATGGTCTGTTTGTGTTGGTTTTACCTGTTTTATCTGTAAAGGGAGCATTTTGAAAGGGGACTTAGGCAGAGGGATGGGACCACAGGATCACTGAAGGCAGCATCAGGGCAAAGACACCAGCAGAGGCAGAGTGGAGGGGTGCCTGAGGGAAGATGATGGCACCTGTGTTTTGACACTCCACAGGTCTCTAACAGGCAAAATCCACCCACTCAAGAGGGTTACTGTGAGGGGAGAGTATCCAAATCTGACACTTTTCCAAGGCTGGGACCTAATGTCTTGATTTCAAAGCCTTGGTGGGGGATGGTGCACTCCAAACTGGGTTTTGTAATAGAAAGTCTGGCAGCATCAGCATGCGGATGGGCTGCTCTGATATTCAGTGGGCTCCCTGTCAAATGAGAGGGGACGAACAAGATAATGAGCCAAGGAGAGAGAAGCCTGCCATGGGTAAAAGCCGTAAAAGAGCTTGAGTGTTATCTGTGTATTTTAACCCTAGTAGCTGAACTATTTTTTGGATGATCTAGCATGCTTATATGAGGACAAAATGGGTTTCTAGCCAGCATGGACATTTAAAGTAATTTTTGAATCCTTTTCAAAGCTTCATTAATATCTGCAATTATGGGCAGTACAGTGCACTTGACCCAGCCTGCTAGTGTCACCAGGCTAAGCTGAATGAATCAAAAAACTTTTTATCACAGCCTCTGACCCTGCTTTGGCTACAGACACAGGGGGTGAGTAGAAAAATCTTTTACCTGCACCAGGCGACCTAGTCCATGCATTTATGTAATATGTGTTCCTCTTAAAACCATTTTTGTTTGCTTATAAATGTCTTTAATACTTAATTGAGCTTATGGAATTTCTGTTGTATTTAAACTGTTAAATAAAATGATGGTTTCCAGTGATGAGAACAATTAAGCATGCAGAATATAATGAAACTTGATAGAGACTCAGCTGCTGTCCCCCCTATTAGTGTGCACAGCTGTGCATGTGTGTCAGCATTTGCAGGTTAAAGAAGCAATTAATCTGAGCAGGGTGAACGTGAAACTCTTGCTTAAGTACACAGACAGATTGTGAACCTCAGTCCCTGACTTTTTTTGTTAAGGTCGCAACTCAAATTGCAACCAGCTAAGTAAGTCTGTTCTCAAATCCCACCATTCTAATCAAATATGAGGGGTGATACTGGTGAGTGATATCCTGGTGGCATAAATCCACATTGCCAGCAATTTATGCACATAGTGTTCACTGACATGGTGATTCATATCTGCTATGATTAAGAGCTCAATGGCTTGTAGATCTTGACATAGTTTCTGTGGGGTCAGATTACTAAAAACAAAATATCAAGGAGTAACATTTGATATTTTTGCTCACGAACAGGCCTCGTGTGCTTGGGCAAGCTCGTGAGGGCTCTCAAGCATTCGGCACAAGCAGCACTAATACCTAGAGCAGTTGGTGCCTGTTGCACTCTGTCAGGCTGTGAGATTTGCAGCAGCCTCCGTGCCTCCTGCTGGGCAAACAGGAGCTGCAAGGGCCTTTGGATGTCCTTGTGCTCTGTGTGAGGTGAGAAGGAAGAGAGACAGGGAGTTGTTAGTTTAATTTCATTTTGAAAATCATGCATTAAAGACGGTGATATTGATAATCTGCTGAATGTACTGACACTCAGAAAGAAAGGAGAAAGTAGGTTAATAAATCACCCTATATCCACTTTAGTCTGCATTTCAATTTTCATTTCTCAGAAACACAAATTGCAGATGTTCTTTGTCTGATCTATCCTCTCAAGAAGACAATTTTGTTTTTAATTTCCTCTGATGAGACTCAGAAGATGCTGGATAAAATATTAGGTGAGTTCTTTTATTTATTTATTTTTGCCTTCTGTGTGTAACACATCATGGTTTCCTTCTTTGCTGCCAAGCAAAGTGCTCATCTCTTAAAGCATTCTTGATGGAAGAATTGTCAGTGAGAAGTGTAAAGCTCCAGACTCCTCTCTAGCAGGGGTAAAGAAAATATAATCAGTAAAATGGGCGATCGAAGCAGGTGCAAATCTTGAAATTAGTAGAAAACATTTTGAAAGGGAAAGAAATAGTAAAAAGACCTGAGATGCAAGGGTTTTAGTGGTGTATTTCTTTCTCCCAGCTAAGCTGCAGTTAGAGAAGTTCCAGGTCTAATTCCCAGTGTACTCCATAATAATAAAGATATTTTATTAAAATATTAGCAGCTGGGAAGGAATTTTGCAAAATGCTATAAGAAAAACCCTTCTGCATAAATAGGATTATATGGGAGTTTTCAATATGGTAATTTAGTTGGGAATTTTTATTATTTTTTCTTCAGTTGCTATGGGACTTTAAAGCCAGGGATGTAAGCAGAGAAATCAAATTTTTGAACCAGCTGCTGTATTACCAGCCATTGCTTTCATACAATACGGTCCTGTCTGCAGTAATGACACAGAACCAGAAAAGCAAAATTAAAATCTCTTTACATTACAAAAAAAGGACATTAATTATGTATTAATTAATAGCATATTATAGAATCCAAGGAGGAATCAAAGGAATCTGATAGCAGCCTACATTACTTCCCTCTTTTTGTACAGAATTTAATGTATGGTGCAGAGCACTTAATGCTATTATATAGGTTAGTAATAAAGCTGAATTCACAGAAAGCCTGCATTTGACTTTTTTTTAGTTAATTAATTATCTGTACAAATAGTTCTTTCTACAAATGTGTTTACTTTAAACTGAGCAGGATTTGAGGATGCATTTCTGTTAATGGGTTGTCCAGGAACTATTTTTCTAGTCTTTTCCCTGTCCATGCACCTTCCTGCTTTGGACTGGTCCTTGCCAGTAAAGAGACTTGTTTCTGTTTTCCCTCTCATTTGGGAGGTTTGACATTTCCTTTAACAACAAGTATTGTCTGAAATGGCCACTCAGGCTTCTTTCTGGACAAAACTCCAATATATTTTTGGACAAGTCTCTCTTTGTGTTGAAAGAGTTGTTGAAAGAGATAAGTCTGATAAGAGATAAGTGTAGAAAGCCCGGGGGTTTTGTTTGGTCAAACAGTGCTGCAGAAATTCTGTCTATGCCATGTGTCGTCCTCTCCAAACTCTGGATGCTGGGAAAGTCAGTGCCAGAGCCCAGAAGCAACCTGTTGCTCTGTTATGCACTCTTTGCCAGTTCTTGATACATTTCCCTTTTACACTTTTCACATGCAGGGCAGCAAGACCAAAATTTTCAAACTCATTTTCAGAGGAGATGAGAGTGACCAATCTTCTTGTGCTCAGGTTGAAACATAAAATTTACTGCTTTTGCTTAGTTTCCCTGCAGACTAGCACAAATTATAGAGCAGAAGGTGAAAAGGAGAAGAAAAATATAGAGGACGTGAGGGAATGGAAACAAGCAAAGAGGACAGAGAAAGAGTGTGAAGAAAAAAGGGGAATGAGGAAATAAACTCAACTGTGCAGAGCAGATGAATGCCTTAGGAGGAGAATTAGTGAGGAAAATGAGTCTGTGTGTGATTTTTTCTTCTTCTACTACTGGGAAGGCTCCAGAAACCACCTAATGTTGGATGCTGTAAAATAAGTTATTTCTTGAAGGGAAACAAGCACTACTTGTTTTAGCAGACATTCATGGAGAGCTGCAGATAACCACTGGAAATAAGGTAATGCTTTTCTAGCTGCTGGTGGTACCTAATCATCCTCTCTCATCAGTCTTGTATCTTTTTTAGACAGATTTGCCCTCTGAAACTGCCTGGAGTGGGGTAATTTAAATTTCCAGGCAAAGTGGTAATTAAATTTCCAGGTAATTAAATTTCCAGGCAAAGTGAAGGCTGCAAGGAAAGGGAGAATAGTGAGATGCTTACCTCCTTGCAATCAATGGGACTTGCCTGTTTTCCCAGAGGAATCCTGGTGTGGCACTTACCCTAAACCAGGTTTGCTAGGCTGGCAACTTGACTACAGGGTTACCCACAGCAAAATTTTGCTTGTGCCTACTTTGCCATGAAATCTTCAGTGTTACACGTGACAGAAATTCACACAAAGCTCTTGAGCAAGCCTGGTTAGCTCAAATAATCTGATTTTATGGTCAGGTTGTCCAGCTAATCTTCCAGAGCTTAGGGTTTGATTCTGAGATTGTTTCACTCTAATAGGGAGTGACCTGGGAGTAAGTTGTGGGGAGGTAAGGCTTCAGCTGCAGAATTGATGATGTTTGACCCTGTAACTCTGTACTCAATTGAGTCGTATTCTGTTGATAGCAGAAAGGATAAATATATTTAAATGCAACCATGGCAGTTTTGAGTCCAGAATGGTCATGGGCCTGGCATGGGGTCAAGCATTTTAAGTTGCATTTAATCAGTCAAGAATATGGATCCAGGGTGTGTGTGACTTTTCATACAGCGACAGCTGTGCACTGGCAGCAAAAGCCAGGAGGGATAAAGAGGCAGAACATGTCAGCAAGGTGTCTGGTTAACTATAATAGAGCATGGGGAATTTGATGTGGGTGGGAAAAAAATGAAACTCAGTGCCCCAAAAGTTGGAAGAACTGCTGCAGAAAGTTTTGTAACAAGTACCACAGGGGGCAGGGCATTGTGTCTCGCCATTTCCTTCCTCGCTTCCCTACTGGGAGTGCCAATTAGATACAGCTCTGATGGTGGCTTTTTGACACTTCTGCTCATTGGGAAATGGACTCACACTATTATTTCATTGCATTTAGGCTTTTAAAGAACACAGAGAGAAATGACTTTCAGCTACTCTGTCTGAACTGGATGTTAGCCAAGACTCCACACAGAAATGGAGAGAAGGTCTTGGTTTGACATGACTGTTCCCTAGTGTGTCACAGGCTTTCTGCAAATATGCTGGGTACCCTCAGTTATCTGTATCTACTAGGAGTGTGTGCACCTCAGATTATTTTAGGTGCTGTCTCTGCACTATTAACATTCACAGGCAAAACCTATTAGAGGGGAAAAGGAAAATCAGAGGGGGAAGGATTTGAGATTTTATGTGAAAAGAGTTTTGCGTCCAAATCTCCCTGAAAATTAACTCAGTTCATCTGAATGCCCTTTGAAGCTTATGAATTTGACCTGTGGTCCTCACAAAAATAATGCTGCAAGTGAGACTTCAGGCCAATTGTCTTTTCCAGATGTCAGCTAAGATTTTACACAACTATCATTAACCTATTTGTATTTCCTATGTGTATGTATTTGTGTTTTACATTTTCTGCGCTTTCTGAATGTTGTAATTGTTGAGATAGATAACCTCAGGATGGGATGTTCTTCATAGAAGCATAGAATGGTTTGGGAAAGGGACCTTAAAGATCATCTGCTTCCCTCCCCTTGCCCTGGGTGGGGACATCTTTCTCTAGACCAGGTTGCTCAAAGTCCCATCCAACCTGGTCTTGAACTCAGGGGTGTTCATCTTAAAGACATCCTCCCAGAGTTTTCTGGTTGCTTATTTAGCTATTTTTCTTGCATAATTTAAATCTGTTTCCTTTGATCTCCTGCAGACATGGAGAACCACCTGTTCCTTTTCTTTTTCACCTTCATGAACTCAAGACCACTGTTACTTCTCCTTCCTCTACCAGTAAGTGTTTTCTTTCTCTGGGAAACAGCTTGTGACCTGCAGCTGAAGGACGTTTTTTGAGGCCATTTGTGGTGCTCCTATGTTGTGCCCAGTTGGTCTCTATTTGCCTTCAAACCAATGCTTTCCAGGAGTACATAACAGCAGTCTGACAAAAGCTGAAGAAGGAAAAAGGTTATGTGAATGTGCTCATGTACCTTTCTATAATGTCCACCTTTCCTGTGCCAGCCAGGCATCATGGGCTCGTGCTGTCCTTGTGAGTGGCACGTGCCCCAGCCCACTCTGTTCCAAAATGCCAGCTGATCTGCTCCTGCCTGCATCTCATACTTTGTGTGTTTGGCACCACTGTATCCTTTACCCTTTTGGAGCATGTCTTCCATTTGCCAGGACAAATCTGGAATTTTTTCTGCCACACTGCTGTCCTGCTTGGGGGATGGTGTGTGGTGGCCATGCACCAAGGGCCAGATCTGCTTGGGGACAGCAGGGAGGCACAGCTGAATTTTTTCAGCTGACATACATGTGTGCATACACATACTAGGCTGGTCTCAGAAATCCTGCATTTGTATGCAGACTCTCTCTGCCAAACTAAGAGCTTCTTCTGTTGACAGTTTTTAGGATGTGTGTGTGAATTTCCCTCATTGCTTGGCTTTCCTCTATTAACTGAGGAAAGTATATTAGTGATTTTTTTTTCATTCTAGTCTTTTTCAAGCTTTCCTTTTCAAAAATTTCCAGCAGATATAATGGATCAGGCATAACAAGAGCAGGAGAGAGGAGTTGATGGTATGTGTGTGAAGAGAAAGGACTTACAGCTGTCTGTGTGCTGATTACCAGGGGTTTGGGGACACAATAAATAATACTGCTATTTGCTTGGCTTATAAACACATAGAGCTTAAATTTAAATTTCTCACTCTGTTGCATCATTTTTTAAGTTATTCAGCTGTAGCAAATGAGCTAAAATGTTGCCTGTCATGAAAGGGATGTAGCTCCAGCCTTGGTGAAGGAGGGGGGGCTATCTTTGGCAGTGGTGTTTACACCACTGCCTCCACCCACAGTGTGTGGTGATATGCACACAATAAAAAAGATAAAAATCTATTCATGGGTTTATAGGGTATCCTCCTGACTAGCTTTTGAGTCCTCCAGCAGCCATGGTACCTGAGCAGCCAGTGGAGCATATCTGTATCAGTTGCACGCATGAACAGAAATGGGGTGCAAGCAGGACTAGATGTTCAGCCCCTACTCCTATCTATCACCCTCTAGTGGGAAAAGCACTGTCTTTGTCCATGGGCTTGCCCATAGCTATGGGGACATTACACTCCATACCTGCCAAATAAATCCATGTCCTCTCTGGAACTTCTCATTTGCGTGTCTGCTTAGGAGGTGGCATGTTCTTGACGAGCAGGACTCCAGTTACGTGCCATCCAAACCTTCCCACAGTGCTATGCTTCTGGATCTGGGTTGGATTTCAGGTCTGGTCTGAGAAATAACATGAAATTAATAAGGATGACTCATCTGCAGGGAAATTCTTCAGGGTCCTTGATGTCTTTAGAGCAGCCAAGTCTGAAAATTAGACATGAACTTTCCTAAAGCTTATTTTGGCTCTCATGAGGGCTGCAATAGAATGACAAACAGCATGCTGCTTTCTTTCTTGTTTCAGTTCAAGCACTATCTACAAAGAGTCACAGTCTTGTGCTTAGCATTACACAAAATTATTCATTTCCTAGCTCTACAGAAAAGTGATTGAATTGTGGATGATTAACATATGTTGTGTTTTCTCTTCTAATGCCTCCCTGTCCTTTTGTGGTACACCTTCGTAAATGGCATCAGAGCACTTTGCTTGCAAGGAGCTGTCTCCCTCAGAAACCTATTATCAAGGCTATTTCAGAAAAGTTGCTCTTCCTTGGTACATCTGGTAGACTGGCTCCAGAATCCAAACAAATAAGTGCTGCAGCAACCTGACCTACGGCAGTCAATGCATTCCAGCTCCTAGCTAAGTTCAAGGACTGTTTTTAAAGGACTCCTCTCCAGGGTAAATGCAGGCTTTTTTTGCTCTGAGCAGTTTTGCTAGGACAAAGAACCCCTTAACAGCTTTCCTTTAAAAATGCTTCAGATTTTTATAAACAAATCTGGCTGCCACACTTGCTCATGATCAGCAGCATGGAGATTTTATCAGCCTGTGTCTGGCACACATGTGCTACTGCTGATTAGCACACAGCTGAGATAGGCTGTTTGGGTACACCAAACTGGCATTTAAACTACCAAATTCTTCTCCGTCTTGTTTCAGGGTTGTTTTAGAGACAAGTCCAGAGGTGTTTTGTGTTCAGAATTTTGTTCTGAGACTGAGGCAAAGACTAACTCAAGGCATTCAACCCTGCTGAATTTTAGGAATTTTCTGTTGTTTTGCAATTTTAATTGCCTAATCATCAGAAGAGCAAATGTCTTCTCATATAAAACAGTAGATGATAGAGCCAGAAGGGACTGTTGTGATAATTTTTTGTCTGACTTATTGCATCACACAGGCCAGAGGAATTTTTATATGAAGTGGGACAAGACTTCAAAGGAGACAAAAAATCTGACCTCTATTTAATCACCAGATACAGACAATCAGCCAGAATACTTGGTAAATTTTCCAGCAGCTAATTGTTGCCATTGTTAAACAACTAATTGCACTGCACTTCATTTCTCTTCTGTTCCCTTTCAAATTGGGTCATTTGGCCTTGTTTCACTCTTGTCTGATGAAGTGACAATTACTTAAGTTACATTGCATTCCATGTCTTGGTCCCTAAAAATTGTGATCAAACTTGTCCCTTAACTTTCTCCTTGGTAAACTAACCAGTAGACTCCTGAAGTCTCTAACTCTAAGGGAAGTTATTTTGCTTTTTGTAATTATGATATCTTTTTTTTCCTCAGTTATTCATAGATGTTTATCCAGTTCTGGGCTCCCCAGCATAAGAGAGAGATGGAGCTACTGGAATAAGGGCAGCCAAGAGCTGAAAAAATGAGTAAGCTGCTGGAGCACCTTCCCTATGAAGAAAGGCTGAGAGAGCTGGGACTGTTCAGGTCAGAAAAGAGAAGCTTCAAGGGGGAATTATCAATGTGTACAAGTACCTGAAGGGAGGGAGCAAAGAGGACAAAACCAGGATCTTCTCCATGGTGCCCAGTGGCAGGACAGGAGGTGATGGGCACAACTGGAAATGCATCAGGTTCCCTCTGAAAAGACATTTTTCCTGTGAGGGTGACCAAGCCTTGGCACAGGTTGCCCAGAGAGGTGGTGGAGTCTCCTTCCTTGGGGATATTCAGACTCTACCTGAGCATGGTCCCAAGCAACTACTGCAGGTGGCCCAAACTGAGTGGGGCAGGGGTCGGACCAGATGAGCTCCAGAGGTCCCTTCAATTCTCAACTCTCTATTATTCAGTAATTCAGAGTCTTTCTTACATTGCAGACAGCAAGACTTAGCACAGTATTCTGGAGAAGGTGCATCAGGATAAATACCTCCTATATCAGACAGAGGAAATGAAGGCAAAGAGAGGTGAGTTGAACCACAGAGGAAGGCACTGTCAGAGCCAGGGCATGACCTGCTTTACTAATCCTTGCTCTGCCACAGTGCAAATGCACAGGTCTTTGTTTCTTCTTAGAAAAATAAGACCCACCTGTTTCAAGGATTTTAGAGAATTTAAAAGTGTTTTGTCTATTTATTTCTAAGTGTGTGGGATTCTGAAGCGAAGAAAGATGATGTGACTCATGTGATGCCATTCAGGAGCCCAGACACACACCTAGCTACACACCTTGGCTTTTTAGAAAAGCAAAGATCCATCCACCTCTCTTGCTATCATGGAGGAGCAGGCTCCCTGAACAACAAACTCCATTTGCAAAAGTACTTCTGAGCTGGGTTAAAACCAAGCTGGATGTGGACAATTTCCTCCAAACTAAAAGAACAGTGCTGGAAAATAAGAGAAAAAGAACTTTAAAGGCATTCAGGGTTCACATTTAACTGAGATGCTTTTCTGTGCCTATCAATTTATGGTGCTGCAGGTTACTCACAAACCACTGAACTAGCTAAAAAGTATCTAGTCAGGTGAGTGGCAAAATTTTTCTCTGAATGCAATGCTTCAACAAAGTTCCATAGATTTATGCTGATACAAATCTCTTGGAAATTGTGCTTTCTCGGCAGTCCTAACAGAGGTTATGAACAGTACTTCTGAAATCAGCATTTAAATAACATTTCAAAGCCACTAGAAATCTCATTATCCTGAATATATCGTTTTAGTGGTCATACAAGTAGTGAAAACACTGTGAAACAAATGTGTAGCTTGTAACTGGGGAAAAAACAACAGTACTGCCTGAATACTTTGTTGATAAATATCCAGTTAGGCACTAGATACCTTTACAGATCAGTACATTCCCTGAAACTTGGTAAGGTAAGAATAATCCAGAGGTAAATATCCACCTTGTTTTATGGGAATTTCTTTCTGAATTTGCCAGAACAGCTTTTAACAATACAAGTGATGCCTTGCTGTTACCCGGGTTTATCTAGAAAAGTATAGCTAAACCTGTAACCATTAAACAGAATTGCTTTTCCATTTTCATTCTGGAAATGTAATTCTCAGTCCCTTCGGGAGTGCATGTCCTCATGTACATGTGCATATGTTTCTTTCCTAAATTCCCCCTGAACACAGCTATGCCAATCTACTGGAAAGCACTTATTTTAATGTGTGTTTTAAATGGCTGCTGTCTGCCTATTCTTCATGAAGAAAAGCCAAGTGTGAGGGGCTGTAGCCTCTTTTCTCATGAGCCCTGTCCATCCTGGTGAGTGATCATCCTGAACTTCATGGCAGGGATGTGGCCATGTCCCTGGAGAACCCCCAACACCTTCCTGTCTTCTCCCTGTGATGGCATTATACCAGTGCATCTGCCACCTCTGTCCTGGGAATGCAGGAGCACACAGGGCCTGGTGGAACTAATGATGCTATTTAATGGTGTGCACCCCCACATCTGCTACCTACAGATGCTTGTTGGGTGGCATTGTGCAGGTGGCAATGTAGGCAGGTGTGACAGTGTTCACAGGGGGTCTTGGATGAGGTAAGAGACAAGAATGTTGACTCCATGTTCAGAAGGCTTGATTTATTATTTTATGATACATATATATATATATATATATATATATATTACATTATAACTATACTAAAAGACTAGAAGGAAAGGTTTCCTCAGAAGGCTAGCTAAGAATAGAATAGAAAAGAGTGATAACAAAGGCAGCTCTCTCGGACTCTGTCCAAGATAGCTTGGCCTTGATTGGCCATTAATTATAAACATCCAAGATGGACCAGTCACAGATGGACCTGTTGCATTCCACAGCAGCAGATAACCATTGTTTACATCTTGTTGCTGAAACTTCTCAGCAGGAAAAATCCTAATGAAAGGATTTTAATGAAAAGATATCTGTGACAGGCAGGGTGGAAAGCTTGCCTCCACATTGCCAGTGATTAGAGCAATGTGGTCCTTTGAACAAGTGAAAATGTGGATCTAAGGAAGGGGGCTGGGAACTGCATTGAGTTTGCTGAAGCACAGGTACAATTTCTGTTCTCCCAGTGTGCCTTGGGTAGATGCCAAGGGTCTGGCAGGGGGAATGGGTTTTGCAGTGCCCTTGGTCAGTGAAGTACTTCCCCTCTGGAGAATCGCTCCCAGTGAGGCAGAGCTCCTCTCCCTGGGAAACCATGCCTGCCCTGGGAGGTCATACAGCCTGGGTTTGGGGAGGTGTCTCCATTTCTCCTCCTCACTTCTTTGAAAAGACAGTTTCATATTTTGTAATTGACATTTTCTGTGCCATTTTCTTCTTTCTTGGGGTCAGATGGTGACTCCTAGCCTATCCCCTCCTATTTACCCCAGTGACTCTGTGGCACCAGGGCAAAGAGCTTCTGTGAGAAGTCATTCTTTAAAGTCAATGAGCTCCCAGACTTGACAAAAATGTTTAGATCTTGTTTGTTCCACTTTTTATTTATTAACCCTTACTCATAGGCATTTTATTAATTCTTTGTTTTGCCTGTCTCCTTTGCCAGCAGTTTCTGTAGGCTGCATTTTTTCTTTTTTTTTTTTTTTCCCTTTAGTATAAAGTAGCATGATTCATTGTGTTTCCTTCTTAGTGATCTCTCCTGGTTCCTCACCCCATGTTCTCCACTGATCAGACCCATTGGTGATTAGATGCTCAGCAGAAGTGATTTTGCAGCCTTTGACACCTTGCATCCCCTGCTGCCTGGATTTCAAAGAGGTAATCAGTCCCAGGGACCTGCCACTGACCCTTTGCTCAAGCTTTTGTCATTCACCTTTTACTGTCTCTTTTCTTAAAGAGCTTGAAGTATCTTGATTCTTCTGTGAGGGAAAAAAGGACACATGCACTGAAACTGTAATAATTTTACCACACTGTCACAGTACTTTCACCTGAAATGGTATCAGACAGTGCCTCTGTATCACATCTCTAATACCTTTTGAAATGAAATCTTCAGCTCCTATTCAGAGATCCCTCTTTTGTTCACTGGAAGCCAAGGGGACAGTCAGTGAGCTGGAGAGGTGGCTCAGTTCAGTACTGTCCCTTTTAACCCCTTATGCACAGGCAGCAGAGAGTGCAGGGTGCCTCTGCCGGACAATGTGATTCCTTTGGAAACCTCAGGGGGATTTCTAAAGGCCTTGGTGCAGTGAGGCTGTTCCCAGTGTTAGCTGTGAACCACTGAACACAAGAATATCTGAGTGCTTAGCCAAACTCTGACTTGGACCTTAGGAGAAAACCATTTTTTTCCTTGGGTCTTACTGTTTGGTTTCTTGAACTGAAATGCCTGACCATGACCATGTCTGCTCTTGTCATGATCAGTCTAGCAGCCTTTGCTGTCTGACTTACAGATAACATCTACTGCCATAAAGACTGAGAAGATATTTATACATATTTTGCACATTATACTTGAATTGTTATGAACATTAGTAAAGCAGCTAAGAAGACTAAGGAAACATATTAGTGCTATTTAGATTATTTAAGTAGCCCTGATTTCTCCAGAGATTCAAAATTCTGCTTCAACAATCCTAAAGGCTACATTAAATCAATTGCAAACATGAAGACAATTGACTTTTAAAAGTATGAAACAAAAAAGTCCTATAACTCATCCCAAAGCCCCTTGATAAGTCTTTGATGAATACATCAGAAAAAATAAAAAGGAGCTGGAAATTTATTTCCAAGAGCATAATGTCCTTATTTAAATTTTATTTTTCCTTCAATAAATGATAAATTTGAAATATTTCCTTTGGGTTTTACTGTAAATAGATGAAGTAATAATGTTGTATTTATTTTTATTATTAAACATCTCAGAGAAAAGCAACTTCTGGATTACCTCAAATGCACTGGCAATATAAGTAGCAACAGACTTCCAGATGAAGAAGCTTGTGTGGAACATGTTAAATGGTAAGCAAAACTTGTGTGCTGAGTCTTATGAAAAGTGTAAGAAAAGAAAATTCTGCAGCTTGGATTCCAGCATGCATGTTTACTTTTTAAATCTATATGTGCACAGACTATTTTTAATGAATGTAGGCTGGCTCTTTTTTTTTTCCCTTCTTCTTCAAAATGTTCCATAAATTGTGGTATTTGTGCCTTAATTATTTATAATTGTGCCGGGAATAATTTGTTTCAAAAACTGCAGTTGTTGGATATGCTGTAAATCAAACACTGTCGTGTTTTTCCTCCTGGTCACCTGGGTAGTAGTGCTATTCTTCTTCTTTAGTTGGATGAAAAACTTTATGAACTGGTGACTAGCTAACTGCAAGCTTCAGGTAAATGATTGTGTTTGAGTTATAATTGTACATAGATAAGAAGAATAGGTATGGGGCAGCTGTACAAGTGCAATAGTCTTTGTCTACTGAATAAAATGGGAGCCAGAATCTAATGTATTTATATAGATGTGATTTTATGTTAAGACACCTTTACCTACATTGACAGTTTCTTGAAACAGGCTTCTTGGCTTTTTCTGGTCATCAGATGTGCATGTAGAGGGTTTTATACAGTTTGCACTGCTACATAACTATATGCCTAGTAATGAACCATATACCTCCTTAGCCACCTACTCCCTTTTATTTGGGTTTTTGTTTGTTTGTTTTGTTGTTGTGAGTTTTTTGTTCAGTGGTTTCTTTTCTAAAAAGGGACTTTTCTTTACTCTAGAAATTCTCAGAAATGTAGAACAAAGGAAGCCCAGGCTGTGTTGCTCAGAGGTCAGCAAAGGCAAAGCAGCGCTCTTGCCCTGCCTCGCAGGGAGCCGAGGGATGGAGTGGCATTCCTGTGGCCTTATCTGTGTCCTGGCTCTGACCGAGGTGATGGCTGCAATGTGGGTTAGTCCAGCTACTGTAATGTTGTGCCCAGGCTTGGAAGAAACATTGTCATGAACTTGGAAGAAACATTGTCATGAATCTCTCTCATGCAATATCTTGGTTTCATGAGTCCTGGTGAAAAATCAAATGCATTTTGTTCAAGTCAAATAGTGGGCAAGAAGGGCTTGTAACTTAACTCATTTCAGATATCACAGATATCTGAACAGAGCATGCACCTTCTGTAAATCAGGCAGCATTTTGTCTGGGATTTCTGCTGTAAGAAACCCCCCCTTTTTGCACGGGTACAGGGAAGCTTATGGGAGAGTGTCTCCACACAGGCACAGCTGTGCTCACAGAGCTTCTGTTAACTCAGCTGCAGTTAAGTGGAAGATGAACTCAATGGATTGGGCTGTAGTCTAGTAATCTAGATATCTAAACTCCCTACCTTTCTCCTATGAACACTCTGTACATCTTTTTTGGCAAGTTTTTTAATCTTTCCATCTGCAGATGAAGCGTGTTAGTGTTTATGTTCCTGTCTGGAGTGTTCACCAAAAACCAAGCAAAGATTTTGAGACAATGAGTACGTGGAGATGGTACAGCCTGCAGCCAAGGAGCAGCAATGAGATGTAGGAGAAAATAAGGGATTTGATTCTGAGGTTTTAAACATGGGAAATTTGGTCTACAAAATGAGAAAGGCTTTGGTCTACAAAATGAGAAAGACCTGGGGTTCATTCCATTCTGAAGTCACATCAGGTTTCTTGCCAGAAAGGGTAAAATTTTGTATTTGGTTTTGGGCAAAGCCATGTAATGTTTTAGTCCTTTTTGGATTCATTAGTATTTATTTACATATATCCAGTATACTTGCCCATAGAAGACCCTTCAACATCTCCCTGGTGCCGTGCCATGGTGGTCTCAAGATGCACCAGGCTTTTATAAGTAGTGATGCAGCAAGCACTGAAATTGTGGACTACAAAGTATTTCCCAAGAAGCTCAGGAGGGTCCAGGCTCTGGCCCTGCAATTGTAACCTGGTACACACAGAGCTGGACCGACAGAGCCCTCTGGAAACTTCACAGTCTTGTCCATCATGCTGGGACACAATCTGCGCAACGTGGGCATCTGGTTTGACAGCTGTCCTTGGAGGAGGAGAAAGCCACGTGCTTCCTCAGAAGAAGCAGCAAATTTTGGCCCAAGAGCAGAGCAAAGACTCATACCCACACCTCTGAAGCCATAGAGAGGTGCTCTAATTGCTGTGTCTCACGTTATTACACAACATCTGGTTTGTGGTTGTTAAAGATGGGGCATAGAAATGAAGAGGCAGCAGAACAGAAAGGAAATATGTGAAGATATTTCTCAGGGTGTTTGAAGACCTGTGGAGGGACTTGAAATACACAGCTTTTGTACTTACACACAGGTACAAATCCTGATGTTGCCTCAGGCTGAGCAGGAGGTGAGAACAGAGCTGTGTAAGCCTGGTGGAAGACAGAGCCCACAGCTGGAAGTCCCTAAGCACTGAGTGGTTCTGGGACAGGCACAAGTAATGTGTTGAAATATAAGCTGGATAATACAATAATTTGAATTTGACAGAGTTCAGATGGAAATGGAGAGAGAATTAGAAAAATCATATAATCCTTTCCCCATACACAGCTTGACTCAAGGTAGATTTGGTGGAGCCCTCTAGCCAACTTCAATTAGTAGTTCCTGTGCAGTCCCTCACTTCCAAATCATGTAATGCTGTAATAACTGTCTGCTATTAAAAGTCAAAGGAAGAATATTAAACTGCTGCCGTCTTTGAAGTTCACAGGCAGGGAATCATGGTTACTAAAGACTATTAATTATCTCAGCAGTCAAACTACACTAGGCAAAATTCCAGTATAAACGCCAGACAGCGAGTTGGATGTTATACTGCAAGATTTCCTCAGAATAATGTCTACACACCAAGAACAAAAACCTGTGTGCAAACTCTAATCTCATTGAAACAGCCTGCAGAGGTACATATATAAATCAAGGGTTAAGCAGGAATGTGTTTTTCTGAGGAAAGTAAAGGCACTTTTCTGTGTTTAATTAACAGAATGCTAATTGGGCAAATGAGAGAGAATTAAAAGTGAATCGCTGAGTGTCTGTAAGAAATTGGTGGTGAAATTGTTAGAGCTGACTACTTGACCTGTGCATGGAAATTGCAAGAGAAAATACTAAATTTTGAGAGTTATAATAACACTAAGATGTTCAGAAAAATCTAAATTCCTGAGAGTGACCACATTCAGAGAAAAAAACACAGCTATTTTAGCCAGGAATATGTGAATGCATTGTGTGGGCTGACCTCCTTGCACTGACTTCAGTTTTATACCTCATGACCCTGTGAGTAATATTGGAGGTTTTTTCAATGTGGAAAAAAATTGATGCCATCTTTTGTATTCATCAGAGCTGAGAGCAGGAAGGAAAGGATGTCAAAGAATAAGTTTTTGCTCATGGGCAGTCACATTAGAAGATATTTGGGAAAGTCTTTATTCATAAGAAATAGGACCATGCATTTCACCATGGTTACCAAAAGTGTGATTTAAAGCACACGGTCTTTGAGCAGCACAGGCAGGGATGTGATAAGTCTCAGAGTCCAGCCTACAGAGAGGGAAAAGGCAAAAATCTCTGAGCCCATGTTCTTATTTGGCAGACTGCTCAGGAGGAGCTGCTCTTTGGTGGTTAAGCCACTGTTAGGGCAGCAATGAAAGCTTCCACTCCTTTCAGTGGCTCTCTGGGCACTGTGTGTGAGCTGCTTGGAGCAAGCCTCACTGGGCATTGATAGTGCTGGGCTGATGGGCTGAGATTTTGATGGCTGGGAAGTCTGTCCTGCAGTTCTCTTTTGACAAACTCAATGGCCATAAAGCCCAGAAGATCACATCACTTTTTGTGATTGTACAGAGAGAAACTGTCTGAGGCACTGAAAGCAGCAGCCCAGCAGAGAAAAACAGTCAGTGTTACAAGAGGTCTTCAAAAACACTTGCAAAGTTAAATAAACAGCAAATTATTACAATCATGTGCAAAAATAATTTAAGTTGTAGCTGGAAATGAGGCTGTGTGAAGCGCTTCATTCAGTCTCCTCTTATATGCATGCTATTTTAAAGAACTGAAAGAGGCAAAGTGATGAACATGCAACATAAGGTCCTCCTGCCCTTAGAAGAGGAAAACAAACCACACATTTTAGTTGTCCTTCATCTTAAGAGTGATAGCAGGCTTCAGATGTGTTTGTAGCAGCATCCTGTGTCTGATATATACATATATATAAAAGAACATATGTATCATCTTTAAAAAGGCATTTTTCAAAATTAATCTCTCAGCCTATAATTTAGTTCTGGACTGCAGATATTTTATTTCTTGGTGTATGCCAGACACTTCTCTGGCATGTTCTGATTCAGTGGCCCTCCCACATCAGCTCTGGGAAATGTAGTGACTGAGCCAATGCCTCTGAAATTAATGGGTATCATTCCATCAGCCCAGGGTGGCCCTGGCAGCAGTGTGTGCATCGTGAGGGCCAGCAGGATCAGGAGTGCTGGGCTGTAGCCCACATTTATCCATCTGAGCCTCATCACTTCACTGACCAAATCAGGATCTATTGGAGTTGTGCAATAATATATTGTTTCTCCTCCTCCTACTAGCATCAGCATTTATTTCTCCTTCTTCAAAGTCATGATTTGGACTAAAATTGAGCATGTTTCTAAAGCTACAGTGAATGGTCAGAGCTGAGTAATTGCATTGGCACCTGGTACATTTCATGAGTGTCAGGATCTTGGATTCATGCATTGTTTTCCCAAAGACTGAAAATGATGTTTAGCATATTATGGACCCAATTCTCCCTGACTCTTGGGACACGTAGAAGATTTGAGGGCAGAAATGCATACCAAGTTTTGCACATGGAAATTACACAGGGTGTGAAATCTCATTAGTGCTTCTGAGACTGATTGTATGTTAGATTTGGGTATGACTGGTTGGGTGGATTTTGCCTTTGTGCATGCCTTGAAAATTCACTTAGATTTTATTCAGAGCATGGGATTAATTTAGGTTTGGTTTTTTTTAGGTAAAATGAAGGAGTTTAATTTTTGAGGTGAATTAGGGGCTGAATATCACTATTTTCTCTCCAGAGATTACATGATTATCTTCAGTTGCAGGGGAAAAAAATAGCCCCAAACCAACCAAAGCCAGCTACACTTGCATATCTTTCAGATGCTGCATGATGATATTTTAAGAAGGCACACAACCAATAAGTTTTAATTGGTAAAATAACGTTTAAGTGAATCAGATGCCATGCTTGGTAAGTCTGTCCTGCCTCCTGCAGCTGGCAGATATTGGCGGGGTGTTTGCACCTGCAGAGAGCTGTGTTTTCGAGGCCTGTGTGCCAGCACAGCATCTAAATGCTTCTTCAATGGGCCTGTCTTCCCTTAGGATGAAAGACATCTAAGCTGGCCACAGCTGCACCCCAGCTGGCTCCCTTTGTTTCCTGCTGTGGCACAGCAGAGATTTCCCAAAGTGCTCTGAAGCATTGCAGAGGACTGAAACCAGAAGTCTGGTTAATAAGCCTGGTTTCAGACACTGAAACCAAGTTTATTAAACCTGGCTGGGCATGAGCTGGCTCCAAAGGAAGGTAGAGGTGATACCGCTGCACTTTGCTCACAAATAATTTCTTGTTCTAGTTCAGCATTTAGCCAACAGACACATGGGTGAGCTTTCCCTGGAGCAGCTCCAATCGGCAGGGTTTTCTGAAATCTCTTCTGTGCCTTTGGAGAGTGGGCAGGCAGTGTCTAGGGCTGGATCTGGTCCTCATAAGCATGGCAATAAAGCATAAGCTAATGAGCCCCTCTGGGCTTGCACAAGTCAGTCTCTGCATGAATGGCATGGTCCACTCCAGAGAGGGGAAAGGGAGGACTGTGTTGGCACAGACAGCCTTTGCAAGAGGGAGGTGGAGGTACAACGTGACACTGAGTATAGCTACAGACCACAGATCATTCAAGGGGGGCTTTCTCCAGAGAGTTCATCAGTGGGAAGAAAGTTTTTGTGTGTGTGGTGCCACTTGGGTTTGAGTGGGAAGCTCAGACCTCAATTTTCAAGCAGACCCCTTCCTGCCTGGTAGGTGTCCTTGGACTCAGAGCAGCAGAGGAAGAGCCATTACCCAGCTCCAGATTTTCTGGTCCAGCACTGCTGGCAGCAAAGCCCAAAGCAAAGCCTGGCAGCCCAACTGTGTACAACCCCAGCTGAGACTGTGCCTTTACTGGCATTTATTTCCATGCAGCTTCATTGGATTAAACCTGATTCCAGCTTGCCTATATTGTGTATATTCATATTGTACTGAAATGATGTCTCTGGCTGCAGCACAAGAGCTCCCTGTGTTCTATGTTAAGGTCCACACAGGAAACCTGTCCTAGGGTACTCGAGCTCCCTTGTATTCAAAGCGCATCACTCATCCTTTAAGTCTGTGATAAACTTTAGATACAAACATATATATATATATATATATATAATTACCAGAAACATGCATATAGAAACAGTATTGCAGAAAAACCCCTGTAATTTCTTAAATAACAACAGAGCAGACAAAATATTTGCTTTTTGAAATCTCATTCTGGTGCAGGAAAGGAACCTGTGGACAATTGTTCTTTTTTGCTAAGCATCCTTGCTGGCTACTTCAATATGAGCATTAGTTGTTCAGGTTTCTGATATGGTTTTAACTGATACAGTTACTGATAGTTTGGTTTTATAGTTTTTCTTCAAAGAATGTGGTGGGCTTGCAGATGTGAACTTCTGCAGTCCTCAGAAGCTGCTGTTATGTTTTCCCTCAATGGCAGGAGCATTGCATAGTGCTGATCACAGCCTTTTTGATTAAAAAAATCCCCCAAGCTGCAAACCTAAACAAACAGTGGGGAATGTTTTTAAATGCAGCTATAAAAACCTTGCTGGCAAGAATTTTGGCATGCCTTTATATATTGGCTTCAATTTTTGGTTTCTTGCCATTTTCCCTAAGGTCCAGGTTTTCTCTGTAAGTTTCTAACACAGGACAAACAAGTCCCTGCAGCCCAAGCCATTTCAAAACCCGAAAAATTTCCTGTGCAATCAGTCAGGTCATCCAGTTTCAAAATCCATTCTTGTTTATCATATGTGGTGGGTCTGAGGTGAAGTACCAGTCTCTTTGATTTTGGCACAGTTTAGATGCAACCTGAGTGGAAGGCACATTCAAAATTTTGATGTGTTTCACTCACACTACTATGAGATTTAAAAAAAATTGACTTTATTAAAATCTAGATGTAATTAAGAAACTCACATGGCTCTAATCTGAAATAAACTAAAATCTTCAACAGCAGCACAAGAGATTCTGGAATGTAGCCTAGGATATACCTAGGATATGATAGTGCACTTCAGTTCCTGCGCTCTTTCCTTTGGGACCAGCATGTTTTACAGCTGACAGCCCTGGAACTTGTTTTATGTGAAATGTTTCAGGGAAATCATTAGAAATTAGGTCAAAACAGAATTCAAAGAAAGCTGAGGGGTTAGAGAAAAGTGCTGAATTTCTTGCAATCCTTACCTTGAATTCATCAAACCTGTGGAGGCAGGTCATCTAGGATTATAAAGCCACGTCAGGTCACAACAAAATGTGTTTTGACAGCATGCTTGTTTATCAAAATTGCTAAAAATCCTCCAGTGTTTTCCTTGATGGTGATGAGGAAGATTTTGAGATCCAGTGACTTCATTAATAGTGCTCTATCCCTTCTTTTGACTCAGTGAAGTTTCTCTGGCATACAGGCTCACTTGGTTAATGAGATATGACACTTGGCATGCTACTAATAAGGAGAAATGGGAAGAAATGTATGCATCACTTCTGAAATGTTGCTGCAGGCCCCTTTTCTGTACATCTGGTACATATTTCTAATTTTTTGTTTTGCAGAGTAAGGTGCCAGAAATGTGGGAGTCATCAGCAGTTATTTTCATAAAGAAGAAGATGCTGAAAATCTATGTAATTACAGACCCATTTAAACTTTATTCTCTGCAGTTGGATTATTTCAATGTCTTTTTTATAGTCAAAATGAACAAGTTTAGTTTACAAATATTTTATTACCATTAGGGTAACTTGATTTCTGTTATCATCATTTTACAACTATAGTATTATTAAAAGTGACAAATGACTCTGTAGCCAATTGTTCTTCTGAATAAATGTCATTTTGTGTGGTGATTTATTTCTTCTGCCAGCCTTTGATCTAATGAGAGGCAGCAGATTTTATTTGGCTTTTTTTTTTTTTTTACTTTGGCATGTGACAGCTTTGCCTTAGTGACAAGAAACAATTCATTTTCAAGTGAGGCAGCTGGAAATTTTGCTGTAATGAAAGATTTGGCATTTGGCATGGCAACATTCAGGGATCCTACAGCAGGCTTTGGCAGTGGCTTTATCTGTGTATTTCTACATTTACATCACTCTTTTGCAACAATAGAGATACAACAGCTTTTTTCTCCTTTGTCTGTAGGTCTGTGAGAGGATGGCCTGAAGCCCTGGGGATTTCAGCACTTGACTCTTTTGCTGACCCCCTGTCTTCATTCAATCTGTGATCTTTTCTGGCAGTGCCATCCAGTGAGATCTGCAGTGACTTCAGTTTTAGGTACCGACCTCCCAACGTGCTCCTCAAATTCTCCCTGCCAGCCCTGTACTCCTTCCCAGAGGCTCATGCTGGCTGCTGCCTCCATGTCCTTTCAGGCAGGTGCTGATGCTGAAGGTGGCACCAGCTGCTCCTCTCCCTTAATTGACACTGAGCTGAAGTCGGACTTGAAGAGGTTGTTTGGCCGAGGTTGTTTGTTTGTGACGAATGTTTTCCTCAGTCCAACTGCTCACACATGCTGGGGACAGCTGGTGCTTCCCACCTGAAGCTGTGGAAGTGAGCCCAGGCCTGGAGTCACTCCCCAGGTGATGACATGACTTTAAAGTCCTCAGTAGGCAGGTCCCTGTGTGGGCTTCCCTCATCTGAACTGGAGGGACTCCTGTTACTCCATGCTTGTAATCTTTCCTTCTTTCTCATGTAAGTGGACTAGCGAAGCCCTGGAATAACTCTTGCCCTATCAGTCAATGTCAGATAGCACTTACTCTTTAAGATCATAAGGCCAGTATATATCTGAAATGCCAAAATGTTAATGTGAGAGAAAAGTGGTAAACCTTTGCTATTTGTTTCTCTGAAATAGCTGGCATCAATTACAAGCCCAGCCAAAGGATGTATTCTAGTTTTGGACAATTTACAGTTTAGACTCTGATTATTTGTTGCTACAGACAGCCAACTGCATTTACTTGTTTCCCTCTCTTTAAAATATTAAGTGGAAATGCTTGGAGGCTTTTTTACTAAAAAACCAGTGGCATTCATTTTCTAAAAATGAGGTTAGAAAAACATAAGTTCCTACATTTGAAGTATGCCTTTCTTTAAAGGATACTGCAAAGGCTACCCAGTAGAAATTGCTTTGAGCACCCTGGTCTAGTAGAAGGTGTCCCTGCCCATGGCAGTGGGGTTGGAACTAGATGATTTTAAGGTGCCTTCCAACACAAACATTTTTTTTCTTTCATTAAATGCTGTGACTATTCTTTTCAGTGTTTTAGTGATTTAAACAAATCTATTTTAAAATCAGTTTATTTAGTTTGGTCTCATATGTTTTATAAAAGTTTGACTACCTGAAAATTGTGTAACTTAAAAACAGGAAAAAAGAAGGTAGTAGGAGTTCATGAGTGGAGAGGTAAAATAGCATGGCTTGGTGAAATCATCCCAGGTGTCTTGCTGCCATGGATCAGGCTAGAGGCAGTTATGGCCTTGTCAGGGCAGAAAAGTCACAGTGAAGAGCTCTGGGGACATGCCAAAAACACTGTGCTTTCCCAGAGATGCCCTCAGGGAGCATTTGTGTGGGAGCCCTGATCACCACATCTGGAGATGCCAGAGCTCCCAGACAGGTGCTTTTCCTGGACAGGTGGTAAGGAGGAAGGTGAAGGCACCTGGTGCCCTTCCTGCCAGGGAGCAGCAGGGGCAGGGCATCACCAGCCAGAGCTGCATCCTGTGCTACACAAACACACAGAGTCATAGGCTGGCCAAGAGCTTTGGTGAGCCCATGGCATTGAGGGAGGTGTGAGGTCAGGCCAGGAAGGGCAGTTCCCAGGCAGGGCACAGGACAGGCTCAGCTGTAATGTGCCTGGGATGAGGAGCAGCATCAAGTGCCTGAGATTAAATGAAATGCATGAGCACTGACAGGAGAAACACTTGCATGTGAGGAATTGCTCTTTGAGCCCAGCAGGATGTGGATGCCCCTGTTTGGTTAAGGCTAATAGGTTTTAAGTTTGGTGTGTTATATTGCCACTGTATTATTTTCTTATCATTTCTTTTAATGAAGCATGATTTTTCCTCCTGCCCTCCTGGGACCTTCTCATAAACTCTTTGCAAAAAAGGAAAATTCCTTTGCCTCCCTTGGCAAGCCAAGATCTGAATTTCTGATTTTGGGATGGAAAGGTGGTCATTGCTGTTTGTTTTGTGCTGACACTTTTATTCAGTTCTGGATTTAGAGATCCTCCCTGATTTAGTCTGTGAATCCCTTTGCTATTACAGACATAACCCTGATTCAGATTTACTGGAAGAGCTAAAGAGACTTCTCACTCCTCTTTTTATCAGCAGATATACTGTGACTTCCAGCATTATGGGGGGTACTTATATGGTTGCAGAGCTTCCTGCTAGGTCAGGACTCCATTCACCCCTCTCTGCATATTGCTCTATCAATGGATGCTTCTGATTGAATCCAAGTGAAATCAATTCCCCACTAACTTGTGTGGCTTAGGGAGGGTGATTTGGGAGTCTAACTGCCTCTGGCTCATCCACTCTTGACCCTCTAAACACCACTGCTGTGTGTGCTCCTGCAGAGCTCAGCAGGTGTCATGAAAACGATCCTGCTTTTGCAAGAGCTGGGCTTTGGAGCTAGCTAATTGCATTGTGTTTAAGCATTAAAATTTTGGCAGAAGGTTTTCTTTCT
Source organism: Molothrus ater (assembly GCF_012460135.2). NCBI lineage: Eukaryota > Metazoa > Chordata > Aves > Passeriformes > Icteridae > Molothrus > Molothrus ater. The sequence continues at coordinate 99,274,486 of NC_050479.2, read as the reverse complement.
GCCACCAAACAATTGTTCACAAGTGTTTCCATTATTCAGCCACCTGTAATGCATGCCTATCAAAGGAAGAGCGGTCCTATTAATAATTACTGTCAGCCGTGTGCAGTGATGCAGTCACTTTGCAGCATTCACTCTTGGGGTAATTCCAGTCAAATGGTGTATTTCAAATGTCAGCCTGATGTTCCTGTTGTAAAGAGGAATCTTTTATTACAGGAAAATAAAATTTACTTGTAATCCTGGTCTACAGTCTCAGGTGATAAAGGATGACCAGGATTTAAAATTCCATCTTAGTGTTTGTTAGACTTACCTTTTTTTCTTCTTTTTTTGAGGTCCCTGCATAGGCTAGGGTGATTTCTCCATTTCTGGGACTAGCCCAGCCTAGCCATGTAATTTGAAAGCCACTTGAGTAAAGATAGGGCCTATTTATCAAATTATTGATCATAGGAGTAAATAAGAATCTCTGCAGTGCTCTGCACTGTTCTGTCAGACAAAGGTGGTGAATGCATGGGGATTAATGAGCCCTTTTCCTGCCTGTTTGTGGTCTCAGGGAGATGGCTGTGGTGAGGGCAGGTCTTTGGGACCACATGTGCACTCACTGACCTACCTGTGCAAGTCCCTAACAGAGGTTAAGGACTTGCACAGTGCTTTGATCCTCTATGGAACATTTTTTTCCTTGGTGGCTTTCATTGCCCTCTGCTATAGGGCACTGGGAAGCTGGAATGTCCCCTGCAGAAGCATTCTTCATCCTGGCACCTCCCAGGATTCCTACATTGTGAAATTTTATCTTAACCCCTGAGTTTTCTCGCTTTTACTCTTTTGATTCTCGCCCATGCCATTTAGGGGGGGATCGAGTGAGCAGCTGTGTGGGCCTTAGCTGCTGTCTGGTGTTGAACCCTGACAGACAGGGCTGCTTTCCTGCCCTCCCCAGGCAGCCAGTGCCTGCCCCTGCCCTGGGATGGGGCAGAGGGTGAGAGGCCCAGGGCAGGTTCCCAGCTGGGGCACAGGGCAGGGCTGCTGCTTCTGTGCTGCTGCAGCTGGTGGGGAGATCTGTGTTAGAGTTAGAGAGCTGTTCCCAAAAGCATGGAAACATTGAACTCAGGAGAGGCTTGTATGTTAGGGGCAGTGATGCTCAAATTTTATATGCAAGGCTTTTCATTGCATTACTGAGCCTCACAGACCCCTGAGGTTAGATGTTATGAGCTGAAGGATAGAATCCTTAGAGAAAAAGATTGAGCAGCATTCTCTGCACACCACAGGGGGCTTGCTTGTGCATTGGGATCAGCTTGTTCAAATTTCTAAGCCCCTTGCTGTGTGGTTGGGTTTCCTGGGTTGCAAAATTAGTGGTGCATTAGGGGCAGCATCTGCTGACACCCACACTGTTGATGCAGGCAAACAAAAGGACCAGCGTGAGCTGGCATCATGTTATTCATGCTTGGATATTTGTATGCCATGGAGTTCTGCTACAATGACTTTTATTTAGCTCTCCCCTGAATAATGTTGGCCATTGAGCTTCATCAGTGCTTTTGGTTCTAAGCCCAAATAGCAGTAAAACCTATTGCTGCTAAAACTTATAACCACATCTGCAAGAACAGTTTATTAAATCTTGTGCTTTATTTGGGTTGAGCAATTCTCAATGTTTCTCACAGTGACAAGAGTGTCATTTTCGTGTTTGGCATCTTCTTTCTGGTTTTCATTTGTTGGTTTATTTGCTTAATAAATATCACAGTTTTATCCAGAAATAGCTCATATAACCAATTCACCTACTCCTGCATTTTTTTCTGTAGTATATCTTGGTAAAACTCCAGGGCAGAAGGTGTTCAGGCTGCTGTAGAATGAGCCTGAATAACTTTGACAGACCTTGAAATGCATCTGTATGGATTAGATTACCTCAGAAGTAAGAGGAAATTTATATTTACTGGAAGGTACCAGCCATTTCTTACTACTTTTGCTAGCACTAGAAAAGTGTTTAGGATAGCACTTTGGGAAGTATACAATTAATATTACAGGGGCAGTCTCAGGGCTGAGAGATCACAAAACTGGTGTGCTGTATAACTTACACTAAAATCTCACTTTGAGAAGTCACCATTTAAAAATGCTCTTACTCAACACATCTGCTGCCTCTGTGCAGAGTCGTATCTGCTGACTTCAGTCACAAAAAGTTCTTTCCTACTTTTTATTCCCATCAGTCCTGCAGAGCCGACACAGCTGAGGAGTGTGGCTCAGCTCTGGAGGACCGACAGCCAAATTAAACTCCCCACAGGTGCTCTGATACAGCCACACCAAAGCCAGAGGAGTCAAACTGGCAGAGAGTAGTTGAGAAGAGACCAGGGCTGCAGAAGAGCAGAGATTAAAGCAGCCACTTCAAATCTAACATTCCAGCTATCCAGGCTAAAATAAAAAAGTCCAGATATGTAGGTTGAACAGAGGGGTGGTGGTGTTGCTTCCAGTGTAAGACCATTTGCATCTTCCAGTTCAGTTAAATGCAGTTTCCCCCTTGATATTTAAATGCTGTTTGGCTGTTATGTGGAGGAAGAGTTAATGCTAAGTGATGTTAATGCTGGCCTTTCCTTGTAGCAACTTTTTTAGGAAGTCTTGTCTTAGCATAGATTTTGATGTCTGCAATGGTTGTTTAAACTCCAATATTCCTGTAGCTTTTCCTATTTTTGAAGATAAACCATACATATTTTTTCTTGCTTTTATTTCTCTCATGAATACTTGTGAAATACTGACATCAGCATTGTGGTTTTGGGCAATATTGTCAAAGAGAGATACTAAAATATCACAAGCCAGACCTCCCTAAACCCACTGACACTTCCTTGAAAATGTAATGTATTGGCTGCCTGGGATGCAGCATGCCAGGAGGCATGGCTTTTCCCAAAGGAGGGAGCCCTAAGAGGATGGGATGGCCAGAAAATAAGAGAGATGCTTTCAAGGAAAGAGAGCAGATATTTAAAACTATTCTTGTACTTTTTTTTTTTTTTAATGTCACATTTCACCTTTTCATTTAGAGAGCACTTTGGAAAGGACATTTTGAGACAGCTTTTGTCGAGCTCTTTCAACATGATCTGAAGTACCACTGCTAACAGAGAAGAGGGAGGAAGAAACTCTCCCTGTAGAGGATAATTGCTGCATTTCCATGAGCTCTATCTCCTCTTTTCTGTCCCTGATGGAGGACCTCTGACTAGAGAGAGCTCCCATGAGGAAAAGGAAAATACCCTGGTTGGGGTAATGATAGCACAGAGTTCAGGGCACTGGGATGCAAATTCTATCATTGCCATCCCATGGCCCCAGGGATACCTAATTCCATAGATACAAATACAGATATGTGTGTGTGTGTGTACATTTCATCCCAAGTGTGTTTGTTTCCAAAACTTCACACTTGAGTGTGTGAGAGCTGGCTGCCAGCCAGGCAGGACTTTCTGCTCCCAGCAGCAGCAGCAGCAGCAGCCAGCTCTGGGTGCCCAGCCCTCCTGCCTGTTCCAGGCTGTCCTTCCTGAAGGCATGCACTTTTGGAAGGCAGCTGATAAAAGCACACACACACACTGAGCTCTCGTGCAAAGTAATTCCTGATATGATGAGCCTATTGTATATATGAATAGACCTTTAAGGCATGTGAGAACAAAACCTTTTTTGATCTCCTATCTCTTCAGAACACTTCATGCTGTTGCCTCTGTCTCTTTACTCAAATTCTGCTGGGATTTTTTTTCATCTGCCTCGTGCATGGCATATTTAAAAAAGGAAAAAAAAAAGTTTGAGGACCAGTCTTCCAGAACAGATTAGTGATGGGGGGAGCAGTAGAGGAAGGTGCTGCAGTGAAAGGCCCATGTCTGCATGTATAATATTTTTCTAGAAGGTCACATGGTACCAAATTTTGCACATACTTCTCCAAATGTTGGAGACAAGTCCAAATGTAAGAAACTGAATGTTGTTGCAGAGAAAGTATGGTCAAGCCACACTCTGAAAACAGAAGGCAAATTCCCACAGGTATTACTGAGAAAGTAGCCAGTACCAGATTTAGGGTTGCACAGACCAACACTTGCTCATTTTTCCTGCTTTTTATTTCTCTTCTTTGATTCTAATTCTTCCATGAAGGTGGGGTTAAGTAAGAGGTGTAATTCCTCCCTGGCCCAGAAACAAAATGATATTCTGGTCTTGCACCTGATTCCAGGCAAAAATAGGATCCTCTTGGGCGGGGGCTCGGCACACCTGGCATCTCTGGAATGACTTTGGCTCTCATCCCCAGTTTTGCTCTGAAAAAGATGATGCTGTAGCCTTAACATGTACAAACTGCAAAGCTGTAGGGCTCCCCTGTGTCTCAAAATCATTTGCAACATATTTTTCAGTAGATTTAGAAAAAAAATCGTCACATTTTAGGAGGGTCCTCTTTTGATGAGCTGGAGGGAGGGGGACTAACCCTGGGTTGTGAAATTTTTAATGCAGAGCAAAAATTAGCATATGCGCCAATGAAATTGGAAGAATAAAACCATTTCTAGTTTAGCACTGTACAGGGCTGAGGGCTTGGGAATTAACAAGGCCTTGCTCTCTATGGGCCTCTCTTGGCTGACAGAATTTTTAATTGAATTTTATCCTAAGCAGCGATACAAAGTCACCCCTTTTGGACACCATGAAGTCTGCTCAGGAGAATACTGAGGAGAGATGCTCAGATGGAGAGATGGCCACTTGAGATAAAAACTGGGGCCATGCAGATGTGCTCAATAAAGAACAAACTGTGGCTGAAACTGCTTGCAGAGTTTGGGTGACTGCAACATTTTTCTCTGTGGACTCCCCACCTCAGTGTGCCCTTTGGGGGATGGGAGTTGTGGCTCTCTTGTTTCCACAAAGTTCTAAGAAATGTAGTGCCTTTGAGACTTCAATCTGGCATAAGTTTGGCAGGCATTAACCTCTGGGATCAAAAAATCTTTATAATGAGATTCAGCACTGGATTCATTTGTCAAAAGCTGGCTAAAAGACAGAGTAGTTTTATGTGTTTGTTGATGTATTCTCCTCTTTGTGCATCCTGTGATCCTCCCTCCACCCTTCCCTCCTTCCCTCCCTCTTTTAGGGCTTGTTACTGGAGGATGGTGGTAGGAGCAAAATCTCTGCAGTGAAGTATTGGGGAGCACCATGAAGAGAACAACTTTTAAAATCACAGTGCCTGCTGTCTCCCATCACATGCCCTGGGCTGATCAGACAGGAGGTTTTGGATCTTACACTGGGAACTGGGCAGCTCAGGGTCTGAAGGGTAGAGTGTGCCACACTTGTCATGCTGGAAAACCAGGAGCAGGAGAAGCTGCTTGGAAGTGTGGTGGGCTCAAACAGCTCTACACAGCAGTGCAGCTCCATATGGTCTCTGCAAAATTTGGAGGTTTTTTCTGACCATTTATATCTCTGATCTTGTCCTGGCCTTAAAAATAGTGTCACTGAGTGTGGCTGCAACATGGTTCAGCCACAGGAGGTTGATTTAAAGTGAGGATCAGGGACCTTAACTCAAGACTTCCTTACTCATATCAGCTTGCAAAGCTGCCTTTCAGTTATTTTTATGTCATTCTTACATACTTTATTATTCGCTGTCACGTTCAGTTTAATGTAGGGTGACCAGATGCCCCAGCATGACTCAAACAGTCTTTATCCTTAATTAAATGTCCTCTATGGATCTGTTTTTTCCTTTCTGGTTTCTGATGTCCCAGAAATTTAATAAAGTTTTCACTTTTATGTTATTAGCAAACATTGTTTCATATCTGGCTTTACAGTTTTATTATATAGTCAGTTCTAGAGCTTAAAATTGCATTATAAGGCTCCCTTGAATACTCTGTTTTAATATATGCTCCCTTCTGTAGCACGATGTTTCTAAAGCTTGTGCTATTACACAGTGATAATGCAAAATTTTATATTTCACAATCATCAACTGCAAAAATGAAACAGTAAAAGTTTGTAATTTACAAGGCTGTAGATGACATCTGCAGATCTTAGGGGTTTAAAAATGTATTGGTTCAGTTTCCCATACATATCAGTCTGAGATAGAATCTATTAGGCTCTGCACACACACAGCATATTGCTGCCACTTACATTCAGTGCTGTCGTGTCTTTGGGGGTGAACATAAAAACAAAAGATGGGGAAAATAGGAGTATGGGCTCTGTTATCTACAGCAGAGGTTTCCTAAATATGCCAAGTCATGGGGGTTCAGTAGACATGAAATGTCAGCAGAAACAGGCCAAAATCTTGCAGTCAACTATGGATATGCTCTAAATGTATGCAACTGAGTTGTGGTGATTTTAAGGAAAGTGTTTATGGATGCCATGCTAAGGATGTGCATGGCAGTTTACAGGAATGAATGAAAAGTGATAGTTTATCTTAGGGCCAGAAATCATTGCACATAAATGTGAATTGCACAACAATGAGCTGGTCTGTGAATTACTTGCAAGATATTTAGCCAGTCTTGCAAAATCCAATGTGTGATCGGAAGAGCAGGCTACCCTCCAAAACGTGCTTTTAGCCAGAGAGGGGTAGGAAGCAGTCAGAGAGAATAATATGGCAGAGCCCATGGCTCAAACACAAGTAGCTGATCTGTCCTCCAGACCAAATTGTGCCATTGGGAATATTGGAATTGTCATTACTCCATGTGGTTAGCTGAGATCACTTGCTGGCATGGTCTGCTTTGAGATAGCAGGTGCAGCCACAGTGGACAGGGAAGACTGGAGCTGTCCAGCTCCTGGAATGAGCTGCTCTCCCCTCCCCAGTGGAATCTGGGATGCTGAGCCTGGGCAGAGTGCGGGCCCCAGATGGTGATGTGAGAGGGAGCAGCACTGCTGGAGGACAAGGTGTGCCCCTGTTTAGCCTGGGGCTTCTTCACCCTCCACAGAAATGGGGGAGAAAGTTTCCTCAGACAGTGATGTTTTGAGGAAGGTTATCTCAGGGCAGCTGCTCAGAAATGGGTTGCTGGGGATGGCATGGTCTTCATCTCACAGAAAGGGACTTTGTGAAAAGGAGGAAGGAAGGAAGGAAGGGAGGTGTGTGGCTGTGGGGTAGCTACCACAGTTCCTAGATGCCTTCTGAGGATAATGGTGTGTGTAAATGTGAGCTTCTATGCCCTAGAAAATTATTTTTGAGAAGATGAATGCTTTTAATATTTCTTTAATCATGGAAGAAAGAGCAAAGAAGAAAGCTGTTATGTGAGACACATCTGACTGTTGCTGGTATAAAGAGCAACCCTATCATTTGTTCAGATCAACATTACTATAGATACATTGTAATTTGAAAGAAAAAACCCAACAAACCAAAAAGACCTCCTCTTTTTTACAAAACATTATGTGAAGATGCTTTCAGAAAGGCAAATCTGGGTACACTACAGCAAAACTGTACTGTATTAGTGGGAGAGTGCTTGGAGAAAAAGGCAGGGAAGTCTTGGAGTATAAAATCAATGAAGAATTGCAATATGACTCAGATTGTTTTGCACTCAGTCCTAAGAGCACATTTACAGTCTGAAAAAAGGTCTGATATCTGATCAGCAAAGGTTGGGGAGTATTATTGATTTTCAAACATTCTTGAAAGAAACACTTTTTCCAAGTACCGATCAAGTAAATATATTCTGGACAGAGCAAATGTGTGTTCATTTGATTAAAAAGGCATCAATTTTTCATTATTCCATTTTTAGAAATCACCATATTTCCACTAGTACATATCTCTGTATACCAGGACAGGGTGATTGATTGGACACAGGTTCATCGAAGCCAAAATAGTGCATTTCAAACCTATTTATTGCCCTGCAAAGCAATTGCATTGTAACATATTTTGTTTTCTCTCCTGTGGTCTCCCAGGCTGTGGGACTTAGTGCTGTTAAAACAATAGACCCATTCATTTAACTGAGTAGGTGCTTGCAACTAAATGTATGGCATCATTATCATTAGCTTCAGTTCCATCAACAGGGTGTCATTATCACATTTAACTTAATTAGCATGGAAGCTCTCTTAAAGAATGCTTCATCGAGAGGGATGTTGTAAATGTATTTTTGACTCCTAGTAAATACACCAATAGGCTAATGCACAGTGAAGAATTTATAAGATAGCTGCTGGAGTGGAAGGCAGGCGGAGTGACACGTGCGCTGCTGCTCAGGGCAGGGAGGGGGCAGAGAGAAGCTCTCCCAGCAGCTGCTTATCGTGGATGGGTTATGGCACAGCAGCAGCTTTCCAGGTGTGCTCTGGAGCAGATGCACAGGTTCAGGAGGTGTGTGCAGCCAGGGAATTCAGCCCTGTTGTTCCTGAGCACGCTCATCCCATTGCGCTTCTGGGTGTGGGAAGGCAGCAGCCGTTTCTGAATTGCCAAGGCACATGCAAAGGCGAAACTTGCACTGTTTGCTCTTACTGTGTTTTTGTAATATAAACAACTCATCTGCAGCTATGGAAAACATAAAAGAATCTATTTCAAGATATTGGCCTCTCTGGCTGATCAATATACTCTCCTCCTTCCCCTGCTCAGCTCCTGAAATCACGTCTCAGACTTCCATGAGGAGTTAGGGCTGCAGCATGTGCACATCTGCCTGTGACATACTTTGGATGGGTTTTTTCCGCTGCAAGTATACAGAGATGAGCTGTACAATGAACAGTTAAAAAGATAGCTTAACATTAGAAGTTAATTGTATCTCTTACCCAGCTGAACAGGCATGTATCCCCTTCTGCCCAATACTCTCCTTTCTTGCTTGCAGACCTTAGGAGTGCCTTTGAATTTTTCCTTGCGTTTTCAAAGTGCTGCACCTGAATGCTAGCCTCATCCACTCCCAGTTAGGCACAGGCACTCATAATGCTCAAAACAAACACAGCAGCTCCATATATATTTCCCTTATATTTCAAAGGAAGGAAAGGTATTATGGTCATGCTCTGGGTGAATAAGAATTTGTGTGGCTGTTTGGCCTTTCTTCCATAATAATCTATTGATCAGGTTTCATAAAGAAGTTGGGGGTATTTACTTCCTGCAACTTGCCAGGCAATGAGTAGATGGAAAGTCTCAGACTGAGCTCAACCCTAATTAGACTCCAGAGAGTGAACAGGGCAGGAGAAGAAGCAGGAATAAAGATTAGAAGTGTCACAAATGTGGGAAAAGCTTCTACTGGAGTTCCTGTGAGAATGGGTCTGCTGGAACCCTGGTTTTGTTAATTCAGCAGGTCAGCTAACCCAAATGCATTCTGCTGTTTGGTGCTTACTGTTCAAATGAGCATCAGTTTCCCAGCTTTTTCTTATAATAGTTTGGTCCAGAATTGTATTTTTTTGTTTTCTACTTTTGTAATTTTTTTGAAGCCAGAGATTAGCTATTTTTTCTTAATCATGGAAAGTCTAAAGAAAATGAAGACAGTCACAACACAAATATGCAAACTGACATCTCTGACAAGGAAAGAAGGAAAGGACAAATTTTTCTGCAGGCTGCCTCAATGGGACCCTCTCAAATTTTCTCTTCCCACATTAAGTAGAATATCAATAATTAAACATCTTCCCTAGGAGTCCTAAAACAACTTCAAATGAATAAAAAGTTTGCAATCTACCTCTCTGCCAACAGAGGCAATTTTGTAATGTGTGTTTGATTGGGGGCTCAAATTAAGTCAAGCAGGATTGCTGTGGACAGCTGCTGCTTCTGACTCCTTGAGGCAGATCCAGCCCTTAGGGCCCACCTTGTCTACACACCTGGGCACCTGCCTCAGTGGTGAGGACAAATCAGCTACAGGAGTGCCTTGAGGGCGGCAGTGACTCCAAGAATGGCATTTCAGTGTGCTAGCAAGGATATGCTAAAGTTTTCTGAAGGAGGTCAGCTCAAAGAAAACTGAAGCTGAAGAAAAAGTAATTAATCAGGACTAATTTTTTTTATTATTGTTGATATTATTATTCTTACATTTCACAGATTCCAGACATTGGAAGATAGTTCATCAGATTTCACAGCAGTAGGAGGTCCATCATTCAATGGACTTAACAGGAAAGCTGTAGGCAAGCATTGGACACAGTTTGTGTCTGATTGATTGTAATGGAAAATATGTGAGAACACTTCTGATTGAAATTATGAGAAGCTGGGAGAAAAACTGGGGACATTGGGTCAAATTGTTGCCAGAAAAAAAAGTCCAGCAAGAACTGGAAGGAACATCAGAAAAACTTGAAACAAATTGTCTTAAACTTCTAAAGACAGGTAGGGAAATGCATCAGAAGATGATGAAGTTTTTTTATTGTTTTGAGCAAGAGTAACAAGAGGGAACATTTTTACTGTGTCACACTCATAGCTGGCTAAAGTCACAGCTCCTAAGGCAATTCTTTTTTACTGTTCAGTTGTATTGTACAGATCACATGCTCATGAAAAGTGAACTGTCAAAGTTGGTATTGAACAGAAGCACAGCTCCTTGGGTAAACTGGCCTTGAACCTTTGTCATAGACAAAATAGGTACAGCTGAAGTATTTGAGATATGAAGCCCCTGGTGAGGCACAGGTGGACTGCAGCAGAATGACTAACATCTGAGGAACTTAAACAGTTTTGAAACTCTTTTTGAAAGAATGTGTGGCTGAGCTCCCTGCACTACAGGTATGGATTTACTTAATTGAATTCTTACTCCTAAGTTATTTGCCTAGAGCTCTTACCTCCACTCTTATTTGCCCAGAACTCTTACCTCCCTCACTCAGAAAGAGATAGGTTAAACCAACTTGAAAAAGAAGGTACATGCTGTTTCTGATGTGAGAATTAATAAATTATTTTGAACACAATATGAGGAAATGTTGGTGTTTGTTTTCTCTGATTACATTTGGTGCCTTAGGAGTCATAGATGAACGTGCAGTCAGAATGCCAGGGGAGTAAATAGTGAGTGTGTGTTTTTAAGCTTGTATCCAAATGCACTGCTGTGACTTGATTTGCAGTAGGCATTTTGTCCATTGTGCAGCACTGCACTGCAAGCCATGGAGTTTACAGGTGTTAACTTAGTCCTGGCAGGACACCTCCTTCTTTCTCAGTTTTGTAAGAAGAACATTGAACATGATGGGGAGAAAGTTTGTTGCAAAACTGTGTAAAAGCAGGCCATAGACTTCAAAGAAACTGGCTTCCCCTATTCCTCCTGGGTTTTGCAGGCATGCTAGGTCCCTGACAGACCTCAGTTCATCCTCTGCTTGCTGTTTCTGCTCTGAGAACAAAAACCAGCCTGTGTGTCAGCTCACAGCCACTCCTGCAGACAGACCTCTGGCTGGATGGCAATTCAGTGTGCTTGTGTGCATGGTGTAAACTGAGTTTAGGCAGTAATGGTGGGTCTTGTCAGGAGGGCCTCAGTCCAGTGCTGCTGTTTTACAGAATGCAACCATTTCTTATCTCTATACAGAACTGTCTCTGAGGCACTTTCCCACACATGCAAGAGTAAATACCTGCTGGGGGTTGTGATTTGGTAAGTGTTTAATGCCCATTTTTCTTCTTATTTCTGCAAAAGATAAGGGATCCTCTGGCTATTTTTACTATTCCAACAAGTATGTCTTGCTAGGTCAGCTGGATTAAGCTGGCATGCATCTGGACCAGACTGCATTAAAGCAATTTTTCCTCTTCTCATTACCTGAACTCATTCATTCACAGCTTGGTACTGAGAGTGCTGTTCTGAATACACATTACTTGGGTCATCTTCCCCCCAGCCCTCTGAGGTACAGAGTGAAGAGCTTTAGATTTATAATTCAACATTAGATTTACCATTCCACAAAGTCAGAAATAAAATTCAGGGAAGAATAAATGGCTAACTCAAGTACCACACATAAAGACAAAGAAAACAAATAAATCCCTTTATTTCGGGAAACAATTTTACCTTTTCCCCCTCTACAGCTCCATGCATCCTGCCTCTTTCCTTTTCACTGTCCATGGAGAAAATATTTTTTGTCTCCACAGCCCAGTAGGAAGGGTTCCTCAAATTAATTTACACTGAAAAGGGCAATTGTTGCACTGGTTAGCTTTATAGGAACAGCAAGTTCTGCAAGGACCAGAATTATGCAAACTGTATGTAACATCCACAGTTTCATTGCTAACAACATTCATGAACTAACAACATATCCAAGTTAAATCCACAGCATGTCCATTTTACAAAGGCACAAAATTCACAGCATTTAATAATAAATAAGGGCCTTTCATATGTTGGGGGGTGGCTTTTAAACTATAGTAAATTTTGATAACCAATTCAATCAAGGAAACACACATGCCCTAAGGGAAAATTTATTAGCAAATTAATGAAGAAAAATTCCTTATGAAAAGACAAATGAAAATGAGAATGATCTTATTCCTTCTGCATGTGGATGCTCCCTGTATTTATATTTGGTGTTTAGAATATTTAGAATATTAGAATGCTTAGAATATTCAGAGTGCATGAAGATTATGCAAAAAAGGTTACATGGCAGTAGTGTGTAAAGTGGCTGTTGACCCAGCAGCTCTGAGAGGCTCATCCCCCCAGGCAAAAAGCTCTGGTAAGCTTCTTAATATGCCTTGGGATCTGAAGAACCTGCTCAACAGCTGGAAGTGATACAAGAGACTCAAAAAACTCAAAAGTGAGCTCTTTTGACCCCCACAGGAAACTTCCAGGCTCTCAAGTCTGATGCCTGTCCCTGGTACAAAGGAGGGCTCATGTGAAAATGTTTGAGAGCTTTGTAGCACTTTGTCTGCACCCTGAGCTGGCTCCTGAGCTAAATAGAGAGCTAATGAAGATTTTGGAGGGCTAATGTAGTATGCTCTCCACAGCTCCTGCCTCCTGGGAGGGAAGTGTGTGCTGCACCTGCTGGAGCTGCTCTGGAAGTGTTGCTGCACGTGGGCTCTACCTGCAGCATGCACAGCTCTGCTAAACAACCAAGGTGCCACTGGCCATCCATCCTCAGGCTGTCCCGAAGGAATGAAGTGACACAAGCAAGTAAGGTGGAGGCCCTTCTAGTCAGCTCAGTAGACAGCTGAAATATAATGAAAAGATGGTCTGTGGTTTGTTTTCTGCAATTTCCCTTTGTTCCCTAGAAACCTTAGAGAAACCTTAGCTGTTTCTATACGGTAAAGAAGATCATGCTTTAACTAAAAGGTCTTTGCAGTTAGTGGTTGTTTTTTAGGGAGAAAAAAGCATCCCCTGCTGGGAATTAATAACACTGGCTACTGCAGGAACATATGGTCACTTCTAATGGCTGTATTTGTTATTAATGAAGTGACAAAGAGCTGACTTCACTGATTTGCTTTAGAAGAATCATAAAGTCCAACAAGATTTAAAATTGGCTGGTTAGCTCTGTTAGAGACTAATAGGTAGTCAATTTTAGAAGAAAATGTGTTTTAATCATACAGGAGAAGAAATCACTTATAAAGCTACTGGAGATTAATTTTCTGGTCTGTTGGTACAGAGTTCCTTGGAGCAAGGAGTTATATTGATGCACTGCAGGTCAAGAATTAAATTTTTTAGATTTGGATATGAAATTTAGCAGGGTACTGTCCCATGAAATATTGTTTTAGTCCATGTTTTTGCACAGGTATCCAGTGTGAGGAAAATACAGATTCAGCAGAATACATAGAATGTTTCTGAAAGCCTTGATTTAAATGTGAAATATTCATGTCTTTTAATTTGTCCTTGAATTGTCTTCTGTGCAAAATTGTTTGTCATTGAATCATTCAAAGACAACAAGCAAGGAGTGCTCATAGTCTGTCTTGAGTTCCAATTTGCAACTTTACTGCAGAGAAGGTTAAGCAGAATTATAGTCCTGAGTTGCTACAACGCTCTAAATCAGAAGGTAGCACCACTTAATAGCTGGAGAAAGAGACAACATCTTTTGACATTTGCAGTGGGTTTGGCTAGTAGATGCATTGGTACTGGTTGATATCTTTGGAGATCTGGTGTACTTGCTTGTGTGTGGTGGCCACATACCTGCAGAAGTGTTTACTGTGTTAATCAAGACTTGCAGAAGTCCATAGCAGCTGGCTGGGATCTGCTTGTTAATGCTACTGAGCTAAAAGAAAGCTGGTGAAGAGCAGCTGTTGGTGGAGTTGGAGTAGCTTCTGCAATAAGCCCCTGAGTTGGGGGAGAAGGAGTGTCTGAACTTCATGCATGGTACAGTTGGATCAAAGGAAAACGACAGATTTGACACAGCTTTACCCAGTGCAGGCTGGGGCAGTGCTGGCACTCAGGAATTGAACCCTTGTGCTGGGAGGTGGGTGGAGGGTTTTCTGCTCTGGTCAGAGTGATTGCTGAGGCACTAATGTAGGGTGGGGATTGGTGCCACCCTGGAGGAGGCACAACCCTGTAAGGGTGCAGCTCTGGGAGAGTACAGGCACACTGGAGCCAGCAGCAGGCACTGCAGGTGAGGCTGGAGCTGCACCTCTTGGCTCAGTTCTTCAGGACTCTCTGATGGCCAGCAGGGAAGCTGAGGCTCCAATCCAGCCATCTCTGCTGCAGGCTTCCTTAGCCCTGGTGCTTACGTGCCTCACGGTGGTGGGGATGAAGGTTTGGGCCATCAGTTGGGGCTTTGAGTTTTTGCTCCTGATTCTCACTTCTTCCTTAGAAAATGATCCATTTTATAATACAGGTAGACTTGAGCCAACCCTCTGTCTCTTCTTGAGTAATTTCTTCCCCAAGAGAGGAGATAAGTTCCAACAATATCTCAGCAGTGTTTTAGTTGTAAGGGGAGAGGTGATGGCACCTTTCCCAGCACAGTGGCACTTGGTTCCTGGCCCCTTAGGATCTCCACTTGCCATGGAGATAGATGTCTCCATGACAAGACATGGGCTATCTTGTTAGCAATCTGCTTCTTTCTGCTTTGTGGCCAGAGCAAAAGAGAAGAGAGCAATTAGTGGTCGATAGTGGTCGTGGCTCTTGCAGCATCCTTGATGCCAAGCAGGAGAAGACAGAGACCTGGCTGTCATTGGTAGCCTGAGATACAGGTGGTTTCTGGCCCTTTTGGAGCTAGCACCAGCCTGGCATGGTGTGGATCAAGATCTTTGTTAATTTGATGGTGGGCCTCCTTCTTTTTTTTTTTTTCCCTGTCCTATCTGACATATTTGCTAGGAGTACATAGATGGACAGAATACTTGTCTTTCCCTGAGCTATGTCTCACCACAGGTTCCACTCCCCTTTCCTACAGGGGAGTTCTTGTAGGAAGAGCCAGGGAATGCAGCTTGTGGGCTCACAAAGGCTCTTGCACTAAGCAGGAGCAGAACCTAACAGCAAAGTGCTCCTTAACACATCACAGTCTGTACGTGGAAATATTCACCAGAAGACTGGTCCAGTGTAAAACATATTGATCCCAACAAGTCACTGTGACCTCTCTGATTTAGTGTTACACTCACTTTGCATACAACTCTCTTCCCTAGCAACTCTGGGAAATTTAAGGCAACCTATAAAAAGAAGGCAATCAAAGTACCCATTCTTTACTGTGACATGGACAAAAGTATCCTTTCTGTTGCTGCCTCTTAGGAATTTGTCAGTAACTTTTGTGTTCTGTACAATGTTTTCCTATCTCCATCAGGTTGTCAGCTCTCACCTCAGCCATTGCACTTTACTGTGTAGCAAAAAACAACATGGCTACTGTTTTTTTTGGCATCAGTAGCACTCTTGCTGTAAACTGAAGCAGTGAACCAATAGGGTTTCATTGACTAGTGTAGGATTTTCACAGCAGACCCCCTGGGGCATACCAGCTTTGCTCCTGATGGCAGCCTTTTGTGACATTGATTTTAAGTGTAAGAGGGTGGCACAGCATACAGGATATTGGAACAGCATTGACAGAGTTAATTTACTCTCTGGTTGGTCTTGATCTCTTGCAAGCAAAGGGTGATATCATAAGGCTATGGATTCATATGTGTGTGATCAATGATATTTGAGCCAGCAGAATCTCAGGAGACTTTTAAATAAACAGGTGGGAACAGGTTGCAATTAGAAAGATCTAGGCTGATAAAAACACTTGATATGTTACATTTCATTAGGAAAGGTAAAACTTTCCTCTCTGGCTTGTACAAATCTAGAGTATCTCCTGTGCCTGGGAAGGATTTACCCCTGTGTTACAGTTCAGACTGAAAATTGATGTGAGCACATGTACCTTAGGGAAGGAATAAAAGATGGGGACAAAACTGCTGTTTTGGAGCACTGGGTGAAAAGTGACAGGGTCAGTGCCTGTAGATAATACCAGCTGAATTTTTTTAACTTTTTTATAGGATACTCTTTTGTCTGTGCCAGGTTTTAAGTGCCATATGAGCAGCATGTAGCTTCTTTTGGCTGTGCTGTAGCTGGCCCTGCTCTAGCAGTGCCTTGAGGGTTTTTTGTGCACCTCTGTTTGCTCCAGAAGTTTGTAATGTCCATCCCACCCTCTCTCACCTGCCCTGTGTCAGGGTGCAGCTGAGAAGCCCTGTGAGTTCCCTGCCAGTTAATGTGTGCTGCTTCACATGGCTGCGCAGAGCCTTGACCTGAGAGGTGGCTTCTCCCAGGTTTTGAGCAGGTTGTATCTGCATTCCCTGGCAGCAGCACCGAGGGAGCAGACTGAACCACCTGCAGCACAGACCTCCCAGTGCTTTCTGAGAGAAAGGCAAGCAAGCAGTGAAGCAGGGAAAAGAGGATAAATGAAGAAAATAGGCACCTTGAGACAAATGTGATATGATATGATGGGCAAGTTTAACTTACCTAAAGGGACTAAGGTAAAAGAGCAGGAGAACAACAAGATGTTTTTAATCTGGTGCACAAACCCATTAATCAGCCTAAAATGTTGTTTTTGTAGCATTCTGTGCCCTACACAGTATGCGAGGTCTATAAATCTGTCTGATCTATATGGAAAATTTGTGGGTCAGGACAAGCAGAGAATGCAGCATCAAATAGAAGAAAGCAACTGCCAGCAAAGTCAGTGATAAAGAAGTATTCAAACATAGGCTACTGAAAATGACAGCTTTAAAATGCTTGCACAGTGGGCCTCTTCTTGAGGCACCCAGTTATTAAATATAATGTTTCCTTATCAAAAACTTGGAGATGAGCAGCTTTGATAGTATGGATTGCAAGTTATTGTCTGCTTCTTGAGCTTGCTTCTTGTTAGTTACAGAAGATCCTGAGTTGCAGGATAATTAAATGAAAAAAACATTTCAAGGAATTATCTGGATAATTAGTTATGATAAATATGATTTTGCTTTAGAGCACTGAAATAATAGAAACCACTGAGTTGAGACAAGAAATCATATGGGATGCCTTTCATGTGAACATATTTATTATCTGTTTTAATTAGCAAACCAAGTCCTAAATGCCTAATGTAAAGTATTTGTCTGGAGTTTCATTATATTAAATGACTTAATTTCTAAAAGTCCATTATGCTGCAATTTATATACACATCTTTCTATGGCTACATTAGTGGCAGGGCTTTACAAAAGGACAAGAAAGTTAATTATGGAGAGATATGAACATTTTGAACTAGATTGGATATTTTTTGTCTGTTGAGTCCTTAATTTGAAAGTTTTTGTATATATATAACTTACTTCTGGTGGCTGAAACCCTTAGACCATTAAAGTCTACAAAAGCTACTTTACACACAACGTTAATTCTATGATTGAAACTCACCAAAGCAAGAAAAGTCTGACTGAGATTGAAATGCTTTGCTTAACTTTCTCTCTTAATGCCCATCCCTGGATGCACATCTAGGTGAGAACCAGGCTCTTCTCTGGCAACAAAATGTTTCTCATAATAGAAATTCCTGAAGACTTTCCATGATCAAGAATATCCAAGGAAGCTGATCAATGCTGGCCTTTCTTACTAAAATTTAACGAGTTTTGTATTTTCTCCAGGTGTCAGTTTATAGCTTTTAGAGACCAAATGGGACCCAGAACAAATTCTTGTAGTAAAATATCCAAACCCACAGAGTTACATTTGCACCTGGAAATCAGTCCTATGAAACTTGCTGTCTCTGTCTGCTTTCTGCGTATAGCAAATATGGATTATTTATCACTGTTGGAGAAGATTTTTGGAGGCATTGGAGAAATTTCTTGATTTGTAATCAAGATTACATGGGAAATCGGATCTCAGGGAAGTTGGCTAATGGAAAAAAACCCTCTCTAGGAGTTGTAAGGCAGTTCATTAATGTAACATCCACCTTGCTTGCTTTGAATGTTATCCTGATGTTGGAAAACCTGATTTAGACACAGAAACCAAAGAGCCTTGTTATGCCTTCCATGGCATTTGGAGCTGGGCCTGCCATGGTGCTGAGGGAGCTCCAGCTGGTGCAATGAAGACATCTCCCTCCTGACTGGTAGGGGCAGAGTCACTGATTGCACCTGATCTCCCCTGTTAGAGACATGCTCCAGATTCCTGCCTCAGTCCTGTAAATAAGAGGTTTCAGGTTTCTTTTCCTTGTGTGTTTGCTGTTAACACACTGGAGAATGATAGTTTGATAGCTTAATTTGCTTTTCTCTTTTTTTATGATAGCATTTAAAGGAAACAACATGCTGTTGACAAGTGCTGTAACATTAAAGCTCACTTAAATCCAGAGTCCTACCACTGGCCTGTCAAGATTGTTTTGGTTTTTTTTTTTTTTTCCTATATGAGCTGCAATAAAGAAACTACACAAAAAATATCAGGGCTTTCATCTGCTGTGGATTTAAGGTTAATTATAAGCCAGAAATTCAAACGAGGCTTCTTGATACTTTGGAATATTGCAGTAGTCCAGAAGGAGGTCTCAAACACACCTAAGCTAATTTCAGCAGAAAGCTGCTTTCTGTCTGCTGACTCCTTTCTGAATCCAAGCAGGACTTGGCTGGATGTCATGTAGAGCTCACCCCAGTCTGGTGGGACCCCACAGCAGCACATGGGGTGCACAGTGCAAACCTTTCCAGGAAGTCTCCTCCCCATGGCAGGCAGGCAGCAGAAAGATCCCTTCCTACTCAAGTCCTACTTAGGTTGCATTTTGAGAAATTAAGTGATTCATTGACCTTGTATCACCCTTCTGACCTGCAGTAAATTTTACCTCTTAATGCAGGTAAGTTTCTTGTAATTCCTGAGCCCCTGTAGAGATCTGCTGTGCAGTCATGATTTTCACTGCGAATTTGGAGGTTTACTTAAGTTCTGTCTCAAAGTGAAATTTAATTTCTCAGCATTTATCATCATCATAACTAGTCCTGTCAGTCTTTGGAAAATGAAACTTGTTCACAGCAACAGGACCTTTCAAGAGCTATATAGTTTTACAAAGTATATCATATATAGCACTTTTTTCCTTAGATAGAAAAAAAAATTACTGTTTTCCATATATTTGCATGAATACTTTTTGAAATAAATTATTTGGTAAAAAGAGATAGGATTTGGAGTCTGGATGCTTGAGGTCTGGTACTTTATTAATGCATTGTCTTCCCTTTAATAAAATTACTTTCTCTATGTTACCTTTTATAATTAGTACAGGACTCAAAGTTATTCTTCTTGGAAAAGTGCAGGGTAGAAAATATGTGTCAGGTGTTTCTAAATTCTCACAAAAGCATATTTTTGTCAAAAAAACCCATCTGACACCTAATAAACTATTAACTCTTAGAAAATGTATTACTTTGTTAGAAGGGTTTCTCAAATATTTTTCTGACAATTTAATGGAATATTTAATCAAAATTTATCAAAACTATTATTTAAATAAAAATAGTTGATAAGGACTTTTTAAAAATAATCGAAAATTCCTACAACATTTAATAGATATTTAGCCAGAAACTTTCATAATATTTAATTTCATTTTAAGCAAAGTCTTCCATGAAGAACTTTTGATACCTTGAGAGGCAACCTAGAACAGAGGCTTGACAGTGTTAAAGGAATAAAGTAGGTATTTATTAAAAAGGCCTTCAAAGGATACACCTTGGGCAGTACAAGAGCCTGGCTGAGGCTACACCCATGTTGGACAAGAGGTCACATGTTTTCACACTTTTGTAAGTTTTGGCCCATTTGCATATTAGGGTTAATTGTCCAATTACAGCTTCAGGTTATGAAGTCCCATCCCATTATGAAGTCCCATCCTCCCAGATTGCTCTCCTCATTTTGCTGTTGTTTATACTTTTTTGGGCCTGAAGCTGCAATGGTGTCCTTGGTTCTCAGGCTGGAAAGGGATTGTTTTGTCTAACTAAACTGTGAGGAGAACTTGCTAACACTTTATATGAAGTTCAGAGTTACATACTAATGCAGTACAGAATCTGGAAAATATGAAAGCTAAAACTTAAGGCATCAGTTTGAGAAATGAAAAGAGGGAAAACCCACAACTTAAGAGTAATACAGAATTATAGGATCATTTCCTAATGGGTTTGATTTTTAGATTTGTTCAGTTCTAACTGCTGTAAGGAATGTTTGTGAATGCTTCGAGTTAAGGCCACATAATGCAAGAGAGAATTTTCAAGGTTTTTTGGTGGTAGCCACAGAATAGGAATGGCAGGGTCCTATTACATGTTGCCCTGAAGGACCCATCACAATGGTCGCTTGTGCCCCCCCCTGTGCATGACAGAAGAGATGCTTCTGTGATGAGAACAGCTGATTTATTCCAGTACGTTCAGCCTGCTCAGGAAAGACCTCTCTATTTTTATGAGGTACAGGATTGAAAGGATTTCTTTGTCTCATTGAATTAAATCCTTCTTCAGTCCCAGGCAGTCACCTTACCATGTTGCCTCCCCAAGCCAATAAAACTGCACTGTAAAATACCTGAATTTTGTGCTTCTCACTGCTTCTCCAGAATTCCCTTCCTGTGATGGTTAGAAATCATGCTCTGAGCCTAACCTTATTTATGTCCAGTGCCTACCTTTTTGTTCTTGTGCCAATACTGGTCTTTATCTTAAATAGCTCTTCTCCTTCCCTGGTGTTTACCTCTTTGATATGTTTATAGAGAACAATTATATTCCCTCTCAGCCTTCATTTGTTAAACAGTTTCTCTTTTTAGCAAAGGTTTCTATTTCCCTGATCATTCTAGAAACGGGTCTGTTCACCTGCTCCAGTTTAAATGGCTTAAATTTATCATTTTTGGGAATGCGGATCACCAGAGTGCCCACAGGGCTCCGCAGGACGTTTCAGTAGTTCTCTGTGCAGTGTCTTGTGCAATTACCTTTGCTCGGTATCACTTGTGATAAAATAGCTCACTCATGTCTTCCTTCTTGTCAAATTGATGCCCTCCCATCTTCTGCCTTAAATCTCCCATCCATCCCTTACTACTGCTGTCCTCCTCTGCAGTATTTCATCCCTTTTCTTCAAACTGCTTTTAATTATCATGTTTTATTGTAAGGTGATGCTCACAAGCTTTGTCTTATCAGCATATTACTTAACTGCCTTCAAATTCTTTTTGCTGAGTCCTCTAAAATAAATATTGCTGAATAAGACTGGCTATGAAATCAGTCTTTGAGAAAATCCTTATTTACCTCCTTTCAGTGCCTTGCTAAGTAGCTGCTCCTATTAAGTCCTATTGTCTAGGTCATTTTCCATACAGATTTATATATAATAGATGTTCTTCTCAAGTCCAAATACACTGTAGAAAGAAAGATTAGGTCAACCTATATCAGATTAAACTATTTTGAGTTTTATTTTACCATGTCCCCTTATTTGAATATTACTTCTTTGCAAATTGATTAGGATATGTCACTGAAATTTATGACTGGTTTTTTGATGTACAGGCAGTATTTTTACTATTGCTATCACAGTGTATTTCTGTATGGTAGTTTTCCTAGAGATTTTTGGATAGGTATCATTTGGACACATCAATTGCATGAATACTTTTTGTTCCATCTCATTTTAGCCCCTGTTTTATAGTGATCCTATTTTTCTGCCTTTATTCTACATGTCTGAGTATTCTGTACTGTCACCTTTAGTGAAACTATGCTAAAGTGAGTGAAGCTATGCTAAAGTGCTTGTTTTGCTGATGGGTCCATGAAGATTATGCTTTTTGATCCATCTTCATTGTTTCATGACCTTGCTCTTTTCTTTACTATTTATGTATCAAGGTAAGAAAAGGCTTACTGTGCATTTACTTTTCCTTTGAACACTTTCCATTTGTGTTATGACAGTTCCTGATTTATCCTTTATGTAACCCTCCAATAACTGTCATCATGTCATCCGTCCATCTCTTTTTCTTTTTGTTGTTATTCATTCACTCTTTCTGAGTATATCAGATATTTTAAGTCTCTCCCAATCCAGCTGTTGTGTCTCCTTAGATTCTGGTCTAAAGTATTCAAAGTAGACACAATACTAAAGCAAAGATTTCACACCATGCTGAGTGAATAATTAATAGTTCATATATTTCACAGGCTATCTTCCTGCTTTTATATTGTGGTTTTGTGCCTTTATGTAATTTGTATTAGCCCCACATTGCTGAACTGCACTTATTTTGTAATCCCCTATAATCCTCATACCTTTTATGCTGAATTGCTACTTAACCAGTTGTTCCCTATCTCGTATTTGTGCAAACTGATTATTCCTGCCTAAGAGTTGTGCCCCATGTTTGTCCTCCCACTTGTACTGAATCTCATTTTTTGCAAGCTATTTATCCAATTTGCCAGTGCAATTTGAATTTCAGTCCTGTTCTCCTTTGTTCTCACAGCTTTAGTCATTGGAAATTTCATAAGCATATGCAGCATCCCATCATCCCCCCATCAACAATGACAATATTGAATGGTCTTGGACTAGGGACAAAGTTGCAGGACAGCAGTAAGTATGTTTCATTTTTTTAGGAGTGTATTGAGTGCCGTTGTCTCAGGATAAAGTTAGGTCATTGTTTTAATTACTTGTCAGTCTTCACCTCTTTCTTGTGGGCATCTTCACTATAATTTTTAATTTGGATTTCCATCCAACATGCTCTGTGAAGTTTTTTTTTTTTTTGGTCTCCACATTTAGAATGCATATACCAGGTTTGATTTTACTCATTTGACTTTGAGGGGTTTTTATGCCTTCTCATTTAGGTCTCTGCAATCTTTTGTTCAATTGACTTCAAAAAGCAGGGCTTAAAGCTCACCTGCTCAAAATAAAAGGACTGTAATTCTGAGCCAGGATTGTCCCATCTTTAATACAAGTTGATTTGAATTAAAAACTCCTTTTCTACTATTTTTTGTTTGAACATGTCCTCATCGTTAACTGCCTACATTCTGTTGGCTCAATGATTGATCAATGAAGAATTTTTCTTCTACCAGCCTGGAGGGTCTAGGTCCTTTTGTTGACAATAGATCTTGCTTTTTGGCCTGTTCTGGGGATTTTCTTGGTTTGGTCCGCTTAAGACTCTGCTGCCACAACACATATTTAGCTAATTGCTGTTTTGTAATACCATCTCTGACATTCCCCAGTGGAAACAGCAATATCCTTGGTTTGGTATTTGGGTTACTTTTTGCTGTGCCTGGGTGCAAGGGACTCCTGAGGATGCTTAGGCCTGGCTTCAGAATCTGAGTTGCGTGTGCTGAGGCACTCCAGGCACTGGCGAATAAAGCAGAGATTGAGACTCTACTTGCAGTCATGTGCTTGCTGTTGAATCTAAAAGCAATGACATTATTTTAGCATTTAGCAGTCACTTCGGACTCAAATGTAATTGCTGGAGGTTGTTGCACTGGCTGGGCTTAGGAAAAGATGCAAATCTCAAGCAAGACAGTAATCTATCATGTCTTTGCTCATCAAAGTAGGCTATAATTTATATTAGAAATATTACATCTTTTCCAAATTAGAACATTTCTCTCTCCTCCCCCATTAAGTGTTGTCACTGTATAAACAGGTAATGATGATCAGCACTCTTGATGACACAACCAATTTTTTGTGCAGCTTAGCAGATGTCAAAGGAGGCAGTAAAACTTGCCTATTGAAAACAATCCTGAGTGTGAAATAGGACTTTGTTACAAGAGAGACACTTATCCATTGAGTTAATTTATGTTCTTTTTTTTTTTTTAATCAGATATTAGGATACCCAGCTATCTGAAGTTGCCATTTACTGAGGAATTGATGTCTACCACTTTGATTTTTGCTTGGACTCCTACTGAATGAAAACTTCCCGGGTTGTGTTAACATGAATTGGATAACTTTGGAAAATGAAAGCTCAGCTTTTGTCTTTTGTGTGCATAAGATCTGATTCCTTGCTTTCTTTTTTCAGCTCTTTGAGCAGTAAAGATTTACATGTACCCTCTATGTATCTGAAAACTAGCCAGAGATCCTGCTAGATTTTCATGTAGGCTTTGTGCTGCTTGCAAGATTTTTTTGGAAGCAATCAGAGATATTGCATTTCTTCATTACATCTTGATATATATTCTTTCAGTATCCCCAGAAATATTTCTCTGCTTTTGGAGATATGAGGCCATTATCATTCCATTAACAAATTTCTAAATATGAATGGTTCCAAAGTTTTTAGAACAAAGCATTCACAGCTTTGGTCACAGCTGTGACCCTTGGACCGGTAAGCCACAGTGTAGCCAAAACATTGAAATGTTGTGCAAAAAATTATAAATTTTAAGTTTATTTTCTTTTAAGTGTCACTAGCAAATTTGATAACATTTTTTTGTACTAAAATATTGTTTCTTTAGTAGGTAAAATTATGGACAAATTATTGACTACTGATGTTTACGAAGAGGAGAAGGCTTATATAAAACAAAACCAAGATGAAATAGACCTTGATCCAGGCTGTTTTCTGGAATGCTGTTTGGTGCTTGTGAATTCTGACTCTCCTTCTGGCTGTAATGTGATGCTCCTCTGTGGTGTGACAGCTTCAGCTTTCTGCCTGAATGATCTCATCACAAACACGCACTAAGAGTCAAAAATGAAAAAATGAAAACTCTCATATTGCTTATCTGCCCATCTTCTTGGTGAGGAGAAACTCATAATGTCTGTGCAGAACTTCAGACATAAAAATACTCTATAAATGCTCAGTGTCATTTCGATGAAGAGAGAGAAGGCTGAGAATGGGATATGATTGCTATCTATAAATGCATTATGGAGGTAAACTCTATAAAGGAAAAGATAGATTTAAGGTAGAGAACAATGCTGGCACAAGAAGAAACAGATGTAAGAGGGCCATGAATAAATACAAGCTGGAAATAGGAAGGTTTCTATTAGAGAAATGCAGTAGCCTTCAAGACAGAGTCACAAGTCAAAATCTTTCCTGCTTTTAAGATGGAGTTTCAAGTCTTAGAGTCATATGCTGTGGTTGCTTTTGCACAGGGAAACTGAAATTTTGGGAAATCCTTTCCATTGCTCACAGGGCTGACCAGAGAAATCTTTGGCTACAACCAGATATCCTTCAAAAGGCCTCACCCCTCACAGTATGGTCACAGCCTGAACTTTCTTATTCCTCTGAATAGTGTGAACTGGTTTTGGTTCCCCAAAGAAAACATCTTCATCCTTTCTTTAAGTGACTTGTACCTTATATCCAAGGTACTCTTTTTTCATCATTCATCCATAAATATCCTTCAAGAGCAAAGTATAACTTCCTGGAAGTGGGGTACAGAAGCTTTAGTGAAGTTTAATTTACACACCAGTACAGGTTTTTTTTTGCTAGAACATTCATTCCTGTGATCCTAGAACTTGCTTCTGCTGTCAGGGAAATAGGAAAGAAGGGCTGTGCAAAGGGTGGACAAATGTAGGTGCAGTTAAGCTTAATTTATCAAGTGCAAGTAGTCATCTGTCTCCAAGTGCAAAAAGTGAGGATGTTATTTGCTATTGAATCAGCTCAGATAACCTGGATTTTTGCATGGGAACTTAGGCTACTCAAGACCTACAGGAAAAATATAATAGAGTGAACAAAAGGAGCCACATAGCAGTCAGCAGGATATTCCAATTGGTTAACTTGAGTTATCTAGTGCAAGTAGCAGAGTGGAGGGGTTTTTCTTTCATGAATGGAAAGAAAAGCTACTCCAGAGGCAGTTCACAGCAAGGACAAAATTCAAACATTTGTTGCTATAAAAATAGCCCTGTGGGGCTACCTAGCCAGGCTGGGAATACAATAGAGAACAGACAAAAAGCCTAAAAATTTGCCATTTGGAAATCTACTACTTTGACAGAATCCAAGTGAAAATAGTTTCAGTGTGTGGAATTCTTTGTTGTTTAGCCTTAGGAAGGCTCTTGAACTTTAAACTTTGGAGTCATCTGCTACAACCTTCACAGGTAAGCACCATTCTGGACTGTTGGATTTGGGTTATGTGTAAGATGTCTGCACAATGGAACCAGAATTGCTATTTGTGGAAACATAAGCTTACTGATAATTGTACTCACTCCACGCTATTAATTAGAGACTAAACAATGATATTGCTGTTGCCATTGACAACTGAGTCTATAACCTTGGTTTTCTTGGATATTAGCATTAGGAAACAAAAAAATCTGTTCCCCATTTGCCATGGTATAGAAAAGGAAGAAAGACTCAGGCTTGCAGCTGAAAAAAAATGTAATTTGAAAAGAGCCATGCATTCAAGTTGGCCTCTAAATTTATATTAATTAACAAAGAAGGCCCTGGTGGATAATTTGCCTCCAAGTGGCAGCCAGGCTGTCTTCTTGCACTAGAGAGAGACCAAAATTACACTGTACTGATCCATAGTGACTGTAGGCTAGTGCTCAGAGCTCGGGTTCGAGGTGAAAATAATTCCAGGATTCCAGTTCCATGTTGATGAATTTAAGCTGTTCTTAAGAGACCTTGTGCCATAACCCAAAGGAAATATTTCTGACTGTGATCTTAATTTTTTGCCTATGAAAACTGCAGGCTATATTTGTTTCTTGGGTGATAAACCCTGTGTGATGAATCCTGTGTTGGCTTTGTGTTGCTAATGTGGTGCAAAGCAGCTGCAATGCTCTGTGGATTGGGGCTAACTCTTCTTGATGGGAATGGGGCTACCTGGGGGAAACCTGGGCTCTCACACATTGTTTAAAAAGCAGATAGCAGATGTCTGTTATCTACTGCTTGCTTTCCTGTGTTCCAACTTTTCCCTACAGAGAGCATCTGCTAAAGTTATTTTGAAGTAAAATGCATGGGTTAGGGAAAAGTAGATTTTCTTGGTAATAAAGGAGGAATGTCATGGTGTGAGGTTAGAAAGTCACTGAATGTTGTCATCTTATATGAGCCTGATCTCTCTCAAACCACAAAATTGTTTAATGCTGCAAAAGAAGTGGTCCTCTATCACTTCTTTTATTCCAAGCTGATACTGAAAGCTTAACCATTTTCATATATGGCCCCTTCTATTTTATGTATTTTTTTGTAAAATTTTAAATCACAGCTGATTTAGTGCTGCCTGCATCAATAACAGTGATGGCATCTGTGGAAAAATATTTTCCAAATCTGTTAAATCTCCCTAGAGTACATTTGCTGAAACATTCTTTATGTTTATGTAACTGGTTGGGTCATTAAAGAATTGAGAGAGGATTAAAAAATAGGTGGGAAAAAACCTCACTCTTTCTGCATCTACAATGACAGCGATGCTTTGACTGGGAAGCACTTGAGCCCTGCCTCAACTGGGCAATCTCCTCTCAGTGTATTATAAACAGTATTTGTCTAATATAGTGCTCCTACTGGTTGTGCGTACCTGAGTAATGCAGACCATCAGTGGGATGAGAAAGACCCCAATAAACAGGACAAAAGTAATGAAATGTGTCTATATTAGGATACAGAACCCCACAGAGGCTAGATCTCACCTCCCCACTTGTTTTCATACAGAATCAAATACAAATTAAACTGCGATATATTTCTAGATGTGGAATCCTCTGGATAGTAAAGATTATTAGCTTTGGAGGATATGTCTACATAAAAAATGGCAGCGTGGGAAGCACACTTTGCTGGTGTTGATTAAACTGGAGCACACAGAGCTCAGTCCCTGGCAGGATTGCAGCAGTCCCACTGGGGCCCAGCAGCTCACTTCCTGCGAATTACACGGGATTAAATCTGCCATGGGACACGTTCCTGGCTGGCACTTCCAGCCTGCTTTTGTCAGCTGCATAGAGATGCTGTGAATGCAAAACAAGAGGAGACCTCTTACCAGAGTCAAATACATGTCCACCCCCACTGCTGCGCTCAAGACTTTCCTTCCTGGTGGGTTCAAGGGTTTCTGTGCCAAGGTGGGTGACAGCAACAGGGCACAAACTTCTGCAAGGCCACTGCTGCCCCTCCTTTGCACTGCTTGTGCAAGGGGTGACCACTGCAAAGAGACAGCCAAGATTGGCAGGTTAAATTTTTTTTTGGTTAAAAATTCCACAAACTTCCAGAGAAAAAGCCTCTGCTCTGCAGGAATTAGTCCTCAGGCTGCTCTGTTTAGGTGGCAAAGTTGGATTACTGCTTCTATTAAAGGGAGCATGCAGGACTGGCAAGGAGACTTCAGAGTTAATTGAGTGCTATCTCTGGCTAGTGCAAGCACTGTATTACATCTCCTTTACTGTGAGACTGTATATTAAAACCAGTTTTTTTTTGTCCCTTTTCTTCCCTTCAAAAATCTAATCTAATTCTTAAGTCATATTTTTCAAGCTCAAGAAATCCAATTTAAAGCTTGTACTCATTTTTTTTGCGAGAACTCTGATTTTAGCCTAAATAATTTAGTGCATAACAATCATGTTCCTTTCAGTCTCTCTGTCTCAACTTTCTTCTTGACTTTTTACCAAAATTAAGTTCTTCAGTCCTTTGATTATGCCTATATTTCTTCCTTGTACCTCTCCTATTTAAAATTTTATTTCTTCTAATAGCAAGGATCCTTCCCCACCTCTACAGAAACAGGTATTGTTTTTGTGTGCCTGGATTTGCTTTTTTCATGTTTGCTTTTCCTCATATTAATGGCCTAGACCCCTCCTACAAATCAACATGCAGAAATAAATCCTTCTTTTTCCTATCCATTTCCAATGGTGGAGCATTCAGCCTACAGGAGAATTTCTTGCTGTTAGTCCCAAAGATTGTTATCTTTCAGTTTGCACTTCAAGATTTCTTTCCATTTTATTAACCTAATCTTCAATGGTATCCATCCTTTGTGTAGTGTAGCCCAGTTCTTCTCTTCAGTGAAAAAAAAAAATTCAATCTGTGAGGTATTTTTCTTTATTAGTGTTTCCAAATGTTTCTTCCCTGATTGTTAGGCACTTTTATGAAGTTATAAAGTGAGGTCAAACCTGATTCTTGAGGAGCCTCATTTTCTAATTTCCTTTCAGCCATGAGCCTTCCCTTTCAAAAAGCACACTCTATGTCTGACTTCAGTCAGCTTCTCATCCTCACAATTTCTCTGCTAATCCCCATCTCTTCCTGTTTTACTATTAATACACTTTGTTATCATAGGCTTTACTGAAGTTAAGACAGATGGGATCAATCACGTCCTTTGTCTAGAGTGTAGGTTATCTTGTCAAAGAAATGTATGAGGTTAATCTGGTACAATCTACTTTTGTTAAGCCCATGCTGTATTTTATGCCATTTTCATTTGACCTCTGTGTCTTTAATTATCTTTTTCCTTAAAAGATGTTCTGAAGCTTTACACCACTGAAGTCAAAATTCAAGGACTATGGTTATCTACATGCTTTCTCTCCAGCTAAATACAGGTGCTACATTTTCTTGTAATTTGTCTTACAGTACCCTACTTGGTAGATTTATTACAAAGTATTGATAGATAAACAAGAAGTTTCACATTACAGAAGTGCACTTCTGGTTCAAACCCTTTATACATTTGTCTCAGTAGGTGCTCTTATCTATTGGGAATTCTTGCCTAAACAAAAACAATTCATGGAACTGAGGGCTGCATACACAGAAGTGTAGTGAACAGAGGACCCCAAGTAAGACAATTTTCATGTTCAGCTAAGAAAGATGGAGAGAAAAGTGGAATTTGTCCCTGGAAAGTGAGTTAGGCTGATGCTCAACTAGGGCAGGTCTCACTTTGTTCTTACCTGTCATAAGGGGAATTACCTGATTGCCCAGTGAAGGGAGAAGCTAAACCAATGTAAGCTTCAATCTGTGACACTGTGGAGAAGGCTCTTCAACAAAGGGTTCCTGGGCTGCTGTCTCTGATAATTGAAAGCACAGAAGAATATTTAAACCAGAATCTGGGAAAGATCCCACAGGTATGCGAGTAATACAACCCCAACTGCATCTCCAAAAAGGATAGGAAAGGCAAATCCAGCTGGTCAGACCTCAGCTGACTGACATGAGCATGAGCAGTGATATCTCCAAACCTGCAGATGATATTAAGAATGTTTGCTGGTTAGTCAAGTATTGTGCTGATCGTGAGTAACTTCAGAAAGTGTTGTCCACAAGACCAAGCAGATGAAAAAAGTGTAGAATTAGAGAGAAATAACCAAAATTGTGCTTGTGCCATACTGAGCATGTAGATGGTAGCTGCAACTCAGGGAACAGACCTTGGAGTTGTCCTTGGCAGTCCTCTAAAATCACTGCTTGGATATCATGCCAGCCAAAAAGTCAGCACAATGTGAAGTATCACTATCAATGTACTGAGAGCAAACCAGAAAACACTGTTTTGCTCTTATCTAAAACTTTGATGCACTTTGTGAGTACTTTGTGTGATTCAGAACTTCACAATCTAAAAAGGACATAGTGGATATAGAAGAGATAGTGGAAAGGGCAACCAACTAAGAGGGTGAAGAAATTTCCTTTTGAAAAAAAACTAATAAGGTGGATGGATGGAGTAGAGGTTATGGGGAGTAAAATGGTAGTTCATGACATCACTGATTTGCTGGTAAGGTAGCATAAATCCAGGACCACATCTAGGGTGTCTAGTCTGAGGTCTAGGTCTCTCGATTTGCTAACCTAGAGCAGACTTTTTCTAGAGCAAGACAGAACAAGAAATATGCATGGAAACTAGCAGAAATTGGTTTGAAACAGACACAAAGAACTACTTTTTACATTATAGAGAGTTAATACCTGCATCTTTTGAAACAGGAGGCTGTGAAGGCAGATTGCATCAGTGGGGTCAGAAGGGAAATGCACAAATTAATGGACATTTATTTAACTCCATAAAGTGCAGGTAATGGAATAATCAGGGATGTACACCGTAAAGGCTTCAGCCCAGGAGTTGTGGAACCTGCAGGAGTATTAGGAGGATAAATAGTTAAGTAACTGCTACTCTCTTTGTTAATGCAGAGTACTGGACTAGAAGGTCTGACCCAGCAGGGCTTCCCTATGCTTTTTGTTTTGTAGGTTCCCCGGACAGCATGAGATTTGTTGTTGTAAGTGGGTTCCTGAATGAGAAAAGGCTGTTTCTCTCAAAAGGGTCCACAGCCATTTTCCATAGGACTCATTCCTATTCCAGTGGGAACTGCTCTGTATTGTCCAGTCCCTTTCCAAGAGGTCTGCCCTGACGTCAGCTAAGACTGTGTATTTGATTCTGCATGGTGATCAGAGATGGTCCTTATCCAGCTTTTCAGCCTGCATGGGCTATCTCTCTGATCAAGAATAAAAATAAAAATAAATGTGCATGTATGTGCACGCATAAGGAAGGACAGAAGTATGGTTGTTCAAATTCAATATTTTTGAGTAACTTTGGCTGGGGGTTTGTAGAGAGGCAGTTATTTATTTTATTGAAATCCTCATTAGCTTCTTACAAGCCCTCCCCTCTTGGTCAGTTCCTCACCTTATAAATTCCATTAGCTTTGTGTGTTTTGAGTAGTATAGAATGTTTGCCAAGATGGAGAAATCATAGATTGTTTTCTGTTTTTTTCAGTTTGTTTTTACCCGAGTGGGGAATTTACCATTATGTGGCCAAGTAAGAAAAGAGGTAGCTGTACCATTCAAGCCCTTTTCAAGATAACAAGGTATTTTGTTTCTGACTTTTCTCTGACCTCACAACTGGACTTTTCTAGTTTGTTCTTTAAAAACAGCTGCGCATATGAAGGCTGAGGGATGATGCAATGCCTGTCACAATAGGGTTCTCCAGAGATTGCAACTTTGCCCACAGAAGCATTGCTCCTGAACAAGGGTCTGCTGGGGGGAATCAGAGAGATTGGGCATGCTGATGCAATTGGATGGCAATACTGTAGGATGAGGGACCACAATTGCACTCCTGAGCTTATCAAGAAAAAATTAAGTTCACAAGAATGTGGTCTTGAGAGAAGATGGAGCCTTTAAGGAAAAACAAAACCAGACTGAGCTAAACAAGGAGGGAGAGCAATACCTCTGAATAAGTGAGAAAACAGAACAGAATAGACCTAGGTAAATAAAGTTTGGATCCAATTTAAACAACACAAACCATTAAATACCAGCTAAGACATTCATAGTGGTAAGCAGCAGAGGGATGCAAATGTACTAAATTGAGCACGACGGTGAGGGACATTATACCACTCCCACATGGTACAAGTCAACATCTGCTTTTCCAGGAGGATGGTTGCTTTCAGTGGAATGTCCTGCTGAGCTGTGTGCTCCTGCCTAGATGGGAGCTTGCAGCAGCCACTGAGCCCCCTCCAGGCTTCATTGGCAGCCTAACGTGCTGAGAGACTGGAGGTAAGAGACAGCACACCCCTCTCTGGAAGACAATAGTTGTGAATATTTGACTGTTTAAAATCAAATCATGAGCCTCAGAGTATGGAAAACTGGCAAGGAGAATTGAGAAGGAGTGATTTCAGCTCAGCTGGTGACTGAATCCTGTCTTTGCTATCAAAAAATGCAACAAAGTGCCCCTGCTCTGTCCTGCAAGTGGTGACATAAAACTGACTGCCCCTCTGTCCTTTATTCAGTGCCCTGGCTAACAGAGCCTGGAAAGTACCAAGTCCTTAAGATTCAGGCAATCATACTCATAGTAGCATTTTTGGATTGCATGCAGCATCTCTCTTTAAATTAAATACTTAGGAAGAAGACACTTTTTTCACCCCTTTGTAGTTAAAAAATATCCCTGACATCTCTTAATAAAAAGTAAGCAGTACACCTTGTAATTTAAGATCAAAACTTTTATATAAATGAGATTACTTTACAATAACAACTCCAAACTACCCAACTCCAAACTATCCAGGTTCAATATACTGTAAACTGCAGAATTTGGCCCCATTGCTTCAGTGCTGTGTTAGAACAAGGAAAGGCTTAGAAAATCAGAACATGGTGATTGATACAGAATTCAGTTTATCTGCCTTAGGAAGATGAAATAAAGATTTGTGTGTGTACAACATATGATTTATCTTTGAAACTGGAGGCATATGAGCCTCCAATTCTGTGTATGGGCTATGTGACAGAACTGGATTGAAAGCTGCATTCTAAGTTGCACTGTTATTCCAATTGACTTCTGTTTCTGCTTTGAATTAGACTGCAAAAAAATTGTGTGTGTCTGTGTGTGTCTGTATGTAAGTCTGCCAGTGAGAGAGATTTACTCCATTTTCTACTGGGAAATAGACTTCCCAGTTTCCTTTGTACCCTCTGAGAAATTAGTTAGTAGATTCCTAAGAATATTGCTGAATAATATAGACTTGCAGTAGAGATCTGTGTTCCCATGGTTTCCAGTTAGTATGTCTTTGAGGAAGGGGAGTGTGGAAGATCTTTGAAAAGGTTATGTTGTTCTAGGAATTTTTTCTCTTTTTCTTTTATTTCGGGGCAAGAAGATTTTGTAGTTCACAGTGAGGCAGACAGGAATCTTTTTGCACCCCAAAAAAGAGAAGCAACGAGTGTTTATAAGTCTCCCAGAGGTCTAAAGTCTTGCACAAAGTACAGCTCGTGTGGTGGTTTTATTACAGCCCTTTTACAACCTTTTCAAATTCTCTCTGTGTTTCACTTTTGACATGGCTTTGGAATGTTAAGTTACAATTCATAATATCCATACAACAGCAGATCTGGAAAAGAGGTAATTTGCAGATTAGCACTGGGTCAGGGGAAGGGAAGGGGGATGGACACAGTGGGTAGCTCTTTCCTGCTGAAGCTGTAGGGAATCCCTGCTATGGCATTCTCTCCATCAGGGACAGGTCAGATCTGTGACACAAAGCCTCACTTGAACCCTCAGGACTTGAAGGTGGCTTTCCAGCATTTCATGACTTTCCATTTACAGTTTAATGCATAGAACCAATTGATCAAATTTCCCTGTCTATTCAAAGCATAGATAAGGGACACATGAAGCTCTGCCTGCCTCAGAGGGCAGCACAGGGCAGCAGGATGGGCAAAGCCAGGCAGCTGCTGCTGGGTGCCCAAGGTCTGCACTGCCTGCCTGGCAGCAGCTTTAACATCAGATCAGGTCTAGGTGCCACACAGTAGACCATGATAGGTGCACCTTGGGGGACATTTTTGGCTTGGCCTCATCTGAAGGGACTGAAGTTTGCAGTCCAGAGACTTCCCCAATATGAACTCAAAAGCAGGAAAGTGAAATATTATGTAACTGCAAAGCTGCTTTCCTGAGCTGAATTAAAATCTATCACTAGGTTCACTTTGAGTAGAAAGCCCAGTAGCCTGGGCACTGTTTTTCTTTAGAGAGTGTGCATAGTCTTTGCATTCTGCAGTACAGCCAGAAAATTTCAGGAGAAGTGGGGTGTGGAGCAGAGGCAAAGAACTGCTAATTAAATGATTTTCATAAATAAAACATAATAATAAGCTACTCTATTTGAATCTAGACTATTCTTTTTCTTCTTGTTAGGAATCTGGAATGAACTATGCTAAAATATTAGGATTTCTGACTGACTTGTCACTCCCCCTCAGCCATCTTTCAAATAGGTCAAAATGTAAATGCAGTATCTTGTACACAAAGTGAAGTCTTCCAGCAGCTGATTCACTGACAGGAAGAGTCTATTGCCTAGCTACAGCTCAAAGAAGATTATCCTGAACTTTCAAGGTGGAAATATATGCTTTTTGGTGCTGAAGATCCTGAGTTTGACTCTCAGTGTTTATGACACTGCAAGAATGGAAGCTGCAAAGTCAAATTTTCTACAGCATAACATGGTGCCACTGTACCAGCTGAGACCAGTTGGTGCTACAGGCTGCCATCCTGTTTTGGCAGAATTAAGAGTGTAGGAACAGCCTCTGAGGCAATGGTGAGGAGCAGCTGTTCTCATGGTTCACCTAGCAGTGCTGCCACTTTGTCTTGCATCTCTCTGAGGAAGATACCTGCAGTGATGATGAATTTGGGTCAGTCACTTAGGAAAGCCTTCAGCTACTTGTGGCACTTTTCTTCTGGCATTTTAGAGCAAACTATTCTGGCCACAAGGCTGTGGCTGGGGGGTAGAGGAAACAGGAAGCTGGCTATGGAGAGCTCAGTATGTTCAGTCATTTGGCTCAGCACAGTTTGAGTCCTGGTTTTACTCCCAAGCAGTTGAAGAATTTTAGGGTTTTAGAAAAACCCTTGCAATTGAAAGGCTTTTGAAAGTTTATCTTTGAAGATATGTCTTTGGTGAGTATCAGCTAATGCAGCACCACTGAATTAAACAGAAATATCTCTGAGTATCATCAAGGTGGTCATTCTTTATATCAGCTGAAGAAAATACCTCAAATATAGCTGGAAATGTACCACTTCATGCTAAATAATTCTTTAGGCATTTATACTATTTTTGCACAGTAGTGTTTTACCTGAGATTAAATATCCAAATAGGCTTAAGCATCTTCTAGAAATTGAGACTTCTGATTTTTAGCTAGAGGGAACCAAGATGCCTTCCTAGCAGACAGAAGACAGGATCTCCTCCCCCTTTTCTGTTTTGGGTCTTCTTAGCGTGTTAGGAAGAAACTCTGTCCCACACAGCCCTTCTAGCACAGCTGATGACTTTCCTCCAAAGAGTACAAGCTCTTTTCAGCAGGTTTAAGATTATGAGGTCATACTTCTGATTTAATAAGGATTATAGAGTGCATCTGGGAAACTTGGGGCAAGTATCCATCCTACTTTGCCTTCAAAATTAATTGAAAAAGCACATCAATGGTAGCTCAGTGACTACCTCAGAACATGCAGACTAAATTAAAAGAACCTGGTTTCTGTTTTGGATATCATCTACCCATAGCTCCCATAAAATTTATAGACATTAGTCTCAAAGACAGTTTTCTTGAACCTGTACCTCAACACAATTTCAGCACATCTCTTTCTCTCTCCGTGTCATTCTCTCAGAGTGCATTCATATTCCAATGTTTGCTGACACACTGATGACAATCTTTCTACATGAACAAGGGCCAATAATAGCTTTTGAGAAAGTGTTATTGAAAGGTATGTTAAAAATTGCTCAGTGGCCAGAAAACAGTCACCATATTTAAATCTAAGTGAAACATGAACAGCCATTTAGAGACTTCTGAAGAGAATAAATAGTCTGTTTGGATCATTTTAAAAGATTTGCTAAGCAATGGCTTCTTTTTATAAATGCTAAAACCCAAAATGTCATCTGAATAAAATATTGTATATGGCCACCCTATTAGGTTAGTTAAAGCTTTAAGGAAGGCCCACACCTAATCGATCTAATTGCTCAAAGAGCACTATAAAATTCCTTTTTTTTTGGTAAAATATGTTAGATCATGTCCAAGCAAAAATAGTTTAGTGATTAATATTCTTTCTAATTCTAGAGTGGAATCTGAAGCAAGCATTGAAATGGTCTGCTGAAATTGTAAATAGCATGCATGAGGGGAAAAGATAGCAAGTTTGTACTAAATGGTACTCATAAAATATTACAAAAATAATGTTCTGAGCATAATTGTATTCCATTAGAATGGATAGGTGCCCAGAAACAAAGCTGAACAAATGTACACATACTGAAGAAAAGAATATCTTGATGGAAAAGGCTCTTGTTAAGCTTAAGCTGTGTATGCACAGATTTTGCTGGTGCACACAATAGGAGATACTGAAAATGAAAAAAAATTAAACTATTTTACAAAAACTGCATTTACAGGATATGGGAATAAGACTCTTGCCTTTCTGGAAGGTCCTGGAAGATTTATTTCTCGATTTAGGCAACACTCCCTTCAGCAAGAACACCTGAACACATGTACATGAGATAGCATTATATGAAACCCACAAAATTAAAAAATTATAATTTGATATTTTGATGCCCACTAGAAAATATTAAGACATTCTCAATGAGTTGGAGAAGTCTAGGGTTTTTATTAATTTTTGAGAAGTTTTAGGTATTCATTTCCCCTTCCTCCAAAGCATGAACTGAATCTGATGGCGTTCAATGTATGTAAAAAGCAGAGCACATGATATTTCATTCTGGGATCTGAAAAATTTGGAGCGATCTTAAAATAGTTGTCATGATGTAAATTGTCACCTACTGTGGCATGGTCCTGGCTATTTTAATACACATAGCTTAAAACCAGGTGAGGATAAAGCTGTGATCCATGTGTGAGCAGGCCAAGTGGCAGCTGAACACGAGTAGATTTCCGGATGCGTGTTTGGTGACACCAAGCTCAAGGTTTACACTCTAGGAGTAACCACTGCTCTGTGCAATAAGTCACAGCTACCAGCTGTCAGTCAGGGTCTAGTCAACCTGTTGGGAGCTTTAATTCTGACAGGGAACAGGACTGTGATGAAATGCTCCTTTTGAAATGTGAGCACTTCCCACTGCAGCCCCAAACAGAGGTCATGTGTGCTCAGGCATGAAACAAGGTAAGTTGTTAAATATTGTAGAATTATAGAATGATTTGGATTGGAAGGAACACTAAAGCTCGTCTAATTCCAACCCCTCTGCCATGGGCAGGACCTTCCACTAGACCAGGTTGCTCAGGGCCCCATCCAGCCTGGCCTTGAACATTTCAAGGATGGGTGTCCACAGCTTCTCTGGGCAACCTTTTCCAGTGCCTCAGTACTCTCACAGTCAAAAATTTCTTCTTAATATCCAAACTAAATCTCACATCTTTCAATTTAAAGCCACTCTCCCTTGTCTATTACTCCATGCCCTTGTAAAATGTCCATCTCCTGCTCTATTGTAGACTCCCTTCAGGCCCTGGGAGGCTGCTATAAGGTGTGCCACAAACACATCCCCATCATGTGAGATGTGCAGTGTGAAGCACTCAGGATGGCTGGGGGTGACACTCAGAGGTTACATTTCCTGCAAAAAGGGATTTGCCATGGGGATCATCATTGGGGGTCCCAGCTTGGCAGTGCAGCTGGAGAAGCAGTGGTGGGATGGCAACAGATTCCCCCGGGGACAGTGCTGGTGCCACTTTACTTTAGGGAAATGAGTAACAACATTCATTTTAATGCCATGTATGTGCTTAATATTATGCTTCAGTAGGAGCTTAAAACCACAGCTGTCTGCCTGCTGCTTTTTCTGTGCACACAGAGCATCTTTCTGAGCTGTTTAACTTGTGGAGGCTGTGGCAGCCCAGCCTGAACAACTTGGTGATACTTTTGGGGCTATTGGAGGGATGTTCCTGGGCTTAGATGCACACTTCCCTGCAGGCACACAAGTATATAGTCATGTGGAGAAACCTATCGCTGTTTTCCAGGCATCACTTCTTCAATACTAAGACTCTGAATTCTTGTAAATAGCTTAAGATTTGGATGTGAGGGAGCAGAATGCTTGAAAACATTGGTTACATTTCCTTTGAGAGGGGTATTTTTGTCTGCAATGAGTAAAGGTATGGTGTCCTCAATAAAAAGTGCTGCATTTCCTCTCATGATTATACAACACATTTCTTCCTCAGGGGCTTTTCTGCTTATGCTTGAAAAATCATTTTACCTACCACTGCCACGGGTTACCTTGGGATCAAAAGGAAACGCACAACTGAAGCACAGCTTGCTGCTGAACATCAGCTTCTTTTCATGTAATTACAATTTTGTTGTCACTGGATGGTAGAAGCCAGAGAGGATCAATTCAGCCAAGTCAACTTTTTCTGAGGTGGACCAGAGGAAGAAGGAAAAAAATTTCCAAAGCTGAGTCTTCTGGCAGCAGGAAGCCAGCAGAATTTAGCTTGAAATGAGTTGCAGATGCTGTTGATAAGCAAATTTTTGTAACACAGAAAACGTAACATATTGTACAATGTTTCAAAAATATCGGCTGTGGCTTGGTAACCTCCTGAAATATTTCTTTTCTATTTTTCATGAGATGTCCACAGCTGCCCATTGCCACCTTCACAGATGTACGTTGGGGTTTTTTTTATATTTTTGGTGAGGAGCTGCAGACAAACAGGGAAGTGTGAGACTGAACATCCCACAGAGCACTGCTATAACTGTGCCAGATGCAGAGCCCTGTGCTTCAGGAGTACAAGCAGGGTCAGGGAGGTAATGGCCTTGATACTTTTGCTTAAAAATGATGCCAAGAGGAACAATTCAAGAAGGAAAAAATAAGAGAGTGAGCTCAAGTGTGGGGTATTTTACACAGAATTCCAAACTGCTTGCACTTTGCTTGATTTTTCCTCAAGTATTTAAGACCTTCCACCCAGGTTTTGTTTTATAGGAATGGCTGAGGAATGGCTCTGCTTGCAAGCAAAATGACTGCTGGATTAATTCAGTGTTTCTAGTATCTACCCCTGGGACTGGTCCCTAACCAAGAAGTCCAAATGACATGTATTCAAGCGAAGAGGTAGCAAATGTTTCAAACACTGGAATAAGTTTGTGGGAATGCCTGCAAATAAGATATACAGTCACAGTATTTGGATTGGTTCACAAATGATTTACAGAGAAGGAGAAAAAAAAAGGGGGATGAATATCATCACACATTTTATTTGCAAAATAAATAAATAAATAAATGAAATCAATCGTTTGACTGGCTCTGCTTTTTAACATAAGAGCTCAATGGAAATGAAAGAGGACTCTGTAGTTTTCATTACTGAATTACATTTTTTTGAGCCTGACTGCGAAAGGAAGAAGGGAATGCTTAGATGTTGTTTGACCAGAAGCTGATGAATGCACTCTTTAGAATGTAAATATGCTTTTTCCAACAAACAGAAATATGTAAAATGTGAATAGACTTTATTTGCAAACTGATTAGACTCCTTCTTGGTCTCATAGGGTGTGAGGAGATACAATTAAACTCATATAGCAATTGGATTTCCCCCCTGCATTCCCCTTATATCTCACATAAGACTTATTTCATAGTTATACCTTTTGAAACTACAAAGTAGAGAGAGAAATTATATTTGCTCATTAAGTAGTTGATGATGATCTGAAAGACCACACAGGCAGCAATAAAAAGTCCCCTAGGTCTACAAGAAATATGCAGTCAGTCAAGTTTTTCAGCTCCCCAGGAAAGTAAGCATTTTAAAAATAATTTCCTTTATATATTAAAAAACCTCCTTTTTATCACAAATATAATCTAGAATAAAGGTCAACTACAGACTAAATATCATGGAAAGATATGACCATTTGATAGCTCTCTAGCATGACTTGTCTAGTGCTCATTGATTGTGAGCACCAGCCAGAGGTATATAAACACTTATAAATATTGTATGTGTAAGACTAGCTGCACTTAGATTGATGATTAATGGGTCTGTTGTTGGTAATCTATGGCATCTCTTTTGCATGGAGAAAGCAATTAGAAACACATAGACAGACCTTAGATGACACACAGCATAAAATTGAAATCCTGAAATACCTGCATGCAGCAGTCTGAATTAAATGTACCGATACAAGCCTAGAATTCCCTGTTGTATTTAGTAGGAAAGTGTCAAAGCTCTTAGGCTGAAAAAACAATTTAGTTTGCTCTTATCTTTTTGCATGATCCCTAATGTTTTGTGTGGGTTTTTTCCTATTTTTATTTAATTTTTAATATATTACGCTGTGATAAAAAGTAGAAAATCTATGGCACCTGACCAGCATTTTTAAGTAACAATGCAATTATAAACTAGATATTTTGTGGAATTAATAAGAACAGAATTGGTTAGGAAATGAACAAGGGCTAAAGCACCATTCTTTGCAGGGGTGCCACCCATCACTTGGTCATTTTTCCCTGTGTCTTCACGGGTGTGGTCTGTGGCACTGGGCAGGATTCCCCAGGCTCACCCTGAGGGGTGTTTCTTTATCTGAGGAATGAAGTTTATCACCCATATGAGTGTGGGGTAGCAGCAGGGCTGGGCAGGACATCAGAGCCGCAGATGTGAAGGTGCCTTGGGAGGGAAGCAACATGAAGCTGAGTAAGTGTGGACCTGATGTTAGGTGATGATTTCCTCTTTTAGAAGCCTTCTTAAATATCTGCAGGTTACTTAAAGATCAGCAGATTACTGTCTGTGAGCACATTAGTCAGCCATCCTCCCACTCTCAAGATGTGACCTGCAGCTTAATTTCAGTTGAATTTCTCAGACAGGTAGAGGATAGCAAAGGGCCACAAGTTGCACAAGCTGGGGGTTGTGTGGAGTCCGTGGGACACTCAGATTGCCTGGCCAAAAAGTGATCCCTGAAGCTGCCATGACCTGTGTGCACTCATCCCTCCACACTCTCTCCCTTGGGAGGTGCATGGGGAAGGGTGGGGATGGGAGAGCTGGGAGCAGCATGGAGGGGGCTCAGGCAGTGCCGATGCACTGAGATACAGATGCTTGTGGTGAAGGCAATCAGAGGGTAAGGAAAATGTAGGAATACACATCTGAAGGGAAGAAGGCTTCCACAAGCAGAGCTTCCTGACTGTGTAAGAAATTTATTTGGTATCCTGGGTTACTCTGCATTTATTTTTATTTTGGGAAATAGGTGCTCAGGGTTTTTTTATTGCCTTAAATTTCTGTTTGCATAGCTGTAATTTTGTAGAAGAAATTATGAATGCTCTGCAGCAGCTTATTCAGAGATAGCATTTGCTATTACAGCTTCACCTGAGGGAGAGTAATTGTTAATGTGGGTGGAATTTTTTTAATTAGAGAATTAACCCCTTCATAACTCCCCCAAGGAAGTCTTGGGAAGGAAAACATACCTAATTATGAGTTTCTCCATTTAGTTCATTAGAGAATAATGGAGTGCTTGATTAAGCCATAATTTTACATTAATCCCCAGTTTTGGAATTCTTTTAAAGTACGAAGAAAAAATCCATTCTTCTATCTTGAAATTTCTCCTGCTGATTCTTGAGCAAGGAAAAACTTTTTCAGCCTTCATACAGTTTGGTTGTAAAGACTTCATATTTTTGCATTAACCACCACAGCAGGCTGTCGATAAGGGGTCTTTCTTTGCTTTGTCTTGATACCTTTAAAACACAGGAACATTTGAACTCAAAACCCTCTCCAAGCTTGGCTAAAGATCTAAATTCAACCTTAAAGCACCAGGTAATTCATGTCCAGTTTAAAGTTCTGTCCTTAAGCTATTGTACCTACAAATTGAAAGGGTCACCAAACCACCAGGAGATTGTTCATAGCTCCAGTAGGTGCCACAAGCCCTCAATGCAAACAGTAGGCAAGAGTCTGATGTTAGACACAGAGAGAGGTTCAAACTTTCCTCTGAATTTCCTTACTTTTTGTGCATCCAAGGTCAGAACCTTAATGTTATCTGAATATATCGTGTTTTGTGATTTAATAAAGCAATGTTAGAGGCTAAAGGTCTAACTACTGAGCGAGTTATTTTTAAAATGTCCTTCAACATTGTGGGACTCTTGTGGATAAAATAACTTTTTTCATATGAGTTAAGTCATCAGGGAGAGTACTGGTCAGGGGATGATAAAACTTATGACAGCAGCTGCTCACCCAATTTAATTTTGCTGGTGTTCACAACCAGGGAGCTTCCTACACAGCTGTATGTAAATTAAACTTTTGAACTACTCAGAGCCAAAGAGCCTACAGGGCCCTGCTTCACTTGAACCCTCCTGGTCAGCAAAGCCTGGTGGAAATGTTTGTTTGGCTTGGCAGCTGGGTCTTTCTAGAGCCTTCAAAAGGCAGTGCTCCATGCTTTCCCTTTTCCCTTTCCAGAGCTACCATTAAAAATCACATCAATTAACAATTTCCCTTAATTTAACACAGGATTTAAACCACACCTCATTATTAATGTCATCCAGGTAGGCTCTCAAAATCCCAGGGCTGTAACAGGGGCATGGAAATCTCCAGGAATCTTCCAGGAAAGGAAATGTGTCCTGAGTCAGTGCATCACTATTTGTGAGGCTGTAAGCCCATTTATTCTAGTTCTGTCCTTCCTTGGGAGTTGAATTTCCAGTTTCAGGTGTCCCCTCCTGTAAGAAGACTGATTGTATTCTCTTTGTCTCCATTTTATATTGCACTCTTGTACTTTATTGCACAATGTATTGCAAGCTTCCCCTATTCCTTTTGATCTAGCAGGAGTAGCAAGCTCTAACAGCTGCTGCTGTCTGTGGCATGCCCAGTTATGACCCCACTCATCTCCTGGTTCTGTGGCTTGTTCTCCTTGAGAGCTCCCATGCACAGCTCCCCGTGGAACAGAAGCCAAACCAAACAGGTACATGCTGATCTGTGTGCTCTGGTGCCATCCTGCAATTCATCAGTGCTAAACAGAGGTCAGAATCTCAATCTACAGCTCCTATTTAACACATTACTTCAGCATTTTGATGTGGCTTTCCAGGTATCTAAGGATAAGAGAAGAGGCAAGGGGGAAGGGACAAGTGTTATCTTTCAACTTGTGCTGCACTGAAAACTGCTCAAACCTCTGCCCATTAAACTGTGGCACATGATCAGGGATTACTTTCCCAGGCACAACAAGGGGGAGTTTTCCTATCTAATTTGAGACACATAAAAATGAAGCATCTCATCAAAGGCAAATGTTTAAACTCTGTCTCTAGTCAATAGAGATAAAATGAAGATCAATGGCTCCAGAGAGCAATTAGTGCTACCACCTTAGATAACTATCCT
Organism: Molothrus ater; assembly: GCF_012460135.2. Lineage (NCBI taxonomy): Eukaryota > Metazoa > Chordata > Aves > Passeriformes > Icteridae > Molothrus > Molothrus ater. Next base: position 99,230,992 of record NC_050479.2, on the reverse strand, counting down.
AGAATGACATAAAAATGATGAATTCTCTCAAAGTACTTCCCTTACTGGAGAGTGAACCTCAGTTACTATCTTAGGCCAGGTACTCATTTTAGGATGCTAAAAATTAAATTACATGAACTCCACTACTGGGTTTAATGATAATAGAAGCTGGCAAGTGACTCTTTATTTGTAGAATCTTGTAGAGGAGCTGAATTGGAAATGAGAAGTATTGTATAGGACAATAATTTTTGTATTTTTCAAGCTGTGTCTGTTTTGCTACAGGACACCAGCTATTACCCTGCTGCCATGAAGGATTCAATTGGTTGACCTTGCAAAACACCCTATTCCATGTGTCTCTTTTTGGAAGGTTAGCATCTCCATTACTTGAGTTTGATTTTTTGATCAGAATATGATTATAATATTGGTAATATTTTTTCTATAAGTAACTCCAGCTTTAGAACATGACTTAGCAGCTAATACTCCTTTCAAAATTGAACTGAAATGAGAGAAATGGCTACTGACTTGTATGTACTGCAGGTTTAAACTCAGCTTGATAGATTTTTGTCAAAGGTGAAGTATTTGTGCCTCTATTAATTTTTTTTTCAAGTTAGCATGACTTTTATAACTCATACACTACAAACAGAAAAAAAAAATGTTCTTATTTTAGAGAAGTAGACTGTTTGCCAAGCCCATTTTGACAAAGATATTAAATTGTTTATGGTTGTTTCAGCTCATGTGAGCTTTATGTAATAATAAAATTTTACACATGCAGACAAAGTTCCACTCACTGTCTCTGCTTAAATATAGGATGTCAGTGGTCTTGGGATTTGACCTCATCATTTTAGGAGAGCTGTGACACTTCCTTGCTTGAACACATTTCCAGGAAACTTATCTATACGTTTCCAGGCTTATGGGACTTGAGATTTACTATTTTGTGAGAATATTGTGTGGAGCTCTTTGTGCCAAGTTTCTGAATTCTTACTTTGAGTCATTCACATCTTTCTGTTTCTGTCATTTTTACATTCTCTGTAGTGGCTTTAGAATCCAACATTCCCCAGCATCAGCCTGAAGTAAAAAATGCCTGGTTCAAGATATTCACTTTAAAAAAAAAATTTCTGGTTGTTGTTATTGTTTTAAATTACATGTTAATCCCAAGGTTCTAGTAATCAGTTTCTCTGGGTGTTTTCTCCCAGTTGTAATCACCATCTGGTCTCTTATCATAAGCTCAATTACCATGATTGCTAACTGCAATTGCAAGATTAGCTCTTTAACCTTAAATCAGTCACAAATTCCTCTGGATTTTCACCTTTTGTTTGTTTAAAACTCTCTGAACTATTTCACTTTTATGAGTAGCAACATTCTTCCCAAATTAGCCTCATTTGCCTGAGTTAACTGATAACTATTACCACAATTTTTCTTCTAGCTGTTGGTTTTTTTCACTGAGGTACTCCAGTTGCATGTAGAGAGGGAGTAGTGAATTCATAAATTCTAATAACTCACAAAGATATTTAATTATTTTTGACCAAGTGCAGGCCAACATTGTCTAGGTATTGCTTAGAGAAGCCTTATGACTCATGGGGAGAACTGAGAGCTGTATTGAAGCAGTCTCCCCACAATCTTGCAGCCTTTTCCCTGACAATTGAACTGGATTGATTTTTCGCACTGCAAGAAGGGGCAGCTCCTAGATGGTCAGCTTTACTGTTGCATGCATGATAAGCGTAGAACTTGTACTTCCTTAGATAGTGGGGAGGTGACATGCTGCCCACAAAACATCCCAAACCTGATCTACACAATCCAAATATGAAACTAAGCATCTAGCTTTGATATCAGGTACACTGCATGCATTCCTCTCTTTTACGTGCTGAGAGGCTTGTTCCTGTCTGTCCTTTCCCTTTTGAATTGGCCTTGGTCCCTTAACCTCCCTTCTTGGCCATCCAACAGCTAATCAGTGCAATTAGCCTCTGCCTCACAACACTAATTGTTAATACTGGCCAGCTGATTTCCTCAAATATATCTGAGGAACCTGCACAAGGAAGAAATAAAATGAAAATCAAAACCCACAGTGACATTGGGCTAGAAAAAAATGGGACCACTGAAAGACGAGATGTTTGATTTGATATGTCTTTGGATGAGATATTTGTCACTACCTGATTTTCCATCTATGTGTGTGCAACATATAATTCCTTTCTACAACTATGGAGCAGTCTGGCACAGAGCAAGCAGGGAGCTGAAAGCTTTACCTGTGTTAGGATGGGTTCAAAATCCTGGTAAAGGATTTATCATTATCAACTTGAAATGATATAATAGCAGAGGTTTCTCTGAAAAGGTCTTATTTGCAATAGCATAGGTTTCATTAGCATATCTCCTTTCTATGACATAAAAAATATGAGATGTATGGTGAAACATCACATGCCTCTGGGAAATAAAATATAAGAAAATGTTACTTCAGCTTAGTCCTCAACAAAACTGAACTCTTACACTTTGAGGACCTTAGGCATGCAAGCTGCAAGCAGGGAGTAGATATACCATTACACTGATGACTAAACAATTGTTTTCATTTTCCTTGATGATAATTACTGTGAATATAGCCAGCCAAACACTTTCAATACCAATTAGACTGAATCTAGGTGAAAAAATCTAAAGGGATTAATTCAACTAGAGACAGACTACGCACCAAAAACAACCCCAAAAACCAAAACATACAAATTGTCTAAGGAAAGCATAATTGTCAAGCATTTATTTGCTTAATTCATATGCATCCTGTTCCAGAAATTCTTTAGTAGTATTTATATTTTAAACATTTGTATTGCTTCTTGCTTGTTTCCTCTACATCTGTTTTGCCCATGGAAGTGACAGTATTTTCTTTGTCAAGCTTGAAGTAAAATATCTTAGCATCTGCTGGGAGAAAAGTTACCTCAAGGTACCGCAATTCTTTCAAGAGTAAACACAAGTTTTCTATTCTCAGTAGTTGATTTATTATCCTTGTTGCTTATAAAATTTTAATATAGACTGGAAAATTTCTGCAATAATTCAGAACAAATATCAAACAGGTTGCCAGGTTTCTACATCACAATCCCTCCTTCAGCTTTGACATCTGGTTGTTGCCTTCTCTATCCCTTCCTTCCTGCCTCTCAAAGGCAGTAAAGTAGTGTGTCTCAGGGAGCAGCATCCAAGGGCTAGAGCTCCTGGAGAAGGGTCAAGCAGCAGAGCTGCTTGGTTTAAGGGCCTGGCATTGAATAAGGTAATTTCGTGCTTGGTATGTTCAATGGAAGAAGTAGTAACACAAGAGGATGCACAGCTGGCTCTATTGGTATTTTGTGAGAACAGGGCAAATTTTCTGTCTTGGATTTCTACTCAGATCTAAACAGAAAGTCAATACCTAAATTCCTTGAAGATTGAAATGAATGGAAAGTAAATGCTGCAGTGTCTTCTGCAAGCAAACCATTCATTATGGAGGGTGCATTGCTGGGGGTCGTATTTATGTAATTATTTTGCTTAAGTCTCCCAGAAGGGGATTGGAACCATAAAGTCTCCAAAAGGATGCATTGGAATGAAAAGAAGTGGTTGTTTTGTCTCACCTCTCATGCACAGGCTGTGTGTGAGTGGTACAGGTCTTTCTGGGGCTGGGGATAGCTAAAGAAGACAACCAGCTCAGAGTGAGCACGGCAACATTTCAATCACACACTCTCTGTTAATGCACCCTGAGGAAGGAAAGGCAGCAGGTACATATTGCCAAGGCCCAGGGGGCACTGGAAAACCTTAGTGATCCTAAAGAGACTCACCTGAAGCCTCCATCCACACCTTCTATTTAAACCAGCTCTGGGCTCTTGGTCCCTGTTTGAGCTCTGTGGAAGGAATGTTCCTCTTCAGTGCTCTCTGTGCTGGTGTAGCTTCCTGATCTAGATTGTGATGTCCCTCAGGACTGGCCACCTGGCTTGACTTTGTCCACCATTAAAGCCCAGCTTGGTAATTACTACACCTGATCCTAATGCTGGCTGGCCTGTGGACTGGTTTCATGCCTATCATGATGTGCTTTATTGCCAGGAGATTGCCTTATCATCTAGACTTCTGTCTGACCTTGGCTGCTTCTGGACCTTCTCTTCCTGGATACCCTTGAAGGTTGGGCTTGACCAGTGAGGACTCTCCTCTTCTTGCTGTGGGATACCTTTGGTGGCCAAGCCTGATTTTGCTAGAGCCTGATGTATGGAGATTCCTCTGAGGCTTCCTAGCAGCCTATGGTGTGATGCCAGAAGAGCAAAGAGAGGCTGAGGAAGGGTATGCTGTTCTTCCTCACAGATTACCCCATCTTGTGAGAACACCTGGGCTCTCCTATAGGTATTTCATGCATTTACTTTCAGCAAAAAATCTTTCTGTTCACCTCATGAACCAAGCCCTACATGTCTTTGAGGCACAGAAGTAAAGAGCTGCAGCAGCTGGGGATAAGCATGTTCTGTTCCAGGAGCTGCTGCCTGTGTGCCCTGAAGTCCTGCTACAAAAGCCCTGTAGCTATGATATTTTCTGAAAAATCCTTTCCTTAGGATTTTTTCTACTGAGAAGCTGAGAGGCCTCAGGAACAAAATGTAAACAATGGTTATCTGCTGCTGTGGAATGCAGCAGGTGGATCTGTGATTGGTCTCATGTGGTTGTTTCTAATTAATGGCCAATCACAGTCAGCTGGCTCGGACTCTCTGTTTGAGATACAAGCCTTTGTTATTCACTCCTTCCTTTCTATTCTTAGCTAGCCTTCTGATGAAATCCTTTCTTCTATTCTTTTAGTATAATATATATCATAAAATAATAAATCAAGTCTGCTGAAACATGGAGTCAGATCCTCATCTCTTCCCTCATCCTCGGACTCCTGTGAACACCATCACAAAGCCCCACCACCAGGTGAGGCACGTGGGGTTGCTGTGTCCTGCTCTCTGCCACACGTGTGACTGGATTTGAAAGTGGTGCTTGAACTGTAAAGCTTAGATCCAGCTTGTCAGGGGGGCTGTGCCAAGGTTAAGATAACTCTCCACCTGATTATGAGTTAATTGGTACATTGGAGAGCAACTTCCAGCCAACTGGAGGCACAAGATGTACATGGAAATGGGATGAGAGGCTTCTAAAACAGGAGGTGGAGAAAGGGCACCACATTCAAAATCCATTAGCAGGAGCTTCAGCCAACCTCAAGCAGTCATTTCTTATGCAGCTAAAGGAAGGTAAAAGTGCTGAGCTTAATGGTTTTACTGATAGGTCTGTACTTTTGGAAGTAGTATGCTGCATTTACTTAAATGCTTCCATGCATATTTGCAAATATAACGTCTATTGATGCTTCTCAAATGTATTTGAAATAATTTGTGGGTCTGTGTGCCCTGATGTTATTCACTGAGTGTTGCTTCAACTGCCAGATACTAAAAGCCCTTCAGAATAAGACTTAAGAGCAACTAAAAGGATACTAAAGGCAAGTATTCATAAATTAAGCAAACTTTCTATATGGCTCAATAATAGAACTAATATTACAGTGGGTGCACACCCACATATGACTGCAAATACTTTGTGGCCATGGCTTTGTTTGTATGGTGTCTGTCACCTCAGCTGATCTGTGGACCTGTCAGAGCTGATTGAACCTGTGGTACAGGTATTGCTCCACCTCCTTCAGCCCACTGAGGTTTCTGTTCCTGTGCTTCATGGAACAGAGCAGTAAATGAAGCTTTTTGTCTGGGAGGTAGCAGACAGGAATCCCATAAGGAAAGTAAAGGTGAAAAGTGAACACAACTTGTGCACTGCATCACATTCTCAACTTCCAGAACAAAGAGCTTTAGGATTAGCTTTACAATTCAGGAGGAAGGAGAGGAAAACCATACTCTGCTGGCTATTTCTAGATCTCGTTCTAACTGTGCATATAATTAGAAATTAAGAACTTAACGAAGGAATATTTTATTTTTTTCCTCATAAAATGGTCAGAAGCAGAGTGCAATTTTCTTGATTTCTGTTTTTTTCCAAGACTTTCACACAGCTCAGTATCCTTTTTTTTTATTCTGTGGAGTGGAGCTGCACAGTTTCCTTGACATTCAGCTTTTGAACTGCTTTTTTCCTTATCAGGAGAAAGCCTTTATATCACCTGCAGACTATAAAACAAATGCAGGGATTTTTTATTATTATTTAATTTTTTTAATATACTTTTCTGTTGCACATGTTGCTTGAAAAGTTTGTGATCTCATATTCTTTAGAGACATGCTCACCTGTGTCCCTAAGTGGAGAAGTTCCATTAGGGTGGAAATAGGATAAATTCTAATGGGCTTCAAAATGATTGCTCTAAATCCTTGGTTACTTTGAATATTGAGCACACAGCATCTACTAGAGTTAGTAATCTTATTTTCTTGATTTTACTTTTGTAGGTCTTTCATGAAGATAGAGAGCAGAGGCAGTTTTTGTGAGATATTGTGCTCTTGTATTTCATGACTACATAGTGGCTGCCTGGTCTCTCCCAGAGGGCAAAGAAATGAAGCATAGCACATTTTAGAAAGTGTTTGTGTAGGGTGGATGGATTTTGATGGCTGCTGCAGGAGTAGAGTATTTGTTGTTGCTGTGGAAATGTGTTACTGGGGTTTAGACTTTAGTGTGACATTCTTCCATCAGGTAAAAAGTAGTTTGTATGCTTGGAATAAGAGTTTAGCAAAGCTGGAGAGGCAGAAGTGCAAATCTGGAGGAAAAAGGCAGAACCTAATGGGTGGTGACATCTATTAAATAATATTTTTCACTTTTCCTAGGTCAGGATAGTGTGATGATCAGGCCTTCTATGCAAGATTTTTCTAATGAAGAAAACCTAATGAAACATAAAACATTTTTCACAAAGGTCATGTGGCTTATTTTGACTCTTAAAATCGTAAATATTTAAATATCTTAAGTATCTAAATTATCGAAAAGAACACTTATTGTGGGGAGATTTTTTGTTTGTTTCTTTCTTTTGGTGGTTTGTATTTTTGTGGTTTTTTGGTGTTTTTTTTTGTTTTTGTTTGTTTGTTTGTGTTTTGTTTTGTTTGGGTTTTTTTTGATTGGTTGGTTTTTTTTTTTTTGGTCTATTTTGGTGGATGCCTAAATAAAGCTATTACTACTCTTCACCAGTCTTATGTCTCAACACCATTATGGCCACAGCACTATTATAAAACTTATTCCTTTTCTGTCATGCCAGCTTCACATTGGAGGAAGTGCAGTGCCAGAGCCTATATTAAATCTACAACCAGTGCACAAAGCATTGTGTGAACTACTCAAACTAGTCACAAAACCTGGAATTATGACCATCCATGATACTTAATCAAATCTGCTTCAAGGAAACTGTGATAGAAATCTGATGGCAGTTGCAACTTAGCCTTTTTTCAAGGCCGAAAATATGTTATTATGAAATGCTTCTGCCCCATATCCTGTGATGGTTAAGGCTAAGTAGTGAGTGGAATGTTGGGCTATCAGGTTCCCAGACCTCCTGACACAGAAGACCCTTGTTTATTATGCTGGCATGTGTCCTAATGTCTTTGCCTTGGCTCTCTTGTCTGCTTGAATTCCCTTTAACAGCATTTCTACCATGGTTACTAACAGCTTGTTTGAAAAGAAAACTGTGCTAGGAAAGGTTTTGAGGCATACAAATAGTCTTAACTTTTGCTTACTATCAAATGAAGTAAATTAAAAAAAAAACAAAAATAACCCCCTGCAAAACCCTCAATAAATCTATGTGTATCATCATTTGCACAAAGTGTGCAATTCTATCCTTGCCTAGTTAATTTGAGTACCTGTGTGCCAAGGCTGTAGTGAGAAATGTGGAACTTCTTTCTGTAAGGCAGACAGTGGCCTTTAACACGAAACTTACTATTTTGGTTTGAATATTGGAAGCAGCAATCTTAAAATTTACTTTCAGATTACATTTATGAGCTAAACTCAATCATTTATATTTGTGGAAAGCTGAAATTGAAAGAACTTGTCTTACTAGAGTGGATACTTGGGAAATTTTTTTACATTAGAACACCTCTATTTATAGGATAGATTTAGATGGGGAACCTGGCAAGCTGCCCCAACAACACAAATCACTGGAACTTTTTGGTCTTGTTGTGCCTGTCTTATCACTTTAACACCACATCCACAAGGTATTGACTGCAATGGGAGCCCTGGTTTTTTATAAACATTTAGCTAGATTGGAGGGGAAAGGTTTATTTTTTTATTGAATAAAAACATAGAAAGTTACAGTCTGATTTATGTGTAATTATGCATGCAGCCAGATCTTGGTATGAACTAGGGGAAAATCTTTTGTTTGAACTTTCTGGAGCTTCTATTCAAACTTTTAATTAACTTTTTCTCTGTAATTCTCAATACGTTTCTATTGTAATTCTCAATATGTTTTGATAGCGATCAGGGAACAAAAGGTAAGGCTTACTGTGGCTAATTTAACACCTGTAAATTCCTGCAGATGAGCAAGTAAGGAATGCATTGTCTTTTGGGAGGGAGATGGAAAAATGTAAGCCTTGGGTTATAAAAATGGTAGTTCAAATGCTATTTAAATTGATTCATCAGTTAGTTGTATTTTTCATTTGTGCAATAATAAGCATATTAGTACTAATGCTTCTATGCAGATAAATATAAAATACAAAACTACTCAAAGTTTATTAAATCAATTTTTAAAAAGTTAGAATGATCTCTGGTCAAATGGTCAGGCCAGGATTATTTCTGCACCTTTTCCATGTTCTTCATTTCATGCTTTCTTTGGGGGATGGGAGGGTTCTTTAAAGTCTATTTCTATCTCCCTGAAATATTTATGGCCTTAAAAGAATCACATATGGGAGACCAGATCAGTAAGGAACTGCAGCTGATGGATAATCTTAAATTTATGTACAGTGTCAGTGTCTTATTGAATACTCGCTGTCTTGTTCTGCACAGTGTGGTGTATGAATGTCAAGTTAGTCAACCAAAATTAAATCATGTACACTCTTGTGCAGAAGCCAGCCTTTGTATTATATAGGATGAAATTTTTTTTCTAATAGATTGTGCCTTGAAACTGATTTAAGAATACTTTAAACAAAAGTTAGATAACTTCATTTTAAATCTATAAAATCTCCAGAGGAAAAAGAACTTGGAGTTTAATTACTATTATGTACAGGATGCTTTTGCCATGAAGTATGGGCTCTACAAGGTTTCAAAAGACATCATAAGGATTAACTTTTGGCTCAGAAACAGTTAAGTAATGCTGCAAAACCCCAAAAGGTTAAATGACCCAGATTTATGCACTGAAAGAATTTCTTGAGACTTTATTTTCTGCACGTGTAGGGTGAAGAAGCTGAGCATCAAGAAATGAAAGAGTGAAATGAAGCAGCTGGGAACAGACTTCAAGACTTATCATTTGCTTGTTTGTTGCTTTTGTTTGTTTGTTTTAAAACTAAATGGCACTTTTCCCTGTGAAAGATGGTGAGTCACTAATTCGTGCTCCTGCTGTCTCAGATCAAAAAGGCAGTGGCTGAGGTGAGCAGTTACTGGTGGTGAATTCCAGTGGGATCATATTTTTATAATCCTGATTTTGGGAAAAGAGAAACACCGACCCAGAACTATAACAACTGAGGTGCTAGAACAGAGAGCATTCTTGAATGGCCTAAAGGTTTCTGATGTGCAACTGCCTCCCAAGTGTAAATCTTTTGGGGGGGCAGCTGTGCTGCCTTGAGATGAAACCCCCATTCCCAGTGATTCCTTAACTGCAAGGAAGGTTTTTGATGCCTTTAGTGTAGTGTGGTTTTTAAAAGGAATTTAAACGTGAGTCGTTGTATTTATTTGGATGATAGTGGTGCTTTCTGAAGGCTGACATTTACTACCTTTTCTGCTTTCTTTTTTTCTTTTGTCTTCCTCTTATTCACATGTGTACTTTGAAAATAGAAGGTAAATCAATTGACTTGTGAAATCAGGTTATATTGCCTTAAAATATGTTTAAAGTATCCTCTTGGTATTCCCTCTTAAAAGTAACTTTCATCTAATAATACTTTAAGTTCCTGGCTTTAGCTCTGTGTCTTCAGCTGATTTGCTTTGACTCCCCTGAGCATGCCATGGGTAGATAAGCTCTTAATGTATGTTAGGCTGGGGTTTTACTGCAGGCCTATTTTTGAGGATCTAGATGGCAGAACCACACTCCCCTGCTCATGTCTGTGGTATCAGCTGTGAGTGAGCCTTCTCCAGCTGGCACCTGTATCACCATGGCACTGGCATGGTGCTCAGGGCCTGCCAGCCTGCCCCTAGGGATGCTTACATGCACTTACTGGGTAGAGCTTCCACACCAGTCACGCTGAGGACAGGAGTTCAGCTCCTCTCATGCTCCTTTGGGCCACTGATAATGCTGAGGCGAAGCAAATAAACTGAATTCTGAGCAATGTTTTCAAAATAGATGTTCTTTCACATTTAAGTGTTAAAAATTCACGTGGTTGGAGGTGCTTTTGTAGAGTGCCAAAAAGCACTTGGATGTTTTTTATAAAAAGCTTCTCCTAAGTCTTCGTGCATGCTGAATGACATTTTAAAAAGTCAAGCACAAAATGGCATTCATCAAAATGCTTTTTGGTTAACAAAAACAAAGTTTTATTCCTTATTATTTTCATCACTCCTATAGCTATTTTTTTTAACAGTCAAGCTGTTTTCAGAATTCCTTCCCTGAAAAAGAACATGGTGTGTCTGAAGGCAGTGTGGGGTGGAAAATTTTCTATTGACACAGGCATTGTTCTTCAAGATTATTCTGACACTTTTACTGCTTGTTAAATATGGGAAGGGTAGGACAAAACAGAAAGCTTGGGGTGTGCTTGTGTGTGTATGCATGCAACAAAGGTATGTGTGACTAAAGTCAGCTTTTTATGAGTCTCCAGAAATTTCAGATCTTATTTTGAACAAAGGTTTGGGAAGGTTCATAATTCTTCTGAATTGCTTATCTAAATCATTCACCTAGCCTTTTTTAATTAACAAGAAGTGGGCTCTAAAACAGTGTCTAAATCAGAAGACTGAGTCTTGTTTCTGCCAATTATTTTGCGTGTGATCTGAGAATGCCGTGTATTTTAATTTTTATCTTGCTGTAATACCACCTTGATTCCCTGGAAGTATGCTGACTAATCTTGGTATAGAAAAAATATTTGATGCCAGGTGAGGGCAGGAACAATTGGTACAAGAATGCTCGGCAGAAACACCAAAATAATTCTGATAAAGATAAGTTCCTTTTAATATATTTTTCCACATTAAAAGGAAAAAAAATCATAGATAAATACAATTCTTATGCAAATGATGTATGCTGTAGAACTTGTTTTTTCTGTGCTTTAACTTCTGTTCACTGTGATATTTTATCTTTTTTCAAAGTCAAATTGAATTGTTTTTCAAAAGACAAACCTATGCTGTTCTAGTCTGCATAATCTGTATGTTTAAACATTCTCTGTGGCTCATTACCCTGTAGATTTAACAGGTCTGGAATTGATTGTGATTGTCCAGAATAAAACTTGCCTTTTCCCTGTCCCTGTGACCTGCAGCCTCAGGAGCTGCTGCCCCAAGATGAAGGCTCTCTGTGGGAAGGTCATGCACAGAAGCAGCTCTGGGGCTGTTAGTGCCAGACAAAGAGATTGCCACCCAACCAGAGAGCACTGTCCCCTTACACTTGTTAACTGTGCTGTGTGTGAGAGCAGTGCCCTTCTCATTCCAATTGAAATGCAAAAATTTGGCTTAATTGTTTGTTAAAAATAAAATTAAAAATCGCTAATTCAGCTTCTGAGCACTTGATTGGGCAGCCTGGGGGGAAATGCTTTCCATCCTAACACTGAGCTCAACGTGTTTTAAAGCCAAAGCTGTCACCAACCCCGCTGGACTCCATGGGGACAGATGTGCCAGAGATGTGTCAGACCTGTCCTGCCTGGCCAAGGTGGAGGCGTCTGGCCACTGGTGGCTGCCACTACAGCAGGAGTGCTGGCAGCTCCTGGCCTTGGGGCTGGCCCTGATACCTGTGGGGAACAGCTGGGCCCCTAGCTGCCAGGGGGAATAATTAATGCTGCCTGAGTAATTAGTGCTATGATCTTGGGTTGGCAAGGGCATGGAACCCTGGCTATTGGGTCTCCCACCCCAATGGCTGGGAAATAACACAGGTCAAATCCCTTTCCTCACGGTGGGTGTGAAGCTGTTCCTATGCCTTGCTGAGTGTTACATGTGATGAAACACTGATTGCTGCAAACAAGCACAGTTAACTCTATTCACTGTTTTCCTTGTGTGATGTTTTGAAGGGCAGAATGCAGTTCATGCTGCTTCTAATTCTTTGATCTCACTTATGCCCTAGGTCACTGTAGTAAATATTCTCTCCTGGAGCACAAGAATTCCTCATTTGCAGCTATTTTATTTCAGAGGGTCCTAAACCCCATTTTCAGTACTTAGGCATCTGCCACTTTCTGCTTTCGCATCTAAAATATATAGCCTTAGTGCAAATTACTCAGCAGTCCCAATGTGCTCGTACTCATTAATTAGTGCCATAAAAACCTTGAGATTTATTTAGTAAGTCTGGATATGCAGAATATTTTACTTTCAGTTAAAACGGTATTGTGTCAAGGCCTTTCTGAAATTAAATCTGTCTACAACATAGTAGCTATGGGCTTTAGACCTGTGTTTAAAATAACTTTGTCAAGGCATATTGGAGTTTTTATTGCTGTATTAAACCACTTTTTATTGTGTCGTTAAATGCAAAGGCAGTATTTACACTTCCAAATATTTTAAAGATGTAGTCAGGCTTTAAGAAAAAAATGGCATAATGGCATCACTCACTTCAGTGAGGTCTTGCTTCATGTGAATGCTGCTGTTTCACCCTCTCATTATTGTGTGGATGTGTTTGCTGGGGTATGCATTACGTCTTGGTTAATGTGTTTTCTGTGGATAGAGAACCTATCAGACAGGCAGCCCTTAATGGAAGGCTTGCCAGTTGTTGCTGCAGCAGAGACACTGCTGGGCTGCTTTCTGGGCTGGGGAATTGCAAACTGGGAGAGCAGGAGTCCACTCACAGGGCTGCCACTGTGCCATTCTCACCTGATCTTGAATATTCTTGGGCAAATCACTTAACTGCTCTAAGTAACTGTAAATTTTTGTGAAAACTGGTACTGACTTGCTTGAAGGATCTACCCTTTGAAAAAAACATTTGGATACCTGCAGCTGGATGCCTCTGGCAACATGCTATTATTATGTATACTGCTTTTCACTGTGATTCAAATGTCATTTGCATCAAAGATGATATTTTTGACCATTGTTTTTTCCACTAGGTGATGCTCATTGAGAATAATCCTCAGCGTGTTCCCTAGCAGTGTGTGGAAATCCTTTGCATGCTAAGTGCTTTGCTTGAGTGCCTGTGAATTGCTTTGGCAGAAGTACAACTTCATATTTTAAAAATATTTATTCCACATTGTCCTATTCATGTACCTTAGTACTGTTCTTCAGGGACTTGTTCTGAAGAATGAGTACTACACTGATGAGCAGTAGTCAAAATTCTGTGCTAGTGCAATCTCTTGCATCAGCCAAGGCTGCTGACAAGCATAATATTTCTACAACAGTCATTTGACCTTTAAAATTTGGTCTTGGATGGTTTAGCTGCTTCACATTCATCCCAAAATTGCTATGACACTTCAATGGGGATGATCCTGATGTTCAGGCTTCATGGTGAAGTCTGTTTGAAACCAGGATGCAAAATGTTGTCTACAACTAAATATTGGACTCTAGGCTTCTCTCTGTGTTTGTCTATCATTTTGCTGTGCATTTTTCTTGGATCTTTCTGGGTAGGGGGATGGCAAAAAAATACCAGTGTAGTGGTGCTTTTAGCAGACTTGTCCAGATTGATTGTTGGACCCAAGATTGGTCAGGAATTTTTACCTCTTTGGGTTTATTTTGTTGGAAAGCCAACTCAGGTTTTAAAACATATAAAAAATCATTATTCCAAACTTACCTGAGATCATAAAAGCATTTCTTTTGGAGCTGAAAAAAAGTAATTTTTTTTTTTTTACTTTTATATTCTGCTAATTTTTTTGTTCATACCTCAAATTGTTGAAAAATGCACTGAAATTTACAATACTTTTGTCACATTAAAGTAAACCCAAAGTATTTTAATGCTGTCAGATTTCCACTTTATCCATATAAAATACATTCCTTTGAAATGTTTTGGCTTTTAACAAAATGATGTTTTTATGATAGAATTGTTTCCTCAAGTTTCTGCTTATTCTAGGGGTAGCCTTGTGGAATTCCTGTTGCAACAGTGACTGATTTGAACACAAGTTATCCTAAACACTGTATTTTAGCTCAGTAGTTCTCTTTGTGTTATAAGAGTCTAAAAAAGTCTGTCATAAGGGAGAGTATTTCCTAAACAAGGAAAAAAAAATTCCCAAAGCCAACCACCAAATGTCTACCTTGTCTCTCAAATTTCTAAAACAGAATTCAAGGGCTCTTCAAAACTAAGATCCTGAAGGAGAGCCAATTTCAAAGGCTTCCACTGGAGATTACTAGATTACTGACAGCAGACTGAAGACATCACATCTGGAGGTAAACCTTGAAGAAATTCAAGACCATATGTTTGACAAACGCTTTTAGTGTAAATGAACAAATGAGTATCTGACTAAAAATAGTGGAAATTTAAAAATTCAAGCCATGAGAAAAAGACACACTTGTGCAAAGAGCATACTAATATCTGTTGCATGACTGTGTTGGAAACAGCCATGTGGAGCATCCTCTGGGCTCTGTCCAGCTCTCTGTGAAGCTTTGATGTTAGTCCTTGATCCATATCTGTGTTATTCATGCAAGGACAGGAGCGTTTCAGAGGATCTGTATTGAAGAGCTGGGATAAATATGGCACAGAAGTTCCATCAATGCTTCCAGTTTTGTAACAATTGCATGAGTTTGGTAATATCTGGATCCCTTACAGGACACTGCCACCTTCTCCTAGTGGCTCTTAAAGACAGCAGGCAGCTCTGATGCAGGTGGCACTTGAGGAGTGAGAGGCAATCACCTGACACAGACCTATTGCCCAGGTTGTGGTGTTTAGAGCTCTGTCCACGTGGCTGCACAGCTTGTACCAGTGTTGGGAATGCTTGCTGCCTGCAAAGAAATGTTCTACCAGGCTTACAGAAAACAAAAAATTAAATCAGGGTTCAGATTAAAACAGGTAGTTTTGTGAGTTCCCAGTAAGTGCCCATGCTCAGGGAGAAGAGGAGAGATGTGCTATGTGAGCTGCATGCCAATCAAAACAGCTGGAATTTTTAACAGCTAATAAGAGCAACTATCTATTCAGGCAGAAGGTATAAGCAAATAGCAATTCATGGAGATGATTTCATAGATAATTTCTGAATAACAAACTTTATCTGAAAATCATGAGCTTTTCCTGCTCCATTCTGGCAGGAGGTGGGGAGGCATTCAATGACTTACATTATTTATGACTTATTCATACAGCTCAGAATGCACTTCTAATATGTATGCTTGGCATCTTTTATAGATGAAGGCCTTCCTTCTGCAGGGCTGTGTATTGAGGATCTTTCAAAGCTGCTAAATTTAATTTAAGAAATGGGTGTATAACTGTGACTTCCTTTGTCTTTTCAGTCTCTGTTAAAGGGTGCTTCCTTCCTTTTTTAAATTGTATTGATTTAACTTTTTCACATAATTGGACAGAATCCAAAATCATCTAGAATAATAAATTTTTAAGAAAATCAGGCTTGATAAACAACTGATTAGAGTTGTTCTCCAATACTCTACTGGCAGTAGTGGCCTCTGCTTAGACCTTTGATTTCTGTTTGAGGAATAAATTCATGATAACTGTTACTGTGCATACTAGTGTGCAGCACTGCAGGGGTTGTGAAAAAGATGGGATGAGTCACAAAAAAGAAGTAGAAGCTGTGGTGTTGGCAATAACCTTTTCCATCCTTCAGTCACCCAAGCAGTCTCTGGTAATCAGGTGCAAGTTTATGTACTGGAAACAAAAGTGGTTGGACATAAAAGTTGAGGGGATAGCTACTAAGATAGTTTTGTGTATGCAGACAGTCCTGTTTTTTTAATTATACTTACTTGTCCATCCAGGCAATGTTTTGGTTTGGGTTTGCCAGATAATCTTTTATGTCTACTGCTGGTAATTGTAACACTGGTTTTGCAGATCATTCAATTGCCTGTTTTGCTTCTGTGCACCTCAGTCTTTGAACATGTTATGTGTGACTTCATGGTGTAGTTTTCTTAAAAAGTCTGTTCAGCTGATTAAGCTTTAGTTTATGAGCCCAGATGGACCTGAAATACTAAAATTAGAATCTTTAGATCTTTGTTCATATAGGATCAGTGCATTTTTGGGGGTATCTCTGGCAGCAAAGGTGTTCAGTTTCCTTCTCTTGGCCTCTGTGTTCCCTGTCCCAGTGTTTGCCATGTTAAACACTGCTGACAGGAGCTACCAGCAGCTCTCTTGTTTGTACACTGATATGGCATTCACCCTCAGTTGATCCTAAGCATGCACGCCTCACACCTTTGCAGGTTAGTCCTGACTCTGCTTGGAGAATCTGTAGATGAGTATATATATATCATCAGCCTGTTGATTTAGAAGCAGAAATGCCTTCCCCAACAGATATCTTCCCTTCAGCTGTGTGTTTGTGATACTCACTACTTAATGGGTTTTCTTTCATGCAGACATATGGCTTTACATTTTTGTGAAATCTTGCCATTTTCTCTTTAAAACTTCTCCTTCTGCTTATCATCATTCAGAATGATGGCATGTCATGGTAATTCATGCATTTAATATGAGGAAAGCTTTTGGAGCCATATTTAACTTTATTTAAGAAATTTTTTTAATTTCAACTTTCATGCATTTTCAGTCTCCTGGATGAGGGGATTGCTTGTGACTGTCCTTCTGATGATTGGTTTTCCTAAGAGATGATTTGGTAATTGAGGGCACAGAATATTGTGGCTGGAGGAGGATGCTTTACGGGTGTTGGGACCTGGGTATTTCATTTCCCCAGTGCTTCAAGTGCAGACTGTGGTGAGAACACTCAAACAGTGTCCCCTCATCTCCCCTGACTAAAACAGCCCCCCTGTTCTGTGCCAAGTGATTGCATGCAGAGCACCAATCTATGTGCTCATCCAGAAAAAAAAGGAACAGCTGAGGAAAACCAATCATTTCACATTAACAAAACCAGATATCCATCTCTGGTAGGGATGGGCTCCTTAAGCAGCTTGCTAGCTGCCCCAGTTCTAATAAGGAATCAAACAATAAGGTGACAATATGAACAAATGGCTCTTGGTGGAGTCTTCAGGAGCTGCATACCCAGTATTATTTCAGCTCACCAGTGGAGGGTTTGAAAAAAATCACAGCTTTTAGTTATAGTAAACTTCTTAGCCAGACTGCTCAAATCTTAAATATTGATATATTTTCTGCTGCATGGGGGGGGCTATCATGGTTTGAAAAGGTTTTACAGAAGAAATCCCAATAGGAATTGTCAATGTGAGGACTTAGGAGAAAACAGAGCAGAATTAGAATGGAGGAAGAAAGATGACGACAGAAGAAACCAGGGATATGGCTAGTAGGATGCAGAAAGGGACAGGATTATCAGCTACTTCAGATAAAACCTGCGTTTTTGTTTTGTAACCAGAGCCTTTTCAGCCTTGGTCCTGGTGCATTTGAGGGAGACCCACCAAGAATGTTCCTCAGTTCATGATTCCCACTTTCCATATCACCCTGAATAAGAAGTGCTGGTTTGTAACTACAGCACGGGGAAACCAGCCAATGAGAAAAAACAGAGCCTGTAATGAACTACCAGGACAAATCTACCCAGGGACAGGTGAGCATCTTCTGTAGCAGTTTTAGCTGTTTTAAGTAACAAAAGCAGATAGGCAAATGTGCAGCTGATGTGTTATGAGCCACATCTCAGAAAATTAATTTTATTTCTGTGGGGAAAATAAATTTACCTGGATTTTTCTCTTTACAATGAAATATTTAAACTAGCTGCTGCTTTCTGCCTTTGTTTCTATTTTGGCTTTAGAGAAATTTTGCTCTCAACCTGTCTCTCAGCTTATGGTCAGCTCATACCCAACAGTGTATTTCTATCAATAAGGTTAAAACAGCAATGAAAATCTAAATGTTTTGATGCTTGCTTGTGAAATAGCACATTTTTCTTGGTATTAAGCAGCTTTTTTCAGAGCAAACAACTGTATCACTTCTACATATGATGACGCAAAAGGAATATTTTTCTGCTTAAATCTCTTATCAGCATGTGCATACGTGGACTGAATAAAGGCAGGAATTTGCATGTCAAGTTACTGCTGTGCAGCTGTTGCCCTTTTCATGATGCACATGATAATTTTAAAAACACGAGTTCTTCTGCAAGCACATCAAAGTTCTCTTCCAGAAAACGGTCACTCTTCTGCCTCTGCAATTAAATCAAGCCCACAGGCACCTCTACCTTGATTTATTTTTTATAAAAATTATCCTCATCTATTATGCTCATATAGATTGCTTCCTTCAAGATGCTTGCTTTTGCACTTTGAATCATACATTTGATTGAATTGTAACTAAAATAGAGTAGATTAAAATACCTGTGATCAATCAGTCACTTGATTCCCTGAGAGGAATCGCTTCGCAATTCTCACTTTACTGATCTTGCAGTTTTAGCCACATTTCCTGTTGTTAGTAGATTTCAATTTCAACGGTTTTATTTTTTTTCTTCTTCTTTATTTTCTCTGGACCTTTTACTTCCTGTATATTACTGTGAATGTCAGAACATGTCTCTTTTTGTGC
The DNA here is from genome assembly GCF_012460135.2 of Molothrus ater. Lineage (NCBI taxonomy): Eukaryota > Metazoa > Chordata > Aves > Passeriformes > Icteridae > Molothrus > Molothrus ater. The sequence continues at coordinate 99,212,256 of NC_050479.2, read as the reverse complement.
TCCATTTTTTAACTGGAATGCTGCTGTGATAGCACTAGCTTTTAAAAGCTGCCAGTCCTACTTGTTAAAAATAATGTTCTTGTAAGAGCCTTTAGGTGTCAGTCATTGAGTTATAATTTTTGAGAATTTTTGTTTTCATGAACTTGAGAAGGCAGGTGTGTTGGTTGTTCTTGTTTTCTGATGGCTTTTAAAGCAAAATCTTTTCTAAAAAAAAGGCAACCAGGGAAACAGTGAGATGTATTCCAGCAAACACAAGTTTAACTTCAAGTGGTTTTGGCCACATATTTCTAGGAACAAGGTGTTTCCAGTGCGGGTTAAGATGAAAATGACATAGTTGACCTTACTACTTCAAAATTTTTCTGATACTTATCTCAAATGCCGTTTTGAGCTTGGTAGCTGTCTCACCCCTTGTGATATTTGAGTAGCTTCCAGTATTTGTTCTTATGTTCTTAGAGAGGCACAGTGAATTACTTAAGTAAGATCATGCAGGAAACTGATGGTGGATCCACTGCAGCATAGCCTCATCCTTTTACTGCATTATTTTTCATTTTTAGTAAGTTTGACTCAATTTTTTTGTGTCATCAGAGGTGGTTAGTTCAGCCCTAAATTCTCTCCCTGTGGGAGAAACTGTTGAGATGAGTCTACGGATGTGGGAACAAGCTTTGACCAAATATGAGCACTGTGGATACCAAAATCTGTATGACCACATGGACTTTAGTGTGTTAGACTGGATAAAGGTGCCACTTCTGCCACTGTCTCCCAGTTGTCCCTGTTGAAATCAAATCTTACAGGAGGCCTGCTCTAGAGGTGTTCTTTTGTGATTTAATAATATTTCTGTAAGGTTTTTCCAGTGAGACTGGAAGGCATGTGCATGTTTCTAATTTTTGTAAGCACTAAAGGTGCTTACAAAACTAAACACCAGGTTTGACTGGTTTGCATAAGGTCTTCAAGTGCTGTTTCTCATTGTGGCTGGAATATGTTGATAGTGACTTTTTGGTGCCTTTTATTTGCATAAATTTAGCTGGAATTCCTTACCACATGGAGTAAGGCTTAACACACGCTAGCTCTTCATTTGCTTGGGTCATCCAAGCTGTGCACTAGGGTTTAAATATTGCTCTTCCTCTTTGTCTTTCCATTCCCAGCTGGGGAACAAAAATATTTTGAATAGAGTTCTATTAAAACTTGTAAGATTTGAGGTTTTCAGCCACTACCCAGGATGCCTGGCATGAACATAAATGTGAATAGCAAATCACTGAGTCGCAGTGCATGAATTATTGTTAATAAGCAGTCTTGGTTTGGGTTTTTTTTTCCTTGTAATAAAGCTCAGCTTATGGATAAAATTTTTCTAAAATGTAGGCAATAGGGGGGTAAACACTTTCAGAATAAATTTTAGTGTTGTCCCTGCAGGATCCTGCTAGTTACTGGGTAGTCTTAAAATTACCTCTCTTCCTCAAATAATTTAAATCTTTTAAAATAAAAAAAATTGCTCAAATAACATGTCTATAGCATAAAGAAATAGTCTAGTTACTGTTATTTGGAGGAAAGAGGAGTTAATTTTATCTTATCCCTGTTTGATACTACATTTCATTAATTTCTGCTGGAAGAAAAAAGCAGCAGTTATCCAGATCACACCCATCTTTTTGCTTCAAAATAATTTGCTCTCTCTTTAATTTCAATTCAGTAATCTATTTTCTCTTTCTGCTCATTACTTTACCTTACTACCATCAGTGGAGTGAGCAGGACTCCCAGAGAAGGGCAAACAGGATGTGGTGCATAAGTTTGCATGTTTCTAGTGAGGGAGGGCTCAGAGGAGGGGTCACTCCATCCTCTTGAGGGGTCAACAAGAATCAGACTCTTTTTGGCAACAAAAATGGTGTCTACCCATCACAACTGCCTGGCTGAGACTGAAACCCAGACAGAAAGGACACAGCTTCCCTGGGTAGACGCCTACATCAAAACAGGCCTCCTGAAGGCTGAGAGAGCCAACTGAACCATCCTGACATCTCCCGGGAAAGCAATACAGCTAGCTGCACCCAGTCCATGAGACCCCTTGCAATGTGGAGAGGGGAGTTTTTTGGTCCAGGTATGGGACAAAACAAGCAGAAATGACTACTTGCTGGATCTGGTGCTTACCAATGGGGATGAGCTCATTAAAGGAGTTAAGATTAGTGACAGCTTGGGCTGCAACAAGTTGCCCTAATTGAGTTTGTGATCCCTAGGAGCACAGTCAAGACCCTCAACATTGAAATGGTGAAATTCCAGCTATTTAGGGGATAGGTGAATAAGATCTCTTGGGTAACTGTCCCTAAGATCAGAGGGGCTGACCAGTGGCTTAAGGCCACTTTTCTGAGAGTCAAGTTTCTCTATCCCACTGTGTAGGAAATCAAGCAAAGCAGGCTGGAAATTGAGATGAGTGAGCAAGGATCTGACTCTCAGACTGAACAGGAAGGAGGAAATGCAGAGCCAGCAGAAGCAGGCACAGGTGACCTGGGGAGAATACAGGGATATAGTTTGAATTGTAGGGATAGAATAAGGAAAGCAAAGGCAAAACTGGAACAGGACTTGGCAAGGGATGTGGAGAATGACAAGAAGGGATTCTGTAAATGCATAGGTCAGAAAAAAAGGCCAAGGAGAGTAAGCACCAGTAAGCAAGAAGAGTGAACTAGTGTGATTGATATGTAGAAGGCTGTGGTACTCAGTAAGGTCTTTTCCTCAGTCTTCACTGGAAGTCAGACCTTCCTCTAGTGTCTGATAATCTGAGTGAGTGTGAGGGGAATAAAATCCCTCCCACTATAAATGAAGAGCAGATTTGGGACTGTTTGATGCAGCTGAATAGCCACAAGTCTATGGAACCTAATGACATACAAACCTTCAGGGCAGGCTGAAGGCTGATGCTGCCAAACCATCCAGCTCTGGGGTTCCCAGCACAGGAAAGAAGAGAACCTGTCAGAAAGGGTCTGGAGGAGGGCCACAAAGATGAACAGAGAGATGGACCACCTCTCTTATAAAGACAGGCTGAAAAGTAACCTGGGTAAAGATCAGGGGAAAACTTGTTTCATTTATCAATTATTTATGAAACCCCTAAAAATCCATGTTAAGATGTGCTGAGCCTTAATCTATCTGTGTAAGAATCTAAAGTTTTGGAGGGAGAGTAAGGAGGGCAGAAATAAAAACAGAATCAAAAAACTCCAACCTGGATTAAGCCCATGGAGGCTCCTTCTTTGCTTGGAATGATTGGTATAATTAAGTTTTGTGTCATTCATTGCTTTATACTTGTGCTGACCTGCTTTAATGGATCAGCGTATAGTTAAGAGATTTCAGCTTACATCCAGTGCTAAGTGCAGGCTCAGTGGTAAAGTTTAGGATTATTAAAAAAAGCAGACTACTTGCAGTTCTGTATCTTCAAAATGTTATTAAAACATTAAAACTTCCAAATTTGAAAAGGACTGATTTTTTTTTGTTTTGTTTTTTAAATTTTTTTATGTGTTACAAACAAGATTTTTCAAAGTGGTTTGTCACCATATTCAGCAGCTGAGCCTGGGGCTGGAAGTAAATTTGCCAGTGTGCAGGGATCATTAATGCTGGCTGGAGAGCAGTGCAGCACTTGTTTCTTGGCAAGAAATCATGTAAATAATCAGCAGGGTCCCAGAAGGTCATCCTCCTTCAAGTGTTGCCTAAGAGGCTTTTGCTCTTTTTCTCTCCTCTGTTAGAATTGATCCTGTCCAACAGGGTCTGGCTTTGTACATAAATCCTTGCTTAAGCTTTCAGTCTGCACGCTGGCTGCGCTAAGTTGACTCATACTTCTTGGTGTACAAAACTCAAAACATATTCCTAGTTAGACAATGATGATATTTACTAGAGCTGTGCCCTGAAAAGCTCTGCTCCCTTGCTGCACTGCCCATTGTGTCTGCAACAGCTGCTTCAGGCTCCTGCCTCGCTCTGTGCTGCATTGCTCCACAATGGGAGCTGGCGTGGCTTGGCAGGACAGACACTGCTCAAACTTGTGCTTCTGAATTAGTTGGTCATGGCTGGTAAATTCCACTCTGTTCCCAGTGCCAAGCAAAATGAAGAGCTAGCCCTGAAAAAAAGGCACTGCTATGAGCTTGTTCTAGATAAACCTTTTGTTCTCTGTACTGAAGAATTTTTAAGAAACTCTTTCCTATGTCCAGAAACTGAAGTGTGCTCCTAAAATTAATCTGTTTGTCATGGTCCTGGACCTTGATATCACGCTGTTAGGGAAAAGAACATCTGCGTAACTGGTTCCACTTTGTTTTCAATTTATCAGATCAGTATAATTTAGTGTAGAAGTTGTTCTGTAGAACAAAAAAAAAAAGCCCTGAAGTCGTTTCTCTGTCCTGTTAAGAAATCTTGTGTTTTGACTTTGCCAGTGTCTTGCAGCCCTGATCCTGCCTTTACCAAGATCAGGTGCCCCTGAAGAGTTTTCAAGTACATTGAAGAAATAAGCAATGCGTGAATCTCTATTCCTTTGACAATTTTACTGAAACAGAGATAACTGTTTTGAATTTGATCAAAAGTGTATTAATAGAAAAGGTGGTTAATAGATATGTTTATTAGGTGAGCAAAAAATCTATACACTGAGAATCTTTTCAATATTTGATTTTAGATTAATGTGCTAAACTTCCCCTTTCAGTTGACTGAAGAACTTTACAGTATGGGGAGGAGGTGCAACTGTCCATATTTTTTATTTGACTGGTTTTTGAAGAAAAGTGAGAATTTGCTGAGATTATGTGTACCTTTTGAATTGCTGGATCTGGAAAACTTTGATGGATGTAAATATGAAATTCAGTAGATCATGTCAGTCTACAACTTGTGTTCCCAAGCTTGGGATGATGAAGCAAAGTGTATGCGTTTAGGTTAGTGCAAAATACTTTTTTGCACTTCAAGAAGCAACATTTCAAATAAAATCCTGTAACTTGAAGTATTGTATCCCCTCTGGACATGCTGGTTTTTAATTCTGAATCCAGCCAGAGAAATATAGCAGCAACGTGTAAGCAAAATTGCTTTTGACTTTGGTCAGAGTAGACTTTCACAGGACAAACAAGTGTTTGACCTAATAACACTGATCCAAGCCTCCTTTATTTGGGACACAACATGGCAACTTTTATATCCACTCAGACAGGCACTCTTATTCCAAGGTCACATCACAAAGGTGTATACAGAATAAACTATCTCTTGTTCAATTTATCTATGTCAGGAAGACAGAAAGGGGAGCTGACTCTGCCAGATCTTGATCCAGCTGTGCTTTCACAACCAGGTACTGCTGTTGGGGTAATGACACCCCTGTGCTCCTGGGATAATGGGTGTCAGCATGATTCTTCTCCAACTGGCCTCACATGTTTTTTTCAAGACATGTAATGGTTTGAAAGCTCATCATGATGTGTACTGTAGAGTGAGTGCTTTGCCTTGCATGAATCCCTGATTTTTCTGACTACTTCAGCTGCTTCTTCCTCTGACTTAAGGAAAATAATTGTTAATGTATGTGGTGGTTGCAAAAACCTATTGCTCTTACATTTAAAGATGAAAAGAGCCGTGTGAGTGTTGAGCAGTGATAATGCTGTGGACTGTGACAGAAGCTGAGAAAACTGACACTGATCATACTAGGTTTGAAAAAAAAAACCAACAAAAAAACTTGTAGATAAATGGTATATACTGCTGCATCCTTCATGGCATTAAGAAAATCAACACAAAAAATTACAGAAATAATATGTGATTTCTCTTTAAATACTTTGAAGTTACCCTGAACACTGCTTACAACATTCAGAAACTTGGTTCCATACGCACTAACTGTAATTGTAGGTTGTGCATGGAACTCATTACAAAATTAGCAAGAAATCCACCAAAATAGTTAAGTGTCACCTCTGATGTGAACCATGCGTGACATTTTATTAATATAGAGACACTTTGTTTCCCAGCATTTCTTATGGAGAAATAGCTGTTTTCAGGGAGCAGGGGCATAGGAAGCCAGGAGTACTTCTGGTATTTGGTTCTTTAAGTTCACTGGGTTTTTTTGTGTGCATCTTTTTTATCTATATGAATGAAAGCTGCAGTTCTTGCTCAGGTCCAGAATGGTGTACTTCTGTTATGTTAACAAATGGCAGCCTGATGGAGTAATAAATAATTTATGAACTTGGGATATTGATTTTTCTTCAGTGCTTATAGGAAATTATACGCTTGTGGCTTCAAGAAATAATTGGTCCAATTTAATCGCATAAAAATTATAGTCCTTTTTAATTCTTTTCAAATGGAAATTTAATGACCGCTGGGTGTGTTACAGAACAGAAGAGAGGATGTCTGCTTGGACTGAAGGAATAGGAGGGCCAGAAACAGCAGGTTTTACAGGTCTAATAAAAAAAATTATTGCTATGGCATTGGTTTTGAATGAAGGCTAATGGACACTTGTCTGATCACAAATTGGACTTTTCACAAGGAAATACTGTGAATTATAATAAAGACACTTAGTATTGCAATGCAGACTAAAGGTACAGAGTCCTGGCATATTAGGGAAAAAATACTTCATTTGTAAAGCCTCATTGAATAGAAGGCAGATTTTGCTTTAATGCAAAATACATTTTCTGGTGTACTGCTCTTCTATGTAAGCTCTGTAGCTGGGAGCAGGGGTAAAAGCCAAAGAGGGAGAAGGAAGTGATTTCAGCAACTTCACAGAAAGTAAGTCTGAATTTATCTTTTTTTGGGGTGAGGGGGGAGGGACATCCTGTTACTTGGTCAGGATGTTCCTGACTGTTTCTAGTTAAAATATAAGTAGCTTGTAAAACATACCTCCCTGAATATTCAGGTTTGAAAGAACTGCATTGGCCAGCTTCCTCAGCATATAAAAAGAAATTGTGTGGCAATTCTGCAGTCCTTGCTTAAAAGTCAAGCATACTCACCTGCAAACAGGTTTTAGTGAAATCACATGGTACACTGTCTCTTTACCATTCTAAGGGGTTGGGTTTTTTTTTAATGAAAGCCACCAGGAAATGGACCTTTTATAAAACAGATATACTAGAACGAAGTTTCTAACTGCTCTGGAGCAATAATTAACTTCCATCTTCACATCATAAATGTAAAAGAATAAGTATGGTTTCATGAGGCTCAAACTTATAATTTTTTTTCTGAATAAAAAAGGGAAAAATCAAACACTTATTTCTGCCTGTGGGAGAGTATCACTTGAGCTGGATGTAAAGCTTATGTAGTCTAATCCATTCTGCCCATCAATAGCAGGAACAAAGCAAACAGGCACTAGTGACAAATGGAGAAGCTGCCAATAATTTCAGCACTAATAATGAGATGGTATTAATAATAACTCATCCTGGTGACCCCTGTAATGCTTACTGTAGGCTTAATGTGGCATGTCAGATGGTAAACTGATGCTTGGTGTTAGATGGGGGGCTGAGAATTGCAGAGCATCTCAAAACATTTTCCAGGGGAATAAACCAGATTCAGGAACCATGGCACAGGTGAACAAGCCAAACATCTTTACAGCCATGTCTTCTGCCAGCAGCCTGGGCACTGGAACAACTATTGGGGTTTCAATCCAGTGTGCTGCCTGTGGGAGGGGACAGCTGTATGTGCATAGCTGCTAAACTATTTTAGGGGTGTAGGCTGCTAAGAGGGTATACCAGATGTAGGTGTTTCCTATATGCCATGTCTTCTGAGAAATGTGGGACTTGTGGTGCCCTTTGGATAGCTTACTCCTACGTCAGAGAACAGGGGAAACTCTCTACCATGAGGGTGCTGAGGCACACTGGAACAGGCTATACAGGGAAGCTGTGGATGCCCATCCCTGGAAGTGCTCATGGCCAAGTTAGATGAGGCTCTGGTGTAATGGAAGGTGTCCCTGCCTATGACAGAGGGAGTTGGAGCTAGATGATATTTAAGTTCCCTTCAAACCCAAACTATTCTATGCTTTGTGGTACATATGGCCTTAAATAAGCACAGTGACGGTGTGCAGGCACTGCAAGAACAATGCTCATAGTTCACTTTAGGTGGCTGATGTGAAGGTTTTTATTCTTCCTGGAACTCTGGAGTTTTCTTCACTCATTGCTGGCCAACACAGAGAAGCTAAAACTAAGATTGGGTTTTGTGTTCAAAGCATGACATTGCTGCTATTGCTGTAGCAGGAATGCATTGTGAAGGTTTTACTGGATATAATGCCCTGTTTCCAAATGTGATTTTGAATCTGCAGGTTTCTAGTTCTGAACACAGATAATGGCTGGATAAGAACAGTCCTCTTGACTGTTTTATTAAAAACTCACAGTAGCTATTAAAAAAAATCTATAACTATAGTATTCTAAAAATGTAGCATTCAAAACTTCAACAAACACTTTATGACCACCAAATGTTTACTTTAGAATTGGGGTAATAATAATGCTATTAAATATAACTTTATGGGTATTTATTCTGTTTTGAAGTACAGACATATGCAAATAACTCAAATTAGCATACTTATGAGTGAAATTTCAATGGCAAGTTTATTAATAAATCCTTGCATAGGGTTCAGACTGAAAACATTAGCTCTACCCTTTTATTTGGGCAGCTAATGATTTTTTTCTTGCTAGTTGTCAATTCTGAATTGATGACAGATTAGAAGAAACAGGACATGGCTGCAGAAGGCCTAAAGCTACACTTCATTGATAAATTGCTGGTTCAGATCCGTTTTGGGTTGGGAAGAGAGCAGTAACCAAAGATCACATTGAAAGATGTCTTACTGGTCTGTGTGTTATAAGATCCTTATGTGCCCTGCAGCACAGGCACGTGAGGAGGGACAGAGACAGAGAGAAGCTCATGAGCATGCTGTGTTTTACTTTCTCTCTAAATATCTTCTGGAAGATGGCCTTGCTCTCATACAGAGGCAGGGTTCATGATGGCAGGGCCTGTGGCAGCATGTGATGTGTAATACAGGCTGCAGCACAGTGGGGTGTGAAGCTTCTATTATTTGGCAACGTGTTGCCTGTGAGAAGGGAACAAAGTAATTTTCTTAGCCACAGAGGCAGAAGCATCTTTGTAATCTTGAACTGCACTGAGTCTGAGGAAAGCATCCTTTTCCTCTGCAGACAACAGGCTGGGGCCCAGCTGTTGGGATTCCAGCAGAAAGTACAGGATTTGCAGGCTGTACTGTACTGGGGGACAGCTGGGAGCACAGAGCTGGGACTGCTCTCACTGCAGGGCACCGCTGGCTGCCAGCGCCAGCTGCGTGCCAGGGATGGGAAGGAGCAGGAGAGCTCAGGGCCAGTGGTGCTGGGTGACTTGTGGCAGAGAGGAAACTGGCAACTGGAGGGAGCTGAGACAGAGCTCAAGCACCTGGGCCACCTTCGTTCTTCAGTGTCCTGCTGTCTGTCTGTATGTGCCCCTGTTAAATATAGACGCTTTTGAAAATGCTCTCTATGACGGTTAAGGTTATGAGGGAACATTATCACAGATCTTCCAAATGTGCTGTAAAAATCTGAACTTGTTGAGGCGTCCAGCTGAGGCCCTGCATTAGCAAAACCCTTACAGCTCAGATTCTGTTTGATAAAACACTTCCAAGCACAATTCTCTAACACCAATGGTGCTGGAAAATACTTGAAAACGCTTTGTTTGTACAACCTCTAAATTCCATTACAGTACAGATACTCAGTATATAGCCTGATAACTGCTTCTCATTCTAAACTGGTTTGTTTCTTTGCTTGAGAGTATGGATCCCACACCCTGGAGAGAAAGCAGAGTTTACTGTTCAATTAGAAAATTTTATTTTCCTGGAGGCAGCATTGATCTCCTGGACTGTTATGTTATCTGTCACTGTCTAATCAGAGAAAATCTGTTGCTTGTACAGCAGGCCCTGACTGAATCTCTCCTAAAAAGGCAGGATGTTATTTCTGTGTGTAGAATAGGGTTTGGAACAACAGGGGTTTGCATTTGGCATCTTGCTGATTAAACTTTGTCGAAAAAGACAAGTTGGCTTAGCCCAGCTAGCAGGTAGAGGAGAGAAACAGCCAAAGGGCACTGAGTTTTTTCATTGCATAATTGGACCTGATTTGATTCAAAAACAATGGTGCACAGCTATGAATTAGGCAATAGGTTACTGCCTTGAGTTACTTCTCCTGACATTCTGGTCAGAAAGTCGAGAAAAACAATTAATCCTCACCTCTGCTATCTTGCTGTCTGTGGAGTAACTAACCAAAAAAATAATTACCTAACAGTTTCTTACCTAAAACCAAAGTGAGAATCCATTTGAGAATCCATTTGACAGATGCACAAAAAAAGGTCTGCTGTTCCTGCACCTGCCAATTATTGTTCTATCAGTCTGGAGAGTACACCAGACCCATGCTGTGGCTTGTTTGGGAGAATGTCCAACACGAGTTGGATTTCAACGATCTTTGTGGATTTCTTCCAGTTCAGGAAATTCTGTGATTGTGTTTTCTTTTTGCCCTTTCACTTGTCATCTTTGTCCTAAAGTTCCAGATGTGACCTTGCTTTTAAATATTCGAGTGAGTTTAGCCTCACACAGGATGACATTTCCCAGAAAATATAGCTGGTTATCAAGATCCCAGAGCATATGGGCTTCCTGGCAGTTGGCTGGTTGCTATTTCATGGACATCAAACAGAAGAGGGGAAGGAGAAATGACAGTTTGGAGTTGGCAATTGATTTGATCAGTTTGCTCCTAGGGATGAAGGACTTTATGAAGAAGCTGGGCAAAATGAGGTTTGGGGAATTTGATGGGTGTTTGAGGAAAGTGCTGCCAAGCAGATGGGCTAACAGCAATAAAGGGGAACTGATGGTGTAAATCAGGCAAAAAAAGTGGGAGTGGGATCACTGATCATGAGGATGAATGTGGACTACAAAAAACAGTGATCCTGAGTCAGTCTCATCCCAGGCTGAGATATAGATACTCCATGTTTTTTTCCTCTATAATGAGTTCTGCCAAGAAGACCAAGTATTTGAAAAGCTTTTCTTTTTTTTTTTTTTTTTTTTTTTTTTAATAATAACGGTCTAAGCCAGGAAAATGAACATGGTAAAATCGAAACCTTTGGCTGTGTAATACAAAATAGGGCTTAGAAAGAGATTGTGAGTAACTCTTCCCTGTGTTACTTCACGAGAGGTAAGTGCTTTCAGGCCTGTCTCATGCCCGGTGAATTTCAGAGTGCGGCCGCTCTTATCCTCAGTCCTGCCGCAGGCTGCGCCGAGTTTCGCTCCGCCATGGATCAACCCGGGTGGGAAGGGCCCCGGGAGGCCTCGCCCAAAGCCCCCAAATGCTCCGGGGAGCGCTGGAGACGGTCGCGGCTCGGCCCAAGAGCCCGGAAAACCAAACACGGAGCCTGCACGGCCTCACCGCGCTGTCACCTCCCTGTCCCCGCCGGGGAAAGGGCGTGTGGGTGTCCCTGCCCAGAGAACAGCGCACGGTGTCTGTGTGAGGAGCACAGCAGGCTCGGGGAGCGCTCCCAGCCCCGGGCAGGCGGCGCTGGCCCCGCGGGAGCTGGGGCGATGATGGCGAGAGCGACACCACGTCGCTCCCACACGAACCGGCCACACTTCCTGGGACCAGACGGACGTGCGGGCCGGTTAGCTCAGTTGGTTAGAGCGTGGTGCTAATAACGCCAAGGTCGCGGGTTCGATCCCCGTACGGGCCAGAGCTTTTTGCCCGTCCCGCTGCCGATTCCAGCCGTATCCTCGGCTACAGCCAGGCGCCCGTGGGGACTCAGCCCCCGCTGGATGGGAGACACCGGGACGGGAGGGGAGGGGACTCGGAACCGCCGAATAGCTGCTAATAAAAGAAATAATGGGTGGAGGAAATGCGCGCAGGGAGGTTTTAAATCTTTCCGTAGCTCGTCACCAAAGTATTCCATGTTTTGCCCCGCAGCAGTTTGTTCAAGTTCTTCTGTTAAATAGCGTTACTCCAGAAGAAAGCGCGCAGGAATTCAGGAGGTCTCCCCTCCCAGCGAATAATCCCAGGTCTTTAGCTCATTGTGTTAGTATGACTCTTCGATAACTCTGTGTCAGGGGCTGGAAAATGCTGAAGAGAGTGGGGTTTTATTGTTTTTCTTCCTTTGAAGCAGCAAGACAAGCATATCTCCCTTGGTAGCCTGATTTTTCATAGAATGCTCTTATCTCCATATAGAAAGTAGCCACACTTTAGAGGTACACTGTAACGTGAGTCTTAATTTTTATGGGTGTGCTTTTTATTCAAGAAAAAGTTCCAGGCCAAGCAGAGGTTTAGTAATGGAGCACTACATCTGCAGGAGTGGCCAAGATGGACCTCTGCCAGCTCAACCTGCCTCTGTAAGTTTTCTCTCTAAGAAACTTCTCTTAGAAGCTCAGGACAGTTATTATTTTTGTCCTATCTGCCTCTGAACTGAAATGAGACTTCTCCAGAGGAGGGCAACTTTCTGGTGTAAATGTTTTCATTGTGGTTTCATTGTGGAAACCACTGATTTTGTTATTAGAGCTGCATACAGTTCACATACAGGTCACAGCTTCTTTAGGAAAATGCTTTGAGGTAGCAGCATTCTATTGACTTCTTTTACAAATCTGCTAGTACATCTCTTTACTATTCAGGCCCGTTGCTTACATCTTCTTCCAAGTGCAGGGGCTGATTCACAATAAGAGATAATGATAATAATAATAATAATAAAGTGGGTGATACTTCATGCCAGAGTTCTGACACTACTCATTCCCCAGAATGTCACAAAGGTACTGCAAGGGCACATTACAAGTGTCACTCCAAAGTCACAGTGTAACTTGTAAATCATAAAGATGAATATTCATGTTATCTAGCATCCAAGCTGCTGTCATGGCTCCATCAGATGTCACGGGAGAGTAATATGGTTCTGGTTTGATGACCTTCTGTCTTGCCACTCCACTCAATGATCTTCCTCAATTCCTTTGGGTCTAGTTATAGTGGCCAAGACTTGACTGTGTATAATGACATTCATTTTAAATGAACTGAAGGGAGAAAAAACCATGACATTCTGCTTCAGAAAAAAAAAAAAAATCTGGGAATACTATTGCTTTGTTTTATATTTCCCACATTAGGAATCAGATTTTTATTATAGCTATGTTGCTGTATTGCAAAGTCCTTGCTATAAAACCAAGGTAATGCAATGGCTCCTTGGCCACTTTTTCAGTTTGGTTTGAATTGCTTATATTCTGTGTGGTTTTTTTGCCAGCCAGGACTGTATGGGCATATTTTCCCTAAATTTACTTTCAGCAGATGGTTGTCAGATTGTGAGGGTCAGCCATTGTCCCTAGGGGAGTAATTCCAGAGCCTGTTGTTCAACCTCAAATCTAGTTGGAGAATAAAAAGAGGTTAAACAAACAAACCCATATAGTGGAATAATGCTCTCGTGAGGATGGGCCAGGAATTTCCATTCTGATACTCTGCAGTGGCAGATGCTGGGGCATATTCAGGGGTTACTGTTCACTGTTTTGTTTAACCTGTAATTGGACTGCACATCAAGGCCAAAATGGGTCCCAGCTGCTCTGTGCTTAAAGTGTGGGGTGAAGCACAGCTCCTCTGTCCACAGCAGGCATTGATGGGGAGGATGAACCTCTTATTGACTATGACAGTGCTGAATGCTGAGAGCTGAGGAGGAGCCTTCTGATCAGTCCAGTCAAACCCCTTCAGTCACTGTTTCTGATTATAAGCTATTGTGGTCTAGAGTTACACAGACCAACTCAGCTAATTAGTTTCATGTTCTTCACTGGGATGCCTGCATTTGTCTTTGCATGAAATGCTACTAAGAGGGCTCTTAACTCCAAACATTTGAAGGTAGCAGGAAAGTGGGTTCACACAGCATTCATTTCAGTAGATGAGTATTCATTCACTCAGTGATGTTCTGAAACATTTTCTTTTCCAACCACATCACAGGTTAGTTTTATAATTTCTTATATTTTGTTTATTGCTAGAATATCTAAGTCTTTTGCCATTGGGATGATGCTTTATTCATTCAGCTTTCTTTTGAGGGTCTTAATTATAGCAAGAATCTGAGTGGCAAAGATTGATCGAATATATCAATATAGCAATGCACAGATGCAATCCAGAAACATCATTTTTGAAATCAAAGGGAGGATGTGGTGGAAAGAGCTGCTCTTTAGATTGATTTGTGTGCAACGAAGTTGTAAGTATTAATGCTATTATAGGTGAAGCTTAACATTTGCTCAAAGCTGGGGAGTGTAGTGTTTACTTTCCACATGCCAGGAAAAAAAGGCAGCTCTATCAAAAAGCCTGCTCCTGTCCCGAGCCCAAACAAAGATTCTCATTTAGTGGTGTTGTGAGCAGAGATGCAGGTGGGAGGGGGATGAGGAAGTGCCATAGAAACAGGCAAGGGAAGGAGCCAGAAGCCAAGAATGTGGCTGAATGGGCATGGGCAGCCCAGCGCTGTGAGCCCAGGATCTGGCTAAAAGAAGCCGGAGCTGTAAGGAAAAGCCCAACAACCAGCCCCCTGTTTGGGTCCTCGAGTCTCAGAAACAAGGGTTATTCAAGAAAGGGGACAGCAAGACAGGAACACTGGCTTCCAGTTTCTTTGCTACTCAATAAATAAGGACCCTGAGTTTTTATCTTGCAGTTCACATCAGAACAGAGTAACTATATTTACTGCTGAAGCTGGAGAAATATCTTCAAATTGGTATTTCTTAGAAAGTAATTGCTAAAATGAAATGTAAGCAAATCTGAGTAATGTTAAAAACTGAGAAAGTGTGATGGACTGGACTTGAACAAGAATCAAATCTTTGCTCTTGACATAGTCTGTAAAAGGATTAAGTAACTTTGTAAACAAAATATGCAGCAATTTCTGCCACAGTTTATGCACCAATTTCTGCCACAGTTTTGAACTAAGACCTGCCTGTAGAGTTACTAAGTTTAAATAGCTGAACAGTCCTTTTTTCACTGTGTAAGAATTCACCATCAATGCCCATAGTGCAACAGGGCCATGTGTAAGGCACCAAATTCTCACTTTAACCTGTGCTATATAAAGGTGAAAGATAACTGTGGAAATATCTGCCTTCAGGTATGTGTTTGTACTTGTTTTAAAAATAATAAATACACTTAATAGATTAGCAGGAACAGCTATAGCCATACACCAGTGCTGTGTGGTGAGGGGCAAGTGTTCAGTTTAGTCAGTAGCTAGTCACTGTTACACAAGTGAAGTAAGCTAAAGATAACATGACCTTTGGCAGTATTCTCTCAGAGTTTAAAATAAAGCATGTTGAAGTCTGGGTAAGAATTTTCTTATTTTTGCAGATGAAGAGGGATAGAGTTTTCAAAAATAAATAATATGGATGTATTTTGCTATGTCATTTTTGTCATTAGCAATGTGAGGAACAATGAAGAGCAATGGGGGCAGTCTGCAGTTTGATATGCTCAGGCTTCTGTAGAAGAACTATGCTGCTTCCAGGGGGACAGAAAATGATGGGCCCCTAATATTTGGTAGGCTCATGATGCTGAACAGGCAGTGTAGTTGTTAAACTTTCTATCTGAGGCTAACTGAATCACAGCTGGGTAATATCCATCACAACTTTTAGAAGTAAATAATCTCACTTTCTATCAAACAGTTAAAATGCTACATGGGATGCAGAGTAAAACACCTTCTCACTTGTCTTCCTAATGCTATGCTTGTGGGCAAAAATTCTGACTTTGTCTGGGCTTAACGCTAAACCAGAGAGGGCAAGACAGAGTTGAAGATAAAATCCCAGGGTCCTGATATCAGCTATCCCTGGTGGTAACCAGCAGCTCATATCTCATACTCCTTCCTTGTGCACATTCTTTTAAAGCAATCTTGAAAGCAGAGAGCAAGTGGGCAAAGCAGGACAGCACGTCTGGTGTGTCACTCCACATAGCTGACAAACCCTTGTGCACATTTCACAGAGAGCTGCTCTGGCACTGAGCTGGATGGCTGCAACTCACGCTGCTGTGGCGTGGGAGAACTGTCAGGGTGGGTTAGTTTCATGAATGAACATCTCACGTTGTATGCTTGAAACAAGGCTTACCAAAAAACCCTTTGTCTACAGTTTCTGTCACTTGGACTGTATTGCTGAGAACTTGTTTAGTCTGCAAAGAGCAGCAAGGGATTCCCTGAGGCTCCAAAATTTGGCATTAAAAAGGACACTTGAGCTTCTGTGGCTTTTCTTTTCAGCCACTGGATATTCAAATATGTGGTCAGTCCAAAGTAAAATAAGTCAGGTGTCCATGTCATCTTCTCAGTTGTGCTTGAAATCTGCTTTCTTTTGCCTAGAGCTGGCTTTGAATTTCTTGTGTTGGTTTAGCGAAGACTTTACATGAAGCCTGGATGGGAGAGCTGAAGAAAATATGGTTCAACAAGCAATTTATTTGAGGCATAAAGGAAATGTATGGGTAATTGTCACATACACAGTGAAGTTTCTCTAGCTTCTTCATATGTGGTATTATGATAATCTGTAAGAACAGCTTTTTGGTGGTGAACTCTTTGCTCTCAAATTATTAAAAATGTTTCTAAGAAAAAAATCTTCCTACTTTCCACTTAAGAATGACATTTCTGGTTTTACCCTTATATATGAAAATTGAAAAACTGAATAAAATGAAACAAATACAATTGTATATTTTGCAAAAAATGTTTAATTTCAGCAAAACCAAGGTGGTGGGGACGAGCATCTAACTGATAATTAATTAAAAGACAGATAAATATACAAGTTGTCAATTCTGCTTTTGACTTCATGCCTAGGCCTTCAGTTCTTTTTTCAGTCTTTACCCATCTGTACAGAAAGGCATTTTTAGGCACTTTTGAGAAATGGCACTCTTGAAAATCAACGGAGAAGTGTTTCAAAAATCCAGGAAAAGGAAAGGTGGTTACATTATTCTAGCTATACAACAGCAACCTATTGGGCTCATCTACTCACCTTGCAGTGGCAGGCGAACACCAGTAAAGAAAGTAACTCGTCTGGTGATGAGATAAAAGTATGAATTTATTTCAAAGTATGAATTTATTTCTGCTAGACCAAAAGCATGCTGAGATTTCCTTAGGGTTATAGGACTTTTAAAAGTGGCAATTTCTGCCTAGTATTAGTTTTAATGAGGAAATTGGATTTTCTTTTTTCATGTGTATATACTTTACTCTAACAGATAGGTTTGCAACAACTCTGCCAGAAATGTAAAGGGTAAGTTTTCCTTTAAGCAGCTGAGGCTCTAAGCAGCTGATGTTGAGGCAGCAGATCCAGAATATGTTTTTGTTGTATTTTGGTGGATATACTGACCTGGGTCTTCTTTCAAGAGCACTTTGGAAGGTAATTTATTTTTAGGAAATGAATCTGCGGTACAGTAACTCTGGCATTTTTTGTGTAACAGAGACAAGAAAGACATTCCACTGCCTGTATTTACCTCCTCATGTTATTTTGTCTCCTTTTAGATATCTATTCTGGGAATGAGCAGCTGAAGGCAGCTGACTGGTTCAAAGTTTAATTTTTTTAATGAGGAAAAAGTGACTCTGCAGAGATGAATAGAGTACCCCAACAATTGTTCTCTTCAGGTTTTGGATTATGTTCCTAGCTCACATGAGGCATATTTTTTCCCTACAGCCACCCTACTAATGTCACCTGATCCTAAAAAGAAAATTTATACTCTTGTGTAAATCACAGATGCAAATTATTCTCCAGTTATTTCTTGTCATAGCTTGTAAATGCTAGATGATGGATAGAATCCATTTAACTCTGACAAATGTTATGGGTCTGCAAGGGAAAAAAATGGGGCCTGAGTTTTGTAGATGTCTGGTGAGGCTTATACAAAATCTAAGGATGGGCTTTGTAGAATGAGACTTTACCTCTCTTCTGGACCAGTTCTGTATTTTGGCTGCAACTGACCTTTTGTTTCCTCCTTCACAATCAAAGGTAAAACTGATTGCAGATTTGGGTCATTGATTGCCAGCTGGTAAAAAATTTGAGGAAAATATCATTATTATAGTGATCAGTAAGGAAGGGAAGGTCAATAGGGGGTGGTGGGAGCCCAGAATAGAATCAATGATTTTTACAGTTCTTCCAGTCACTGCAGATAAAACTCTGGCTGTACCTTTGCTCATCTAAGTGGGAGCAGGATGGAAAATAACTCTCCTAGTTACTGATTTGGGGTGGAGGCAGTGGTGTCTTAAATGGACAGAGAGATCAGCCAGAAGCCTCATGGCCTTTTCATTCTCCTTTCCAGTGTTGCAAAATGGTCTCCTGCACTTGAGTTGTACCAAAAGAGTCATAAAAGATCAGAAATGTATAAAGCTCAGAAGAAGGAAGGTGTAAAATTCTGTTAAAACACAACTCCTCAGGCTCCCCAAAAAAATTATCATGTCATTAAGTTTCTACAGGTGATATCCCAGCCTCTTTTACCTACCTATTTGTGGAATTTGCTTCTCAGTATTCTGGAGAGAAAGTGCTGTTCAAGGCTTCATGCTCTAAGTTCTCTTTGAAGCCAAAATTCCAACAAGGATGACCTTGACACATGAACAAATAAGAACACATATATATCAGTCAGTGGAAATGCACATCTTGTTTGCAATAGAGAATTGTTCTGATTTTGCTGTGTTAACTATGGATGTTTGGGGTTTTTCCTGTCATGAGTTGGAGCAAATTGTTAATTTAAAAAACAATTACACATAAACCTTAGATTTGGGTCTGGCCAATCTGTTTTGACTTGAACTCTCTTAAAAGATAAATGGAAACATCTAGTGTAAAATCACCCTGTGCAAGTTTCTAAACTGTTGAGATACTTGTGTGGTTAAACCATGACAATTTCTTGAATGTGAGATGGAAATTTTGTTTACACTAGGAACATTTCAATGAGAGAGCATTTTCAAATCTTTTTTTCTTTTAATTGAGCTATTTCTCATTGGTTAAATTCTCAGCATCATGTAATTTTTGAATGAAGGGATATCTCTGTCCTTTTTAGATTAATGGTATTTACGAAATTGTGAGATCTCTAAATACTGTACATTTCTGGGCCACATCTAGGTGTTGATAGAACAGCTCTACTGTGCAGCAAGAAGTATTTTTCATCACCTCTAAAATGACTTTGTCTCAGAAGTATTGACTTCCAGTCTAATCACTTTAGAATGGTCTTCAACTGCACTTGAATTATCTGCACATTTTGCAATTGCTTATTCTCTTCCTATTTTCTCACAGAGATTTGATCATAATTATTCCTCTTGTTTTTATAATTTTGAAACACTTGGTCTTCTGTAGCCTGCAGTGATGTTCTCTTTCAGTCTGAAACACAGGAATCTTGAACCCCCAAATGGTACTTGTCCTCTCTGTTTCCAGTTGCTTCAGTATGTGTATAGTTCCTCTTCCAGAGTGAGCACTGTCACAGGTACCCTTCCTGACAGCTCTAGTGTGCACATTTGACATTGTGAAACACAGCTGAAATTGTGTTATGATCAACACTGATCTCTCCAGCCTATTAGGCAAGTCTGCTAGATTCTAGTTTTAATTTGTAAATCCTTTCCTGACACTGGGATCTAGGTCAGTGATGTCAAACTTCATTTGGTGACTTAAGCAGGCACCAGTGGCCATGAGCTACAGTACTGCTGAGAATTGAACTTAGCACCCCACACTAAAGTGTTCGGTGTGTCTGTCATACTGTGAGACAATTGCTGCTGTTTTCTTTTGTAATCACTGTATGCAATTAGATATGATGTCAAAGCTCTCTTGATCTCTAGCTATTCAATTTTTATCACAAGGAGACTCAGTAATGGTACATCTCTTCTGGGCTCCTAGTGCAAGTGCAAATAACTTCCTGCAGCTCAAAGGACAAAGTCCCAGGTTCCCCAACAAGTGAGGGTCTACGCTGTGGTGCTGTACAGGAACTCCTTGCTTTACGGTACCTTTACCATAACTTTCATTAAAAGTACATATGAATTAGAGATGCCTCTAATTAGAGGTTGGAATATGTGAGGGAGTGAGCAGTAGTGGTTTATATTCCTTGTTCCTTCCCTTAATACTTGGGATATCTGTGGAATATCTGTGGTACAATGTACCAATTTTTCTACTGTCTCCTAAACACATGAATGAATATTCAGTCCAAAATTGTCTGCTACATGTCTGGTGCTTCTTCTAAAACATATCCTTTCATATTTTTTATGCTTCTAAACCTAAATAAGCCTGGGCTCCTAGGATTTCATATCTCCTTATGAATTCTTGAGCACTTTGCACTCCTATTGCCTGGTCCTACCAATGCACACCTTAAACCGAGGCTTTCTTCCTGTGTACACCTATAATCCTTTACCATAAAATTTACTTTGGGTTGTAAAGATGAATTCTTATTTGAATGCCAAAATGTTAACTTTGAATTCTTTGTATCAAACATTTAAATCTGACATTGACTCTGTCCAGCTGCGCAGGCTTTGTAGCTGCCACTTCTGTGCAGATCAACTGTTTTCTATCTTCTTTTCTTCTGTATCGAAATGTGTTCTGTTTCATTGAAGTGTGTCACACACCAAGGGCAGGTTCAAACCTGAGGGACTGTGAAGTGTAAAGTCTTGTATTATCAGTCTCCTTAGGCAGCTGGTAGCTGCTGTGTGTTTTGTCTGGGGTTGGTTTGCAGTTCTTTGCATCTGACACCAGTTCTCAGAGGCTTTATGCTAGGAATAGCAGAAGAGAGAATTATTTTCTATTTATAACATCTGAAGAGGGGAAAAATATTTACATCTGTGAGGGTTTCAGAAATTTCATATGCGTTGTAGGTGTAGTTCAAATGATAATGCTGCCTATATATTCTAACACAAAATTTAAAAAAGAATGATTACTTTCATCCAGACTGGACTTTTTTTCCTCAAAGCGAGAGAGTAGCTATTACAGAGGAGTGAATTTGTAACATTCATCCACCTTACATAAGTAATTTTTCAAAGAATAGAATATTAATGGGACATCAGAAGATCCCTGTTTATGTGGGGAGGAAAAAAGGAATCAAATTCTGAGAAATTTCAGTTTTCTGCTCCAAATGTCAGTGCAACTCCGCATTACAATTCAGCGCACACAATTCACACCTAAAAGCCTCTGTTCTGAGGTTCTACAGTTTTCATCAAATGCCCAGACAGCATCATAACCCTCTGCAAGCTTGCACTGAATAGGCTGGCAGTGGTCCAAATGCCGGCAGAAGCACTTGCACAAACACAAAATGTTAGCTTTTTCTTCTCTTTTATTTTCTGCCAGACACAGTTCAGCATCATTCCAGATGACATGCCTTCTGTTAAGTAAGGGGAAGGGAGTGATGAATGCCTTCAGAAGGGAAATTGTGATGCTGTGGCACTGTCTGAGCATGGTCCTCCTCTCTGGTTGGTTCCAGCCCCAGCTGGTTCTACTTTGCTGCCTGATTTGAATGATCAGTGGTGATCAAGCCCATCCTGTTTGCTCACAGCCTCAAGGCCTTTTAAGATGAACCCAAAATTACTCCAGTGATGGGAGGAGGTAAAGGGGGGGAAAGCAAGTTAGTGCTGGGAAGAGGGCAGAGTAAAGGGGGAAAGCCACTGTTACCACAGCTAAATATGTACCATCTCTTTATGCTTTATCAAATTACACTGTGAGATGTTTTCTGTTTAAACTTCTTTAGTAGCTTGGGGTTTTATTTGCCTTTATCATCTAGGCCCTCTCTGTAACTTGAAAATGAGCTGTGATGCTGACATAGTTGTGGGGACTTTTTTGGCTTTCTGTGTGGCTAAAGGGTACATCAGTGTAAGGAGGAAAGGAAACCAGCTCCTATTCAATTTTCTTCCAGAAGCAGTGGAGGAAAGACTGATTTGTCTCCAGTAGATTTGTTGATGGATGTTGCAAGTATTTAAGTCCTATTTTCAAAAGCACAGAAAGAAAATATTTTCAAAAGCACAGAAAGAAAAGTTTCTGAATAATACCTGTTAGAGAGGGTTTTTATGCCACTTCTGTTCTTTGTCCAGCAGGACTGAGAGGGGCTGAAGAGCACTAGTGTCCTAGAAACTGTTGACTGTCCTCTGAAAATGACAGTAGACACCACTTAGAGTGACCTCACATTTCATCAAGGGATGTGTAAAATTTCACAACAAGCAAAAGAAAAAGCTACAGAAATATACTTTAGTCTGCCTACTTTTCTCATTCCATGTAAACATGTACTATAGACCCCTGAAGAAAATGGGGTGGTAATATCAATGTAAAAAGATGAAGAGAAAATGGTTAATCACACCCTAATCAAAATAATTTATTTTAAAAAATAGCATTTAAACCCAATCTTACTGCATTTTCCTGTAGGAAAGGCCACTGCAGGTGACACATAAGGTCTGTCTGAATTTAAAGGCCTTGGTCTTAGACCATGGATGAATTTTGTGTGTGTGTGTTACTTTACAGCTAGGAGCCATCCATGGACAGTGTCCTTCCTGCTGTTGCCAGCACAGCCTTTGCCCCTGATGCTAGGCAGTGTTCCTGAAAAGCACAGGCACTTGGGCCATTGCTGCTGTGGAAATAAAGGGCAGAAATTAGATGTTACATGCAAAACAAACTCTGAGGTGACTGGGGAAGGTGTAAGAGTCACAGAAATGGTGAATGAGGATTGCTCAGTGTCTCTCAACATGGCAAGAAATGTAACTCACTGGTGGCAGATCAAACCAAATATGAGGCAAATCCTTGCACAGTACACAGAGTACACCAAGAGGTGCCACAGTTTGCATGGTCACAGAAGTGATTGGATCAGTTTGAGAAGGAAAGTCTGTTCAGGGATTTTAAATGCAGAAATCCTGGGCAGCCCATAAGGTCTCTGCTGAACAGAAAGGAAGAGTGGTACTGCAAAAGCATCCATCCCTAGTTGGCAGTTCAGTTCCAAAGGCTCTGGTATTTCTAGAGGTGACAGAAGACACTGGGTTGAGCAGACCTTGAGTCCACATGCTCTTCTGACAAAACCCTGTACAGGACAGAAGATACAGAAGGTGGGGTGTTTGGGGTGTGTTTTTCTTTGAAGGAGAGGAAACAGCAGAGACAACTGCCTTCTCTGGTCAAAGGCTGTGCTGTTAATTGCTAATTGTTTTCTTGTTTAATGACTTAAGCAATAGATCTGTGCTAGCCCTATTATTTTTATTTTGTATAATAGATTTACTTTTACCCTCTTTAGGTGGTGATAATCTGGTTTAAGAAAAAGTTATTTTTTGGGTTTTTTTTTGGTAAGTGTTCTATGTATGTTTACATACATATGTATGCATGTATACTTACATGAACTTGAAAAAATCAATTGGTTTTAACTATCCTGCCATAGTGGTAGCAGCATGAGGTACATTTGTTTGTGAGAATTCGTTTGTGATTCTTCTTCATGATATGTTCATGATTCTTTTCCCTAAAGTATGATGTTTACATAAACTGAAGGGTGGCAAGTTAAAACTTTGACAACTTGAGCCTTATTTTCTCTTCAGACAAGTTATTCTGAATTCAGGGAATAATACAATATTCACCATTCAGACTTTGTATGAGCTACTTGTGCTTGCATAACAAGGCAAGTATCCTAAGTGAGCTACCCTATGAAAGCAGATTAATAATGTTTGCAAAGGAAGTGGGGATGAAGAATGCTGCAGCTAATGTAAGAACCATCCTGATAGATGGTTTAGGCTAAGCTTTCTGCATTTCTGTGGTTCCAAAGTGAGTCTGATCATCTACATGCTAAGTTCAGGGCATAGGAATATACGTGGAAAAGACATGGATAATTAAGTCCATTCTTCTACTGCAGGCAACAGCAATTAGTTCATGAAAATATTAAAACCACATTTCCTCTGGCTTCACACTATCCAGCAAACCTGATTTATGCTCTGAGTAACACAGTTGCATTTGTTGCCTGCCAGTTGTGTGCACCTGACAGACAATTTTTAGAAAGTGATCGAGGTCTTCATCATTATTCAATAATAAAATCCCAATTCACTAGGAAAAAATCCAAAGCACAACAGACAAGGAAAAGAGGTAAGGTGTATTACAGAGGTGACAACAGATATTGAGGTCAACACTTCAGACATTTCCTCTGAATAAGAGCAGAAGCTGTTTTCAAAGGACACTTGAGTGAAGAAGAGGGACTTCATTTTGGATATTGCAATTTGTATTTGAATGGTATTTGTGGACTTAAGTGCCTAGTTTTGAATATTCACATTTGAATATTCGCTGTACTTACTTTGTTCCCAAGCTCATTGTACTAAGAGTTAACAATAGGATCTTACAAATTTTTTTTTTTTTTTTGCTTTAAACCTTGAATTGAAAAGTTTAAAAGACTGGGGTGAGAGAGAGAATGCATTTTGTAGTTGTGTGATTTACAATGGTGGTCTGTTTCATCTGTATCATCACTATGTGAGGAAAGAGAAAAATATGAGAAGCAGCAAAAATAGATCATCATAACAACAGCAACAATATTCTTTATCATTTTGGACTTGTCATGCTTTGAATGATTAGATACTTGGCCAATATATAATTGGTGGTATGTTTCAAAAATGAATGAATAGATTCAATGCTTTTACATGCAAGCAAAAATTGTTAAGATATTCCATAAGTTGTTTTGAGGAATTATTCAAACAGTATTGGATTTTTTTTTCTTCATTCCACACTTCTTTTGGTGTCAGAATTTTTTCACCTAACCTTTAATACATCTCTGTGACACTTACTCCTGTAATTGATTTATGCTTCTTTTGCCATTTACTGGCTAGTCTGAAGATATGAAGAGGTTAACAGGTAAGATATTCCTCCTTATTTTTCCTTTCTACTTCCTTTCTTCATCCCTGTTTCATACTGCTAAGAGGAGTGCTAATATTAAAAATAGATGAGATGTTGTTTTGCAATTGGTATTCGGCTCGCCTTGTTACTTGCTGAATATTAATCTCTTTGATAATGCTGTTTGTTCTTTTTGTAAGAAATCTTCACCAGTACTGGAAGCTCTGTCAGACAGAGCCAGGGACTGACTCTGTGCCTGCTTCACTGTACCATATCTGCATCCTTTAGATAGTCCAGACCCGTGTCCTTGAATAGCCTGGTTTCTCCTGAGAATGGTCTTGTCAGATCCAAGCCCATTTAAGTTAATGTCCTCTCTCTGATGAGGGCCGCTAAGGTCCAACAGAAGGTACAGGAGCAGGCCTGGCACTTAGTAGTAATTTCCTAGAATTCTCTCCCAAGCAGAGGAATTAGGGACATGGGGGCATCCTGAACCAAGAAGAGGTGATTTATATTAATAGTTGTCAGCAGCATTTTCTTCTGTAATTTTGTCCAGGCTTTTTCTGACCAGTGGAAATGCATCCATAATCTTCTGTGGCAAGGAACATAACTTCATGTTATTTCAAGAAACATCTTGGGCTTGAGACTCCTGCCTCTGAGTTTCTCTTCATGCTGTGCCCATACCTGCTCCATTAGTTCTTTATTTGGGTGCTGATAATAATTTTGGTTTTATACTTGGTATCCAGCTGTATATGTCTTTAGTATACCTACCCTCAGTTACCACTCTCCTAATTCTGCCTTCACTTCAATCTGTTCTCTGTGAACAATGAGATCATCAGTCTTAATGGTTTACTTCTGACCCTTTTCCCAAAGGGGAGGAAAAATCTCATCGTGTTAGTTGCAAATACTGCAAGGCTGTTGCAGAAAGTAAAGCCAGTGTGTGTTACATCTGCTCTAAATGCTTGTGGTGCCACTCTTTCAAGCTGACACAGCAGGATATGCAACCCCTGTTTCCCAGGCACCAGGGGTGGTGCTTGAAGGATTAGCTAGAATTTTCACTTGTTTTGGACCTTATCTGTTTTTTTCCCCTCAGAAGAAATTATTAGTCAAAATTTTCTTGGGCATAAAGAAAGGGCTCAACAGCTCTGAAAATCAGGCTATTAATTCTGGGTAGCTGGGGCCTCTGAACATTACCTTCTAACAGGGTTTTCCTTCTGTTCTGTTTTTGTGAAACATATCTCCAGGAGTAATTTTTTTCATGTATTGATAGAAGTGTTTTCTAGAATTGCAGGGAATCAGATGCTTTGGTTTTGCCTGTGCAATAGTTGCTGCTACTTCATAACAGCTGAACTGAGCAGCCAGAGATATCAGGTATAGAAATAGGACATTAAGAAACAGGTCATGCTTTTCCATAAAAGATGACTCCCTTCTTTTGGACTGATCAGTACTGATAATTGTGGAAATATGCTCCCATGGAACAGATACAGGTTGAGGTTCTACTTCTTTATTAACCTGGTTTTATGCAAAAAGGACTCTGAAGGATAAAAATCATTCTCCAGATTGTCCTTATTGATATTCTGTTAAGACAATAAGAGGTGCAGAGCTGTTTATTTAACCACTTTCTACTCTCATGTCTCCCAGGGAGCATGGGTATAGAGACCTGCACTTGAAAAGGGAAGATGATTGGCTGGCCTCCTTCAGGAGAAGGTATAGGAGAATTCCCTTTGATGATCTGTGTTTGCACTGTGTGCAACTGCAATTTCAGCTCTGCCCTTGAAATGCAGATTAAGCAATATTGCCAAGTTGTATTCTCCTGTCGAACATTTCACTGGCTTGGGAGGCTGTACACAGCTTACAATGTACATCCTCTGCCAGGGTCACTGCATCTGGGTGCTTGGCTGTGGGCTTTGATTTCCTCTTGAGCAGACAGTGAAGTTCAGGTACTTGTTTGTCTGCTCCCAAGATAATATGATTTCTTGTATTTGCTCTTCTGAGTATTCAAAATTTTTGTCATTGATGGGGAATTTGCTGACTGTGAAATAAAGATACTCTTGCATGGGAAGTGTAGGGGATGATATCATCCCACAAAGAATTATTCTCTTCCTTTCCTGCAGAGCTTTGCCTTTTAGGCAGTCAGCTTGTTTTTCTGGCTTCTTTCCACATAGCATTTTTGTTTCCAAAAAGCATTTTGACAATAAGGTGTTGTCATGTCTGCTTACATGTTGTATCTCAGGCTACGCACTTGTCATTGAGAGAAGTTGCCATGTTAATACAAATATGTTTGCCTCTTCCCTTAGAGTTAAGGATTTACTTCCCCAGGGCCAGCTAGATCAGTGGCTGCTATGAGACATGGCAGCATTTAAAAACATGATTTGAGACATTAATTTGAGACATTCCTAAGGAATAGGTAGGCTTTTGGGTATAACAGCCCAGATCACCACCACCTGGGGAAGGTGCTCTGAACTTTCTGTATTTTGTCCTTTTTTTTTTTTTTATTTTTTTTTATTTTTTTTTTTTTATTTCCCTGTGGTGTATTTTAAAATGGGCCAGTAGATCCTTCACAAACTTCAAAGCTGTGGAATTCACTTTTTCTTGTCTCTCTGGCCTGACTTTTGATTCTGGAGTGGAATTATATCTTGAAGTGTTTGCCTTCTGGAGGTAGAAGTGCTACCATATTCATCTCACATTGCGTGAGGTGTATGTTTGCTGATCCTGTGGATTAAAATGTTGGTGTTGGGTGGCAAAAGTGATGTGTGAGGCCTGAGGTGTGTGGTGAAGGTTACAGTGTTATCCATCACTATAGAATACACTTGGTGTATCCACTATTTTCAAGACTTGTATTAGTATAGATATGCTGGGAAGGAAGACCATATTGATCTCGGTGATGAATCCCATGCAGTGGTTCCAGCACGACAGAGAATGCCATTTAGCAAGACCTGGGAAAAACTGCTGGGTTGTGGTTGTACGTGAAATTCATTTGTAGCTTTCATGGATGGAGTTTTCTTTTGGCTGGCAGTAAAATAATTGTTGATGTGTCTTTTTGAAAAGGCACATTGGAGCTCCTTTTTTTTTACCTTCTTTCAGACAAATTGGTTTTAAGGAGACATAGTTCTTATGTAGCCAGTTCTGTAGAGTTTAAGGACAGATGTTTTTGGAGAGGAGATAGAACACATTTTGAAAACTGGGTTTGTTTTTTGTTTTTTTTTAACTACATTTTGTTAGAAGAAAAATAATGTGTTGTAAGTCAACTAAAAATAAGACTCAACTTGAAAAAAGGATAAATCAGTGACCGATTAAGACTTGAATTCTCTGGTAGCTTAGAATGTTTCTGATGTGACACAGTAGAGAGGAGAACTGCTAGGGTTTGTACCTATCTGTAGAAGGTGTACCAAAACATTTCCTTTAATGTCAGAAGGAAATTGGGATGTCTTTGTTTTTTGTTCTTTCCCTTTGCTCCTAATGAAGTATCCTTCCTTTACATGCCATAATTGTACAGTAGGGTCCTTGTCAAGCTTTAAGAGAAAACTTTGGGCAAGATGTGATCCATCTGTTTAGCCAGAAAAAGCACCCCTTTAAGAAACAGAAAGAAAAACCAGAATTAAAGAAAAGGAAAGTAATTTGTGGTGAAGGTGTGTGATCATCCCATTGCTTTTTTCCTCCCCTTCCATTTGGTTAATCTGTATGTTTTGAGGAAGGAAAAAAAAATCTTGCTGAATGGCTTGCTCTACAGATGTGAGCTCTCCCTGTTAATTGGGATGCTGAACTTCATTCTCTCTACCTACCAGTATCCCAACAATACTGCACACAAGTTTTGCCCTCAAACTGAGTGCCTGGAGAAATTGAGGTTGGAGAAGACCCCCAAGATTACTGAGTCTAACTGCTAACCTAGCACAGCGGTGTTCACCACTAAGCCAAATCTCCAAGTGCAACACCCACCTGCCTTTTGAACAATTCTAGGGATGGCAATTCTATTACTTCCCTGGGCAGCTCATTCTGGTATCTGTCGACCCTTCCAGAGAAGAAAATTTTCTTCATAACAGATCTAAGCCTCCCCCTGAGGTACAGCTTGAGGCCATTTTCTCACATCCTGTCACCCAGAAGGAGAGACCCACAGCCACCTCACTACAACCTCCTTTCAGGTAGTTGTAGAGAATGATTTGTTCCCCCCTGAGGAAATGTTCTCCAGGGTGCAGGGAGAGAGTTGGTGGTGTAACTTTGCATGACCTTCTTCAAAATAAGTTCTGTCTTGTAGGATTGAATTATTAAGAGATGTGGGAGAAATGAGAATCATTGACACCACTGATATCCAGTCTGCTCAAGAATATTTGGTTTCTTGATTGTTTCTCTCTGACTCAGTCTCCTGTGGCAGGAGTCTTGTGACAGTGACTCCTCCCTCCATGCCCTTAGTCTGTTGAGATCTGCAGGGTTACACAGCTACTTGCCTCAGTAATAAGCTCTGGATGGCTTTGTTCTGGGGTGCAGACCCAGAACAAAGCCTAGAGTGGGAAACCAGGGGCTGGAAACTGATAGGATTGCTCAGCAGTGCAGAGATTTTTAAAAATTATTGTTATTCATAATTGAAACATTTGGTCAATGTTTTTCTTGCCATGCTCGAGTGTTGTGTAGCTTTTCAGCTCTTAAGAGACTTAATTTTCACTCAGTTTGTCTGCAGTTATCTTCCTTGGTTTGGATTTATTGCAGGATTGACTGAGGAAGTTATATCGATTCCGAGCCACTTTCTGATTTTTTTTCAAAACATTTCCATTGGAAAAAAATTCTACTTGCTTTGTCTAACAGCCTAACAAACAAGGTCTTTGCTTCCTTGTTAACAAATACATACATATATATGATTGTATGTATATATATATTTGCCTAATTTATGTATATGTGCATATAACTATATATATTTTCCTAATTTGCCTCATTATAGAAGAAATAAAAACAGCCTGGAAGGTACTAATAACTGGCAGCTGGAGATGATAGATTGCTCTAAAGAGCCTGAAAAAGGACCCTTTGATGACTCCAGAGAAGTAAAAAAGCTGTTTTACCAGTAGTGAAAAGAGCTGCAAATAAAGACAACCTAAGCTGGTGGGTACCTATAGCAGTTTTATTCAAGACATAAGTACTGAGGAGTATCCTTGGCTACAATAACAGGACATGGATTTATGATTTCAGGCTGTGCATGTAGACAGAGCAAGTGTGATTTTTGCCTTGACAGGAGCTGAAGTAGTTCTTTCCAACAGAGTTTTTGAGAGACTCCTGAGGTTTCTGAGGTAGGAAGCTGCCAAGCCTTTGCTTCTGCTGTACTTGAAAGATGGGTGGATGTTTTGGGCATGTTTACAGTAAAATAAACTGATTTACAGATGTTAATTTGTTTTCAGTGATTGAACTGTGTTCTAATGGATGTAGAGGTTTGAATATCAGCCAACTGCTTGGGCCAAGAGCCACAGACATCAGACTTCTTGGATTATCTGGATGCTGATATGGGACAATCCGTGTTTTGAATCAGTCGACAGGGGAGGCTTGCAGTGTTTTTAGTGGGTGTGATGAGCCCAAAGCAGGCTGTGCCTCCTCAGGTGTGTGTGGTGTGCAGTGTGCTGGGGTCCTGTGCTCCATCAGAGGCCTGTGGTGTGCTGGGGGGATTTTTTTTGCTGTGGCCAGTTCCTCTCCTCTCTATGGCAGCAAGTGAGACCTGGAGTACAGCTGCAGACAGCTGATAAGTGAGCAGGAGGTGTCCTGGAGCATGAGGCTTGGTGAGTTCAATAACTGCTTTTTCACAGGCAAACAAAGCAAGCTCCTGTTTAAACTTTTGCTAATAATAACCCATGTAGTGCTAAACAGGGCAAGGCTTTGCTTAACACGTGATACAGCATTAAGTTGTTACAACTTCATTAATGTTGGTCTTTGATGTTTTACCTTTTGATAACATCTTTGAGTAATTTCTTTTAAATTATTTTAGAAGTGTGGAAATGAAACTTGAAGTGACAGTGAAGCAAAGTTGGACCTTTAATGGAATAAGTTGCAGTGAGAGACTAAGGCATGGCAGGTCAGAGAAACCAAAGTGAGAAATAGCAAGGGTCTCTCTCAAGGATCAGGAAGTAAAGTCACACTCAGTAATTTAGGAAGAGAGCTGTTGAATAGCTTAAAAGTATGAGGAGAGCCTCCCCTTGCCTTGGGTCAGAAAAGGGAGTGTGACTTTTGGCTCCTGAGACCCCAATTCTCAGTTGTTCTCTTTGAACCAGAATGTAAGGTAACAAGAAAGAAGGATAGCTGCAATCCACCTTTGTATGCTGGGACAACTGACAGCTCTTAGGTATAATATTAGAGCAACATCAGAGTATTTGCACTGAAATTGCACTGTGCTTTGCATTCTGTGCCAGCCATAGAGGGACCATAGAGCAGGGGTCTTATAGATTGTGTGCTCTCCTGTGCTACTCTGCCTTTGGCCTGCTCCCAGTTCATATCATTCTCAGGATGGTATTTCTAACTCCTTTGCATCTTTAACTCCAGCCAGATGGAGAAAATGGACTCAAAAATCTCCAGAGCTCTTAAGTTCAAAAGCTCAAGAGAGGTCCATCTCCAAGAGCATTAAATCAATCAGGAGATGGCAGGAGGTCTGCTTAGGTAAGTAAGGAGCTCATGGCAAAACTTGGGCACAGAAAGAAGGGTGCAAGAAACAGGAGCAGGGTTAGGTGGCCAAGACAGTAGGTAGATAGAGTAACTGTTCAATCTGCCAAGGATGGGATTAGGAAAACCAAAGTCCACCTGGAGGAGAGTCTGATGAGGGGTTGCAAAGAGTGACATAAAAATCTTCTACCAATACATCAGCAGCAAAAAGAAGCTGAGGGAAAACTGTGCCCTTAACAGGGTAGAGGCTCTGGTAACAAAGGACCCTTAAAGGTCTGAAGGTAATCAATATCTTCTTCAGCTTGGTATTTAACGATAAGATTTACCTTTCAGGAATCCCAGGTTCTTGAGACTAGAAGAAAAGTCTATAGCTAGGAAGACAGTCTAAGATCAGGTGGATCAGGTTAGGGAATGCTTAAACTGGTCATGTACAGGTCCCTACCTAGAACAGGATGCCCCCATGCATGCTGAGAGGGCTGAGTGATGTGGCAGCATTTAAAAAGTCACAGTGATCAGGAGATGACTGAGGGCTGGAAGATAGCAGGTATCACACCCTAATAGAAGGGCAAGAAGGAAGATCCAGAGAACTATGGATTGATCAGCTTTACTTCCATCCTTGGAGAGAAATGGAATAATTCTTCCTGGAGTCTGTTTCTGGGTCTATGAATGGCAAAAGGGTGAACAGAAGTAATCAGCATGGATTTATGGAAGGGAAGTTACAGCCTTTTGTGAAGAAATGAGAGGCCCAGTGGAGGAAAAGTAGGTGTTATTTAACCTGTCCTTAGAAAGATATTTGGAAGGACCCTCATGGAAATGGATGATCATAGAATCATAAGATGTCAAGAGTTGGAAGGGCCCTTGAAGATCACCTAGTCTGAACCCCCTCTGCCATGGGCAGGAACAGGTCCCACAAAACCAGGTTGCTCAAAGCCTTATTCAAGCTGGCCTTGAAATGATGTTATAGAATATACAACTGGACAGAGAGGAGGATTGGAAACCAGCTGAACTGGTGGGCTCAGATTTCTATGGTCAGAGGCACAAAATGTAGCTAGAACCCAATTGCTAGTGAAATACCCCAAGTGTTGATGGTCGGTCCAAAGCTGTTTATCTTTCTCATTAGTAGGGTCTGGTTAATGGGAGAGAGGACTTGGATTTCTCCACATTTGCAGATGATACAAACCTGAAAAGAGTGGCTGATATGCTGGAGGCTTGATTTGCCACTCAGGGAGACCTGGACAGGCTAGAGGATTGAGCAGAGAGAAAAGATATGAAACAAAGTGAAATGTAAATTCCTGTATGCAAGGAGCCTCATGCCTGAGTACAGAAGCTTTTCTTTCACCATGCACATAAGCTCATCTGAATCTGTGCCTAAAGCTTCTCTTTCTTTTCAGCTGAGTACTGCGGCAACTTGATTCCTGTTAATGACGTGTACTATGCTGTAAGCAAGATTAATATGGAGATACACTTACAGTTATGGAATTTTCTAACTTAGATTGAACTTCCTTTAAAAGGTTTAGTGATCCATAATTGCATTCTTCAGTAATTGTGTTACAGCATATTCTTTACATTGATCATTTTAGTTGTGCTTCAATTGGTTTTGAATTGATCACAAAGAAACTGACTGCTTTTTTGGTTGCTCATCTTTAGGGTTGAACATGAAAAGATCAGCCTTGGTTGGTGAAAATATCAGAATAATTTATAATATTCTGGCAAAAAATATCTGTAAAGTGAACACTTCCACACTTAAACTTCTTCAAAATTGGAAATCTTGGTCAGTTGCAAAAAACATATGGGTCTTTGGGGAGTTGCAAAATTGGAAATATCTCAGGAAAGAAAAATGTGTTCTCTGTAAGTATCAAGAGAGTATTGTGCAGGAGAAAAGGTATTGATCCTTGGTTAAGTGAATTTAGCTTATACCCTTGTTCTATCCTTGTTCTACCTAATGTAACCTATAGAAAATCATTGAGATAATCTGTTTTGGTAAGTAGTAATAGTATTTTTTTCACTTAAAAAATTAAAAAAATTAATAAAAAATAGCCACTTCCTCTCCCTTTGATGTAATAAATAAATTGAATCATGTATCCATTGACAGGACCCGAGAGAATGGCTTGAAGTTGTGTCAGGGGAGGTTTAGGTTGGATATTAAAAAAACGTTCTTCACCCAGAGGATGGCTGGGCACTGGAACAGGCTCCCCAGGAAATGGTCATGACACCAAGCCTGGGAGGGTTCAAGAAGTTTTTGGACAATGCTCTCAGGCACATGGTTTGATTCCTGGGATGTTCTGTGCAGGACCAGGAGCTGGACTTCAAAGATCATTGTGAGTCCCTTCCAACTCAGGATATTCTGGGATATATTGACATGAAAATTTAAAGAGGAAAAAAATTCAAATTCTCATCTTTCTAATTAGTCCTTCCTTCTCACTTTCTCCCCCTCTCCTCACATGTATTAATAGCAAAAGAGAAAAACTGATATGTGGTTCAGTACCCTTCTCTTTCCAAAATTTTTGGAAACTCTTAGCTGGATACAGAAAAAACAGAATCATGGCAAAGAAATGTTGAGCTTGTCAGAATGGAAAGTGAGCTGCTAGCTGGTAACTCACCAGGCTACCTTGTTCCCCTTCCCCTTTTCTTGTCTCCTAACATCCCTCTTTTGCTCTGATAACATGAAATTTCCTGTTATACTTTAAAAATGAAGGCAAAATGTGGTGCTGCTTTGTATGTATGCTGTATACGCAGTGCCACCATTGAAGGTATCAAGACTGCAGGAATTTCAAAATGAGGCAATTTTGCAGAAATGCTAGGAAAAGGCCTCTTCTAATCTTTGGTTTTAGTCTGACCTCTCATGTAGGACAGGCTTATCATGATTTCACAAGATTACTTCTGCTCCATAGCCATGATTTCAGCTTGGGTTAGTGTAGCCTATAGCAACCTTAGGTATCAGTATTACCACCAGGGAAAAGGCACAAGATCTGAAGGAAGGAGCAGATTTTTCAAATGGCCTAATATCTGATGTGTGTGGTGGTATCTGATGAGGCAGGAGATGCAGGTTCTGCTGGAAACTTGGCTAGTTAATAAACTTTCAGTAAGGATGTGGTGCTTAGGATTGCTTGAAGGATGGGGTGCTAAGGATTGCTCTCTTGCAATCCGGTGCAGCAGCAGTACCTGGTCAGCAAATAAACCCACCAATTAAACTGGTAAGTGGAGTCATGAGCTGCTGGCAAAGTTCAGGTCAGGTCATGAGAGGAGCATGACAATCTTGCCATCTTCTACCTTGCTCTTGGTATGTGACACTTAACTCGTGTATACATTTTCTAGGGTCCTAATAAGATGTTTACCATTCCTTAAGGAAAAAAAAAATGTATGGTGGCTAATCTGATGGAGTTATGGAAGCTCTGGAAAAAGGTCCAAGGCAGAGTAGAATTTGAGCTATCTGTACTGGACACTCTTCATTATGAGTTTGCTTTAATTTTTGAAGCCTTTCCTGTGTCTGTGATCAGTTGAGTTCAAATTTACGTGGTGTTTCATTATGTACAAGCAAGCTGCTGCAAGCAGATTATTTTTCACTCAATGCCCGTGTTCTGGGTGGTGATGTATGGCTTGCTATCTACATGTTGCTTGGGTTTGCAGAGTTGACTTCTTGCTAAAGGATGAAACAAAAAAAAGGTGGGAGATGTGTGTTCGGGTGTCTACTCTCATCCCTTGCTGATGCAGCAAGAAGTCTTTGGGTTTTGCTTGCTATGTGGAACTTGTTCCCCTGTCACTTCTAATATTGTTCTTCACACATAGCTAAGGGCCTAATGTTGCTGACGCAAGTCTGCTTGTTTAATTTTATCTGACTGACTGTGCCACTTAGTGTGCTTAGTCGTCTGCTAAAAATCCTTTTGTTAAGACTGAGAACCAAACACAATTCTGAGTATTTGATCCTGCCTACTTATGCATGGCTAACATACTTTGCTTTTATGTTTAGCTTGCTGCTACAAAAATAATGAAATATTTATTCAGCTGTTAAGGATCAGAATTTGTATTCTCTCATGATTAAATGATCTGCAAAGGATGTTCCTTAGAGAAGGAGAAGGGCTCTGGCATTCTTCAGCACCACTGTCAGGAGCAGGTAGAATGCTGAGGTATTGTTATTTTGGCAGGCTAGGCTTTTTTTCTCAAAGTCACTGTGGTAATACCTTTGCATTTTGGCATGCCTTTTGGTGTCACAGGTGACCTGCCGTGGTCAGCCTGACTCCTGATCGTGTGTCAAATGCTGTTGCCTCATGCATTGGCCTGCTCTGCAGCCTGTCTTTTTGTGTTAGGTTTTGTAGGATTTAAATCAACATGGCTGATATTACAGTGATCTGCAGCTAGTGCAGTGTCATATCACTATAAAAATCAATTACAATCATGATCAGATTTCTAGGACTAACAAGGAGAGAGAATTTTTTTTCCCTTTCACCCTTTCTGAGGTACGTTGTACCTTTCACCTGGTGATTTTAACCCTAATAACTTAATAGTGAGTTTTCTGAGCATCTCACCTGAGAAGTATATTCCTGTACAGATGAAGCCAGCTGAGAAAAATCTTAAATATATTTAGCTTACCGTATGTCTTTAGAAAGCTCTTCTCCTGGAATGAACATTCTTAAAAACAAGCCTGCTAACAGGATAGCATCTGTTCATTTACTTGTCAAGACCTAGAGTGCACTTAGACAAGAGACAGTAAATGCTAGAGAAGAGGAAAGAAGAAAATATAATTAAATGACCTCTGCTTTCCTCCTCAACAGTCATACACCCACACTCTCTAAAGAAGCACCATTTTCTTAAAGCTGCATGATTTTCTTATTTCCATTAGATTAAACATTTACTGCATGGGTAAGTGAGCCTCAGGCTGAACTTCAGGTTGAAGTCTAGTTTCTGTATCATTGAAAATCTCAACCAAATGAATCTGTTTCTGACAATTACACCAGTTGAAAAAAAAACCCCAACAAATGGACATTTTATCAGCTTCATTTTCTGGAAGTGGCTCTAATATCTCTAGACCTTGAAACCTGAAAGAAGATGAGTTTTTCTGTTAGAGTTCAGTCTCTGCCAATTCTGTGAAGTGTTAGTAAATGTGCAGCTAAGCAAGGAGCCTGTGGAAAAAGATCAGATCTTGTTCATGCCTTGTGAATTTATGTTTTAATTTTTCAATAAGTATTTTAAATATTCTGCCTGTTTTTTTTTTTTTGTTTGTTTGTTTTGTTTTGTTTAACCACTGTTCTTCGTTACTTTCTGTGGGGTGGCTCTCCAGGAACAGGCCATCCTGTATTAGTAAAGGTCTGCAATGCAATCACTGAGAACACTTTTCTTAGAATCCAAAGGAATATACTGCATACTCAGAACTAAATATGTATGAATATGATCAGAAGCCAAGGGTTTGCTTTTTTAAATCATAAGCAAGGTCAATTAAACATATTACTAAAATGATGTACATTGTCCTGCCCTAGACATGTGACCATTCCTAGAGAGTCCAACATTTGTAATTTGGACTTGACAAAAATAAAGTGGCATCATCACTTTATTTTTTAATGTGAATTTGTGTGCAAGAGGAGCTTTTTTATCTGAAGGTAGGTTGGTGTCCTTGTCTCAGAGGAATCAGTAATCCCAACATGCAGAGGAATAGGCAGTGAGCATCATTTTTTGTAAGGATTGGCAGGTAACATTAGATATGTGCATGGAGCAAAGCCTCGAGGTTTTCTTAGCAACAGCTTCAATTGCAACTTTTAAAAAATTATTGGATTATGTAAAAGAAGGAAATCTGGGAAAAAGTCTCAGAGTTTTAGAAAGGTTTTGACTGTCACCATCAGATTGTAGTTTGTTAGAAAGCCATGCTGTTGGCAGCAATGCTGTCTGGCATTAACTCCTCCCTGTTAACATTTGATCTGCATCTGCAGGGCTTGGGGGGAGCTCACTGATCTTTGTTTCAAGGCTGGGGCTAGGTCTTGTATTCTGTCTAGCAGCAGCAAAATAAGGTACCTGTGGAAGTAGAAGAGTGCAGGTGCTCTTTGAGAGAGGGAGCCAGGCCTCAAGCTCCTCCTAAGAGAAAGTTCAGTTATGTTGCTGTGCATTCAGGTCATTGAGCCTAACTTCTCTTACTTCAGAAGAGAGAAACATCTTATAAAGGGTTAGCATTTGAGAAAAAAGAAGAATGGGAAGGAGAAGAGATCTTGGTACATTGCTATAAGTCATCCTTGGGTTTAAGGGCAGCCCCATATCATTTGCCTTTCTCAAAACACTGAAAAGTCCATATGAATTTGCCCAAGGAAGAAGCTGAGATATCCCAGCTTCTTTTCTGAAAGTCTTCCAGAATATAACAGATACACATGCAAAAAGTGCACAATCAGTATGTTCTCTTTAGGTGCTGAAGAATGAAGGCTTCAAATGCAGGATATAGTGGGTGCCTGCCATAGAAATTGAATAGAGTACCTAGCATGATATTCTTGCATTTTTCAAGCTGTGTGGACTAGGAGGAAAAAATGTGGATGTGAGAACAAGTTGAATTGGGGAAACACAAAGGAGCTTT
Source organism: Molothrus ater (assembly GCF_012460135.2). NCBI lineage: Eukaryota > Metazoa > Chordata > Aves > Passeriformes > Icteridae > Molothrus > Molothrus ater. Next base: position 99,174,442 of record NC_050479.2, on the reverse strand, counting down.
CCCTAGAGGTGCTACAGTTAAGGTGGAACATGTTCAGCCAGAGAGGTAAGTTCAGGGGAGAGTGGATTTCTTTTGCTTAGTGTGGGAGTTTGGCACTGTGCAACTTTATTATGTTATTTAGAGAATGAGAATGCTAAAAATGGCCTCTACTATGCTCTGGGTACTTTTGACATGCATTAGACATACATGACAAAAATACCCTTATAGCAGAAGTAAAAATGAATATTTCAAGGAAAATGACAGTAAAATGAATTAAGGGTTGAGAGTTGACATTAATAATGCAGACTGATCTACAGCACCTTCATTTTTCATCTGTAAAATGGAGATAATGGTGCCGACCCAGTTTGTAAATGAGGCCTGAGTTCATCTGATGGAAAGCATCACCAACAGAAATGGTAATGGTGGAAATGGGTGTTAGAGATGTGGTATAATTGTCTTAAACTAGAATTTTGTAAGTACTGGGACATCCAGAATAGAAGTTAAAGAAATGAAAATGTATTTAAGTGTGCAAATACTCTCGCATCGTACAGGAATGCTTCTGCTGAGCAGTGATGCCCTATGGTAACCATGCAATTGCAAGTAATATGTTTTTTTTTATGGTCATGGATCAAACCAATCCTTTTAAAGAAGCATCAATTTTTTAAACTTGGAGCCTTCTGCAGTCTGTCACTGTCAGTCATTGATTCCCTGTCACAGGCTGTTTCTTGCCACCTTCCTCTTTGCTGCTTCCTACTCCTGAGGCCCTTTAGCCAGCTGCATACCACAGCTGAGCACTTTGTCCTTTCTGCAGTGGTTTGAGCTTATACACCTAGGCTGTCTCCACCTTTTCCTTGTCTTAATCCTCCTCTGTCAACTCCACCCAACCTTTTCTTTCACTCAGGTTCTGGTACACTGAGAAAGTCCCTTTGTCCCCTTTTCTTTGCTTGCATACAGTTCTGAGTTCCGCTACTTGTCAAAAGCCTCTGTATCTGGGTTCCTTACCCATCCTTCACCTCCACACACAGCCCTCTCAGCTGACATTCCCACCACCCTCCTGACATGCTAAGTCTGGGGTTTTTTTACCTCTTCATTACATCCTGAATTTAGTTTCAGACTACACTCTTGTTTCCAGCACTCTGACCTGGGACCTGCAACAGCCTTTCATTTCGCTCTGTCAGTGCTGCCAGAGCTGGTTTGCTCTTTGCCCCTTCAGTTTTGCAAAACAATAATAAAGAGAAAAACCAGTGGAAGTACTGTCTGAATAAATAAATAGGAAATGATAAAAAATAAATCGCTTCAAAAAATGAAAATTACAAACGTTGGACTCTCTAGGAATGGTCATGTGTCTAGGGCAGGACACTGTACTTCATTTTAGTAATATGTTTTATTGACCTTGCTTATGATTTTAAAAAGCAAACCCTTGGTTCCTGATCACAATCATACATATTTAGTTCTGAGTATGCAGTATTTTCCTTTGGATTCTAAAATAAGCAGGTGAATAAGCCTTTCCCAGATGAGAGAATTGGAAGGCAAAAAGCAGAGTGTGAAGCTGTGGCAGAAATCTGTGATGAAATAAATGCCAGTGTGTCGGTATTAAAATGCTTATTTTTAAGTATTCTCCAAGGTCTCTTGCTTGTATTTGATTCTGATGTGTAGAATGATTGTAAAGGAAGTAAAGAAAACACCCTTTTCTCCATACTCTTTGGCTTTTAGTTTTTCAGACTGCTAAAACTTCAAATGCTAAAGGCTGCAACAGCACTGATGGCTTTTATTGTCTCTTTGTATTCGTGTGCCTGAGACCAGAACAAGAGTGATCTTACACTAATAGAAAGAGGGAGTTGGTAGAAAATTCAGCTAATAATGGAAAGCTGCCTTTCACTGTAGCCATGCAGCAGGCGTTCTGTAGTAACAAATCCATCAGGCTTTCCCCCTTCATATTCTTACCAATATTTGCAGGCTTTTCAGCAGAGGGGATGTTTCTACAAGGGAAAGGAAGAAAGGTTATATGATTTCTTTTGTCTAATATGCAACTTTGGTAGAATGTTATGTGTAGCTTTTGTAACTTTGAGTCTATGGGGTTTGAGTAAGTGTTACTCTGGTTTTTGATGAAGCTATTTGACACATTAAGAAATAAAGTGCTAAAGTAATCTTGAGTCTGAAAACAAAGATGGAAATAGAGTAGATGTCATTTTGCAAATGGGGAGTAAAAAGGTTTCTGTGTTTGCCAGCATGCACAGTTCAGAATAATTTCAGTGCATCAGGAAATGAGTTTTAAATTATTCTAAAGCGGTTGGTAAGTGGGAGCAACATAGTTAAATTTATTAAAGCTTTTTTTGGTAAATAATTGATATAATGTTGCAATAAGAGTACACCATATATTACAAAATGATACATTATGTAAATAGATAGAGCACGATTTTCCTTCTGCCTGATGCTAGATCCCACTTTCTGGGTAATGATTGTGAAGGATCTCAATCCGTTTTTCTCCAAGAGGCATGGGTAATACAAGTGTGGAAAATTGGTAGGTGTGCTATTTAAATTATTTTCTCCACCCTCAGACAAATTTTAGACTAATGTAGACATAAAATGATAATAATAATAATAATAATAATAATAATAATAATAATAATAATAATAATAATAATAATAATAATAATAATAATAATAATTTTATTTTATAATAAAAATCAGCCCTAGAGGAGGAGATAGGCCAGCCTGCTTACTGCAAGTGACTGGGGGCAAGGATGGGAACTTGATGTTTTCCCCCTGTGTCACCTGAATGATGTTCAGAGACCCATTGTTCTGGGCAATTTGCAGGTGTGGAACTTGTGCACTCTTCTATGTCTAGTTCAAATTCTGGTTTTAATACAGTCCTGATTATCTCTGACTGTGAGCATATTTGTGGTTTTATTAAGGCAACATTGCTAATAATGGTAAACTAGGCTGTTAATTTCAAATTTGGCAGCAACTATTGACAATTCTTATCTATTTAACTCAGTACTCTCATTTGACAGGGCACATCTCCAACCTCAGCATGACCTCTAATTATTGCAATGTGAAGATTTCTTCTCTCTTTACTGGATAGCAAAATCATCTTCACATTAATTGTCAGGAAAGAGACTTGTAGTGAGTCCATTGTTTGTGTGGGCACCTTGTGTATTAAAGTTTTCTTAGATGATTAGAAAAGATTACTAAATGTTCAACAAAGGTATGAAGCATAAGTAAGTACAAAACAAGCTGTTATATGTTCTGCTAGTGAGTCGTGGTGAGTTGACCCTGGCTGGATGGCAGGGACCTACAAAAGCCACTCTGTCACTCCCTTTCTACACTGGACAAGGAAAAGAAAAAATAGAATGAAAGGCTCATGGGTTGAGATAAGGAAACAGGGAGAGATCCTTAACCAATTACTATCCCAGGCCAAACAGATGACTTGAATAAATTAGTTTAATTTATTACCAATCAAATCAGAGTAGGATAATGAGAAATAAGAACTAAGTCTTAAAATTGTCTTAAAAGCTCCCCCCACCCCTTATTTCTTACTGGGCTTAACTTTAATGTTTTCTCTGCTGATCCTTCTTCACACTCTTCCCCTTCTCGGTAGTGTGGGATCCATCCCATGGGAGACAGACTTCCACAGATTTCTCCATTGTCAGTCCTTCTTATGGGCTGCAGTTCTCAGTGAGCTGCTCCAGTGTGGGCCCCTTCCATGGGGTGCAGTGTCCAATGTGGGACCCCAGTGGGGTCACAAGTCCTGCCAGCAAACCTGCTCCAGCATGGGCTCCTCTGTCCATGGCTGTACAGGTCCTGGCAGCAAACCTGATCCAGCATGCGTTTCCCACAGAGTGACAGGCTCGTTTGGGCATCCTCCTGCTTCCAGCATGGACTGCAGGTGATCTCTGCACTTCCATTGACCTCCACAGGCTGCAGGTGTATATCCTGCCTCACCATTGTCTGCACCATGGGCTGCAGGGCTCTGGCACCTGGAGAACTTCCTTCTCCTCCTTCACTGCTCTTGTCTGCAGGGCTCACACATATTCTGCGTATTCTCACTCTAGTCTAGTGCTGAAGTCACTTTGGTTTTGTTGTTTTTGGGGGTTTTTGTGTCTTTTTCTCCTTCTAAAATACTGTACCACAGAGGTATTACCACCTCACTAGAATCTTGTGACACCATTCTTGTATTCAGCTATGAACATAATCTCAAATATTGTGGCTAATCTGTATAGAAATTCTCATGTAAAAATTGTCCAGGGCTGTGTGGCATTGGATCATTACAAGATTACTTCATGACTGAATGTTCTCAATTTTTCTCTTGAACTTTAAGCAACCCTTTTTTCCACAACAGTGTCCCATCTGTCTCATGTCTCTGGACAGGAGTCACTGTCAAAGAGGCACTTTGATAGATCTGTTAGGAATGGCAAGTGAACTTTTACAGCTGACTTCAACCTCCATACTCTTTCTGGTCTGTATTTATTACATCCCTCTAGGTGGTATATATAAAACTTTGCAGATGATTAATGGGTAACATATGTCCTGTAACCCTCAGGTATTGGCAAGACATTGTCAGAAGCTCTAGGAGGTACATAAAGGGATTAATTTAATATGGTGTTGCAACAGTGTTGTGAGTAGCACTTTAATAACTGTACGTACAGAGCAGTACTGCATATATAACTATCAAAAATCAAGTATTTTTGAAATGTCACATTTTCCAATGAGATGAGGAGTCAGAGGTGCCTCTTTAGCAGGAGGCAGAAATACAGCAATGCTTAATATTGTTGCAGAGTGGACAGATAAACATTCTCCTTCCCCTTCTGCCTTGCTTTTTGATACAGGTTTGTCTTGTGGCTATAGTGGTATCAACCCATAGAAACATCACTTGAAGTACATGGATGTTCTGCTGGCATGTCTCACAGCAAATTTTTTCCTGGTCTCTGGAGTCTTATCCAAGTATGCTGGCATTTGTAAAAGAAGACAAATAGTTACACAAAATTAGTATGGAAACATTGCAGCAATTTTAGTAAATGCATTGAGATATTAACATTCATGCATCCAACTAAAAGACACCCAAAACATTCAAGAAAGGACTGCAGAGATGAAACAGAACTTGCTGTGTTATCTTCACCTCTTCTGTCATTTGCTCACTTGTTTAATTTTTCCTCTATTCTTTCTAGGTGCACTAGACATTGTGACAGCAATTACAGTGTAACCACAGTAGTTGTCTGCTCAGGTTAGATTGGTCTGGAGAACCAAAGCAAATTGTGTTCATTGTATTTGTATCATAGGTTAATTCTTCTCAGAGCTATACCTTTGCTCAGCTGTGATATTCCCAATTACTTCTTCTTGTCCAAGTCCTCCTCCAACATCTGAACTTTCTAGGCTTGTCACATGGTAATATTTTGCACCAATCCTTCTCTCCTGTCTTGCTCTGACTGGCTCACCACGGTGCCTTTAAACTGGATGATTGATCCTTTCAGATTGTCTGAATAGCAGGCAGTTAGGAGTGAGCACTGTGTATTCTGCTAAAAGGCAGGGGAGTGGGGTGGAGGTGAACCCACACTGAGGAAAGGACCCAGAATCTCTCAGCACACACCTGCAATCTCTGCTAAGGGGTGGAGCCTGTGGCATGCAGGGTAGTGGGAGGGTGACTGTGAACCCCTAGGCTGGAGAGCAGGGGGAGAGTGGGAGAGGATGTACCAAGCCCATGACTGTGTGGAGGAATGAGCAAAAAACTTATGGGTGACAGGAAACAGTTCTTCTGGAGTGCTCATTAAACTTGTTCCTCAGTAGCAGGAAATAAATATGTCATTTTTGCAGTACTTGAATCAGGTAGAGTGACCCTTTTGCCTGGGTTTTTTTTGGGATTTCTGAATCCAGCTACTACTGCTTTTAGTCAAAGTCTTTTCTGAGCTCTGTCAGTGCTCTTCTCTTTTTCTTTTTTGCTTTCCCTTCCTGGTTTTCTCTGTCGTGTTTCTCCCTGACCTTTTGGTTTTAGTTGCAGTTTCAGTCCTTCTGGTGTCCCTGTAGACTCTGAGGTGGGAGACAGAGTGGAAGGAGTAAAGCTCACCCTGCAATGAGGGGATGTGGGGTAGTGACCCTGAGGCTCAGCTCTCTAAGAGGCCTTGTGCAGACAAAGGGGAAAGATAGAATTAATGAGGAAGGCTGCCAAAGTTTTCTTGCTTGTTTTCAGGGCCTGTACTCCTCTTGTTCAAACAGAGTACTTGCGCATCCAGGCAGAGCTAGAGTGGCACATTATCAGATTCAAGGCAACCCCTGTGGCAGGCAGGAATGATGCATCTGACTCCATGATATCAGAAGGCTAATTAATTGCTTTATTATACTATATTATTCTATACTATATTATACTACATCAAAACTGAAACTTCACAAACACTCAACTGAACAAAATCTTGTGACTGTCTCCTGCCTGACAGTCTGGACTCAGGCTTGGCCCTGATAGGCCAAGGGAACAAAGCACCATCACTTTGGATAAACAATCTCCATATTGCATTCCACTTTGGCACAACACAGGCACAGCAAATGAGATAAGAATTGTTTTGATCATTGTTTTCTCTGCTTCTCTCACTGCTTCTCTCTGGTTCAGATGTTGTGAATCCCATAGCACATTTGAATGTACAGGGGGCATTGAAACAATTTAGATGATGTTTCTGGTTTGAGCTAATAGAAATTTTCCCCCTTCAGCTGTTCTGTCTTCAGTGCTGTTTTTTTGTCTCTTCTTGCCAGGTACTGGCACTTGTGACTGCTTTCTGGCATTATCACAGTCAGCTTGTCTGGATAGTCTTTTGTGAGGGTTGCCATGGGATGCTGGTTTGCTCAGGAATGGTTCTTCTCTGTTGGTCAAACACAGTATGCATCAGCTTTTATCCCATCTTAATTCACTCTAAGAAAATCTGGTTTCTTGGAAAAGAGTCCTTCTCAGTGTGTTCAAGGCTAGGATATCACTTGTAGGAAAGGATTAGTGTGCTAAAACTGTGCAGAAATAGAAGAAATGTTTTTAATAATTGGGTATGACAGTGTTGTAACAGGAATTTTATGGAAGGTTGGAAGGTAAAGCATTTTGAAGTAAGCCTGATGTTCTGCTATGTTCCTCAGCCCTGGAGCCCAAGCAGCAGTCATGGGACACTTCCACTTTCTCCCCTGCTTTTTCCAGCTAGTTAGTTCACACTGGGAAGTTTTTTGAATAAATCCCCATAGGATCTGTAAGAAATGCACATTTTCTGTTGGCTGGCTTTTTCAGAGCTGGAATTATGTTTGGAGAGAGTTGCTTAAGTTGTTCAGAGGTGGAAGCCTGGTCATACTGGGAGGCAGGCTAAATGGACATAGATCCTCTGACAGCTGATTTCAGGGTAGGGGTTAAAGCAATAACTGCACACCACAACACTTCTAACTTATTCTCTAGGAGTTTTTTTCCGTTGTTTGTTTGTCTGAATTTTGAGGGATTTTTTTCCACTTCTTTTCCCTACTGCATTATCTAGAATTGAGCTGAACTGCACTTCCACAAGTTATTCTTGTGTGTTGACAGAATGCATCAGGAGCAATCAAGAGATAACAGGATGTAGATGGACTGAGACATGGAGACAGGTCAGCCTTAGTGATGGCATGCCAAGTGCTCTGCTACCCGAAGCTTGGTGATGTGTTTGAGGCACTCTCTTCCCTGCTGGTGAGCTGAGCCTGTTTGTATTGATGTTTATCTGTGATATCCCCATCTGATCTAACTTTGCCCTAGGTGGCAGAGACATGGTAAATGCATGAGAGAACAGAGGAAACATTTTTGAGTATCCACAGCAAGTGAGAGCATAATTCCTTCACTGCATCATTCAGAGTCTCTGTTTATAATACTTCACCTCTAGCTGTTTGTGTGTTATGGCATACCTTTGCCTAGAAGCTTAAGCTCACAACTTCAGAAATTACAGCAGAAGTGGAATATTACCCTTACCAGAAGACCTACTGAAGAAAATTCCTTATTGGGGTCAATGGCTGCAGCTTTTACTGGAAGATGAATGTTAACTAATACATAGAGGGCAAACTTAGCATTATTGATAAATTCCATTTTACTACTATGAGACCCAAACCTCAGGATTTTCTCTATGGTTCTTAACTATTCCCCAAATGGAGAGGCTAATTTTTATCACTTTTAAAAAGGCTTGTCTTCTCCAAGCCATTGAGCATATTAAAGACTGCTTAAATAAGCTGTTTGTAATCATTGCTGATTGTTTCCCTTTGTTTATTTAACAGACTAAATCTATTTATAAATTCAGTTTCTGTTCCCCTGTGACTGTCATTACTGTATCTGCTTATTTTACATCAATTATCACTGTCATGTAACTGAATAAACTAATATAGTTTGTTGCCTTATGATTTCTCAGTGCACATTCATTTTTACTCCCATATCTTTGATCAGACACTTCCAAAACCACATTAGCCAAATCTTGTGCCTTGTATTTTCATTTTTTGCTAATTTTCTAGATCTCTGTAGAGATTTTTCAACACGCAAAAGCTTTCTCCGTGCTCAAAATCCTTGTATTTTTTACCACCTTCCTAATCTTTTTTCCATAGTGTTTGTATATACCTTTACAGTAAAATGTGAAAGGAAAAAGAAGACTTTTTCCTATGATATTCCATACAATTCCATCAGGAAGATGGAATCTACTGTTCAGCTTCACAGGCTGCAAGTATTGCTGTCACTTTCAGGTGCTGGCTATCTTTATGCAAGGATTGTTTATATCAGGGAGAAGAGATGCAGAACTTCAGGGATCTTTTGATTATTTGTGTAATAATAAATCAGACAAATCCAGACAAATAAAAAACAAAGAGTGGTGGATATTTATGTACATTATGCTAACTGTAGCAGACCAGCTCTGGTAATACCCATTTGGATGATTTGTGTTCCACTATCAGTCTCAACAATTAAAAAAAAATAATCCAGCAGTGACATGGTTTTTAAAATCTCTGGGGTCTAATGAAGAATGAAAGCAGTGTGTGAAGGGGTGCCCATGCAGCTATGGGCAGACTCAACAGGAATCAGCTGCAAGCTGCTGCTCTCTAGTTCTGAAGAGATAAAGGGTTTTGCTTTTGAATCAGAGAATGTTCCTTGAAGCCTCTTCAGGGAAAATAGTGGGGGTTTTTTACTTCTCTTTGGGACACCATTGTCCTGAAGAACAGCCCTGGCCTGAGAGGTTCCATTTATCCAATGAAATGCTAATTGCTTGCTGTAAAAATTGGAACAATTGTTTGGAAAATCCAAACAAATCTCAAAAAAATATTCCTCTCTATCAACTGCATTTCAGGTTACCAGCTTTTTTCCTGAACTGTAGGTTTTTCAGTGGGTGTAAATATAGTCCTTAAAAATATTAAAACTGTCATTTTCTGCTTTAAACATAAGCTCTATATTTTTTCAAGTTAGGGTTTCTACATACCTGCTGAGATGAGCTGAAAATCCCTCCTACTGAAGAGAATTGACACCCAGATTTCAGAAGAGCTGCAAGTAATATTAACCTGTACTAGGATACTGAAAAAAACCAAAAAAAGGTTATTACAGTAAGACTAAAAACCTTGGAAAGGATGTCTTCCAAAAATACTGGGAAAACTTTTGCTGTTGAAGACTATTCACATTTGTGGTGACCTACACAAATTATAGTTGTGTTTTCAGCAGAAAATCTCCCATGAAGTCAGGAGTCAAAAGGATATATTGATTTATTAGCCAATGGCTATAGCTCTTGTCTTGCCTGGGACTTAGGAAGTTCCTCAACATCACATTGTTTCTGTTTCTCCTGGTGCTGTAAAGTTGTACTGCAAAGTACAACTGTAAGTTGTACTACAAAGAATGTACTGAGCATTCTCTTTGATATGTAACACAAGAATCAGAGGCATCCTCAGTTACACACCAAGAGCTGAGTGGTGCAGGCTCCCCCTCCAGCACGTTTGGATTTGTTGATTAAGAAAATACCTTGAAACTGTCTACTGCTCAGCCCTTTTGATCTTTTCTGCCCTCTCACTTCCTCTTGACTATTTCTTTATTTCCCTGGTGTTTTTAGGAACTCTTTGAGTTTTCATATTCAAACAGCTGAGGGATGTACCATCTGCCTAGCAGGCACATAAGGGCCCTGAGGATGGTCCAGTTCAGCAAGTGCATAATATAATACAAGCCTTTCTTTTGTGATGAGAGACAGGGTTCTAAATAGAATGGGAAATCGACATCTTTCCTTTACAGTGAAAAGAAAAAGCCCAATTATGAGCAGTGTCTGAAGAAATTCATGCTGGGCTAGACCTCTGGGCCACCTCACACAGTGCTTCAGGTGCATTTTTAGAGGCATTTCTCTGTATAGTGCTCAAGACCTTCAACATAATCAATTTTTGTTTTCTTTTCATGATCCTCTCTCCTCTTAACAAAACTGCTCCCACTGATTGATATGTTTTTAATGATTTCTCTCACCATATTCTCCATACTATGGTGATTTACAGTCTTTAAGAATTTTTTTATTTGACTACCCCTTCCCACTCATTTTTTTGTCTCTTTGTGGCAGATGCTGCAGTAATACCGTAGTGCTGACAAAATGGGAATTATAAGGAAGCACTTACCAACCAACCCTGGCCAATCTAATGAAGCTGTGTGGGGAGAGGGGAAGAATGACAATGTGAATGTTTAAATCCACTTTATGTTTAGCTCATCCACCTGAGCAATCTGTGTTTCTACTGAATAACCGGGTTCTTAGATCAAGAAAAAAAAAAAACAAAAACCACAACCAACAAACCTAAACCATAAAACAAATTTTTTGAAAGATATTGGTCTGTTCATTGAGTGAGAGAATGGCACTTGTTGTAGGGCACCTCACAAAGAATTTAATGAGGCAGAGACCCTTTTTATTTCTATATATTTTTCTTTCCCAGTGGGATGATATTCTCTATTGTTAAAATGGTGGCTGAAGATATCCAGAGAGCAGAAATGGAGCTCTGGGGACTTTTGCAATTGTGTGTTAATCTGTGAAAACAGAAGCATCGAACATAAAGGTTTCCTGGAATTTAAACATACTTAGCCCATTACCAAAACAAAATATTATATGGTTTTTACTCTTACCTATGAAGTGATAATTTCTCATTTTTGTCATTCCACCTCTATTTTACTTCATAAAGAGTAACCCTCTGAGAATTCCCTTCCATGGAGTAGGGATGCTTTCCAATTGAACAACGGCTGTAAAAATACCCAAGTCATTTAAGTGAGCAGGATTTGTGTCTCCCTTCACCTTAACTGTTTCCTATTTCCCACAAGACACCCTGTCACAGAGCTGCTTAAGCCATATGAACAGCACAGCAGCAACACAAGCAAATCAAGGCTTGGTTTTATAGCATTTTACTGTGTCTTTATAGTCTCACAGTATTGTTGGTGCTATTGTCTCTGAGCTGGAGAAAATCTATTTGAAGCAAGCAACTCAATGAATATGGTCCTTTTATCCAGATAATGAATTATCTATGTAGAAACTCACATGAACAGAAGCCTTTGTTGCTAAAAAATTATCATGAAAATAGATTAGACAGAACGTATTTTGGCTGACTGTCTGTCTGGGTGCATGCAGCTATCTAATAATTATTATGTTAGTTATTTCCTACACCCTACTTGCTATTTGCTCCCTAGGATTGATGTCTTATGTCAGTGGTATTTTTTTCCACTCCCAAACTCACAGAGAAGTTATCAAAATCTTGGGAAATGCATGTTCCTTCCATACATTTGACTGTTCAGACAAAGAAACATATACTTGTATTATAGTATATACGTAAAATGGGTCAACAAAACAGGGAGGCAATCAAGAAAAATCTACATTTGGATGATGGTTTACAAGAAATGATTTCACATTATTTGCCCAGTTCAAGTGAGAAAAAAAACTGATTTAAATACTTTCCTTGTTCACAGATGGCACATAAATAGTAACTACAAAAGTACTGTGCTCTCTACATAGCTGGATGTTTCTTTTAAAAGTCTCTCTGCATTTTTATAGCAGTTTATCTATCTTAGCTACCTCTATCTCCCCTATTACTATAGCTTTTGAATATCTCATAATCCTTAATGTATTTATCCTCATAACATCTAAAAAATTGGAGGTGCTACTACCTTCTTTTTATGGGTCTCTTATTTATGGTTTTATTCCTTCTATTCTTCTTATTCCAAGACTGGCGATAAATTGGCTAGAAGAAGTAAAACTTGTGGTACACCCAGCCTTGATCTCCCCTCCCAAGTCACCATTAATAGTTACTGTTGCCACCCCTCAGCCAGGCTGTCTGTGAGGAATTCCCTGATGCATTCTGGACAAAATGAACAGAGGAACCAAATGCTTTCTATTTCATTCTCTACAATAATCTGACTCTTCTTGGCTGACATCATGGCTCTTGCTGCGGTGAAAGATGTGAGGTGACAGTGGCTGGAGAAGGACCTTAGAGGATGAAATTCTCAGGAGGAGGAGATGGATGCCAGCCCTGGAGGGTGCACTGTGGGAGTGCCACTGTGCCTGTGAAAAGGAGGATCAGTTCATGTGCCTTAGCTGTGTGTTGTCACCATTTCCCTTGTGCCAGCACTGCCTGATGACTCCTGTGCCAGAGGCCCCTAAACCAGGGGACAATTAACTCTGCAACAAAGCTTTGAGCAGTTTTCAGCAGGGATTTTTCCTTGCCCACCTCATAGTGCTCAGGTAAGCCTCTGTGCTGGAGCAAGAAATTGAACAAAAATGTGCCACAAGTGGTTGCTGCTGAGGAAGGTCAGAATGTCCCCTATTTCAGCAAAGAATGTGTTGGAAAACTTCACCCTTGACAGATTGTCTCAGCTGCACTGCAAGGCTGTATGTGGGGTGACTGGCCAGAGTTATGCAAAGTCTGTGGGAGAACAGAGACTTCTGCCCATGTTTTCCAGGTCCTTGGCTGCAGGCTGTCTTTGTCCATCTGTGAGCTATTCACTTCTTTTGGTCTCATGTACTTGTTTTTGGCTTTCTATTGTCTAATCCTGAACATGATGGTTAGAGATTTTAAAAAATAGTATTTCGCATGGGGCCTGATTAGCTAAGGGATTTATATTGTCAAATAGTCTCATGTTTGTTATTCAGGGTTATGTTAAAATGTTGTTCATGAAGTAGGACTTCCATATTTGGTGGTTTGTTTTGTTTTTGCAGTTGGATGCATTGCTAATTTTAATGCTGGCCCTCAGATTTTGTTGAAGCCACGTGTGTCTTTCTAGTAGGCATAAATGGTCAGTGTCTCTGCTTTCACATTTTCTAAGTTTCTTTTTGCTAACAATTACCTATTATAGCAGTTCCAGTTTCAGAAATTACTTTAGTAAAAAAGGTAAATGGTTTTTATATATTGCTTTATTATTCTCTATTCTGGAAGAAGTGTAAGTAACTGAAATGAGGATATGTGAGTTGTTTATATTGAGTGTGTGAAAATGAATATAAAACAATGTATTGAAGTGAAATACTTTAGTGTATTAAGACAAAGTTTTGGAGTTCTTATCCAACACCCACCCACTGTATTCTCATATTCATAAGGAATTTTGGAATTTTACAAAAATGTTTATAATTAAAAAGTATCAAACATTATAAAGTTTGTTAAGTGGTGGAAAATCCAGCTCTGATATATTCTCCGTGTTGACAGCCTGAAAACTGTGAAAGAAAAATCAATCTGTTTCTTTACAGATTTGACAATAGTTCAGATATAAATTATGGAAACAATTTAGAAAAAAGCTTCTCTGTCCCTTAACAAATGGAAAACACTTCTAATAAGGGCTTTAAACCAAATTGTTCATAAAATAAAAAGGACAAAGCAATAAACAGGAGAGAGTAAGTGTAATAGTAGCTGTGAAGAATAAGATGAGAGTTTTAAACATAGAATCAGAAAGAGTAGAAGAGCATAGCAACAACCAAATTTGACTACTGTTGTGTTAATATGCCCTTCTGTTTTAAGTTGTAATAGGCAGATTTTATTGCAGAGTATATAAACAGGGTTATCTGGAGTTCCTATTCTGCATTCTTCTCTGGCTTGGAAAACGAATTGCTGAGAGAGACAGAGCAGAATGTCCCTAGCAAGTAATCTAGAATTTATTTCAACACTTTAGTTTCCTAAACTCCTTGGTATTTTTTATGAGAATGGGATGTTTTGGGCTTTTTTGTAATGTCAATTGTTCCCACATTAAAATATACACTATAGAAAGTCTTCCTTGCATCATTTCTAAGCTTTTCTTTTAGACTTTTGCTGAAGATTCTAGTTCCAAACAGAATTCAGGGTCTCCAAGACATGTTTTGCTCTCTGTTTCCCTATGTTGTCAGCAATGTAGCAAATCTCGGAGACATCATAGAAAGGGAAGATGATTTTATTTTAAAACAAAACTGATTTTAGTTTGTTTGTACTTCTGCACCTAACTGCTTGTAGTGAAATGTGTAGGAGAGTGTGAGACTGAGTAGCCTGTTCAGCTGCCTGGCCCCAGGAGCAGGATACACGTGTCCAAGTTCTCTGGGCAGGATTTTGTGTATTGATAATTAATACATGGGAAGCTGGCATTAATACACCTCCAGCCTGCTGGCCTTGTGATGGCTTTTTTCTACCACTTAGGAGCTTGTAGGTGATAAGCCTGTGGGAGACAGGAAGTCTCTCCTTCCCTTTCCACCTTTGTGGTTAATTTGGGTTTATTTCCTGTCATGTCTTGCAATCTGGGTGTCTCTAGAAGCTGCACAGAGATGTGCAGCTAATCTAAAACTAACTAGCTAATCTGAGAGCTACCAGCACTTGTCCTTCATAGAGCCCTGCTCCTGCCCCTCTTCATTTCCAGTCATTCTGCATGCCTATCAATCCTAAAACTTCTCTGCAGAAATTCCTGGGCAAATGGTGGCAGTAGCTGTGGGTAACTAAGTGTGGCTGTGTATTATTCTCCAGGCTCTCAAGTCTCCCTTCCTTTCATGGTCTCCCTATTTGTAGTGAGAGGCATGAAATGAAAAAATATTGACAGAACATTTTTGAACACTGAATAAATAAAGTAAAATCACATTTTGTGCAAACTGGTGGATTGCATCTTGCTGCATCAAAATTTGTTTATAACTTAGCTGATAAAAATCTGCTTGCTGTTTTTAGGAGAATTCTTTTGGGTATTATGTATTACATTGCTGAAAGAGCTGTTCAAATCAAGTTTTATGCTAAGGCAATTTTGTTTGGTGATTGTTTTGTACAATAGTGAAAGAAAAAATTATTGTTTTAGTGGTACCCTCTGTGAAACCATGTCTCCTTCCATTGTTATTGGTTCCAAAGATTTCAAACCAGAAGGGATCCTTATTGTCATCAAGGCTGACACCTGCTTATATAAAAAGTGCAGTTTATCCAGTAGCTTTTGTATCAGTCCTTTAATTTCTGCAGAGCTAAAGCATAAAAAGGTACTACAGGGAAGTCAAGATCTCCAGCCAGCAACTCTCCTGTCTACTTTGTTGTTCAGTTTGCAGCTTAAATTAGACATTACTTGAAAGTCCTTCTCTACAGAGTATTTCTTTTCTCAATGTGAAATGCATTAATGGTCCAGATCTGGTTTTAAATACATCATTAACAAGGTAAAAAGCTGTCAGAAGCAGCCTCTGATTCATCTGCCTACTGATAGGGTGCTCACCAGTGCATGCAGAGCTGAAGGAAGTGCCCTCCCTACTCCAAAGCCATTGTATGAAGTTTCTCTGTGGGTGAGCTCATAAGAAATACTGTTTTGCCTAATGTCAGGTAAGGGGTGTTCAGGCCCTTATTAGCTGTTAATGTATGACATTAGAAAAGAAATATAAATTTTCAACCAAATGTGACATAAGCTTGGATGTAAACATGATATAAATTTAGGTATACTTCATTGATATGTATTATATGAGCTCTCTAATATGAAGTACACCTAGTACTTTTTTACTTTCCAGAGTTTAGGCTGTTTTAGCATCTGGAATTATGTTGGCATTATATGCCAGTCTGTTGCAAAAATTAGCAAGAAATAAGTTAATGTCAAAATCAATGTCAAAATTCATCACAGGGTAAAATATACATACATATGTGCATGTATATATACATGCAAAAAACTCCAATAGCCACTAGTTTTCTTAATAATCTACATCTAGTTTCCTCTCTAAATTGCTTCAACCTATGAACAAAATTGCTGTTCAATAAAAATATTCAATTTTATGTCATTATAAATAATGTGAAATACTGAAAATATAAATCAAAATATCAGTAGTATTAGGGGGGGTTGTGCTTATATAGAGTCTTGCTGCTTTAGTTGCAGCTGTGAGATCTGGAATTATAATCCTATCTTAATGAAACCAGCAAGATGTAAGAACATGAGTTTTTAGAGGCTACCTATCAAATATTCCAAGGTAAACTAATGGTAGGAAAATGGCAATATCTTAACATAATAGAGTGTTTTAACAGGTGGGGAAATGTGTAAATTGTGATTTGGCCTTTTTTTTCTATCTATTCTTTGTCTTTGATGCCCTGGCAGTCTTTATTTAAAAAGCAAAAACCAGATTCTGCAAGTCCTTGTGTAGTTGAATTGGGTGATACACTACGTACCACTAGAATTGTTCCTGTGAGTGCTGGTTCTGACTGGGGTAGAATTTTACAGTGAATAATATGGGGCTGTGTCTGGGATTTGTGCTGAAAAGAGTGTTGATAACAGGGCTGGTTTAGCTGCTGCTGAGCAGTGCTTACAGTGCCAAGGGCTTTCCTTGTGGGCTGGGGGTGCACAAGGAGCTGGCAGGGGACACAGCCAGGACAGCTGACCCCGAGTGACCACAGGGATACCCCACACTATGTGGAGTCATGTTCTGCATGCAAAGCTGTATAAGAAGGTGAAGTTTAGAGTGATAGTACTTGTGTTCCAAAGTCATAGTTGATGGAACCCTGCTTTCCTGGGAATGGCTGATCTCCTGCCTATCCACAGGAAGCAGTGAATGAATTCCTTGTTTTGCTTTGCTTGAGTGCCCAGCTTTTGCTTTACTCTATTAAATTGTCTTTGCCCACAAGCTTTCTTACCTTTACTCTTCCAATTTTTTGCCCATCCCAACTCGAGGACAATGTATGAAAGGCTATGTGGTGCTTGGTTGCTGGCTGAAGCTAAGCCATGGCAATGTGTGAGAAGTTTTGCTAGACTGTCATCTATAATTTTTTTTCACGTTGCCAAAGTGTTATTCATGGCAGAGAAAAAATGATTTTTTTTTCTTGTGAACTAAATCTTGCAGAAGATTTCAACAGACGTAGTTATCCAGGTTATTACCTTTCCTTCTTAATCCATTTTCATGGTGTGAAGAAAAAAAAACCAAACAAGCAAAGCCATGATTAGGTGTCTATTAAAATATTGGTTTTGATTTTTGTAAAATTTATCTTGGAGTGTGCTATGGATCTGCAACCTAACCAAGACAGGTATGGAACTGCTTGGTGCTGCCCCAGGGCATAGGAATGGTGCTCAGTACATCAGATCCTATAAAGTGGATCAGATGCCTCTGCCCCAAGCTCTGCAAACTGAAGCAAAGGAGGAGATGGGTTTGTAACTTTACCAGGAAGTGACTGCTTTGTTTGTTTCAGCATTTGCCGCTATGATGTGAATCTAGCATAGTTGAACATGTGCTTTAATTTTTATTGCAAGTGAGTGGGATGGGGGGAGGAGAAGAGGGAGAATTTGGGTATAGAGAGGAGGGGCATACAGATCACTTTTGTATGCCATGGTTCATCAGGCTTATTGACCAGCAGCACTGAGATATTCTGGACTCTCCTCCTGAAGGATGAGGAGGTTATGGCTGTGTCTTTTTCCTCCTTTTTTTTTCTCTTCTCCTGGCTCAATTCTCACCATTTTCCTGGACATCTGTTTATGTAGTAAGGATTTCAGGGGGGACACTCTTCTTTTGTAGTGCCTCAGGGGCTTCTGAATAAAGTTGGACTGTCTTGATAACATTAACTGATTTTCTGCCTCAAGACAGTTTTACTTTTAATCCTCAGAGTGTAGCTGTCTCTTGATCTTTTATGACAGAAATATAGTAGCACAGATAGAAAACTTTTTAATTTGAAAAAAAAATAAAAGAAATTAATGTGTGTGCACAGTATGACCAAGTTCAGATCCCTCAAGTCAGACTAACTCTATTTTTAACTGTGCAAAGTAGAACTATGTTAACATATGCAAGGAGTGGGTTTTTGGTCTTTAATATCACAAGCATTAGACACAGATCTTCACAGAGTTCACTTTAATTCAGACTTTTCCCATCTGTCATGGAGCTACAAAATTAGGACATATCCCATCCATCGCTTAGTGGGGAGCAGAAGGGAAGTAGAGGCCTGTGCTCTGCATGAAGGTTTGCAGCAGGTGGTTTGCAACAATGTCACCAAAACAACACTGAGGACAGGTTATACAGGGTGTACATATTTCCTGGGATGTTTGCCTTAGACTGCTTTCAGCTTTGGTTCTTTTTCTGAATGGTCACAGAATGGCCATTCAAAGATGCAGAGCATTAGATGTGGTACTGGTGTGAATCTGCCACCCAAATTTCATTTGGAAGTGATCTTGATGTGGGGCTGCTTAATGACGCAGATCAAAGTGGAGATCAGATCTGCTTTAAAAGTACTCTCTTCTGAACTTAAAAAAAACCCCAAAAACATAGGGGTAAGGCAGGAGGAGAAAAAAAGTCCCTACTTTCTTGGCTAGGAGGTCCTATATGCTTTGCAACTTCTGTAAAATGAGACTGCTCTTTGTTTCAGTGCCTTAATGTGGATTTACTGCCCAAATTCTTCTGTGCATCTTGATTTCAAGGGGAAAGCATGGTACCAGATGAGAGAAGCATTAAACCTATTTATTTTGTGATATTCAAGCATTGCCAGTTTTCCCATTTTTTGCTTCTCTGAAAAAGGGCATGCTATCCCCAAAAACTGTAAATTGCAGCTTTGGACTGAGCAGGGAGATGGAGCCAGTTGTCCCCAGGAGTTTGGTTTCTTTTCAGTGCCTCTAGGTCTTGTTTTTCTGTGGATCTTCCCACAAGCTTCTGTT
This sequence comes from Molothrus ater, assembly GCF_012460135.2. Lineage (NCBI taxonomy): Eukaryota > Metazoa > Chordata > Aves > Passeriformes > Icteridae > Molothrus > Molothrus ater. The sequence continues at coordinate 99,155,430 of NC_050479.2, read as the reverse complement.
ATGGGGTGTACTGCTGTTTCACCATGGATAAGGCCTTAATTTTTGTATAATTTTTACAAAATTGTAAAAATTTTGTAAAATTGTTGTGCCTTTTTCAGTTTGCCAAAATGTTTGGAATCTATCTGATTCTTACACAAATTTCCACTTGCACTGTTGGGAAGACAGTGCAGATGGCTTCGGAATTAGAAAATTGCCATACACCCATTTTGCCCTTTACTCTAAAGCCACATTGTTACAAAAACACAGAAGTACAGTGGCACATCCCCTGTCTTACATACTCTAAGACAAGATAAGGTGAGCTGGTGAGGAGTGAATTTGAGGAAGCAGACATTCTCCCTATGTGGAGTCTGAAAATCAAGTATTTAATTGACGGAAGCAAGTTCTCTACCCTGGAAGTATTGACATTCTCAATTACAGTGGAAACATCAAAGCTTTCTGCATGAAGTTTCAGCCAGCCCTTGAAACATATGGTGGAATATTTTTGTTCTGCTGCTGCTTTACTGTGGTGTATTGGATTTGCAGTGGCATCATTTTCTTCCATTAGTTAGGCTTACCCTACTTCACCTTTCCAATTTATTGGAACTTAACTGTTCATTGTCAGCTGACTCAGGAATGCAGAGCCACACTCTGTAACCAACATAAGGCATGAAGTTAATAAATCTAAATGCATGAAATAGAATAAATTAGAACTAGTATGTTAATGTTGGTAACTTTTTCTGCAAAACTCTTATTACATCTATCTTGGAGATTTTAATTTTATTTTTTGATGTACTTCATGCACATCATATTGTATATATGCATGATATCACAACTCTTCCTTTTCCTCACAGAGATCTAATGGGAAAACACAATGATTTGTAAAAACTAAAGCTTTGCATTCACTGAAATAGAAATTATACAATTTCATCTTCTAGTCAACACTTTCGCTGAAATTCTCGTAAACAGTAAGAAAATAAGAAAATTGAAAAACATGTTGAGATGTGGCTGTGAGAAAACCTCTTTATTTCCTTAGAATAGATAATTTTTTTCTCTTTCCCTCCCTGCTTGTACTGGTAAAATATACAGCTAATAGTAGTATGTGCAGGCAAACCATCCATAAGCCAACATCTGTTGAGCCTTATGGGAAAAAAGGGTCTGAGAACTGTGTGTGCTTTCACTACATCTATTCATTTTTTTGGGGGCAGAGGGGGAGTGGGGATGTGAGAAGCTGTTACTTTCAGAGATGTCATCTGAATTTATTGATCTCTCCTTGGCTTGGATCGCTATCAATGCAAGTTCCCAGTGCTGCTGCTTTAAGGGAAACTTTAAGGGAAACAGGATGAGCACCGTAGTGGATTCCCTCCTATTCTCCTCACCCCTCAAGATCTGTGGTGATTGGGTATTGAAATTTTAATTTGTTTTGAAAGGACTGGAGAAGGAGACTGCTGTGGCACACCTTCTATGGAAGGAGTAATAAGATTTTTGGGAAAGGTGGTCTAAAACCAGCTAAAATATTACATTGGCATATTCTTTTGCCCTTTTAAGACTCTAAAAGGACAGGCTGAGAGTTGGCACCCTTGAGGTCTTAGTAGGTGCTCGCCCCCCATGCTCTGTGGGTCTCTGTTGGACATCTTATTCAGCCCAGAGAGTAGATATTGGGGTGGATCATCAATAAAGACACTGAAGGACTGGGCCCAATTCTGAGCTTGGGGGATCACCACTTGTGTGCACAGCAGCCCTGGGAGAGATATATGTGCCCAGGGCTCTTGGGCTTCATCATGGCTTTCTGAAGCCACTCAGTCCCTTGTGGGTCTGTTGTGAGCCTTCCTTTAAGCCTCTACCTTGGCACATCTATGCTGGCATGATTTTGGTATCAAGAAATTCAACCTCTTTTATTCAGTAAATAGCTGCTCAGGACTTATGCAAGGAGGGGAAAAAACTTGGCCCTTGATGGAGATCTCCTGGCATCTTTGTTTAGCCCCATTCTACCCCCATTTCCTTCCAACACCACACCAATTCCTCTGTCTACTCTCCCAAGTTCTGGAAACTGTGGAGGGAAGATGAGATGGAAAATGATAGCTGAAGTTGCATTGAGTGGTCCTGCAAAAGAAATCCATGTGCTTTGCCAGCACCTCACTTGAATTGCATCTCTGATTAAATGGCTCTGGATGTCATGAGGTCATTGCTCATGATTTCTGAGGGACTGTTCAGTAGTTTGAGTTCCCACATACAAAGAACTGGCCAGAACACAGTTTTTTTTGTGAAAAAAAAACCCCAAAACTTGTCTAATAATACTTCACATTGGAAAACAAAAGAACTGATGTTGATTATGTACGGATATATGCAGATGGCAGAAACAACCCTTTATGAATGGCATAGGGTGAAGTAGCCAGAAGTGGTACACCAGCCATTCTTTCTGTCAATTTTTCATGTTAGCTAGGGGAACAATTGGGATTGTAAGGGCATACTGTTCTGTGTCTGTTAGAGAGAAATGAATTAATGGAGAGGGTAAGCATTTTCTCTGAAGTTACTCAGCCTTGTGCATGTTCTTACATCACTGTTTCTCCCTCTGCATTGTGCTTTAGTTTCAAAGCATAAATTTTTCTGTTGTATTATATATAAAAAAAACAGGAAAATCTTATAATATATATCAGTTTATATGAACTACACAGTTATATTTGTAGTTTGGTGATGTGGGGTTTTTTCCTTAACTTTTTTTTTAGGTCAGATGGTTGTGTTGATAAATCTAAACCAAAACCAAATGAGTAAAGAAACCTCCACTTTTTTCAGATTGACTGCTCTCTTTTGCCTCCACTCCCCAATTCTTTTCCTAAAGAGCAAATGCTATTTTACAGACACTTTGTAGAAAAGCAAAGGAAAACGATAGATATCATCCTTAGAGAGAAGAAAGAGAAATTTCTTGCATCTCTTCTTACTCTTTTTATCAGTAATTAAGATGCCTATAAGGTAATAGGAGATTTGAATGAATTGTCCTTTGGCGTGAGAGGAAATAAGAACAAACTCATGGAAAAATGTATGTGTCTAACGTACAAAATAGGTGTGGATGTTATAGTCTTCTATACATTCTACACAGAATTTAACATAGTATTTTTTCTGGATATTTTTTAATTTATTTCCCTCAGAATAATTCAATACCTTCATATCAGATTCCTGCTGGCTCATGCAGGAATCTGATATGAAAGTATTGAATACTTTGTGGCTGAGCCAGGGACTGAACTCTGCTCTCTTTGTTCTTAGATAAGCAATCAAACTCAAGACTGTCCATCATTATGCCACTGTTTGTCTACCCCTCCCCAGCTGTAGGCAAGTACCTGTTGTTGGCTGCCTGGGTTCTTTCTGTTCCTCATTCCTTTGAGGGTTTGGTAACTATTCACAAGTAGGAAAGAAACCAGATCCCTGAAAATATTATCATGTTGTTAAAATATAAGATTGCTGGAGAACTATTTGTTCAGATAACTCTGGCTTGAAGTCTATGTTCTGTCAGACTGATTCCTTAGACAGTGTTATTGGCCCCCTCTGAGGCTTGAAAGTATTAACATGTTTGTATATTTTCTGCTGCAATTAAGTTTTTGCAATATACTTGACTTGCACTTACATAAGAGGCACTGACATAAGCAAGCAGGTAATAACTAGATGCTTCTTAGTATGATCTTGAGCTAGTCTAAAATGCATTTGTTGTAAAAAAATAGATAATATGCCTCCTGTGCATATGGGAAAGGCTTTGGGCATTTTTCTTGCCTGTGATTTCTAGCTCTATCGTTGTCACCCTTCTATGATGTTGTGCCAACAAAAATTGATCTAATTTATAAAATGCAAAATTATTGCTCTGCTGATACTACTTTAAATATAAAAAACCCTGTGCCAAAAGAACATCAGTAGTAGCAAAGAGAATGTTTTGCTTGTGTTCGAATACATGGCCCTGATTCATACAGAAACCTGTTGAGTTTTAATGTCATGCTTGAAGTCTTATTGCTTAGTGTGTTTATTTTCCTATGTTTAGACTGTGCTCTTGCTCCACAAATTCTTCAGCTCCTCTCTACTGAAATTTGGAAACATATGGCCCTTAAATGTTCTAGGAGAAGGCTTAGATGTCTACAAGCATCAGTGCAACCCTGGATAGGAGTAGTGTACAGGAATTTTTGGAGTGGCAGGAAAACAAGAAACTAGAAATCAGATGACATCAGTCTAGTTTTGGTTTTGATAAATCAAAGGAAAGCAAGTTTGATTTGAAACAGGCCATAGAACCATGAGTACTTCAGGCAAATTCTTCTTCCATGCCTTAAATCTGCTTTGAGGTTTTTGTAAACTCGACTGTGATAAACGTATGCATTTAAATTAAAGATACTATGCAGACCTATGCTTTACAGAGTGTTTGTAACTTTGAAGTCCCACAAATCTGAAGATTAAATCTTTTTTTTTTTTGCATTTAATACCGTTCAGCCAGTCTCCTGAGAGTCCTTGGGCTTTGTTTAATAGAATTTTGTAAATGTGAGGCAAAAAGAGGTACAGAAGAAAACTGCTTTTCCTTATGAGAGAAGTCCATTACTATTTTATGTTGCAAACTATGCAATGTCTCATACCTGGTATACCTTAGAGATCACCTCTGTAAAGACAATGGTGGTATGCTCTCAACTCTCTGCAATGTTTTGGGTTAAGGCGGTCTCAGCATTGCATGGGAAAGATTTATTTTACCAGTGATATAAAATGATAGATTTCCCTAGAGTTTTTCCTCATTTTTTTTTTCAGTCTCTGGTGTCATAAATCAAGGCATTTGTGGTCATTTACTTCTTATTTACTGGTTGCATGCATTTAAAAATATTTTTCAACCATTTTGTAAGATTGGGGCAGGGCATATCTTGTCAGAAACCAGTTAAGTAAACCTCAGAGAAATATTAGATGTCTGAAGAAGCAATGCTCCTTCTCTTCAACCCCAGATATCTTTCTTCCTTTCCTTTGTGTTTTTAGTTTTGAAGTGCAATTAAGAAATATTTATATATTACAAGTTGATATCTGCTCATTTTTTTGTTCCTTGCATTAATACCTAAAATTTACAAGAGATTTGCAAGAGAGCTGGAGAGGGATTTTTTCCAGGGGTGTTAGGACAGGGAGGAAGGGTGTTAAGTTGAAGGAGGGTAGTTTAGATTAGATACTAAGTAGAAGTTCTTGACTCTGAGGGTGGTGAGGCACTGGAACAGGTTGCTCAGAGCATCTGTGGATGCCTCATGCCTGGAAATGTTCAAGACCAGGTTGGATGGGACTCTGAGTAACTTGATCTCATGAAAGGTGTCCCTGCCCATGGTAAGGGGTTTGGAACAAGATGGTCTTTGAAGTCCCTTCTAGCCCAAACCATTCTATGATTCTTCTGAAGCTACTGTGGCCCCTGGATACTCTTCTGCTGATATTTCAAGCAACAGTATTGCATTCTCTGTGGGAGAGAGGCATTTAGCTGGCATTGGTATTTTAATATAAATTCCATCCACTGCTTTAGTTCCCATTATTAATTACATGGGCTATCCTGCACACTGAGAGGTAAAACCTGCTCTGCTTTCTCTGCACTGAAGTGGTGACCAGGCTATTACAGTGGTGACCAGATTTTAGCGAGGTCCCTTGCCTGGCAGGAGCTGACCTGGCTGAATGCTGCCTGTTTAATTATTAATCATTCATTATTGCTCCAGCTGTGCACTTCTCAGGGTGGCAGGGGCTAGAATTATACTGAATTGGTGAAACATGCATAGAGATAATTATAAACCAGGTTTAAAAGTAGGCTGGTAAGGGTTCTGGTCAGGTGGAACACACCCCTCTGTTTTTTCCTGGCAGCTGTGGGCATCAGGAAAGCAAATCCCTTTTCCCAGATTGTTCATCAGACACTCCCTCAGCAGTAACTGTTCTAGAGAAAAAGAGAAATCCTAAAGCCTCAGCACAACACATGCTGATAGGGAGCTGCCCTAAGACATGCCTCAGCCCAAAATTGCCCCTTCCCAGGATGCTCACCATGATGATCTGACCAGCTGCTGTCCCTTACCTTACTTGAAACTGGCTCCTCCTGCCCTGTGTTCTTTTCTCCTCTGTGCTCCTTACCTCCTTTGTAAAAAAGTTAATGTCCAGTTCTGAGTTATGTCAACCTAAAAGATCCCTGGTATTACTAAATACCTTTTCTAGGTGGTAGGATGAATACATGAGGGAGTTGTTTGTTTTAATGACAGAGACAGTTTTTGTTCTTCTATAAGTGTTTTTCTCCTGATTTCTTTCCCCCAGTATCTCCCTCCTTTGTGCAAGTCCCAGGTACTTAGGGACAGACCCAAACTGCAGTTTTTCTTTCAATGTTTCAATTGCTCTGCTTCTACTGACAGAAAAATAACTCATAATAACTCTATTATTTGCCATGGAATTAATTAATGCCACTCTGTGCAGTGTAACTTATGCAACCGAGAAAATACTGGACACTAAAAATGGGGCCAAGAGCTTCTTTATGACAGGAGAGCAAACACTTTAGGCTGGCTATTCTGGTCTGAGATGAAGAGCTCCAATTTGCCTCACCTTTGGAAAAGAGTCTAATATAAACATCTGTGAGGAAATATTGTGTGACACTTGAAATACTTGCATAACAGAAGACTTGAAAGTATTATTACCAGAGATTCCAAGGTCCTTTCTCTTCCTATTTCAGCTTTTTAGCTTTGAAGATATCTAAAAGAATGGAAAAACATTAGTAAAGTTCCTTTTCATCTCCTCTCCTTGACAGTCATAATAATCTTCTACTTTTAAAGTTTAGTTTCATGACTCATTAAAGAAACATAAATGCTTCTTTCTAGAGGTATAAAGAATATGTTAGTAAATGGATACAGAGAAACTTTCTGCCAGAAACCTTTTTACCCCTCTTTTTAAAATTAGTTTTGTTCAAATCTTTTCATCTAGAACTTTCCAGGAGGTTTCTTTGCCTACAACCAGCTGACAAAACTAAAACTAATCTGAAAATAGTATATAGAGGAAAATATGGCAAAGGGGACATAAAGGAACAGCTCTATGGGTGCCCCCATTCTGTACACCTTGACTGGCTGAGCCTGGCAGGGCTTTTGCTGCACTGGTTTGGGTGTCCAAAATAGGCAGAAACTGTATTTTGCTTGACATGTACTTCAGTAAGTCTACAACATGGCCTAATAATTAACTGCATCTTCCCTTATGTATAGGAGGAAGAGCTGTTTTTCTAAACCTAAATCTGCTGAAGTTTGACTGTAGGCCCCTGCTTATTGTGCTGAGGAAAAGCACACAGTTTGTTGTGCCTCAGAGAAGGTGCACCTACCTCTCTTGTGAAGGGCAAGTCCAAAAGGAATCCATGAGGGGCTATGCAAGATTACAGCTTCCTGGAAAATATGGCACAGAAGAAAAAGCTTTACATTTGAAAATTAGTGAAGCTATTTTGACTTTATCTAATTGGAATTTTAATACACAAACATTTACAACAATGACAGACTGGAAGGAAACAGTGATCGAGAAAAACCAGAGGGAAGGGCATTGCTGGATATTTACTGTACAGTTTAAAATGAACTATCCATTTTCTATATATAGGATTTCATAAGCTCATCATGGTATATGGAAAAGTAATAGGTGTGAGTCACAGCCAGGAAAATAACAAAATAGAGCCTGCATGGATAGCTGTGGCATTGGAGTCCCTGGGCTAGCAAAGATAGGTTGGATTCAATCTACACAGGGAATCTCAGCCAATATAATTCAGGTCTAAATGAAGATGTATCATTGCCCAGAGAGCTGGATGGCGTTAAGATCTCCACCAATCACATGTGTAGTTGGAGCTCCTATAAAAGGAGCTGGAGGAGCAAACTCAAGACTGTTTGTCACATGAAGCTTTGCTGTGTGCGTGTTGTCCCTGTCTCTGACCACAGACTCCATGGAACATGGGTGGATATTAACCTTATAGATAGTTACCCATAGTTTTCTCTCTAGCAGGACCACAAGGTCTTTGCTGCAAATAGAGATGCTCTGGTGACTGTGCTTGTCCATAAAATCAAAAATAATTTGAGATGTGCTGAGTGAAAGAAAAGAGGCACATCTACTCTAAGATGTGAGAATAGTGAGAGAGGGTGAGTGAAGTTGTAGGAGTTGATTCTTGCCTTTTTTCCTAACCATAAGTAGAGGGACTACTAAAATATTCTTTACTCTGACTTCAGCAGGTACTCTCTTTATAAACATCTTGATGATAAAATATTTATATATCTTTTTAAAGTGGTGAGCATAGTTCTGCCTGAAATCTATCTCTGCATTAAAGCCTCAGTACCTGAGCAATTAGAAACTGAATTTTGAACTGTCATGGAGTTTCAGCTCATGTTTGTTGGCTCTGTTTCTCTTTAGCTCTTCAACAAGTGTTTTCAGCTTTTTGCAAGTACACAGATATCTCACAATAAGGAGTGGATAGAGTTGGGCTCTTTGTAACCCCCTTGGCAAAAAGAAAACAAAAGAAGGAGAGGTAAAAAAAAATCTCCATTTTGTAAAGAACAAAGTACGCATAATCATCAGTCAGTTTGTGATTTAAAAACATCTGTTGAATAAAGAATTGATTTCAGCAGTATATTTGTTCTCTCTGCCTTGCTGGGCTCACTTGAGAGGGGGACTGTATTATCTGTGTCATTAATATCTGCTAGGCTCTTAATTGCTGCTCTTCTAGCAGATGTCTAGCTTGATTGCTTTTGCAATTCTTTGGTGCATACCTCCAGAAGAAGAGTATTTTGTAAGGCTTTGTTGCATTGTTGAAGAGCAATTGAATTTTACAGTTCTCTGAAGGGAAAGGTGGGCTGGAGTATTGAGGTGTGTATGGCTGAATGCTGCCCTTAGCTTTCATCAACTTGTGTGCAAGGAGAATGAAAAGAGAAAGCCACAGAAATGCATTTGCTGTATTTGTGGACATGTGTGGTTTTTCTTCTCTCAGAGATGTGCTTCTCGCTCTTGAAGCAAGCTGGACTACTTTTATTACTGAAAAAGTAACCTTTGTATTATGGTCTAATCTACTGTGCACATTACTAAGGAGTTCATTCCTAGCTGTCTTCTGGAGAGTGCCTGCTTTTCATGGAGATGAAGCTGGGAAAGCTATGCTGGTCTTGTGATAAGCTTTGGCTTGATTCAGTTCCTCATGCACAGGCACCCCACAAAATGTCTCCAGTGTGAACCTGCCTCTGAAGAGAGGGGAGAAAAACAAGGGTTTTACTCTTAGCCTCCAGTGAATTGAGAAAGTAGGGTTTTATTCTGACTGAGAACTGTCTCCTGCATCTCTAGAGTGGATTCTATAATCCTGTACTGTCTCTGGGAAAGGCAGCTGTGATTTTTTCTTACCCTTGTTGTTCCTTGGGTTTTGAGGCAGGGCTCCTGTAGCCCCAGAAGGTGTGGGCAGCCCCAGCCCAGGTGGGAGGCAGGAGCCCTGTCCTTCCTTGCTCCTGCCAGCTCTCATGTGCTGAGGTTTGCAAGGACCAAGGACCCTGGGTCTGCTGCTGCTTCTTCTAGTTGGGGAGTTGCTTTTATTTTTCCCCCTGAAGCTATTTTGTTGGTACAAGTCAATATTTCAAAGGCCCAAGAATAGGCCCAACATTGGCAAAGTTTGTGGCTATTAAGAGACTTCAGAAGAGTACATCTTTCTGTTTTCCAGGGCAAGGACTTCTGGTGAAAAGTTGTCTGTGCTGGCATGTGAAGGGCTGTGTGGGGCTGTTTCTGGTCTCCTTCAGCTGGTGTTTCTCCAGCAGTAACACCTGCAGAACAACAGGCAGCTGGCTTCTTTTACCACTCCAATTAGACCTTTCATGTATGGGCATTGGTAAGCTAATACTGAATTGAATTTCTGCCAGTCTGCTAGTTTAAGGGAAGGAAAACAAGGGTCTGTTTTTGAAAAACCCAGGTCTTTCGTAACTATAGCTGTTGGTTTGGCTATTTCAGCCTTTATTTAGAGAAACTTCTACATTTTCTCTCAAACTTTCATACAAGAGAATTGTGGTTGTGATTTTCCTCCAGTATGAAAGAAAAGAAAGGGAGTAAGATGCACTTCTCAGAAATATTATCATTAAGTCACAAAAGAAAAATAGAAGGAAGTAACCCCATGAATGAACCCAGATTATCTTTTAGCTACTGAGACACACATTCTTTTCCTCCTACTTCTCTGATACTGTCTTTTATGTGATAAGGTTAAAATACTTGCACTTTCTAGTAAAAGCACTTTATACCTGCTAGAATCACTACCATTAAAGTAATTTACATTGAGTTGCTAAACCAAAGCAGTTATGTCATCAAAAGTGCAGTAAGATTGCTGTAACTGCATCTAAACAAGAGTTGTTGACAATATAGGAATATTGCAAAAAAATATTCTCTCTCTAATCAACAATTACATAGAACAGGAATTTCCTAAGTTGACCTGAACTGGAACTATCTTCCCTCCATGCATTTGACTTTATATCTATTTGTTTGTCTACCTCCATTCATATAGAAAGGTATAAATTATTTTCTGTCAAAAATCAGAATACCAAGCTGCTGCTTTTAATAACATAACATGATTTACTCAAAAAACCAAAACCAACAACAGCAACAAAACAAACAACAAAAAACCTCAAAGAAAACAGGAAAACACAAACAAACAAAAAACAACACTCCCCCCTCCAAAAAAAAAAATCCTAAAAAGCAAACAAACCAAAAAATAAAAGCAGGTCAAAAAGACACTTTGCCACCATTGTTGCTGCTTGGCCTAATCTTACCCAGAAATTAAACCCTGGGCTGTACTAATCAGGGTAAAGCAAGGATAATTTGCGGGAGTAAGTCAAGTATCATTTATCTTAGGAAGGCTAGATGTGCCTTTCAAAGTTTCTCTTAGCTTGCAGAAGGAACCCAAATAACCTTTTAATGGTGAATATCAGGTGTAAATTTCCACCTAAATTTTTTGTGAACGCCATGAATATAAAGAGTGAGACTTTGAGCTAATGCCAAAGTCATTGAACTGAAGGGAGTCCCACCAGCTTCTTATGCTCTGCCTGTGTGGTGATAAGGACTTCTTCAAAGTGTGTAACAAGCCTGTACCCTGTTCTTCAGAATTTAGTGCCTGTTCAAACACCCAGTGCTCTTATTTGCTGCTTTTTCCCCCTTCTGCGGGAAGGAACCACCTCTGCAAGGCTCCAGTTCTTCCTCCGAAGGAACCGAGCAGTTCGTAGCTTCACTGGCACTGGGACCAGCATTCTTCTGAAATTACTGGAAATCTACTTAGTTCTGATTTACTCTAGCACTGGTAGTAGATCCAGCAGCCAGTTGAAAGCTATCTGTGAACTTTGGGTCACAGCAGGCCTCTATTGACCAGCAAAAAACATTTTGAGTGTTTGGTCTCTGTTTCATTTACTGGTTTGAAGTCTGTGCTGCTTTGTATTTTCTCACAAGGTGTGACAGTCACTCACGAATGACTTTTATATCTTCCTGTGCCAGAAGCCATGCAGCACCTTGTTTTGTGAGCTTAAAAGACTTTGCAGCATGAGTCTTTACAATTCTTTGTGCTGTGGCTGTGAACATTGTGAATTTAGGAACATTTTGTTCAAAGGCCAGGGCATATGCTAACCCTGCAGAGGCTGGGTTTAAAAGCAGTGTTTGTTACCTCAGGCACTGAAAGGAATTGTGTAGCACTGTGTTCTCATGGGATTTTGTGTTTGTTCATTTTTATCAAAATTTTAAACTTTTTTACATTACACATTACACATAAATGGAGATAGATTCTACAAATACCTGCTAACATTTCTGACTGTGTAAGCCTTAGATTTTGAAAAGGATTTTGCTTTGTAGCTCAGAGAACAAAAGGAATAGCACAACTTCTGAACAGAAAATTCATGAACAGAAATTCAGTCCAAGCTGTTTTACTCAATTGATGATGAAATTATCTATGAATGTATATTTTCACTGTATGACCAGTTTTATATATGGCTCAATAATATTCATCATAGAAAATCTGTTCTGTTCCCCCTTGTCAGCTGCTAAATAAATTACTAGGGAATAATTTTTTGTTATTCAGACAGATCTACTCTGCTCAGGAGTGTCTGTGTACTACTGTCACCAGATAATCCATTTTGTTTCTTTGCATCCAGTGTAGGTATGTGCCTCTGAAGTTTGAAAGAATTTGATCCCATGTCTTTGTGAAATCTACATTTTGATGTTATGAAGGAGAAAAATATGTCTCTTTAGAAAATTCTGCTTCAAAACAATGTAGAAACTTCAGCTAAATCTTCACAACAGACATATATCTTAAATACACTGAAATCAACATTTGATTTCTAAATGTCTAATGTAGAAATATATTGAGAGTTTATTAAAATACTTTCAAAAACATGTGGCTTGACAAACACATTACACTACTGACAGTCTTTTTGAAAACTACATTTCAATGCTTTGATAAAATGGCTTTGAAGTATGACAAATTATTCTCCTGTCAGTGGTCAGAAATCTGAATAAACTGCAATGGATTGCATAGTTCAAGGGAATGAATACATAAGACAAGTTCTTATCTTGCAGCTTTGGGTATTTGATATTCAGTCATAACTGTTTTATAACTAGAAGTGCAAAAGCAGGAGTGAAAAACTCTGGACCTGCACATAAATGTATACATAACTAGATATTTTGGATCACCTCAAAAAAAAAAAAATCTGTGTAGTCTGATACTTTGCATCTTCGATGAAACATTATATAGATGCTTTGTTCTCTGTCTTTCTGAAATCAGTTATAGTCCATAGCAAATAGTACAGGCAGTGTTAGAAAAATCCAGTTTATCAGAGAGTTTTTTAGTAATGCTGACATAAAATTAGTTGGGATGTTTTAGAGATAGGATTTTTAGGATAATTGTGTTTGGCTGGCTGCATGTTATATGAAGGATACTGTGCATTCAGTCACAAGGTGACAAGTTATCACTCTATTTTTGAGGGCAAAAGAACAGCAATATTTTTGCTTGCTAATTATTGTCATTAGCTGGTTAAACCAAGGGGTTATGCATTGGTCATAAAAATCCAGTAAAGTAAGACTCAAGTGGTTTGTTCATGTCACCAGAATTCCAAGATAAATGTGGTAAAAAGGATCAGCCATCATGTATTATATATCTACAGACAGTGCACATTTTTCTCTCACTGTACTTCGGGAGTGAGACTTCTCTAGATGACAGTTATGGAAAGTCTGAAGTGTCTGGAATGTGTAAAAATAGAAAGTGCTCAATGCACTTAATAAAAGTTTAATTTGTGAGTTATATGAGCATAGAAATAACTACTGGTGTGTGAAACCCAAAGGTGCATAAGTTCAGTCAAAGTTTTATACATGAACTTTTTACAGATTTCATTCTTTCTTATGGTATAGGTTTTATACCTCTTTTATTCCTCTTTCCTTACCGAGTTCTTCCATTTATTTTTAATGCATTAATTATTCTGCTTGTTTACATCAGACCTTAAACCACTCTCTTATTGGTGTTTCAAACAGTTTATCTTTTAACCAGTATACTCTGGTGATTTGGGGTTGTAATGTGTTTTGTTACTATTTTTTTTTTAATTGTTTTCTTTTCTCTTTTTCTTGTTATGGACTTTGGGAAGGGTGTCCTGTACAAATCTTTTATCTTTAACTTGATTGCTTTGTTTCTGAGTTAATTCTTTCCCAGACTTTCCTTTTGCTGTGCAGGATTTTATCACAGAGTCTTTGCAGGCCTGCCAGGACTCAGCATGAACTTCCTGTGAGTTTTGGCTTGTCATGCTCTCACAGTAGGGAAATCTTATCAATCACCATTCAGTTCAATTCCTTGATGATTAGTGCTGGGATTTTACGGATTTATAAAGCTTAACAAAAAGATGTTGATATAAGTAATACTCTGTTTGTGTGGTTCCCTAATTTCTGTTTTTTGTGGTTCCCTAATTTCTCTCAAAGGTTCCCATGTCAGTGAGCACTGTATTTATAGACAGGAAGAACCAAATTTTGGTGAGTAGCAGTGAACAAGTAGTGAAGAGTAAAGTGAGGGATTATTACTATAGCAGTATTCAAAAGATAAGTAGGAAGCAGATCAACTTGGGTAAACCCCAAGATTTTGTCATGTATCTGTTATGTTATACAGACATCGTTAAGATTGGCTTTTTTTTTTTCCTTTTCTTTTTCTTTTTTTTTCCTGGATACTGAAGTCCTTTTGCATAGCTTGCCCATTATTTGCCTTTAGAGGTGTTCTGCAAGGGAGGGATTGGGAATAGCTTGCTGACAAGTATCAGCTAAAAGTAACTCTTATTTCTAAGCTCCACAGGAAACATATCCTTGTATCTCCAAGCTGTGATTGAAGAGTCATAGAGCAGCTGTTTGCTAAAAGTGCATTGTATTTGCTCTGGTAAGAGCAGCAAATCACCTTTTAAGAGAGGCAATTTCTCTTCCCATTGGACCTGATTTTGATGTATCTCCTGGTGTAAGTTGGGAGTAACACAAAGAGCTCTTCCTTTGCACTGAATATGAAAGTAGAAAAAGGGAAGAAAGAACTGTGTTTTCTGGATATGAGAAAGTAATTCTCTGACCTCTGGTACTACTTATTTCTTGTCAGATTTCATTATAATTCCTCAAGACAATGTTGGGACAGTGCAGTTCTACTGTTCAAAGTCATCCCTTTGTCACATCATGACTGACTCAATCTATATACATGTGTAAGCACCAGTGTCCCCTGACTTCAGTTTCTCTGCTGACTGCACCTTAAGGAAAGCTATATCAGCTCCTTAATGCTTTTAAAAACTGTAGGACTTGCTCCAGGTTCAGAGCCTAATTCCTCTCCAGTAAGTGTGGCCTGGCCTAACTCCCTGGATGTAAAAGGCAGTGTGCTCACGTGGCAGGCTGTACTACTTTGATCAAGTTAAAAGAGAAGGCAGAAAGAAAGAACTCAGATTATTTGGAGGGATTGAAAAGGTATGGGAATTTCTGGTAATGTGTGGAAAGATGAGAAATCATATCCCAGAGATATGCTGTCTTGGGGGGCACAGTGACTCAGATCAAGATAATGTGAGGAGGAGGTGAATAAGAAATAAGGAATGTTTATTAGCCCAAGGTAGCAGATCCTTCTATTTCTTTCCATAGTAGAGGTGCCAGCAGTAGGTGTCCTGAAATGTGATGGTTGCTAACTCAGCATTCAAGGATTGCTTTCCTCATGCAATTAGAAAATTATAATGCCTTTCATGGTCTGTTATGTTATACACATGTAATTAAAAATCTTTTATATTTAGTGCTGAAAATGTCCTTTATGGCTGTAGTTTTTCATGTGTAGTACAGGAAACAACATTTAAAGGTGCAGTGTGGAAGAGGCTCCATCTGTCCTTTGTTTCCTATGATTATTGTGCTCTTTCAAGTCTCACCTGCCTCACTTGACCTCTGCATGCCAGCTGGACTGGCAAAGAAGGGATTTGAAACTGAAAAAAAGAGCAAATGCATTGTTAATAGCTAGGAGGAAAAAGAAGTCAGAAAATCCATTAATGTTCATGAGAAAACAAAAGGTAAGGAAATTTATGGAATAAGAAAAACTAGGATGGAGTCTTCATAAACTGTGTTAAGGCAAAAATAATTAAATTCACTTTCACCTTGTTTCAATTTTGTACCATTCATCCCTGACTCCACCTCTTGTTTCAAGAGGTGGAGTCAGGGATGAATGGCACAAAATAGCTAAAGATATTATGTAAAAAATTCATCTTTATTTAAAAAACGAATAACACTGGGAAACTGGCAAGTTAGAGGGGCAGCTTTGAGGCATACTTGAATTTTGTAACATTTTTGGAACATTTTTTATTACTTGATTATTTTCCTCTATCTTTGATTGACAGGAAAAAGCTGTGAAGCATAAGAATTATTTGGTAGAATGGCTTCTAAAGGTCTGATAAAAACAGCAACTCTGTAACTAACTCTGATTGTTCAGACTGTCTAATTTTGATGTGATGAAAATTTGTTCCTTGGCAATTACCTTTTTCTGCTCTGACTTTACTTTGTTTCCTTGCTATGCTAGTTTATGGACTTGCTGACAGTGATGGTTGAAGATTTTTCACCATTCTGTGAGCAGTTTTTACCTTGTTACTGGCATGAAGAAAGGTTTTCAAGGAGTAACATTAAGTCAAAGCAAATTGTTCTAACGCTACTTCTTTTCTTTTATTTTCCTTTTTTTCCTCTCCTTCTTTAACCTAGGACTTTTGATGGTCTGCACTCTAGGTTGTATTTATTCCATCTACATTTATGATTTTGGTTTTGATGTCTGAAGGAAATGATTGTAATTAAATACATTCCAATACAGTCCAAGTAATTATTCTGACTCTACTGCAAGATATATTTTTTCAATAGAGCACAATAGAGCATTGTGGATCTAGGATTAATACTCAGTCTTTCATCTAAAATGGCCTCTGTTCCAAGGACAGTTATGTTGAATATGAGCTGCTGAATGTAGGCTTCCTCTGTTAAAATGGGAGATTTGTCTGTATACTGACAAACTGGACTTATATTTGTTTGAAAGGTTTTTGTTTTTCCCATTCTTTAAGGCCCAACTAGACACGTGAAATTTTGCAATCTTTGCTGCTTTGATCATTCACAAGGGAAGCCCTTGGGCAAGAAAGAAAATTATGAAACTGGATGTTTATGGCATATGGAAGCCTGGACTTTTGTTTCTTTACTGATGGAGTCCTTAGAAAACCTCAGAGAGGTTTTCACGTGTGCAGGTTCGTGTACTGTGAATGCATTTGAGAGCTACCAGGTCACATAAAAAGTAACAAAGTATGTTGTGTAATATCACAAACTGTTTTAAAATTTTATCAATTTTTTTTAAGGTATTGCTGGCAGTACAGGAAGCTACTGTACAGGAAAAATGAGAACATGTGGATAGGTGTTGATATGAATGTTTGCAGATTTATATATGCCTTAAGAATTATAGAATTATTATCGATAATATAACAATCCTGACTAAATAACAATCCATACTTAATAAACTACAGACAACAATATTAAGATAAATAATTCCTTTTTTCATATTTACAGCAAAGTGGAATAAGCATTCACAATGTTCATTGTGATCATTGCCCAGCAGAAATTCAAAATGTTTCATAGAATACACAGCACGGACATTAAAATTTAGAGACTTGGCAAATCACCTATTGAAATCAGTGCTAATAATAGGTATTTTACAAGGGAAGACTGTTAAGAACTTGAAGAACTAGACTTTTCTGAAAAGCAGTCATAACTTTTGAAATATTACTGAATTTTATGTCCATGAGGTTTTTAAAAAGTGCAGTGGAAATGGGCATTGGCTGCCTGTTTGAAGCATCCATTGGGACTGGATGGTCTGAAGTCAACTCTGCTCCACACAGGGAAGGTAACAAGTTGTGATAATTTCACTCACAGGTAAAGAGCAATGTATGCTTGGATATTCTACTGGCAAGAATATCTTTTGTTGTTTTGTTTTTGTTTTTTTTTATTATTTAGTTTTCATTTCAAGTATATATTTTGTCCTCCTGATTCAGTGCAGGGTACTTTTTTGTCAACCAGAGATGAAAGCTAAAAAGGAAGAAGTAGTAGTACTTGAATTGATACATCCTATTGACTCTTAGACATTCCTTGTCTTTGGGGTGTCTGAAGATGTATATAACCACAGAATTACTGATCATATACATTATATCAATATATTATATATATTACTGGGGTGGGGAGGAACCCCAAGATCACCTATCCTAAAACTCCTGGTAAAGCAGATTCACTTAGAACAGGTCATACAGGATCACATCCAGGTGGGTTTTGGATATCTCCAGATAGAGGCAGGATGAGAGTCAGAGATGAATATAAATGCTTGTCCTCAAACTGATAGTTCTAAAACACAATGCAAGCCTTCACAACAAAATGCTTCCTATGAATAATGGAGAACTCTGGCTTTATGAAAAATGCCTAGATTCAAAAAACAATTAAAAAAAAAGACAGAATAATCTTTATTCACTGTAGTCTGCTAGCTAAGAAAGAAAAAGACAGGAGCATAATATGAAGTTCTATTTCCTGACAACCAAATCAAAAAATATCATCCCACTGGGCACACAAATACACAGTTTGGAGGAAGATATACAGGTGAGGACTGTACATTGCATCCTGTTCCTTCCCACCAGGGGAGCTGAGTGTATTTAAGGGCCTCATCTCTGTGAGTTACTAATGTGGGCAGGAATGGCAAAATGATGCAAAGCACAGTTTATGATCTCTGTCTCCATTTCTAATGGTGGTTAGCTTATGTGGCCATGTTGGCTTATTTAGACAGCATTTCTGTATCTGCTCTCTGCACAGCTGGGTGTAGTGATCCCTGGTGAGAAACAGTCATCGTTTTCCATTAGTGAAGTGCTGCTGTTTGTGATAACTTGGGAGGGGTGGAAATATCCCAAACTCTCAGGAGACATCATCAGATACTTGCAATAAACTGTGTGGGTTTCAGTTTTTTATTGAAGGCTCTCAGAGGAGGTCTCGTTATGAGCAATCTTTGGAGAATTAAGTATGAGAATAAGTGATCTGTAGAGAACTAGCATAAAACCCTCCAAATCTGAGATTGTGGGTGTCTGGGCCAGACAGCCTGAGCTCATGGATCAGTGCAGAAGTGTGGTGCTGACAATAGATTACACATGTGGTGACTAAAGCTCCCCTGGGGAGGGGTGCAGGGGTTGTTTATAATTTATATATTTATTTATTTATTTATTTATTTATTTATTTATTTATATATACCTACACACACACACACACATACACAGGGCATCCATACCAAGCTGATTGTGATCTCAATTAGATTTCTGTAACTGGATCCCCTGCTTCTTGTGAACATTCAAACCATTTACACATGTAAGCTGTGAAGTCGAAAGTATTGCATCAGTCACTTGCTATAAAAAGACAGCTTGTATGTGGAAGGCTATGTATTGGTAGCACTTGGGGATAATATTGAAGCTGAAAACTAATGTAATAATTCAGCCCTAGCAGTTGTTTACATTTCCAGAGGGCAATGTAGGAAAATCAGCCCAACATTCATATCAATGTTCATTATACTATAGTTAGAACAACACAATGGTCAAAGACAATAAGAAGTACATATAATTTGTTCTTTTTAGTCTTTTTCTTATCTGCTCAAGTTCATAATTTTCCCCATAGCTACATATTGGAACAGTGGAGAAGTTTCAACTTTGTCTTCTATGTAAAGTGTCTTTTAAAATTTTTGACTGCTTTTTATTTTTATTTATTTTATTTTATTTTATTTTATTTTATTTTTATTTTTATTTTATTTTTATTTTATTTTTAGGTGACCAAGTTTTTTTATGGCATTGCTGAAATTCCTGTTGCCTTTAGTTGGTGCTGGAGATGTGAAAGACTTCAGAAAGCAGTTTTAATTCAAAATGAAACTATTGTCTCTGAAAGCATTAGCTCAGGAGAGAACTTAGTCAAAATAATGTGACACATTCTATTTCTCCACTCTTGCTAAAAATTAAATTGAGAATCTACTTTCTCAGTGACCTCTCACTTTTCAGAAGCTTACAGCCTCAGTTTCCTACCTAGCTATCCCACATTACAAGTTATAGCTGGAATGGTTACTTTTGTAGTAAAGTATTCTTGAAATGTAGTGTCTTGCTCAATGTTATATCCAGGGAAGCATGAAAATTATAATAAGAAAAAGATTTGCTTTGTATTCTTTACATTTACAGTTTCAAATTCTAATTACAAAAAAAAAAAAAGGGCATTGCTAAAATATAAACAAATATCAAGTTATCTGCAGTGTCTTGTTTAAGTTTAGTGATAAATGACTTTTTTGTAAAATTCTCAACCCTCAGAAGCTTTACTCAGTGGGAAAGAGTAAATACTGAATAAGCTCTTGTGATTCAGACAGTTAGAATTGCTTCTGAAAAAGCTTGCCTCTGCTTCTCTCTTTGCTCAACCACACATTTCAACAGAACTGGAGGAATAATCATGGGAAAGAGAAGAATGAGATTTGAGAATCTTGAAGAGTAGCAGTTTGGCAGTGCAAGTGTGACTAAACCTGAAGTTTCTTCTTTCTATCTCTTCCTTGGTCAGTGGGATGTGGAATTTACTGGGGAGTGTTGAGTATTTTTCTGATCATTAAACGTGGGTTGCTGTGGATTCCTGAGTTCGATACGTACAAACTTTTTTCTTCTGTCCTTACCTATCCTGAGGTGACAGAGACCTCATTTCTGCAACTGGCTATCCTTCTTAAGGAGGTTTTTGGTACACACAACAGAAGCTCCTTGTGGTTTACTGGTGTGGGCAGCATATTTTTTGCCTGCAGGATTCTCACTGTTTGCTTTTTTTAATTCATGAAGAACCATTATGTGGGCAGACTTGTCTTCTTTTGATGTTCACAGATTGTCCTCAAGATGATAGCCCCTTTTCACCTGTTGGAAGAAGTGTGTTTGCTTTGCCCAAGAAGCTTTCGTGTAGTTTCTTATCTGAAGGAGCTATCAGGACCTAATTATTCAGAGAAAGAACAGGGGAAACATGGAATTATTGTGAAACAGCATCCTTTTCTTGCACTACTGCTAGCAATGCACAACGATTTATAGACTTAGTGAACACATTTGAGAACTAATGCAAAAAACTGGCAAGAGATAAAAGATGTGAAAGATTGGTAACAAAGACAAGCAACCATGGGCTCAGTATGTAATTCAGCAGGAACACATCCAGACACACTTACAGCAGAGATTGCAATGCAGCCTGATGCCACAGGAAAGCAAAACTCTTACCTGGTGTAAATAATGGATTTCTCTCATCTAAATTTGACCAAAATTAAGCATTGTGTTTGTGTGTGGGAAAACGGTTCACACTGACTCAATGTGCAAGGCTCAGAGATATTTTTGGTAATGCATTGTTCAGTCACAACTGCTGTGATTCCAGAAAATACTTGGTACAAAACTCACATAATTATCTTTTGAAGGTATTTAAAGCCTTAAAATTTAGGTGAGTTTCAAAATGGATGTGCTATTCCACTTTGAAATCATCAGAATGCTTCCATTTCTCATCCTTCCTGCCTGAAAGTATCAAATTTGCAGATTCTTCTCTTGGGCTGCAGTAGAGGCTGGAAATACCAAAAAGGATTTCTGATTTTGTGTAACTTCACAGAATTAATAGTTTATCCTGTTTATAATATTTATTTTGCCTACAAAAATTTCAATGATTCATGGCAAATAACTCATCAAACATTTCTATCATATTTGTTACAATAAAAAAACCAACAAACCAATCAAAAACAAAACAAAAAAAAATCCCAACAAAGTACAACAAACTTGTGATAGTTATATTGAACATGTAATAATTTAGTTTTCCATTTGAAACATCATAAGGATTCCTCTCTCAGAACATTGCATTTTTCAATCAATATGAAATGGGTTTATAATGACTGCTTTCTCTTTCATTAAGCATGTGTCTTCATGGGCAAAATTACTGCATGTGGAATTGTATGCACACATAAACAGGAAGTGTTCTGTAATAGGAAAATGCTGAAATTTGACCAACAGTGTATGTATTCTCGCCTGCGCAGTTTTGTTTTATGTGTAGGGTAGATATTTGTGACCTTGTAAGTAATAAGATTCCCATGAAGATCCCAAATTAGTTCCTTACTTTAAGTGCAGGGAGGCTTTTGCAGACAGCCTAAGCTTCTTGTTCTCTCCAAGCATCATCTCCAAGTTAGAGACGCTCTGAGATTTTCTTAGGAGAGAATGTGTTGCCACCCTGGCAGCAGTGTGAACTTGAGCTAATGATGTCCATGCATTATTATTTTTGATACACTGGGAAAGGCAAGTGAGGGAAGCAAAATGCCTTAGTCTCAGAAGTCTTGAGTCATTCCTTTCTCTTGCATTGCTGAAAAGAGCTCTGGGACTGCCTTGGGGCTGGGGAGGAAGGGCAGCACGACATGGAAACAGAAAAGAGTTGTACACACAAAAGAAAGTTTTCTTTGCCTATACAGCCTTGTATCTATCAGGCTCCATATCTCTGTGTGCTTGCCTCAGACTAGGAAACTGTAGGTGAGGAGATGGTGTGATGGAGCAGCACTGCTGTGATGTTTTAATCTCCATTTGCTGTCACCCAGCTACAGACTGTGGTAACACCAGAACACTGTTGTGGAGGCAGGAGCTTTCACCTGGGACATTGATGCTCCCCACTCTGTATCTCTACACTGGCAAAACAACTCTTGAAACTGTCCTCCCCTATGGATGTCTTACTTGCTATTAAACTATCTGTGCTATTGAGAGCATTTGTACCTTTAGCCCCAGAAGAAAAATCTAGTGATTTTGGGGTTTGGTTGCTTTTAGTGATCTTTTCAACCTCTAAGAAAGGGAGAGAGAAAATGTCACATCTGTGTTGTGAAGCTAGACTCAGGTCTTAAATTCTAGGAAGCTTGGAAGAGGAGCATAATATGTTGATTTTGCATGTGCATGGAATTTGGAATGTCACAATGTTTATTTGCAACATGAAATGTGGCTCATTAAAATATTTCCCAATGCTTTTATTTTTCCTTTAACAACGATGTGGTGGAGCTTACCTCCCAGGTATAACAAAGAGGGATCAAAACAGTAAGTGCTATAAGAAGAAATGCAAACAAATTAGAGGACAAAACAGCTTTTAGTAGCCTGAAATTTTATGTCAGATGCGTTTGACAGGGTGTTGAACAAACTAAATTGCTGGTTTGAGATGGAATGAGGTTTTGAGTCCCATTTTTGTTGTTCTTTAGCTGTGGCTCTAGTGTAATTTACTTTCTTATGCTACAAAGGAAATTTAACTCCTTTTTGTTGTAAAAAATATTACCATGCTGCAGCAGAAAATAAGCAAAAAGAAAGCATTTTTGAGCAATCTTATATCACTGTAGTGGTAATGGTCAAGTATGTATTATTTTGAGGTTTAATAATATTGCTGTCCTGTGTAGGTGTCCTCACAATGACCTCAGATAACTACCGCTTTTTTGGAGGGGGCAAGAGGGGAGGACTTCTTGATTTTATTTTGTGTAATTTCAAAATGTCACATACATTATGTCATGCAGTTGAACTTTAGATGGATTTGCATTAGTACTACACAGGATTAAATTTCTTAATGGAAATAAAAATTTGGCTTTAAAGTTCACCTTAGTACCCTTAAAAAAAAGCTCAGCTTTAGAATTCAACCTAGTTTCTACTTAAACCATGGTTTTTTGGTAAAATAAATTATTTAATCTGGAGAGACATTAGTTATGTCTAAAACATACACCTCACTGTTGTGAACCAAACACATCACACATTTCTAAGATGACTCTCCACAGAGCAATAGTTCAAATATGCCAACATTTAAAAGTTAAATACAAATGGATCCAGATGAAAGCCAATCACAGAGATCCTCATCTGTCAAATGTCTGTGTACTTAACTTTTTGCACATGAATATTAACAGAGAAGTTAACTGGATTATTTATGTAAAATTAAGCACATATGCTGAAGCCCATTTGTGTCATTTCCTTCTCTCTAAGGATGTGAAAATGAATATTCATAAACTCTGCAGAGGAGTTTTGCAAAGATGTCTATATGTAGGCAGGTGCTTAATTTTTAAGGTCTTGTGGAGTCAAAGTATTTGTGTCTATGAAATGTAAACACGTGCAGAAGACTTGGCAGCATCAGTCCAGGTGTCTAAGCAGGTGTATTTATAGTATCAAATCACACTTGTTTATTCAGAATAAAGCCATTATTTGAGTGACTTTTCAAGCTGAAAAGACTCGGGGAATTTGAAAGGGCAATGAAGTTCCAATTATTATTAACAGAAAAATAGACTTGTACCAACTTCCTATTAATTTTAATTGTATTACACCTCATTCTTAATTCAGATGAGCTCAACTCATCACTGTCTGTAAATCCATAGGGTGTTTATTTTCACTCATATTTTCTCCCATGAAATGTATTATTAGCACATCATATTTGAATCTTTGCTTATTGCAGATAAGTCTGTTTTCCATTCAGAGATAATTTAATATTCAAATAGTGTATACTTGAGCAATGTGAGTTAATTCTGCAGCTTGTTTATGTTTGAAAGGCTAATGTTTTCCAAACCACAATTTAAGGGTGCATGTACCAAGGCAAATTGCAGTTTCCCATGTGAGTCAAGCTGTGTAAATTCTCAGCATACATTGGCATGCAAAGGAAAGTTCTAAGCTCTCATAAGTTAGGTGTCCAGATAGGAGTAGGGGAAAAAAGCAAATAGGAATTTCCCTAGCAGAAATTCCCTACAGAGCAGGTAAAATTGCAAGAACTGTGTAAATCACTGCAGAGAGAATGGAAAAAACCAGTTTGGAGTTATTTATCCTCATTACTTTTCCCTCATTCAAAAAAAGAAATGCCATAAACCTTCTATTTTAAGGGAAGATGTTGGTGCTTATGTCCCTGTCATCAGTTGGGTGATCTATCACTATATCTCGTCCAGAGCAATTCAGCTCCTCTCTGCCAATGCAGACAACCCTGTGCATATATAATCTTGTTTTACTCTGGCTGAGGTGGTTCTAATATTTTGCCAGGCATTTCTGTGGGAGTGGTATACGGGTATTTGATTAAAGACACCTTTCATTAATGGGCACAAAAAAAGATCATGAGGATTCCTCACTCCAGAAATTTATTGTGTCCTGGAAAATATTGGGGCCAATCCTACTTTTGTAAGGCATTGGTGTGTTTGCAAGAGTCTTGGTATCAACCAAAACTAATGATTACAGCATGTTGGCACAGTAGAAATTGGGTCAACTTTAGAACCCTTAAGTATGGTACAGAAACAATTCTGGGCTTGAGTGATGTATTGTTAATAGTGGTAAAGAATTATGGTCCAATTTATAATTTATAATTGGTCCAATTTATAATTTATAATTTATAATTGTTATTAAAAAATTCTGGGCTTGAGTGATGTATTGTTAATAGTGGTAAAGAATTATGGTCCAATTTATAAGTTAACTAGTAGTTTCAGGGATTTCTAACTATGAACGGTCTCAGTTAGGACCTTTCACTTGTTTATCAGTTACTTTGTTGAGAGATTCTTGAAAAAAACTTGTGGGGGTGCATATGGGATGAGCAATGCACTTCTATGAAGGTGGTGTAGATTTTCTGGTACCTTATGCTATCACTTTGATTCTGCAGGTTTTTATCAGAGTGTAGGGTAATCAATTATTATCATATTACTTCTCAGTCAAAACAGTTTTTGCTATGTGCTGTCAGTTGCTTTCAAAAGTGGAAATGATGATGGTCAGCAGCACTTGGAATCTGATAATTGTTTGACATTAGAACTAGCAGAGGAAGGCAGGACATTCTCCAGGAGTATTTATTGGAATTTACACTTTTTATGTTTCAACTCCATTCATTCTTCCTGTGAACACTTCAGCAGTTGACCCTGACCAACATGGAAACTGGATGGCTGCTGTACCTTCTAAGGTCATTGTTGTCAAAAGGAAATTCTGTTGGCATTTTTAAAAAAATTGTTGAGGGCTAGAAATTACAATGGTGAGATGTGCACCTTCCTTGTTTGGCTACTTTAGGGAAAGAAAAAACAAAAAAACAACAAAAACCCAAACCAGCAAAAAAAAACCAAAAACAAAAAAAAAAAAAATCAAAACCAACCAAACAAAAAAAGCCCCTACCAACCCAAAAACAACCTAACACCAAACACAACAACAAAATAAAAAAAGGCGATAACATGCACACACACACACACACACACACATATACACACACAAAAAAACCCTAAAACAAACTGAAAAAACAAACAAAAAACCCCAAAACAGACAAACAAAGACCCAACCCCAAAACAAACAAATCCCCTCTCCCCCCACAAGCAAAAGAAAATTAAATATTGGTCACCTCTCTATATCCCTGAATGTCAAAACACCTCTGACTATGCCTAGAATGTGTTGCATGGTATTGGTAAAAAGAATTCTAGAATGTGAAAGGCCTGTTGAGAATATGGATGTGCTGATGTGACTTCACTCACCTGTTACCATGAACACTCAACCTCAGACATCACAGACTTGCACTCTGATTTCAAAGAAGCTTTCTGTAACCCATTCTTTATTTAATACATTTATGAAATTCTGATTGTAAGTGAATAATACAATTTTAATCTACACCTACTGGAGAACTTGATTTTGCCTTTCTCTATTGCATAGTATGGATTGACCCTCAGGGGAATATTTATTTCTTACAGACTTGCTGTAGCTTGAAATCATGGAGTTTTTGTGTTTCTTGTTTTCTCATTGCCTTCCACTCATTCATGGCTCGCCTGTAAAGTTATAAGTCCTAGGGTGAGATATGACATGGGTCTAAGCTGGAGAAATCCATAGAGAAATTTTGTTTTCTGTAGTTTAAATAAGAGACTGAATAGATCAATTCTGTTCCTTGATAATAGATTTCTGCAGTGGTGGGGCATTATGCAATAAATAGAAGAAGTGAAATTTCATCACGTACTCTTTGTTGTGTGCAAAATAACCTGGTCTGTGCCTGTCAGGTGATTTCAGGCTGTTGCCTGTGTCATGTCCTCCCATCCCTCCCAGCTCTTTGTATCACACTATCCCAACTTTAGTGTTAATTCTCTCTGTCATCTTTCTGGGTCGAACTTGTTGGATCTTTAAAACTTGTTGGATCTTTAAAACTTGTTGGATCTTTAAAAGGCAGAGACATCGATAAGTCTCTGAAATACTTTGGGTTTGTGCTGATCATATTCTCTCTTGTGATGAGGCTACATTTTTATCTTTACGGAAGGATGTTGCCGGGTCTTTCCCATTCAGGGTCTTCATTATGACAGACTTCCTACAGCTACTACAGAGCCACAGTTCTCTGAAAGTTCAGTAAATGTAGCTGTAACTACAGTGTAGTCTTGCTATCACATTTCAATTTAATGTGACCTTCACTGTGAGTTTATCATAGTAAACTATCACTTTGGAAATGCTTCTTGATATGAGTCATTCATAACATGCATACCTGCACAAAAATTGCCAATCCCTGTATGCTTCATTATTTTGTAACATATTAAAATGTCCAAATTTGACATGTGGAAAAAAAATCCAGAATGAAAAGAAAATATCCCTCTGAATTACAGACTTCAAAGGAAATCCTATCTCAGTTGGCATTAGCTGAATTTCTGTTTTTCCACAGGTATCATAATTCTATTCTGAATTATGCACATGCTCCAAAGCAACAATTTATTTTTCTCATTTCATCTTTTTTTTTAACATGTGGAGTTCTATATCTATTTTTACAGAGTTATGAGTTTATTCTCAGAATATGTTTAAAACATTTTTGACTCTTTCTGCTGACCACTTTTCATTGTCTCATCAAAGTTTCTGAAAGCAAATGCATTAACCCTTTGTTGCCCACACTCCAGATATTTGTAACAGTAAACATATAATCTTCTTCCTCAGGAGAGAAAAAGAATAGCAGGCTGTTTTCAGTCAGCTTTGCATTATTTATATTGCATAAATGCACAGATTTCTAACATTAAGAAAAATCAGAGAGCACAACTGCATGCCAGAGTCCCCCAGCCAAGGAAGGGAACATACAATTCTTACATGAGAAATATAAGGAGAGTCTAGCCTGTGCAAATTCCTAAATATCATAAATACTTTTCTGAGATATTTGTGTACACTTACTCCTTAGGGAAGTTTCTGTCTTACTGGAGTACACTGAAGATTAGACCTAAGAAAAGAAAAGAAAGGATATGTGATGACTTAAAACAGGATCTAATTTTTTTCTGAGTAATTTCTACTGTGGTTTTTTACAAGCAAGTAACAGTGATACTTGCTGAAGAGTGAAATGAAGGTTTAGAAACATTTGGGATGCTATTTAAAACCTTGTCACTGAATATATATATATATATATATATGTGTGTGTGTGTGTGTGTGTGTGTGTGTGTAGTATAATTCTTTCTGCCTTCTCTCTCTTTTTTTTTTTTTTTTTTTTTTAAGGTAGAGTAGGCTATGGACAGTCCAGGAGGATGGAAATTGTCAGGTTTTGAGGAATGCTGGAATTACAGAGCAGTGTGGCAGAGTGACCTAAGCTACACTCTATGAAAGAACTCTTTGATCCTCTGATAAGCAATCAGCCTCAAGTTTTCATGGAAGGTATTGTAGAGGAAGCTGGGGTGGGTGTATCCGTAGCACTGTCCAGACCTCACCAAATCCCTGTGTGGGTACATCAGTGCATGAGAAGTGTGACCACACATTTGCTATGAGTATCCTGTAGCAATGTCCATCCCATCCAACTGGACAAAATTCCTGCTGGCAGCTGCTCCTTGCCTGAGTGCAAACACAGCCCAAGCAGCTCTAAAGGCTGCTTCCCCTCCATTGTGTCTAGGATCTGTGCAGAGTCTGGTTTGGTTTGCTTGGGTAAGTGATTTTCCTTTGAACTCACCCTCTCAAATATTTAACTTTGAGAAATCTTCTAAGTTTGCTCTCTGTCTCCAACTTTCTGATTCCTAATGTGCTTGCAGCCACTTTATTGTGGTAAGTCTTAACTAAATGAATGTATGGCTGCTACTCATTTGCGTTTGAACAAAAATATTTAGGATACACATCCTTAATTACTAACTTTTGTTCATCTGGAATCTCTTGCTAATGATATTTTTGAGGTGGGAGATGTTAATCCCTTTGTTGAGATCAGCCATATGCTCTTTTCCTCTGATTATAATTACTTTCTTCTTATAAATTACCACAGTACTATGAATGTGCATTGGTGAGAGAATTTGCACTTTGGCTGGCAGCGAAAATTTTACAGGTGTGAACTGTGATTTGTAATAATCTTTATAAGAACTGTCTGATTTCTTTTTGACAGTTTTTCATCAAAATTGTGCTCTTATTGAAGTTGAAATGTTAGCAGAAATGAATTATGCTGACAAACTTTGAAAGGAAAAAAGTTGAAACATTAACTTTTGACAACTGATTTATTTTCTCTTGACTTGAACTTTTAGTATTAGCTATCGGATTACTTAATATGATATGCACAAAAAATTTGCATTTAAACTTTTTTTTCATCTTGTCCTGATCCCTTTCTCTGCTCTAAGACAAGTTTAAGTAAAATTTTGTCATTCCTGGAAGATGTCCCCCAAACCATTCCTTCAACTGTTCAAGTCTTTTACGTCTGCATAGGATCTATTCTATTATTTTCAGATTTTTTCCAACTCAGAGCGAAAATAAATGTTCAAAGTTCAATTTTAAAGTAGAGAAACTTTCACTTGTAGGCCAAATAAGAACAACATCTTGCCTTTTAGACAGTGATTCCTTCATGCTGTGCAAGCTGAGTAGAGCCAGATTTACTAAGACTTATTACAGTCTATGAAGGTCTTAGGTTTTGCTAGGAGACTAAAAAAACCCAAACAAATGCAGATTTTTTTCTAGGAAAAGAAGATGCCTTTGTTTTGTGGAGCTCTTCTTTGTTAAAATTAGTCTCATTTATATATGTAAAATTATCACTGAAGTATTACTAAACATTCAAAAGTTTGATTCAGGATTTAGGTTCTGGTTTTCTCCAGTAAGGTACACGGTTAACTGTGCATTTCAGCAGTGCATTTCCTGTGATTTTCTTGCTGTCTTTAATCCTTCTAATTACACTCTGTTGTCTTCTGCCTGAATCTGGTTAATACACTTCATTTCCCTATCGTTTTCCTTTGTGCTGCTTTGGACAGCAACCCTGAGATTATTCCTTTTGGAAATCAGTAGAATTAGTTTGATTTGTTTTTCTCATTCATGAAAAGTTCTAATTAGACAAACAGTCACCATCAAAACTTAGACTTGCACGATTGCAGCTCTAGGAATTGTGGCTCTGAATCAGCCTTGCAGATGCAGAGGTCTCCTGCAATTCTGGCAGTGTGTTGGAGACTCCACCAAGGGAGTGGAGTGAGCAAGCATAAACCCTTGACTTCATGAAGTTTTTCACTGCAGCTTAAATTCAGGGCCTCCAATGAGCCAATGTGAAAATCTAGGAGGAAAATAATGAAATAGAAACATTATTAACTCTGTGAAGCTGTTTTCTACCTGGTGGAGCAAGACTGCAGGAGTCCTCTTTCACACAGAAATTCTCCTGTTTGTGCAATGACGGATTCACTGTGAGCCAAGCATGTGGGCATGGATTACAGTGCCTGTTTCATTCTAACTTGGTGAGGTAGATGATTCCTTCATAATTTGTTACATATCAATCAGTCATAAGTGGCTTCTCAGGCTTCATCTCTCTGAGCTGATAATAAAAGTGTTTCTTTATGCTACCTAAGGTGAACCAGCACATCATCTCGAAGAATTTAAAAAGCAACCTAGTGGCTGATCTTCTGTAGCCTTGAAGGTAACTTTTCTAAGGCTAATATTTAGCATTTCACAAGTGTTGATGTACCACTACATTTACTAGTATGTCTGATTGCAGGGTGACTAAATCTAGATTGGATAGCCTGCTGCATATAGGATGAAAATACCTGTGAACTATTATATTTAAATAAGGTAAATGTTGGTTACGTGGAAGGATTCAGGGGAAAAACAACAAAAATAAGTGATGTCGGGATGTTCACCAAAACCAAAATATTGTGGTTGTTTCAAATTTTAAGCCATAGAAAATAATTTAATATATGGAAATTTGTTTTAATAGCTGTGCTTTATTTTCCAAGCCAAAAATTAAATCATACAGTGTTTTGAGTATGCACATGTAGTAGCAGACGTGATTTTGTGTTTTCTTATAGAAAATAGTTAGCATTTTTAAGGCTGTTAAAGAGCTCTAGGCTATATTTAAAATCAGAATTAATGCATATTCTAATCCCCAGCATGCCTTTGAAAATATCAAACAGCATTTATTAAGTGGAGAAATATAAACATGAGGTCAGATTTCTTGTTCTGTAGGCACTAACAGATACAAATTGGGAAAACAATTTTTGACCATGAAACAGAGGAAACAGTTATAATTCTGTTTTCACTCTACCTAAGATTAGGCTAACATGTCCTGATGAAATACTTCTATTTTGGAAAAAAAAAAATTGAATTAATCCAGATTTTTAGAGCATGCATCACTCTATCCCAGGTGCTGCTGAAGAATGATGAAATAATTGCTTTGACTTGATCATTTGCCTTTTTCGTACAAATGATATTATGTTTAGTAGTAAATCAAGATGACCTGGCATTTATTTATTCAGATTGAACAGATGAAAGAGAGAAAAAGCAATGCAATGAGGTCGAGGCAAAACCTCTTTTGATTAGCCTGCAATGAAAACCTTTTCTGGAACGGGAAAAAAATTGCAACAAAATTGAAATGTTCTATTTTTTTTTGAACAAAATAAAACTAAATTTATTTGAACTTTTGTATTCTAGGAGCTCTAACTGGATATGTTCTGCTTTTTATGGCTGAGTATTAACCCTGAATATTTCTGTTTTATTTGGTGCTATTAGGAGACAACTATGCTGGTGATCAGTAAATAATAAAACGCTGTCTGTTCATAAATTCATTACTTTGTGTTTTAAATTTTTACACAGAAATATTAATTGGAGCTTAATGTAATGAAACAGAAATATAAAAATGGAAAGAATAGATTATAACGCATATTTAAAAGTATTTTTTGAGGGGGTAATCTCTAAATTTGTGCATCTGTTCTGATTTCAAACAAATCCAATTTTGAAATGTTGTAATACCTGCAAGTGTAGTTCCCAAACACTCCAGTTCATTTTCTTGTCACTGCAGGAGACATTTGTTATTGGCAATCTCAGAGGAAAGCTATAGTCTTGAAAGGGAAATGAAAAAGGTAATTTTCATTAAAATACAACAACTAACTCGCATAAAAATTTGATACTACAGCCAATTCAGCCATGTAAATAAAGCAGATGTTTCCTGTGATAAAACCAGGAAAAAAATGGCAGAGAATTAAAAGAACTGACTTTTTATGCTTGCTTGAATGATTATGCAGATTGCAGGCCAGTGAAATAACAGATCTAGAGCACATTCTTACTAATTCTTCAACATCTCCCTCTATACTGGGGTTTCTAAATGGGCTTAACAACCCATGACAGGCAGCTTGTCTCTCATATTACAAATGATGATTCATGTACAGTCAATGACAGAGAATGAAGTCCATCAGAAATGTGAACAATGGCACAAGGTGTTCAAAACTCACTTCTAGCAAACATTTGGATGACATTTAAAAGTCTAAATACTTCTGATTTCATGAGGTTGACGTTTTGATGAAAAAAAAAATCAGTGAGGGCAGATGTTTTTCAAAATTTATTATGTTGTTCTGAAAAAGAAAGACATTTTGAAAATTTTCTCAAAAATCATGACTAGGTTTTCCATGAAAACCTATTGGGGAATACTTTCAAGCAGTATTGCTCAACATATGATTGTTTGTTACTTAAGGACTACGTGTGAAGATCACAGAATTGTTTGGGTTGAAAAGGTCTCTAAGATCATCGGGTCAAACCGTTAACTTAGTGCTGCCACCACTGAACTGTAAGCATTTTGTGTTTTAAATATTTCCAGGGATGATGATTCAAGCACTTCCCAGGCACCTGTTCCAGGATCCTGGCCCAGGTGGGGACAGCCCCATGGCCAAAGGGCTCCTTGAGGTTCTGGCTGAGTGCTGGGATGCACGTGCCAGCAGGAAAGGCAATAGGTTGTTCTTTTAAGAAAAAAAGGACGTCAAGATAAGACATATATTATTCTTGAAATGAAATCCAGTGCTCCATGGATTCACCAGTTGTGATTAAAATTGAAAACACTGATAGCAGTGGGAGAGAGATGGTGTGTTACCCCACACAAAGCAAAAGGTGAACATGGAGACTGAAATAAATAATGCAGTTGGACATGTTTTCTAAAGGCCAAACTCCAGTTACTTTATCACAGTCTTTAGCTTGACTCATTCCTTTTCATTCTGCTAATTTTTAGGACCAGCTATGCTACCACCTAAACAAAAAATGATCATCACAAAAAGCTTCAGTAAGACTGCATCCATGTAAATGTTTTATTTGATTGTGCACTTGCTGGGGTCGAGGTCTAAAATGCAGAATTAGTGTACTATGTTATTAGGAATACCAGATATATATATATGGTATTAATTCTTGTGGCAAAAAACTGTTATAACTGGTATTAATAGAAACTTAGAAATCTGAAAAACCATACCACTTAAAGTATGTTTTTCACATGCCATTAAAGGATCTAGACATACACAGAACATATGAAAAAAACCAAACTTGTGAAAGATTAATAGAAAAAGACTCATTTTTCAGAGTTTTCAGTAAAATTTGCTTTTATTGTGTAATTACAGTGTATATATACACTTTCCCCCTCTTGATATATTTTTTGAAAATAAAAGCAGTGGCTTGGAACTGGAATAATTGGAAGTCAGTCTAAAACTAAATTTAAAATATTTTCTGTTCCACCAACAACAGCAATAACAGGTGCTGTTAATAACACATTTATTTTTGCATAAATGCATTTAGAAAACTGATATCATGTCTGACCAATGAAAAGACAAAAGAAGAGCAGGATAAGTATGTTTTTAATTTTAGAAAAAAAATGGAAATTGAAGGTTTATTTAACCCCTAACACTGTCATCAGTAGAATACAGTTTGTCAGATCATTCTCTTGTGTAAAGTATGATAAAGACTAGCCTGCAAATAGAATACTTTATTATGGGTTTAAAGGGTCCTTCAGATATATAGTCATAACTAAAATCAAGGGCTTATGGATTTCTCTGGAACCATACAAAATACTTCCCATCATTGATATCAATACATTTTGAAGTATTCCAGGTCTTTTTTATGTGGATGTTTTCAAATGTGGGGATAATATTTTTAACTCTGACCACCAAGTATGACCTTTTAAAATGTGTTTCACTTGGAGAGCAGCAGGGGGAGGTTGAAAACACAAAAATCTCTGTAAAAGAAAAAATCTTTGAGGGGATTTTGGAGCATGATCTTGTTTTGCTGAGACTTGGTGTGGCAGCTCTGTGTGTGTGTTTTCCATTATGTATGTTCTTTGTACTATATTACAAAGGCCATATTAAATGATGCCTTAAGTTTTAGCTTAACACTTAGTTGTTAGTCACCTGAAACTATTAAATTTGAAAATTTTACTATGTTAAATGCCATTTTTAATGTTTATATATGTTGTCCCTTTCTTATTTACCACTTTTTTTCTTTAATTAAACAAATGGTTGAAAATGCTCTAATTGTTAGGGATATGAATAGAAAAACAAATACTTATTTTGGA
Source organism: Molothrus ater (assembly GCF_012460135.2). Taxonomy (NCBI): domain Eukaryota; kingdom Metazoa; phylum Chordata; class Aves; order Passeriformes; family Icteridae; genus Molothrus; species Molothrus ater. Next base: position 99,121,206 of record NC_050479.2, on the reverse strand, counting down.
ATAGCTTTTTGAATTGGTATTTTATTCTGATTTATAAGATGGTGACACCAACACTATGAAATAAAAGGTGCTAGTTTTTTGATACCGATTAGTTCTTTCTGCTTTAAAATGTATTCTTTAAAAGTGTAAGATAGTCCCAAATACTCAGTTTTGAGAGTTCTTTCTAAACCACAGTTCTCCCTGAATAAGCCACTTTCTAGACAAACTAGAAGATCTCATTAAGATGGTTCATGCTTCTAGAGAATGTTAAAATAAAAGTTTGGGGGGAAAAAAGGAGACAAATAACATTCAGTCATAGCAGATAAAGGAGAGATTAGTAGTATTTAAAGAAATATGTGAAGTATATGCAATTATCTTTGAAAGAGCCTTTTTGTTGAGGCAGATCAAGGGCAAAATAATGCCTTTGAATGTCAGCATGTAAAAAGAATTTCTGCAAATTGAAGTAAACATGGGTGTTATTAATGCCTGAATTTAATTTTTTCCTCAATGCATTTTTTAGTTCTGTATGGTTTTTTGTTTTTTAACCAGCAATGGCACTAAGTAGTTGGTGAAATTGGGTTTTTTTGGTGTTTTGTTTTGTTTTAATGTGTGCTTTCTGAGTGCAGTGTGAAAATGGCACAGAGAGGTAAAAAATAATCTCTTCTTGATACTGGGGTTTGAACAGTTTTAGATTTGAGTGCTTTTTCATGTCTGGAGTATTTTATCCCTGCCTTGACATATACCATCACTGAAATGTGATTATTGAAAAATCTGCATGCTAAAATGCATAATAACCGACCACAATAACAATAAAAACCCCAACAGTGTCTTTTATTATTGCTTTATTTTTATTTATATGGGACTAAAATATGTAGGCTGTGTTTTTATATATGTTATATATAAAAGAATAAATTATTTTCCTTTCAGATATAGCAACCTCTCTTGAGATTGTGCATATCTATTTATCTCTTTCCCACCTGCTACTGGAGTTCCAGCTACTGTTCTGACACTCCTGTCTCTTAAGACATCTGTCACTCTATTGGAATAAAACATAATTACTTTTAGCAGTCTTGCTTTTCTCGGTCAGCATTAAGAGGTGCAAGTGGCAATAGCTGCATATTAATGCCTTTATTGTGTATAAGACATTTGGATACTCTTTCTTTACCATGGCAACGCATTGCCCTTTAATGGTGAGAGAGTCATACCCATAAATTATCAAGGCAGGCAATGCTGCTGAATGCTCTTGTAACCTGGAGGGCTGAGGGGAACTGGAAGAAAATGACAACAGTGATGTCTAGAAACACTGACTGATGGAGGAAGGAGCAAGTAGAGTTTGGAGCTACTGGCATAGCCTTGATGACTTAGAGCATCATTTTTTTCTTCCATTTAGGTTGGTGGTATAAGAGAACCCTGTTAGAGAGCAATGGTATTTGTACCTGAAAAGACCACTGTGGTTGCTTTTGCCGACATAGAGGAATCAAGGAGATTCCTGGGTCTGCTCTCTTGTAGTTATCACAATGATGCAGATGTTCTGCTTCTGGACTTCATAAAGTTTCTGTCTAGGTCTAAGACTTACCACTACAATCTATATACTTTAATTGTGTGATAAGAGAAATTATCCAACAGGAAAGCTGGAGTTCCTTTCACCTGGGGATCCAGGTTATGATGCCAATCCTTAGACCTCAGAGTCACCTTTAAATACACACAAGAAATACACCTTTAAATACACACAGGCTAGCCAACATGTATTGAACTTTGGCCTTTGCAATGAATATTTTACACACATGGATTTGAAATGGCTCAATTTTTGCTCCATGTTATATTAAGTACAAAGGAAAAATCAAAGAAAAAACACTTATTATGCCATTGGCCAGAAAGCCCACGTCTACAGAGTTATTTCTAGACTTCTAAATTCATATCTAGGGACAGAGATCTAAATTATCTAATTTTTAGAAGGACTGAACAACCCCAGGCACTAGTGAACTGATGGCTTACAAAGAAGAAAGGGATTGAAAGCATGAATTTGGATCCCAGCAAAGCAAAGGTATTTCTTTAATATTTACAATTCCACAGAACTCATGTTCTGGCAATTGTACAGACTTTTGAAAGAATCTTGTAATTCACAAGGGTTTGATATGAGTTTTAAATCCTCTAAATGGAAACACTGGCTCACTGAGAGTATCCATGTTCAGGAGCATGCACATTCTCCTTATTTTCTGTTCCACAAAGGAACTCACCATGGAGTGAAGAGTTGTACAACATTAAGATTGTGTGTCTTGTGTCCTTGAATTTTTTGTTTTTCATTAAGCTACTTTCTTAGAGTTTGAATCTAGTAACTATCCCTTCTTTCCTTCTCCTCTCTCCTCTTCTCTCCTCCAGGAGGGGGTCAGCCTCTTCTCCCAGGCAACCAATGACAGGGTGGGAGGGCACAGTCTCCAAGCTGTGTCAGGGGAAGTTCAGGTTGGACATCAGGAAGAATTTTTTCATGGAAACTGTTGTTAAGCTTTGGAATGGACTGCCCAGGGAGGTGGTGGAGAAATGATCCCTGGGTTTAGGAAACAACTGGATGTGGCACTTAATACCATGGTTTAGTTGATAAGGTGGTGATTGGTGAAAGGTTGGACTCAATGACCTTGATGTCTTTTCTAATCTAAATGATTCTGGGAATGTTTTTTTAACAAAATCTGCAAAAATCTGTAACTAGGCAATGAATTTGTAGAAATTTGAGATAATATTTACTGCTGGGTACTATAAACACAAAATACATGGGTTTTTTAAATATGTGAGCTAAATTTCCTACGTTTAGATTTTTATTGCTCAGACTCTATAGAGAAGAATTTTAAAAATATAGAATTGAATGAAGACCCAGGTGTGTGCCTCCTGGGATTGCTGAGACTTTTTCAATAATCCTTCACTGGAGCTATGAAATAGAAACCAAATAACCAAATTTATTCTAATTAACACCGGTGTTTTATGCTGCTGAAGTGACTATTCTGCTTTTATGTCCAGAACAAGTCTTGGCCTCTTGGCTTGTTTTGGTATACAGCATATTCCAGATGCAGATATGTGCTAAACCCCAGGAAGTTAGGTAATTTGTCTGCCTTAAATGCTGTTCAGAAACTTCTATGTGACTTTTTTTCATTCTTGGTTATCCAGACACTTGAAAATTTTCTTATACTTTGGAGTTTTGACACAGTCACCAAGTTCACATTATGGATTAAATAGCTGAGGGATTAAAAGACAGCTATATTTACAAGAGCTGGGAAACTAACATAGCAAATTCTGTTCAGCCTTGGCAGTACACAGGAGTGAGCTGACATGATGAATGTAAACAAAAAAAATCCATGTTTTATGGGTTTTTTTGCCACTGGTTACTCTTGCTATAACAATGAGCTGTTGATAAATCTTTTGAGTACTAAACTGCAGTCTGTCTTCTGGGGGGCTTTCAGCAGATTTGCTGACTGGGTTTGTGCGAGTGCATTTGACCACAGTATGCTGAGGTGTGTCAGGTAGTATACAGCTGAACTATGACATCCTATTTATCCATCATCCAGTCTTTCTTAAAGTTCCTTATAGTGTCTGCCAGCATGGTTGGAAGTCTATTGAGATGCAATTGTTGCAGTTTTTGTTCTGAGAAGACTTTTGTTAGACTCTCTGCAGATGTATTTCAATACTTTCCCATGGCTCAACTCTGAGGTATTCTGTGGTTTAGAAAACTCAACAGCCTTGATCTTCTGAACTCTTTGGCTCTGTAGACACTACAGACCTGCATTTTAAAGTAGCTTTACAAACAAAAAGAGTGAGATTCTGCTTTTGTTAAACTTACTAGGTCTTTTGTTGTCTTCAGACCAAGACTTCATTCAGCTGATCTGAGGGCTTAAAAGACACTTTGAATATCTAAATGTATATATTCTGTGAAATTTGGTTACTCCCTCTTATCTACTGAAATATTTCCCATATACTTTTGTCAAGGGAACACCTTTTTTTGTTTTATTTGCATAGTTCCTAGCAAAGTGTGGTGTGATACTAGCTGGGGGCTTTTGAGTGGTATCATTGTTCAAAAAATTACTAAATATCATGTTTGGTTTAACAGTTCTGACATTTTGCTCATGAATGGTCTGCTGTATGTTTTGTGTTGGATTTTTTTTAAAGCTCCACTAACTGCATGAATTATTAATGAATTATTAATTAAATTTCAAAATTAAAAGCTTCCAAAACTTGAAGTACTACAAATAGAATGTGGTTGTAGAAACTTTTTCTATTCCACCAAATTTATCCTGCACTTGCTTGTTAACTAATATGACAGATTGAATACTCATGTTACTCGATTCACTGAATTTGCTTCATTGATGTGTCAAGACAAAATGTAGCTTTCTGTGGGTAGGCACATTGGCTTTGTCAGTGATTTGCCACATTGGTAAACTATTAATACATAGATATTAGTACTGCAATGAAAATGTCCCGGTTATGTATCAACTAATTTATGTTGGGATTATTTTCATGTTTTCTTGATTTTTAGGCTTTATGTGGTTTAGACCAGGTAAACTGTTGCTAATAGTCATAGCTCAGATAACTAAAGGGAGCGCAGAAAGCTTATGGACTCTATGCCTTAGCCTATGTGTCCTGCTGTGACTCCTGAATACCATCTTGCCAAAATCAATTGCACCTTATTCATGGTATAAAAAATTTGTTTTATCCTTCTGCAAAGAAAATTGTATAAAATTAGTTTATTAGTGATCTGCTTGCAAAGTACAAAAGAGAAGTTCCTAATAGAGTATGTGTGACTATAAAGAGATATACTGTATAACGCTGTGTGTGCGAGCCTGTGTTAAGCAAACTACACACAAAATTTATGACACAGTTTTCTTTAGAACTATTAACATTTCTAGAGTACTCACAGTGAGGCTACCTACTTAAGACTGCAGCTTGCTTAAAAAAGGTTTCACTAAACAGAGTGGTGACAGCCCTTAGATGCAATGCCGGCATTGATGGTGTTGATCTCAATGCTGTGAGACTACTACAGGTCTTTCTGCTTTACATGCAGGAGCCAAACTGAGACTGGGAATTACATCCCTCCCATGGTGCCAGATGCCTGTACTGGCCCCTGTCATGTACACTGGCTGCAGATCAGCTGGTCCTCACCTGGACTTCAGCCTCTCCATGCTGACCACCAGCTGCACACTCATGCCAGCGCCTGCGTGACGTGTTTTGGAAATCTCCTGCAGTTTCCTTGCACAGCCCAATTGAACATAGCAGGACTACTGGAATGGGATGCCTATACCATGACTCTGGAAAGACACAGATGCAAATATATAACTATCCCCACAAAGTCCTCAGGTGGCCTTGAGCAGTGTATTAAGTGTATGAACACATGAGCTCTTCACTCAGCCTGTGAGGACTTCTTGTTGCCTCTTTGGAGACATAGCCTTATCTGATCTGTCCATATTCGTAAAGAAGAGAAATTTCTTCTCTAGGAAATATACAGAAAGGCTCATAGGCTCATTTTTGTGCCTTACATCTCTTAGGGGAAAAAAAAGCCAACCTAGTCTTTCAATTGGCACTTTCAGTGTTCTCATGCAGCAAAGGGTTTATTTGGCATGCGATTGAAAATGAAAGATGAGAATGTAAAAGAAAGTTTAAGATAAATATAAATGTAGTGTTTTTTGTGGTCTAGTTCCTGGGCTGTCAGTTTTCCTCAAGTTCAGAATCAACATAGGCTGTTGATTTGGCCTAGGGGCATTTGAACCTGACAGTGCTGGTATCCCTGAGCTCCTGTTCCCCTTCCCTTGGGCTGTTCCTCTGTTCTTTTTGCCCTCTTGTGCCTTTATACTGAAGTCTGAAATCTTTTGCAGGTCACTGCAAACTTCCACTACTGCTTCTTGTAGTCACGCATGAGTACCTTAGAAAACAGTTTTGGGAGGGTGTCATGGGCCATTAACCAAGATTTGGGTCACTATGGTGGATTGGATGTCCTGTGTTTCAGACACTGCATGGAAATACCTGAAGGGAGACTGACATTGCTAAGGAGTTACTCAGTACTGGCCTCCTACATTCTCTTCACAGCTGAGCCTCCCAGAGTAGTCATTGCATGTCATCAGTCACCTGCAAAAGTCTCAGTCCCAGCTCCCAAGCAGATCTCCAAGCAAGGTGAAATGTGCTCTGTTTCCTCCTTGTCCCAAGTTTGTTCAGGCAGGCTCCTCAGAACTGACAGAATGTCTTGTGAATACAAATAAGATTTCAGCCTGCTTTCTCAGTTAGTCTGTAAATGCCAGAAAAGTTTTGTGATTATCAAGAGATACCTAGTGAGGTCAAAATTCTGCCCAGAGTTTTGTGTGTTCTCTTGGTGGCAAAAATATTTTGCAATCCTCCACATGAAAAGCAATTTCATCTTACATTTATTTCACTGATCTTTAAAAAAGAATTTCTGGTAAAGCTGAAATAAAATACTGTACTCTTTGCTGTATTTAATCTGAATAGAAACTGCTTCATTATTTTAACAACCAACCCACCCCCAACAACAAAAACAACTCGAAAACCATAAAAACCCAACAAAATTAATTTTTCTACCTTGAAGTTCCACCACTTGAAGTAGTGGTTATGGTCCTTAACTATTCTGCCTTTTAGATGAGGAGCAGAAAGGAGCATGCACCTCTTTCTTCCTTCTCTCTCCCCAGGCATTGCTGTATCTGTGTGTGCGTTCTGGGATGTGTGGAATGCGCCAAGGATCAGGACCACAGGAGTAGAGGGGGCATGTGGTTCCTAGCCTCATATGGAAAATTCAGTTTGCCTTGACATGGTTTTCAGACTCTTGGATATGAGGAAACAAATATTCTTGTTTCCATTTTAGGACAAAATCAGAGGTTGAAACATTGGGATCTTCTTTTGCATAGAGATTTTAAATCACTTCTATTGATATGAGTGTGTTTGCATACTAATAAATCGTGAAGGAGTTTGCAAAGGGATTGGAAAAAAGCTTTGAGAATCATACACACAAACTTGATTGACATGATTAATGGGCTATTTTTTGTAACATAGTGGAAGGTGAAAAACCAAAAACGATTACAAATGCTCTGTGTATTGTATTGGATACCTTAAAAGTATTGCAGGCCAGAATTAAGATCAGAATGGTCCCGGAAAAAGTATTAAAGTGAATCTGACAGCTTGATTAATGCATTTGAAGTGTTTGAAGAAGAGCAGAATGCCGGAAGAGTGATTTTGAGAACAAAATAGAAGCAAGTTGGGTACACCAGGACAAAACTCACTTTAACTGCATACTACATAGAGTGTATTACCTATACATTTTAAAATAAAGACTTTTGTAGAGGAAAAATAAAGGTATACTCAATGCAGTGAACATTTTCTGGTATAGATTACAGTCTTTTATATAAACCTTGATTCTCGAAAGTCTTGTGTTTAAATTTAGACACATGTTTAAGTCTTTTTGATATTTATGGAGCCTCGCAATGTCTAGATTTAAGGAAACATTTAACTACTTTCTAAAAGGGAGGGAAAGACTTTAAAAAGAATGACTTTTGAAGAAGTAGGGTAGGAAACAATATATTAAAGATTACCAAATAAGGATAAATGAAAAAATGTATAAGCTATATTGAGCTGCTCTGTGCTATTCTTTCCATGTTTCGATAAATTGCATTGTGTGTTTTACTGTGCTTTACTGAGAAAGAAACAGAAATAATTTCCTAGATAGAATAGGAGGTATTTTGTCCTTTTTCACATTCTTGTGAAAGCTGTGGATTTGCTTATCTGTCTGGCCTCCAGACAGGGAAATCCTGGTATAAGTAGGCAAATGCTGTATTCACCTAATGTTATTTTCTAAATTATTTTATATTTTGCATAAGAATGCTGCTAGATATGACCAGAGAAACAACTGCTTGTGTGACTACATGAGCCATTAAGATTACGTGGATGTTGGCAGTTTACTTCCCCCTGGTCAATGAAGAACTACACTTTTTAAAGTTTGGAGATCCATTGTGTATTTTCGTGTCTGTGCTCTTATAAAAGAGTTGAGATCCAGGAAATAGGTGTGTGGCTGAATAGATGGCTGAGCATCTGGAATATCTTGATCTACCCTGGATCCAGTAATCAGAACTGGCTATGCTAATCAAATAGTAACTTCCTAAAAGTCCTTTGAGCAAGGGCAATATTGCCTTTCAGCTTCATACGTACCTCAAGAATGCATTAATTTTTTTAGCCCTGTGAAAGATTAGAAATGGGACCAGATCCAAAGGATGTTTTTTTGAAGCCTCTCCCCAAAAGTTATTCAAAGTCCATGAATTATTTGAATATTTTTTGTTTGATGCAGATGTGGGGTTTTTTGGGTTCTTTTTTTGTACTCAAGAGAAAGTGAACCTACAGTGCAACAAAATATGTATTGTAAAAAAGATAAATTATTTTGTGGGGTTCTGCTTGAAATTAAATTGAAAACTATCCCTTCCTGAATAGACTTGTGTACAAGGAGATGTACAATCAAACTCTAGAGCTCATAAATTTAAAATTATAAAAAAACAAACCCAAACAAATATTATTTACCCAGCTAGTCTCTGGAACTTACTGATGTTCTATTTGGGTGGGAGGAGGTAGGACAAATTTCCAAAAAATAAAAAAAATAAACATAGAAATGGTGTGCAGACCACTTACATTAAAAAAAAAATCAGGAATACATTTTATTGCAATGTTAAGAATGGCAGTTGAGAGAAAATCCTACTAATTTGCATGATGCCTAGACTCTCATGCTTTTAAAAACCCCACCACACCCACACACCTACCCCAACAAACCAACTCAACCTTAATTCCACCTTCTTCTTTGGACAGGAGCAGTTCTCTCATGTAGAAAAATCTTTTTTTTTCCTTGCCATACTGTATTATTTGCAGGGCTTTAAATGCTACCTAGTAAAAGAAGATAAAGAAAAATTGGAAAATTTAATTTTCTGAAAAAAAAATCAAAACAGCAAATATAAAAAAAAACAACCCAAGAATGATTACAGATCAATTAATTCCATGTTTATAAATCACATATAATCTGTTTTGTTGTGTGTCCTTTACTTTGCATTTATTAAAGACTGTAACCTAAACTTCTGAGTCTAGGATAGTCCTTGGAGTAAACTGCATTCAAAAAAAAAAAAAGGGTGTTAATTTCTGAACCATAATTGGATTTGAATTTTTGATCAGGACTTTGATTAGGACTTTAAAAGGATCTGTTGATCTACAAGATCTGATTGACAAGGTTGCAACATAATGAGTTAGCTTATAATTGATATAGAAAAAAGGATTTTTTTCATACTATAATTTGAAAAATTGGAAAAACTTGTCACATGGGAAGACATTATTTCTTCTAATTATTTTTCTCTGGTTGGACCAAATGAGGAACTTTTTTCTGTTTTTCTTTTTCAATTTTTCTTCTAAATTCTGTTCTTCTGAGATGAATCATTGGAAGGTTTGCAGAACCTGTGACTTAATTACCTTATCATCTGTCTCACTTGTAAATGATGCCATTGACTGGTTATCTTCTAGCTCTGCCTCCAGTTTTGTATAAGAGTCTTTGTTAACTGTGTAAAAATGCTCGTTTGTGTTACATTTATTGCAGCTGAACACTCAAGAAAAGTTTTTGAATGGTTATTTATTGCCAGAATGATCATTCTAACTCACAAAGTGAATTCCCTTGTTCCAAAAGCACAAAGGACAGGCTGGTGCTGGGAGCAGCTGCTGGAGGATTTGTACTGCTTGAATTTTGTTCCCAGCTCAATGACCTTGTGGAAAGTCACTGAACCACTCTCTGTCAACCTTTAGTGATTCTTGTAATGGTTATGAGGTTTATGTACCCAGATTCCAGGGGTATGGAGCTGCTTAATTAATGAGTTGGTAATGTGCTTTGAGATTCACTGATCTGACCTTTGACTGCTCTCAAAGCACTTGTCCCTCTCTTTATGCTCAAGCTGATTAAGGCTGTCTCCTCTTGCTGTCTTCTAACCATGTCATCTCAAGCCTGTTTGCTGTGCTTCTGCTTGTCTTGTCTGTTTGGCCACCTTTTCTTCCACTTTATTCCTCTGCTCCTTTTGCTTTCTCTGCTGCATTAAGCACAGGCATCTTTATTGTCACCTGGATAACCACTGGGTGTTGCTGATCTAGGTTTACTTCTGTATGGCAAAATAACCCCCAGCTCTCTGTTCTGAGAATTCTGAGAATGTGCAACCTTGAGCATATTTCTTATTACTTTTTTTTTTTTTTAATGGTCATGCTACCCCCTCATACTTGGGAAGAATTTTTCTGTGTGCTGCCCAGTTCCTCCCCCATCTTATGTCCTTTTCATCCTCTCCTGGAGCTTAGTTCAGGAAAATGTTGTGTCAACACCTCTAGAACTCACCACTCAGAAGTTGCACTGATTTCTGAATTGTGCATATGCTAAAGGACATAGCAGTAACATGTTCAGCCTGCTATAAATTTTAGCCCTTAAATCTTCACTGAAAAGCTGAGCCTGGTTAGGATCTTGCACTTGCCTTGCTGATACCTGTCACATTTTTTAGATGGGTGCAGTCAGTAATACAATGGAGCAATCTCACCTTCTCAGATAGCTTCTCATCTGCTTACCTACTTACTGGCATGATGTGAATCTGGGTTTTTTTTGTTACTTAAAGAATTCCTTCAACTCCATCAAATTTTACCATAAGCAAAAATCATCTTCAATTCCCTATGTGCAATCTGGATTTTTCTGTTAGCAAGCAAGTAAAGTAAAAGGAAGAAGCAGTTTCCAAGATTTGTTATGTATTTCTTTTGTGTGTGTATGTATGTGTGTGTATATGAGCTCTTACAAAAATATACTTAGAGGAAGAAATATTTTGAAGGTTTACTTTCAAGTATAATTGCAATGAATAAAATGTTTTTCAAATATAAGAAACAATATAAAAAATACATTTTTTTATGCAGAACACAATCCCTGTGATGCTAACAGCTTTTATCAAGGCAAAGCCTTGTTTGCACTGGACAGAACTCAGGACAAAATTATTTGGTCTGTACATTTACCTGCTTTGATTACTAGCTCTTGCTTTTCCAGCAAACAGGTCCTATCCATATGGTGCAGCAATGTAACTCTCGTGGAAAGTCTTCATCCAAGACTGAAGGAAATTGCATCACAGGATGATAGACACCTTCAAAAGGACATTCACATGTAATGAAAATAAGGAAAGACAAAGAAACCAAACATCTAGATGAAGGTGAGAATGTGAATTAGAAAGTATCCAGTAGGATGGTGAAGCCCAGCTGCCAGAATACAGTAAGTAAAAGCATCTACAGAAGATCTTAAGTCGTTCCAGGGAACATTGTAAATGTCAGGTGGGATCCATATGGAAGCACGAAGCTTCCATTGCACGAAGTATTCAAGCACAAAGCTTGAATACTTAAATTCAGGATAGAAATGTCGTAGAGCCTGACACAATTTTCAGATAATTTGCAGAGTCTCACTGGCCCTTTGACCTTAATTTATTGGGATGAATGTACACAGGACAGGGGGTTGTGTTTCTCTTTGCTGACAGAGCAAAGCTGGCTCATGCCTGAAGCTCCAAAGAGTTTTGTGTTCATACTCACAAATCTGGATTGCTTCTGTTGCCATCCTGTTCAACAATATGAAAGGGTAACAAGTGAAATGGCTCATATTTATTGCAAAAATAGACTGCAAACCAGATAATTCCATTTATGGAGAAGTGACCTGAACTACAGAATTCAGGAAATAAGACTTGAGATAAAGAGCACAAGAGAGAATTGATTGGTCTGTAAGTTAGAGACTGAAATTAATCAAGCAGAAATTATTATTCAGAATTTATTGAATTCAATGAAATGAAACCCAATATTAATACAAATAATTGCTTGAACTGTGGAAAAGGCAGACCTGATTTACAGGATATAAACCTAAATGTACATCTAGACATTTTAGGAAAAAAAAGTGGAAGGTTAATCAAGAAACTGGAAATGGATTTACCTATAATGTCAAGACTTGCATCCTCTGAGGCCTGCATCCATAACAAGTCCTAGCAAAGAAAAGAAATTTTTTACCTAGGTCAGTTGTAGCTGGAAAATAATACTTTTTAAAATTTTGAAAGTATGCTTAAAAAGCTGAAAAATGCTGAGTGGTATTTTAGGTAGGCAAGAGTGGCCTAACTGAGAGAGGGGAAAGATGACATATCAACTAAAAAAGAAACAATTTAAGCAATCTGGACAGGTTTGCAAGTGGCCAGATTGCACTTGCTAAATAATTGCTGGGGTGTTGGATTCTGTTTGATTTAATAGGTAACGTATGTTGAAGCCAGAGCTGAATGAACTATTTACAGCAAATAATTTATTTGATCAATGTCTTCTTTTCTGTTCATGGATTATCCACAAACAGGTTTTCTCCACTAATTTGTTCCTTATTCAAAATTGCTCAGCAAATGCTTTGTGTGAGTGCTTTTTTGGACCATTTTTTCCTCTCTTTCTTTGTAAAATTATGATTATACAAGAAGGTTTTGTTACAGTGGGAATCAAGAAACCTGAATGTTCTTTTTTAGTGTTCTTTTGACTGAGGGGAAAATAACCTATTTTCTATTGGTTATTTTCTATATTTGCTGAAAATGTGAATAGTACAGCATCTTTCCTTTTTATTGATAGGATTTTAGGCAGGAAGGGACTATTAGATCATCTACTCTAATCTTTTTTATGATGCAGATATAGTAGGGATTCATCTAATTTCTCCCATACTGAGTTCAATAATTTGTGCTTAACTAAAGCAGATTGGAACTTTATTTTAAAGCTCTTTCAGACAAATGGCTAAGTAGTTCTTTATGAAGGGGTTATTATACTATTTTCTTTTATGAGCTTGTGTAACTACTTGATGATCTGTATTTTTTGCCAGGCAGAATTGTTTTTATTTGCTGATTTGATGTCTGAACATCCTGAGTTCTGAGGGAGCTGATGGATGAAGTGGTTAAGCTGCTATGCATCATATTTGAAAAGTTGTGGCAGTCCATTGAAGTTCTCACTGACTGGAAATGGGGAAACTGAACCCCCAGTTTTAAAAAGTGAAAAAAGAAAAACCTGGGAAACTCACAGGCTGGTCAGTCTTACCTTGCTTGTTTCCTAGCAAGATCACAAAGCTGATCCTCCTAGAACCTATGCTAAGGCACTTGGAAATTTAAGAGTTGTTTGTTGAGAGATGATTGGGACTCTACTAAGCGTAAAATGTACCTAAGAAATTTGATGGCCTTCTCTGACAGGGTTTCAGCATTGATCAGAAAGGGAAGAGCAGCTGACAGCATGTACCTGCACTTCTGCAAAGCATTTGACACTGTCCCACATGACATCCTTTCTCAGAACTGGAGAGAGGTGGATTTGATAGCTGGACCATTCAGTGGGTAAGGAATTGGCTGGATGATGAACTGTTGAGGAATTGTGGTCAAGAGCCTAATGTCCAAGTAGAGCCCATTGATGAGTGATGCTCCTCAGGGGTTGGTATCAGGTCTGGCTTTAGCACCTTGGTTGGGAGTGTGGACAGTGGGATTGATTGCACCTTTATCAGGTTTGCTGACCACAGCAAGCTGTGGTTGACAGGCTGGAGGAAAGGGAGGCCACCCTGAGGGATTTTGGGAGGCTTCAGAGCTAGGTCTGTGCAAACCCCATGAACTTCAACAAGGCCAAGTACAAGGTGCTGCACCTGAGACAGGGCAATCCCAAGGATAAATTGGGTGAGGAACATATTGAGAGCAGCCCTGAGGAGAAGACCTTGGGGATGTCGGTGGATGAGAAGCTCAGCATGATGCAGCAATGTGCTCTTGAAGCCCAGAAAGCCAAACGTATCCTGGGCTGAATCAAAAGAAGAGTGACCACAAGTCGAGACCACAAGTCATCCTCTGCCCTGCTCTAGTGAAACCCCACCTGAGTGATGAGTCCGGTTCTGGTCCCAAACATAAGAAAGGGGTGGATGCATTAGGGTGAGTCCAGAAGAGATCCATGAGGCTAATGTGAGGGCTGAAGCACCCCTCCTGTGAGGAGAGTGTGTTGGGGCTGTTCAGCCTGGAGAAAAGAAGCTCTGAGGAAATCTTTTAGCAGCCTTTCAGTACCTGAAGGGGGCCTACAAGAAAGAAGGAGAGGGACTTTTTCCAAGGGCATGTAGTGAAAAGAAAAAGTCTTTAAATTGAAAGAGAGGAGGTATACTTTAGGTATTAGGAAGAATCTTTTTACTTTGAGTGGTGAGACATAGAAACAGGTTGTATGGAGAAGTCATGAATGCCCCATTCCTGGAAGTGTTCATGGCCAGGTCAGATGAGGCTTTGAGCAGCCTGATCTGGTGGAAAGTGTCTCTGCCCATGGCAGGGGGGTTGAACTAGAGGATATTTAATTATTTCAACTCAAACCATTCTATGATTCTGTAAATCTTTTTTCATCAGGGAAGAGAATGAGAGGTTTCATGGCTATGTGAAGAGTTATTTCATAAACCTTCTTATCTGTTTGCCGAGGTATAGCTTTCCCACAAATGACTTCACAAAAAAAAAAAAAAAAAGAGAAAAGAAAAAAAAGAGAAAAATACAGCCTGAATATCTGAGCAAGTCAAACAATGACCCTTGCAAATGCTGTCAAAGCAAATGTGTGCTTTTAGTCGAATTAATGTTTGTGAATTCTCCTTGCAGTATTTTCCCAGTACTAGCCAAGAAAGACATTGTTAAATGTAAATTGTAGTGACAGTAATTTTTAAAAATTTGAAATAGGCCTTGCTACTCAGAAGGCAGGATAAGTGCATTTGTCACACAGTATTATGATGAAAAATGCAGTGAGCTGCTGCCTTTCACTGAGTTTGGATTGGGATCCACATGCTGTATAATGTAGCAGAAAAACACCACACTTTTGGCAAAATATGATGGAAATCTTGAACACATAAAATTGGTGAAAGTGCTTTTTAGAAGTGGAAATAGCCAAGCTTTAAAAATGCTATTTACTTGGAAAAGTTTCATACAATAGATCAAAATAAGTGATAAATAGTTTTTCTCAGTATGCCTGGTAAGATCTCCTGCCAAAACCCATAGCTCTAAGGTTCAAATTGTGAGCTGTCCCCATATTGCAGCAGCACTGTTTCACACAAGAAAGCTGTCCTTTGAAACTTATATAAAACCAACTGCATGGCCTGATGATTCCAAGTAGCAAATCACCACTCATCACTGCTGAACTGAACTAACAGGCTGTTTGCAAACTCCCTGAATCTTCTGCATTTCACTTCACTGCTGGAGTGGGCTGTGGCAAGCCTGAGGGTAGTTTACCACTTCCTGCCACCATATGCAACCAAGGTGCTTTCAGATGTGAAGATCACAAGATCACTGCTGGGTCCTGCAATCTTATCCTTGTTACCTCCTCTTGCCTCCACCGGCCTCATCTGGCAGGTGAACAGTCAATGCATAAAGTCAGCATATGTGAGCTTTAAAAACAAATTTGAGTCCCTAAGTTCCCTTTGTTTCTCTAAGTTCAGAAAATAAAGCTTTAGTAAGCAAGATTTCTGTGAGAGCATGGGATATAAATAACTTGACAAATGTCCTTCAGACATTTGGATTCATCTTGCCTATCTCTAGCAATTTAAAAGATATTGAGGCTAAACAGATGATGTGTCTCTCCTTTGCTAGTGGAGGATAATCCATCCAACTACTTTAGGATGCACTGAGGACTTGTCTGCTGGAGGCAACTGGCTTTCTTCACTGACTTTCAAGTGGAGCTAAATGAATAGATTAGATTACACTCCTGACTTTTTAGACTGCTAAAACAACCTGAGATGAATGTCACCCCAAATTATTTGCCTTAGAATGGCTGTGATAAAGCAGCTGCACCTGATGCATTAACAAGTAGCCATGTTTTTTCTCTCTTGGCTGAAGAAATCATCACTTACTACTTTTTCCTAAGCAAGCAGCGAGGTTCGTGATGTACTGAAATGTCAATAAAAAGGTGCCCTTAAGTCTCAAGGACTGGCCTTTTGTTGGTGTTTTTGGGTACTGTGCTGAATCTTTGAGTTGTTAGGGGCATGACATTGTCCAGCAGCTGAATATGGGACACCCACCTTACCTTATCTGCATCATGCTGAAGTATCAATTCTGTTGTTGTGAGGAGACCAACATCCAGTCCACTTGTACATGAATGGGACAAGGGATTACCTGCAGCATCAGGTCATTCTTTTCCTTTCATGATATATCAAGTGTCTGGGCAATAAAGGCACTGCCCTGCCCAAGGAAGCTAGGGAAATGCTGACCCTGCATTTGGGAATTCTCTCTGTATTTATGTATACATAAACAGTTCTTTATATGCTCTGTGACCTTCCATTTCTTGAGGCCTTTGTTGTTAGAGGAAATAGCATCTCTGGCAGAGTGGTAGGAAAATGCTACAACCCTTCAGGTGAAGTACCTTCAGGTGACAAGTTGTGTATGATAATTTATGGAACACAGTCCTTGTAATATTTTATGCTTCTCAAATGTTCCAGATGATTATAGTCTCTAGATCTGCAGTTAAATTATTATCCTGATCAGAAATTTAATTGCTCTCACTTGTCTTGTTCTGTATGTGCTTTTGGCAGAGTGACTTCACTTTCTATCACTGTTTCTCCATCCAATGAGTGACACAAAATGTGTTTTTAAAATCAGAAGAAAAAATATTAATGGGACTCTGTTGCCTGATAAAATGCTTTGTTGCTCTTTTCTGATCTGATGGTAGAACAAGGTGCCTTTTAAATATTTAACAACGTTCTTAGAACAAATTGTGAATTTTGAAGCTGCAGTTTTATACCTGAGTTGAAAGTAGGTCTGATTGGTGTTCATAACCCAGATGTCTTTTGATATTTTCCTTCCTTTTGCATTTCTGCACAGATTTATATTTTGTAACAAGCTCATTGAAGGCAAGAGAGATAACAGGTTTTCCAACATAGAGGAATGAATGTTGCTTTACCAAGAACTTTATTTCCCATACAATTAATTGTCATAGCCAAACAGGAGTCAAATTCAACACTAGACAGTTATGATCTAAGCTTGCTGAATCAGAGGGAAAAAAAACCCCTCCACCAAAAGAGCAATATCCAAATAAAACAGAGAAACCAAAATGTTTGAACTTTTATTATCACCAGGTTTTGGAACTGCTGTGAAATCTAGATTTCCTCTTTCAGTAAGTTAGAAACTGCTTTAAGTGGTAAGATTACATGTATGAAAACTTCTGCTCATTGTGCTAGAATGATGCTGATGTTAATTTATGGTTTGAAAAGCCTGTGCAGTTTTGTTTCTGAGGCAGATGAACCATATGTTTTGCAATAAATACTTTTAATTCAAGTAGTGAGAATGATTGTAACTGTTTGGTTTTGTTGCTGTTATTTACACCAACATATGACAGAAAGCAAGTGAAAGGAAGACAGGACATATTGTAGAGTCTATTAAAAAAACAACAGTGTGGAATGCTGAGAGGAATTTTTAGACATGAGGGCCTTAAAACAGCAGGGTGAACTGATTAAGTATAGATGAAGTAAAGCTATGAACAAAGATATATTTAAAGATATCTATAATAGGTATTATTATATCTAATATGTAGAAGTATTTTTGGCTGTATATGTAGCTCATGGGTTTAAAGGAGCTAGTTATCATTCTCCTGCAAAAGGAGTTTTAAAAATAAGCCTTCAAATTTGGTTTTCCAAATGCCATTTTTTCTGCATAGCTAAGGAAGGAACTAAGCTGTAAGTCCAAATGTAGAAATATTCTTGCTGTCTCCTTTGAAAACTTTGTAGAATATTTTTCCTTAGGCAAACGAATACTTTGATTGCCTTTAAACCATGCAGAGACACCCCTGCTTACCTAGCTTTGAATGAGCCGGGTCAAATAATAGAAATGTTGCTGTGTCAGCTCAGTGTCCTGAGTGGGAACAAATCCTCTGGCTTTTTTGCAGAGCTGGTTAACCCCATACTCCCCGAGCTGTACCATGCCTGGCACCCAGCCTGGGGTTCTCAAAGTACACTGGGCACATCTACTGTGTTACATTGCACAGAATCTTGAAATAGAAGTTCTGGTACAGATCACAAGTTAAGTGTTGGGAATATTTGTGTAAAAGTAATGCTTTTAATTTTTCCTCAAAAAAGTTATTATCCACAAGTGGGAATTACATCTATTCTTTTTTTCCTTCATAATCATCTGCATGACCACTAGTTGTGCTGCCAGAGACAAGCATGCTGTAAAGTAATTTAAAATTAATAAAAGTCACACAACTCGGAAGACACTAAAAGTTCCCAAATATCTTAATTTTCCAGAGCAGTGTTTGACCCTGGAATATTTTTTTCTGTAATGTGTTTTAACATTAATTCACTCTGATCCAATTAAAATATTTCTAGCCTGGTGATAGATTTTTACCACTGCTTACAGTTTACCTGGATATAATAATTGCTTCTGTTTTCACAACTTCAGTGATGCCTTCTTCCTATACAGATTTCCCCGTTTTTCCTAGGAAAGCAATAACTGGCACAGAGATAGACTCAGATTTTGTTCTTTGCAATGCAGCCCATACTAGAGTAACTTGACCAGTCCAGATGCTCTTGCCTTCACTTGCATTCTGGAATTACTTTCTGCCACTTTCTGATGACTAAATTGGCTTTTCACAAGGTATTGCTTCTCCTTTGTGCCAGAGAGATCTGTTGCTGTCAGCATGAATTTTCTCCAGCTCTTTCACCTGTTGGTACTTCTCTGCTCAGTCTTCTGACTTCAGTTTTAAATTCTCTGTGCACCTTCTTTTTTTCTCTGGAAAATCTTCTTTCATGTCTGTTCACGCTCAGCCTGTCTTCTCCCTTTGCCTATCATTGTTTCCTTAGATTTACTTTAAATTTCCCATCCTTTCTTCCTTTTCTCAAAGCTCTTTTCCCTTTTCCACAATGATAACGTAGACAGATAACACGATGTCACTTGGTGCACATCCTTTCTAATCCCTTCCCTGACTGCACAATGCAGAGCTTCTGAATGGCTTTCTAAGTTTTATTTTATTAAGGTAGATTTTCCTAATTTAATATGAACACTGGAAAAGTCTCCCTATCAATGGGGACTTCAATCAGGGATTGACTCATATACTTGATTCATATATTTTCTTTCTAAACTCGTAAGATGGGAGTTCAGTTTCTGCCTGATGAAGCCCTTCTACTGAGTTTGGAATTTTCAGAGGTTTTGATTGAAAGCCTAAACTTGGACAAGCAATTGTCCAAGATTACAATGACTGATTATAATGTCCAGATTACAATGACGGCTTTCATGTCCTTATCATTTGCTCATTCTTGGAACAGAAGCTTAGAGTCTTGGTTGCATGAAGTAAAGTTCTGTTTCATAGAAGAATTCTGTTCTTAAAAAATAAATGTATATATTCACAGGAGTTCTGTAGTTGGACAAATTCAGAATTTCAGTTTCAATTTTGGAGAAGTATAGTGAGATTGGCAGCTGTGACAGAATTCTACGGTTTTTCAACCATTAGGCTGGCCTTGGAGTATTGTATTAATAAAGGTAAGATATGGCTATTTCTGAGTACTTTTATCAAGGCTGTAACTAGTGCAGGATGTCATTGTGGATGGATGATTGATATCTAACCAAGTCAATGTCAACAGTAGTGGTGAAATGGGGTAGTGATATTTTCATTGTTGAACGCATTAGTACAGGCATGTCTCATGGTTAGTAGATTACACTCCTTTTCTCTAGCTAAATTAAAGCTATAGCAGGAAAATAGCTGCAATCATAGCTGTGTAACCATGCAGTAGATTAACCCAAAGTGAGGAGTTTATCTTTAGTATTTAGACCTGCAGTTTTCAGAGTGGAAGCAAGCAGGGTAGAAGAATCTTCAGCCTCTCCACTGGTTTGCTGTGTTCTAATGATGCAGACACTTAATTGAGAAGGTAATGTGCCTAAATGTCATTGCCCTGCTTTAATTTCTTACACAATCACTCTGTTCTTCTTTGCCTTCACTGACCTGTCTGGACAGTAAGCTCCTTGGGAGTAATCAGTACCTCACTGATTGTGTGTGCAAACTTTAGAGCTGTGATAAGCAATTTGGAACTCAAAACTGATGTATTTCTCAGTTAACTTCAGAAACCTCAGAAATGCTGGGTACTCCCTAGATTCCGTCTGTAGGCACGGTAAGAATGAGGGATCTCCGCCATACAAATTCTTGGATTTCTTTGCTATTAGAAGTCCTGATGACAGAAATCCATGAGGCTTGGAAAAGAGACAAGTTTAATAAGAAACACTAATTGATAAATATGTAAAATACATATGAACATATAATATATATTAGATATAATAGTCCTGTGGACCATAGAAAGAATATGGGCTGTCCAATGAAGAACACTTCACACAATGTGAAAATATAGAGGAAGAAGCTGATGAGGGGATAAGAACAACAGAGGGAAGGAGAAGTGTGAATGTTCAAAGAAGAACTTTGAGTTTAACATTTTGTCCTTTCTCCCATTGGGGGAATAGGAATGGCTTCATTTTTCCCCAGTTGGCCTCCAGGGAAATTTCTAACCTTGGCTCTGTACCACTGATCAGAACTCTTTAACTTCCTTTGATGGTCGGTTCATTTGCCTAACTCTTCTAACTCTGTGAAACTTCAAGCAGTAACTATATTTGACCTAAATTTCCCTTGATGCTGCTTAAGTTCATTACATCCTCTTCTGTCCTCATTAATTAAAGGGAATAATTGATTCCTGTTCTTTTTATAACATCACTTTATATACTTGAAGATAGCTCTCTGTCACTCTCCCCAATTTTCTCCCTGACACATAAATACGAAGACAAAAGGGAAATATTTTTCAAGCTGGGTGATGTCAAGAAAATAGGGCAACTCTTCAAGGAGAAGAGAGATAAGCTGTGAGAAACAGTATAGTAATTGAGACTGGGAGAGGTCTGCAAGACAGCTTCTTGTCTTGTCTTCTCTGGCTAAAATAAGATTGCTGTGCACCCTCCTCATCACTATGAGACACAGATCACTTGTTTTCCAACTAGTCATAGGTGAGGTTTCTTCTTTTTAGACAGATAAAAGTCTCCTTGCTTTGCTTTCTTAGATAATCTGAAGGGAAAGCTGGGATTTTTTTGTGCATGGGTTTTTGATATAAATCTAGTTTAATCGAGTTCTTTGGATGCGGGTGTATGTTTTTAGGGTTTCTCACTTCCAGCCTTCTGGTTGAAACTGAATATAGCTCTCAATCCTTTCAAACCTAGCAATCTGTCTATCATTTTTATTTCCTTTACATTTTCAAGGTTATCTCTGACAGAAAATTGGATAGAAACTTTGTAAAAATATAACTGAAAGCTGTGATTATCTTTTATGCATATGCAATTCCTGGAAGATAGCGAGGCCCACAGCTGTGCACCCTCATGAATTCCTAAGTTGGGGCACAAATCTGATCATCACATGATTATGTAGTGATGAGGTGTAGTATCTGTCAATATCATGCAAACTATTGCATGTTGTTTTTTGATAGGTAGGATCAAGAGCACAGATGTACCTTGCATATATTTTCAGCATTTCTGCAAGTGGAATAAACCCCCTCTCCCCCCCATTTCTAACTACAGGGAATATTTAGTCTGGAGACATAAGGTTGTTTATATTGTCATTATCATAAATGGTGTGATTGTTCAAGTTACCTAGGTAGAAAAGAAATTATCATGTTATTCCAGAATGTGATCTGGCACTGACTTCATGTTTTATCACCTCAGAGCTATCATTACTGGGTAATCATTTTAGGAAATTATTCTATTGCTCATTTCTATAGCCTAAAAGCAGTTTTGGTGATTTTCCTTAGGCTTTTTGTTAGTTATATCCTCTAGTGCTATAATATGGCAGAGACTGTGCAGAAAATATGTCAGTGCATTTTAGTAATGGAGAGAGGCCAGTGATGTTGGGTTTTTTCCTCCAAGCAGTTCAAATACTGTTTGTATATTTCTTTTACAGCTGTGTTTCTCATCTGTGTTGCTGAGTTAGAGTGTATTTTAGTGCTTTGATGATAGGAGAGCCAGGATTTCATTGTCAGAGAAGTAATCTTGAGCAATAGCATAGGATACTTTCCAGATTTTGTGGGTCTCAAGGCATTTAAATAAAACGGGACAAAGCTCAGTTATTGCTCTATTGCAGAAGCTGAGGATTTACCTGCACTGCTCTCACTTTGATGACTACAGCATGTGAGGTGGGGTCAGAAACAGTGAGGTTAAGCACTGTAAACAGCTGAAAGGCTGGTCTGGATCAAGCTGCAGAACTTACTAAGTTACCTAATTTCCTTCATTAGCCGCTGGTGCTACCCAGTGAGTAGATTAAAACTTGCTTGGATATGCACATATGAAATTCCCTCACAGCAGAAGCAGCAGTCTAGACCAGTGCTTTGGGCTGAGACTGGTGACTGATTCTGAGATGAATTGAGCTACTCTGGACTAGCTGACAGCAACCAGCCAACTTGCAGGGAGGTGTATTTCACAGGTGGAAGCACTCCTGCAGCAACACGTGGGGCTCACGTGACATACTTTGACTCTTGAAGTTGTTCTGTGCTTATTGGAAATCTGCAATCAGAGTTGCAGGATCTGAGGATGTATCTTGCTTAGTCCTGTGTCCCTGAGCTGTGGTAAATAACCAGGTGTGTAGTGGGGTGTGAAGACCTCAAACATGTCCCCTTATTCTAGATGAAAAAAAGCATGACCTAATTCAGTTGTGCTTTAACAGTATGGTTTTCTCCTAGTATGCATGGGTTGAACACAGGTCATGTGTGGTCCTGTGTCCAAGGGTAACTTCTGTTTCTAGATTTCTAGACAGAAATGCTTGGGAGTTTTAGGTTTGTTTTTTGGGTGGTTTTTTTTTTTTTTTTTGGTTGTTGGTTGTTTTTTTTTTTTTTTTTTATTTTCCCCACCCTCCCTAGAAGTACAAGATACTTCAGAAAAAAACCTCCAAAATGTCTGATTCTGTCATACTCACATATATAGAGAGTATACTCACATATACATATATTTCTCTGTTCAGTAAAATCAATATTCACCTTCATTTTAAAGTGATAATCTGTGTAATAATCCTGTATTGGTTAAATTTTTTGTAGTCTACTTCTAAAAATATCAAAGACCAATTCAATAAACTTATTACAAGGAATTCTGTTAATTACAGCAGCTGGCACTGTTTCTCCTTCAAGGCTGCCTGAAGAGGGTATTGTAAATTAATCTGGGTAGCTAATTATCAGCCTGTCAGCCAGTCTAGAGTAACAGCCCCTCATGCATCATCCTGTGTGAGCCCATGGTGTCACAGCTGACCATGTGTTCATCGAGGAAAAATCACTGCTGTAAAACCACGCTGTGCATTTTACATGGTGTATCCCCATCCTCAAGAGGCAGAGATTTTTGTTGCTTGGGAGACTTCCATGATGTCAGCCACTCCCTTCCTGTGTTTTTGCCATGTACATTTTTGTTTTGTCATAGTAGTATAGGCAGCTTTGATGACAAGTGCATTTGCATGGATGTTTGCATATTGATGCACATTTGTGGTGTCTCTGTTGCAACACCTCTGGAGCAGTTTTACAGCTGAGGCTTGTCACAGGAATTGAAGTCTGAAGCAGATCATAAGACATTTCTGTTGTAGACTTGATGTCACATTGACTATGCAGAGAAAGGCTGTTTACTTTTTCTTCTTTCTATGAGGCTTTTCTTGTATATTCTCTGTTCTGACTGTGGCTTTTCCAGTGATGACTAACACATCTTCTAATGCACAAAAATATTTTAGCTCTGTTTCCTGTCTAAGGTTTGGATAGTTGGAGGTTTTTTGTCAGTACCAGTCAGGTATTGATCCTTTAAGGGAAATATGACAATTCCATGTTTTCTTATGGGATTTAACCATTTACAACTTTCACCACTGCTTTTCTGCCTTAATTTTAGACAATATGGTTTAATATATTAGACTTGCTCTTTACCTTGTTTGGATAAGTAACTGCCTAAGTAACTACAGAAAACCCACTGCAGTCTTTTGCTCTGCGGGCTTGGGTGTGCAGAAACTTTCACTGCACATAATTTTATATGTTTGACACCCTCTTTCATTTGGACCAACTGGCTGCTGCTCTGCAGCCAAGAACCAAGTGGTGAAAAGTGTTAACCACAGAGCTCTTCTGAAACCACAAGTGAGAAATGTCGCCTCTAAAAGCTGCTGCCCATAGCAGTCCATCATATGGGGCACAGAGGGCAGAGCACAGTATGGGGTCCCAGCTGGGCGATGACACAGGGAGGAGTGCCCTGCTTGTCATTAGGCTGAAGTGAAGCAAAGCCACCCCTGGATACACTAACCAGGGTTTTGTTGTGGTTCAGAGCATTTGCCAGTCACTTGGCAAGTGTCAACACAAAATTGATTGACTCTGAGAAGTATTTCACGCTGACTCAACTCATGGAGTTTGAAATAAATATTGACACCTGCCCATCAAATGGTAGAGAGGGGAAGCAAGTGCATTACACTCCCACCATGGCTTTCACTTCAGCTCATTTCAAATATAAATGGTTAGAATGAGCCAAAATATGTGGGTCAGTTGAATTGCAGCCGTACCATGTTTAAGGATTATACTGATTACATACTCCTTAAATTTTATTTTTTTTCCTAATATCCTCCTTCTTGTTGCAATTTTCCCTTTTAGATTTTAATTTAGGGTTTGCTACTATTCCTTTGCCCAGAGGCTTGTTGCCTCTGCTGTTCTTATACTGTTACTGTATTGGATGACAAATTCATCTGCTGAAATGATTTATTGCCCCAGCTCACCGGGCAGTAGCTGTGCTCACCGAACAGACAGATTTGTCAATTTGTAGCACAGATATCTTTATCTTCCCCAGGTGCTTTGGAATGGGAAGTAGTGGAAGCATATTTGTGATTGCAAAAGAAAAACATCTCAAGGAACAAGGTGCAAGACAAATGAATAGACAAAGGCAAAGGAGGGAAAGCAAAGGAAAAGGATTCAATTTTCCTGTGTTATGAGATATTAACTAGTGGGATGAACTTAATTGCTACCTCACAATTTGGCTTGTGTCTGATGAATTGCTATTCTGGTCACTGTCCTTCTACTTGCTGTTTACATTAGCTGTCTTTTTCTCATGTACTGAGGAGAAAATAAAAGAGACCAGCCAGGAGCAATCCCTGTGAAGGGTGCTGAAGTTTGGAGCTTAGCCCTTTGCCTTACACTTCCTTGCTCTCTTATACTCTCCTTGTCTCTTCTGTGGGTACAATGAAAGTATCATTAGATTGGTTTGGACCTTTGGGTTTTATCACTAGATTTTTTTTTTTATGTGAACAGTGAAAAATTAATTATAATAATCAGTTTGCACTCTCAATCATGGTGCAGTACCAACATCCAAAGCACAGATTCCTCTGATTGCTTGACAAAGATACACCCATTCTGTGACCCCTGATCAAGTATTCCTTTCCTGATCCATGTCCCCTGCATCCTCCTGCCAAAGTGTAAATGCTTTTATTTCTTGCAGCTCACTCTGTGGAGTAAACCTTTATGCCCTTTATCACTTTGGTACAGTTAAGAAGAGGGTTGTCAGCTTTTTTTGGTTCAAGTTTGCTGTATGCTTTTTTTTTCCTATATTCTTTCTGCATTTATTTTTCCCTGGCTCAGGTTGAACTAAGTGCTTGAAATGGATTTTTAATTAAAACCAGAAAAATTTCTATGACAGAAGAATTTTTCTTGAAAAAACCTTTACATTGTCAAAGGCTACTTCACACCATAAAATAGAAATAAACATTGGAAATATGTTCAGCTGTCACTGAGAAGCCTATTTGGACAACTCTATCGAAAAACAGATTGATACACTGAACACTGGGATGGAATTGATTTTTTTTTTTAAAGCAGCTCTATATGGAAAAACAAAACAGTACATCATCATCTTCCAAATTAACTAAATGAATACAAAATAATGTATGTGTTTCTCCAAGTGAATCCTACATGCATGAAATCAATGAGTTGGTGTGATAAACATCAAGCGCTGGCACTGAGTTCACCAAGAATCTTGTGTTCAGCATCTCTGAAAGTAAGACCATTATTTCTTCCGTCAAATTTAAACTGATACCAAAATGAGACACTTAAGATGAGTGCACTGCAGTAGGTGTGGATAGATTAAGTGGCCTAGTTCTGACCCTGTGTGTGTATGTCTCTGTGTTTTTATGTGTGTCATTGTCTTTGTTCTTGTTGATGTCTTTCTTCACTCCTGCAATCGATTGTGTTAAATGAGATATACTTTTCAGAGAGATTTTTACTTCCTCAGCCCAAACCCAGCATATTCTCAGACATACACACTATTTCTTAAATAATTAAATTTGTAAATAAAATAAAACCCCATACACAGTTTTACAAGCCTGCAGGCAACTCAGTTGTCAAGTAAAATCCTTTGAATGTCATGCCATGAAAATGGCTTTTATATAGATTTATTTCTATTTTTTTAAATAAAGGTTAAAGAGAAGAAACGATAGCATTATGCCTTCACAGGAATTTTGGTAAGGGCAACAGTGTTCACAGTAACCCCTTTCTCACAGAATACTAACCCCTTACTCATAGTATACTAATCCCTTTCTTTTTTACCCTGTTAAGGCTAAGCACACACAATTGAAAGATAAAGTTTGAGCTACATTTCTTGAGAGCATTATTTCTCAAAAACAGCAAGATAAGATATTCAAGGACAGTAAAAGAGAAGGGAGTGTAAGAGTTACAAAGGGAAATCAAAGCCTTGTGGAATGCAGAAGAGAACTGGTGTTTACCATCCCTCTCCCCAGTTAGTCAAGGCAGATTTTGAAAAGAAAAATAATTTGCATCTACCCCTACACAGTAACAGCAGCCAGCTCATTCATGTTAGTATTTAATCATCATCACTATATAGTCTTTAATTACATGAACACACACTGAGTTTCCCCCTGGATTCTGCCTTGTTCGGAGCACAGAGGAGTTGTGCACACTGAAAGAACAGCAATTCAACAGTTATTTTTTTCCCTTTGCTAGTCAATGTTCAGACCTAAGCCTGACTCAGTACATGCTGTGCAAAGTCTGTTCTCTGATCCACATTATTCATTTTTTCCCCTAGGCTTTTTTTAACCATCACCTTTCATATGCCCTGCACAAAAATTCTTCTTGTGTTGCAGAGCATTTTCTGAGGTGTTCAGATTCAACTCCATTGTAGTAATGTGGAGCTTGGATGCCCAGGTATGAAGCTAGATTCAACCACTTATTTTGGATACCCTCCTTGAGGTAATTAGTGCCTATATTTTCTAGGTGCTTAGCACTGAAAGGTATTTTTGTTCAAAGCCCAGCTCCTTGTGACTTCAGTGGCAGCTGTAATTGCACCTCACAGTCTTAAACTAGAACACAGGAGCTCTAGACTGGGTCTCCAAAAATGAATAATAAATTTGTGAGTGCAATATGTGAGCATTTGTAGAAAAGCTTTGTTAAAATGTCTTGCTTCACAACCTAAAGAAATTCCCTGACAGCAGCAGAGTGAATCCAGTCCTCCAGGCAGGATCCGGCTACTTTTATGATTAGGCTGTTGTCGGAAAATAACTTCATCAAGTCTGTTCCTTTCTATCACAGGGAGACAAATCATGTTATACTTTTAATAAACTAATCACATCATAAAACTGATAAATTTCACTTTGCCTTTTAGAAAGATACCATTTAACTAACCACTAATATTGGTGATTTAAAATATTTTGTCTGATTTCTAGCCTTAGAAGGCTAGACATTCCTGGTCAGATGTATTTATATCTCTATGATATATTTATGGAACAAAATTATCTTTTTTCTTAACCTTTATTTTGCTGTATCTCATTCCTTAAATATATCATAGCCCTTCTCTCAGTTTATTGCCATTTCAGTTGCAGTTGATGCTAAACTCCCTACAGACTTTGAGATAAGGCATAATCAGTACTATCTGCCACACATTGTAAATATTCACCTTTTTTTATGCCAATTTCATAGTGCTGGCTGATGGTCATCCTATGATTGATTAGGACAATTAAATCTTTATTATTTTCTTGCATCAGCATTCAGAGAAAAATGTTAGTGGTATTTAAGTGCATGTTAATGGTGCTTAAGTGAGTGTGCTCTCTTCCAATTTCTCTGACAAAGAATGCAAGGGTCTTGAAAAATGTTCTTCTTCCTGTGCACCTTGACTGGCTGTGGAGCTGAAGTGCAGTGCTCGCTAAATGGAAATGCAGATTTGTTCTAAAACTGACTGTGACCTCATGGTTGGACCATACTGTAATGCCCTTTGAAAAGGAGGCCAAATTAGGAGTAAAAAGAATATTCTTTCCAGCTTTACTTCAGACTGGAGGGTATGGCTTTTCTGAAATGGAGGTGCAATAGTGATGTAGTGCTGCTAAAGAAACTATGTCAAGAGCAAATTTCTGCAAATGGCACATTTCTTAGACTTACCTTGATGTTAAGGTGAAGCATTTAAGGTCTGCTGTGGGGAACTGTGATTAATACTGCTATCTATCCCTTTAACTTGAAAAACTTAGATTGTCATACTCCACGTGGACTGAAGTGAGATATAAGTTTTCAAAGGATTCATAGATATTAGTTGTTTATGGAACAAGAGTACCAGTGTAGGTTTCGGAGAGGCTGCAGACTCCCTTCCTTGTCCCTTCCCTCATCCTCTCAAATTTGATGCTTTCTGCTTTTAGAGAACCATAAAAATTAAAGCATGGAGAGACTGAGACCTCATGCTCTTCATTGACATGAAATATGATGAATTTTGCTTTGGATTTTATTGTCTTCTGTTAGAAATATATCTTACTTGATACAAGGAAAGGACACACCTGATCAAAAAGAAGTCTTTTACAGTAGCTGCATGTTAGGATTCTGGGGTGTGGATCCTATTCTGCAACAGAACTTTGGGGCAACTTTCAAGTAATCTTTACCCTCCCTTCTCTCAGTTCTTTGTAAAAATGGAGGAGTAGCACCTTCTTTCAAAACAGGTGCAAATAACTTAGAAAATCTGAGATGCTCAGTTATTGTAATTTAGAGACCATGTAGGATTATAAATGTGTATTTTAGTTAACCTGATTTTTTCATCTGGCTCAGTATCCTACCCAAGACTGTGACAGCCAGAGGTGATGCTATGGAAAGGGCATGGGAAGAGGAACAGCATGTAGCTCTCCTCCCTAAATCTCATAATTCCCCCTTGCTCCACTGCCTTTTTGCCCTGTAGATGGAGACAAGTGTACCATGCCTCAGCACCTCTGGAATTTTCTAGATAAGATTCATTTACCTAAGAATTTTTTTTAATGATAGCTCATAGGGCCACAATAAAGTTAGTGGTTGTTATTGTTACTAATTATGTTTAATGTCATTATTTCTGATAGGAAAGAGAGCAAGAAGAATCCCCTCAACAGCCTTGGGAACCACATTAGTTCCTAGAAAATGACCCAGTTTATTCTCTCAAACCTTTTAGCTGTTTACAGAAAAAGTCAGATGAGGAAGCAGTCTCTAGTTTCTGTGGCTGGCAGGACCTTAAGCATTCACTTTTCAGGTTTTGGCTGTGAATGTTTTCATTATTTGTCTCTCTACCAGGTCACAAGTGGACAGAGGTACTGGGCCCTGCTTTGGTGGTGTAGAATAAATTTGACAGGAGATTTCATGAAGATTCTCTCTCCGAAACAAAAAAAGAAAGTAAAGCTGCAAAATAGTAGCAAGTGGTGGTACAAAAGTGCAAAAATGGCAATTAATTTAATTTAAAGTAGTGTCCTAAAGAGCCACCTATTTAAAGCCTGATCCTGCAGTCCCTTTGGAAAGCAATGTAAGCTGTCTTTTGTCTGGAAATTCTTCTAGTTTGAGTTCTTGCAAGCACTTTGCTAGCATTTCACCTGTAATCTCCCTGCTCTCTGGAACTGAACAGAGATATTCCACAGTGAAATCCATTAAATAAACTACTGTAAAGTGGGGCTTACCTCTGACAGTGGAGATGTGTGTGTGTGTGTGGTGAAATAAGGAGTGAAATAAATGAATAAATGCTCAAGTAGATGTGACAGCTAGTAGAGGAAGGAAGACAAAATGGAAGAATTTATTGCCAAATGTTTGGAATTAAAAGACTCAAGGAGAGTTTAGAGATGGAGGTTCAGGTGGATGTCTACTGAAGTGCTGTTTAAAAAGGTCCTCTTTGTTCCTATTCCCTAGAAGTGCTGGGAAAAATTGTTCTCTAAGGACTCAGAAGAAAGAATGAGCAAGTCACCAGGACATAAGGAGGCAGTGCAATATGTCATCCACAACCTGGAACACAACAGTGAAAGTTATAGGGCCCTTTGGGATGGATTTAGACATTGCAGGTGATGTCTTTGAAGGTGGTCTTATTAACTGTGCTGCTAAAAGTTGATATGCTCATTTGCATGTGCATGGCAGTGCATACAAATATTAACAGTGCTTCATAGAAGAGCAAAAAATCTAATCTTATACTGGAAAAAAGCTAGGTAACCATTTATAGGCAAAGATCAAGAGTAAAATATGACAGTTGATTTTTAGGAATTAACATATTTTGTTTGGTATGCCAGGATTTTAGGTACTCAAAGATATGGTTTATTTTTTAACTGGCATAAAATCTCTTTTGAAAGTTGTTTTAAAAAAATGCTAGGTTATGGAGAGAGATTATTTCTATTTATTTTAATTCTAGCTAGATAAGAAACAGGTAATTATAGAATATTACAGCTGTTTATATATTAAATTGTGTAATTATCTCATAAAGTCTGTTTCTGCTGTTCTTGTTCTCTCAGGCCTGGAGATATAGTGATATTGCAGCTCAGCTGTAAAGAGACAGGTACACATGAGCTAGGGCCAAAAAAAGATTTGGAATAATCCTGCTTGGTTTAAGCTGATCTAAATCCTCCCAGAAAGAAGGTGGACTGACACTTCTCTGGTTGGTCTGTGAATCTGTGAATTCCCAGGTCCAGCAGACCACACATTGCCATGTGTGCTAACAGTGGCAAGAAGTGGGGGACTGGCCCAACCCCATTGGGGACAGTGTGACTCTGGGTGACCTGCAGCAGGTCATAAAACCAGCCCCTTTAGGCATGGTTTTGTGGACAACTACCACCAGTGATGTTGACTGAGGCAGTTTTTGTGATCTGTCTCTCTCTTTGGTGGCTTATTCATGCATTCATGTTACCTCCTCTGGACTGAAAATCAAACCAGCAAAAAAAACCCATTTTCAGCTGGATAAACTCTGTTATTTGGCTGATCATGCAGCAGGACAGAATTAAGGAGGAGCAGGGGTAGGACAGGAAACTAAGGAGATGAAAATTCTCCTTCCCCTGCACTGGAGCCAAATATGAAACTGTAGCATTTAGTGGCCAGCATCCATCCCCTCACCACTGACTTTCATGTAGGCACCTACATTTTTGTGACTAGCTGTATTTGAAAGCCTAGTAAGCAACAGACGTGGTAAGGGGTGAACATTAACTTATTAATAGAAAAAGAAATTATGTTAACAGCCCCCATTACAAACCAGAGTACTCAATAAGAATATGGAAAACCTATTTGGGAAACTTCCCTGGAGCACTAGACTGGAGCAAGATCAGGAATCTGAGTCTCCTACCGTCCCTGGCAAGTTCTCTAACCATAAGGGAACTTCCAAGCAGTTGTTTTTTCAATTTATTTATGGACGTTTCAATTAGCATAAACTAGTTTTCTAAGTGTACAGACTGACAGTTCCTTTGTTAATGTATTGTGCTCCAAAATATGGTAGGTTTGGCTTTTTCCTAGTACAGGGAATATCTAAGCAATTCGCAGAAAGAAAGATGAAGACCAGCTGTGGGAGAAAAAAGTACCTTATGTCAGTAGGGTGGGAAATGTGCACTGCAGGCAAAGATAGAGAATCCAAGGCTTTCATAGCCTGGTGGAATACTCTGGCTGTGAGGTCCCTGGTGTTTGTAGGGTTTCTGAGTGTAGCAGTCTGAGCAGGTGTCTGGGGCAGTAAATTAGGGCACACAATATCTGAAGCTAAGGTACTGAGGTATTTGATGTAGCAATGCTTACAAGCCAGGATTTAGCCCAGTATTATACAGAACATCTGCCCTTCCTGGTCTCTCTCTCTCTCTCCTGGTTTTCTACCTTGCTTGCTGATGTGATTTGGTTTGTTTTCTTGGAAACTGGGTCTGTACCAGCTAGATTTCCCTATTTTCATTGTTTATTGAAATGCAAAATCTGATTGCTGAATGTACGAATGAGTGTGTAAATCACTACTTTGTAAAATTGTGTGACCAAATCCTAGTCCCCTTGAATTCAGTGGGAATTTCAGTTTATGTGTCAACAAGGCCAGGATTTCTTTCTCAGTAACTTATATGCATAAAATGAAAATTGCTGCATAGCTGTATTTTTACAGAACAATTTACTAGCTGTTAAATTCCAACAAAAGTATTTTTATCTTCTGAAGGCAGGAAAATATTAGCTTTATTTCATGTCATTGCTTAAGCTACATATTAATAATTAACCACTATTATAATGGAAGTCTTCCAGGTACAGAATGTGCCCATTACTGAAAAATAGAAAATAGAAAAATGAGATAGGTCAGTGCCAATACAGAGCTTGAGTATCTTAGACAAGACATCAGCAAAATTGCAAAAGCAGAAGTGTGATAACATTTTAAATAGACTCAGGTGTATTAATATCTGTTATTCCTAGTGTATAGATCCTGCATATTTAACTCCATCACTATTAAAATATCTGAATAGCAGCCTCTGAATTACCAAAAGTAATTAGCTAGCAAAAATATTCTCCTTTTTATTTTGTTCTAGTAGGGAGATTTTCCCTTCTTATTTTACTATATTATTCAATAGAGTCTGTATTATATGGGGAGCAGCATGAGCTCCTTGTACTATTGCAAAATAGACCTTTCTCCAGATTTTTTTTTTCTGTTCCAGGTATTAAGGGCTGTGTGAACATGCAACCATGTCAGACCTATACCTGTAGCAGACTGTACTGTCTTTTTTTCCTGGTAAATTTATTTCTGTAAAAGAGGGTGTAAAAATGGATACTTGACAGTATGCAGGGCCAGATTCTCTGGTAGCTGCAAGAAAGCTTCACTTCAGGTTAAACCACAAAAATGGTGCATGATTCAAAACATAGGTGAAAACCATGGTGTGTCATGTCTGCTGTGTATTAGAAACAGCACTTGGTGTTTGCTGTTGGGTACCACTTTCCTGAAATTTCTGTGCAAAAATGCCTTGTCAGGCAATCTTATCTCCTCCTGAACTGCTTTTGAGCTTTGCTTCCTTAAATGATGAGGGTTCCTTAAAAAAGCTCAATATAGACAAATCCCACTGAATTGTGTGATAGAAATATTTCACCATGCAGGAAAAGCAGGAAAAAAAAAATGTGCTTCAAACAACACTTGTAATGTTACTAATGAAGAAATCATTCCTGTTTAGAGTTAACTTAAATATGCAGGAGGAAATGTGTGTACACAAGACCTACAGAGCCCCCAAACTTTGAATTTAATATGTGCTATTATTTTGCATAATGTAGGCTTGTTGCCTGTGTTCTGCATATAAATTAGGCTACTGGATTGGGGGGGAGAAAAAAAAGCAAACTGTTTCTTCTCTTAGTTTTCTCTGCTATTTTTAAAATTCTTGTGGACAAATAATTGTGAGAGTGTTGGGGTGTCTGGAATTGATAACACCGTTGACATAATTGAGGGGGTAAAGGGTGCATGCTGCAAGTATCTCATGCTGCCTGGGGTTGAGAAGGTTTGTTCCACAGCTCTGGGAACGGCAGGGACTTGCTGGAACATGGTGCCTCCTGGGGTGAGGAGCAAACACCTGCTCCATACCCCCTGCCAGCTCAATCAGACACTGGAATAGGAGGTGGTAGGGGTACTGCACTAAGAGATATCGCATTATTCCAAATATTTGGAAGCTTTAATTATGGAACCTGATTTTAGTCTGCTAACATTCCCTTTTTCCAGTAACATGTTGCAGCTGAGCCAGCTGAAACATACCATGACCAAAATATTTTTTTACACGAGTTCTGTTCTGCATGCAGAATGAGTAGTTTCAGCTCAGATTCAGAAGGAATTGCTGCACTAGGGTGGGACAGTCCAATGACAATACTTAAAGCCAATATTGTCAATGAAGTTTATACATAGTCAAACAACAGACCCAGGTTCAAAATGTGTAAAGCAGAGCTTGTTCTGTCTACAGATTTTGACAGTGCTTGAGCAGTTAGGCAAACAAATACTTGAGAGATCCAGCCATGGTGTTATTTAAAAAAAAAATAAAAATATACTACACAGATAGTAGTGATGCCTACAGTTAAGGAAGTCTGATGCTTTCTATGATGGGATTCCATTTTCAGTTGCTTATTCCTTTGTCAAACTTAAATCAGCAATGAAATTTTTCAGCCTGAGAATCTGCCTTGCACTCTGTGTGTGTGTTTGCTGTGTGCAAATTTCAGATAATATAATTCAATCATTTTCTGTAACAAGGTTAGAGGAACATGTATTGCTTGATGCTTGTTAAAGAAAAAAATTAATATGTTCATATTTACTTACAAGTTATGGCACTTTAATACTTTACCAGAGTATGTGTTTGGCATTCAGCAAAGAAAACTGACGATGCACCAAAGATGTGCCTTTCATTGTGACTGTAAAAGTTCATCAAAATATTGGTAATTAAAAGGCTCCCACGTGTGCAGGATAGAAAAGCTGATGCCTCATAATGAGGGGGATGGGGTTGGAATGTGCGCTCTTCAAGAAGTTGAACTGGTAACATAACAGAAGTTCTCTATGACTTGGGTGTTACACATGAAGGAATCAGGGAAAGGATGATGCTGATTCTGAGACATCTTGGCTGCTTTATCTCTATTTTCCTAGCAGCGATTAGTTTATGGGGTTTTGGAAGAAGCATGCCTTGGGGATTTGTTCCTTTAGCTGATCGAGCTCAGACAGAAAAAGACTAATCATCTCTGGGCAAGGTAACAGTTCTGAAGCAGTACAAGTTCTGAAGCATAGCTGTGGCCACAACAGTCCTTTATTTCTCTTGAGTCATAGGGAAAAATTATATGGTGCATATGTTTCTGTTTCTAAGAAATAGACTTCAACGTTTACGTTGAATTTTAGTACAGTCAGCAGAACTGCTCTTGTTCTTTTATTCATCATGATGAGAGAATGCTCCTGCAGGAGAAACATATTTTTACTTTCATTTTCTTCTACCCTCTCCCCCACATAGTGTTTTCTCCCTGATATCTTCCTTTCTCTGCATCAGTTTCTCAGCATACTTCATTTCCTTCCTGCTCCTCTTGGGTTAGGTGGGACATTGTGTGTGCCTCTTGCTTCTCATGCTTCACCAGTGCAGGCTCCTTCCAGCAAGTTCTCTGCAAATGAGCAGTTTGTAAACTTCAGCTTACAGAACTCAGAGGGTGAAAAGAAACCCCAGTTTTTGAGGGGCCACCTAAGGCACAAGCTGTGATATGATTCCCTTCAGCTTGGGAATGTGTGTGTTTGCTACAACTTCCCTGTGTTTTGGTAATCAGCCTGTTTGTGGCTGTTGGTATTCTGAATTGACAGTATTACTTTTGCCTTCCTGATATAGCAAAAGAGTGAGAAAGATATTCTTAAATTAGAGAGACAGAAATAAATTTCAGTTTAATTTCTTTTACCCCTTAGATGAAATGGTGCAAAAGAGCAGTCTCATTCCTTTACAGTGTACCAAGACTCATCTGAGAGAAGACAGTTAGGGATGTAACAAGGAGACACCAATGTGCTCCCTGGTAAAATATACATCAGGAGTAATATAAAAGCAAGGACAAGTGATGGGGCACATTGAGCACTGAAAACCTAGGGACAGCCAGAAGCAATAATCCTATGGATCCCATGTCCATTTAAGATAGTGAGTTTTGGATTTTTGTGCTGTGTCAGAAGTCCACAGACCCTGTTCTCTACCTCAGGTTATTCTCTGGTTGTGATCGTTTCTGAAATAATGTTTGTCTGCAGAAGGTGAGGTTGTTATGGATGCTATAGTGTGGTATTTAAAGGGCAAAAAGTGCTTTGTAGAGAACAATTATTTTCTCTAACTAGACTGAATCCAGCAGCCAGCTGTCTCCTTGTTTTTCCAATAAAAGTTGTTGAGGCAAGGTGCCAAACAGGATATGAGAGGCATAAAGAGAAGGGATCATGGGGAAGATAGAGACACTTACTGGGAGACAAGAGTTTGGCCTTGCTCAGGGCTACTGCAGTAGCACATGGACCAAGAATTTGAGTGCTGCAGGCATTAAATGTTTTTTTATGAGCATGGGCTTCTAGAGCTAGGGCACTTCTGCCATACTTTGTGTCAAAAAAAAAAAAAAGCTTGATATTAATAATGTCACATTATTTTCATATTAATGCTTGAAACTTACTGAGAGTTTAGCTTTCTAGGATTAAATAAGAATTAGAGGCCCTCAAATTCTTGTCAAGGGTGTTTCATGGTCTAAAGGCTGTTGTTTTGATATGATACTTCTGATTTCTGGTCATTGCATCAGCATAATTTGTCACCCACTCATGCCTAGCAAATCTTTTCGAGTGAGGCTTTCTAATTGAGTTGTGAATTTAATTGAAAAATATGGCAATGGATTTATTTTGCTGTTCAGTCAACCAGAGACTCTTTACAAAGGAATAAACCAATAGCCATTGTTTTATTTAGTTGAAGATCTGAATATTGTGGATTTCAAAGGGTATTTTATTGGAAATCTTTTTTCACAGTATGAGGAAGGAGAGAAGGAATTTTTAATGTGCTTGTCCAAAATATCGAGCAAATTACAAGAAAACAAGCTGGGGCTTTTAATCTGAAAGGACACTCATCTTCTTTCTAACTGTACTAATGTTTACTGATGTTTTTCTTTATGAATATTTAATGCACAGACCCTGAGAACAATCTCATTCTCTCCTGAATTTCTGGAAATATTAGTTCTCGGTGTTCAAGATGTTACAGTTGGACTAATGTGCCAGGTACTTTTCCAGAAGATTGGTTTTGAACAGATGGAAATTTACAGTGTAAAATAAGCCAAAACAGAAATGAAATGTTTCCAGTCAGATTTGTTATAAAAAACCAAACCCCAGTAAAACTCATATTATTTGTCTTTTGAGATACCTGTAAAAAAAGATAAAAGCTGTAATCTCAAAAGAAATAAAAAAGTAAATGTGAAAGTATGAGGTAACTTCTATAATTCTCCTACAGTGTAGAGATAAATTTATTCAAATAATGTCATTTTCTTTTATTCTTGAGACACAGTAATTTTGGATTCTTTTAAAGAAATTATTCAAGCAATAATGTTTTTTGTTTGTTTAGTAGGTTTTTTTGGCATCTTAATCTCTCTTCACCTCTTTGTTTATTCTTTTACAAAAACAACTGGCAACGTAAACTTCTTGTATCCTACTTTGGTATTTATTTGAAATATGCTCCTTGAGAGCTAAAATGAAGTTTGGTATCTAGGGTCTCCACAGTATCTTAACTAAATATTTCTTTCAATGAAAACTTCAGAGGAGAATTGAGCAAAGTACTAATTTTCAAAGTCTTCTGTTCCCTTTAACTTTGTTTGTTCTTTTGCCTGTCTTCAGCAGATGGCTGGATGACTGGCATTCTCTAACAATATTCACTGCTCATTAGCACCATGTCATTTTGAGTGTTCTTTCCATCTTTTCTGTTCTTTTTTCCTCCTTCATTTATCAACCTATACATTCATATGTTTAGTAAGTCACTGACAGTGATGTAGGTTTTAACATTTGCCTTCATTATTTTCTCCAGAAATCCTGCTTGATGGCTAGGAGAAAAAAAGCCTCACGTCTGACATACAAGGTGATTAATGGAATATTAACCTCAGTAACTACTTTTCTGAGGAGCCTTCAGAAGCATGAATTATTTGGTTTGACTCATTGGTTGCCAAGATCAGTATATGCACTTGAAAATTCAAGCCAACCTTTTTTTCATAATGTTTGACGAAACGCTGATTACAATGTATGCAGGGTGTCATAATGTTAAATGGGTTTATTTGAATGAGGCAAAACAACACTATTTCTGAAATGAAATTATGAGTTTATTGGTGCTACTACTGATCTCATATTGTCAGATCTGCTACACACCTAGAGTACATATTCTGCTCTGTCTTGTAGTCAATGCTGTCAGATCTGATGACTGCTGTGCTGGCAGCTTCCAACACTGCAGAAAGAATTTCTTTCAGAACCTGCTAATTTTTAGTGGAAGAAATCTATCACTGAGAAATTTATGTGAAAATCTGAAGATATTCCCCTATAAAGCCCATTTTTCTTTAGTTTATATCTGTTGAAGTATTTAAACTGATACTGGTGAAATCAGGGAATCATGTGGCTGAATAAAGCCCCATGTTGACAGTATGTTCATACCTCTTCCAAAAGCTTCCCTGAATTCTGTTCTGAGAAATGGAGTCATCAAAATCTTGCCCACCATTCTTCTGACTTTACTATTGATAAGCTCAGTGATGAAATTCCTCTTGATTCAAAGTAATAGAGGGACAGTGTTCAGCAGATTTTCCTAATTGGGCTGATAGCAAGGGCAGGGAAATACAACTTAGTGAATACAGAAGCTTTACCCTAACTATTCTGAACCCAAACAATAAGCTTATTTCCCTCTCTCTCTCTTCCCTTTTTTTAAAATATGAGAACATTTCAGTGTTACTATTCAGAATATTATCTTCTATAACCTTCTCTGAGAGACTGTGAAATACTTTGAACCTGTTTCTCTGAATTATTGGCAGAAGACCTTTCTCAGAAAATCGCTGTCTTTGAATCTTCATATTTAATTTGTATTTTACATGTTAAGTTACAAAAGCAAGAAAAGTCTGACTGCAAATCTTTAATTAATCATGGAAAATTCTCCAACTGTGTGAAGCATGATTCATTCTGCTTCTTGACTCCTATAGCATTTTAGATTTGATTTTTACAATTACTTGTGCTACCACTGTAGTGTAAATGGATGTGTAAGGATTGTAATGACTAAGAAACTCAATGGTGTTCAAATCAAAACTGTACATAGGGAAATAATTACAGTTCCAAACAGTGTATTATTTAATACAGTGACTTTTAAAGTTTTTTTCTTTAAATGGAACAGATATATTTTCTGGTTAATGCAGATGATTGTCAGAATCTTTTCATTGCATAGGACAGAATGAATGATACTGAATGTACCAGGCATCCCTATGAACCCACAGATAAAACATAAAATTATAGAATATTATGAGGTAGAAGGGATCCACAAGGATCATTAAGTCGAACTCCTGACCCTGCATAGGACAACCCCATAAATTAGAAACCAAAGAAGAATTTATGTAGAAATACATAATTTTGCTTTTTCCTCATGTTCAGTGACCAAATTAAATAAGAATTTTGCAAGAATTCATGTATGGTATCACTCAAGTGATTTGGGGTATGATTCCACTAAAATATCTTCTATTCAGTAATTTCCCATGAGATTAATGAAGGCAACAATTACAAGAATGAAAAATTGTACTTGAAAAATGTCAAGCGAGTTGTAGTTAGTGCAGATTGCACTTGGTATGTTGAAATGAAAGGAATAAATATTATAAAAATCAATAAAAATATATGTATAAGTCAATCAAAATAAAATAATTGGTTTGAGCTTAGATAACAATTGTTTCCAACGCATATTTCAAACTCTGTTTTCCTTACAAATGGAAACACTTCTTTTTGTGGTCAAATTTGTATTTACTAAAACCAGAAGGATTGCTAGGGTACTTGGATTCACTCAGTGTTTTAGTCAGAAATGAGAATAAATCTGCTCTCTTTGAGACTGCTGGATCAGTTAATGAATCTGCTGGGTGGCAACTAGAACTTTCTGTCAAAGCAAGACTTCAGTCCCCCTAGAGGTTAACTGTTGACATATTTCCATGCTATTTGACCTAAACTAGATTAGATCATTCAATATCCACTCAAAATTAGGATCACACACATGGCAAATAAAATTTAATCATGCTGGGTTCTAATCTACTTCCTTAAATGTATCAGATATTTACTAAAAGAGAGTGGACAGGAGCAAAATCTGAAGAACAAAAATTGCTATAACAGTCTGTCAATTCAGTGACACCCAGTAAAGAGGAGTCTTATTTCAGTGTGGTAGGTGAATTTTTTTCTGAAATCTCTTGGGAGGAATTAACAAATAATCACTGAAAATTAGAAATTAATAAGTGGCAAAAATTCTGTGTTTCCTCTCAGATTTGATGATGGTTTTTCCTGTACAAGAAAATTCAAAGAGTGCTTTCTTAGAATTATACAATAATTGGGGTTGGATGGGACCTCTGCAGAAAATTCCATCCAAATCCTTGCTCAAAGCAGGGCCTGTGCTGCTCAGGTTGCTCACTGTCTTGTTAGGTCAATTTTTGAACTTTTCCAAGGAGGAAGATTCCAGAACATCCTTTTCCCAATTTATGACAGCTCTCAAGGTGAAATCTTTTTTTCTAGAACTGGAAATCTACAGTGTTTCAGTTTGTTTCATTGCCTACCCTTTTTTTTAGTTTGCTATAATTCAAAATCCAAATCACAAAAAAAAAATGATGAACATGTAGCAGCTTGATCTCCAGCAGCAGCACTGAACATGTCAAGCCAGGACAAAGCATAGGCCAGGTTTCTGATGAGGAATGTTTATTAATCCACCAGCTGTATATACTACAACTTTGGCAACCTTTTTAACCACCACAGTAATGATGGTGGTTAAATGAACCTTTCAGCTGAAAGGTTCTGAGACTGTCACAGAAGTGGTCCCAGTGGATGACAGACTTAGTAAAGAATGCATTGTCTTCCATGCCTTAAAGTCACATGTGTTGGCAAATGTAACTCTCCTGTGCAAAGACTTGTTGGTTTAAAAAAAAAAAACTTCACACTTTTATCTGTGGTAATCCCATAATGGAGACAAGGCCATGTCTAGAGTACTAAATATAAAGCCAAGTCTCAGTTAAGTCTTAAAATAAAGCCAGCAAATACAAAGAAAACTCACTCCTTCCTCCAGCAGATATGTACACTGTCCTGTAGGGAACAGAATACGTTGAAGCTTGTGGAAGGTAAAGAATATTCACTATCATAATCCTTGTATGACTGATCTGCTGAGGCCTCTTAGTAGTTGTGGGGGATAAAGTGGGAGAAAAGCTCCTAGTAGAGGAAGATTCCAAATCCCTTTCACTTGGGATACCAATCATGAGAGAAAATTAGCCTTGCTAAGTTCCACCAAAAATAAGATTTACAGTAATACTTTAATACATGTTGATTTTTTTCCCCAAAAATTTGCCTCAGTGTAGGCCAGACTCTGAACAGTATTGTTCTGAAAAGGAGAGCATGGCTGAGTCCCTGCTGTGTGGAAGGGCGGGTGGCTCTCAGTTGTTCCAAAGCTACTGGTGCTTTCTCAGTGGAATAATGCAGCTATTGATACAGATTTATAAACATCTCCTCTTGTTTGTTCTTTCTTAAAGATCCTTGTAAAACTCAGATAAAACAAACAAGGAAAAAAATCAATCTAAAACATCAAAAGTAAATTTGAATCTGTGTTATCTGAAAATCTATGCAGCCCTGATGAGCCTAAACACAGTTCAAATACAGAGTTCAATAACTCAATCAAACCTGGTTCTCCAGTTTAGCTTTGTGAGTGTTTTAGTAAGCTTAATCTGTATGTCCAGTTTAAAATTAAACTAGGAATCATGAAGGCATAGGCTGTAGCAGTCTGAATTGCTGCTAGCATAGTCCAGGGTAAGGAAGCAAAAAGGACCTTTGCATAATATCCACAGATGTTTTATTCAGCTGCATGGTGAGATGCTCAGGTCCCAGACAGACACACAAAGAGGATTCAGCTTTCTCACTAGAGGGACCTGAGGCTGAGCCTGCTCTCAGGGTAGTACAAAGATGAGGGTCCATTAAGGAATAGGGAGGGAGTGGCTCTAGGACATAGGAACAGACATAGGAACAGGGGAAGGAGCCAAAGGGGTCTCACAGCTTTTTGAGGGAAGCTTCTTGTGTCTCCCTAGACCAGGGAATGCTCCCCAGGGTCTCCACAATAGGCCTTATTTGGGGCTTTCTCTGCAGAGGTTTCACACAGCTTCAGTCAATCATAATCTCTACACAAATGACTGTATACCCCTTTGGCTTGTTTGTTTACTCCTCCAGGCTGGAAGCTAGCAAAGCACATTCTGGCTCTGTGCTTTCCATTATGCAACAGGCAGCTGTCAATCTCTGTCTAGTGCTGTCACAGCTTTGGTAATCTCGAGTGATGAACAGCTGTGCCCAGGGATATGAGTGAGGATAACTGCTGCTCATTTTATTGTCCATGAGCTGCTTCCATGGGCTCTCTACCCATAACTTTTAGTGGTTTCTATGGCATTTTAACTTGGTGCCAGTCATTTTCTAGTACAGAATTCCCAAATTGCACAGGAGTGTTTTGTCCTTAGCATGGAACATACAATGAAAAACAACTGAGTTTCTATCAAAGGAGTTCAAAAGCCCTTGTGTTTGCTTTGCTTTAAGGCACAAAGGAGCAGAGTCAGGATGATTTTCCTGGCCCAGCTGTAGAGCAGTAACTGCTTAGGCTTTTTAACTGTTTTGACTTACTTTCCTCAAAGTAATGTTTGGTGAAAGTTACTACCTTGATTTTTTTTTTTCTTGGTTAAAAACTAGAGTTGCTGCTGGCATAGGGTTAAATCAAGCATGAGACATCATAGTGGGCTTGTCCCAAGCTTGCTGATGAATAAGTTTTCATTTGGGAAATTTGGTTTTTACATTCAGGCTAGACAAGTATCAGTTTAATAATCTGTCACCTGAAAAATGCAAAGTGATTCAAGTAAGAATATTTTGGTTATGCTTTCTTATTTTTGTTTTGAATTTCTATATGAGAAACTATCTCAGCTTTCAATTTTAATATACTCCAGTGTATATATGTCTGTATGCACTTCATAATGCATATTTTATATCATATTGATATTTTTGGCAGTATTAAGCCAAAACATCTTAGAAAAAATTTTAATGTTTTAAAATCAAATCAGTTTGTAAGGATGAACTAACAATATTTTTTAGTTTTAAGAAAATACCTGCAATTTGGATGAATGTGCGTTTTAGCTATCTGCAAAGCTTTATTCAGTGCATAAAATTATCTTGAATTTTACCCTTCTATACCAGACTCATTCTCCACTCAGTCAACATTACCATTTTCAAAGAGCTGTAGTTACAGAAGTAAGACATTTATGCATGGAATAAGACTTACAGATGGGAATTGGCACCACTGACATATAAACCTAGAGGTTTTGCCATTGCTGAGCCCTTTTTTCTTTTTTTCTGAAGGGGAGGAAATCTGGGGTTTGGTGTTCATTAAAGCAGCTGCTGCTACAGGTGTAGCAAATCTTCCAGATGGTGGGGGAGGATTTCTCCCATCTGTGCACCTCCTCAATGCCAGCCCCAGTTACCTAAGCTTAGTGCAGGGTTCTCGAATTTAGCAATAATATGATGGTTATCATTCATCTTTGGTGCCTAGAATCAGTCTTATGCAAGATAAATGTATTCCCTTAAAGCTGAGATGTGGCTAGTGTGTTCATTCACCTACAGAGAACCAGGTGTATGTCTGAGTGTGCACACTGTGTGCAAGTCAATCCAAGGTAAAACTTCTCATTATTTCATTGTCAAGCATCTTGAAAAAACGAAAAACCACTCTCAAGTAGGCTGTGCTTGAAATTCAACCATCCTGCCATGAAAATGCTGGTTTTTTTAGCTTCTTACAATTACAGAAGATGGAGCTGAGATCCCTGTGCTTCTGCATCCAATAGTAAATGTTAGACTTAATTATTATTGGGCTCTCTTTAAACTCATTGCTGATCTGATCCCCCATATTATGGCATGTTTTGTCTTTGTGGACAGGGCTGGGTAGGAACTTTATCTATCTTAGTGTGTCTTTCCTATGGGAAGAGAATAGTAAGGTGATAAAAAAGCAATGTGAGGTTGAGTGCTTTGGTAATCAATTTCAGTTATAGTTAGATACCTATTAATTCCCACTTATAGTTAGCCCTAATCAATTTTCACTTATAGCTAGATAGTTTTAAACTTATGTGACTGCTCTTGTTGAAAATTAAGTTCTTCTCTGTTTCTTCAGTTAAGTTTGAGGCTTGACAAGATTGGCCAATCTCAAAGACAGGCCAGCTATGGTTTTCTAGAGAGCAATTAAAAGATTTTGATGAGGCTACTTTAGCAAGAAGATTAAGTTCTGTTGGCTAGACACTCTGCTGTG
The DNA here is from genome assembly GCF_012460135.2 of Molothrus ater. Lineage (NCBI taxonomy): Eukaryota > Metazoa > Chordata > Aves > Passeriformes > Icteridae > Molothrus > Molothrus ater. The sequence continues at coordinate 99,076,953 of NC_050479.2, read as the reverse complement.
TGAGAGACAGCCCTGGAGAGCTGTTAACCACTGCTGACAGATGGCCCCCAAGTTCCTTGGTGCTCTTAGTGAGAAGATCTGAATTATGTCCTTGGTAGATGCATCCTTATTAGATTAGCACAGTGAAATAGAGCTCCTGTTTCCCCTTCACACACTCTCTGCTTCCTTGGCATGGCTTTGATGTCACTAATAGATTTTAGAGGCATGGACTGACCTCCTCCACAGTTACTTCTATGCCAAGACCTGCTGCTTTTCATCATCCTCAACAACTGAACAGAGCATGTTTTCATAAGAGAACATTGGTGAGTGTTTTAATTTCATTTCTGCTTTCTTTATCACAGGAGAACTAAACAAGAGATCTTCACTTGTGTTTAGCAGGCTGAAATTAGGGGCTTACATTATGGAAACCACCATGAGGGAATCAATAGGCAGACACTGCCTGAACAAAACAGAAGAAAGCAAAAACCAAAATGCTAATTTACAGATTATCTTTAACTGGGAGTTATAAACCACACTTAAATAAATAAATAAGTAAATATTCAATTAACTGTGATTAATTATGCTTCTGTACATTAGTCCTGCTTGTCTTTTTCCTCAGCCTAGTCCAGGAAATGATTCCAAATTAATTCCTGGTCAGCCATGCGGTTCCTGGCAGAGTAAACATCCTATTTTTTAGACAGACAAGTGGTGATGTATCTTGGATCTGCACAATTCTTTTTCAGCAGTACTGACAAGTGTATAGCAGTGTAGAGATGCATGTATTGCAGAAAAATCTTTTGGCTCTAAACAACATCCTACAGACATGATGCTCATTTAGTTGCTTTGCAAAGGTGTCCAAGAACATTTCCAGTGAAAGAAACAGACTACTGAGTTTTCCAGCTGGGACAGATTGGGGAGGAAAGCACAAGATATTTAGTAATCTCCTACCTTGATAATTTAAAGAAAAGTTGCTCTGGTAAAAACACCCACCCCACTTCTTCTATAACTGCAGAATTGGGAAAATGCAGCTGAAAGACACAGTTTAAGATATTCCTTGAACACATGAATAGAATAGAACTGCTTTCCTATATGGAGAAGGAATGGAGTCTGTATCACTGAATCACAGAATGGTTGAAGCTGGAAGTGAACTTTGAAGGTCATCTTGTCTTACTCACCTGCTCAAGCAGGGCCACCCATAGCCTGTTGCTCATGACCATGTCCAGATGGCTCTTGTATACCCCTAGGGAAGGAGACTCCACAGCCTCTCTGGGCAACCTGTGCCAGGGCTCAGTCAGCTTCACAGGAAAAAAAAGTGTTTCCTGATGTTCAGAGAGAACCTCATGTGCTTAATTTTGTGCCCATCACCTCCGATCCTGCCAATGGGCATCACTGATAAGAGCCTGGGTCTATCTTCTTTGGACCATCCCTTCAGGTATTTGTCACACTGATGAGATTCACCCATGTCTCTGAACAGTCCCAGTTCTCTCAACCTTTCATCACAGAAGAGGTGCTCCAGCACATAAATAATTTTTGTGATCCTTCGCAGGACTTGCTCCAGTACGTCTGTGTCTGTCTTGTGCTGGGGAATCCAGAACTGGACGCAGGAGTCCAGGATTGGCTTCAATAGTGACAAGTGGAGGGGAATGATCACCCACCTCAGCCTGCTGGCAATACTTGCCTTAAAGCAGTCCAAGTAATTTCTCTGCCTTGAGGGCACACTCTGGCTCATGTTCAGTCTAGTGTACCCCAGAACCCCAAGGTCCTTTTCTGCTGTGGTCCTTTCCAGCTGGGTCCCCAACCCATGCTGGTGCAAGGGTTTGTTCCTCTGTGGGTGCAGGACTTTGCACTTATCCTTCTTAACAAAGGGGCACTTTGTACCCCTTTGCATGAGGCTGAGCCTCCTGCAGTCCCTCTGGATGGCAGCACAAGCCTCTGGTGTGTCAGGCACTCCTCCCAGACTTGCTGAGTGTGCTCTGCCCCGTCACTCACATTGTTAATGAAGATGGCAAACAGGATCCTAGTGTGGTTCTCCAGTGCAGCAGAGGAGTTTTGATTTAATGAGGAAAATAAAAGCAAATAAAGGGGTGTTCTTAATAAGCTAGAACATTTTTTTTTCTGAGCATTTTGAGGGATTACATTGCCTCCAATATCCTTCATCTGTCCATTAATCTGCTAACAACATTTAAGATTCTGTGCATTCATCTATTTACTTTTGAGGTTCTGGTATGTAAAATAATTATCTTACTTTGTAACAGGATATTCTGCTATTGCATAGTTAACATTTTGTAAATTACTCTGCTAGCATTCTTTATCAATTATACCTCTTTGAATAAAAGGTAATGCCTCAGGCCCAGAGCTAAATTATTTACTTGCAGCCTGCTGATTTGTCTAAAATTCCACTTTACCTGCAACTTTATCAACCAGCTCTGTTTTTCTTGATGCTCAAAGATGGGAGAGATGTGAAGTCAAATAGGCTTGTGTTTTTAGTAGAGAAAGGAACAAAGACATTAAACAGCTTAGATGATATACAATATCCTCCAGGAGAATGCCTTCAGTGTGGGTGAAAAAAATGTGATGACATACAGTGGCAAGCGAGTGTAAAATGTTCTAAGGGTTACTGTGCCTGGAGTCCTTGCACCAGCCAAGTCCACCAGCAGTCTGCTTGAAGAGAAGGGGAAAGTGAGCATTTCATCCTCTCCCATTCCTATCCTCCTATCTTGAACAGATTTAAGGCAGCTTCTTGAATGATCAGGGCAAAAGGGAGAAAGTTTTCTTCTCCTTTTTTTACACATTATCAATGAAACAAACACAGCTTTCAGGGAGCTGATCAGTTGTATTGATTCATCTACATTTCAGCAAAGATGTTGATGGCATGATGCAGGGCTCTCTGCACTGTGCCATCTGAAAAGAGGAAGGAAGTAACAAATGCTAATAAAACAATAATAATGGTTTCAGGAGGCATTACCATATTTAGCTTGAATTAGTTCACATTTCTTTTGAATCCTTTTATGCCCTTATGAAAATGAACATTTTCTGGCTTGGGTGCCTGAAGTTGGCCTGCAGAATTCATATGAGAGCTCTTAAATAAATGTCTCATGTTGGTAAATCACATAATTTCTTTCTGATGCTGAAGCATTTTAAGCATCATTCACCATATGAAGGATTGTAAACCTTTACTTTTTTATTAGTGGCTTATATGTAGAACAGCAATTTTTATAAAGCAATTTAAAATCTGATGATAATAAAGACTACATAAAAACCTGTTATTTGCTTTTTTTCCACTGCTTAGTTTTTACAGAATGTTCCAGCAACCCTCTGCGTTGTTTTCAGTTTTAGTAATGGGTAAAACTATCTCTTCCTAGGGCACAGGTTGAATCATAATTATTTCATCTTGCAAGGAGCTTCCTTCTGTGCATGTTTTCTCTGAATTCCACTGGGGGAAAGCACTCGTGAGAGTTGTAAGAAGGCAGTATTGGCAACAGAAGGGCATAAGATCAAGTTTATGCTGATCAAGTTTCAAAGGTGCCCTAATGTACTAAAATGAAACTTCCTCTGTTGTATTTGTCTAATCTAGAAATCACTTAGATCAATACATAAGTTTATATAGCTGTGTGATTATTAATTTTTGAATTCATTTCAAGCAATATATAACAACTTGACCAAAGTTCACAATTAACATGCGTGTAAATATATTTTTATTATATTGGTTTGGGTTTGCATTTTTATAGTTCAAATCCCTTATGTTTGTGATTTAGGGTTTAACAGAACTCATTCACTTCATAAATATTAATTGCTGCATAGGCCTACTCCATATTAGAGCATCTGGGGGAAAAATGCTGATCATTACATTGCTTGTGAGGATGTATTTTTACCTAAAAATACCCCTGGATAAATTAAGTCTGATTTAGAAAACATTAGTCAGAAAGGTGCAATGCATTATTTTCAGGCATAATATTTTAATAGCAGCAACTGCAATGTAACAGTGTGTTCAGCCCTGCAGTTTGAGATGTGCTGCATTGTCACAGTGTCCTCCAGCAGAGTCTGAGTAGCCAAAAGGGAGAGTGATGTCATCAATTTAATATTATATGGTAGTAAGAGAATATGTGTATCCATTGCCACTAAATTGCAAAAGACTGGTTCTTAGGGCAGCTCCCGAGGTAAAAGTAAATCAGAAAACTTCACTGTCTTTATTAGCAGGATCATCAGCTGGTGTCATTCAGGATTGCTCCATTGATTTCAGCACTGAGTTGGATGAGTGGCTGACCATTCTGTCTTTAAAACAGAGCCTGGGTTTGACGTGTTTGTAAGGTACATGGGGTGCTCCACCTCTGCAATGTGCTGCAGCATGGATTATTTTCATAGGCTGCTGAATGATTTGATTACAGTTAGTCAGTGCCTGGAAATTCATATTTGTTCTTTCACGAGGTCTTCATCATCTTAACATATTGCAATGCCTGCCACCAGTGAATTTGTCTTGTCCAGCTGGCTAGTTCAAAAAAGGAATGTGTGGATACCTGGTCTGTATGGAAGGTGAAATCCATAACTGGCTGCACCTGAAATACTACATGGCTCAATCAGGGTGACAGCAGTTGTCATGTCTCCTGAGTACTGATATGAGGCTATGGGTACAATCTGTCCACCAACCTGTGCACAGTGCTCAGCTCAATTTTTTGTGCCTCAACCATAGAGTGGGCTGTCTTTGCTTGACCTTGGAATTCTGAACATAGTTGCTATTTTCTGGGTGTTCTGAGCATCCAGGGAAATTCTTCAAGTGTAAACTGCTTAGAATAAAACTCTTATTCTTGTCATATATTTTAATGTGCCATATATTTTCCAAAGCTATTTAGAAGCTGAATCTGAAAAAATGCTGAGTTTTCTCATAAACATGTTCTCTGTGTTACCACCACAGTCTGTTACCTCCTGGTTTATCCACAGAGAATGGTAGGAATTACAGCTCAAATGACCCCGAATCCCTCACTACTGTCATGTTTAATAGAGGATCAGTAACTGTACACAGCATTAAGCAAAGCTCAGTATGAGAAGTACAGATTTGCTATTTCCAAAGTTCAGATAATCCTACTGCAATAAGGCAAGAAGTTTAACAGGAATATTTGTAGTAATACTTTTAACTTTTTTTGCCTAAATGTTTTTATTATTTTATATTTATATTTTATAATTTTATTATTTTATATTTATACCTTATATTAATTTATTATTTATATTATTTTAAATATTTTACTGTTTGTTTTATATATTTAATGCATGGAGAGAACCATGGTTTGTGTATCCAATAGCAAACTGTGATTATTGTTGCCAAAAGTAGATATTGGTTCCTTGTGAGAGTGAGTACAAAAAGGAGCAAAGTTCTCAAGCAGCCCAGTCAATGATGAGTTTGTGAGGCTAAAATGTGAGAAAAGTCATGCATTCTTGAAAGAAGAAATTGCTAGCAGAAAGCCTTTGGGCATAAATGTGAGGTGAATCTTCAGTCTCAAAAGCTGAGAGATGTTACAGGATTAAATCCTGCTTCTATTCATGCCAATGGAATGATATATTTTCTTTTCCTTATTTTTTCAGTTAACTTATTGAGACTTTTGATATTTAAGTACTTCATGTACAAACTCTATACTCTTGTAATATGATCAAAAGTCCACTCTAGTGCCTTGAGCTGTTACATAAGCATTTAAGGTTATATTCAGAATTATGTGGAGGAAAAAAAGGCAAAAGAGGCACAGTTTCAGTGTACTTAAATGGTCTATTCTTCACTTACTTTGCAAAAACTGTAAAAAAATTATACTTCTAACCCATCTTTTCAAAACCGGCATAATTTCTTTGTATTCAGCCTTCTCTTTAAATGAAATTAAAGAGAAATTAGAAAACTTTTTTTGCTAGCATTTCTGCATTCCTTTTCAGTCTGAAAGAAAAGACTTTTAAAATTAGAATGTTTCATTCCAGTAGAAGAATTATCAATAATTTGAATATGTTGCAAATCCTGTGAGAATTCCTTTTTATCAGTTTTAAAGACTTGCTAATGGTCATTGCTAATTCCAGCCTTCTTTTTTTCCAAAATATCCAGAGCTGTTTAAATGAAGTTAGGTTGATAGATAATTAAATGATCACCAAATCTTTTCCTCTAAAATACAGGAAAATATACTACCTTTTTTTACATTTTTAATGGAATTGGAACTTTGAAAAATATTCCTTGATGGTAGGAAAGCAATTATTTTATTAAAAGAGCTGAAATCCAAAAAAATTGCAAAATATTTATATTTTATGCAGTTTCCTTACTCCAGGTGTTAGAGGTCATACTTCTAGCAAAAAAAATATAAGCAGCTTCTGATTTTTGTTAATTTTTCTCTCACATGGGTTCGGACCCCCAGTGGCAATAAAAGTATCTTCATCTCAGAATTAGACTATGTGGAGAGACAGCAGATTCCTGCCCTACTAGTTGTGTAGTAGCTTTCTGAACCTCCTTGGTTCAGTCAGTACTTTCACCTGGCACTGTACATGGCAGTGGGTTTTGCCACTTGTAGGGAGTGTTTCACTTCCCCAGTAAGGTGAGCAGGTCTTGGCAGCTTGTTCCATACTGGTCTCAGCCTCCTGGTGGTCAGGATTCTCCCTTGGCTCAGCTATTAATTAGGAATTACCTCCCTCTCTATTGTTCTATCCTGCACTGTTTGTTCTCAGTGCTCTCCTTTCCCTCTTGTCTCTCCCTTTAATTGGAGAATTTGAAAAATAAATCTCCTTACAGATGTGCCCAGCATATGGTGAGATGGCAGGAGCCAAAAGATACCATGGATCTAATCAAATATGGTTGGCCAAAAGAACTAGCATCTTCCCTTTCAACTGTTTTTATTAGGGGGGAAAAAAAGTGGATTTTGGGGTTTTTTTCCTTTTTTTTTTTTAATTAATAGGTAGAATTTTGGGAGGTGAGACTTTTTGCCCCCTTTTCTCCTTTTTGTTCCCCATTTTCCTTTCCCCTTTTCTGCCACCTCTATCCATGAGAGAGAAGTACACCATTATTGTCCTGGTTAAGCTGCCTGGCCATGTTAAGTGCATGGCCATGACTGGCACAGTGCCCTTTTCTGAGAAGAGGCTACAGACTTTGACTTGGCTGGCATGTTGGCCTGTCTTGCTGCCACCCAGAATTCTCCTGCTTCTGAGGCTGAGGTTGAACAAGTTCTGATTTGGGCAAACTAATGTGCAATTGGTAAAATTAAATTTAAAAGTTAAACACTTGGAATCACAGGATCATTAAGGTTGGAAAAGTCCTCCAGGGTCATAATGTCCAAACTTTGACCAAGAGCTACCACATCAATTAAACCATAGCCACTAAGTGCCATGTCCAATTGTTTCTTTAAGAATTTTAGGGCTGATGACCAGCCTTTCAGTGAAGCAATTCTTGATTTCATAGTTTTCCTTATCCCAGTATTAAAATACCATTTAAAGAAGTATCCAAAGGCATTATTTTTAACCTTTCTGACAGCTGTAGAGATCCTTTGTTTTCCTCGCTGTCTCGTGATCGTCACATCAAAAGTTATTTCTATCATCCTGCAGGCAAGTAATAGGTTTAATACATGTAGTTTTTACCCCTGGGCTGTTGTTTTCCCTTTGTTTTGTTTCTATAATTCAATGCAATGGTTTTCTGATGATTTAAGAAAAAGTATCAAGTGTGCTGTTTCCTGTCTTTGTGTGTCTGTCTTCTCATCTTCTCATCTCGCCTCACATGAAACACATTTAAAGTATTCCCAAACCTTCAAAGTGGTTGCCATTCATTCTGGCATTTATGTAGTTCCATTTGGTGCCACCATGTGCTGCAGAAATTTGAGTTCTCTGCTTTCAGCAGATGGCAGGGAGGGGGATGTGTTTGCCTTTTTTTGGGAATACCAGTCTGGTGGAAATGTTTGTGCTTGTTTGTGCATGGGACACTCAAACAGCACAGCTCACTATGGTTTTGCATGGTCTAAAATGTTTAGAAATGCTTTAGGTTTCCCATTAACTTCAAAGGGAAAATATCTGGAAAGCATGGGAGTGTCTGTAGACTCACTGGGACCTTAAGAGGTTTATTGCTGTTTCCTTTGCAGTTAGGCCTCAGATTCCAAAAGTGAATGTCACATATCATATCTCTGGTGACAGCAACATCACATTTTTCCTAGTGTAATTGCTAGGCAAAATAATTTCTGAGATGTGAGAAAAGGAAAGATGTCATTCTGTCTAATCATCTCGTCCACAAGGAGTTGACCTTCCTTTCCATGGTAGTCTTCAAGATAGTAATGTGAGGATGAAATATCCTAAACCATGAAAGTTTATCTGTGTAGTGTTTGGAGGGAAACCAACACCCAGCCAGTCTGTAATCCTTTATTTTGTATACCATACTTAAATTTGCTAATGGAAAAAACCTGGGGTGTTTTGTTTTGTCTTGCTTTATTTTGCTTTGTTTTAGTTTGCTTGGCATGTTTAGTATCTTCTCTGATACCTAAAACACTTTGCTTTATTTTCCAACATTTTTTTTCCCATCAGGGATTTTAGACCTTTGGTCTCCCATTCTGCTGTGTGCTATTCATACCTGAGTCCTCTGCTTTTCTTTCACAGAATTTGTAATTCCCATGTTCTCCGTGTCCATCTTGTCTTTTGTTTCATTATATTGGGTACTGCTTGTTCAGTGTGACAGCAAAAAGCTTTAAGTGATGTATCCATTTTATCACCAGCACCTTGAATCAGCTTGGGAGATTTATATGCATATGTTGGTATAAAACTCCTAGCAAGCTCTCTTGCTGCTGCTGAAATGGGGGTGAGTGATGGCAATTCCATTGATGTTTGTGCTCAGTGGAGTGGCAAATAGGAAGCAGCAGCATTATGTTTCATCCTTCTCCTTTTTTTCCTTCTCCCCTACCCATCTCCCACTGTCAAGTGGTTTAACCTTTTTGCTGTTGGTAGCTTTATGGTTTGAGAGGCTCTACAAACAAGCCACATCAGCTTTTTTGGATACCAGTTCCCCTGGCAATCAGACCCTTCCACCCCAATTATCTTTTTCAAGAACATGCTAGTATTAGCCACTAAATACAACAGTGTGTGTTTCTGTCTTCCACCCTTCCCCGTTCAGCTCAAAACCAGACAACATTGATGTAACTTTAAGTGTTTGTTTACAGCTCATCCATCACCATGGCACCTGGGACCTTTTGGATGCAAAACATCCTGGCTTGCTGTATCTCACAACTGCAAGTAATCATTTGTACTCTAGCTGAAGCTGGGAAGCTGTTTCTAGGCCAATTGTCCAAACAGACAAGCAGAGCCTTTTTCTGAGTTTGGGGTCCAGCTTTGGACTCATCTTTTACATCCTCTCCCACATCTTCCTTTGGCATTGGAAGACATGGCTGATTGCCAGGGTGGTATTTGCAGTCCTTGAGTTGGAAGATGAGATGGCTGAATGAAATATAGTGGACTTTAATGTGCCAAAGGTTGTACTGTGTGCTCTAACAACTCTTTCTGGCTTAAAAATCTCCATCCGTCCTAAATCTCCATCTTCCTGTCCTTTGAAACACTGCAATGGACAATCCTAGGTTGCTGCACATGTTTTCTAGGCTTAGCTTTAGATCTAGCTTTCCTTTGGGCAAGAGCATGATGTCAGCACAAGACAGATCATTTCGGAGATAGCTGCAGGGATGCAAGCTGATGTTGCAAGACAGAGAGAGGTTTATGCACATCTGCAGGAGAAACTCACTGCACAAAAAATGAGCTAGGAACAGCTCATTGTATGGATAGGACAAGAAACTCCTTGCAAGGAGTGGGCATGTGGAAAGCCACCTGTTTTTCAGTGCTTCATCCATAGCTTAACAACTTGGGCTTGTGCCATCTAAACATTTGCCCTACGATGTTGCCAAGATTTACTGTAGGAATAGTGCCAGGTAAAAATAAAAGACAGGCAAACAAAAAACCATTTTAGGCAACTACTGCAACTTCATACTCCATCAGCTAGGAAAGAAGTTTGGGTAGATTTATCTCACTTCTCTATGTTTGTTTCTGTTCTCTGCCTCTGTGTAGGAGCCCAGAGAAGTGCTAAAGTTCTACCTCACTTTTGTAGATCCAAGGCTTTTGATATCTCTCAGTGAGGTTCAAACAAACTACCTCATGTGATTGAGAGCACATCAGAGCTGAGCCTCTGAACTGCCAAAGTTTTATCATTTTTTTCACCAAAACCTTCTCTGTATCGCTGGACTCAAATTTGCCCTTGTAACTATCTCTTTATGAGCAAACTATTGTAATTTTTATTGGAGCCAACAAATTCCATATTAATGTTTTCAGAGCACAGCTGAAGACATTGTTTGTTTTCCCAAGTGCTTCAGTCATTCTGAGTGAACTCTGTGGAAGAGACAGTTGACATGCCTTTGGAGAGGCCTTGTACAAAATGTATTCTGTTCTGAATCAAGTGCTGAAGGGTACTGTGATGTGACAGGCTTCAGGGAAACTGGCTTAGGGACTAGGCAGGCTCTAACAGGAAATGTTTAAAAGAAAAAAGAATGAGGCAAAGGGAAAAAAGTCCACACAAACAAACTAGAATTGGAAACAGAAGATGAAGATGAGGGTATAGAGATAATCACCATGATTCTGACTGAAGCCTTGCTGCCTTAGCTGAAGCCAAAGCTCTGCCTTCTTTTTTTTGTCATCTTCCTTTGTTCTTCTCCTCCATCCCCTTGCTACGCCACTGTAGCAGGTGGAATGGATTAAAGCAACCTAATTTAGTTTCCTGAGCAAACCACCCATCCTCCGTCTGCAGGGAGTGGAGATAGACAAAGACTTCTAGGATATGATTAGCCTGACCTGGCTTTGATGTCCATGCCAATGTGATAGGAATGCTCATTTCTGCCCTTCTAATCAAAAGAGGAAACCTCAGACATAAAGGAAGCATACATTGTAGAACATTGTATTTGTTCAGATAAATTCTCAAACTGAGAAACAAACCAAAGCTATGGTCACTGTCTTGGTCTGCCAACAAGTGTTGAGTTTGGGGCTCAGTAGTTTTATAGCAATTGAACAGAGGATTGAGAGAGCCATTCTCTGTTCAAAAGTGCAGTTTTGCTTCACAGCCACTCCTGAAACTGGGATGAAACCTGCATCTTAAAGAAGCTGCCTGATACTGTGGATGATTAGGTCAAAATGTGGACTACTTCTGTGATCATTAAAGCATCTGATCACAATTTATGGGGATCTTTTGGACAAGAATTGAGAGAATGGGAGCACTTTAATAGGCTGTGGTAAACTTTGGAAATAAATTCTGCAGATAAAATGATGGAAGAACTCAAAACTTTGCAAAATAGGTTAAGGAAATAATAAAATTCAGGAACAACAAAACAAGACTAATCTGATCTTCTATGCCAAAAATAGCCTGATTTTAGGGTTTATGGCATTTGGACTGTCCTCTGGAAAGGGAGATTGGTTTTACAGACAAAAAAGCTCACCTGCCTTTTCTTTTTAATAGCAAACTGAAATCTCAGTTTATTTTAATAGAATTACAAAATGGTCTCTGTTGGAAGGGACCTTAAAGATCACCCAATTCCAACCCCACTGCCATAGGCAGGGACACCTTCCACTAGACCAGATTGCTCAGAGCTCCATCCAAACTGGCCTTGAAGACTTCCAGGTATGGAGCATCCACAGCTTCTCTGGGCAATCTGTACCAGTGCTGCATCACCCTCACAGTCAGTAATTTCTTCCTGATATCTAATCTAAACCTAATCTCTTTCAGTTTAAAGCCATTTCCTCTCGTCTTATCACTACATGCCCTTGTGAAATCTTCTCCTGCAGTTTCCATGTAGTTCCCTTTAGGAACTGGGAGGCTGCTCTAGGACCTCCCCTCTCCCTCTGCTCCAGACTGAACAACGCCTTCTCTTTCAGCCTGTCTCCACAAGAGAGATGTTCAAACCCCCTGATCATCTTCATGGCCTCTCTCCAACAGGTCCATGTCTCTCATATGTTTGGGACCCCAGAACTGGACTCATCACTCCACATGAAGTTTCACAAGAGCAGGGCAGAGGGTGAGAATCCCCTCCCTTGACCTCTGGGTCACTCTTCTTTTGATGCAGCCCAGGATATTTTTGGCCTTCTGGGCTGTGAGTGCTCTTTGCTGTATCATGCTGAACTTATCCACCAACACCCCAAGTCCTTCTCAGGGCTCCACTTGATCCATTCCCCACCCAGCCCAAATCTGTGCTTGGGATTGCCCTGACTCAGGTGCAGACCCTTATACTTGTCCTCGTAGGAGTTTTTGATGTTTCAACCTTTCTAAAATTAACTGCTTTGTTCCAAGATGGTTAAAATTAAAGATTATGATGTTAAATGCTTGTTAGAACAACTCTTCGTTTTTTCCCTCTTCTAGAACTCTCTCTGAAATTCAGTCTGAGTTGATAAGAATATCTGAATTGGTTTTGGCTCTGAATTTAGTATCTGATGAAAACAATTCAACATTTCTTAATAGATCTTTGTCTATATAGAGATGATATCTGGAAGACGCTTTGTTTCCAATTTACCTCCTAAGTTTGCCTTCTGTTCCTGTTTTGTGTTTGTGTTGCTATGAAAGTCATTCTTCCAGTCACGGCTGAAGTTCTCTTGAAAGACGCATTCTGCCAACACAAAAGTGATACTTACCCTAAAGAGGTCATCACCTGACTGCAAAAGAGAAAAAAAAAGAAAAAGCAATTAGCATAGTTTTGTTGCTGAACTTTTAACTATGTTAGTTATATTCCTGTTCTTTATCCCTGATGTCTGGTAGATAAGCACAGAGTTTGAAAATTTTCTTCCTTAGATGAGGCAGAAAAATATACTAAGCTCTACTAGCTGAATCAAACCCATTTAATGAATTTCCTACTTTCTGTGCATTGGTTTCCATGCACTCCTGACCAGTCGGTCCCTTCCTGTTCCCGTTGCTAAATCCTGCGGCAGCAGTAAGACAATATACAGCCACGGATATTACATTGATTTACTGAAAGGGCACTGCAGGAAAACAGGAAGCTTAGCTGGCCAGTGTTGCACTGCCATAACAAGCATTACTGCCAAATAATTAACCTTGCTGTTTGTTTAGCACCCTCAGAAAGCTTCATTACCAATGCAGTCAATTATCTCCTAGTAATGGCTACTACAGAAAGTAGAGTTGCTTAATTAAAGTTATTTAGACCAAAGAGGCTGTATGATTGGGTAACAGATATTGGAAAGGGGTAGAATAATCTCTCTGAGCGATGTAGCTCGTTGAAGGCTTGTATTTCACATTTCAGAAAGCCAAATTTTGTGTCTTTTTCCACACAAAACCAGCAATAATAATTGTGTGTTCATTCTTCCACCTCCATACAATTCCTTGCTAAATAACATCTTTTTATAAAGCAGCCATAGTGGGATGAGGAAAGAGCTAAATCTACCATACAGACTGCTTTAAAGAAGGTTAAAGGTGCATGGAAGGAAATGAAAAAGGGAAGATTTTTGCTGGTAAGTGACGTAATTCATAGCTATGCAGGTATATGTTAGGTATTGCTGAGGAAATTCTCTTGATGGCCTACCCTGAAGAAAGAGGTTTCATTTGTTCCCCGCTCTGTGACATTTTGCATTTCCACCTTCTTTACAGATCATCAGAGAAGTGGTAAAAGGCCTGAGTTTTTGACAGTCAACCTTAGAGCAGGACTAAAATCTGGTTGATACAGAGATAAAGCTCTGAGTGCCTGTTTCGGTAAGGCTTTTAGATAAGGTTTGTTTTCTATATTATTAAAGTCTTCAGAGCTTTGCTCCCACTTCCAAGAGCACTTGAAAGCCCAGCAGGTCCATTAGTACAGACTTAAATTGATTAGTTAGTCTTAGGGCTAGTTCTGTACTCCCAGACAACTGAGCCCTGACTGATATGTGTTTTGCCAATAAAACCCCCAGTGGGATGGAATTGTATTGCTAGAACTGTTCTTTTATCAATCTGTCTCCTTTCACTCATAGCTGATTTTCTTTTGTGGCTGCAAATCTGCAGCCTTGCTGGAGGCCTTAAGTCCATGTTAAGAACTCTTTGCTGTGCATCTAATGTGTTTTGTGTAGCTTTTTTTATAATAGCAACTTTAGTCTAGGGCATAGTATATGACTTATTCAGTGCCCAGTATTCCTCTCAGGGACTATATTTTTAAAGGTAAATAAATGTCAAATATGTAACACAAGTGAGGGAAAAAAATGGCATAGATGAGAACATCCACTGCAATCCAGCACCTAGCTAAACTACAAATTTAAGTTGGAAAATGTGACTCAGGATAGGCATCTGGGTGCCAGGTTACCTCAAAAAAGTTCAAGTTTTTTAATTTGTTTTTGATAAGAGGTGTTTGGTTTATGTGTCACCTCTGTTCATTTGAAACCTTCATCTGAATTTTTTGAGTTATGGTCTTTTTGAGTGAATTTATATTTGTTATGGAATAGACTCCAAAGGTAGAAGCTAATGAATAAGGTGAAGGAAATCCTGGTAGAATGGAGTTAATAGCAAAACTCACACTGGTTTTATATGATCAAGTAATCACTTGTAATTCCTGTGTGAACTCTATTTTTTTTCTAGGTTCTTTTTCTAGGTTCTTAAATATGTCCCTAACAACTAAAGTAATTTTATTACATAGAAAACATTAGAGATTAGAGCTGAAATAATATCTGCTTTGGATTCTCTATCTCTAAATAAACTCTGCAACTAAAAAAATAACTGTGATCCTTACTGCTAGCTCTGTCTCCAAAGAACAACTGTGCACATAGCATTGAAACCAGGTACTCTTCCTTGCTCTTCCCAGAAGCCCCAAACGAAATGCAAATAAGTAGTAAATAGCTGCTTAAAAGGCACTGCTTCTTTGCCAAGCATGTAATTAACCCCTGGACCTTGCTTCCTTAAGATATTATTGTGGCAAACAATTTAGCCAGATTCCAGCAAAGCCTAGCTATTTATATAAATACTAAGAATAATCCAGATATATAATCCTTGCCATAAAATCTAATGATTTCAAGAACTCAGAGTTAAAGACACAAGCAAGATTACTAGCTATGTTCACTGTTTAAACAAAGCCTCAGGTCTAAAGCATGTTGCTTGTGAGAAATTCAACTTTTTTCCGTATTTGTGTCACTTAGGGACAGGGCTTAGTGGGTATCCTGGTTTAGGGCAAATTTGGGAGGAAACTTTAAAAGGGGTCACTCTAGAAAGCAGATTCAAGATTCCCTTCCAACTGGTTTGGGAAAAGATTTCTTTGGGGAAAAGTGGAAGAAAATCTGTTTATTTAGCAGGTAATTAATTCACCAGCATAAAAAAATGAATAATATTAAACAGTAAAACCTCTCACTGTTCTGAAGAGATGGCAAATTTAGAAAGTCATTTCTTGGGATGTAGCTTGGCTCACTCAATCTGTTTTCAGTCCCTCCAGTGCTGGAATGCAGCATCCCTGGCCCTGGTGGGTCACAGGTGTGAGCTCCTGGTGTTCTGGTTTGCAGTACAGACAGGGCCAATCAGTTCCAAGGAAAACAAAAGACACAGTCCAGGGAACTTCTCTGCCTCAGCTAGCTAAAAAAAATCTAACTAAAAAGCAAAGGAGAGCTCTCTCCCACTGTCCATGCTGCAGACAACATAGTCCATGAGAAAGAATGTGGGGGAGAAAGTGCAGTTTCTGAAAATAAACTGTGCACTTCTTTTCCCCCCTTTGCTCTTGGAACAAATCTTAAAGGTGCAGAACTTAATATCCAGCATAAACAGAACAAAGGATTAAGGATACAAGCATCATAAAGTTACCCTAGGACACTGGGACTTGTAAGTATTAGGTTTATGGTTGGACTCAATGATTTTGAAGTTGTTTTCTGACCTAAATGATTCTATAATTCTTGTTTTCAGTTAGTGTAACTTGAGTAACTGTGCTTTTACTACAATTTGCAAAACTGTATATAGAAAATTACACTGCTGATAGTAACTTTCTTAAGAGCCTGAAATTTTGTTTATATCTGCTGCCCAAGAGAGGCTTGTCCACCCTTGAACATTTCTTGCTGCAATACTCAGTAGGGTGCCAGAGTGTTTTCAGGTGATTGAAATATAAACAAAATCATAGGCACTTGCTCAAAATATTGAAAGCAATAAACTAGATTGGCTGGCCTAGTAGTCCTCACATTTTCTTCTGTTGCTTCATGGTAATAGCAATGATGGGTTGTGTAGAAGTGCTAGTAGATAAAAGAGATGGAACTGACCTAGGACAGGGCAGTATTTCTACAGAGCAGGAAAATTACCTTTCTTTTTGAGAAATCTACCTACAACTTTAGAGCATTTTATGGATAACCTTTGTGTTTGCTCCTTCCTTCTTCTCTACACAGAGAACTGGCAATGCCACAAGGACACTCTGCGGTTTAGAGCAGATGCTAGTACCACTTTAATTTAGCTCTTATCATTCAGTGATTGATTTGCAACCAAGTGCCCTTAAACGTGTTTGTTCCCCCCAAATACAGTCAACTCAAAATAGAACCTCAAGTGAGACAAAGTACAAACAGATTCAAGTATATGATATACTGACAATTACTGTATGGAAACAATAAAACAGGGAAAAAATAGAAACCACTTCAAATCTTATTTCCTTCCAAAAGAGAGTGTAATCAAGGTATAATGAGCATTGAAATTAATAAATTAAAAGTAAATGCCCATAAGAGGGAGAAAAAAATGTGTTAATCAGTTGGCAATTATATTTTTGGCATTGTAAATTAATTCCCCAAATGAATCTCCTTCCAGTTTATTTCATTCCATTATCTGTTTTCTTGCTTATTTTTTATCTAATGATTAACATTTCTGAATTCTGTACATAATGATTTTTTTTTTAAACCAAAGGTGTTTGTTTAAAGATAAAAAAAGACAGTGTGTCAAATGCAAGATTATGACCTTTTGTCCTTTCCAATCTGTGAAGGCAGGAACAGAAATCTCCTTATAATGAAGCTGTCCTTTTAAAGCTTTTTTTTCCCTTTCTATTCTGGATCAAGCCTGGTGGCATTACTCATCATTTCAGTAATGGAAATGATTCTCAGTTGTCTCCCATCTACCACTAAGCAGCAACCTGCAAGACAGCTCATCTGTTCCAACTCCTCCATATTCTTTGCCCCACCCTCAAGTACACCCTAAGAGGTTTGTAGACAGTCTGAGGAGTTTTAACTTAAGAAAGAGGGGAGGAAAAAAGTCCTGACTGTGCTTATTGACAGTTTCCTCTCACTTATGAATCTCCTGATGTAATCACAGCAGCATGTTCTTTCTGCCCATGTATCAAAGTCTGGAGTAGCTAGACAGTTATGGATGCTAACCTGAAAAGAAAAAAAAATGAAGGAAGCAATATATTAAGTAGCATCCAGGAAACTAATTTGATCTAGGAAGTAATTAAGAGAAAATCAACAACAGCTGGAATACTTTGCTTTTTTCCTTCCTCTGCCCTGCAAAAAAACCCCAAACAAAACAACACAACAAAAACAACAAAAAGCCTCAACACCTAAAATATCAAGACTGTGCTTTGTAGATGAAAATTCTTGAAATAGAATGAATGTCCATAAATGTAATTTATCATTACAATGCAGTTCAGAGAGGGTGCACGAAAAAGCTGAATTGCTCATGACTTTCTGAAGTATGGCAAAAAAGAGAAATTTATTGTGGAAGCAGGAGGAAGGGCAGAACTAACACATAAACCAAAATGTCACTAAGACTTCAGCACTCAGGTGGTTTAGGATCTGCTGCAGACTTTCCTCTACCTGGATGACTTAGACACTGCTGTCCTGACTCTTCAGAGCTGTTCAAGGGTAAGGTGGCAAGTGAACATTAAATACCCTGTTGCATTGGCCTGTCACACACCCCAGAAGTGGTTTGCCAAGGGTTCAACATGGTGATCTGAGGAAGGGGGATCCCCTTGGGCTTCCTCTGATCTGTTTTTCAAATACCCTGTACTCTTAGAATGCAAATATATCAATGTGCTACTTGGACCTCTGCCTGGGTCTATGTTTCCACCACCTGACCAGAAGAGGACTGTGCTGGACTCCTTCTTGCCATCTGTCCTCCCATCCTTCCCCTTACACTAGT
The DNA here is from genome assembly GCF_012460135.2 of Molothrus ater. NCBI lineage: Eukaryota > Metazoa > Chordata > Aves > Passeriformes > Icteridae > Molothrus > Molothrus ater. The sequence continues at coordinate 99,058,907 of NC_050479.2, read as the reverse complement.
TCTCCTGGCATTTTGTGGGGTAGTAACTCAGGGATCTTCATGGCATAGGGGAATTTTGCTTGTGCCCTCTTCTCTGGCATCCTCCCAAGCCACACCTATCCTGCTTGGAGTCAAGTGGGGGGAGATAGAATAATCTGCCAATCCACTTGAGTCACTGTAGCTGGTGTAATGTTGGGAAAGAAAAAAATATCTGAAGTACCAACAAAAGTGAGGTGTTCCTGATGGGCCAAATGGATTGTGTATGAACCTATGGAGGCATGAATGCATGGAACTGGCTTGCTAGGCTCTTCCCTGGGAGATGAGAGAGAGTGGGCATCTGTCTTCACTAACCTCTGAGGAGATCTTTAGCTGAACACACAGTGGACAGTCATTTTGAAGTGGAAAGACTTAGCTCTGTATTGGTTTTGCAAGGAAAAAACATCCCAGCCAATTATGGTGGAAGATTATCACAGCATTATCACACAGATTATCACACAGTTGTTCTTTATTTACCTATCTCTGTCCTTGTTTCAGCATTAAAGAGACTGAGATTGTTCATTTGGAAGTACTGGATCTTTTAGAGATGAGGAGTTAGTAAATCTTCCACTAGTAGGATTCTTTGTGTTAGATTTTTATGGCAATAATTTCAAGCTATTCTGTTTCATGTTAGTCTTGTCAGTAAATTTTTTATGACAGCATCCTTAGCCTGCTGTAATTGGATAATACTCCATCAAGGACCTTTGCTGTATAAAAGAAAGCCTAATATTAATTATTCCTGTGTAGTAAGCTGATGATGTATATGTTCTCTCCTATATCTTAGCAACTCAGTACCTGCAAGTGTTTCACTGCAAAGCTGGCAAATCCTGTAAAATGGGCAAGGGCTCTTGAACTGTAGTGATTTGAGCTTTGATGGTGTAGCCTGTGTTCTGGCCACAGCCATACATTCTCTGCAGATGATCTTAGCGCTGTCTTTCAAGCGATTCCTTTATTCTTTACTTGGCAAGATTTGTGCAGCCTCATTAATTATAGTTACAGTTTCAAACAATTTGCTTTTTCAATGTCAGTGTTTATTAGTTTGGATGTTGTTTTAGGTTTTTTATAGGATCACAGAATGGTCTGGATTGGAAGGTACCTTGAAGATCACCTAGTTCCAAGCTCCCTGCCATGGGTAGGGGGGCACCTTTCACTTGACCAGGTTGCTCAGAGCCCTAAGTGACCTAGCCTTGAATAATTCCAGGAATGGGGCATTCACAGCTTCACCGGGAAACTTGTTCCAGTGTCTTCCCATCCTTAGAGTAAGGAATTTCTTCCTGGTGTCTAATCTAAACCTACCTTCTTTCAGCCTGAAGCCATTTCCCCTTGTCCTGTGACTACCTCCCTTGTAAACTGTCTCTCTCCATCTTCCTTTTAACTCCCTTCAGGTACTGGAAGGCCGCAATTAGGTCATCCTGACGCTTTTTTTTTTTCCCAGGCTGAACAATCCGGATTCTTTTAGCCTTTTCCTAATAGTGGAGGTGCTCCATTCATCCAATCATCTTGGTGGTCTCCTCTGGACTTACTGCAGCAAGTGAATAACCTTTTTTGTTAAAAAGAAATAAAATATATCCGTTTGCTTACATGTTTCCCTTAGCCATGGCATGACTTAACCTGTAGGCAATGCTGACCTGGTAACTCCCACATGAAGGCAGCAATCTTTCTAGTATCATTTTGCCCCTTTCCACACTGCTCCTGCCTCTGGTGCTGCTTCCTGAATTAGGATGTCCATGGGAGCTCATTCCATGTTGTAAGCAGAATTGAACTACATCCTGCAGCCTGCTCCTTATACAGCCATTTGTAACTTTGCATGTAGAATTGCAGAATCACAGGCCTTGGTTCAAATCTCTGTAAGGTGGGGGACTTTTTCCTAAGCCACATGGTCTTTGATGATTTTAAACCATTTTTCCTACAACAATGCATTTGTATTGTTGTAAACAACTGAAAATAAGCAGTTTGGGTCACCTCCCTGAAATTTCAGTGTCTCCTAAGAAAATGCCTGTTAGTACAGCAGCAGCAATGTGGAAAAGACAGTCAGCTTGAAAGGTAATTTAGAGCTCCACATAGAACAAGGGCATTTGATTTGTGTTTGTTGTGGACAAAAAATGCTGTTGGTGGTGGGAAGTTCCTGTCCTTCCTCTGTTTCCACACTAGCCAGGGACTAGATTGGCCTCCTGAAGGGACACTTATATTTCATTTGCCAGTCTTGATGTTCAAAATGTTTCCCACTGTGTACAAAGGAACAGCCTGTAGCTTAGCAATTGAGCTTTCTTACTATTCTTTCCCTTTGCTCATGTGCCAGGGAACAAAATCTGAGTGGGAAATGTCTACCCTCAGTTCTGCCTTCCCATCCCCTCCATGCAGCCAGGGGGACTGTGATGTTTGTTGCTGTCTCTAGGCATGCAAGGAATGAAGGACAAGGAACAGGAGCCACTGTCCAGTGAAAGAGAAGGGAACTTGTAGCCAGTAATGAAACATCACAGCTGATGGATCTTTTCAGTGATAGTGGAGGTGTCCCTGAAGAACCCCACCTGGACTCAAAGGGGGTTTGTTAGGGTGATGGTCAAGAAAGAAAGGGAAGCTGGTGTTTGTAATATCTCAGGCAAGTTTCATTTGCATATAGAGCTGCTCATGTGTTTAGATAGTGTGCTGTTGCTTTTGGAGGACGGAGCCATTTTCCAAGGGCTGTGGTGTCAGTTTTAACAGAGAAGGGAAAATAAATGTGATGGGCCAGAAGACCTCAAGAACTTATTGATTCTCTACAGGGTTCTGGAAAAGGGGCATGGGGCTTATTTTGAAAGCCACTTGCTTTCTCATTTTGCTAAGACAATAATCCAACCAGAAGGTGGAAAAGTCATGAGGTCACATTATCCTTGTGCTGTTAGAGATGTGTTTCAAATGCATCTTTTTCTCTGCAAATAAGTTCAGCAAACCTTCAAGGGGGATCTAAAAGAAAACCCACACACATATATATGTATGTATAAAATATAAATGTGTGTGTTGGAATAGAACATAAACATTTTGATTTATATACACATGCATTCATGAAATGCGTCTTAAAAGCTCTATTTAATGAATAAAGGGTGTTGATGAATATATTCATCCTCCAGTAAAACTCACATTTGAAGAAAGAACTAAAACTAAACTTTTTCTTCAGCAATCATCAGGCCTTTCAGGACATGAACAATCAGAGTTGTCCTGCTGAGATTTGCTAATAGTACATATGTGCTATCTGTTCACTCCTGTTTTTCAGATTTTGTGTAATTCATAACTAAGCCAGGTTGCAAAAACACTTGCCTCGTGTCTAGAAAATCATGTGATGGAATTATGTTCAGCAGAGCAAGAGGGAGTACAGGGAAAAAGTGACCAGTAATTTGTTTTTCCTACAGTAAACCTACTATCATCTTGACATCCTGCAAATCAAGGTTTTGCCTACAAGAAAATTGTGTAGATAACCTCTGAGAAAAGACAGCTGGTAAACTGCATGATTTCTTGAACTGAATCACCAGAGTTCCTAAAGCTAAAAATCTGTTTTATATCATAAAACAAGATGTATTCTTTGTTTCCAAGTTTTAAGCAGACTTAGTCTCACCATTACAACTTCTCCCAGCTTTTGCTTATACAAATTTTTAACCATGATGGTATCAAAAATTGAAAATTGAACTTTAGCCATTTGGCATCTTCAACTTCATGTCTGTTTTATGCACTCAATGAGTTTTAAAAAGGGTCTGAAATAAATCTATCAAAAAAACTTGTTTATCTGTTTTTGCTAGCATTCATGTGGCTTAACTACCTGTACTTTACTGCCTTTTTATTTCACGTGACTTCTAAACAGCCATGCACTTAGGGTTTGTGTCAAATAGTAGAAGTAAAGAGGATGGTTGTACTCTTCAAAATAAGCTGCACTTATTACTGTCAATATTTTTAGGGCAGTGGTCACGAGGGACTGCTTCTTTTCAGTTCCTGCTTGGAATCTAGACACTGCTACTGGACTGACACCTTGGAAAAGGAAGTTACTTGTGTGCCCTTTATGAGTGTTGGATGCAACTCTGTGTAAGGAGAGAGAGCTTAATAAGGTGAATGCTTGTGAAAAATGTTTGTATGGAGAAAGTTACAGCCCTTTCTTGTATGCAGCACTAAATATATGCCTGCTTAAAGTCACTTTTGTTCTGAGATCAGGGCTATTGAATTAACAATTGTTTCACCTTTTTTCCTGTTACTGTTTTATAAAAGGATGAAAAATATTAGGGATGTAACAGAAATAGAAGTGTAATTTAATTGCAATTGTGAATTATTTCCTGCTTTTGCTTGGGAGAACTTCATGAAAGTCACCATTCCTGAGAGCAAACATGTTGGTGGGTGTTGGACCTTACATGCCTTTGGGGGTGCTCAGTTCTGAATAAAACTTTTCTCTCGAGTGAACTTTTGGGTGAATTGTATTTTCCAAAAAAAAGTCTAAAACTGCTGCATGATAGTATTACTTTAAATAGAGCTGTGGGAAATAAACCCCATCACCATATCCTGTGCTTTATCAAAGTCCTCACCTGACCAACAGTAAAAGAATGCATCCACCTAAGACTTACTTTTAAGCAAGAGTAAAACAAACCCAATCTCTCCAAACTGCATAGTCAACCACATTGCAAACTGTCCAATCAATAAAACAAATGGTTAATTTTTAATAGGATTTTAAAAGCCCTCTCAAATTTGATCCATATTTCCATAAAACTGTTAGGGGTAAATTTAAAAAGGAACAATTATTTATTGAGGATATTCCATTATGACTGTGTAGCCGTAAGTGGGAAATGAACCTGCACTACAAAGCCACAGTTTAAATCTGTTCCTACACTTGACATTCCACCATAATTTCTGATTGACAAAGTAAATCTGTAATATAAATGTGATTTTTCAGCTGTTTTATTTTAGTACTGTTTCCACTTCAGGAGTGTCTGGGGTCAGACAGGACAAGGTGGTCTCCAGGGGCAGATTTGAAGTGTGCCTGAAAAAAGTGATCCCATCAAAATGGGCCACTTGCTGCTGTGATGTTCATTGTTAATGATAAATAAGGGCATGCCTGCTGTACCTAAATGCTCCACAAGCACTCTTTTCCTGAGTGTATCCTAAAGGGAAGTGGGTCTTGGAAGACAAAAAAGCAATGGGCTTTGACATGATTTCTAGGAAAGGATTTAATGTTCTGACCCTAGCACTGAGGGAAATGTTGAGGCATTTATGGCAGAAGGAAGAAGGCAAGGCTACTGGTTTTGATATAAAGCACGCCTTGGAAATCAATTCTTTTTTGTATTTTCTTTTTCTTTCTTTTTTTCTTTTTTACTTTGGGGTAACTGAAATGAATAATTAGTTTGTTTTCAGACCTAATTAAGAATTTTAAATTTCTTTTTCTGAAGATATTTGAAGTGGAATGAGGGTGATGCAATTTAGCACTGGGTTTCTCTCGGGAAATATTCAGGCTCCAGACTACTATGCCATAGTACATGGCAGGTTTCACCATTAACGTTCTTCATTAGAACTAATTCTATGCAAATTCATTGTGACAAGAGGAGTTTGACTGAGGAGTCTGGGTTACATTGGTTATAGGGGACAACTACAGTACATAGGAATTACCACTCTTGGGAAACACTGTGGGCCGCTCTGGGAAAATATAACTTAATGTCGAACATGAGACAAAGGATTAGAATCTAGTCTACCAGCCAGGTTAAATATTTTGATATGAAGGATGTTGATATGCTTGGTTGTTTTCATCATGAGTGTTAAAGCAAAACAGATCAGAGGGCTGGACAGACAGAGAGAGTTGGAGTTGCTTGGCCTGGAAAAGGGAAGGCTCTGGAGAGCAGCATTCCAATACCTAGAGGGACCTGGAAGAAAGCTGAAAAGGGACATTTTACAAGGACATGATGTGATAAGACAAGGGGGAATGGCTTTAAACTGAAAGGGGAGAGGTTTGGGTGAGATACTTGGAAGAAAGTTTTGACTGTCAGGGTAGTGAGGCACTGGCACAGATTTTCCAGAGAAGTTGTAGATGCCCCATGCCTGGAAGTGTTCCAGGCCAGGTTGGATGGGACTTTGAACAATCTTATTTAGTGGGAGGTGTCCCTGCCCATGGCAGGTGTTAGAACAAGATGATCTTTAAGGTCCCTTCCAACCCAAGCCGTTCTATGATTCTATCTCATTGTTTATTAGTTTTTTTTGTAGTCTGTACAAATACTAGGAAATAGGTAGATGAATCCTATCTGGAATCTATGGAAAATATTTTAATAGGTAAAAATAGGTACTGAAATCTTCCATAGAAGAGATATTCTATAATTCTTTATTTTTAAGTTTTAATGTTTTGCATCTCTATGAGATTTAATGCAAGCTGTGTTCAAAGCATTACTCTTAAGTTTCATGACCTAAGCCACTGAGAGCATTTTCCTGCAGATTTGGCCTATTACACTGCCTGCCTCCTCTGAGAGACTCAGAAGCTGTTTTATTAAAAAGACAGAGATGTTGCAAGCATAATTCCATTGAGAAGTCCATGGGAGCTGCTCTTGGTATGTGATTCACATAGGATAGCCCTTCATAGGTCCATCACTAACTTTTTGGAAATGTGTAGCTGACAGGAAACAATCCAGAAAAGTCTATTTTTATACTGTTATTACAGTACACACACTGATTCACAGACAGCCCAACACAGTTTGTGTATTCTGATATATGATACATGTCTGCTTTATATATTAGGAAATGCCGGGACTTTGATAAACTCCAATGGAAGTATGGGATGGCAAGAGAAGATGACAAGATGTCAGCTCAGAAACTGTATGATATAAATAGGTATCTGTTTTTACAGCAGTTCTGTGACAAGGAGGGAGTTGTAACTAACTCAGCCTCTCTTCTCATTAGCAAATGGGAGAACCCTGCAGGAAGCCACAGCTGCCTACTCTTCCTTCAGCAGGGGTGTGCAGAGGAAGAGATCTGGCTTCCAGCAAAGCCAGGGAATAAGGTCAGGACTGGCACTGGGGGTGAGAGCATGTGGGACTTTTCCAGGCATTAAAAATACAAGCAGACACTGGGAATGGGCATGCTGCCTTTGTGACTGTTCAGGAGCCAGTGAAGATCCCACATGTCTGTCAACACTGCAGGAGTTCACAGGTTTGGGCAAGATTATTCCTACAGGACTCGTTTTATGCACTTTCTTCCTTGGTGGGGTGCTGCTCCTGAGCAAAGTCCTTGAGCAGTGGAAGAAGAGCAGCAGCAGGGCAAGCTCCTGTGCCTTGTATTATGAATTGATGCTCGGCATCACTCTGAAAGAATCTCTGCTGTGCCCTCACATAGCTCATAGTATGCATTAAATAACAGAGCAGTTCCAGGTACACTTCTGCTTGGAGACTTTGTTGTTTTTTTTTTTTTTTATTCTGTGCCTTGATTCCACCCTGTGTGTATGGGTTTGCTTTATTTTCTGTAGCTCCTGAATTAATACTGTGCCTGTTTGGTTTTTCAATGCTCTTGTACTCTGGTGCTCTGAAGAAATCAAGAATCTCATCAGTTCCTTCAAACTTTTTTAAATCCTGGTTTATAATATTTATTTTGTAATGTGCAGTCTAATAATCTAGACAAACACTATGTTCACTGTAAGAGTATCTTATTCTGAAACAGCTGAATTACTTTGAGAGAAAATTCCACTATGTTTGCATCTGATGTATGCTTTTTTATTTAATCACTTTTAAATTATAAAATGAATACATTTGATCTGTGCTTGTCCCCAACTCCTCTACTTACCAGCCTCTCAGATAGAAGTTTATTTAGGCTGGATATCCACAGGACCTTGGCGGAAATCACTAAACTGCTATGGTGGTGAATCATTCGCTTCGAGAGAGGAAAAAACTGCATAATCAATTATTGATCTCTCTCCTCTGTGCTTCCTCTTCTGATTAAATCTTCCAAAATATTGACACAGAACTATAGCAAGAAAAAGGTATCAGATGGGGGTGAATGTGCCTGAACTTGCATGGGATGAAGAAAGTTGAAGAGCAGTGAGACAGGGAGAATGCAAGAGGAGAGGTGAAGTCACCCAGCAGTCTGTGACTGTCACTGTGGGGATGGAGAAATTTTCAAAAAAAACAGGTGCTGTAGGTTCCTTCAGGCACTGTTTAGATATGAACCTCATTCAGAAGAGGCCCAAGACGCATGAACCAAGTCATTGCCAAACATGGGACCAGAATTAGGTTCCTCTGGAGTCAATAATTGGTGTTCTGTCTGGTCAAAAAGACTGAATCTGGCACCCTTCTGGGATATGCTGGGGAAAAAAAATTAGGTTGACCAAGTTTATTGAAATTGCTGAGCATTCCTGTCTCAGATTCTTGAAAGGATGATAATGAGTTTTTGCAGGGGCTTGCTACCTTCCTACTGGAATTACTATTTTATGAGATTTAAGGGTTTTCATACCTTAAGATGAATGTGGAATCCTCATTATATTTCTTTGTGGACCCAGGGCCACAATATCTGGGACTTTGATGTTTAAATCCAGCTCTGGATTTTTGTAGGCGAACCTTGAGCAGGTATGGAGGAAGTGCTTAGTAAACAGCCTTAACCCATTTAAAGTTGTCACCTACTGGACAGGAAAAAAATAAATTAAACTAAGAAAGGCCCACAGATACCATGTGGCAGAGACCATTCCACCTCAAACCAAAATCAATGTTATGCTTCCTGTTATTGTGTTAGAGGATTGAAAACTTGCTTTTTCAATTGATTTGTTTTCTACTGCAAAACTAATTATGTCCAATGCAGTTCTTCCTTTGCCTTCATCCGGAGGGGAAACTATTTGCAGTGGTGGCTCCTGTCCTCTGCTCAGACAGCTGTGTCAATATTGCCGTTGCTTCATTGTTTCTTGAAAGGTGAAAAATCCCAAGCTTCAGCAAAGTTCTCTATGTATTCATTCTTATTGAAATGTCCTTTTCAGCCTTTCCATAGTTGAGGCACGTGCTGTCGATCGAGGTCACCCACAGGGATGCCCTCACGGGCAGCAGGCACTCATGGATGTGCATCAAGAGGAATCAGTCCATAGGAGTGGTGGGTGCTGGTGCATTTTGCCTTTACCAAGGTTTTTCAGAGATGCTTAAGGAAGGAGCTGAATTTCTAAGGGGCTTGGGGACTTAAGTCAAGTGAGAGATCAGAAGACTTTTTTTTTAATGCTTTGGAAGCATTAAGAGGTTGGGGGAAACCATCCTTTCTCTTAGTAGTTTTTAAGCCTAAAATGTTTCTTTCCTGGAGGTGTACTGTAGGCATACAGAGAAAGATTGTTCCTGGGGTTATTGTTTGGATTACTACTGTGCAACTCTTCCAACGCCAGTGATGACTGAAAAGTGAATTTCACGGTCTTTGTCAGCCTGAAAGATGTGGTGGCTTAGTCCAATTTGGGGTTTAGTGAGACACAAGCTTCACATGTAATTAATTCTCTCAAGGCTTTAAAATTGTAGAGTCCCAGATGTTTCACTCAGGATGGCAGCAGACTGTCATACCCAAGTTGGATTGTCATAAATTCTAGACACACCGAATTATGCAGCAGTAAATCAGTTCTGCATTAAAAAAAGAAACCTTTCTACAGCAGCAAAACTTGTTCTAACTGAATGCAAGAGCTGGGAGTTAGACTTTCAGAATAATGGTTTCCCCAGATGGTAAGAACTGCATTGGGCAGTAAAAGCTTCCATTGACATTGCCTTGCTAAAGAGCAGGTCTCAAGGCACCACAACAGCTTGGCAAGCTTTTCCTCTGCATCAGAGCCCCAGCTGCTGCAGAGCTCTGGTGCAGCATGCTGGTAGTTCCACAGAAGCTCCCCTGAGTATGAAAAAGGACAAGGGTTCTAACAAATTAATTGTGAACTTCCCCAACCCAGTCACTGTATTTTGTGCTCTCTAATACGCATTTTGTTGTTATTTTCTGTTTGTTTCACACTGTCCTCTGCTCTCAGTTTTTAAAGATGCTAGAGATGTTTGCATTGTTGACATGTAGCAGTTTTGTAGATGCCAGTGGCAAATCAGGAGGCATTTGAACATGCCAAGGGGATGATCTGTGTGGTGGATGATTTTTAGCTGGGAGAGCCTCTGCAGTATTGGAACAACTGAGATGTGAGGGGAAAAGTAAATAGGAGCAACACACTTCATATCCCAGGTGCAGTAAAGGAATGGGATTTTCAGAGAGGTAAAATATTCATGAACTAGTCCTCTCTGAGGACTTGGGGGTTTTTAAAGCTCTGAACACTTCCTCTGGAATGCTCTGTACTCTGAAAAACCAAATAGCTGCATTTAGGTTTAATTCGACATCACATAAGGGAGAACACAGCTCTCGTGCAGTTGTGATACACGTAGTTCTTTCGGGGGCTTAGAGTAGAGGTGAACATTTCAAGTGTAAGTAGGCAATGAGAGACTTAAACTTACCTGTCCTTGCTTGGCACCATCCCTCCTCTTGCCCTGCTGCATGCAGGCTCCTGCTGTGTCCATCTCTGGCTGCACCTCCTAGCTGCAGTGCCCTGGCTTTCTGTCATGTCCCTCGCTTTGGGCAATGCTCTCTTTCTGTTGGCTCCTTGTTGTATTGGAAACCATTGTGATCGGCCATACAGCTTACATTGTTTTGTTGTCTCATTGGTTAATATATTAGTGTCCTATTTTAATTGTATTGTATTCTATTGGGCTGTTTCTCTGGATATATAGCTTACTGTCTTTCTTGTGCTTTGTGAAACATTAGTGGGAGTTGGAGTTTTAGTTCAGAGATTCAGTAATCATCGATCTCTTGGCTAGGCACTAGATTCCATGATGAGGTCCTTTCCAACCTGAATGATCCTATCATAATAAGTAGGACCACAAGCACCCTGTGTTTCTGTGGGCATGGAATTTTCTCTGGAATAATGAATCTGAAGAAACCACCAGGCTGTGAATCTTGATACAGTATTACCTTTTGAATTTATCAGCTGCTGGAAAGATGATCTTATGGAAACATAATCTATCCTATTGATCTCAAGCAACTGATAAATCAGGAAATGGAGGCAAACATCTGTGCTGCTAGTAATTTTTTCTCAGGATTAACTGGGCAAAATTAAAACCCCCAAATTCCAAATACATCAGCAGGTACCAAAAATCACAACTCTTTATGCCTAGCTTTTAGGATTTATGTCAAATCTTATAACTCTTCCATAATATCTTTGATGGAATTATAAATGTTTAATGTAAGAATATTTGTTGCACCAAAGGTGGAACACATAGAAGAAGTATAAAATAAAATAGATTTAGTATAAAATAAACAACACAGGGATTGCATTCTTGATTGCACAAATAGGTTTGGTGCTTTAATCACTAGAACATTTCTTGCAGAGTTGAAACTTTTAGGTAAGTTGAACTTCCTTCAAAACAACCACATAACTGCAGGCTTAAACATTCAGCTAATCCAAGGTTCTTAAGACTATAAAATAACTTGGTACAGATCATGCATTAGCATGCCCAAGTTATACACACCACCTACAAAAAAACTTGTCTTTTGTACATTTTTGTGCCAAAAAAGTGATCCACATTAGATGCTTTTCCTTCTCAGTAACAGTGTCAATGCATGTGCATAAGTCTCAAAACATGTGCTTTTCTCTCCAAGTTAATGAGGTCGTTGTAAAGGTGAAAGACATTACTTGAAAGGAAGAGCACCACCTTGTGACACCAAGAGTAATGTTGCTGTGTGCTTGATCGAGAGAAGGGAAGAAGTAGATTTACAAGGTTTTATCCTCTAACAGGATTTATAGAGACGGGTTTTCTCTTTCATTTGCCTTTTAAGACTTAACAGGGGAACTGATATTTTCAAGTGATACAAATTCAACAAATCAGCTTTATTTCATCAACATGAAAAGCTCATTTTCCAATTTCATCTCAAATTTCACTTTTTTAATAGATTCACTTCAGAGAAAGATTGCTATGAAATCTTAGATTTTAAAGCTGTCAATTAGACTATCAGTCCTTTAAAACTGAAATGTGGTGGTGTTTTACAGACTTCTTATCCCTTCATCTTTCAGAAGCCTTAAGGAAGGAGAAGGATTTTATAAGCTTCATTCTAAGTAGCATGCAGGGACTCTCCTCCTTAGGCTTTCATAGTTTTAAATATTTATATGCTCACATCCAAGTTGTGGTGAGATTCTTGCAGAAGAAACTCCATCCTCGCACACAGGACTTTCAGTCAGACCCGTGCACTTTTCATAGCTTCAGGTATCAGACTGGAGCTTCAGTCAAGCTAAAATATGTTATAGCTGCCTGACAGGGCATAGATGGGAACAGTATCAATCCTACTAACACAAATTTCTTCTGATATTTTTTCACAAGCAGAGGCTTTAATAAGGATCAGTTGTTCAAATACAGTGTTAAACAATCCATATAGTAGTGCAAGAGCACTGCCAGAGAACTGGATTGAGACTATTCCTATTTTCATAGAAAACAGATTTTAGAGAATTTACAATATATTTGGAGAATTTACAATACATTGATTGCAAAATGAGAGTTTTAATGAATACAGTAACATCAACAATAAGCCATGTTTTATTGTTTGTTCAGGGTTTGTTGTTTGGTTTGTTTTGGTGGTTTTCTGGGGCTTTTTTTTGTTAAAGTGCAAACTTTTACAAAATTCAGAAGAGTAGACATATTTGTTATTGAGGACATTTTATTACTATTGCCTTAGGCATTTATCTCCACAACAGATTAGTTTTTACCACTGAGTTTTATTGTGCAATTTACATAACTGTGACTTAGCTGAGCCTTGAAAGCTGGATCTCACCTGTCTTTCAAGAAAAATGTCATTCTACGCTTTCTGACTTGTTTGCTTAGAAGCTTGTAGATTTTTTTTCCAAATGCATATTTATATTTTAATGAGAAACCAAACAGCTTCAGACCAAACCTAAAGCTGACTCAGAGAATGAAATCAAGAATCCTCTTCCTGCTTGTGACATGGATTAGTGTAATTTAGCCAAATATCTGTCAGTCTTGTTCAGCGCAGAGAAGATCCCACTGGAGGGATTTGAGCTACTGCAACATTCACAAGTTTGTTACGCTAGGACAGGCTGTAACCTGGCAGTACCAGGTGTCAGACAAATCCTGCAATGTTAACAGGGTGTGAAGCTTATTGGTACCTGGAAAAAACTGGCAGGTGTGGATGAACCAAATTCAGGCAGTGCACAGTGGATTGGAGGCAGTACTTGATACCACTGCTGAGGCAGTAGTAGTGCCCAGTCCAGGTCCTGGAGTTTAAAGGGCACATTCATGGGTTAGGGTCCTCTAGGAAAAAATAGGGACAAAAGTCAAAGGTATTGCCAAACCTGTTCCCCGAATGGATGAGAAAGACTGGACCTAGAGCTGAGTAAAGTTATTTAAATTTGCTTTGATGGGTTTTTTGCTGCCTTTGCCTGGGACAAATAAAAGATGTTGTGACTTCCCACCATCCCTGGTTTCCTTGGTAACATTCTGCATGTTGGGAAGTAGCTGTTTGAAAGTCATATTAAAGGAAAAGCCCTTGGAGAAGAGCAGTTTGATACAAGGCTGTTTTCTTTCTCTAGAACAAAGCAGCAATAAGTGTGTATGTATGTTTGTGAGAGAAACTCTAATAGAATGACTCATTTGTGTGTTGCTGACAAATTCCATCTGCTGATAAAATGTACATTACAACTCTGTTCATCCTGAAAGGGGTGTGCTGGATCTTTCACCTGATTGCTGATATACAGTGCTCAAAAGAGAATGCTAGCTATTAGTTTGCTTTAAGAGACAAGGAACAAATAATGTGTTTGGGTCATTTTGCAGCATGTTTTGTGACACTAGTTGAGAGCTATTTATTTCCTCAAGCACAATACCTGTTCCATTTTCATAGAAAAGAAGAAAACTGGGCCTGATTGGAGAATTTAGCATCTGTACAAGGTATTTTCCTGTTTAACTGATTAAAACTCTTGAATCTGTCTCAAAAATTATTTTGTGTTTTAAAATTGTAAAACATACCTTATGTCTCTCTTTCAGCAACTGAATGCTTTCTGTTTAGAGGAAAGATGCTCACACAGCCTCTTTTGCCTTTGGGAATTGATCCAGGAAAACTATAAAACACTTGTTTGTTAATGGAGAAAAAAATCCAAGCATGAGGTTTTGAACAGAACTATTAATGTCCTGAGTGAGTGTTCAAGCAGTCAAGGGAGATTTCAGTCACTTTCCTTTTCCTCTTGGCAACCTTTTATTTTGGAGTGGTGACGGGCAAGATGCTTGAAATAATGCTGGTCCTTGGAGTTTACAGTGTCTACTCTGCAGCATTAGAATGGCAAACCCCAGAACTACTGACAGACTCTCAGAAATACTGATTTTTGATGAAGCTGTTAGTACTGTTAGTAATGTGAGTGGAGGGCTGGCTTCTCACTGGGGATTCCAGGCTAAGAGCCCAAATCTGCCCTTTTATCAGAGAGCTGTAATCTGACCTACAAACAGCTTTGTCCTCTGCAGGCTTGGTCTGGCAAATTCTTCTCTTCAGTAGGCTTGGAGTGGCAAATCTCAACCTGAGGAGCCAAAATCCTTCCTTTGGATGTGCAGAAGACTTGGGCACCCAGCTCAAGGCTTCAGGTTCCTTGTTGGGAAGGGAGCTGTAATCTGAGAGCCACCAGTTTGGTGGTCCTGCAAGTGAGTCATTCCAGGATCTTTGACCAACTGTTTTCCAGAGCAGGTGTTCTGCTAAGACCACATTTAGCAGACAAACTCAGAAAGTCTGGTTTTAGAACACCCTTCTCAAATTGATTTGTGTCTTTTCCTCTGCTGAATTTTCTTTTTATCAGATAAAAACAAAATTTTTGCCAAAATCTAGATAGTATATGCAGAACTGAATATGACAGAAATTGTCTACAGTTTTTATAGACTAATGTAATTTCTTTCCTTTCTTGGGGATTGTTTTGGTTTTTAGTTTTGTTTTTGTTTGTTTGTTTTTGTTTTTGTTTATTTGGAGTTTTGTTTGTTTGTTTTGTTTTTTAATTTGTATTTCTCTCCCTTTTAAAGTAATCATTGACAAAGAAAATGTAACCTTGGTTTTACTCCTCCATAGACAAAATGTCATTTACTTTAAATTCCCATAGTGCTGAAAATATTTCTATTTATTTTTAGAAAAAAAATCAATAAAAATTTTAATCATTCTGAGTTCTCTACATTTTCAGGAGGACTAGAATAAGAGCATCACATGTTAAAAGTGGGGGCATAATAATTTTTTTAGGAATTCTGAGTGGGTTTTTTTTTATGCCCCACTCATACAATGCATCAGGCAACAGTATTAATTGGTGAGATTTATACAAACTGAGAACACTATGGCTTACTTATTCCCCTTCTACTCAAATAGTACAAGACAATCAGTTCCTTTAAAAAACTGTTTGCAGAGACCATCATAACAAGATCCAAGCCTAAATATTCTTTTTGCTGAGATGCTCTGTATCAGTATTGCACCTGCGTGTCACTCTGCCTAAAATGCCTCATGAAGGGCATTTCAGCTTAATATAGATAATATTGTGTTGGAAATTCTATTGGAATTATGTTGGCCATCCCCTCCTTCCTGCTGTCTTTGTTCATTGTAGTGCACATTTTTTAACAACAGTAGAAGCTGCTTATTTTTACAAGCAATGCTTAGATATTGCTGTGTTTCAGCTGCTCACTATTTTGTTCTGTAGAGAGAAGTGAGTAGCTACATCTGCATTTGTTCTTCTGCACAATTCCTGCCTTCATTGCTGTATTTGATCTGTTTTTGTGATCTTGTCTGTGTTCTGTTATTTCTTCCCCATCTATGACAATAATTTTGGTGGGCTACCAAAATAGCAGCCTCTAATTCTCATAAGCAACATCTCTGAAACAGGAACTGCATCTTCTTTCTTCTCCTAACTCTTCACTTATCTCTGTGGGGCTACAGACACATCAAGGGCTTTGGTTGTAATGAAGAAATGCTTGAGCTGCTCTCTTACTTACTAGGGGCTTATATTTGTGTTTGAGTACAGAGAGGAATGCGTATACAGCACAAGAAACCACATGCCTTTACTTGGCTGTGCAGGGCATCCTCTTCTCATCATATCCCTTTCTAAATCTCTTTAAATATGTTTCACAATGCTATTTTTGATACTTTATAATATCTCTATGGCTACCGTGGATTTTAACTATTGTAACTGTTTTGAAGCAGATGACCCCAGCATACAGAAATATCTGAGAGATGGGAAACATTGGTGGGGATGTTCTAGGGAAATCTTTACTATAGTAGTGGAATATTCCTGCTCAATAGAAGGGGCTTTTAATTTTCTTGCTTTCTCGTTCAGGCACTGTCTCTGAAACTAGACCTCAAGTTTTTTTACTGCCTTTGGGGAAGAGGAAGACAAAGAATATACACTCCTATTTAGTAACCTAGTTTTACTAATGGAATTAAAATATCACCAGACTTGGTGGTAATTTCAGAGGAACTCAGACAGACGTCTGCAAAACTCCTTTCTCTTAAGAGCATTTTTGTTGTACTGTTATAGTTCTCTGGTTGCGTGGGATTTCCGCTATTCCTTCCTAATGGTGCATCTCTGATGGCATTTCCAGTATTTTAGTTAGGCTGAGCTGCAGAATTTGAGGTCACTTATATAAACAAACAACCTAATTTTGAGACCAGAAGAGAAGTTTTATTGGACTACTAAGGGGACAGTAGAAAAATTTTGCTTTTTGTGCTTCATCTGCTGTGCTGGCCCCAGATTAGGATTTTTCTCCCTTGAGACTAGGCCCAAATCAAAGATTTCAGTCTTCAAATTTCAAATCAAAATAATGAATTAATGTAATGCTTAATTGTTTAACAGCAAACTGCCCAATAGGTCAATTTTGTAGCATGGCACCTTGAAAGAGCTTATCCATAAAAACTAACTCTATCCCGTGGAAAATTGAATCTTTTTTCTAGCATTGTAAGCATTTTCAAACTGAGTAGCACCACTAACTCATTGATCAATTCTTTCTCCTAATCAATTTATTATATAACCCTTTTAATCCCTGCAAATCATACTAATCTGTTCCTCACACATAAATTGTTCATCCAAAGTATCCAGTCTCCCCCTCTACATTCCCCTGCATTCTTCCAAATAATTGATCTTCCTGCACTTCCAAATCAACTTTACTTCTATTCCTCTATAGTTTTTGCATGATTCTTCTGCTTTCCAGCTGTCTCTGTTCTTTTCCAGTGCTCTAAAGGTCTTTGCTGAGTTCATCCCCAGCTTTTCCCCACTGTCCCCCCTACTGAGTGTTCAAACTGGCATTTGAACTGGGGCAGCAATAAAAGCTACTTCCTTGCAGCTTTTATTATTTATTATTATTTTTATTTTAAAAGTTCCTTGACTCCTTACTCCTCTTGTGGGGCAGCCAGTCAATCAGTCAATCTCTACTGCAATCTCTACAAACAATCTGTCATTTGCTCTTCAAACTCCTCCTTAGTTTAACAAGAGGGAATAGTGCAGGAGCTGCGCAAAACACGGAGCAGTTCCTGCTGGGGATCACCAGGAGCAGGGTGGGCCAGCACTGCCTCACACAGCAGCAGGCAAGGCAGGGCATGGCAAGTCTCACTCCATCCTGGAGTCCCAAGACAGCTGCAGTGAATCTAGGGCAGGCCAGAAGAAACACACAGCTTTTGGCACTTGCTGGTGATCCCTCTGTCCGTACAGATCCTTCTTGTCTATCCTTTGTGGTCTTGGACAAGAAAGAGTCACTGGCTCTTTCTCCAAAAGCCTAGCTTAGAAAGGGAATGAAATAAAACAGATTATTGTTGTATCTGGAAAACACTCCAGCAATAAATGAGATCATCTGTTGTATAGTTTTGTTTGGTTTTTTTTTCAAGCGGACGTTAGAGGCACACAGGTCTTCATAGATGGGGTTAGGTTTTTGACAGCCAAGATGAAAGTATAAGAAAACCTCTGCTGCAGAGTAAAATTGACAATGAACAAGAAATATTTTGCTAAACATAAAGCAAGGCCTTTGGAATGCAAAATCTTTGATCTCCATGGGTTTTGCATCCCTGCCTTCCAAGGTTTGACAATTAGAGCATAAATCTTGGAACTTGATGGGAAAGAAAAAGAGAGCTTTCTGTCTGCAATCTGGACTTCTCAAATTTCCCTGTTAATGTCGCACATAGTTCAGTACCAGTGGTGTTACTGTTATATTAAATTGATTATAACAACGTGTGGGATATAGGTATGGTAAAATATAGACTGTTTTATGTGTGCATTACATGTGTTAACTTCATCCTTGTAGTAATTCAGCAGATTTCAGTTTCTTTCTGTAACTGCTTATATTGACAACAGAAGTATTGATAGTGCTTTGATTTTGGTAAAAAGCAGGAAAAAAAAAAGAAAACACTAGAATGAGAAAGTTCTCTTTGCATGCAGATTTATGAAAGTGCTAAATAGAAATATAAGAAATAATTTAGTAAATGCTTAGTACACAAAACAAGTTTGTCTGCCTTGGTGAATTGCTTTACTGACCCTGAAATGCAAGGACAAAAACATATACCATGAAAAAATGAAGAATAGTACATTTTTCCCTGTCCTTGCCCTGCAAGGTAGGGTATTTCTAGTTACAGAACTTTAAAGAGCCTTTATAAAAAGGGAATAAATTGTGTTGCTAAGATTAAATCCTAGTGATGTTTGTTCTTCCATGGTGCTTTGTTTTTCCTTGCTTTTGGGGCTTCTTTGCTCTCTCAATCTGATAAGAATTTTTATAATCTTGAAGCAGAGGAAGTCAGCAGCCACAATTAGAGACAATGTCTCTGAACTTTTATATTGCTGGTGTAAATGTCTCTTATCATCACGTTATCTAAAAAATTATATTCCAGACCTGGCATCTCTCATGTTGTGCTGATGCTCCTTTGTCCGGTGGGGTTTTTCTGATCTTTCCTTCTTACAGTAGAGAATCTCCAGAACCTTTGAATGCTAAGGTACAGAAAAGGTGAAGTGAAGCTTTAAAGCTACAAAAACTGGGGGTTGTGGTGGGTATTCTAAACATAGAAAAAATATTCAGTTTGTTTTTAATACAGAAATTTCAGAGTCTGCTCTCTGGTAGAAATATGTTGATTAGAACTATTCACACAATTTTGATGAATTCAGATTCTTTCCTGGCCTTGGGTCTTTCAAGCCACCACTAAGCCATACCCTAAGCTGCATGTGGGGCCTTCAGTTGGGTTTGGATTCCTACTTGTCCTTTGGAGCATTGTCTGTGTTCTGTCAAAAATGCAGAAGTCATGAGGAAAGAAGATGACAACACAATTATTGTGGAGGGATACTGAGAACTGTGGGTTTGAATAATATTTTATTGGCCATGTGCCTAATGCATAGATATTGCAAGGCCTAAGCTTTCATGTGTTCAAAGCCTTGAGTAGATTTTACCCACAAGTTTAGAAAGTTTCTAACATTTCTACTTCCTATTTTATGATAACTCTTGTCCTACATCAAAATGTGGTAACAAAGAATTCTGTTCTTGCCTACCAAATTTACAAGGGTCACCCATGTTGCAATAAAAGAGTTGCACAGTTAAGTGTGATTGCAATATGCTGATTTTATAATTAGCACTATGTAAGCTTATTCATATAAGCCAGCCTCCTAGGGCTCTAATTCATACTTGATCTGCAAGGCAGGAAATTTGCATGCACTAAATGGCTACTCTGTAAAATGGCTAATCATTGGGGAAAAAATCCTTTTGCATTTATTGTTCATAGGGAACTCTGTAGGTATTAATATGGCTATAATTTGTAGCTAAAAAATTCCATCATAATTTAATAGATTCATGTCCAATTGGTATAAAGTGATACATTTCTTGTAGCAGGAAGGGTTGCTGCTGTAAAAGCTGATGAATTTCACTTTGTAAAAAGGCAGGTGAGGTGACATTTTAAGGCTGAAAACAGCAATTGTAATTTGGAATCAATACTTTGTGCCCTAGAATAATGTAAGGTACTGTTCTGTCCTAATTGGCTGGAAGCTAAAATGTTAATGCCAAGCCAGCAGATGTATCCCCAGCCTGTAGTTTCCCATGAAGATTTGGTTTGCAAATAGATGACTTTCTATTTATGGGTAAAGTAGAGCCTAATTGTGAGTCTTCACAGTACCAGGAGCTGCACTGACTGGGCCTTTAAGGGAAGTGACTGGCTGATCACAGTGATGCCACAGAGCATACCAATGAGCTGCATCAATGTGTCTGTTCCAATATGTGGAAATCTTCAGTAATCAGCAGAATGTAGACAGTAAATATCTCATTGTTTTTAACAGCAAAGTGTTGCAAGATCAGAGAAATATGGCAAAGTCTAATTGGATTGAAAACAATGATTTCCTCTCAAATAGATTTCTGATTGAAAACTAATATAATCCAGTGATGTCCCAAGCAATAACTGTAATGCACAGATGGTGCCAAATTGAAAGACTAAGTGACTGAAAGTGTTGACATGGTAGATTAAAAATCCATCCTGAAAATATTTCTATTTTAAAAATCCATGCTGAAAAAGTTTCTATTTCAGTGTGTGCTACCTGCATTTTACCTACTGTCCAGACTAATAGATTTTGTAGTTGTGTGGTGTTTTCTCCTATAGTCAGCCCAGCCAATGTTACACTAAAAGCCAATGTTTTTGGGACAAGGAGAAAGCACACATTATGTATAAGTAATGTCAAGACTTTATTGTTAGTAAATCTAAAGTTTTGAAAGTTTGATCATCATTAGTCCACATCTAATTGCTGCAGAAGAAGAAAAAACAATAATGCAGTTAACATTGCTGCAAACACATACACACACACACACACACACACACACACACACAGTTTCTCCCCCTTTCTCCTCCTTTTCTGGCATTGCACTTGCACTGTTGCTACTACTCTGGATCCTACTCAGTGATTTCACTCTGTGCAGTGTGTGTGGTAAAGGGTGTTGAAGAGTTGTCAGTATCTGGAATCCTTTGCCAGGAGGAATGTGCTACTGAATATGTTGGTGTCTTCTTCATCTCTCTTGGACTGACTAAGGGATCACTTTTACACCTTTGTTAACAGACCTTTACATCTTTCTCTCTTCTTCATTGGTCTACAGTTTCAGGTTAGGTCTAAATCTACTGTATAATTTATGTGTGTAAGATACTATTCTTTCATGTATGCTAAAGCCAGTGTTGTGCAGCTCAAGATCTTTATGCTTTTCACTGAGCCTGATTGAGCTGCTTAGAGCTGTAGGATCTCCAGTGCCAAGCCCAGGCCCCTTCTCTTGTCTTCCTGTGCCAGTGATACTCATGCCACATCCTGTATCTTCACTTCCCAGATCATCTGTTCTACCAGCCCTGTATCTCTCTCCACTCTGTTACTGTACCAGTCATAAATGTTTAATTTTTTAGCATAACTGCTTGTTCCTGCTCTCTGTATGAAACAGTGGCTGTTCCACACAAAGATAAACAAAAGTAAAACAAATTTGCCAAAGGCAAGTGATCAGTTGGAGAAACTGCTGTCACAGCTAAATTGGGGTTAAAGCAAAAGGGGTGGTTTGTACCAGACACCCTTCACATGATCTCCCTTTTTGGCCTATCCTCTTCAGAGGGAAGGAAGTGCTTGAGAGGAGAGTAGGGGATTATCAAGAAATATCTCCATCTGAGTCCTTGGCTCTTCAGGCATCAAGTTGGCTTGAGAACCTGATGTCTGGCAACAGGAGGTCAGACTGAACAGGGAGCTGGTTAAAGATGGTCATGAAGCAAGGTGCCTGTCTGCCAACAGAGACAAGAGAACTTCAAGTGACTGTTTCAAGTGTGTTGGTGAAATAATTTCTGTTTCTCTCGAGAAATCATACTGAGTTTTCATTGAAACCCTTTGGTTCTGAGGCCAAACTCTTTGGTTTATTTTTTTTTTCCCAAAGAAGTTAATGCCTTCTGCAGGAAGAGCTTTGCTTTCCAAATAGCTCTGCTAGCCATCAGAGTATAGAATGTTCAGTTTGAATGACAATAAAACCAGTTTGTGTGTAAAGGTAATGAAGAATGCCCTCTCATGGCCTATTTTCTGGACATAAAATGCCAGTGCATCATAATGCAGATAAAAGCACTGCATTTTGGAAGTATATTGATGATAAATGTTCAATTAACCTTTTCTCAAATAGAAAGGCTCAAACTTTTTTTTATGGTCCTTTAAAAAAACTTGTAACACTCATATGATACCTGAAAGTTTGTTCTCCACTTTAACTTGACCACTACCCAGTTCTGAACTGTTTGAAATTTCTTTCTCTTTGAGAAAAGTACTGAAGTTTAAAAGTCTTCTTAATGTCTTACTAATTTTCTTACTTCAAGTTTTTTCATTCATACCACTGTGTCAGCTATCCCCACACCCAAACATCACTTCATATAGTAGTTGAGAATATGGCTGTCAGTACACTGAGAACATTAAATATGAATCTCACCCCTAGGAAGCTAAAGTTAATATGAATTCAAGTAAGCTAGTACTTTTCATGCAAAAAACCCCAAAAAATTAAATAAAGAGAGAGTAGAAAGAAAAGCAAGTATCTTAGTGACATTTTTCACAGAAACAAACCCATTTTCAAGCTTGACCGAAATGTAGAAATGTGATAGTGGTTTTGCAATTCATCATGAATATTTCAAACACATCTGATTTCTACACATGCTATGATTACTAATGTGTGAAGTCATTAAAGTATGCATTTAACCCTTCTTTTCTTTTCTCTGTGAGGGGCTTATGAGAAATTGAGCTTTTAAGCTAAAACAAATCCACAGACAGCATATATAGTTGCCTTGTCTTGAAAAACAGGCAAAAATCACTGCAGAAATATTCATTTCTTTTGTTTGTAGAAATGAAAATAATTTTTTATCCAGTTGTAACTATCGTATATTCTTCAGCAGACACTTGGCATGAAGGTCAGCAATAAATTCTTCCTGCTGCTGTGTTTTCTGGCCCCTGAAATCACAAATAATGTTCATTTTCTTTGCATTATTTCCTGATTTTATTTGGTTGAGCTAAAGATTGATTCAAGATTATATTTCTTGGGGGCAGGGAGTTGAGAGGAAGGGAAATGAAACCATTTTTTTAAAATCTTGTAGCTGAAGAGGCTTACAGATTTGGCCTTGGTTTTCTTTTTTTATTGGAAGTGTTTGAAGAGAGGCAGGGCAGACACTTGTGCTGCCACACATTTAGAGTGAAGGAGAGCAGGTGGAGGCTTTGGAGAACAGTTTGGGGATTTTCTTTATTAGCCTCTGCTGAAGCCTCACTTGAACCAAAAAAAACAGCATCCTACAAGCAGGTTCCTAAGGATTCCAAATGGCTCTGGATCAGGCTTTTGCACAGTTGTTCCCTGAACTCAGTTCCTGTGACAGGCGAGGCGTTCCAAACCCTGCCCTTGTCGAGTGCCCGTGTTGTCACCTTGCGTGGCCCTGTGACACGGCCAGCATAATATTCCTCACCTGTGCCTGATCTGCCAGTGCAAATGACTTCAAAGTCATGTTCAAGTCTCTAATGGGAGTCAGAGGTGACCAAAATGCAGCTCTGACTACTCTGTCAGTGAGCTCTAGATAACTACATTGTTCTCTCAAGGTGGGGAGAAAGGGCAGGATCCGTGTCCGTGGCAGTGTTTCTGCAATCTCTCTTAATTGGTTGAGTGTGTCAGTGGGCAAACACAAGGAAGACCTGGAAGGATGTAGGTGGGAAGATTTGTTTAATTTTTCTTTTCTACTACTTTTGCATGCTTGCACAGAAATTAGAAAAAGTCCTACTATTTTCAACTGGGTCAAAGCCTGCTTCAGCTTGCTGCCACCGTGTCACTCTGCCTTCTTCAGCATGGCTGGAAGGACACGCACAGAATCTGGAGAAGAATCTGGCAGAGGTATTCAGGCAAATCTGTCACAAAGGAATTGCACTTTCTTTTGATGTAAAATCTCTCATGCTGCCCCTGACATTTTTTCTTAGTTAAAGGGGCTCTAAAATTGCATGTCCAGCTGTAGGACTATATTCTTCTGAGCAACTATTGTTGATGAAACCTGCAAAGTCTTCCTCAGGGGAACCACATATAAGGTACAACACAGGGTTGTACTGGCAGTGAATCTGGAAAGAGCAAATTAAGATTTTTTTTTAAGAGCACTGTGAGGTCCTCAGAACTGTCCATTTGACATCAAAACCTTTTTTAAATCTTGCTAGTCTCTAAGATTTTGAAAACTGCCAAGTAGTTCAAAGATCATGTTCCCTGCCTTCTCCTTCTGTCTGTAGTGTCTCTGAGGCTCAGCTCTTTGAAGACATCTCAAATATCTTCCAGGGCAAGGCAGTTTCTTTCACACCACAGTGAACAGTGAGGAAGTCCTGTGAACTCCAATACCAATTTTGACAGCCTGGCTCTAAATAGCCATAGGAAGCCCTCAGGCTTTTAATCTCAGTATGATTTCTTTGACACTCTATTAATATAAGAGAGCAAGTTGTCTAATTATGTGAATTAATAGGATTTTATAAAATGATGCTTCTTTTGTACTGGAGGCTTGCACTAGTGCCCTTTAATGTTGTATTGTGGGAAAGTCTAGTCTTGTGCAGATTCTTGTGGTTGTCTGGCTAGCTGGTAGGATTATTCAGATATTTGACATTACCCATGGTTAAAAATGTTATTGGGCAGCACAATCACTCCCAGGCCCTTCACCATCTCCTATGTCCTTCTTGGCCACCTGGCCACACTGCTGGCTCATGTCCAGCTGTCTGTCCACCAGAGACCAGCACCCCCAGGTCCTTTAGTGGAAAAGTTACTTGACTTCACTGAAGATTCATAGCAATGGTAGCAGAAGCAAGCATTCTTTTTGAGGTATTTGTAGGCTGTAAATGTATATTACAATAATCAAGAAAGCATTAGACAGGCATTTGAAATTCCACAATTTTACATGGAAGCAAGTGCCACAAGATAACAGCTGTGAATGTTTATAAATTGCATGTGGAGACTATTGCTCCCCTTACAAGGATAGACTGCAAATTGGAAAAGTTAAATTTCTAGATAACGGGAGATATTTTATTAAAAAGGAAGTGTACATGAGTTCTACCTCAGTTATGTGGAACAGAGTGGTTTTGTGAGACATTTCAAGTAAAATGAATTTTAATGTAGGAGTTCTTTTCTTATAATGAAACCTTCCAGCTGCATCATATCCCTGGTATGAAGCCCTGAAAATTTGTTTCCTAACAAAGCTAAGAAATGCTTAGCATATCCGTTCTCTTTGAATTACCATATTAATCCTAAAAAATGTTGCTTTATGTGCTGTTTCCACCCTACCAAAAGTTATAGCAATCCTTCTGCATCTTCCCAACTGTGGAGTGCTTTTCTATTATTATTATTTTATTTATTATTTTATTTATTATATTATTTTATTTAATTTTGATTTTGCTCCAGTAAGTTTCAATCCTGGATAACAAATAGGTTTCTGAGCTTCTCTCCAGGATGTTTTAAAATGCCAATTGATGTACTTATTGTCCTCAATCACCACAGGACCTCACACCTTTCTTTTGAGAAGAAATTTTTTCTCTTAAATTGTCTGTGCTTTTTAGCTAATTGTTATTCCCTTCTTGTTTTCTTAGCTCTTACAGTCTTGCAATTTATTCATAAGTAATTTCTTATAATAGATAGTATCCTTGTTACTTTCCTTCCATCCATAATACTACATTCTGTTCCTCTTTCTCTCCCCCCTTCTCCCTCCTTCTCTCCTTCTCATTCACTTTCTCTTTCATTTGGTAATTGACATGCTGCATGTCAATACTGCTGGTTAAATTAAACCATACCAAATGCAGACTTGTAGTAACACAATAGTAGCAATTTTTCTGCCAACCGTATTCAATTTAAGCATTTCTGAATTCTTTGGTGTTTATCTTCTTAAACCCCTCATTAGCATAGAAATGAGCATCTCTCATTTCCTGCTATCCCCCATCAGATAGCAAGGTGTCTCAATTTTATAAGAATGACATGAAGTTTTAGGATAGATTACATGGTTTGACAAGAGCATGCTGTGAACCTGTGGTTTAGATAAGGACTGTATTTTGATCTCCAGAATCACAGTTTTTGTTTAGTACTCACACAACTCCTACTCAGCCCAAATGACCTAAGTGGACGCTCTACTATGAGGAAGCTATTCAGTGGGGATATGATCACAGATTCACAGAATCAGCCAGGTTGGAAAAGATCTCTGAGGTCATTGAGTCCAACCTGTGACCATACACCTCCCTGCTAACCAGACCATGGCACTGAGTGCCACATCCAGTTCTTCTTCTACCACCTCCAGGGATGGTGACTCCACCACCTCCCTGGGCAGACCATTCCCATGCCCAATCACCCTTCCAGTGAAGAAATTCTTCCTAACATCCAACCTAAACCTCCCCTGGCACAGCTTAAGACTGTGTCCTCTTGTCCTGTCACTGCTTTCCTGGGAGAAGAGACCAACTCCCACGTGACTAAAATCACCTTTCAGGAAGTTGTAGAGAGTGATAAGGTCTCCCCTGAGCCTCATTTTCTCCAGGCTAAACAGCCCCAGCTCCTTCAGCTTCTCCTTATTAGACTTGTGTACCAAACCCTTCATCAGCTCCATTGCCTTTCTCTGGACATACTCCAGCACCTCAGTGCCGTTCCTAAATTGGGGACCCAGCACTGAACACAGTACTCAAAATTAAATATTGAAGAGACAGAAACACCTTCTGGAGATGATGCATAATGAGATATAAAAATCTACCCACTCTCCTGGACTAGGTGCTGTAAATATACAGTTCAGGTGAATATTGGTGTATTCACATGTTTTGTTTGCTTATCAGTGACCTATAATATCTAAAAGGCAACCATGCCAATACAGGATCTTGTTAATGGTATATGAGCATATAATTAGCAAATGTAAAAAAAATTTACAAATTTTCATATTTATTTTTGATGCTGCACTTTTTCTTTATCAAATGAGCTATGATACTCTAGCTTTTACTTACAATTTTGCAAAAATTATTTGGTTTCATGTTGCTATTAATTGGCTTATAATTTGACTTCCTTGTTCCGGAGCTGTGGATGCCTGTTATTGTAATGCAGCAATATTAAAAGAAAAAAGTCTTAAGTATGAGTCAGAAAAGAACTTTATCTCCAGTTCATGTCTAGAATCTAATGTGTACCATGTTTCATATGTGAAAAGGTGGATTTCGCAATCAGTGACTGGAATGTGGAAATCTAAGACATGAGAGCACATGAATGAAACTGCTGATGGGATTCACATTAGTTGTGGAGTGAAGCTGACAGCCTGGGGAAAATTTAAATCTGTCATCAGTGGCATAAACTCTTCAAGTAAAGGGAGCTATTCTAAAGCCAGTTAAATCCACAGAACAAATTAGTCTTCTGGTCGTGTGGCTTCAGAGTAGGAAGTGTAGAGAATTTAGAAGAGAGGTCTGCATAATTTAGGTTGCTGAACAGTGCTAGGATTGATGGCCATCTTCACAGCAGGAAGCTCCAAAGAGCAGCTTCATCTCAACTAGCATAAATCCTTCTGGCCACCTGCACCAGTGCTGGCTGCAACAGCCACTGTGGTGCTGGGACAACCACATTAACTCCTGGGACAGCAGGATGGTGTGAACCACCTTTGCCAGAGGAGTGTTTCTGCTCTCTGTGAGCAGGCTGTTCCTCCTGTGGCAGTGACAGACAACAGCTCTGCCCAGTGGAGCTGATTTGGGGGTGAAGGTGTAGAATTGGAGCTTCCTTGAGTTTGGGTAGGCATCTGAATTGGAGCTATTTGTCATTGTGTGATAATGAGATGTCTGAGGTGAAAGCCTGTACTCATTCAAGTCACAATATTTGGCTGGTTTAGGATTTTTTACATTTATTTTATTTGTTTTACCAAACCAAAGACTTTTTTTTCCTGTGGGTTTTTTTGTTTGTGGGGCAGAAGAGGATGGCTGGTTGGTTTTTCTTTTTTCTTAGGGGGCAGGTGACTGTATTTTTTTTCATCAAGAAGCTTAGTAAAAGAATGAACTGGACCTTAAGTCTTAACTCTTTTCTGAGGTTCCACTAAGACCTCTGATAGCATTGCTTTTTAGTTGTTCTGACAGTACCAATATTAAACTCAAAAGTTTTTCTTGTTTTCAACTGTAAAAAAACTTGCTTTTGATCCTCTACTTTCATTTTCTTGTTGTTGAACTTTTTGAAAATACAATATAGTAGAGTCTGCATGAGAACTGAAATTACTTACAGAGCATTTTACAGTAAATTGATATCTAGAAATACTGTATTGCTGGGAAATGGTCTGTTTATCTTGGGATCAGAGCAGATATGATAAAGATATGAAACATGATCATCAGAATTCTATACCTTGGGCCAATCTCAATTCAAGGCTAAGTACAAACAAATCCCACCAACTTTTCAGAGGCTGGCATTGCTTAACACCAGATGTGGTTTTTATCCAGATAGAATTTCTGATAAGACATAGCTTACGTTTTCTATAAAATGTTTCAGAAAAACTATGTTGTACTGTGACATAAATCACAAAAAGTGAAGCCTTATGGATTCTATCTGTACAAACACAGACTTTATTATGACATAGATTCTTTGACAAGGAAAATATTTACCTATAATGCACATCTTGCTAACTCTGAATTGCGTTAGCATGCCTATAATCAAAGTTTGACTTGAAATCTGCCTCCCAGGAGATAATTCCAAGAAATAGTTGTGATTGAGGGGATTGTGTATATAATTTATATATTTTATTTATTTTAAGAATATAATACTTCTATTATCTCTGTTTTCCAAAGTATCCAAGTGTTTTCACCTGATGATAATTTTTAGGATCAGATTCTGGATACTCTGCTGTTTCCTCAGTCAGTTTTCATGCACTTCTACACTCTGTTGCTTATTAGTGGGCAGGAGGAGTCATATTCCTGAAAACAGAAATATCAGGCTCCAGTCCTAAAAAGCCTCTGAAGAGTAGCTCTGTTTACTTATCCATCCTAATATAAATGTATGGATGGGTATGTTTGAATCTGTCTGTGCGTGGTACCTCTGTATACCATCACTGTTCTATCTCAATTCCAAACCTGCAAGTAGATATCAGGGTGGCAGGGCTTGTGCTAAATACAGCCTAGAGGCCTTGTTCTGAAGAGATCCACAAATCCCTTGATCACACACCCTCCTCCCCTGCCTTCCCAAACATATTTACCTAATACTCATGTTCCCATGCACCGTGGCTTGCAAATTCTTCAGCTTGCTGCCCATCTTCTACCTAAGGTAGGCTGAATTTCAGGGACACACTGTCTTTTTAAGAGTGTACCAGGGGAAGAGTTTCTGTGCACCATAGCCTGAGAAAAGACTGATAAATGTGGCACCTCTGTGCTATGAGGTTTAAGCCCCTTTCTCTCACACACTTAAAAAATGTTCTACTACAGGACAGGTCTGGGATGGAGATCACATCCTTGCAGTTTAAGGTGAGCAGAGGGACTGCAAGAAAAGCAAGATCAGCTTGGACTTGAGTGGTAATAAACCTGAGGAAGCCTGGCTGGCACCTTGGTGCCTGGAGGCAAGAGGGTCTCTGCTGGCAGTGGGGCTGATGATCCATGCCACTGCCTGTGTTTTGTGTTGAGCTTCCTGAAGGGAATCCAACCATGAGACGCTAGGATTTAGGTGGCATAGAATCTTCTGAAACCCAGCTTAATGCTGTTCACTTTTAGGTTCCTGTTTCAGACTGTTGGGGGCAGAGCTGCCAAACTGTCAAACTATGACTCAAAGTTCTGGTTTCTGCAATTTTATTCTGCTGGAATTCTGTAGTCTTTATAGCAGCAGCTCCTGATTTACAACAGCACAGGGATTACCAGAAATAAGACTTGATGTTCTCTGATGGAAAAGCCTTATTGAGTTGAATAGCATATAATAAGATTTCTTAGGGTTTCTTTCTCTTTTTTCTTTCTCTTTATTCCATTTATTTTACTAATTGAATCCCATCTGAAGAGATGGTTGGAGAAAATCACTATGATTTCTGTAGGGGTGACCAGTCTTTATCAAATTGTCATAGACTTAGCAAAAGAGTCCTTTTTTGTCCTGAATCCCTTGAAAATTCTGTAAGATTTTATTTTAAAGTTGATAAAATTTATTTCTGATTAGTTTTTGCCATTGCAGATTGTTCAACACATGTATTTTTAGCTACAACACTGAGGCATTTTAAAGCTTTTTGAGTCTGAATTTTGTTCCAATTTAAAGTGCCATATTCCTTTTCAGTCTCTCTCTCTCTCTCTCTTATTTACATCAGTGTAAATGAGATGTGATTCAGTCTTGCACTCTGTCTAGAGAAATTGTTTTCCTCTATCTTAGACATTTTGTTAAATTGAGTGCTAATAGGGTACCAGGCTTGCAAAGCAAACAAGAAATGAGTATTTTCTGGTCTGAGCAGATGAATTTCCCTAAATTTGCTGCCAAAATAAATCCCCAAAACAAATGATTTATGAACTTACTGAAGCAAAATGGGTTATTCAAATAATTACTTAGTAATAGAGGAAGTTTGAGCAATGATACTTCTAATAATGAAGCTGCCTAGAGAACCTGATGCTTAGGGAGATTATGAGGGATTAAGACAGATTCTTTCTCATTCTTTCAGCTCTGCCACCATCCTACTGAGAATGCAAAGAGTAGCATGTACCTTAAATGATGAAAAAGAGAGCAGTTCTTCTCAGGAAACATAGCAAAGTTAGGGTTGCAATTTAGTACAGTTTAAGCAAACATGTAGCCTACACTTCTAAAGGTACAGGCTTAATTTACTGATGTAAATTAGATCTGAGAAAGTCTGAAAACATTAGCTGGAGGAGACTGAGGATTACACTCTTTTTAGGTTTACTTTTTTTCCCTCAATTTAAATTTGAGGGTTCTAGAAGCTCACAAGCCTAAAGGGAGTTTAACATGACCAAAAGCAGATGTTCAAAGCAATTAAGGCACTTAAACTTTGTACTTAATTCCTTCTCCACAGCTAGCCTACTTTAGATAAAAGAAAACAATGCCCAATTTTTTTTATGTTGGTAATTCCCAGGTGTATTTTCTATCCACGGTCCAGCAACTAATTCATGCAATTCTTCATGGCTTATTCCACCTCCTCTGAATTTCAAATTTCTGGTGAGCAAAAAAGAAAAAGGATCTCTTTTTTTGTCATTCCTTACAGTGAAGCTGCATAGGTGGAGGAGCAGTTGCACATAAAATTGCAAGAGTTACAGTAAATCAAACTAACCTGGAGTCCTTTCAGTAGTGAAATATTCCTGCATGATGGTATTAGAGAACTCTAAGTAGCAGCTCATAATTGTGATAAGTTTTATATATAGATATATATTTATATACATATATGTATTTAATATATTAAAAACCCCACAAAACCCCCCAAAGGAACAAAAGACCCTGAACAAACAAAACAAACAAACAACGACCAAACAAAAAAGACAACAACCCCTCTCTTCCCCCTCAAGGAGAGGAGAAAGGAAAAGGAAAAGTTAGTGGAGGAAAAGTAAAGGAAAAGGTTGTGGCAATGGAGAGAGAAAGAGAGCTCTGGAAACTTCTTTTCTTCATCTGTTTACTAAATAATTAACAAAACCACCATTAAAAGAATGTGAAAATTTCTACCCAAACTTGCCAGGGATATCACATTCTCAAAATGCTGAAATGCCCAGTTAGGTAAATGTAATTGTTTATAACAGAAGGCAATATCTAGGTCTGGAAATAAACTTGCTCTAACCAGAACCAGTAACATCACAAGGTTTCCCATCACTTCTCATTAAGTCATACTTTAAGTGGATGCAATGGCCTCTGATGGGTGATCTGAGACAACTGAAGTGTTGAGGATAGTATATCCTCATATCCAAATAGTAATTGACTGGATAGTATATCCAATTACTATTTTTGACTATGGGCCGTGTCACAAGGGGATTGGTGGAGGGGCAGAAGTTCCCCAGCAGTCACCACAAGAGACATTCTGTTGCTGCGGCACTGGGAGTGCCTGGGAGTTGTAGGTGAGGCAGCAGTGTGTAGGAGGTGCTGGTAAGGATGGGTGTTTCTCTCTGGATGTAGCAGGAGCTGTGACTCTAGCTACTGTTGTGTATTTAGAATTTGGGCCAATTTGAGACGTTCACAGACAGAGCAGCCCTGACACCTTTCCCTTCCCTTTCTGTCCTTTCTGTGTCAGTCACCTCACTCAGTGCACATACTGGTCTGAATCAGCTGTACAAGTGCAACACTATTCACATGTGCTAAAACTTTCCAGCTGTTCTGAAAATGTGGGAACAACAGCTCTTATGCATAAAACTCTGATTCATTTATTGCAAGGCATGCAGTGAGGAATCAAAAGCAGAGGAGTGAAGAAGAGATGGGACAGTAAAATAGCCAGCGGATACTGAAAGCTCTGTAAAGAAATATGTTCTCGCCTTGTCTCTGATATCTCATAGGTATCTACTGCTACCTGAGTCACTTAACCCAAACCCAAACTTAGCACACATCTTGGGTGCCCATGCTGCAGATGGTTCAGGAAGCTGTCACAACTTACACAACACCCTGGAGTGTGTCTGGGAAGCATTCCAAAAAATTAGCCCATAAACATCTCACATGACTTGTCAAAAACTAGCAAGTGTCACCAACAGGTTAGCATCCCATGGAAACCATAATTTTAGTATCACTTTGTGAAGTTTTATTTCTATTTTCATTTTATATCTGGGTGTACTGGGATTACCAGTTCTTCCTGGATGTAACTCTTCCCTTATGGAGGAGGGAGTAGTGTCTGGTGTTGTCATGAGAGATGATGGAAGGCCTGTTCATTTGAGTGTTTGCTCTGTGTCAGGAGGTGGCCCACAGGCTAAGGCAGCAGCAAATCAGAGCATGCAGAAATCTCTCCCTGCTCTTAGCAGTGTGACCCTGGTCCTTTTTCCTGGGGGGAAAAGGAATACAAACATTCAAGAGCTCTGTAATCTTTTAGTCACATCTCCCCTCACAGTGGGTAGCAACAGAGACAGACCAGCAGGTCCCTTTCCTTTTTGGCAGAATCTCGCTAGGTGGGACATGATGCACTCCCATGACTTCTGAATGCTGAGAGCAGGCCTATGAATTCCAGGAAGAGCTGGAGAGGTGTTGAGGCCACTGGGGGAAAAGGTGATGCTGGGAAGATAATGGGGATAAGGTTATTGAATAGCTGCTGATTAATGGAGCACATTGAAACCTGTGCATTGCATTAGGCAGGATCCTGTGGGGAAAAAATGTCATCTGATTGTGTTTACTAAGGATTTCATCATAATGCAACATGTATAAAAGAGCTAGAGGAAGTACAGGAGCTTTAAAATGGTGTTTCTTAACTGTGAATACCCAATCATTGTGGTCTTAATGGTCTTTTTAAAAGAGTGTATTTTTCTCCAGGCTTTGCAGGGATGCTAAATAGGCAGCTATTTGTAAATAGCTAGTTAAGAAGCTTTTTTTTTTTTTTAGCCCTAAAAGGATGGGTTTTTTTTCCTAAAGGTGGCTATTTTCCCTAAGATGTATTTCTCTCTGGAGAAGAACTGCTAGCTCAGGGCGGTAGTTCCTTTGATTTTAGCACTCTAAAGTTATTCTCCTAAGGCCAGCATTGCAAACTCCTCACATACTTGTTACTGCAAATGCTCTCTTCCCAAATGTGCTTTTGTACATCTCCTCTCTGCATCTTAGTCAACCTTAACATTTTTTGCACACTTATTAGCAAGCTGATGGTGGAAAAGAAGAAGGCATGAAAAAACACAGTGCTTTAGGGTTACCAAAAAAAGAACAACAACCAAAACCAAATAAAGCTCATGATGGGCTTTAGCCAGTGACAGATCTTGTATTTTACACAAGTAATATCTTGACTGAGTTTTTGTGGACATATAAGTTGAAAGACCCAAGTAAAAGACATCTGACATATATGGAATGCCATTTATTTGTTTTCTCAATGGCAACAATGCACAAAAATGATAGAATTGTGATAATCTGGAACTCCTTAGAAAATGCCCATCAAATACAGTAACAAAATAAACAGGAAGAATAGATCTGGGAGGAGTTATTCATAACTAGAGTTTCCCAAACAGTATATAAAATGTTTAGGCAAGATTAGGACTGTAGTAAACAGCCCCTATGTCCTACTGTGTATTATGTTAATGGTCATGTACTATTGTGCAAGCTAACATAAATCTACAAATATGTGTGAATTGGCTTTGCATCATACAAAAATCAGACTGAATGACTTTGAAGACTCCTAAGTTGGCAAGTCTTACAAAGATAGATTTCCTTTATTTTTTGTCTGTAGTTAATAAAAGTATATTCTTCATAGACATATAATTTATTTGAACCATAGGGACATTTTACTTATGTTAAAATATATTAGAATGGCTAGCCTTCATTTGAAGCTCTTAACCTGAAGTGGGAAAAAAGGAGAGAAATGTTTATTGAATATGTTTTTGACATAAATGCGTGGGAAGTGAGACACAATTTTAGATATCTCCATAAAAAACTTTCTTCCAAGTGCCATTACCACATTCCAGCATCAAGCAAATACCAAAAGTAGCACTTGGGTCTAGTGTTCAGAGGAAGAGCATACTTACTAAAAATCTACATAATTACACAGCCTGAAAATAATGAACCCCTTGAGCTGATCAAGTGTTAAAATACTTATTTAATGGAAGCATTGTTTTAAGTGTTAGCAATAAACCTGGAAGAAAAACTGTCCTCCTTATTTCAGTGTCTGAACTCTTACAAAAAGCTTTGCTTCTCTGTAAGTAAGTAGCAAAAATAATTCTGTCACCTTGGGCTCATTCAATAATTTAGCCCAGTGATCTAGAAATGAAATGCCATATACAACAGTTCATTCTGTCTCCTTAGTCTTTACAGCGTGTCTAGGAGTTAACATGCTGTGCTTAAGATTTGCTCTGTCATCATGTAAATTCTATAAATCGTAGCAGTTCTCACTTCCCTTGCTTGTTAAATAAGTCAGTGCTACCAAGTTCCCAATGTTTCCTTCTCTTATAAGTTGTTGAGTATGTTCTCGGGGAATTTAATTATCATATCAATGAAGAGGAAAAAGTGCATATTAAATTATTGGATTTTCCCCTGTGTATGCCACAAAAACATATGGGCAGCACCATCTGTGTACTTATGACTACAGATTTGAGTGTTTATTGGTTTTAATCTGGAGATCAGTGTCATTTGAACCCAGATCTAGCATCAGAGCTTGCATCCAAAATCCTGGCTTCAGCCTATGTGTACATTATGTTTACAGCTCTAGCTTGTCCTGCAACACTGAAGGCCAGGAATGTGTCTGTTCCCTTCTGCAGGCTTGCATCTGTAGCAAATGGGGCTGTATGGGAAAATAATTCAGTGATTCAAAGCTATCTACTTCGGAGATCTAATTCCTTAGCTTTTTTTTGAGGGAGGTCTGTAGGGGAATCTTCAGCTAGCTCTTCCATTTTTCCCTCTGCAAAACAACAACAACAACAACAATTATCATTATCAATAATAATAATAATAATAATAATAATAATAATAATAATAATAATAATAATAATAATAATATATATTAGGACAATTGCCAGAATTAATTATGCAAATAATAAGGAATTAAAGCTGCATTTAGCTTGTAGACAGAAGTAAAAATTGTTCACTGTCTTTTAGGTCTTGGTCTTAGTTTCATGAAGTTTCTTTTAGACTGTAGAGGGTTCTTCCATCACTATTGTTATTGAAACTACTGGAGGACAAAGCTTTCTCTTTTTTAAGCACTAGAATCAAGACAATTCCTGCTGTTTCTCTCAGGAAATCATGCATGTGGGTGCTCCAGATTCTTTAATTTCAGGTGGTGCTGGGCTGTCATTTGCACATACAACAATAAGTGCATTAGTTCTGGGACTTGTGCATGTGCACGACTGTACTTGTTGTCTGGAGTATCTCCCATTAATAGTATTGGTCTTTCCTAGGAAGCTTGTGTTTCCTAGGAAGCTTGTGATTCAAACAGAAAAATATTTTTTCAGATACCATGATCATGTTTTCCATAGTTGTTAGCATTCTTTCCTTTTTCACCTGCATTTTGCAGTCCTTTGTCTTCCGTTTCCCAGCTGTAAATGCATTCTGACAAATTATTTTCTACTGGTTTTTATCTTGAATATTAGAGGCAGTGATCTTGTGCAGTGTATTGGTGCTGAAGCTGCTGCAGAAAGGTGAATAGGAGTGTAAGAATATGAATACAATGGTTATTGAGTACAGGCCTTTTCCAGTCTCTACTGAATATTAAAAGTATGCTTAGTTGAGGAAATTCAACAGTAGCTTGCTAGGAAGTTCTAGACTTCCCTTGTGATGGAATTATTCTGTTTACTTTTCCTTCCTGTTTTGTGTAGAACACCAGTTCTCTCTGCTGAAGAGAATTTACCTTTAATATTAGGACAGCTATGGGTCCCCATTCTGGAATTTTCTGTTGAGATGCAGCAAACTTTTAGAGAATGGCTATGGCATAACCTGAGGATCTTAAATGGAGTGAATTAAAAAGAGCTTTATTAGGCAGTTGTTTTATTCTGTTCACAAATTTTGACACAAATACTTATTTTTAACGTTTATTTCAGTCTTGAAAGAAAACTTAGAAACTCTGTGACACAAGGGTGTACATCATGTTCTGGGGAGGGCATGAGCTATAACCTCACTGGGAATTTTAATGCTCATCTTTGATATTCAAAGATATTGGATAAGATTTGGGCAACTATATCTACTTGTGTCTTTAAAACTGTGTTCCATAATTTTTGGGGGGTTATGCCAAACAAGGACTGGAGAATTATTTTTTTATTCGGCTTTATAAAAACAGAAAAACCACAACTGAAATCAGCCTTCTGTGGAGCGTGTAGTTGAGAGTTGCTGTCCTTTGAGTAATACATAAAACTGATGATCTCCTCAAGTCACTTGGTATTCTTTGGGACTCAGCAGAAAAGTAATGAAATCAGCTTCTCTGTCTTGGCTGAACTCCAGATCTGTTAATGACATATTACCTACTTAATTTTCGACGGCATCTTTGGTTATTAGGGAAGGTACAATTTTTCAGCCCTTGCTACAAGCAGTAAAGAGGTAGGCATGTACTGCTAAACAATGGCTGCAATTCAAGCCACAGCTGATTGCATTTCAGAGTTTATCAAACTGAAATACTCCTACTGATTTGCAGATCACTTAATTTCCATTTAGTTTTGAGATCCTTTAGGATAAAAATATGCTGTGTGTGGTCCTCATCCAGTGACAATTAAATGAAGAATACAGATCCATTACAAGCAAAAAAGAGTTTTTAGGAATACTAAATGTGCTACATCTAAGAATATGTGCTGTTTCTTGCCAATGTGCAAGAAAACTCAGAAATCTTAAGATGAAATTATTGAAAAGATGGTTTTAAAAAGGAATATTTACATGCAAGTGTAGAAAGCATTAGTGATACTGAATGATTATATCAGTTTGACAAGTAATAGTGTTGTCTAAGCATCCTTATACATATTAAGTGATATGTTTAATGAGAAAACAGGATAGAAAGTCCTATGAGTGCCAAAATCATGTCACTGCTAGAACATAAACTTTTGCGTTTTCTGACTCTTGTTGATTTATGGTACTAGTCCAAAAGGAGCACATAAATTGAACAACTTTAATATAAGTGTTGGTGCATGTGCTAAAATATTTAACTAATTTAAAGCCTAGTTGTTCATATTTAAGAGTTGCTTTGGGTGGCTTTTGCACTTCATTTCCTAGACTTTAAAAAATAACTGCTGAGGTGATGTAAAGTAGGTCTATTTATGTTGTAGGCTAGGGCATAAGTTACCTCCATTATGTGTATGGTAGCTTTGGCCAAGTTTTTTTTGGCTTCAAGGAGCCACATCACCTATGTTTTTATGTCCAGATCCCTGCTGTGTGCCATAGGAACATGCCAGCTATCCCATAAAGCTTTATAGTCTGTGAAAGAGTAAATTTTTAGGAGCCCTCCTACTCCACTTCTTTTCTTCTTACCTATCTCTGGAGCTGGTCTGGCACCGAGCTTGCCCAGCTTTAAAAACATGCTGGGCATGTCCCTCTTAACCCATCATTAACTGAAGCATCCTGAATTAGATGGAAGGAGCAGTGTCCACTGACTCATAAATTCAAGGAAAATGAAACATAAAGCATAATGTGTGTCCCTAAATAGGTAAAATTCAGCTCTGAAAATAGCTAAACATATTTGTATATGTAAGATATTGCAATTTGGACAGGAAAGTGGATAGATCTTTAGTCTAGAACTTATAAAATGTTCCATGTTTTCAGCTGCTTCTGAAGTCTACGAGCATGAAATGTCTCATGCACTCTGCAAGCTGGAATGTTTAAAGAAGTTACAGCCATCATCAATAAAATAATCAAGTTAAATTTTGCCTGTGCTTCCACTGTTAATTGGCTGCCTCTTTAGTTCCTTGTCTTTTGCTCTAACCACACAGAATCAGTCTTTTCATTCTTTTTTTTACTCTCTGGTCCTCCTTCTTCTCACTCAGTACCCTACTAGGGAGCTGTATCTCCCTTGAAAACTCACAAGCCACACTTCAGCCAATCCAGTCACTTCATAGAAGTTTTTTCTGATCTTAGTGAGATTCTCATGCTCACGGAACCCTTTCACACTGTCCAGAAAGTGTTTTCTCTGAGTAATGTTTTTTTTAGTGGAAATTAGAGAACAAAGGGATTTGACACACTTTGACACTGATAACTAAATTATTGGAAACAAATGAATTCCAACCTCCAAAACAGGCACTTGCATCCTTACTGTCTTTTTCAAGCTAGAAATAAAGACAGACTTCAGTATATTTGTGGTATGCTAAGGTTTTGCATTTATTCATACAGCTGATTTTGGCTGTCTTACAAAAATCTACTGTGCTGCATCCAAAAATCCTATACTAAAAGAACTTTGAGGTTGCAAAGTCAAATATGTTGAAACTGGGAAGTGCCAGAATTAGGTTTGCTTCTGTGACCTTAATTTACCACCTTTGCCTGCTTGTTATAATAAAATGTACAATTATGTAATTACAGATTGTGGGGATTTTTTCCCTAAGACCTCAGCTTTGTTCAATAAATGTTTTATTTAATATTGCCTTCACATGTCTGTCTCCTTGATCCTTGTACTGAATTCAAAATTATTAATTTGTTGAGGAACTTGTTCTGCAAACATTCATGAATTTAGCTCCTAGCTGAGGCTGGTTGCTATTAGTATAGGCCCAAGAAGCCAAAGCCAAGCATCTGCTAATTTTGGGCAGTCAACTGAAGGCATGAATCCTCAGGCTACTTAGCATACAGGATACTTCTTACATTCAAATCCTTCTTCAAATGTTTCAATTACAGAATTGATCTAAAAGCATTCCCAGGTACCTCAAATAACCATGACTGCTTACTGGAGAGTAGCCTGTGACAATTTTTTTCACTAATTTGCTACCATTAAGCAGAATTGTTGGAGGGTTTATGGGATTGTTTAAGTAGCCTATCCACTAAATAATCCCTTGTTTTTTAAGCATCTTCCTGCAGCCTTGACTTCAGACCTTCTAAAGCAGTTGACAAGTATCCAGGATTTGCACAAGCATCATTCTCTTGATACATAATCCTGATTCATTCTCAAATGATCATCATGTTTACTGAATGGGATGGGGAGATCCAATTTAGCAAAATGCTGGCATTCTGTTATCCTAAAATCTTTCCGGGGAAGGGAAAGAGAGCTACGGTTAAACATACATAAAATCTTCTAAAAAAGAGAGCTTACCTGTACCTGTATTAAGGAACTTTGCAGATTTGAAATAGAAATTTTCAGAGATTTGGCTTTTCCTTCTCTAGCTACAGAGATGACAAGGAAGACAGCTAACAAATGTAGACATAAAATCCACAGGTCTTAAGCCATTGTCCTAAACCCTGGAGACAGTAACTTGTCTTAAAAGAAAAGGAGGATCAGCTTGGATAAAAGAAAAATAATGAGTCTTTTGGTTGTGGGAAAATGGCACACTATTTTTATCCCTAAATGTAAGTATAAAGTTCAGCCTCAATATTTAAAACATGAAAAGCTATAACCAACTGCAACAAAGGCTTATACTAGGAAAGTGTCAAATATCATTACTAAGGTTACTAGCTCCATACAGAGCATTGTGCTGTTCCTTTTAAACACATTAGAAAAATGCTGAAATGTCACTTTTGCTTTCCTAGCATATGTAGCAGGGCATACCATGTAGAATAATGATACTTGTTTCTGCAAGACAGCATGTAGCTTTGTAAAATTTTGAAGGAGATCTCAAATAATAATTTTCTTCCTGCTGAGATGTTAAGGTTTTCTTTTTGAAGTTGAGTATCACTATTACTAAATAAAAGGCTGAAGTATCAACCTTTTGCCACATAAGATGTTTTTGAACGCATCTTAAAAGACGTATCCTTAATTTATGTGGAATAGCATGCTAAGACTATTACCTTTTTTTAATTTTCTCGGTTCTTGCACTTATAGAGAAGAGGGGATTTTAGTGGCTTCCAAGCAAATGCTGCTGATCCCAGATGGATTTGAGACTGTCTTGAAGGGGTTCACATACAGTTCAGCTGTATTGGTTAATATTTGGAATAACAAAATGGAGCTCTTAAGTAGAGGTGGTAAAAAGTCAGGGGGTGACTGAGTTTTATGTATGCAATTGCATGTGTTCAGAGTGGTAGTGTTGTTCACAACTTCTGGTGCTTTGGAGATGACAAATGGCAGTGAGATCCTGGGGACTGGCATTTTTGATCAGATATCACTGAGGTAAAATTCAGTATATCAAATGTGGAAATCTTGAGTTGCTAATACAAGTGCTTACTTCTCTATTGAAGAAAAGGTACATTTTAGTTCCACCTAGTGAACTTTTGCCAATATGTTACAGAATTAATGTTTTAGCTGAAGCAGAAAGTTGTGCTAAGCAGCTACTCTGTGAGACTGGTGATTGTTGAGACACCTGGGGTGAGGAGTGGAAGAAGGAAGTGTTAAATATTTTTATTACAAAGTAAATGTTTTCTCGCCATTCTGCACAGTCTATTCATGATCCTCAATACCTACTGAACATTTGAGACATTGAGGGTTTTTTTAAGCCTTGAAGTGTTTTCTTTTTCGTAGCATTACCTAGGCATAACAATGCCTAAAATGAGAAGGTACAAACCAAAGTGAGGTATGAAGATGTCAAATTCAATGGAGATACTACCTATGTTGTAGACAATATCACAACAGAGAAATGGGTTGGAGCCTCCTTCCAGAATTGCAGGTCTGAGAGCTGATGCTGTGAAAGGAGCTTCTTGGGTCTGGTGCCTTGTTTGTTGGGCAGCTGATGTTTGTAGATTCCATAGCAATATAATAGCATAAGCACTTCAGCATAACAACATCACTTTAAAAGAAGGGTTGAAGAAACAGACAGACTCCTGCAGAATTACTTGGCTGGTAGAGATAATAACTCACTCCACCTTCTCAAACTAATGTTAATTTTTTTGTTAAAAAGAAGGAATGAACACACAGCAAGCCAGATATTAATATTTCTCCCCCTATAATCTATACTAGTTCATATCCAAAACTGCTAATCTGTGTTAGGGCCACTTGGAAAAAGCAAAGTTTCCACTTTAAATTAAAAAGATCCAGTAAAGGTACAGGAATATAGTTTACAAAAACAGCCACACATTTGAGATCCATAGTTTCTGCAAGGA
Organism: Molothrus ater; assembly: GCF_012460135.2. NCBI lineage: Eukaryota > Metazoa > Chordata > Aves > Passeriformes > Icteridae > Molothrus > Molothrus ater. The sequence goes on along the minus strand of NC_050479.2, from coordinate 99,017,205 downwards.
GGTTGGAAGTCTTACATATTTTTTCAGAGTTCCAAGAAGTAGTTTTCTGTCAGACTGAATGAGCCACCCTTAATTTTAAGATGATTTGGAGTCCAAAGAGGCGTCTGGCTTTTTTCACATTTTGAGTCACAGTCTCTCTGAAAATTATGATTTGCTAAAGAAATGCTGACAGATCCTTACCTTATCTAGTATTTGAAATATTTATGGAAATGGCTTAGCTTTTATGTCTATGCCCATTTCAGTCTCTGCAGCAACAAGGAAAAGTTTTGCTGCAATCTTAAGAATCAACCAGTTGGACTACTTTAAAAATGTTTTGCAAAACATGAAAAGACTTGTTTAGGACTCCAGGATGTGAAGATGTGTGCATAATAGAGAGATACTCCCATTTTTACCTGGGTCATAAATTTTTCTGATGTCACAGAAATATTCAATTACAAAAATTCAAGCAAAACCTTTTATGTCCAAGATTTAGACCTAGTTGAGTTTTCATGACAGATCTTCAAAGGCAGTACAAATTACAAGTTTAGGGATAGACATGTAAAATTTCTATTAATAACAGCTTATGGAAAATGCTTATGAATGAAATATTCTGGGAATCAAAACATAGTTGCACTATGGATGAAAAAAACCCTAATTTTCATTAATTGAAGGATAAACATTTTTCCATAACCAGAAATTTTACCTGGTGGAAATCTATATTTATTGGACAGATAAAGATTTTAAAATTCTCCTGAACTTTTATGATATTAAGATTTAGCATCTTTAAGTAACAAAAAAAGAAAAATTAAAAAAAAAAAAAGAAGCACAAAGCTGTATCTCCGGTCTAGGGTATACTGGAGGCCATAAGTATGGTTATCTTTATGATAATTTAAATGTTGACCTGACTTTCCTGAGGTCCATGGGGTACCTTATCATGTGTGACAGTGTGTATATAGATCACAATATGATCACACTTTAAACTAGTCAGCCTAAGACCCTAAGAAGGGTCTTTTAATTTTTTTTTTAGGGACAGTCAATTCACAGCTTCAATGTCTGCATCATTGCTCTGCTATGAGGAAAGTCTGAAAGGGATTCTTTGGCCTGGAGGATGAGAGGTGACCTAATAGCAGCCTTCCAGTACTTTGAGGGGCCTACAAGAGAGCTAGAGAGGGACTTTTCACAAGGACATGGAGTGAAAGAACCACAGGAATGGTTTTAAACTAGAAGGGAGTAGGCTTAGATTAGATATGAGGAAGAAATTCTTTACTCAGAGGGTGATGAGGCACTGGATGGTCTTTGAGAAATGTGGTCTAATGGAGGTTGCCCAGAGAATTTTTGGAGCCTCCACTCTTGGAGATACTCCAACTGGGCACAATACTGAGCAGCTGGCCCTAGGTCACCCTGCTTCAGCAGGGGGTTGGACTAGATTAACTCCAGAGATCCCTTCCAACCTCATCTATTCTGTCATTCTGTGAATCATCTCTGGTAGCACAGAAATCTTTTGACTTTGTTTAGCCCTTAGCATCCAGTATGAGCTTCTGAGGGAACTGCAGACACACTAGTCAGCCAGGTGTATGTAACAAAAATCACTACCTCCTTTACGAGTTACATCTCTGCGGAACTCCAATGTCTCAAGTGAATCTTCCCCATTTGTTTCCTTTCAACATGTAAGCTTGATTTCAAGACTTCTTTGGTTTCTGAATAACTTTTCCCCTTTTGTTTCAACTATCCTTGGCCAGAGCTGATACTTCCTCAACATCTTACTGGAAAGTTTTTCCCCAAGTCTTTTATTCAATAACTACAGAAATGTATTGTCAGATTACCTTTTTATTTATTATTCCTAGACCTATATAAGCTGCTGCTCATTATCATTTTTATTGAAAAATGTCTTAGTTTCTGCCTATCACTTTTCTCAGATTCACCTCTATTTATTTGTCCAATTTCCTGACATCTGACCTTCTGACCTCTTAGAAAAATGCATTTATATTTTAATCTAGTTTTGTCCACTGATTTAGGATTTATAGCCTAAACTTAATTCACCCAAGTAGTGTGCTGGGATTTTGCTTGCCTCTTTTGTCCATGGCCTCTGGGCTTAGAAAGTGTTCAAGTTCTTAACATTAAATCAAACAAACTTTAAGAGATGGAAAATGGCTACCTTTTTTTTCTCCTGAAACGTGAGCTGGGCTGCTGTCCTAACCTCCATTTCAATGCTCCATCCAAATAGCTCAGAAAAAAGAGGATTTGGAAGTTCTTTGGCTTACTGACTAACTCTCTTATCTGTTGCAATCTATGAGATAAATCTGAATCTCTAGAAGGTGGATGTAGGAAAGATTTCATCACTGTCTGTATTTCCTGTATTGCTAGCTCTATGATTAAATAACTCACAGATAGACTAATGAAGCACATTTTTGTATCTAAAATTAAACTTTGGGCTGAGAAAAGTGAGATAACCCTTTCAACACAGGCATTATGAACAAATAATTAAAAACTTTTTCTAATGACATACTACTGGTGAATTGATCTTGCCATTAGTAAAGTATCAGCAAAACAAGCCCTTGGTGTTGTTCTGGTTTATTTTTTCTGATGATTAATGTGGTTTTTTGTTGTTTATTTTCCTGTTTGATTCAGGTGTGAACATACACTGTGATGATTAATTAGGTGTCAATGCAACTATACTATTTACTTATTCTAGGGTAAAAATTTGTGTCTGAAACTCAGCAAGGCTTTTGAATAGGTACCTAACTTTCCAACTTATGAACAACTGTTCCATCAAAGGCAATAAAAGCATCTCTTGTCTCAAAGGTTAGGTGTGCACTAAACTGAGTGGTGAACTGAGCTTTTTGCAGCTACCTGAAATTATGAAGACAACTATGAGGAATATACTGAGGACAGGCTCTATTGCATTGTATGGGAAGTTATATCCATATCACCTCCCAAAAGCAACAGCATTTGTGTGTGTCACTTGCTGTGCACTTGAATTGGTGCTCGGTTGTCAATGACAAGTCATGTGTTCTCTATGCTGTTTGTCCTCTGACTGTAACTTCATGCAGGTCCATCTGGAAGAAGAAAGCAGATTTCACATGTTTACCAGGATAAAAAACTCCTATTGCTTTGTGTTTGCACCTGACACTTGATAAATTGTAAGCAAAGCTTCCTGGGTGACTGATGCTAAGAGGCTCCTTTCCAGTGCTAACTACTGTCTTTCCTCGGAGCAGAGTCCTACAGCAGGTTCATTGATCACAGCTGAAATCAAAGCTCTGGAGAGAAGAAGAGAAGATGTGTCAGGGACAGGAAACGGCAGAGAAGTTGCTGAAGATCATCAGAGTCATATAAGAGGACTGAGACATAATTACTATTAGGTGTAAATATTTAAACACTAGATTAGCAGAACTTAGCAGAAAAAGACAACATTTTTAGCAGTGTTAAAATGGTCTCTGAAAAATATGCAGGAAAGAAAGAGACTACAGTATCTGCTTAGAGACCTAGACTGTCAGTGAGAAAATGAAGGGGAAATTGCAGGGTTGTTGAGTTTTGTATTGGCCTATTGAGGAAAATGAATATCTGAGAGAGTCACATCTAGTGCTGCTATGATAGGGAGTTCTTACCTGAGGGTAGGTTGATATTTCTTAGCTGTTGTGAATGGACTTTGGATTCACCTCTGTCTACCCCCTCCTGTAACTTCTTCCAGCAAACTCTGACATGAGTTTTAAAAGTGGTAGAACTGCTTCTAAGAAGAATCAAGGGATGAATGGGTTCAATTTCATCCTTCTCTTTGTATGCAAATTGGAAGACTGCTAAATGGACATCTTTCAACTTTACAATTGATGTGTCCCTATGGGTACATCATACCATGACATTTGTGAAGCCTGCTGAGCATGTTGTCATGACATGACAATGCAGTCTCACAAGGTTAAAGTGTCATGATGGCATGGAATATAATTAAGAGAAGACTTTTTTATTTTGATCATCCAGAGTTGAGGGGCCTCTCAATTAAAATGTGTCTAATTTCCTGCATGCTTTCCAGCTGGAGGTCTGGGATTGGCATTTGCATTCAGTCCTGCAATTGGAACTGAGAGAATGATGCAAAAGGGATTTGTAAGTGTGTTGAGCTGATGTGTTCATTAGTGTGGTTATGTGGTATCAGGAAGCCTGGAAAGTGCAGCAGCAAATGAAAACATGGCACACAGCAATGTCACTTCTCCTTCAGCAGTTGCACCCTGTCTCTGATAAAGGTCAGCACAATTTAGCTTGTTACCCACATTGCTAAAGTGTATATGAAACAGAGAAAAATGACACAAAATGATCCTTTAAGCCATGTTACCCTTATACTATTTGAAACTATGCTTATTAGACAATTCCAAGTGTTTGGGACTGTATTCTGAGATCTCCCGCTAAAAACCCGAAACTGATTCTTTCTTCTAAAATCCCTTCTTGAGTCCCCTACCCTACTCCAGCATACTCATGTCTGATGAATTTGTGACGCTGAACTTTGCTTAAATATGGGAGTGGATAAAGGCTGTGGTGTTTCAGTTAGAGAGTTAAACTTAAAGTAACTGTACAAACTTCCAGCTGAGGTGTAAACGAAACTCTTTGGTTTAGGGTTTTCACCCCACCTGGTTTGAGTGCATCAGCAATGCATTTAAACACCCTGATAAACAAAAGTGTGAAGGAGTGTGTCATGTCAAGACAAATCTAAAGTCTTCTCTTTGAATTCTTTCAAAACAATGTCTGAAGTATTTGAGCTCTCTCCTCCCTTACCTGGTTCTTATAATTTTAAGCAACTCTCAGGAAAGACTGTTGCCATCTAAGCATCTTGGTTAATAGAACTACAAGATGATATTGCAGACTCTTTTGGCTCAGTGTGTCGATAAAAGTAAGTGCATGTTGATCAGCATAGCAAGAGCTGGCAAACAGCTGTCACTGCTGTCCCACTACATTCTCACCCAATTCACGTAATAAAGGCTGAATCCATTCACAAAGAAAAGCACCTACCAGTGGAGACAATGTCCCCCCTAAAGGGGTATATTCTGAACTCTAGAGCTGTTTCCATGACTAGTTTTTAGCTCATTATTGTAATATTGATTCTTTTTATGTAATGATTATTTTCTCCTGTCTTTTTTTTTTTAACCCAGAGTTATTACCAGTATGTTACAGTTCTGGTTTGAATATGATGGTTTAGATATTTTTCCATTAATTACATTTTCTGGACAAAGTTAAAGGACAATAATTTTGATGATTTATTTTATTTGGTAAAAGAATATAGATAGTCTTTGCTAGAATAATACATGGAATGTAGAGTATTCTCTAATTATCACAGCATATCCACACTCTACAAGTAATAAGTCTCGTAGAACCCCTTTGGGAAACCTAAAAGCAGATGTCAGAAGTTGTGAGCTTTGTTCCTGGTAGGGTAGTGTTTCTTGTGGTTACACTGCATAATGTGTTTACTTGCTAACCTATTGGACCAATTTGTGAAAAAGATACAATGCAGTGAAAACAGCATTAATGTATATTGTCAGTTAAGATGCCATTGACACACAAAGATGGGCAGTTTCACTGAAATAAATGAAATTACAAAGATTTACAAACCTAGGTCTCTGAAAAGGGTAGAACCTAGTGGACTGCATAATTCTGCATATAGAAAACTTGTAGAAAAAGCAATGTTGTGGACTGTGCAGGACAAAGAGAAATGTTTTCTACTGTTGGTTGATTCCTCTGCAATTCATGCAATGTGACAACACTCCCATTTACAAGTATTCAGTGTCAGTTCTGTAGCAACCCATGTGTTCATGTATTGAAGAAGGTTTTCTCCACATATTGTCAAACACATTAAACTTCTTAAGAAAAAAGTGGAAAGAAAATCCATCTGCTTATTAATGCATTGTCGAATTGTTTCCATGCAATTTCTTTTATGTCAGAAAGTATTTGACAAGATTTAAGCTTCCCCATTCTCATCAACTTTGTGGCTAATTACCAATTTTTTTCAGATATTATCTAATAGTAAGCATTATAATGGCTTATAGAAATATACTGTGTTAGAATAGCCTACTACATAAAAAACATACAGTTTGCACATAAAGAGAAACTGAAAGTTTGCATTGCCAAATCAGCTTGTTAGCTCTATAGTTTCAGTCTTCCCTGTGTAAAATACTATGAAAATTATGAGTTTATTTAAAGGTTAATATTTGGTGAAATTGTCTGAAGGAAAGAACAGAGGAAACTTTTCAGGACCTGACTTGAACCACATCAGTTGAGTTTCAGTCAAAGAATAAACAAGCAAAGAAACAAAGGAACAAAAAAAAAAACCACCAAAAAAAAACCCCAGCCACAACAAAAAAGATCAATGGACATAAGAAATCAGTCCCACAGATGAGTGGCTGTGGTAGAGGTGTGCTTCTAAATGGAAAAAACTTTGCAAACCTTGCTTAGACAGGTGTTGGTTAGAGGAACGCATCCCTCTGGAGTTTGTAAAAAAAATATCTGAATCAGCAGGTAAAAAGTTGCATGCAGATTGTGTAAGAAGTTCAATGGGAAAACCTATTTTCCTCCTGGAGATTTTCCAATGTTTTGAAGGATTAGTATCAACCAAGGATTTTCTATTACCTCCAAGACAAAATCCTGCTTGTGAAGATCTCACCTTTCTCCAGTTTTTTATCAAGGGAGGGACAATTCTTAGATTCCATTCAGTCTGCTCTACCCCAAAGGTCTGCTGTCTTATAGTTTGAAAATAGATTGTTTGAAAATTTCTGGAGAATAAAAACAGCTTTGAGGCACAAAGATGCTGAATTTTGAAACTGTACATCAGGAAAATACTGTTTCTGCTCTAACCTATCAACAACTCTCTGGAAGTGACTAGTGGGTCTAAACCATAACTTTTACCAAATTGATAAAGGGCAGGCTTCTTAAATATAGATGATGAAATACTCAGCACTGTGGGCTTCCATGTTCTCTGAGCTTGGTGCTTGTCTAGCACAGTCTTTGTTGGTCTTAGTAAAGAATTTTGGTTTAATTTCCTAGAAGCAGAAAAGTCTGTGTTCATAGCTTTCAATCCTACTCTCCAAAAATCTGTGGTTATGTTCTTATTCTGAGGTGAGATAAATTTCACAATTAAGAGGGAGAGATGCTTCCCAGTACAATTAATGCTTTGGAAAGAGGAAGATAACAATACAGGCAAAAAAAACGTTTCATCGTAAACATCTTAAATACATTATCCTTGTTTTTTGCTGGTAAAAAAATTCACATGCTGGAAATAAAGAATTAAAAAAGTAGCTCTTATGGCATTTTTCCTGAATGTTTTGACCTACTTAGCCCAAAGCTCTGTGATTTTGATCAAAACAGCGTACTGGGGAAAGAAAACCAGCCTTTTGTATTCAATTCGGCTCTCTTCATAGGCAATTTTTTCTTAAATTGCAGCTCCTAGATACAGATAGCTTGTGAGCATTTCTAGATGACAAAGTTCTGTATTTCACTGCTAGGTTTCATACATTAGCATAAGAGGTCAGTGGTGGCCATATGATGTCAGAAGACCCTGTCTGGTGAAATCAGAGGATGTGGAATCAGCATCACTGGGGCTGGAGGCGGCAGTCTGTTAATTTTATTCCTATTTATAGCGATAATTTTATTCCCATTTTGCTGTTATGGTGTTGTGTTTTGAATTTAGTATGAGAATAATGTTGGTAACACACTGATGAACTCAGTTGTTGCTAAGTAATATTTACACCAAGTCAGGGACTTGAGCTTCTCGTGCCCCACCAGTGAGCAGGCTGGAGGGAATGGCATTGGACATTACCTGTTTTGTATATTCTAACTTTTTTATCATTGCTGTTACCAGTGCCATTCGCATCCTTTTCTGTGTCGTTAAACTGGGTGAGCGAGTAGCAGGCTGGTAATTTTTTACTGGTTGGGCCTGAACTATGTCAGGACCTGACAAATTCAAATTCAAAATTCAACTGTGTGGAGAAGGGATAGAAAGGGGAGCAAGTTCTTTAGCACCACAAATGAGGGATAGAGGTGCTTCATGGCTGTTTTTACCAGTATATGAAATTATGGAAAAAAATATCTTGGGCAATAGAATTCACTTATCCACATTTCTAAGTCAACTAGCATTAACCCAAGGCACGTTTAGGGAATTAACATGCAGTGAGAATATTCCCAAAAGGTTATTTTCATGCAAACATCTTGTTTGCAGGATGGGCTGGATATCAGCCTCTGTGCCATGGAATAGTCCAAGGCCCATTTAATTTATATGGCAGTGTAGCAGGAGTATGCTTCCATCTAGAAACTCACCATTCCGTAGCTGCTGTGGATGATCCCAACTCAGGCCAGCCATACCTAGAGCTGCTGAGAATTGTGTCACAATTGTGTCATGAGCCACAGCAATACCTATCACCTCCATACCTTGGCTTAGCTGCTTCCCTTGCCCCTTTTCACTTTTTCAGAGACCTGACCTCACCACTATTGCATGGTAATCATATCGCACCCTTTAACCTCTCTGAGTCTTTTCAAGTCTAATTTTCAAGGCCTGGAGAAATGAGTTGTGGGCTGATGGCTTTCAGTCAGCATTGCATATAGATAGTCACTTAAAAGGCTTAGCAATGTGATCCCATTTGTTCAAGAGGATTGAGCTTGCATAGATATAAATACCATTTACTCTCAAAGAAGTTGACTCCTCTGGATGAAGTTTTTAAGAATCTGGTGACTTATCATCCCTTCAATATAGAGGTCAAGCATGATTACTTTTGGCATCCTTGCATTTATTTGCAGTGTAAGGCATGAGCTGTCAAATGGTTTTTCATACTTTTTCCCAGCTAAGAATGCAGGAATAAACTCAAAGTTGCTAACACATCTAAGTAAGCCATAAATAAGGCTAATTATATAATTGCAAATCGAAGTTCCAAATATCCTATTTGGATATGTGTGCTGCTGATCAAGTCTTGTAGACACAAGCAAGGTCAGAATGAGTTTCATTTCAGATATGCAAATAAGATAAGCCTGTGAGAGAAAGGAGAAAGGAGAAGTAGGAAGGAAGTCTGCTAATAGGCAGTTTTTTTCCGGACATCAATGAGGTTTATAATGTAGATTCACTATTCTGTTACTGAGGTCTGAAAGTAACTTCCTAGCCTCAGTAAAGTAAACCATATTTAGCAGCAACTGTTGGAAGGTGCATGTGCCTGGGAAGTGAACAATATTCTTTGTGGATACAGTTTGCTTGCAGTACTCTGGGTAGCAGGGTTAGTACTTGAAGGACTAAATCTGGTTCCTAGAGTACTTCTGTGAAAAAACTGTAAAAGCCCTCTAACTCACTGTTTTGCTAGAAGGTATTATCTGAGAGTAGCTTATAAGAATTCAATTTTCTTTTAGATAATGTTAAATTAACTATTACTTTTTCATAGTAAGAAAAAAAATTCCAGTGTTCCTACAGTGCTATACAACATCCTATTTCCTTTTTTGGGGTATTCAGCTGTAGCTTTTGCCTTTTTGCTGCCAAAATTAGATTATTTTCTCTGATTTTAATATTAGTACCTGCTACAATTTTCTCCTGAGTATCCTGCTAAAAAAATTATTTGTTACAATATTATTTACTAATGTTGCTCTGTAATGGGTTTACATGACAAGGTTTTGGTACTGGGATGGATTCTGGGAGAAGCTGCCAGAAGTGTCCCCCATGTCTGATGGAGCCAGTGCCAGCTGGCTCCAAGGCTGGCCCACCACTGGCCAAGGCTGAGACCATCAGCTAGGGTGGTAACACCTTTGGGATAGTGTATTTAAGAAGTAGGGGGGAAGGAAAAGACAACTTCAGCAGGAGAAACAGTGAGAATATGTGACGGAAACAGCCCTGCAGACACTAAGTGCAAAGGAGAAAGAAGGGGAGGAGGTGCTGCAGTCGCTGGAGCAGAGATTCCCCTGCAGCCCATGGTGGATCCCACACTGGGAAGCAGTTGGATACCTGAAGGAGACTGTGGCCCCATGTGAAACCCATCTTGGAGCAGGCTTTTGATAGGACCTCTGGCCCCATGGAGAGAAGAACCCACACTGGAGCAAGCTTTTTCAGATTTGTGTATCCGTGGAAAGAAGAGCCTACACTGGAGCAGGTTTGCTGGCAGGACTTGGGAACCTGTGGGGGATTCACACTGGAGCAGTCTGCTCCTGAAGGACTGCACACCACGGAAGGGACCCATGCTGGAGCAGATTGTGAAGAGCTGCTACCTGCAGGAAGAACTGGTGTTGGAGAATCCATGGACAACTGCCTCCGTGGAAGAGGCCCTACATTGCAGCAGGGGAAGAATGTGAGGAGTCTTCCTGCTGAGGATGAAAGATTAGCACAACATAATGTAATGAACTGACCACAGTCCCTATTTTCTGACCCCCTGTGTGACTCTGGGGGAGGAGAAAAATAAAACAGCACAAGTGAAGTTAAACTTAGGAAGAAAAGTGAGGTGTGGGGAAGACATTTTAAGATTTGGTTTGATTTCTCATTAGTCTGCTGGGATTTTATTGGTAATAATTTAATTTCACCAAGCTGAGTCTATTTTGTCTGTGTTTTGTGAGTGATGTCTCCATATCCTTACCTCAACCCACAAATCTTTCTTTATATTTTCCCTCCCCCATCCAGCTGATTCTATCCAGTGAATAGAGCAGCTTTGGTGGTCATCTGGTGTCCAGCCAAAGTCAACCCACCACATGCTGATGTGCTTCTAAGGGTAACACATAATAAGTGGAGCATTGTACCTGCTGCCTACTGCACTGCATTTTAAACCAGTGGATAATTATGCCAAGAATGAGATTCCTACAACATAAAACATATGGCTTGCTTATGCTTGAAGGTTCAGCAGAAGCTTCATCTGAGGCTGGGTATGCAATGCACTTTCTCTATGATAGCAGTGGCAATATTTGAGTCACTGACTCATAAGGGTGGCAGGACTCTGAGTCATGCATGTATTTCTTTACTTGCTTGATGCACCTTCAGCTGCAGTAGCTGCAGAGGAGTAAGGTAGTTCTTACATGGTCTCATGCCTTATTTTGGGGGTGGAATGCATCTGGGAATGAGTTATTTGGAATGAAGCCCAATGCCATGGCACTCACTGCAGACAGAGTCGTCTGCACAGACAGAGACACATCTGATATAGCTGTTGGAATAGGACTGAATGCGTCTTAAATTAGACTAAAATGATCATAACAGCTTCCATTGTCAAAAGCAGCTGTTCTGTCTGTGCTCCAAAAAAAAAAAAAAGTGTGGAAGTAGCATAGAAGCATAGCTGTCAGTATGGAATATTAGGACTCTCTTTTCAGAGTTTCAGTGTCTTTAGTAGTATGGTAGCAATTTCTGAGGTGCTTGTGTAGTAAGATAATTAACTGCAAACTGCATTGAGAAGTGAATCAAGAGAATCAGGAGTGAAGCCTAAAATATGAGCCAATCTGAATCTTAACCTTAAAGTTTTCAAAGCTCTGATTTATAAACAGATATGGGGACTTCAATCCACTGCTCAGGGTTGCAATAAACACCACCCCACCACCTCAGATCAGTAAAAGACAATTGAATGGCTTTTGTCTTGCTCATGGTTTTTATTTTCAATGCAGTGCACTGAAGCAACTCTGATGAACAGAAAGACAGAGACAAAAGTAGTAAAAACTGCAAAAAAAGAATGACCATAGTATCCTCTAGGATGTAAAAAGACACTGTGTGCCAGAGAAGCTGTGCAGGGACTCAGCAACGGGATGTTTTTACAAACTGGGTTAGAGGAGACCAGAGCAGCATGTAAGGAACATGACACACATCCATTTAGACATATTTCTCTTTTGTAACATCACAGACATTTCCTTCTACCAACTGGTTGACTTTTGGGAGAGAGCTGTAACTTTAAGGGTGTATCAGTCAGGTAAAGGACAGAAAGAGGGACAAGATTAATTGGAAAGTTGGGGAATCTCTAGAAAAAAAATGAAACACTTCTATTTTAATAGCTGAACAAAGAGGACAAAATGGAAGTAATTTTTGGAGTCAAAAGTCTATACTCTTGGAAGAGAAATAGCAGTACTTACCACAACCACATGGAAACTCTTACAAAGAAAAAAAAAGAAGAAAACAACCCATTTTAGGGGTATTAAGTTTGCAACATACACTCATCTGATGGGACAGTGACAAGTGACATCAGCAAGATACATTTTTGCCAGTACTGTAAACTGATTGTTATTCTAGATGGGAAAAATCTGTATGTAATGAATTCTGGGTGAATCAATATTGGCTGGATTGCAGAGCCTTCTGGAGATCAAGAAACCAAGACGATTATCCACCACATTGTTCTAAGAAAATACTGTTTCCTTGACATTGCAGCCTCAGGAATAGTGTTTTTCTCCCTTTGCACAGAATCATGTCAGAAAAGAGGAAAATAATTTTGACTGATTATAGTAATGCAAAATTCTGTTTGCAGTAGTGTTACCAGTTGATCACCACAGCCTGTAAACTTGATTCTAATACTTAAAAATAAAATAAAACAAATTACATTAAGAAGAATAAAGAGATTAAAATTCCAAGTGTGGAGAAAACAGCTGTTTGTTAGGGGAGTTGTTCAGGGGCTAGCAAATTTAGAGCTTCAGTATATATGCCCACATATACATATCTTGGGACCATGCTACTTTCTTCCTATATTTTTGAAACTGTAAATAGTAAATTCATGAATGTTCACTGGAATTCTGCTAATAGGAAGAGTGAGTGCATGCTTTTCCAAGATTAGTACCAATTTTGGAAGCAGGTTAGTGCTGTGCATGTCTGTGACAGGAGGTGAAAGGTTTATGTATTTTTGAAAGAAATGGTTATAATTTTTTTCTTCAGTTTAACTTGAATTTTGTTTCTCTAGCTAGGGACATCAAAAAGATGTAGCTAGTGACCTTGTGGAAGCAGCTTTTTTCTACAGTCCTGCTTGAGTGGGGTTTTTAGTTGAGCTGCCCTTCAATTATAATGAGAAGAAAGAGATAATTAATATAAATTTGCTCTTTCTCCCATCCAACTAAATAGCAGGTTTATTTATTTTACCTGTGTTGGTACTTATTAAAGCACATTCCCATTCCCTAAGCCTCTGGGTTCATTTACATCTTTAGAAACATAATTAAACTTCAGTCATCCATAGCTGTCTGTCCACATCTGAAACTGCCAGAAGAGAGGAATTAGATTAATAACTTCCAGCAAGTTACATCAGAGGGAGAAGCTGACATCATTCTTGAGATGGACTTTGTCTTGAGCATGGAGACCTCTCCATGTCCAAGTCCAGCAGGGAGTCTGTGTGAGCAGGGAGGAGGATGTAAAGGGTGACAAAAATGTGATTTTTGGTTTCCAGGCATGATTGTTAACTTTGCATGTCTCAGATTTTGGTTGCCAGCTGGACACTTCAGAATGGTCTGATTTTTAGAGAATATGTGGGAGGCATTCTTTAAAAATCAAGGTCCTTTAATGTTTTGCAAAACAGATACGTTTACAACATATACTGAAATAGAATTACTTGGTGTGATTTACAGAAAATCCTACATTTGTAGGATTTTTGCTTGTTTGTTCTTTTCTGCATAAATAGTGTGTTTATTTTCCCTCCAGCATTTCTTGAATGGAGAATTCATTAATTTATTAAAATTTTGAAATGGAATACATGAAAATATTTTATGTAGATATCTAAAAAATGTGTATGCACTGTGTAGCAACATAGTCTGTCATTTTAAAGTAATGTGCAACACAGAAAAGGGAATTAAATTAAACCCTCTCTCCATTATTTTAATGGAAGTTTTGGAGAACATATATTGCACTGCTTCTCTCTTTTTTCTTGATCTCTTTTCCCCATTTTCTTTATTCGTCTTTTTTCCTTTTGTATTTTGTGTCATTCCTTCTAATTTTCTGCCTTATTCTCTCTCCTTCAGCAGAGCTTTGTTTTTCTTTTTCCAGCTCTCTGAATTTCTGTTCATCTCCACTAAAGACTCTCAGGGCTGTTTTCCTGTGTGTCACTCCTACATCCCCTGACTCAGTCCATTCCTCTGCTTTCTAATACTCTTCCTTCTACATCTTCTTCCTGTTTTCCTCAGTAATCTTCCTACTGTTTTTTCTTCCTGTTTTCATTTATGTGTTAACACATACATGAGAAATTTCTTATTGTGACAAATAAAAGGCCTCTCCTCTGTCTCTCCTAGCTGTCCCTGGCTTCTGCTCTTGGCCTCAGCAGCAGATTTCTGGGAGAAAACCTCTGGCCTGTCCTGTTGGAAATGGTTTCTTGCAAAAAGGTGTGAAACAGTCAGAGCAGGCCAGTGATTGTCATCAGGTACGGTAAAGAAGGATGTGACCAAACCCAGGAGAGAAAGGGGCTCTGAAGGAAAAAATTCCTCTGAGACCTGTCTGACATCAAGCAGATAGAAAGGGGATGTTTAACAGAAGCAGGCAATGTTTAATAGAAACAAGAGGTCTTCTGGGACCTCATCCAGCCCTTGCTCTCAATAATACAAAAATATCTTGACTGTATCTCAAAAAACAAGCAATACTGGTTATTTTTAAAGACCAACATGTCTTAGGGGCAAAAAATAAAAACAACAACAAAAAAACCAAACCTACTTGGTTCACACAATTTAAATCAAATCAAGGTTGAAATAACTTGTTATTTTATTATTGATGTAATTAACTGCCAATCACTGAATTTTACAGACTGGACAGCATTGGCTATACAAAAAATAAACCACAATGGCACACTTTCAAAATAATAATAAACACCTATAAATTTCAAACCATCCTTCTGAAGGAATCCTAAAATAAAAAAAAACTAAGCTAATTTTGCCCTCACCCTGAAGAGTTGTACATATTCTCACACCCAGCCCATCCACAGCCAGTGGGTTGTGAGGGCACTCTGAGAGTGCAGGTTCCTCTGCTCACTCACCCCTTGTGCTGGGGATGCTGCTCTCTACAATCCACCTGCTGTGAAAGCAGCCTGGCAGTTAATCTGTGGCCCCTGAGGTGTGGGTTCCAGCACATTGTACCCAGTATTGTCAGTCCTCACTATGGCTGGCTCCCCACTGTGTGGGATGGATGGCAAGGCTGCTCTGTAAGGCCTGGGCAGAGGTGACCATGCTGGCTGGCAGCTCCTGTCTCTGCCAGACCAGGTTTTGTCTGGCCCTCTGTGTCCACTCTGGCATCTTTGCTCCATGTTACAGAAGCTTCATGCTTCCCATTTATTGCTTTTCAGGTTGATTTTTTCTTCTTTATATCAAAAGTCCATGTAATTCCCTGGTTTCTTTTTAATCTGCATGATGGCCATCTTCCTCTTTAACCCCTTTCTCAGAAGTTACAGGATTAAGTACAAAGAATATACATCAGAATGTTGTTCCACCCACACTGACCAGCTTTGCTAACAAATAGGAATAAATAGCTTGGTTAGTATCTCTGTAGTCTGCCACATCATCTTGCTCTGAGCTGGCTTTTGAGTCTGCTACATTATTCTGTGTAAACAAGCAGATACAGAAAACTCTTGCAAACAAGAAAGCAAAAATGAATAAAAAAAAATCCACGAGGAATGCCTGTGAATAAGGGCTAAAAGCACCTTGGATCTCTGGGGAAAGCCTGTAGTATTGCTCTATAGTTTGTAAGGAAAGCCAGTCTGAGCTTTTGCAGATGAGGTCTCTATTGAATCTTACCATGGCTTTTCAGCTGTGTAACCCATTACTCTGCCAGATATTTTTGTGTCTCTGGAAGACTTCCCAGAAGAGGGCATGTGCCTGCATTTCAGCCTGGCATCTTAATTCAAGTGTTCTTTCGCTCCAGAGTGTCTGTCTTAAAGGCAAATAAGGTGATGTTAATTGCCACCAGTTACCAGCTGAAGATGAAAATATATGTGGGGACAGGTTTGAATGAGAAACAAACAGTAGCAGTACCTTAAAAGACACAAAGAACAATCAGACCTCTTTTGCCAAATCTGTAACTTGGCATTACTGCAGTGTAGCATTAGATAAGATTGAATTATATATCTATCAATATCTATATCTATATCTAATCTATATCTATATCTATATCTGTATCTATATCTATATCTATCTATCATATATCTATATATATCTCTGTTTCAGCTGATGATTTTTAAAAATACTTCTACCCACTAGGCAATTATACTAAAGTCTAACTGTTGCTAAATAAACATCCTTGATTTTCAAATGTCTACTGTTCTATGTTTAATATTTGCAAAGGAAGAAAATGCAAGGTCTGACCCATGAATAGAATTCCTGTTTGATAAAAAAGTGCCTGTTTAGGAATGCACCTAAACTTTAGAGAAAATAAGCATTTAGTATATATGAAGAATAATTAAAGTCAAATGAAAATGAGAAGTTTATATGCTCAGGGACACCAGAAAGAAAGCAGAATTCAGAGTTGTTATTTAGTCCCATAGTTTCCCTGTATTAGTAACAATATGAATAGCAGGAAAAAATGGGAAATTTGAAAAAATTTGACATCTCAGTGGGGTGGAATTTTTGCAGGAAAAAAAAAAAGCAATCAAGCTATTCTTTGTAGTTCTCTTTGTTCTCTTAGAGGAGCAGACCAGGGAAACTTGGAAAATGCTTTGGCAGAGAAAGATGAGGATTTGTACAATGAGGGAAGTTAAGCTTGAAAGCAATTTTAAAAGATAGAGCTTTCTGTACAAACGTGACAGAAAAGGCATCTTGCACTGGAGCTCAATGACAAAACAAGTGAATTGTCAGTGAATTGCTGAAACCTGCAAAACAAGACAAAGTTGGAGGTCGTCTGGAAGCTAAAGAGATCCCCAAGAGAGGCATGGATTAAGATGTCGAGGGTACCTAGTGACTGGAGGGGAAACTAGATGCTTTCTAAACTGAATTCTGCAGTTCACTGAAGTCTGAAACGTCAGAAGTTGTCACTCAAAAGGGAAAACTGGGGCTGCTGAGGTAAGATCTAGTCATCCTTGAAAGGAACAGGGCCAGCCAGCTAAAGGAATGAAGATGTGTTTGAATTGGATCAGCTGTGCAACCAGCAGCAGAGGCAGTGAGCAAATGTTGACAAATTCCATATGTTCAGCTTTTCAGGTAAGATGGTTTCATCCCAGAATCTGGACAGCAGTGACAACTGATGAATTTTGAAATGCTATTGAGAGAGTGAATTAGGCTGATTTTGAAGACATTGCTGGCATTCTTCTGCCATTTTTTCCCCATCAGTCACAACTGTCAGCAAAATTGTGGATTGAATTCCCAGAAAATAAATAAATAAATGTCCTAGTGGAAGATTAATAATTGGCTATATAGCAGGAAAAGGAAAACCTCTAATCTGGAAAGAATCCACGTATATGCAATGTAGACCACTTATGTACCACAGGGCAGTCCTGTATTTATTTAATGTATGTTACACCTGTGAAATTAGTTAGGTGGATAATTTGAAACATTTAAATGCCAAGAAATTTTGCTATTTCATTATGAAATTCAGATATTTCATTGAAAATATCAGGAGAAACCTCGAGAAAAATGGTTAAATTTCTTTTTAAACGTTGCCTCAAAACACAGCTGGTTTGTAATTGCTTCCATTTATTTCATATGAACACACTGATTTCCATACATATATGCACAAATACAGACACATACATATAAATGATACCTCAAAATCATCTATCTTGGAATTGATCAACTTCTTGGGTAGAGAGAAGAAGTAATTTGTCCACACTAGAACATGCTGCCTTGGTGTAAAAAAATTATCAGACATTTAGGCACAAGTGGTTTTACTACAAGAGTGTTTGGCTCCTTTTCTGCCATAATGACCAGAGATAGCTGACCAGCTCTGCAGCAGGCCCCAGACCTTTTCATCAGTGGTTAACAAAGGGATGGACTGATACCCTGATTTCTAATAGGAATGGGGGAAACGACTCATGTCTGTTAGCTCCACAGGGCATTTCTGGTTCTATAAACTGGCTTGAAGGCATAGAAGTATCCCAGATAATGGCACATTAGTATGGCACAGTGCACAAGCTAACGAGCCTTGCCTCTTGGGGGAATCATTAGGCTGAGGGCAGTGCTATTTTGACATGAGTGCTTTGCTCCCAGTGTCATAGTTAACTCAATGGTGATGGCTTGGTGGGAGGGGGTGAAGTCCCTGAACCATCCTATATTGCTACATGGAGTGCACTGGCTCCCAGTACCTCTAGTTCTGATGCTTAGGTAATCTAAATTAGGTTAAATTAAATTTTTACCAAATTAAGTTAAACTGTTGCTGTATATTGGATCCAATTTCTCGTCAAGTCAATGGGTCATTCCATGGACTTCTCAGAGTTTTATATCAGCCTTCAGACATTTTATTGTAAGAGAAATAACAACAAGTGGAAGAAGGAGGAGACCAGCCCCTGGCTTGGCACATTAGGAAATTTAGACAGATACTGCTATAAGAACACACTGTCTTATCTTCAAAGGCAAAACAGAGTCAAGGCTCAGTTATGACAATCTATGCAGAGAGAGCTGCAGGGCTAGTTAGATGATGAGAGACTGATTTTCATGAAGAAAGATATATCAGCTGACAAGAACACAGAATCATTTTAGAGAGCAGTGCAAAATGTGCTGTTTTTTTCAGACATTTCCCTCTAGCTATACAGAGACAGGAAGGACGTCCTACAGAAATGTATGTTAGCTCAAGAGATCCCACCTGAATTTCTTGTTCTACCACAAACTTTTTGCAAAAACTTGAGCAAATCTCTGTTTGTTTAATCCACAAGGTTGCTTTTCTTAGTGCCAGTTCCAGTCTCTTGCCTGCACTGATCTCCAAGCCATAGCATTTTTTATCAGTGGATGCTGGGCACTTTCTGAAGAGCACAGTAGCTGAGCACGCATTTGGATTAGCCTTTCTGTTTTCTTTTGTTTCAATGCCTCCTGAGTAAGAAAGGGAAGGAGGTGCTGAGAAGGCTATCCAGGCTAGCTTTAAACATGGGAGTTCTGGACAATAGTTTCAATGCTCTGCTTTTTTGTTTTTTGGTTTTTGGTTTTTGTTTTTTTTTGCTGAAGGAGAATTTAGTGCAAAGTTTTTTCCAGTTGCTGTCTTTTCCATGTTGCAACAGCAACAACATTGTGATGCAATGATAATAAGTGCATTTAAAGACTGTGAGACTACATAGCTAGCAAAGGTAAGCAGCTGCTTTTCTACCTAAAAGAGGTAAAAAACAGAGGTGTTAGAGGGCCAGTTCTGAATAACTGAGTCTCAAGGATATTCTGTGTTGCACAGCACAGTGTCACAGCCTGCCTACCCGGGCTGCCTCATTCTGAGGGGAGGCAGCTCTTTCAGCATACTAACAAGCCCTGTTGTAAATGCTACAGTCCTGTGGCTACAGAGATGTTCAGAAGTGGCTTTACTCATTGGAAGCCAGCCTGGGATCTCTGTCATGTGCAGGGCACATGGAGATGCTCAGAGCTGCTCACAATGTGAAGATCAGTGTCAGACTCAGCTCAGCAGATTAATGCGACTTAAGGCAACATTTCATTACTTTGAAACAATTTTATTTTGGTTGGACAATTGGTTTCGAAATCCTCATTATAAGGCTCCTATACCCGCTAAAGGGTCGAGGAACTGGTTTGTAAATAGAGGCAGACAGGTCCTTGGCTGTGTAAATCAGTGCGGCTTCCTTTAAATCAATGAAGCTGCTCTAGTACACTCAAGGTGAGGATCTGACTCAAAGACTAATGAAAGAGAGGTGACACCAAGAATGAGGTTTTTCTAAGGCTTTCAACATTAGTCTGACTTTGTGTCTGTTTCCTCTGGAAGTAAAAGACCTATTAAATTCTGAGGGAACAGATGCCAAGCTGAAAGTTGAGAAATCCCATCCATCAGACCAGAGATTGCACTCTGGTGGGAAGGTTGAGCAGTTTGGTGCAGTAGTTTTTGGTCAGTGGTGAAAAAACTGAAAAACTCTGGTCCACTCAAAAATCAAGAGAGGAAAGCCAAAACAGACAGGATAACCAAAATGCAGCATATTTCCACTGCATCCCCAAGTACTGAAACAGAAAAGCTACAAAACTTTAGATACTCCCAGGACTCCAAGATGTCTAGCCAATCTCAGAGTAGCTTTTTGGATATATGTTTCCATGAGGATTTCAGGAATTGTTTAAGGCCAAGCTGTTCTGTGTTGATGTTACTATGTGCCTAAATCATTTGAGAAGGGGGAGAGAGGGCTTGTTTTGAGAAGGGCAGTGGAATGGTGTCACTGAAATGGTTCAGTATCTTTGCTGATCCACAGCGGAATCAGAAAATGTTGGATTAATTGACCTTCACTGTCTTTGCTGTATTGGACCTAATGACAAACAGATGCCAGTACAACATAAATAACTCAAAGAATTTAATTAAAGACAAAAATGTCAAGCAAAGGGGCCAAAAATAGTGCTTAAGCACCCCTCCTCTCAGACAACCTTTTGTGTAATGATACAAGAAAAGAAATTTAAATTCATAAATTAACTTCTAATGGAGCAGGGAATGGGTTAATGTAACTGGAGAAGATAAATGTCAGGATAATTTTTTAAGTGCTTTATCTGCTAATAGCACTGAGCCCAAAACAGCACTGATGTGTTAATGCAACTTGATCAAGCTGATTATATAGCAGCATAAAGACATTTTGCTTATCTGCTGGCCTCATCATCATTCATTTTCAGTATGTTTGAACTGACTACACTGCACATCAGTAGTTATGTTCTATATGCAGTAAAATTACAACACTACATGTTTGCAATGATGTATGTATATATATTTGCTTCCTGGGGATAGGAAGCTTTCCATCATTCTTTGGCTGTGCAAGTGCTTTCACTGTGAAAAGAGTTTCACACAGGAAACATTTCATTTATCACAACTATCATTTTTGAATCAAATAGTTATGGTTAATTCAGCAACAAGCAGAGATTCTTGACAAGAACACGAGGATATTCCTCAGTAACTGTTACTTACCTCAGCTGGCTTCAAAACAGGCTTCCTGAAAGAATAAGGGTTCATTTTTCTGACTAAGGGTCTCAAAATGTAGATCTTAGATAATCTTGACCCATGGTTCACAGGCAACATGCTGTCTGTAGGAACTTTTCCATTACCCACGACCCTAGGGAATATAAATGTTCCAACTTAATCTGGCAGGGAGAGAGAAATACCATATTGTCTGCAAAATGTTTCTGTGTTGCGGCTGGTGCGCCAGAAATGGGAACAGTATCCATGTGGAAATGGGCTAAGGCAGGGTATAATTTTTAGCTCTTCTGTGGAAGCAGCTCCCTGGCTGTCTGGGGTTCTCTGCTGCACAGACAATTGTGCTGGCACAGACAGTCATTTGGGAGGCCATCCTTAAATGCTATAATTTAGGGGAGCACACTGTGCCTGCTGTACTTTGTAGAAAGCAGATGAATCCCCGCTTTCAACGGTACAATCCAACTCAGATTACTGTTTGAAGCTTTAAGTATTGCCTCTATACGTAATTTTTCTATAAAATCTTTTCTATTTTTCTACCTATGCTTGCATTGATAGTAAAATCTTAAAAGGGAAGAGAAAAAGAAAACATCGTTAAAAAGTTAGGAAAAAAACCAGAAAGTACTGTTTAGGGTAGGAAACTTTTAATGTTACCATTTGTATCAGAACACATGCAGTGCCAGTTCTTTGTAATTATCAAAAACCAGAAAGTATAAGCATGGGGGGAAATATTAAGTTGGAAGTACACATGATTAGAGAAATAATGTCTAAATTATTCTTATTTTTGCAATTTATCTTTAGGCATCCTTCTCATAGCAGAGAGCATAACTTCCACTGTTTTTTTAAAGTTTCTCTAATTGTTTTGCTTGCTTTGTTCAGATTCTGGAGAAGTTTGTTAATCCTAACACTACTGCATGGGCAAACAGTAGCCCCAAATGGAAAAGCATCTTATTATGAGATGTTGTCTTCACACCAAGAGACATTTTGAGGTAGTAAATAGCAGTGTGTGGAATACAGCAATTGAAAACATGCAAGTACACTCAGCAAACAGATGGTGTTTAGAATTAGCTGTATTCCCTTTTCAAAGCTCCAGTTCAAAATATTTGATTCAAAAGTTCACTTTGAAGTTTTTTCTCCTAATTCCTTAGCAAGCTATAGTGGTCTTGAAGGTTATCTGTCACCTCAGCTTGAGCAAAGGCTTTCATTTCTCGAGTATGATCTTACTTGCAATTAGACCATATAAAGTACCAGATATTCTGTTCTATTAAAAAAGGGAAAGAAAAAAAAAAGAAAAATCCCCACAACTCTGTTCACAGCAGTATTTGGATTCAGGAAATTGTACTCTAATTGCACCAATATGCTAATGGGGTGTTTCTACAAGAATTTACAAAAGGAAATATACCTTTCTATGATGAACTTAACTTGTTTGTGGGATGTTATTTTTATTGGAAAAATGAAAGAATTAAACATCATTTCATATTTGAAAAGGTTGTTCCCAGTGAAAGATAAGACCTGCAAAACCCAGGCATATTTGTCAACTGGAATTTTTAAGTTCCTATTCCTTTATCCTATTGTAAATCAAAGGTGACTCGGACAAACGGGAGAGAGAATGATGGATCTGACTCCATCATCAGAAGGCTAAAGAATTACTTTATTATACTATACTATGTACATTGTATCTAAGCTGAATCTGCCCTGCACTCACTCTTGCTCACGACTGCTCACGCTGCACTCATCTCTGATTCTCTCGTGACTGGCCTGTGACAGTCCAACACACACACACTTCTTGGCCCTGATAGGCCAAGGGAACAAAACATCCTCACTTTGGGTAAACAATCTCCATATCACATTCTACTTTAGCACAACACAGGCACAGCAAGTGAGATAAGAATTGTGTTTTCCTTCTTCTCTGCTTGTCTCACAGCTTCTCTCTGTTCAGAGGGCATGTGAACACCACATTATCCTATTCCATTAATGGGACAGAAGTTTGTCTATGCTCAGTAACTATAATGGCACTGAATTATGGAGGGACAAGAAACTAAAGAGAAGGTGTAAATCTCTGTCCGAAGTTTCTCTCATCTGCCTCACAATCGTTGAGAAAGGACAGAAACCAGGATCACCGAAATGACCTTGTTTGGAATCCTGGTCTCGCTCAAGATAGTTGTTTGCCGAGATCTTGAGGCCTGACCAAAGCCTTTGGCTTGCCAAGTCATTGTTCACAGGTGTCTTTGCTGTATGCAACACTGGGCCCAGTGAAAGGACAAGGGGCACTCTGCCCTTTCTATACCTGCACCCGCTCTTTGCAACAATAGCCCTGGAATTTCCCCACCTCTCGGCTTGGCTGGACTTTTCTGAGGTAGCATTTGGTGGTCCCCACAGAAGACCCTTCATCTGTTTTACAACCACCGTGATGGGTGGACTGAGATGGGAGAAGCCTCTCCCTCAAGGACTGAGACATGAAACCCCTATATGGAAAAGCTCCCCTTCCTCCCAAGGACTGAGACTGAAACCCCCTTTGCTATATCAGTTTTTTTTGCACTCTGAGATCAATTAATGAACCATCACAAAACCCATTCGTAAGGACGGATCATGACAGAAGGGGATTGTGGTGAGTATTGGCTTGGATAGAAGAGCTGCCTTCTTTTCAGAGATGACCTATATGATAGCCAAGATTGCAATGCTGGAAAGTGTCTGGAAAGGCTGAAATAATGGTCTTGCTTGGAAGGAGTGAATGCAGGCCCAGGTTTGGCAATGCTGTGTCCACGTGTGGTTGTGTGCTCTGTGCTAGGTCTTGTTTCTGAGTCAGAGAGGCCTTGAAGAGACATGAATTGTCCTGGTATGAGGCAGTGAGAGCAGGTCAGCTACAGTCCTTGTCTCTTTGGGGATATTGCCAAGGAATTATTTAACTGAAGCTTGTTACCTTGTGCCTTCTGGCCATTTACATGGCATGTAGGTTTGACTGTAATATTGAATATGCTACTTGCATGCCCTGTCTCTACTTAGTGCTGTCACAGGGCTCCTAATGTCACCTTCAGAGCCAAGCTGTCCACCTGGCAAGCCCAGAGCAGCCCTCAGTATGGAGTTATCCAGGAAAGCACAACCCCTGGGCCTGCAAACGTTTCCAGAAGTTGTTCTGGGTACTCCTGCCTTCCCAGTGACTCCCATCTTGTGAGCCCCCTGGACAAAGCTGCTGCAATGCACCAACACCTGTCCCAGAGACTGCAGCTGCTCTCTGTCACACCACGTCCCTGAGCTCCAGTTTGCTCACATGCAGCGTGCCCTTGACATGGCACCACAGCCCAACCAGGGCATTTAAATAATTTAAATCCTCTTGCTGAGAGGGCTGACTGTATTAACCCTACTGGCTGGAAGCTGATCCTTTCTCTTCTTTTCTGACAGTACCAAGCCCTGGTTTGCTGGGTTTGCACCCACACTGGAAGGGCAGCATCCAAGGCCATCAGGCCCTAAGGTGGGAGTTCTTCTCAGGTTACCTCTAATAAGTGTGATGAATCAGTGTCTTTGCAGCCCTGCTCAGCCCTGGTTCCTGTTGCCACTCTTAGTTATTCAAGGCAGGATCCTCCACCTTGGCCAAGGGCAGTGCTGGCCAGTTTCTAAGCCAAGGCTGTCAGGTGGCTCTTGGTGGCTTACAGCCACAGACAGAGCCACCCATCGAGCACCAGCCCTACTGCCAGCCACTGCCACGTACATGCACTCAGCACACATTCTGCACATCAGCCATGGCTAAAACCTGCTCAGATAAGCTTCCTCTCTGACTGACTTGCTCAGCCACCACACAGCTCCTTCCAATCCTGACTGGAAGCTGTGCTATAGGGTTTGAACAAGTAATTGTCCTGCCCCTACTCTCTGTGCACAAGCACACAGGCAGAGAATGATCCACTGACATTTTAACTAGGAAAATATGAGAGGAGAGGGGAAAGGAAAGCAAAGGAAAAGAGAGGGAGTGAGACAGAGAAGAGAAGAAAAGAAAAGTGGGCAGAGGGAAAGAGGAAGAGATAAGGGGAGGAAATATGAGAGAGAGAAATGCCATGACATACACATAAGCCCAGGGTTTTCTGGAGGGAGCTAAGGGACCAGTACTGCTAATGATGAAATATCACTCTGGCTGAGAAGGTATTTGTGGTCATTATTATTTTTGCACTGACATTCTGGTAGAGAGAAAGGACAATCTATCTGTCTATTGGTGCCCATCACTAGAGAAAGTTATAAGAGCGCTCATTTCTTCCACAGTCTCTTCTGTGTAAGTTTGAGATTGGGTTTGTTCATTTGTTTTTTACTTTTCAGGAAAAGATACATTCTCCCTTAGATCATCTGCCTTGTAATTTTTAACAGCCAGCAGAATTACTACAGCACCCAAGATGCAATATGGTGTTTATTTGCAGACTCTTCACAGTAGCTACATAACTCCACCACAGAACTGGCCTGAACAGAAACAGAATATAAACTGCCTTCATGTACCCAAATATATTATAAAAGAATAAAAATAGCTGTTTGTTGCTAAAACACAGCTTTACTCTTTTTCTAGTGTACTTTAAAAAGCAAGCTCTGATTATAAAGAAAGCAAGTAGTTTCACATACAGCAATGTTCTATGAAAAAACTACTATTCCTGCATGAAAGATTTTCAGAAGGAATTTTTTACTGTGATTGGCACAACTCTGTTGCATTTTACTGACAATGTTTGTCACAGAAGCCAACCAGAAGTCCAGAATATTTTCTTTCCTGATAGGAAATATAGACAGATGCACCAATTGCATATGCAAACAAAATACTGTATTCTGTGGCTGTTAAAACTGGATCAATTGTACTCAATATTCTTTTCTACTGATGGGTTCCTAGGACACAAACATGCATCTGCCACTTAAGGATACATGATTTGAAAATGGAATTAGCAGTACACAGTCAGAGCCACCAAAATAGGATACTTATCAGAAACCATGCTTGTAACTCACATGATTCAGGAGAAGCAAATGTTGAAATACATCTTTATAAAAAATTCACACAGTCACAAATTGTGCCATCTATTTCTGTACACTACATTTTTGTTACTCCTGGAGAGAGAAGGTCTTTTATTTAAAATAATTGTTGTTGGTTTTTCGTAAGACATAAAGTATTAATCCTTCCCACTCTCCTGCTGCCTTCTAGAAGTAGTCAAAGAGCTGAAATTAATTAAGTTCTGACCTCATGTCAGCTTTGTGTATCATCATTAACAGAAAACAACATCCTTAAGGTCTAAGATCTGCACAATTAAAGCCAGAAATCTGTGGGGAAAAAAAAAAACAAGATTAAAAAAAAGTGTTGAGAGAGAGAGAGAGAGAGTTCAGAAGTTGAATTCCCTTGCATGGGGACATGCAGTCGCTGAAATGCTCACCTAAGGTACCCAGGTACATTTACATAAATCCCTTTGTTCTCCTGTGCAATTACCTTTCCATTTGTCTCCACGGAGTCTCCTGTCTCTAAATCTTGTATGCTTTTCTCATTTATTTCACACTTGTGTGTTACAGCCCAGACACTCTCAGAAACAAATATCCATTTGGACAAGAGAGGAAATCAGGATTCATCCGGATTCAGCCCTGGTGTGTGTGAAACAGCCCATTGTTCTCTTACAGCACCTGTTATTGGCTGCCAAGAAAAAAACACATTCCAGTCAGGACACATTTCTTTGTGACTTACCTTCCTGAAAACCCTGGTGTGTGAAGATCTGCTGGCTGATTTCACTACCTTATGCTGAGTTTGGAGATGCACTAGACTAGTAGGGCTGGAAAGATTGATTCAGCATCTTGCCACACTTTTACTTACATCAGGGTTGCTCATTCTCATATTCTCACCGTTAAGAAATGAAGCCTTTGCTTATTCACTTTCCAAGTTTGGTAATTTCCAAACATGGGGGTTTTGTCTTTAATGCCATCTTTCTTGTATTTTTATATTTAAAAAAATTGATCTAATTTTGGGTTGCATAGTTCAAAAAATAACCAGATACACTAGTATCAAAAAAATCAATATAACACTTTTTGCTTCAAAATGAAATCCTTTTCCATTTCCACTTTGCACTTGAGAATAAAGGGTTGAGTTGAAGTGAAATGCTGTATTAAAACCAAAAGGATTGATTATTTTGTTCTTGTTTTATCACAAAAGGTGAAAAAAGCAAAAATAATTAAAGCAAACCTTGATTTTTTTTTTGTTAAGAACAGTTAATTGGAAAAAAAAAGTATGTAAAGTGTTTTGATGTCTTCAGTGGGTTTTTTTTAATTATTTCTTTGGATTTATCTTTACTAGTCCTTGGTACAGTCCCCCTTTTGATTTCTGTCAAAACCCTGTTGTTCTCTCTGAATGATGCTTAAGGCATCATCTTTATTTTTATTGGGTTTTTTTTTTCTATTATATTTACTCTGACTTTGACTTTTTTGTCTTAGAGCATCTTTCTCCCATGCTTCTTAATACTAATAAACTGAGGTTTTTTTTGTCAAGTCTTCCATATTTCAATTTCATATTTCCATATTTCAATTTGAATTTCTCACTCCTACTGGCATGTTTTAAAGCAATATTTGGTCACTTATGAATGTATTAGCCCAGGGAAGTTAATTCAAAAGATCTTTAATTGGAGAGGACAAGAACAAATCCTTTAAAGAAGTCACAACTTAGGTGCACCTTTCAGTCACCTGTGTTTTAAAAAAATCTGCCAGCTTGCCTTTTCATTGAAATTGTGGATGATCTCATTGTTTGTGCACTGTCCTTGTGATGAACCTAGATAGCTTTTTGCAGAGACCTAATCCAAAGGACATTTGCATGGTCTCATTTAGGATGATTCTTACAATTCACTCTTTCGTCAACTAATGCAAATTTCCTTAGCTTCCTGCCCATCATCATTTTCCAAACTCTCAAAGGTACATTGAGTGCTACTGTCTTGTCTCTAACACAAAGTCTAATGATAAAATTGTGATTCTGGTTTCCTTTTTCAGAAATCTTTTTTAGTATCCTGCACAGGTTTCTATTTTATTACTCTAATTCTTTCTAGCTGAAGTCTTATCTTATCCTTGTCTATCAGAAATGGGAGGGTTCAAACAGAGACTTAGACTGTTGTTCTGAATGTGTAATTCAGAGGACCTCATCCAGACCCTGTTTTTTCAATAAATTAAGACAATACTCATTCCCTTTAGTGCCCTATACGGATTCTCTTGTCTGTGTATGTACTCTTATCTTTCCTTCTAACTAACTTCTATATTCTCTGTCATGAAACCTTTTTTAAATTTTCTCCTCTGTTGTCTGAGCTCCTTTTAGCTGAAGTTATATCAAATTTTGTATTCAAAATCACATTTCTGTTTTGCAAAACTTGCTAATGCTAATCCATTTCTGTAATCTGCTAATCATTTCTGTAAAAGTATATTCCCTTTTTACAGGACTGATTTTGTCTCCTTTGGTAAAATTAATTAATGCAGCAAGTAGTTTTTACTGAAATCTGCTGAGGTTCTCTCCAACATGGGTGGCTGCATCTGACCCTCCATAACATTCTGTATAGTATGTCGTTGTGCTAGAAACAAAGTCAGTCTGCCAGAATATCATTCTCTGGATCAGTCAGGGTGGTTGGTTTTACTTGTTTTTTTTTTGAAACTATATTCTCTGTTCTCAATAAAACTTGCCTAAAACTGAGACCTGTTTTAGAGAAATGTAGATTGGCCTGAGGCAGGGGCACTTTTCACTAGACCAGGTTGTTCAGTCCTACCTGGCTTTAAGCACTTCATGGGTGGGACATCCACAACCTCTGGGCAAACAGTTCAAGGGCTTCAGCATCCTAATAGTAAAGAATTTTTTCCTAATACCTAATCTATACCTGCCCTCTTTCAGTTTGAAGCTATTCCCCTTTATATTCTGCCACTAAATGCTCCTGTAAATAGTCTCTCTCCCTGTGTCTTTAACATCCCAAAGAACATTGTTCACTCTTAAAAAAACCTAGTTTCTACCAGTAAAATGTAGCATTAATAGCAAATGTTACAGGGGGAAAAACAGAAGAGAAAAACAGAAGAGAAAATAAATATATTTTAAACACAAGAGGTGGGGGTTCTGTAAAAAGGTTGCAATGAGGACTTACAAAGACTGTCAACTGCTTCAACTGAAAAGCATCCTGTCATTCTGGAAAAGCAACCAGACAAACAAAGGCAGAGGAACAAATTATTGAACTCCTGGTTCACTTCTACTTGCCCTAATCCTGTTTCCAAATAGCAGCAAAAAGCTGAATTACAGGGAGAGAAGCCTGGATGTACAACAGTGTAGAAATGTCAACTATTGTCCCTCAGCTGTTTGTGGCCTTGCTTTATTTTCAGCTGGCTGCCAATTCTAGCTGACAGTGTTACTTTCTGGAAGGGAAAAGCAAAGCTGTTGGTTTTGTTATCACTGTTTGAGCCACTAAAATACTACTAGCTACAGCTTTTGCTGTTCTGGTTAACAGAGGGTTTGAAAACAGCATGTTTACAAAGTCTGTAGAAGCTATTGAAATAGTATCTCCCTGGTAACTTTCATTAAAATTGTCTTAGTACTTTTCCTGGTAGTTTTTTGGGTTTTTTTTTTTTTTTTTTTTTTTTTTTTTTCCAGTAGGTTGTTGAACAGGAGAATGACTTCCAAAAGTTTAAGTAGGGCCTTCTGACTCACCCTTCCCTCTTTCCAGATATCTAAACCAAGAGTGTAAAAATGACAATAAATTACCACTCTTGGAATGTATCCATAAAGGATATGAGAAATCTGCATTCAAGGTGTTTAAGAAAAGGCTGGATGTGGCACTCAGTGCCACAGCCTGGTTGACAAGGTGGTGTTAGGTCATAGGCTGGAATCAATGATCTCAAAGGTCTTCCAAACTCAGTGATTTGGTGATTTTGTGTCCATGATATGAATACAGAAGGAATTAAGTAAACCCATCATGCTCAAGGGGACAGGTTTGGATTCAGTGTTTCAGGTCAGCAAGGACAATTTTCTCATGTATGCTGGCAAACCAACCTTTACCAGGTATTAATTTTCACCTTATTGCTCATGTTCCAGCTCAAGTTTGGAGCTCACTAAAATGCAAGAATATAAAGAAGCTATCTAGTCCTGTTTTGAAAATATTCACTTTTTTCCTTTGCAATTCCCTTTATCAAGTTGATCATATTTTTTTATCTAAAAAAAAGCTTGTTTTTTATCTCAAATTGTCTGGCTTCTCTTTCCAAATATCATATCTATGTCTGTCCTTGCTTTAATAAGAATGATACTGTTCTAGCACCTTGCATTTTCTTCCCATGAAGATATTTACATGCTGGCATCAAGTCAGCTGTCAATCTATTTTTCTGATAAAATCAACAGACTGAACTTCCTACTTCTGCTACTGTAAAATATTTTTTCCAGTCATGAAGGAATTTATCTGGCATTTCCCTACCCCCACCTCTTGTGTTTAAAATATATTAAAATGGGTCTATTAAAAATGTATGCAGTTTTCTAATATCAGCACCATGAATGTAACAGAATTAAATAATTTTCCCCATGTGCAGTCTCCATGCTCCAGCACATAAACCATAAGAAATGCACCAGCATTTCTTACCCCAGTGTAATGATCACTGTGGCTTGTCCAAAAAAATTTTCTTTTAGTCCCTGCATTCTAGGACACAGCACCCAAGATACAGTGCTGATAGGGTCTCTATCTCTTCTTTCCAGATGATTCTTCATTGATTTCTTTTACTGCAGCATCTGAATTTTCTTTGAATGGATCCAGGACACCAAGTAACCAGGGCACTCAACTTGTTCTGCTTGGTTCTTTTGCCATCCCCATTACTTCTTTGTGGTATCCTCAAGCTTTATCAACCACCCCTCTTAGAAGCCTGTTCAGGTGCTTGGCCACCCTTTTTGCAAATAATGCTTGATAATATTCAATTTAAACTTCTCCTGATGCAGGTCTTGGTTGCTCCCACCTGTCACCATGATATTTTCTGAAAAAGTCCTTTTGCCAGCATTTTTCTCCTGAGAAGCTGAGAAGCCTCAGAAAAGAAATGTAAACAATAATTATCTGATTGCTTGGAATGTGATTTGGAAGTTGCTTACCAACAGGTGCATCTTTGATTGGTTCCATGTGAATTGTTTTTAATTAATGACCAATCCCAGTCCAACTGTGACTGTGACCACAGTCACGAGTTTTTACTATTCATTCTTGTCTACCCTTCTGATGTCTCCTTTCTCTTTCTTTAGTAAAGTTTCAGTATGTCATTTTCTTTTAATATAATATTGTAATGTAATAAATTATCCTTCTGAGACCTTGGAGTCAATTCTCATGTCTCACCTCATCCTGGGGATCCTCACAACACCGCAACAGCCACCCAATCCCACCAATGGATAATGAGGAGAACAGATCAGAATCTCCCTCTCCACTTGCTTTCCTCAGGAAGCTGTAGAGAGCAATCAGGTCACCTATCTGACTCCTTGAGAATAACAACTCTACAAAAGTTATTTCTATGCTGCATGAGCTTCTCCAGCTCTGAGTGTGACCAAAGGAAAAGAGTGTGTGACTGGGTATCTTCTTCCTCTACTTGCCCTGGAGTAACCAGAAAGAGGAACTAGAAGCTGACATCCATTTTGTGATAGAAGATAAACTAGAATAAAAAACACAGATTCAGGGAAAGAAATACAAATGGCTCTTCTGTTATATCACCTTCCAGTTTTCCTTATCCAGCTCTACCTGGTTGCACTTGAAAACTAGGATATAAAACTGTAACAAGAAATGCCATCTCCTGGAATTTGTGACTTCTTAGTTAGCTCCTATTCAGTCTGAAAATCACGAACACTATTCAGATGTTAATTCTTCAGATTGTACTACATTCAACCTATTATATAGGTGCAGTCATTCACTATCAAAAGTACAAGAGGGGCTGGAAAACACTTCCCAAAGCACTTAGTGCAGATGATACTAATGATGGAATTAAAAACTTGCAGGGACACCAGTAAGTTCCTATATTTGTTCATCCACTTGTCAGAAGTAAAAAACTTCATAAAGCAAAGGGGAAACAGCTATTTCTTTCTTCTGGATTGTCTGTCTGCATCTAAATGACAAAATGAAGCACTTTCATAAACATTTCCAGAACTGTTCATGTTCATGTCTGGAACTGTTCCATTATTTACTGTTAGAGCTGTAGCAAATATAGAGATATTCTCTAGATTGCAGGAAGAATGAGAAAACTCAACTGCTGGGAAGAAATGCACTGTGACCATATAACAGAGTAATGTAGTTTTCCTCCTACACAGGCTGTGGTTTTGTCAGGGAGTTCCCATCTTCATGCATCCAGCTTAATTCTGCTTTGAGCTCATACCTTTTGGGCGTGAGTTTTTCTCCTAATATGTTGTGAGTGAGGAAAAGGGGAAATTTCTTTGCTGCTTAGAGAATAATTATCCGCAGAGAACTGCTAATAGCCACAAATATACTGCAAATGTGGAAGATAAAAAACTAAACTGAAGTGATTGTACAATACAGTCAGCTGAATGAACCCAAAGAATCTCTAGAGATCTCTGTAAATAGGGCATTCTTCCTGGAAGTAATTTGGCTGGTGTTCCTAATCATACATTGTAAAAGTGCTCTGCTTTTTTTTTTTTTTCCTCATCTGTAAACATAGTTCTGGACTTGGCACACTGCTTCCAACTGCCTTTTTTGTGCTTCTTTGGTATGCTGCTCTTGCTGGATTTTTGGTTTGTCTTGTTATATTCCAGTCAGTCCATTTCTATCTAATGGCATTAAAACTGTCTTAAAAGCTCAGAAACAGGTAGCTTCCTCCACCTTCTGCATTAGATATTGGTGTTTAAGCTTTCCATTTCTGTGCACAAATCTGTACAGAACTCAACATCCACAAATGTTTTTCCTTGGCTCCTTTTTTTGCCATTAGTGAGAAAGCCTACTCAAAAAAGTTGGGACTAGAAATAGAATCTCTGTGAAACAAAAATTGCAATGTGTCAACTCCCCAGAAGGCTTTTAATTTTATTTAGGAAACAAAAAAATCATAAAAAATGTCCTGGAAACTAACCATTGGCTTGCTGTCCTCCCAAGGAGATTTTCTGCTAAATGCTGGCAAAAGCTAACCTCCTTCTTTCCCCCCAACTTGGAGTGAAGAAAGGAGAAAAAGGAGGATGACCAATAAGGATATAAGAACTACTTTTTATCCTTCCTTTCCAATCTTTGATTCCAAATGGCTTTTGCAGCTGCTGCAGCCTTGTTGTCACTAACAATGCACATCAAAGTGTGCTTATTCCATCAGCTTTGCTGCTTTGCATCTCTGCTGCTTCCTCTCTCCTAGACTAAAAATTCCTGCAAGTGCAGGCTCCTTTTCTTCCCTGTGTTACACACACTTGTGAGTGCTTTGCCAGTGCTTAATAAATAAACTAAATGAGGCACTGCTTGTTGTGATCACCAGCCACATCAGAACAAGGTGAATCTGTGGATGTCTGGCTTCTCTCCTTGGTTCTCAATCATGCAGTATCATCCAATTGCACTGGTGCATGTCATGAAGATGGTTTTCTTTGGCTCATCTACAAAAACCTCATCTACAATAACCTAGAATTATGCCACTCCCCTGTATGTAGATATTGTATTGTATGTGTACATACACACACATCCTAAGTTAAGTAAGTGATATAAAGATACCTTATGGTACTGAAAGGCTCACTGACACTTTTGTGCAACCAAAGGACATGGAGAGATAGGTACCTGCTGGGCAGTCCATTGAGACTGGATAAAGGTGGATTTGAAAGGAAGACAAATGCTGATATTCAGTGGTTTAAACAGCCCAAGGCATGTTACATTGAAAGGAATCATTGTACAAAGTAAATTTCCATTATTATTATTCTTTCCTTATCAGTCAGAATGTCACCTTCAAAAAATCTAATTCCTTAAAGGGAATGGCTGAAATTTTGATATGACTGGAGCCATCAGGGTAAAAGTTTGCAATCAAGTCCCTCCTAAGTACATATTTAACTAACTACTAGAATTGTCATTAAAAAAAAAAAAATTGCTTCCGCCTCTGTGTAAAGTGTTGTATTTCATCACATGATAATGTCACCAGGAGTTGGGTGGACACTACAACCTGAGGTGTAATTAGAGCCTTACTAAAGCTCAGAGAATGATTTCAGTGTTATGGAGCTGCTTTTCTGTTCCCTCTGATTCTGAGATTGCTCGCTTAAACTGTTGAGTGGTTTGTTATGCCAGGCTCTTCAAGGATGCTCTAAATTTCCCTGACATAGAAGCTGCACAAAAGGAGGCTGTGCTGGTCAGGTGATTATAGATGAGGATCAAGATTCAGTGTTAATCTCCACTAGATTATTTATCTCATCATAATAGAAATTCATTATCCAAATAGAGGAAAAAGCACTTTCTATACTCCTCACAATGGATTACCATATGAGAAACACTGATTAACAAAAACCCAAACAAAAAAATCAACCAACAAAAACCCCATCTGTGTAAGTGTCCTGGATTTACAAAGATGTCCAAGATTTCAGTGTGATACTCAGGATGAAAAGCCTGGCCATACCTGAATGCTTTCTCCCTAGAAAGTAATGTGGTGTGTGATGTGGTCACTGTGGAAGTGCTGCCCCAGTAGCAGCTGAATAATCTTCCAGTTTACAGGACAGTCAAATATGAGAGTGTTGTACCCCAAACAAGCAATTTTAGTGTGGCCCAGCATATGGCACATACTGATTCTAAATACGTGAAGCATAAATTTCCAAGGTGAATATATAAGAATGCCTCCTCTAAATGTGCATCTTAATCACAATCCTAGAACCCTTTTGAGGAATTAAACCCTCTTAAGAAAGCTAACATCCAGTAATGAACTATTTTTTAAGAAATTAAAATTAATTAATTTCAAAAGGTAATTACAAACAAATACAGTAGAAGGAGAATAATTTGTACTAATGACTGGGATAGCCATGGCAAATTACTGAATTTCACAAATTACTCAGTGAATAAGCAAAACAAATCCAGCCCAAGAATAATGCATCATAAAGTTTCCAGCATTTTGTTTTTCCAGATGGAATTTGTTTTTAATTATGGTATAGTAAAGCAATGAAGGGGTCACAACAGAGGAAAAATGCTCCTAAATGCATAGAAGACCTATGGCCCATATGCTGTAATCTCGATGTAAAATCCTAGCAAATAAACATCTCTTTGAGCTACTTAATTGTTTTTTGGTATTTCTTATAATGATGTAGTGGGTAATAGAAATGCTAAATTACTGATATTAATCATAAGGTGTAAATGGATGAGTCTAAAAGAGCAAGGACTACGAATGCTAGAGAAGCAGAGGTCAGCTTTCAAAATGAATTATCACTGTGTATGTGCTTGTAAGTTCCCCTCACTGTGGTAGCTGAGTTTTTCACAATCCTTGATGCATTCTCTCTTCTCATCATTTTGAAGCAGGGAATTTTTCCATTTCAGAGCTGTGAACTAGTACTGTGGAATAGATTAAGGAGGTTACATACAGAGTCTGCTGATGAAGTGGGAATTGACCTGAATCTTCTGAGTCTAGTGAGTTACCTGTTAAAACAGGAGGCTTTCATCTGGTAAAGCACCTTAAGTAAGGCAAAACTCCTGAATTTTGTTGTTGTTGTTGTTGTTGTTCTCAAATTAAAGTATTCCTTATCAGAAAGGGTTCATTTGCAGCTGAACCTGGAAACCAGAAATCCCCACAGGAGATCCATACAAGCTGAGGAGGGGCAATGCTCCCCAAAATTGCAGATCTGTGTATGGACTAGAGGAGCCATCAGGGAATCAAATGAGGCTGGCCTTCAAGTTTTTGATGATGTGCTCAGAAAATCCTGCGTTGTTGGAAGCAGGAAGAGGCTGAATGATGAAATCATAAAACACAGTGGTGTAAAGTAAAATAGCATCAACAGATAGATTAAAGATAAAAAATATATTCTTAGAGGTGTTCACACAAGGTGTACTATTGTAAATCCTTCAGCTGCTATAAATGAACCAAAGCTGTTAATGCCTGAACTTATGCTCTTGCTTCTCCCTCTTTTTCAAAGTCACTGATGCTTTCTTTTTCTCTACAATTTGACTGGGAATCAGTCTCTGTCAGAAGAATTCCAGAAACTATATCTTTCCCTCATGGGCAGAACTTCTCAAAGTACATCAAAGCTGTTGCAATGCCTTCATCTAAAACTGAGTAAGAAGGGATTTCCTGGATTAGATATTTTTAAAAAATGAGAGAAACTTAGAAAGTAAATGAAATTATTGTGTTGTGATTTGGGGTGTTTGTTTGGATTTGTTTATTTGCTTGTTTGTTTTGCTTTGCTTGTTTTAATACTGAGGGATATTAAAGATGAGGAAAGAAGACCCAGCAGTAGAATGATAGGACATCTTAGAGTCTGCCAAAATAGGCCAGGGAACTCTTTGATAATGGTAACTCCTATAACAATACTGCTTGTGTAGAGAAGGGGGATGGGGGGGTCTCACATATAATTTCCTGTAGGTTGAAAACAATTATTTGGGACCATTGGAATGACATACTACAATTTTGTGGAGCTGTCTTCCCTGTGATTCTGTTAGAACTCCAAGGGCATGAACAAAGAGAGAGATCAGGTCCTGTTGTTGCCAGCAGGACACCAGTGTGGGCTGCAATGCAGAACTGGCGCTGTTGTTACTCCTGCCTGCTTGGAGCTTGGCTGGTTGCACCTGAACCCTCTGTGTTTCTGACTTTGGGTATTTACTCCATAAATTTACATTTCTGGCAAGTAGACACTAGAACACAGCTCTTTGTTGGTGTTCCTACTGAACACAGTCCATCTCTAACAATTTATTGGGTTTGTCTGGTTCTTGTAAAGATTTTCTGAGTTTTTCTCAGAATGCTCCTGGAATGTTGAAGACTCAGAGGTTCAGAATATAAACTTTCTTCCAGCTACCAAATTAACAGACTATCATATTGACCAGGCATACAGGTTTGCTCTGCAGAGCCCTGTTAAAGTTGTGTGTTTAGTGACTTTAGAAATGGGCTATTTCCAAAATAGCTTAGAATAGCATCTTTTTTTCCTGTGTGTGTTATCAGCAGACTAGTCCAGAGGAAGGGGGAGCTGTTCTGACTCCTGCCATAGTACAGATCTCTCACTGGAATGAAGTGAGAGGAGTGAGCCAAGCCTGGGAAAGTCTGTGCTGCTTTCCTTTAGAAACAAATAATAAATACAGACTTTCAGTCAGTAAGCTGATACAGCATTTTTCAAAATGAACATGTCTTTATTATTTTTTAAACTTTAAAAATGAAGTATTTCTGATTCCTCAGAGTTCAATACTCAGCTCTACCTGGAGAATATGGGGAAATTCCGGAAAAAAATTGTAACATTCTCACCCTGAGTTCTTGCCTTAGAGTCACTGACATATCAGTCTACCTCCTATCAAAATGTGTCTAAAGAAACAGTTATTTCACATACTAAGCTGTTCCAATCCCATCACAATTTATGGAAGAACCATTCCAGATTGTTGCCCAAGCAAGCACAAAATCATATTTATTTTTAACTATGCACAAATGCTTTTGTTTCTCTAATAACTGTTGTGTCTATTTGGCAACTCAAATTTTAGGCACCTTTACACTCCCAATTTCAATGGCATTGATGGTGATCAACCATCAATATAAAAGTCTTTCAAAGACATCAACTGATAGTCAAAATTTCTCTCTTTTTTGTTTTTTTTTTTTCTTTTTTTATGAAAAACCCTCCAGAATAACAATGTCACTCTCTCATGGGAAAATGCAGCCTACATTTACCCCAGGGTCTATCATGGGACTGTCTTGGAAGACCTTTGTCTGAGATGTCCACCTGAAGCAATGGTGGACATTGCTTCAGGTGGACATCTCAGACCTTTCAATGTGGAAGCTTCATGAAAGGGCTGGTTTGCAAGTGTGTTTGCAACTTTTCTCTGCTGGAGCTGAAGAGCATACTTGACATTAATTATGCTTCTCCTTGCACCTTTCTTTCATGTTTATGCAGAAGTTAAGAGCTGCAGTCTGATATCTCTCAAAAAGAAGACTTTGTCATATTTTAGAATGCTGTTTCTTGTACATACTGGTGCATTTCATGTAAACTCTATAACTCAGCACCTTTACTTGTAAAACAGTACATGCTAGGTTTTCCTTCAAAATTCTGGTGATAATTTTCATTGTGGTTTTGTTTGTTTGTTTGCTTGTTTGTTTATTTTGTTGGGGTTTTTTTGGAGTGTTTTTGGGTTTTTTCCTGGCGTGTTTTTTGGTGGTGTTTTGGGTTTTTTTTCTTAAAGAACTGAGGGGAAGAGTTGGAAACTTTTTATTTGACTTCTTGGTAACTTGAACTGTCTTATGTTTTTGCTTGTGTTTTTCAAATGCTATTCATAAGCTGTGAACACAATGTAATAAAGAGTAGCATATCAATACTATGATAGTAATAGGTCTCTGTGTGTGTGAAATAACAAAGTGGAGCTGAAAAATTCAGAGATTGATATAACTGTTCTCTGGAGCCCTGCAGTCACCTATAGAGTGCCTCAGCACTGCACTGTCAGAATTCCTGTTTTCCCATTTTTACCCTTTTGTCTCCCTGGGTTATTATAGTCCCACTTACATGTCATTATTTTACAGTGTTATGGCTCAATACCTGGTAAAACACAATTACTTAAAGAGGTTGATAGAACATTCACCTCTGTCACTGTGTGGTGTTTTTATTGTCTTTCTAACTCAAATGAAAACTGTTAGGGGCTGGTTTTTTTTCCTCCATTGCCTCTGCCTCTTTTCCTTTGTTATGATCTCTGCAGCTCAGTTGACTCTGTGACAGTTCAGTTAACTCTGACATTTTGGGAACATAGTTTGCATGAAAGAAACTACAAAACAAAAACTACACTTCATCTTCAGAGGCTGAGTTCTGAAAACGTCTCCTGAAGCAGCATACTGAGCACAATAACAATAGTAATTCTACATCATTAATTATCATATAAAACTGCTTACACCTGAACATTGTTATTTAGGCTGCAAAATCAGGTGCTAGAAATGTCTGACCTAGAAGTTTTCCATTCAGCTTTAACACTGCTCCTTTCAAGTGTCTGTCCTGTGTGCAAGCTGGTTTCCATAGGAAATATTGTTTGCATCTGTAATTAAGTTTTCACAAGTCTTATGGAGTCATAATGTTTTAGTGGGCCCTGAACAACTGAATTTTCCTATATTTTAAGGAGGCTTCTACAGGCTTGATTTAATTTAAAGTTATCCTCTGTCTGCACATAACATGTTAGGTAGAGAGCATATATGCAAGATTTTCAAATACTAAAGGTTGATAATCAGATTCTGGAACTAGATTTCCACATTTCCACCTCAATTCCCATCTTCCCCATCACACAAAGTACATTTGTGTTATCTGTGCTTCTCAATATGTTGTCTCTATTGCCCTCTTAGACCAGATGGCATAAGTAGGTCCATAGATCCATAGTAAGGAGTAAAAGTCTGTAATGAATAGAAGATCAGTATATTTCTGGTAACTTTTAAGGCTGTGTTTATAACCACCACTTTATTTCTTACTGATCAGATTAATGATGTTGTGGTCTCATCTTTCTTCCTCTCCATGCTAAGGTCTCTGTATTCAGAAGCTGCAGTTGCAAATATCAGGGCTATTTCAGTGAGGTTTGTCTTGTTAACGTTAGCAATAAAGACTTTGGGATTTGTTTTGCAGATATTTTTTGCTTGCTGATATGGACAATGAAACCAAAAGTGCATTTGGCCTAATGTTTTCTGGCTTATGTTTCAGTTCTGTGAACACTGTAATGGGGCTACTCATGAATTCCATTATTTCAATGGATTTACTCATGCAAGAAGCTAATAATTTGCAGGTGGATTTGCAGGGTTTGGTCTTGTTCACATTCTGTTAGGCAGCTGCTGAAGTCTCTCAGTCATGAAACCATTAGAATGCCTTCAGTCAGGTAGCAACTCTTGGTGATCAGGAAAGCCAACCTGGCTGCAAAAGGAGGAATGCCATCTCTGGAACCAGGGATAAAGAGGTAGCAGGCAATCCTTCCTTCATCCCAAAACCAGGATATGACAGATTGGACTCAGTCTAAGAAGTATGGTAAATGGAACCATGCTTCTCCTTTCTCTTGTTTAGAAAGTTGTCTGAGGGGATAATGCTAAAGATCAGACCAAAGACAAATAGTTGAATCTTGGACCAGAATGATTTTATTGGTTTTTTTTAACTAAAACCAAACACTTGTTTAATTTTAGGAGATAACTATACTCATTTTTCACTATTAAAGGGGTTTTTTGGTCATTGTTCACAACCCAATGATATGACTGAGGACAGCCCATAAATCTTAGTCCATGTGTTTGACTGTTACAATGTATTTTCTCTGTCATACCCTTAGACAAAAGGAGAAACAAAGTCTTAGTATTATTAGTATTTCCAAGAGGGGTGAAGACTCCAATTATCAAAGTTTATGCATTGCTATTTAACACTCACCTTTTTTTTTTTTTATTTTTTCTTACCCAGTTGCAAACACTAATAGTCAGTTGCCAGAGTTAACACTTATGCTTCTGTGTTTTCTTCTGATGAGATCTTCAAGCACTGTCCTCTTCCAGCCTGACCTGGGTGCTGCCTTTCCTTAACATTCTGGAGTCCCCTTCCCTCCAACACTGGCCTGACACCTTTGCATTGCATCACCTTGAAATAACACACACTGGACTGGGAACACCACCCTGCAGCACAATTATTGTAGGTATTTCACTGCTTATTTCCTTTTGTTTGCTTTCTTGCCCTTCTCGTGTTTTACTTTTTTGATTTTTTTACATGCTTATTCTCCTTGATAAACATTAGTTCACTTTGGCTAGTTCCAGCTCTGAGCCTAATTCCAGCTGGGGGCTGCCTTGCAGAGCACATTCTGCTGTGGGTTGAAGAGCTTGTCTTTGCAAGTGAATGCAAGGGAGGTGGCCTACACATGATAAAAGCTCTCTCATGCTGTGTAGTGAAAAGGAATAAATAGTTGCTGCTGCACTGGTGTGTCCCAATGGGAGCTTATGATTCCCATTTAGTTGACCAGCCCATCAAGACACCACTGTTGATGACTCATGCTGCAGGGGATCACCATGATTTTTGAGAGCAGAATTGTGGCACTGCCCAGAGTCCCTTGCTGAGCTCTGAATTTCCATTCTGAGTTCCAAACACTTCTGAACTCAGAAGTAAAATATACACTTCATGGTTAAAATACCATGGTGAGGATAAAGGAACTTTGAAAATAGTTGATCTAAAACCTTCCTTGTACAAGCACATATGGTTTTTCTATGCTGATGCTGGTTCCAAATGTTATGATTTGGATTTTCTGATGAATAATAACACATTTATACAGAACTATAGCTCTGCAAATTAAATGCTTGCTGAAAACAGAACTGGAAGGAGAGCAGTAGTTCACACAATGCTTTGTAATATGCTTAAATGGAGTCTGTATAGCTGGGGAATTCGAGGTATGTTTGTTTTTCATTGCCGTCTTTTCAAGTGTTGCTATACTTGCAGCCAGCTCTCAGGTTGTTTCAGGAGACTCTGATGTCCCTCCTTTTATGTTTCATAGCTGTCTTCAGCAAAACAAACTTGGCATGTAGGGAAATCTTAAACAGATTGAAAAGGGGCAAGGAGCAGAAGTGGAATATTAACCCTGACGTGGCCCAGTGCAAAGAAATTCCTGACAGCTTTTATATTTCCTGCTGTGGGAGAAACTGAAACAGCCTGACTGTAGCAGAAAGTGATGCAGAAATAACAGCAACAGCCACGAGAGACAGGAAGCTGGAGGAGAGTGACCTGTTCCAATCTGATCTAATATTGAACTGGATAGCTGAGCACCTCTGGGAGCCCTTCTTGCTCACAGACATAGCTGTACAGGCGGGGGGTACCCAGATTTACAGAGCTGGGGCAAGCGCTCTCCCATGCCATTGAGGCATTCACCAGTTTACTCTGGCTCTTGCAAGCCCCAAGAGCAGCAGGATGGTTCTTACTGTCATTACCTTGGGTGTCAGGTAGAATCAGGCAAACTTCTTGTAAAGAGCAGCAATTCATTGCTGTGATTAATTTTCTTTTTTTCATTTTCCCTTTCTAAATCTAATTGATGCTGTCAGGGAGAAAACAACTTTTTTTGATCACATCATTGTACCTATTTTATTTTAGTTCATGTGTTTGGTTGCAGGTAAACAAACCCCTGCAGATGTACTGGCACAGAAAGCACAGTGATATTAGCACAGGTTTGGCAGTGCTGATTCAATTTCTTGCCCTGCCAAAGACTTTCTGTGCTGGCTTGAAGAATAAACAAGATTTCTCTGCAATTCAGTTCCTCATCTGTAAGATCATAATAAAACTAGCTGATGAATGGCTTTTTTCAGCAGCCAAACTGTCAAATCCAATGAAAAGGTGACAATTTGGTTCAGAAAAGAAACACCTT
Organism: Molothrus ater; assembly: GCF_012460135.2. Classification (NCBI taxonomy): domain Eukaryota; kingdom Metazoa; phylum Chordata; class Aves; order Passeriformes; family Icteridae; genus Molothrus; species Molothrus ater. The sequence goes on along the minus strand of NC_050479.2, from coordinate 98,974,863 downwards.
ACCAAATCAGATTGAACAAAAATAAAGGTCATTTGGAGCCTTTCATTCCCTCTAAAATGAATTGTTGTGATTAGCTTTATATACTTAAAGAAGACCATATTTTTCTTTCAAAAGAACATTGTATTGAAATGCAACCTTAGTTTTCACGACAAGAGCTGAAAGACTGTCATTGCCAAACACTTCCCTATTTTCCTCTTTTGTACTCTAGGCCTTCTCCCTACTTTACAGAGCATTTTTCACAAGAGTTGAAGAAATAATTTTTCTTTTTCTGAAACATTACTACTTGGGAAAATAATAACAAAAGCAATAAATTACTTCATTTTAAACAAGTTTGCGTTGCCTGACAGTGTATGTGTATGTCTGCAGGATGCAGGATGAGATCACCCAGATGTCTCACACAGTGGTATTTTTACCTGGATAGAAAAGCAGACTAGTCTAGTCATCTTTGATGAATAATTTTTCTTTTGTGAAGAGGTGTGCCCTTGTGGTGGAAAGGTCAGTGTAGCTCCATAGTCCGAATTTTATGCCAACTCTGTCTTTAAATTTGGCCTAATCTCACTGCTGTTAACCTTAAAGAAAGTTTTATAGTGAGCAGGATCAACGTCCTCTGTGTGACCTTGATGAGTCACTTAACCCACCACTGATTGAATGAGGAATTGTCCTTCTTTCTTCATAGGGGTGTCTTTCTGCCTTCTTTCTTCATAGAGGTGTCTTTCTGTAGAATTGAGTCCATGTTGGCAATGTGCTTTGAGATAATAATTTCTCTCTGTAGATCTTCTGTAGCATCACATGATCTAACTTTGGCTTTACCACTGGTAAATTTAGGAGAGTGATGGCCATCGGAGTGATGGCCATGCTGCAATCTTTCCCCTCTCTGTCTTTTTCCATCTTCTCTTATGCTTTAACACTGAACAGGGTGCTGGAGAAGTGAGATGTCATTAAAATATAGAAGATAAATAAATTTTCTTTCCTTTTTTTTGAAATTTAGGTAGGTAAAATCAGTACCTGATATGATCTCATTGAATCAGCAGAACAATGTATCACATAGGAACATAGGAATAAACTAATAACAGCCTACTAGTTAAAAAATTATCTTTAATGCACCTAAAAAGGCCATAAAGCTCCAGCACTGCCACACAGCTATTTCTGTTCTGGTGTTTCTGTGAAAAGCAATGCCAGAAGCATTTCTGGGAAAATAAAGCCAGAGAAATAGTTGTCGTTCATATGAGCATCTGACACAGTTACATAACCTCTGAAATCACTGCAGCAAGTTTCGAACAATGTGCAAAATGAAAAAAAAATGCACACCATGCTCAGAGAAAAATTTCAGGGCCACTTGGAAACTGCTGTGCCATATAACTCTGTGCAGACACATAATCTTCAGCCTGGTTGGAGACAGAAGTGCCTGAGATGCTGTAGATTGACCACCTTCCTCCAAAAGTAATCTGTTGTTGCTGAGGGGTTAATGAGAGCTCTGCCTGTTCCTGGAGAAGGACTCCCACAGTGTTCTAATTTCTCCTTTTTGTTTTTGGTTAGAACATTGGTGAGAAGGAATAAGAAACAGAAAGAGAATATGTGCATGCTGTATTCTTACATTTACTCTCTAGTTAAAAAAAAAAAGTCTTGAGAAAATTTTAAAATGTCTATGTCTCTAACTATTTCTGCTACGTTTTCTCTGCCAGTTATTCTACTAGTTCAGACCTCAGTCATATTCATACTTATAAGACTGACCCTGTACACAGTACTTCTGATTCTGACTATCAACCAGCAGCTCTTAAATCATCAAGAACAATAAGGACACAAAACAAAATTAAATGCTAATTTTTGTTTATTTCTTGTCCTAGGAAAAGCACTGCTTCCTTTTATTTTTTTCCATTTCTTAAGTCTTTAGGTGTTTTATTTTCAAGGTTTTCTCTGTGGTTTGCCAGACCAGGTGTAAAAAAGTCTGAAGTTCTCATCCAACTCCCAGAGTAGAAAGCCCATTTTCTTCATGGCTTGCAATGATGACAGCCCCAAGATTAGCCCACGCTGCTTATTCCAGTGTGGGGTCTCAATAAAATTGCTGCTTCTTTTCACAGAACTTAATAGTTTGGCCAAGATCCAGCTGCAGGATTGAAGTCTCTAGTGGCTGAAAGAAAACTGAGGGAAGGCAGTATCTTTTTCACAAGGGAGAAAAAAAAAAAGTAAAAAAAAAAGCCCGTCCTATGCAGAATCGCGGGGCGGGCGCTCGGAGCGGAGCGAGCGGCGGGCGCGGGGCGGCCGCCAGAGGGAGCGCGAGCGCCGCTCTGCGCCCGCCGGGGCTCGGGCCGGGAGAGGTCGGTCTGTCCGACAGTGGGGTCAGTCTGTCCGGCAGTGGGGTCAGTCTGTCCGGCAGTGGGGTCAGTCTGTCCGGTACCCGGGTCACGCTATCCAGCAGCCGGGTCACTCTGTCCAGCAGCCGGGTCACTCTGTCCGACAGTGAGGTCAGTCTGTCCGGCAGTGCGGTCAGTCTGTCCGGTACCCGGGTCACGCTATCCAGCAGCCGGGTCACTCTGTCCAGCAGCCAGGGTCACTCTGTCCGACAGTGGGGTCAGTCTGTCCGGCAGTGGGGTCAGTCTGTCCGGTACCCGGGTCACGCTATCCAGCAGCCGGGTCACTCTGTCCGGCGGCCGGGTCACTCTGTCCGGCAGCGGGGTCACTCTGTCCGGCAGTGGGGTCACCCTGTCCGGTACCCGGGTCACCCTATCCAGCACCCAGGTCACTCTGTCCGGCACCTGGGTCACTCTGTCCGGCACCCGGGTCACTCTGTCTGGCAGTGGGGTCACCCTATCCAGCACCCGGGTCACTCTGTCCGGCAGCGGGGTCACTCTGTCCAGCAGCGGGGTCAGTCTGTCCGACAGCCGGGTCACTCTGTCTGGCAACCAGCTCCGGACAGTCCAGGGTAAGCGCCAACTCCGTCTCCTCCTCACTGCACGGGACATCGTGTCTGATGTATATATGAATATAAATCCTGTACAGGACACAGCACATTCAACGTCACCCCTGGATTTCTGTGGGATAGAGCGTTCCCTGAGCGAGCCGCGAGCCTGGTCTGTCTCCCGGGAAGTTCACACAGCATGGACTTGTAGTCAGCTGCTCTGCAAGGAGGCTGAATGAGGTTTAAAGCTGTACCCGCTTCCTTCTGTGGGAAATTGCGCGTTGAGTTGAGGCATTAGGCAAACTACCCTGCTGTTAATGAGAAAAGAGAAAATTCAGTCTTTAAAGAAAGGATCTGCCTGTGAGGTGCTCTTTGAGTCTGAATTTTGTGTGCGGTATTTAAACCTCAAAAGTGTCTAATACAGGAGCGTGCAGGACTTCAGGAGCAGCACCTGTTTCTGGCTTCACTCTGCCAAAAGGATTCACTTTGCCTAAAGGCTTTGCATTGGCTTGAAGTTAAGCATGGAAGATGAGTAATTGTCTCCCACAAAGATCCTTGATATATTAGATGGTATCGTATCTGCCTAGCATCCTGCTACAAAAGGTGGGATCCTGCACTCTCTAGAGTGTCGCCTGTTTTTCAGAGCAAATTACTTTCTCAGCTATCAGTAATGAATCAGAAACAGTAATGAGGTTTTCCTTTATCAGAAGTTCTAACATGCTGGGGAAATGTACCGAGCTGCTGGAAGAGCACAGCGAAGAGGGGTGCTGAACTCTCTCGAGTGCAGCTTCTGGGTCTGCTGAGCATGTAAGCAAGCATGTCCAGGCTTGATGGTGGCTCAAGAGATGCTTTATTACAGACACATCTATTCTCACTGAGGGTTGAATGTACACCTAAGTGCTTTCCCAGTTTCTGCACTTCCAAATCTAGCCCACGTACTTGTGAAATAAGAGAGAAATGTTCCATTTGCAGAAATAGATTTTAAATAATGCCCTTGTTATAACCGTGTAAGAAAGTTTGCATATTGATATTTGGGGGTCTGGATTTTAAATAGGTTCAAAATTTACTTATTATATTATTCTTGGATTGGAGAGCTGCTGTTACATATCACACTTGCATTATGTACAGATAAATCATATTTAAATTATTTAACAAGTTGAATGATATGAATCTGGTTTGCTGTTTTTTTTGATAATAGCACATCTCATATTATGATTTGAAACACTCAAGGTTGTTAGCATAATGTTCACTCCCACAGTGGATGAGTCAGCTCTTCAAAACCAATAATTAGTATCCTCATTGATTCACGCTATCACTGAACCCGTGATGGGTCGTTTGTGGCTTGCAGTCTTCTGGACACAGCCATATGGCATCCCAGTGGGATCCAGGGCCCTGACCCTGGGCTATTACAAGGGATACATGGTTGGCATGCTAGACTGCTGATTAAATATTAACCACAGCAGACACATTATTTCCACTCTGCTTTGAAATGAGTCTTTAATTAGAAAGAAAATAACAGCAGCAAATGAAGTTTCATGGCTATTGCCAGAAGTAAATATTTTGACCCGTTTCCTGTGGCACAAGCTCAGAAAAGTCCCTGGAGACTTTCAGGCTGCCTCTCAGACCAAATACAGGTGTCTTGAATGGTATCCATCTGTCAATCATCTGACATAGGTAAGGAGATTTAAATAGGAGAGATGACTTGCCTAGATAAAAGGAAAATCCCTCTGTTAAATTTAGCCATGTCTTTTTCTAGAAAGAGTTGCTCCTGAAGCTGTAGTGCTATGAACAACTGAAAATACTTTTTTTTTATCTCCCGTTTTTCCTCATAATGGAAATTCTTGTCAAAGAAATTTACTGGGAGCTTTAATTCAATTCGTTATTTAACAGTCTCATTTATTATTCTTACATGTCCTGATAGAAGAGTCATTGGCTTTAATTACATTCTGGGGGTAGGGGAAATAACTAGTTAAGGATGCACATTTTGCACTTCATGAATAATGTATGGTCTTAGGTACATAACTTTAATGCTTTATCTCTTTATGAGATACTGAGATAATCCAGAATTTATTTTTTCCCTGAGAAATGAAGATGTAATTTTTTTCAAAATTCCTTATTCCTAAGACCTTGAATTTGTATTCACTGTTTTCTTACCCCTAAGAAGCCTTCTCTAAAAATTAAGAAGATTCTTAATTTTTAAAACAACCTCTAATTTATTTGTAATTAAATAGAAAGAGATTTGCTGATCCTTAATACTTATTACACATCCAAAGGAGTATTTTCTAAACAGTAATTTTAAATTTTTCGTTGCAGAGAAATATAGACTTACTGTTCCTGTCAAATTATGTGCATCTCCTACAGCCTATAGGCTGCCACTTGGATGTTTTATTAAAGAGAAATATGATTAAGCCAGTTGCTAATAAAAACAGTAGTTTCACATACATAAATCCTGGCCCTCCCTTTTGAGTTTTAAGCACTAAAAGTGAATATTTTGTATTTCAGTACAGCTTTCTCAGGGACAAAGATGAGAAGTGTCTTGGTGTGATATTACAGTTTTTTCTTCGTTTTGGATTCTATTTTGTATATATATATATACATATCCGAAATATGACCATCGTCTCAGGAACAACTTTTGCTGTGGATCAAGGCAGGAGCCCATTAGAAGCACTGGTAGTACAGAGTACCAGACTCTAAATATGTTTTGTAGAAAAACTTTCTCACAGAAGGGTTCAACCAGCTCGTCAGCTCGTGGTTGTTCTATGCTCATGTAAGTCTGATTTCTTAAACAGTAAATGCTTGCATCATACTAGTGTTTCATGATGTCTGTTTTGTAGAACCACTGTTACTCTTTGTCTGCAGTATGTATATACCATGGAGATTTTTTCCATAGATAATGCTTGCATCATGTACATTTGTATGACAACTTGGTTAATTTTCTCAGGCTAAATTTCACAGCATCCCACTTCTTTGTTTAGGTATTCTGTGGGATTTTTAACCCTAGGGGTTTTGTTGAAGACCATCATTTATAAAAACACTACTTCCCCTTCCCTCCACTACCCCAATATTCTACTCTGGATTATACTTTTGCAGGTTGAAAGTGTGCATTAATTTTCTTCTTTACTTTTTAATTAAATCTGGCTACTGTAACCAAGGTTTGAATTTGGTATAGCACTCTTTAAAGTACTGATGTCTTAACCCACAAATGAATGTTTTCTCTGTTAGCAACTAGGAAGATTGTCTACTTAAAGGAGGTGCGATGATAACAAACATAAACTGGTGCTCATTGGTAATGAAGTAACTTTCTATTTATTAAGTGAGGACAAATTATTCTTGGAAAAAGAGGAGCAATTAATAAAGATGTGTCATTCAGGAGATCACAGGAGCTCTGTCGGGAGATTGCGCTCTTTGAAGTTCCACCTTCATCACTGGCACTCATTAAACCTGCAGCGAGCCTCTTAAACATGGTAGCAATGCTCTTTGCTGGCAGTTTTCCAGTTCTTGGTGTAGCTGCAGAGGTCTTGGTCTATTTCCTGCAAAGGGAAACTCTCTGCACAGCCTGCCTGTACCTCTTCAATCCCATAAACTGTCAGTGGGAAAAAGGAGAATCTCTTCCTTATCTATCTGTGTGGTAAGAACGGTGACCACTGACATCCACCCTTCATCAGCAGATCTAGTCCAAGGACTGAAAGCCTTGGGGAGATTCCCTGTGCCTTCCCAAGCCTTTGGGTTAGGACTGTTGCAATTGCTTACTCTTCCACTTCTTTGCACCCAGTCTCTTCCTGCTACATTAAACCTTTCAAAGTTTCTAAGAAGAAATCTATTTTGAGACTTTGTGGGTTCATTCAATTAATTATATGGTAGAGCAAATTAGCTGTTTTGCTTAGCTGGTATTATTGGCAATAGGTCAAAATCTGCCTGTGGCTTCTCTCTTCTAGATGCAGAGTAGATCTATTGAAATGCATACGGATTCTTACAGTTTCACTTGGGAACAATTTGAAGCAGAATTTAGCCCATTGCACTTAATTGCATGAAAAACATCTTGTAGAGGTCTCATTAGCCTTTCTATTTGTGCCACTGGTTTTCTGCATTACTCATTGCAGCTAATATGTGTGTGATATTGGTCTGGCTGTTTCCATACAGAGAGTTTATATTCTAATGCTCCTTTTGAGTCCCTAGGTGTGTTCTTGGGTTTCTTTTGGTGGTAGTAAGACTTGATTTAACAAAGGGATAAATGATTTCAAGACTATAATGAACCTGCACTAGAGAAAACTCCATTAAGTCAACAGATGTCTGTTGATTTTTTTTTCCATTATGTTTTTTTCTTTACTACTCCAGGAACTTTTCAGCATGTTATTAATTTTTTTTCCAGGTTCCTCAGCATCATCAGCGCCTTAGATATAATGCATATTGGAGATAGGGGACTCATGGAAAAATGCACTGCTTTTACTTCAGGGTTGCTGTGCGGCTGGAATGGCAAACATTAATGTTATGGTAATAGAAAACGAATAAATTTTGCGGTGCTCAGAGGTGTGATGTCTATTTCTGTTACCTGTTAGAAGATAATGCAGTCTCCGAAGAACATTGCCCTGGGCTGTGTTCTTGTCACTCCTTCCTCCTTCATAACTGATTGAGTAATCAGTAAGAAATCCTCCTGGGGACAACTGACTTAATGTAGGAAGGAAGGGGGCAACCATTTGGTAAGAATCTTCCTTGTTAATTGTAATGATATCTTAATAACCCAACCTGTCACTTTGGATATGTGGAACTCAGGGCCCTAAAATACAAGCCAAAGTGATGTTCTCCTCACTTGTCATCACAGATCCAAGAGGATTTATGGATGTTTTATGACATTGTACTGCAAGAGAATTAACTGCATCTTACCCTCATATAAGGGGAACAGTTGCTCATCAAGACTTACTCAGTCTTTCTGTAAAGCCTTTAAGCCTTTGCACTGCTTATAAACTCATGCAGTCCATTGTGGCAGATGGACAGATGCAGCTTCCAAAATACTTTTAGCTAGAAAATAATGAAGAAATTATTTGAGGATATGAAAGAATATCCTTGCAACCATATTTGCTTGTGTTTGGGGAGTAAGGGGACTTTTTTTTTAGTTCAAAGGTTTGTTTGTTTGTGGTTTTTTTTTTTTTTTTTTTTTTGTTTTTTGGTCGGTTGTTTTATTGTTTTGGGTGGTTTTTGTTTTGATTTGGGATTTTTTGTGCATGCTATCTTTCTCCCTGTCACACCTATTTTATTGCATAGAACTAGGGACAAAGTCTTCCCATTTCTTGTGTGCTGTACCATTTCAGATCCTGACAGATGGTAGGGATATATCTCTTCTGTCAAATAACACTAATAGAAATTTCTTTAATTTTTTTTTCTCTGACCTTACTAAGCCTAGAAAATACAGCCTGTGAACCCTAACTATTGCGTTGTAAAACCTGCTGAAACACTAATCAAATAGCACATTGGCTGGCTTCCAAGGAGTGCAACAGTGCTCAGAAATGACCCAAATAATTTTTATTAATGGGCTTAACATTACTTTCATTTCAAAAGAGACAAATCATTTAATAAAATGTGTGTTCAGTTGTGTTCATTAGAGCTAATCAGTAGTTCATTAAACCTTAATCATAGCAATTTCAGGCCACTAATATTCAGGTAGTTTAATAAAGGACCCAGCAGTAAAAGAGCACACTTTGCATATTCAGGAACATATTTATTCCTAGCAAACCCTACTTAAATACACAATTTCCATTCAGGTGGGTATCAGGGATGTGACAGTATCAGATGAAAGAAAGAAAAGTATACATGGCAAAACACCATCAGTGGAGTTTTAACTAAAGCACATGTACTTTTATATTATGAAGTTTTGTCACACAGACCACTGTTAATTACATTTAAGTACCATTCGAGCAAGGAATGCATCAAGCTAAAACTTTTGATGAAGGGAGTTAGCCTCTGTAGTGGAAACAGCAGGACAAAGTCTAAGTACACTGGTAATGCCTATTATAACCTATTTTGAAAGGTTGATTTATAAAACAGCATGTTGGATAATACTGTGTCTCCAGTTCACAGAATAATTAACATATGTAAATTTTCAGTGTATGTGTAGTTCTACTGAAGTCCCTGCTTCTCAAGTCTTGTTCAAAGCTCATGAATTTGACTTAGTAATTTTCCAAGATCTCATGCTGTCTTCCAGGGAAGGCTGTTACCAGCTGAACAATTCTCTCTGGATGTGCGAAGCCCAAAGTGTGCTACAGATAACACTGAACAAAAATGCTTCACGTTTTACTATACATATATATATATTAAAAGTCAGTCACTCTGAATTTCATGCTTTTCACTCAATATACTCATTTTGTGTCAGCATTACTATGTGCCAGAAATATCATAAGCTGGTTCATTCCGGTTAAAATTTTATGCTAATGCAAGTTTCTGCAAACACATCAGTCCTAATTGCTTTTCTGAAGGAAACAAGAGTTAACAGTTGGTTAGAAGGATGAAATTTTAGGTGGAAACCTGGAATTTCTTGTTGGCTGAACTCAAGTTCATTTCATTGAAATCTAGTTGTAATTTTGAGAGGCTGCTTTCTGTACTTTAGGTGACCATAACTGAAGCAGGCATAGCAGCATATGAATCTCTTCCTTCCAAGAAGTGTAGTGTACTGTTTTATCATCTCAGTGCAGTGAGGTGCCATCATATAGTAAGGTTATGCTTCAAATCTTGTCCAGGTAAGAAAATTATTATTTAACTCAAGTTGGGTCCCTACTTTAATCTGCTTTTACACTCCTCTACCATCTCTTTTTTTCTGATTTAGCAGTTTCCATGGATGGTGTTGACCCATATCAGTGAGATGACTTGATTTTGTATTGAATTTTTTCCCCTAATAAAACATTCTGCCAGAAAGAAGACAGTGATTTACTTCTTCCCACCTCTCTAGATTGAATGCCATATAGAAAGTATTTTCTTTTTTTTCTTGCTCTAACTATCCCTTTTTCCTTTTTTTTTTCTTGATTAAATAAGGAAATGAAAATGCTATGAGAAGATATATTCTGCAAAAACTGCATGTAGTAAATGAATGTCCAGACATTTAATGTAATAGAATTCTAAGTGTTTCTGGCTAAGGTAGCTGTATTCATCATGTCTTTACTACACACTCTTCTATAGGTAAGCAAATGGTGTATTTGTTTCCTGCTTTTCTCTTGACTGGAGTCTTATGTAGAGCACTTTACCATCTCTTTAGAGTTCTGCTTGAAATAAAGCTGACATTACAACAGGCTGATGATGCTTTAATGTACTATGCAGGAACTTATAAACAGCTCCAGGAAGCAGTTTTGGGTATGTTGTCAAACCTGTACTATGTTATTGGGATCTCCAGCCCAAAAGACAAAGGTTAAAATTTTAGCGTGGCATGTTTTCTTCTCCTCTCTATTGTCATATGACATAGAGAGCAAAACAATCTAGTGGAGACAGACAGATCTGCACACATAGGTTGGACCTCACAAACACAAATAACATGCTCCATTCCTGGGAGTTTTCCCTTCTGGCCCATCTTTTATATTCCTTTGAAACTTACAGACACTTTTTGTATGTAATATAGCAAAGTCTGAAAGAAAAGGTTGGATAAGGCCTGGAGGGAGCAGATAGTTCAAACCATGTACAGTCTGGATTTGTTGAAGGATCCAACACAATAGATTTCAAGGACTTGTTTAAATAATATGTAATAATAAGGTGTGGTTTTGTAAAGTCAGAAGAAAATCAAAGCAGAGGTTTTTGGGATGTCCCAAGAAGTCCCAACAGTACAAGCTCTCTGACACACACCCTTTGTGATATGCAAGCTGTTAGCAAAAAGAAAAGCAGTTCAGCCTATAAAAGGCTCATGGTGGGCTGGCATGAAATTCAGTTTTACTGTAACTTTTTATAGTTATGAAGGTGGCATGTCAGATGTTGAAGAATTGGTCTGGTCTGCCTATGAGGACTCAGGTAGATGCAAGTTCTTTTAAACCCTGTCTGGAGTCATTGATAGTGCTTCAGCAGAGGAAATCAAAGCTCTATTTTGGTAGGTGGTCTTTTTTCTTCCTTTTTTTCTTATTTCTTTTTTTTAAATTTGTTTTATACTGTCATAGAGACTCTTAAATGGGGAAAAAATGCATTCAGCTTAGCTAAAGAGCAAGACTCTCCATGAGTAACGCTAACTGACCTGTTTTCTGTGGCCTGGGATACCTGAGTACATTGTCTAGTGGACCAGTAACACCATTTGTGGAGCAAGAATGGGAAGAGTATAGTTAGTAATGCAAGTTGCTCATGAAAGTTATGAACTGGCATTGCTCAGGGCATAAAACAATTTAAATACATTATCTCTTGCAAAAAAAGTAAGAATCTAAGCTTAAAATACTGTTAAAATATTTGGTTTAAGACTAACAGTAAGGGGATATGTGGAACAGATGAATCCCATGTTTTAAATAGGCTAATAAAATATTATGAACTGGATATATTTCTAAAATTGCTACTAAGGGCGACTGGATGATGTGGGGGGATTGCTAACATGCTGTAGAACCATTAGATCTTGCTCACTGTAGTTCAGCAAATCTTAATATGAAGTGAGCCTTCTCTTTCTCCTTAATGGCTGTTTGATGTCCTTCATGAAATCTGTGTGGGTGGGTTTTCAATTCTGATGTTCAGCTGATAAATATCCACATGGTGCAATAAAACAGTGTGTTAATTTACTGTTGTGTTTTCTACAGAAACCATCACAGGGAGGGGGCAGAGCACTGAAGCTGGGGGCTAGAGACTGAATATCTAGCACATAGTCCATGTTAACCACCATGCATTAATTAAATAGCTAAAATAAACATTGTTTTGCCATACATTTTAGAAGACCATAGTTGTGTGTATATGTTTTGTTTTTATAGTCACCTTTAAGTTGGAAATAGCGAGTCATCAGGCAGAAATGTCTTCTCTTAAGTTGGCAACATGAATTTCCTTGTTCTCCAGGACATTACTTTCCCCATTTCTGAGATCCTTTCTGGAAATTTTAATGTTCACTATGGTGTCCTCCACTTTAAAAATGTTAAATGTTAACTTGTCTTTAAGGGGCCTCAAAATGAGTTTTATTCTCCTAAGTCCTTTCAGCTTGGCTGTGGGCTTCTGATTTCAAAGGGATACTTTTTCTACTGAACAATTTCTGTCTGTACTCTGACTCACTCTAGGAGAGACTAGTGAAAATGGTGGGGAGAAACACACTGAGATGTAGAGTTTGTCTTTTTTTTTTTTAATTAACTGATAAAAACAACCAAAAGAAATGTATTTGAAGTATAAATAAGACAGTTGATTTGAAGAGTAAGATATTGAAGGAGAAAGTTAATAAAAAGATATGTCAGGAAAACTTTAATGAAATATAGAAACTCTAGGGGAAAAAGGGTAGTAAATGACATATGAGAAACCAGGTTAAGTATGTGGAATATAAAAAGAAAAGTGTACAAGGAATCTGCACTCAAGCCAAGGGTCAGCAAGGCTCTTGGAAAACCTGAATGGAGTTATAAATCAATGAGGTTAATGTTGCAAAAATCTGAAATGGTTTAGATTTTTATTTGTTTCTTTGTGGTATTTTTTTCCAAAAAAAGCACTTGAAGGTCCCAGGCAAGAGATGATGATAGGTATTTATTCTGTGAGGAAAGTAAGGGTTGTAATACATTAGATATCTGAAAATTAAAACAGCAGCTGAATTGTATCCACAAATATTCAAAATAAGTAAGGAAAAGGTCTTAATTGCAAAACGTAGAGGAAAGTAATGTGTAGATAAATGTATGGTGTTTTCTGCAGCTTGCTTTGGTGGAGCTGTGGTGTGGTAGCTCTACATTGTCACACAAATGCCTTATTTTAAGAAAATGTGAATTAAGTTTGCAAACACTTCATCAATTGTTGGATATGGCAGCCTGTATAGATATGTTGTTTGGTAAAAGAATATACCACCACAGTAATTCAACAGAATTTGAAAGTGGGCCTAAGGGATTTCGAAGCACAAATTGCAGTGAAAAATTATAATGAAAGTAGTACTCTTGTATCAACTGAAATCCATGAAAATCAACCCTAAAGTATTGAGGGCTTTTGTTGTTTTTTTTTTTTTTCTTTTTTGTTTGTTTTCCTAGTAAATGTGTCTGGATAGGCATTGGGAGAAGTTTTACAATTTAAACGTGGCATCCAAGAGTACAGGTTTTCTGCAGCAGGTGGGTTTCAGCTAAGTCTCATTGTCTACATTCTTTTCATTTGGTTTTCCACTCCTTTACCGTGAAGTCTGCTGGGAAGGTGCTGGTGTACAACCCTTTGTTAAACAGGGAAATTTTATCTGAAAGTCTGAACTAATTTTAAGCAAGGATGCTGTAAACTGACATGACATCGGGGAATGAAATGACTTTGGAATCCCCTTTGAAAAGAACTAGGGCCATAAGAGTAGATGTCAATTTAACTGGACATTATAGCCTGAGTGTCGAAGGCTTGTTGTGAGTTGCTCACAGGGAGTCAGAAAACCTGTGTATGCGTGGACATTTTGTAACACCAAGAGGCTGTGGGCAGATGGCTGCAGGGATTTGGGCTGTTGAAGAACTTGAGTCCTTAATATACAGAGAGTGAGTACTTGAAAAATTGAGTAGCTGGTCAGCACTTTACCTGAAGCACACATTCTAGGTTTGGTGATTTATTTTTTTCCTGCTATAATCCACCTTAAGCTCTTGTTGGTTTTTATCTTATGCTTAATTTTCATCTTATGTTTGATTTTCATTCAAAGGACTTTTTTTCGTGAGGGGTTTTAATCACACTTGGAGAAAAATGAAACTATTTTTTTCTCATTTCTGTCCAATTGGCACTGCAGACAGATGGAAATATTGACTAATATAATGGGTCAGTGTATCCCTATAACTTGAATCAAAAGAGTCTAGTGAAACTAAAGGCCCTGGCTTTACACTTTTCTTTTTGATCCTAGCCCAAGGCAGACCTAAAGATCAAAGCATGCCATGTCAACAGGTATAAACATGATATATTGCCTCTCTGCAGTATTCTCTGAGTCTGATTTATACTGCATGGTGCACAGATCTAGTTGGATGATAGAGTGTAAATGAAGTGTTGGTAAATATTTGAATCATTGGGGATGAATTTTGGAGGGAAAACCAGCCAGTTGGTTCTTTGGTTTGTCATTCTTATGCCTTATGTAATGTCAAAATTTGTTTTCAATGCCTTTCTGAGTATTGACACCTGTACTTGTTCACATAGATGTGTGGCAAAGAAACATTTCTTCATAGCATCTTCCCTCTAGCAGCTAAGGAAATCCTTTGATAGAGTTTCAGTGATTTAGAAGATAATTTCTTGAAATGTTAAATATTTTCAATAGTTAAGTTCTCCTGTAGGGCAGTTTTCTTTGATATTTTCTTTGAAATGAAATTTAGTAACCAGTAGCTATGAGTTGCAGACAACAGGAGTGCCCATTTTGTGAAAAGCAGGCTCATTGGGGATCATTTCCATGCTGGGATTGGGGAGGGAAGAGCTAAAGAACAGCACTTTTCATACAGCCTCCAGAAATGAGGTCTTTTACTTTTGTTTCCTTGGAGGTAGAAGCTGAATTAGATACAAATATCCTAGTTAAAAATACTTTATGGGAATTGTAGTTCTTGAACTACAATTCAAGAACTCATATTTCCTTGAAGGAGGCTACAGGTGGAGCCTGTAAGACTTGTGACCTGTCTGAAAACAGAAGTTCTGGTTGTTGTCAAGGTGTAGCCCATTCTGAGGTGCTGGAAGGAGCACAAGAGGCTCTTCAACTGCACTTTGCATGAGGTAGGTGAGCAGTAAAGTGAGATACCATTTGTTTTGGCTTTACATTCTTCTGCCTGAGGACATAATTGAGGATAACTTTTTTTTTAACTTTCTTTGTCTGTAAAGGAAATGAAATTTTTACTAAGATTGCCTTCTCAAAAAAAAACCAAAACAAAACCAAAAAAGAAAATTGATGTTTGATGGCTTCACTTAGGTGCGCTTTATAAAATCCCTCCAGATAGGCCCACTAAATATTAAATATCTTTGTCTATGTGTCAAGCAACTGGCTTTCAGGATCCTTTGAATACAGATTTCCAAAGGAAGTTTTGTTCCACTAAAACAAAACTTCAGAATAAAACAAAACACCAGAATAAACTACAGATTAAAGGCCTTGAAGTATTTACAAAGAAAACCTGTGCAAACAAATGTTGTCATTTTGAAACTTGAAATCAAAAATCACAGTGGGTATCTGGTGGGTTTTGTGCCCATCCTACTGAAACATTTTAAGGATCTGGTGAGTTACATTGGTGCAAAAAAGCAGACAGCAAAAATGAAAAACAGAAAGCAAAAATTGGATTCAGATTATTTACACAAAGCTCATTTGAAATCTATCTTTACTATGCCCAAAAGCACACTAGAAACTTCATAGCCACAAACAGAAAATGTCTCTGCCTCTGAGAGCTTGGTATGTAATTAAACATCTTGGTTCATGTGATCCCAATAATTTACTTGAGGGGACACAAGTGAAAGGGCTACATTTACTGTAACACAGTGATATAGCAATATGCCTTACTGAATTTCTAAATTGAGTTGCATTCAATTCTTTCTAACTGTTTTTAGATTCCAGTTATTGACATAAACCTCACTTCTGCCAGGTTGTCTACAAGGAAGGGCTTATGGGAGAATTTAAATTAGGAAAAAGATTATGGTCTGTTTAATGGGCAGATATTCTCTGTGTAAGGAGCAATGTAGAGTGCTTGAGGGGTAAAAACCAAACAAACAGAAGACCCCCAAATTAATACAAAGTTGGTTTCTGAAGCCTAGTTTTGATTGCGTTTATTAAATATCAGAATATTTTAAAAATTAAAAAAAAAATTTCTGTCGAGATAAACTTACTGGGACACTGGGGCTGGGCATGTTGTCATTTTCTGGATGCTATCTGGTGCAGATTTAATAAAGACCTCCTGTAGTGCTACAATACACCCCAAATACTGCCATGCACTGTGTTGGTGTGAATGCCCTGTGACTGGATGGCTTTACCAGATGTCTGGAACCATCACAGCCACTGGCACTGCTGTGACACTGCTCTGTGACAGGCTCACTAGTACCTTGTGTCCTGTGGGGCAGTGGGGAGTTGGGATAGTTGTGAAGAAGCCACATGACTTAGGCTGAAACTTCAGGGCTCAGTTCTGAAACTTGAGTTATTTCTCAGGACTGCGGATGTCTTTGGCTCACCACATTAGATATGGGTATAAATTATGCCATGAAAGCCTGTAGTTACTCATTCTGAAGCTCCTAAGATGCTTTGATGTGCATGGATTAGATGGTGAAGGTACCCTAGCTGAGCTGGCAATATCCCACAGAGGGCAGATACATGCATATAGCATGAATATAAATTCTCTTTGAGGTCTTACAGAGAAACAGGGTTTCCGTACAGATCTGACAACCTATTTTGGGTTTCTGTAGGAGGATCTGAAAAGTGAAGTGTAGAGCAGGAAAAGGCTGTATATGGAGTGTCACTTTGAAAGTTTCAGGTAGAAACCTGCATGTGCTTTTACAAAGAATGAATAAAGTAACATTTTGTACGGGGTGGAAACAGGCCAGGAAAGGTCATGGAGCCTGGTGTTTGTAGTGGCTTCCTTTGAAGGTGGAGGTAAATGAATGGGACTTGAATGACAGTGATTTGTACTTGGTCCAAGGGGACTGGAATGGAGCCAGGTCTGTGCCATGCCCTACTCTCTGCCCGTTGTGTTTTTCTTGTGTCTATAAAATGCTCATATGTTAGAGGTGTATATTTATAACACAGAAAAATCAACATTTATTTTTTTATTTGTAGCCACAGGCCTATGGGAAGGCTGACAATTGAAGGATTCTGTGTGAAGGAGCACTAGTCAATATGTTTATTTTCTTCTAGATAATGAGTGACAACCCCACCAAGAATTTTATTAAGCCATGTTAATTTTCTGTCTGTTCTCAGAGCTATAGAGTTTTAGTGGTGTTTGTTGTTTTGTGGTTGTTCTATTGGCTTTTTAGGGCTTTTTTCCCTTGTTTCTTTTAATTATTTTTCTTGCAATTTCTGTCTCAACTTCTAAATGAGGGAAAGAATTTCATCTTTTGTAATGACAATTAAACACAGTTTGAATGATCATAGCCTGGAAGTAATAGCCAGATTCTTGGAATTAATTAACTCAGGAACTAAGTGAATAATTCAAAACAAATAGCTTTCTTGAGAAATGGACCCTCCAGCATTCTTAATATTTTCACTGAGAAGATCATATTGTTGTCATCGTTGTTCCTATAAGAGCAGATTCTACTGGTTCCAACTGAGGCTTTCTTTCAGAGTTAGCTCTTGTCCTCCAGACCACCAAGAAATGTGAATGGTTTTTGAACACATTTTTTCATGTGCTTCTTTTCAATAGGTGTTTTAGTTCTGTTTTTTGACCTGTCCTTCTGAACTTGGAGGGGTGATTTGCTTGTCAAAGCACTCACATAGCTGTGTCTGCAACAGCACCTTGAGCTTGATGAGGAGAGAGTGATTTATGGTGCAGTCTTGGACCAGCATGTCGCGACAGCTCTGATCTGAGCCTAGATCAGCTCCATCCTGATTTGGAAGGAGTCTCCCTGTGTCAGGGGAGGACAGGTCTCATCTGTGGTCTTCATCCTACATTTTAAGTGGTCTCTTAGAAGGAGTGTGTAAAAGATAAGGACAAAGACTTTATTTCACGGTTTTGTAGAAAGTCACACCCAAAGTAGAGCTCTGATGTAGATGTAGTATTTCCAGTGAGCTCTGATAGAGAAACAGAAAAGTTGTGTATAACTTGAGTTTTCCAAGTTCTGGAACCATCTTCACTAGAAGCTTTGATTTGTTGCAGTCCAGAGAAAACAAACATGGATTTCAGGCCCCTCCTTTATCACTTTGGAGGGGCATCAGCTAGAACAGTTGAGAGCACTGTCTCCACTGTAATATTCTATATCTCTAACATGCTATAGTTAACAAGGGAAACTGAGAAAATAGGAGGCAAAATAAAACAATTGCTATTGTTGGTTAAAGATATGAAGCAAGTTCGTGGTGGAGTAGGATAAATATTTAGTTCACTGGTAATTCCCTTCAATATTAGAGTCATGGACCATGTGCTTTTCTTAAAATGGTTTTGATATTTACTGATATTCTTAGAAATTTTTTTGTTTTATCCTAAACTATACATTTTGTAGAGCCTCTATAGCTTTCATTGAGCAATAGTTCTTTGTGATTAGTTCATGAAATAAAATACCATGGATTAAATGATATAGAGATATATACTTACACTTTTTGAAAAATGTTCTCAAATTTCTTATGCTGTTGCTTCAAATTTTGTCAATTTTTTCTGTGAATGCTTATCCTCTAAAAATTATTTCCTAGGTCTTTGGGGGAGGCAGAAAGTGGTGGGAAAACATGTCAAAGACCTTTCATTGAAAATTGGTAGGGCTATTTGTAGAATTAAATGTTACTCAACTGTAGCTCAGCTCTCTCTAAAGTTGGGGAAGTGGAAGCAGGGGAGAAAATTACTTACTTGTGTTATGTATATTTAGAGGATTATTGTGCCTTCCCCCCAAGTCCCTCTGGGCTGACTCCCAGACTGCTTGAAATCTTTTAGGGGCTGTGCAATGAGAGAGCTCCCAAATGAAAAAGGAAGACACAAAATTAGTTTGTGTTAGCAGAGTAAAAAGACAGCAAACAAGGATATTTTTGCCAATATATGCATGTATAGATCACGCTTTTAAAAGAACTTATTTTGTGATTAATTTTTTTAAAATTTTCTAACTTTTCCTCTCATCACTTGCAGATTTTTACATGTTCTTTACTTAATAGGAAGTCTGGATAACTTACCTAAATTATTTGGGGATGTGTGTATGCTTATTTAAACATAAACTCTGGATTATAGTAGTGAAAGAGTTAGCTGCAAAGTGAACAATTATTCACAAATGTGATGCTGCAGGTGCCAAAACTAAGGTTGCAGAAAATTAACCAAGGGGCAAGAGTGGGTCAGCACTAGTTTCAGGATATTTTCCATTGCTTACTATGTTGAACGTTTGGAATTCTTGTATGAAAAGAAAAATCGGCTTCCAAATAAAAATGGGAAGGCAAAAAAAATATTCTTAGACTACTATCTGAGACAGCATAGATTTGTCTAGAACAAAATACAAGCAATGTAGTCCTGTCTTTCAGTTTAGCAAGATAACCCAAACACCTAAAAATAAAGGAAGAGAATCTTGAGTAAAAACCAACCTTAATGATGGTAAAAAGAAAAGGAATGATTTATTATGTAAAACAATATTCCAGATTTGACCAAGCTAGAAAGACAGGTAAATAAGATGCATTCAATTCTAATTTGTCATATATTCCCCCTCTTTAAATTTAAAAGCAAGATAAGCTACAAAGTATTTTAAAGATAATGAGGGTATTTTAATTTTGTTAGGAAAAAAAAATCATTCTATAGTGTCTGCAGATGACTAATTATGTTGTGTTCCTGGAGGAACTGAGTTACTCGTCTGCTTTGAAATTGGAAAGATAATAAAGCCATTTAATGTTGTAAAACTTAAATTCTGAACAATATCTTTACCTACAATTGCTTCAAAGTTATAGAAGCCTCAAGCTAGACATGTATAAACACTAGCAGATTTTATAGTGATTTTTGTTGTGTGTTAAAGAAACAACAAATCCCCAAAAAAAAACCAGAAAAACCACCCCATAACAAAACACTTTTTCCACACAATTACACTTGTGAAACATCACCCTTGAAATGTAACACAGATGAAGATTTATTTCTCTGCCATTTTTTCCCTGCATTAATCTTCAGGTCTTTTAATAAAGGTGGGGAACAAAGGGTCAGGATGACTCCAAGAAATGGTAATGGGATACACGGAGCTCTTCACATATAGGTCAGTAGATCAAATCCAGCCAGAATGAATGTTGCCTCAAACCTTTTCCATCCTGTTATTACTCTGCAGCTCTAAGGAATATAAACTGAGCAATGTTTCTGCTTTCTAGTAAACTGGTGACTGGTGCTGGGAAAAGCTACTGCCCCTCTGCTCCAGGTCAGTGGTGAGGGCAGGAGTATGGGATTTGACTCCATGCCCAGATACTCTGACAAGTGACTGAAACACGTGGATGAGAGCAGCAGTGAAACTTGCTTTACTGCTGCCTCAGCTGCAGTGTTTTTCTTCTTGATCTGTGAAAGATGTTAGCTCAACCCCCTCAGCTCAGTAGTAACGTGGTAGAGGAGAGAAGAAATAAAAATAGAAGTGGGATATGTCTAGATCCCAACTGAGAGGAAAAAAAAACCCTACAAAATTAAATGAGATATCTGTAGCACAAACATAGACCTATGAGTAGGTGTAGCCTCTGAGAGTAGGGTAGAAGAATCAGTGTAGACTTAAGTTCCCGTATAATTTTAAAGAGTTGAGAAATGTATAGAGCCTGGTAGATCCTGCTTCAGAGAAACTAAATTAACAGAAGTCTGTCTGGCTTCTTGTAAACGCCGACTCAAATGAAATAATGCACTCAGCTTTCATCTGTGATAATTGAGTGTTTAATACTTGGTTTATAAATGGTTGGAAGATGTGGACTTTTGTTTATGTGTTCAAAGGGGTATATATCTCCCCCCTTTTTAAGACAAAATTATAGTCTATAGGTTTTGAATAAAATAATTCAAGAACAAATATAACTAGGAAAAGGACCAGCCATATATAAAAAAATTATAGTTTTACATATTCTTATTAAATGGATTTCATACTCTGTCCTGCAAAAAACTTGCCATGTTTTTTCCTGGACCTTTTCCTTTGGAAATGGGTGATTGTATATTCAGCTGCCCTTGCTTTGGCAGGGACCAAACACCATGTAGCTCCAGTTCTGTCTACTGCAGTAAGGGCTGTGCCATTTTGATTTCTCTGTTACCATCTCTCATCTCTCACTAAAACCAGTATAGTTGTACAAGTGTAAACAATCCAGCCTCAGGGGTGGTATACTTGTGTTTTATGTGTCTCTACCAGTAGAAAACTTTAAAGGAAACATTCTTCTGCATGTGTTAACAAAGAAACCAAAACAAATTTGATATGACTAAAACTCCAAGGAATTCAGAACTGAATGTGAATTTTATGTTAAAAGACCAGAAGCAACTCTTTAAACTTTCTGATGCTTGCAAAATGATACAGTAATTGAATTACAAAAAGCATTAGTAGGAGGTTTTTTATCCTTTCTACATTACATGTGTGTGGCTGTGCCAAATCAAGGTTTATCTGGTGCAGTATTCTGTCTCAAAGGAGCTGAAGGTGGGTGCTTAGGGAAGAATAGAGGGAAAGGTTTGGTGTATGATATTCCCTCTGAACCACAATTCAAGGACTTTGTGAGTCAGAGGTAGTTTCTGTGCATTTAACAGCCCTTAATGCATTTTTCTTCCTTAGTCTTGTCCAGCTTTTTTTGAGGCCATGTAAGATTTTAATGCATTCCAGAACCCTGTGGGTTGGTGCATCACAATAAAACCACAAACTGAGTGTAGGACCTGCAACAGCCCCCAGCTGTGAGCACCTTCAACTCATGTGGTATTGGGAGAGGCAGAGAAGAGTCAGTATGGGCCCATCTTCCCATTTTGGCCCATCTTCCCATATTCCCCTTTGTGGGCAACAGGAGGCAGACAGACTTCACTTACAAATACCTCTCAAATATTTGTTCTTTGTTTCCTTTCTCCGTACTGAGGACTGGACTGTGCTTTCCTGATTCCAATTTTCTCAGGTTTTAACAAAACTGAGCTACATCATTAAGCCTTTTTAAGTGGTTATTTTAAGCAGGGGTCTAATAACAAACAGCCCAAAGCCTGTGATCTAGGATTCCCCAAAGGCCTTATTTAGTAGAAGGGTTGCATGTACCTGTTTCTGCCTAAAGTCATGGCCATAGTGTTTTGAAAATGTCTTCCATGAAAAATTACTACCATTTTTTAGATGCCTGAAAGTGACTCTAAGAGATTTTTAGATAGAACAAGTTTGAGAAAATGCCTCTTAGGGTTGTTGATCATTGTTTTGCTGGTATATCTGGTACCTGAGGGAAGGAATCTGTTCTGACAAATGCATTTCCACTGCAGAATTACCTCTGGGCAGGGAAGGTTGAACAACAATTCCACTGACTGTAAAATAATTGGTAGGCCCCTTATTACTGGTAACAATGCCAAAGTTATCTATGTATTAGGCTGTGTTCTTCCAGATAGCCTTCCCCTAGGAAAAGGTATTTTTACCTTGATAACTTGATGCAAAGCCCAGCAGCCCCATCAGTCGTCACAGCAGGTCCCAGTGGTGGTCAAGCAGTAACGAGATTTAAGCAGTGAGGATTGACTCTCCTTATCTTGTCTGCCAAGCCTGCTCCCTGCAGCCATGGCTCTGGCTTCCCTCAGGAAGAGGGAATCAGCATTCAGGCACACATCCTGGAAAACTCAGTTGTGCATGGAACTGGGGACACCCCCTTAGTGCAGCCACTGCTGGTCCCTCCCTCACCAACAGGGACCTTGGATTATGCCTGCCTAGAAGGAAGGAGCTATTGGAGCTTGGTTTGGATTGTCCTTGCAGTGTCAAGGACTTGCCATCTGTTTAGTGTTTATTCTGCTAGTGGATTTTCAGTCTCAGTGTTAAGGTTGCTAATGATTGATTAATCCAGCTCAGTACGGACAGAGCACACCAGGCAGTTATAAGCTAATTGCAACAATTTCTCTGATGCCGCCTTTCGCAAAATGTACTGTCTGGGGCACAGATGAACAGCAGCAGCTCCATTTCTAGCCTTGACCCTGAGCTAATTAGGACAGATCCTGCTCCCTTCCATCCACTGAGATGAAAAAGAGAATTTAGAAAAGGTTTTTGAAGGAATAGTTTTGCCTGATGTGGTTGTGTTTTTTTTTTCCCTTCCATTTCATTTGGTTGATTTTTTAAAGGAAAATATATCATGGGGCTTTCTGTAAAATCACTGCTCTTTGTAGCTATTAGGGAATAATCAAAGGTATGAGAGCATGTACACTGGTTCTTGAGAAGAATACAGTATGCTTGACAGTGTGCATTTGTTGGTTTGGTTTTGAGTTTTGTTGTTTGTTGTGGGGTTTGGGTTTTGGGCTTTTTTGTTGGTTGGTTGTTGTTTTCTGGCTTTTTTTCTTTTTTCTTTTTTTTTTTCTCCTGTGGGTTTTTGAGTTTTTTTAAAGGAGAAGAAGGTGGGGTTGTCCAATGCCCTATGCCTTTATAGTGTACCACGTTCCTTAGTGCAATGTGCAGCTGGTTGCAAGCCAGCAATGTATGCTTATCCTAATGGCTGGCTGATTTCTAAGTCAGGAGAATGTGAAGACATAGAAGGAAGGAAGAAGAAAATTGGAAATGGAACTCAGGCTGCACAATTTTCCATTAAGGTATTCTGGAAGAAAGGATCAGTTCTGCCTGTGCAGGTTGCAGAAGTTCCTTCCCTTTACAGGTTTGTGCTATATCTTGCAGTTACACATGTAGATTGCACATCTTTTTCACAACATCACATTGTTCATATTGTGCAGAGGCAGCCTTCAATAATGCATTGACATAATAATGACCATGGCATTTAGCGTCTATTCCTAATGATCAACAAGAAAATCTTCTGCATCCTGGCCACAAACACAAAAAAAAAAGAAAAAAAAAAGGAAAAAAAAAAAAGAAAATCACTTATCAGCAAATCTGACTAGAAAAATTCTTATGAAATAGAAGTCAATTTGCTCTTACAACTGTATGCATCAATTTATCCGAACCACTTGGTGTTTGCTCCATGAACATCTGGAAGGAAGATGAGGGTGGGTGTGGGGAGGAACACTTTCAAAGGAAACAATCAGCACTAGAACTGAAATCAGAGCTTTTGCATTTAAAGCAGCTTTTCTCTGAAACTGAAGATCAATGTGATTCCATGCTGCTCAGATTCCAGTGTTAACGTGTGTCTTTAGGTTTTGATGACAGTTAACATAAATAATAATGACAATTTCACTAAAACCTTGATTTCATATGACATTCTTTTTATTTGTTCTCTTGTGCTGACATTCTCTGTTTAATAAATGCAACTTCATGCAAAAGTGTCATGTATGATAACTATTTTGTTACATGCCTTGAAAACAAAGACAGTTTTCAGATTACAGGCATTTGCACAGAACAAGATGAAGGTGTACTCACATTTGGTGTAGCGAGTATCCACTGCAGGACACTGTAAGAGTGTCACAGGAGAAAGTGGAGGACAAAGCTGAAGGACAGCTAGTATGGCAGGTGAACAGCAGACTAATGTATATTTAGTAAAACATTTTTCCTTTTTTCCCTCTCCTTTTTTAGTATCTATTTCCCTGTATTTCTTGTCGTCCTGTGTCTCTGTCATGACAAAAATAAAATTACTATCCAGCTATGTTCTTAATACTAGACTGAGAGTATGTTTTTTACGTTATGAATCTTGTTTGTGTTTATGCAGCACTTGTTGATGGGCAAGCAAGTATTCTTCACTTTCTCTAATAGCCTTACTGTAAATGATTCTTTTTCAGAAAACACATAAATACTATGATTCCCAGCATTATGATGTCATAGCACCTATAAATACTCAAAGTACAGATATGCATCCTTCTAAATGGAGAGTTTATAGTCCTCTTGTGGATACCTTCCAGCCTGAGCATGAGCAGCTCATAACTCTTTTTTGACAGAATAAATAGGAAATCCATGATTCCTATCAAGTTCTGTAGAGAGACCCAGACACCCAGATCCATATGCCATGCTTTGCCTTGTACATGTTTGAAGCACTTGCAGACTTAATTGCTATGCCCTGGGGAATCTTCAAGACTACTATTGGCAGATACAAGTGATATTAACAAGACAAATATGTCTCAGTATATTTACCAGGTGATTACTGCTGTTTCAGAAGCAGTAAATTATTGTATTTATTCATCTGTGATGCTTCCATGGGAACAAAAGGCAAGCTGTATTTTTAATTTTTTTTAATTCCTTTTTTTTCCTATTTGAGGGCTGGTTAAGGATAGGGAAGTGGGAAGAAAGAAGTGGGTTTGAATGGTACTATGGCAGCAGGCATGCAGTGTAGTTTACCAGTACCTATGTCTCAACAGCAACATTTAAAATGACAAGGTTTTCACTCTGTGTATGCAAGTGATTTGTAATGCCATATACCCTATGTGCTAGCATATGTAGGCTCCAAATGCTTCATCTGTGTCTCAGCATTCTGTTTCTTAAATCACTGCAGTATGTTGAGCAAGCAAAGAACTTATCAAATAACTTGATTTAGCATGTGTTTGTTTATATTTACAAAATGTTAAATATCCTGTTTCCTTTCTCTCATCTGCACTTCTTGTTCTCCCTGTTTCTTCTCCCATCTTCCCCAATAAATTATTAACCAACACTTGAATTGTGTGTCCCAATATGTTCTGACTTTCGTAGTACTTGGCTTAAGGTTACTAAATCAACCATACATATTCAGCATAAAATTTTCAACCTAAAGCTCTACATGAGAATGAAAGAATATTTTTCCCCTTTCCCTTCCAACTAACCCTGTTAGGGCTGAGTCAGCTCATGCTTTTTAAACCTAAGCTTTATTTGAGGATAAGCAGACATAGTCGTGCATGGAGGCCGTGTGGTAATGTGACCACTGATGCACTAATTCTGCTCTTACTTACTTTCTCTCTCAGCTGGAAAATCCCATAAAAGGTGTATATAATTTTGAAACCTTTTTTTAGAATTCAAGAATTTATGGCAGCGAGCTTCTACTTTTCACAATATGTACACAATAAAACCCCTGATATAACAAAATCAAAGTCACATTTTTTAGGAAATTCCAGAGTGGGATTGTAGATAGTGTTTTCTTTTTTGCCTGTGAGTCCCACCTTGTTTGAGACTTGTGCAGTGCTTGCCTGATGAGCAGATGTTTTGTTTTCTCCACATCCTTCAGCAGAGGTGTCTAACCCTCACCTGTTAAACGCTGTTTAAAATTCTCTTGGGACACAGCACTATTGGTTTTAGTATCTGCCGTCAAAAATATGCTTATTTTAGAAAAATGCTGCGAACTGGGGTGCAAGGTCTTGCAGCTGGGTCAGGTCAAGCCCAAGCACAAATAACAAGCTGAGCAGAGAATGGATTAAGGGCAACCCTGAGGAGAAGAACTTGGGGTGCTGGTGGACAAGGAGCTCAACATGAGCTCCAGAAAGCTCCCAGAAAGCCTGGGCTGCATCCAAAGCAGCATGTCAACAGATCCATGGAGATGGATCTTCCCCTCTGCTTTCCTGTCTGAGACCCCCATGTGTTTGCATCCAGCTCTGGTGTCTCCAACATAAGGACATGGACTTGTTGGAATGAGTCCAGAGGGCCACAAACAATATTGGGGACTGCAGCACCTCTCCTATGAAAACAGGCTCAGGGAGCTGGGGTTGTTCAGGAGAAGACAAGTCTCAGGGTGACTTTATAGCAATTTTCAGTACCTAAAGGGGCCTACAAGAAAACTGGAGAGGGAATTTTGACAAGGCATGGAGTGACAGAACAAGGGATAATGGCTTCAAAGTGGAAGAAGGTAAGTTTAGATTAAATACTAGGAAGAAATTCTTTATGGTGGGAGTGATGAAACACAGGAATAGGCTGCTTAGAGAAGTTGTGGTTGCCCCATTCTTGGAAGAATACCTAGGCCAAGTTGGATTGGGACTTCGACCAACCTGGTCCAGTGGAAGGTGTCCCTATTAATGAAAAGGGGTTTGGAAGGAGGTGATCTTTGAAGACTGCTCCAAACCAGGCCATTTGATGATTCTATGATACTGGAAATGTATGAAATTAGCTTCTTTGTGCATCCCTGTTTTGTAATGCCTAAGGAATTTGGTAGTAGTTTCTTCTTTTTAGCATAATTAGTCAACACTATAGGTGGACAATATGTTTCTGACACTTACACTTATGATTCTCACTGAGCAGTTCCCAGAGTACAAGCACAATCCCCAGCTGCAGTTATGAGGTCTCAGCATTTCTGCAAATCATTTTTCAAGCCAAAGAAAATGGGGAATACATTGTAAGTAACAGCAAAACACTCAATTAATTTAAGTAACTTTCTTAGCTTGAGATAGGAACATTAGTTCTAACAGAATAAGGACAAATATTGTTTGTTTTTTGGTTTTTACTCCATAAATTTTATCCTCCATTTCCCTCCATTTTTTCTGATCACTGAAGAATGGGGAAGCTCCAGGAAACTTTCATACTCAATATGGAGTGATGAGAGTTCATTGAGCAGAGACCTGGCCTCTGCTTCTCATCATGTTCATCATACCCTTTGATCCTTGCTTGCACATTACTTGTTGGGAATTTGTTGTTGTTTTCTGATGTGCTAGTAAATTTTCCTCTGTAATGTTCTTACCCCCCTGCTAGCTTTACTTGTTTTCCTTGCTCAGCCTGTTCCTGCTCTGGTTGCCTGTTTATCTCTGACACAGCTGCAATTATAGAAAGAATGTCTTTTTTAGTTCTCTGGAAAATTTCTACACAACTGCACAGCATTTTCAGCTATTTCAAGACTCCTACTAGTCAAGAAAATTTCAGGAATAAAGGTTTAACAATACTACTGGAGACAGTGTAATTGCAAGAATAAAGATCAACATAGAACTTGTTTCAGTGTCAGTGACAGGATGCCTGTGTTTGATATTGGATTTCCAAATACTTCTGCTTATTTTTACACTTTTTCTCCCTGAGCATGCCTGTTTCGAGCAGAAAGGAAGCTTGAAGAATTTTTAAAATATTCCCTTTTATGGCAATGGGCAAGACTTCTGATTTTTTGTAAACAAAATAGTATTAGGTGAATGTTGCTGGAAAAGCACAGTATGGTTATTGTGAAGTATAAAAAAAAATATTCTGATGGTGTGATTAGTAGGAAGCTTGAGAAAGAATAAAAGGACATTATCTCACATGGTAATGTTTTGGAGATATCTGCTTTTGGTAAGATCAAGCCCTTTCTAAAGTTGAAATTTATGACTCAAAAATATTTTCAGGAGCCTGGAGGATAAACGGTTTCTGTCAGAGATGATTTAGCAAAATCCAACGGGGAAGTGATTCCATTTGATGCATCATAATCATCATCCCAGACACCCCCTTAATTTCTTTGTAGAATGCTAACAGGAATGCCTCACTGCCAGCTCTTCCCACACACACCCAGCTGAAACACTGCACAGGGCTGTTTGCCTACTGCAGTGCAAATCTGCATCTGCTTTAGTCACACAAAGGGAGCACTGGGCTGAATGGGACTTGCATGGGGTTATCTCGAAAAACAGTCGTGTCGCTCTCTACTTAAGACTACTTTCTGGTAAATTTAAAGAAAGAGTAAAAACTACAAAAGGGCAGATAAAAAGTGTGAAACTGCTCAGATTACTTTTTTTCTGATAACCACCTGATATTTTCTACCCTTTCTAAGACAACTGTGGTTAACTGGAAAATTCCAAATACAGGATTTTCAAAGTCTCTCTTATAACCACTGAAGTTCTGCTGTGCAGAACTCATTCTACATAGCTGCTATCATCCAGTGGTCATACTCCTATCATCTGTCATTGAAACATCAATTTAATTGTCAGATGTTTCGTAGATTCATAGCTCTGCATCTGCCCATTTTGAAGACCTCCATTTTTCAATCTGCTTTGCATCCATTGTCCGTGTATCTTGGAATCCACATACTTCCACTTTAAGAGAGTTTACAATAGCTTGCAAAAGTGTATAACCTTGACTGTGTAAGATGCCCTGCAGGAGATCTGCAACCAGCAGAAGCACATCAAAATGAAAGAAACTGTGCCTGCACACATAATCTCAACTACGATTCTTTTTAAAAAGTGAATTTCTGATTTCCAAGATCAGATTGTTTGGCGTGGGTTTTTTTCCCCCATGTGTCATTTCTACTGTGATGATATTTTTGCAAATACTCTTTCTGCATTTCCACTAGCATGCTTTAGCACACTGTAATCTTGCTTTTAATATTAAAACCTTCCCCAAGTTTTGCATTGCTTGCCCTCTGACCCAGCTGA
This sequence comes from Molothrus ater, assembly GCF_012460135.2. NCBI lineage: Eukaryota > Metazoa > Chordata > Aves > Passeriformes > Icteridae > Molothrus > Molothrus ater. The sequence continues at coordinate 98,945,904 of NC_050479.2, read as the reverse complement.
AAGGAAGGACCTGCCTTCCCTTACATTTGGTATTTACCCTATGCTTTCTCAGAAAACATGGAGACATTATGAATCTTGATTTTCAGCATTATCAATACTACCTGTTCCCAACCTGGCTATTAGCCTGAGCAGACCACTCAGCCTTGCACTTCCTTTTACATCCCCCGGTTCTTATGGCAACCTCTTTTCTGCTTCCTCTGGCTCTGTAAGGATCAACAGATCCTTACACAGGATCTGTGCATCTGGCTGTGCCGCAGAGCTGGTAAGGTCACTGCATTAGGACCTCCAAGTGCTTGTGAAAGGAGAGGTGAAGAACTGGAACAATGCAGTAACATGAAGCAGGGTATTAAATATGTAATTATCTACTACAGCAATTTTTGGACTGCTGTGACCAGCTTAGGCCACTCCCAAAATGTTTGTGTGAGCAGTAGGATGGGACTCGTTTTATCTAGTTTTGGATATTTTGGACAGGGAGATAAGTCACAGTGTGCAGTTGCAGGTGTTTTTATAAAATATGCAAAAATAAATGCATGAGTGCACATTTTTTTACTGGTCTTTTTTTCAGATTTTTCTGACTTGGTCGCCACCTGGTCTATCATCTTGGAAGATCAGATTTTCTTTGGTTTTATTAAGAAAAGGGAGATAATTCTAACCACATAACTGTGGTTATATTGTATGGGGTTATATTGAGCATATTGTATGCTCAATCTATTTATACAGTGCCCATATATCTGAGCCTCTGATAAATCCAGAACCTGTGTTTAAAGGTATCACTTCCACTGCAGTCAGACATAGCAGGTTTTGTGCTTTGTAGAAAGTGCAAGTTAAAGGTCTTAGGTTATTGTGAGATGATTTGAAAATACTGTGTTCCCTTCAATGATAGAAGATTGTTAAGTAGTTCATGGAAACTTTTACTTAATTGTTTAATGATTTATCATCCTGTTTGTTTTGCATGGATAAAGCCTTTTCTTTTGTGAAGATCATTCCTAAATGTCCTAAATGGGTTTTTTATTTTGTAATAATTTGCCAACCTTATTTTATTCTGCTTCACTGATATGAGTAGTTCTCTGAATTAAACTGAGATAACACTAGGTTTTTATGGAATAAACACTGCTTTCGAATAGGAAAGGAAGAATAATTGAAAGAGATATTCACTGACATTTTCATATCAAAGTAATGCTTTGTGACTCTGCCAGCAAATATTATTTTCCAGCTTTGTCAAACAATGCCTTTAATGGAGCAGCGAAATAACTATTAATCTGAGGTCGATAACTACAGTCTTGTTTTTCTTGTCTCTGCCCCTGCTGAGTCCAGTCAAGTTTCCCTGGCCCCACACAGCCCTGTTGAAAGAACATGACTTTTTTGAGGTTTTATCAGTTTGCAACCTGGCAGAAAGTAGCTGTACTTATCTGTGCTTTGAAGCGGCTCCACGCAGCAGCATATTGTGGGGTTGGGTATTTTCAGGATGTCTACTTTGGCATCTAGCTGTAGCTGTTGGCACTACATATTCCTGAGACCTCTCTTTCTGCTCTTCCTGCTTTTTCTGACTTTCTGGTTTTCTCACTTGGTGACTGAAGCAGGTCCTATGTAGCTGAGCTGCCCCTGTACAGACCCTGCTGCAGAGAGCTGGGTTGTGCCTCCATTCAGCACCTGCACTTCTGTCCAGCCTGTGAATCTGTGCATTGCCATAAAATTGCAGCTTCTCCTCCTCTGATTTTTTAAATTCTTTTTTTCTTTTAAATCCAGTATTCTACTTGTTTTTCCTCAACAAACCTGTAGGTACAACTCTACCCTGCTCAACGAGCACAGACAGAGTACATTTCTATTTCCCTCAAATCTCTATGGCCTGTGTCCCAGGTCTTTTACTGCAGTAAAACTTTTACTCTTTTCCTTTTCCAACCCCTTATATATATATAGCCTGCATAAAACTCCCGGGTTGAAAACATTTTCTCAACTCTCACCACTTTTGGAAAGCTCCCACCATTTCTCACCTATATAATTAGGGCTGCTGTTTCTAGACAGCTTTTACCTCTCCCCTCTTCCTTTCATTGTTTCTTCCAAATTTGTTCTCTGAAGTGCCATGGAACAAGTGGAATTAGGGATGGAAAAATACCTGTTTTGACCTAAAATATTTTTTCCAACAGTATTTTTTTGCCACTTCATTGAGTCTTGTTCTAAACATCTCATAAGATAGGACACCTTCTAGACACAATTCTGTCTAATTCATTTTATTTTTTCCCTGATGGTCAGTCTCAATGGCCCATTTTTCTAAAAGACTTCCCATTATCACAGTTATGTGCTTTTAGACCATTCAAACACTACTTGACCATCTTCTTGCTTTCTATGCTTCCAATGTTTTTTCAGGTACTCCTGTTGGTGTTTTTATTTCTGATTCATTATGGCTGTGCCAAGTTGCATATTGTGGGGTAAAATTTGCCTCTGAGTTGGTAATTTGGTACAGGAGTACAATGGAGCAATGTTACCATGCAGCAGCGTGCAGGTCTGGGCTTTTAACTTTTGAATACCTGTGTTACTTTCTGTGTACTGACCCACTGCTCTGTCATTTTTTTCCTCTTGTATTCCAGTGAGTTCCCTGCCACTCTAATAGCAGTTTTTTTATTTTCCTCCCAGCTTCCTGCTTTAAGGTAAAAAATGAATTTCACAGAGCTTTCAATTTCTTTTGGCCACAAACCTGCTTATTTTAAAAGTAGAATAATCTCAACAATTTAACAGTAACCTTCAGTCTATGGAGTTAGCATAATTGCTTTTAAATATATTTGGAACAAAAACTAAAATCCTGCCTAAATGTCAGTCTAAAATATTCCAGTTGAATGATAAGCACATTTGTCTTAAGAACTGTTAGCATTTATTCTTTCAGTGTTTTCTCTCTTCAGATTTTTATCAATTGAAATAACTACATTTTTAATGTTCGTGTAGTAGCAAGCAGAATTTGGCTTCTACTCCATCTTTCATGTTCTCTCTTTTTACTTAATTTATTTATGTGCATATCTAATCTAAAGGCAAAGTCATCAATCACAGACTATTGGAGTCTTTGAAACTTTTAAAATTATAATGACATCACAGATGAAACTACAAAATATGTTGCAACTGTAACTGCTCTTGTGGTCTGTACCAAGGTATTACACAGTCTTGTCTCAAACTGTGGAGCAAAGAGAGAATTTGTTAAGATGGATACCAGTGGAAATAGAGGGATTTTGAATTCCCAGTTTGTCCTAGGAGTCATTACAGTATCTGGTATTTTATAAACTTTTACTGGTCCTGTTGATCCCTTATTTAGAAATATAAAGGACAAGGTATGATTGTTGTGGACTGGCTGATAAGGGAAGGAAAGAAAGCTGTTAACTCAAATTTGCTTTCTTGGTAAATTTGAGTGACAACCTCTGTTAAAGTAGCCTTTCGACCTCAGCATAATTAAATTCATGCAGGCATTATGGCAGAGTAATATGCAGATGGAAAGGATGTTTGCAGTCTTTTGGCCACTCGAAGATCATAGGAAGTAGCATTAGTGGTATTGCTGTAGGATGATCCAGAGTTTCTTACAGCTCCAGACAAAAATCTAGAAAGCATAAGGAGACACTGCTGCCTTGAGATGGTAAAATGGTTTTGTATTGGGCAAGAAAAATTTGTCTGTCTCCAGAGCACAGTAAGAAGAGCAGAGTGCTGTGGAACACTTGGAAGAGAAAGGATCAATAACTCTGTATTAAATTTAGATAGTGCCAAGCTTACTTTAGTTTGCACTTTTTTTTTTTTTTTAACCCTGGGAGACACTCTATATATGATGCTTGACATGAGACTGAAGATCAGGAACTACTGTGAGAAGTATCTGGAAGCAACCTGAATAGTCTCATGAGAAATGGAAGATGGGATCCCATGGTATCAGGAGATGACTATCCTGAGAGGCAGGCATGCACAGCTACTTTCGTGGGTCTTAAGTGAAACCTTCATGTCCTCCATTAACACAAGACATTGCTATGGCAATGATCTTTTCCAAAAGTTTGAATCACAACTTATGGCACAAGCATGTCTATTGTGTCTCCAAGGGATGGGGCCTCCCTGCCTGTGCCCATCTATGAAGGTTACTTACATGCAGGGACAGAAAATCTGGCTCTCTGCCCCAGATTTTTCCTCTCTCCTCCAGATTTTTCCACCAGAGTATTTCTGTGGCCATGTAATATTCTTCTCTTGAGTGCAGTACTAAACTGCATCTCAGTATATCATCATATCATATCAATAATCATATCATATCCTCTTAAATTACAATGTACCAAAGAATAAACATACAGGAATCTCTTTTTAGTAGCATGTGGCTTTTGGTAATATGCTACCTTTTTTACCCTTTTTCTTATATTTAGAGGAATTTTGGGCAAGGTTGAATTTTTTCATATTAGGTGGGTTTTTGAGAGTGGGGTGAGTTTTGGTTGTCAGTTTCTCCTCTTTCCCTGTTTGGGGAGTACCAGGAAATTGCTTACATTGTTGGCAAGAAATAAGAGAGAGGTGACAGACTTCTGTCTTCCACCTGCATGTAATAAACCTGTAGCTGGGATGTGCAACAATACAGCTACTGATGGGGGGCATTCTCCTTCCTTCAGATCTGACTACACTCAATGGTGTATAATGTTTTTAACGATATTGAGTATATCCTTTGGGAAGGATATTGAGCATCCTTTGGGAGGAATCTCATAGCATTAAAAAAAAAAATCTCTGACATACTTAATATGTTTGAAACTGGATAGCATTTAGTGAGTCAATCATTTGCCTGCTTCTCTTACAGTTGTGTTAAGGTCTGCTTTGATTCCTTGGGAATTTCAGTGAGATACATTGGCCATGTGCAACACATCCAAGGGTACTGGAAGCTGCATTTGTCCTGCTCCTTGTCTTTAAGAGGCAAAATTTAGATGAAAGCACAAAATACAGAGTAACCCTCTCTGCTGGTAAGGAAAATGTTAATGGTTATGAGAAGCTGTCTGCAATTGGGGTGGGACTATAGCCAAACACATGTTTATATTTTTAATTTTGTCCAAAGAGAGGAAGGGGGAGGAAGTCTGAGTGTCTGCTGGGGAGTCCCAAGCACAACAGACAGCAGATACATGGTATGCATAATGTCATATTTACTGGGGGCTTCCTTTGGAGATGTGTCTAAAGAGCTACAAATCCTATCCACAGCTTGTCTTTGCTGACTTTAAATCTCATTCCAGGGACTCCTTATCACCTTCAGTCAGCTTATAAAGCTGCATGGAAAGGTTAGAGAAACAGAGGCTGGTAACAAAAAGATGGGGAAAATCTACTTTTGAATGTGAATATTTAAATTTTGTGAAGCCAGCAGTGTCAATTGATATCATATGAGAAAGGTGGGGGTATTTTAAAGAGAAGTCAATAATACTGAAATGAACTGGGCTTAGAGTTCTTTTTGCCATATTGGATAGGCATTGTTAGAAGCTACATGATGGGAATATTTATTAAACACCTGAAATTGCATTTTTTACTTCTCCAAACTCCTTCTTCAGCTCTGGAAACCCTAGTAAATCAAAGATTAATACCGCAGGGACAGCTGGAGTGAGTGATTAGCACTACTTGCAAAGGAAATGCACCTAAATTAGTGTTATTTGCAAAGAAGGCATTATTCAACCTGAGAATAGATTAAGAGAAGCAAGTTACTAATGAAGTTACTTTCTATATTAAAGGAGCCTGATAAGATATTATAGAGCACTGTCTAGAGCAAGGAGCATGTCTTGGATGCACATCACTCAGCAGACAGATTTTAAGAAGTGATCACTCAATGGAAGGCATAAACAGATTTCATTTTCAAAGGTATGATCCAGATCTACAGTACTGTGTCACTGAAGAGAAATTTGATACCCTACGAGTATCAAGTAAGATATGCTGAAAGTTTTTTGTTATTGTTTGTTGGTGCTATTTTAAAATTTTTCAGTCTTCATTAAGAAGTGCAAAAAGTAAGAGAGGAAATTGTGGAAGTGGGAAAATTTCTGAAATGAGTTTCTCTCTGGTTTAGCACAAGGTCAGACCAAGAAACCATGTCCCTGTAGACACATCTCCTTTGTGTGTTTGCAAGCACTAAATGTCAGCCTGTGTTGATACCTGTACAAGCATTTTTAGGTATATTAAAATACAGGTTACCTTAGGATTAACAGCAAATTCTCGCTTTTGCCTCCCTGCATCTTTAGAGGTAATAGATTAGAAGCTTGTTTTGTGCCCCAAAATCTCTCATCCAGAACTGGTTCTGTGTTTGTATATAGCAGTCTCAAGCAGACAGTGAAAGGTTCCAGAGCCACCAGCTGTGAGAGCAGCTGTGATCCCATTCACTACCACACAGCACTGTGCTTCTTGAGAAACTCTCAGCTCAGTCCAGTTTGTAGGTATTTTTTTTTTGGTCGTGTCACTTGAAGCTACACTTCTTGCATAGCAAACATTTAGAAAGTTCTGGTTATTCAGGTCTTCAAAGCTATCTGCTTCCAGAGACTGTAAAACAGGACATTCCAGGACCACCAAACTGTGTGCCTGGTGGTTGCAGTGAGTGCTACAAAGGTGCTGCAGAATTTCAGGTTTCATTCCTAGATGCACATTAACAGTATCTTTAAGTAGCTGAGGTCAGGTAGGGCATTTTTCTTTTTTCCTTATTTTTTGTTAGTTGCGTGCCTTTACATGGAACTTCACAAATGGACAGAGAAATCTGGCTTACAGACTTAAAAGGTGTGGAAAATGGTGTGTGGAATGTTGTAAAGCATCCACTTTCCAAGTTTGTAAAAAAAATTTCTGAATTTAGAACCTAAAAGAACACAATCCTCCAAACAATATTGGATTTGCAGGAACCAGAAATTTCCCAGAGAGATGAGGAACCATTCAAAAATCTGAGTTGTTTGCTGTATAGGAGCTAAATTTTATTAGTTGTCTTTCAAATGAAGAAAGAAACTGGCCTCCTCTCATTAGACATTAATGTACACCGCTTCCTTATTTAGCCAGTTGTGCAAACCTGTGCAGTTTCACTGGGCTGCAGCAATAAATTCTTGTGTGTGCTCTTGAAAACTCAAGTTATTGCCAGCTGAGTCACAGGCTATAAATGTACTTGGTTAGCTTATTCTTCTTGGTGATTAAAAGTGGTTAGCTAGGAAATACCAAGATTTACTGTAAGACCAATATTAAAAATTTTGATTTTCTACCAATGTTTTGGTGTGCTCTGATTATTGTAAGTTTTGACTCACAGTTTTTACTTGGCTTCTGAGTTTGATTCTTTAAATTTTCTACCAAAATCCAGACTTTTGGCATAGATCTGTGCCAAGTTTTGATGCTTAAAACTTAATTCATATTTTGAAAATGCACCTGCGCTCACATTTTCAACACTGCCATCTGAGGTTTGTGATTGGCAAAAGCTGAACCCATAAAAAACAGGACAATATGACAAATTCTTTGCCAGTCAGTCCCTGAGTGTGAGTACAGTGTGTGTCCCTAGAATGCAGAGGAGTGCAAACTGCCTGTTCCCCTCATCTCGCTTCGAGCACTGATAACAAAGGAGAAAGGAGTAGGTATGGAAATTTGCTCTACAAGAGTATGGCAGGAGCATAACTACTTAACTCTGAATCAGTAAATATTCATGAAGAACATATTGGGCATTTATAGGTTTCCCCCAGAGGCAAGTAGTGATTCACACAGTGATGTGCCAACAGAACAGAAATGTCCTTAGAGATCCTAGGAAAATACTTTTCCCCGACAGCTGCTTGGCACCACAGTATTCTGGGCACAATGCTTCTGCCAGCTGTCTAAACTGCAAGGCCAGCTATGCTCAGATTTCCCCTTCATGGCAGATGAATAATGGAGTGTCTGCCATCCAAGTACTTCATCCTTGGTACTGGTACTGCTCTTTCAGGACCAAAGATCTTCCCTGGCTTTTGGGAACTTGTTGTAAGTGTCCTAATGTAAAGAGAGTGTCAAATGAGTGTGTGATGTCTATTGTTTGTGGTTAGCTTACAAATGGTCTTGGAGACTGTGAAACATGGAGTTTCAGATTGGTTGTTGTTCTTGACTTTTACTCTTTTGGTATCAAGTGACTTTTTCCCACTCCCCCTGTGGCAGTGTTCACAGGGGTTCTTGGATGAGGCAAGAGATGAGAATGTTGACTCCATGTTCAGAGGGCTTGACTTACTATTTTATGATATATATATACACTACATTATAACTATACTAAAAAGAAATAGAAGGAAAGGTTTCCTCAGAAGCCAGCTAAGAATAGAATAGAAAAGAATGATAACAAAGGCTGCTGGCTCGACAGAGTGTCCAAGCTATCTGTTCTGTGGTTGGCCATTAATTGTAAACATTCAAAATGGCCCAATCACAGACACACCTGATGCATTCCACAGCAGCAGATAACCATTGTTAACATTTTGTTTCTGAGGCCTCAGCTTCTCAGAAGAGAGATGTTCACAAAAAGATGTCTGCAACATCCCCCCTTAATTCTGATTGTGGTCAGAAAGATGTTACAAAAAGACTTTCAACAGTTGAATAGCTAGCAATAAACTCTCCAGGTCCTTTTTCTTTCCCCTACTGCAATCTCCTGTTTGCTTTTGCCTCCATTTCACATCAGGAGTCCCCTAACAAAATGGATGGAATCTGTCCTATGCCCAGGAATGCCTGTCTCTCATTTAATATTACTTTGTGTTATGTTTCATTTGCTTATAATATCACACAGTGCACAAGAAGTACAGCAGACATCTCTGATAAAAGGCAGATGTCAAGAACCTACTGTCTGCTGAGGTACATGTTTTGAATTATCTGCTGACAGACGGGAATGTTGTAACTCTGAGTCTCTGGGTGGGGAGGTTGAGGAGTGAAAGATGTTTAAAAACAACTTTTTGTATACTTTGAAGAAGCAAAATGTAAATGCCAGCCAAAGAACAAGGATCTTGTTCTGTTTGTTGTGCCAATCTGAACTTAACATTTTGTAGGGCTTTAAAAAAACTGTGTTGTTCTGATATTAGCATATCATCTTACTCAATGGATAGATTTAAGATGTAACAGCTCTGAAGTTTTTTTGTGGGGGTTTTTTGTTTGGTTGGTTTTTTGTTTTGTTTTGGTTTTTCAATGATGTAATAAGGTATTACATGCCCTGTTGAAGTTATCTTTTTGTCATTCTGGTAGTGTCAGCTATTGCCTCTGCCTCTCTATCTCTTTTTTCTTTTATTTTCTTTTCCAGCCCTCAGGGCTCTTGTTTATGATAAGTAAAACAAAGAAGTAAATATACTTTCTTAGCTCTGACAATGCTTACCTGTCAATGTGTTTAAGTGCCTCCACCATTTTAGCTACACACTTCCATAATTCACTTCAATGAAGTTTATTGTACAGCTAACAGGCTTGATTAGATTACTGCCCGTCTACAGGTGATTTTCTACTTTCTGTGTGAGGAGGGGACGTTTTCTTAAGGATTCTTGCTTGTTAGTGGTGCTTGAACTTCAAAAACCCCAGTCCACTGCTGCTTGGTCTCTGATGTTACAGTAGGACTGCAGTCCAAAGGTGAGGCTTCAGAGCACCACCACAAAACATGCACGCTACTGTAAAGAAAAAAAAATATTTCAACTTCATAATTTAATGGCAATTTTTTTTTTACCTTGTGGCTCTATTAGATTCTTCTCTGTAGGTGGCTATTCTGCAATAGGTATGATGCTAGTGACCCTTAAGGGTGAGATAGAATGGAATGGGTGTGAGGATCCATGAAAGAGAAAGTTGTGTGATATAATTCTTCTCTTTGAATGCTATTTTAGAAATTTTATAGCTAGAGTGTCAAAGTTCACTCCAAAGTGAGACTTGTTTTGTATAAGCTTTCTTGTTTAAAGGCTTTTTTATTCCTTCCAAATTTATACTGCATATTTAACAGGGTTAGCTATGCAACAAACCACAGGTGCTATGGTTTCCCTTTTTTGTTAATTCAAAAATTATTATATAATTTTAAAATGGAGCTCTGTGAGTCTCTGAATTGAACAGCTCACTTTGAATGTATATAATTCAGGCTTGCATAAAACATGAGAACTATGTTCAGCCATATGATCTGAGTCTATGAATAATCTCTCATAGACTTTGTGGCTTCATAGGCTGTTGCCTAATACTTTGAGGACATGACACAAAAAAAGACTCATATACCCACAGAAAGCAATATAGCTATAGAATAAAACACGTGAATCCTGCCAGATTGGTGCCAAAGCAGCAATTAAATGTGAGGAAAAGATTCTTTGTTGTCATTGCATTTCTTCATCGGTATGAGATGATGCATTGACTTTAGTACATTCATAAAACAAGCATGGCCATTTCAAACTCTTCTAGTTTATTGTGTTCATTTTAACATGTCGATTTTTATAGCATGAAACAAGGCTTACTTCCAGTTTTAGAGAAGAATGAAGTTTAGACAAAATTTGAAGATTTTCTCTAGGATATAGCAGTAGCTGAGAAAAGGGCAATGTTCCATTTTGTGAACAGTTACCTTGTACGTTGAATAAGGGTGATGGTTTGCTCTGAGGCTGATTTTCAGTTTATGCCAAGGGTTTATAGAAGCACATTGTATAAGGTCAAAGAAGGAAATCTGATAAAGTACAACCAACTACACTACAGTTAACCTCACTACAGTTTTTCTTCTCTGATTAAAGCATGAGGAAAAGTTCAATGCTACAGTCTGGTGCTACTGAAGGATTGAATGGGTTCCTCAAGCTTCTTGATCTTCTTTGGCAGAGAAAGCTGTTTACTGCACCTCCCTAATTTCTAAGATATTAGACACTGAGTATGTTACCAGTGATGCCTCCTAACACGCTGCAAGTACACCGAACCTCTGCTCCAATGTCCACCCAACTGGCCTAATCTGAAAGCACACCTCTGCAGTGATAGAGAAATCTTTTCCTTTATTCCTAATGAGAGCAAAATGCAGGTCTGAGGCTAAATTTTTCTCTGAGCTTAATGTCATTCAGACATATTTCCCTTTGGAGAAGAGGGGTGCACTAATCAGTCTAAGGACTGGGGTCCTGTTCCTTCAGAAAAATCACTTGTAGCAACTGAAATTGAGGGAGGGGGGCTGCTATCAATCTTTGACCTTGGTGTGTATCTGTCTGTGAGAGAAAATTGTGTCTGCTGTCTCTGTTTAAGGTCCTGTTTGAGAAGCATACCTGAAGGGATAAGAGTACATTGCTATGCTGGTGGAGTCTGTTAGCAGATCATCAGCAATCAGTGGCTGTGTCAAAATTTGTATCGAGGTCAAAGAGCGTATAGATTTGACCTCTGCCCTGAGTCCCAAGGAAGTCATTGATCCTGTGCTGTTAGCATCATCTTTTTGATATATCCAAGCCTGAAGCGTGTTTTTGAAAAGCTGCTTAATGCTGGCAAACAGCATGTGCTAGGCTCTCATTTATCTCTGCCAAGAAAAGGGAAGTCGAGCACAGAGAATTAATTAGTGAGACTGTCTCTGAATGTAAACTTTAAGTAGCTGGTAGGTAGTCCTTTGTATTAGAAAAAAACCCCTTTGTCTAGAGCCATACATTTAGCTTTCTCAGAATGGAAGCAATGGTGACCAGCTTAACACAATATTTTCTGCGCCTTCTGCTGAGTTCATGGAGAGGCTGAACAAAGGCATATCCTAGCTGTGTTGTGGCACTTCTGTCACTTGAAGTTCAATGTATATGTAGCTTCTCTTTTCTGTGAACTTCTCATGATAGCTTTTGATGATTTTCTTCTGAACCCCTGGTACTTCAGTTGGTTTTGGTAGTTCATTTGGAAAATTGCTCCAGTCCCAGTATGAGGGCTGCCACTGGGAATAAAGAGTCTTCCTTCTTGCCACCTTATTAACAGAAGTTTTAGTGTTGCCTTTGCACAGTTCCCCTGTGAGCTGGGTGGCACCTACCTTCTCACCTTGTGTGTGTATGTGTGACAGTGAATGTAATAAGCTCTGTAGAGTCTGGGATTCTTACAGTCACAGTTTTAGACAAATGATTTAACTTGGTCTCAGTACATTTTTCTATAAGAAGTTGTAAAAACTATTTATTGTTCCAGAAGCATGTCAAGTCCCAATTAACCACCATTTTGTCACATCTGAATGCATACTACGTGGATGGTATAGTACAGAGGGTTTTGATTAGAATGGAGCACTCTGAGGTACAGTGGCTTTCTGATTTCACAAAAAATCAACGCTGCATTAGATTCCAGTTTCTTGACACTGAATCAATGTCATGGAAAGTCATGAGTAATATAGTTCTGTTGCATTTGCAGTATCTTTACAACACGTGTTTCTCATTTATTGCCAATCTGCAGAGACCTTGCAACCAGCCACATAAAATACAGTGATGGTTGTAGTGGTTCAACCCCTGCCAGCATCCAAGCTCCATGTAGCCACTTGCTCACTCCCTTACCAGGGATCAGGGACAAAATGTTGTGTGGGTAAAAACTAGAAAACTTGTGGGTTGAGATTAAGACAGTTTGACAGGGAAAGCAAAAGCCGTGCACACAAGATAAAACAAGGAATTCAGTCACTGCTTCCCATGGCAGGTATCTTCAGGACAGCAAAACTCCATCACACATAGCAGGGACTTGGAAAGACACACACAGTGTCATTCCAAACATATCCTCCCTTCTTCTTTCTCCCATCTACTTTATGTTCTGAGCATGTTGTCATATGGGATGGAACCTCCCTTAGGTATGTTGGGGTCACCTGTCCTGGCTGTGTCTCCTCACAACTTCCCAGTCTCCTTTCCATCCTGGCTGTATGAAAAGGAAAAAGGCCTTGGCTCTGTGCAAGCCCTGCTCAGCAATAAAAAAGCACCTCTATATTATCATCACTGTGTTCAGCAGAAATCCAAACCATAACCCTATACAGCCACTGTTAGGAAAGTCAAGTCTATCCCAGACAAAACCAGTACATGGTTAATGGTTCTGGGAGCTGGAGTTAGTAAGCAGCAGGTTGGCAAAAGTGGTATATAACCTGATCCCTCTGCAGACTTCTGCTACTTTTGAAGGGCAATTTCACTTTAAATGAGACTGATTCCTACCTGTGAATTACTTTTTTTTTTTTTAGAATTTCAATGAAAAGTAAGAAAAGGAACAAATCATTATGATGATTACTCCTTTTCTTCCTTACTTCTATACATAGCTGGCTAATTGGCCACTCTGTACCTTCAAGGAGACTCTTAAGGTAGAAGAGAAAAATGCCTATATGCATTCTGGTTACAAACATGCCTGCATTTACCTCACTTTATTCACTAGAGAAGTAATAGAGAAAGGGTTTGTGAAAACTTTTAGGTTGTAAAGGATTTTGATAAATTTAGGAAAAAATTACAGTTGTGTTCAAGGTGATTTAAGTAAAATAGAGATGATGAAGATGATGATAAAGGTAGCTTTCTTCATGCTAGCAGAACAAAATTCAATTCAACATCAAAGGAGGATAAATAGGGATAAATGTAATGGCAAACTTTTGTTCTGTGAATGCTGTCACAGAGGGCTTGGAAGCCTGAGCAAATAATGAGAGGCAGAAAGAGAAACAGCAAGTGCATGAGAGAGACAGCACAGCAGAGAATAGGAACAACTAGAAGAAATATCTGTCGTATTAATCATAGCAGAGACAAAGGGAAAGCCCAGGAGCTGAGACAGCTTGCTGTGAGCAGTAATCTGGATATAAAAGTGTAAGGTCTAGATGGAAGATGGGATTCAGAAATGTCACTTTTCTAAAACATCCTCATCACTTACTTCTCACTTAAGTGATTTGATTACTTTGCGGCTCATCCCTTGATTCTCTCCACACATCTTTTCTTTTCCTGTTTTGTTCTTACTCTTTGATGTGATTTGAAATTTTAACACAGTGGAGGAGCAGCCAGCCCTCTTCTACCTTCTGAAGGCTCATGTCTTGTTAGTTGCTGTAGTTACTCTTCCCACCATTCAAAGAATCACACTTGTAGGTGTTGTGATTTAATCCCAGCCAGCAGCCAAGCCCCACGTAGTTACCCCTCACTCCCCAGCAGGCGGGACTGGGGAGAAAATTGGGAGGGTAAAAGTGAGAAAACGCATGGCTTGAGATAAAGACACTTCATTAGGCAAAGCACAAAGATAACAAAGAGTTCACGCACTGCTTCCTATGGGCAGGAAGGTGCTCAGCCATCCCCAGGAATGCTGGGCTCCATGTTTTGTTTTTGGGAGCACAAAACATCATCAGTCCAAACGTCCCCCCTTCCTACTGGGGAAATATACCAGCAAGTAGGTGTTTGGAGACTGCTTGATTACCTGAAAACATTAGGCATGAAAAATGTACATCTCAATTATAAGAAATTGCAGGATGAACAAAGAAGGGCCTCACTGGTGGTTTGTATTCAACACCACAGCCATTCCCCTAGGATTTTTGAGAGGTCAGGGAATGTGCTGCCAAATTTGTTGTGCATTTGCATTTTAAATTATTTTTTAATGTACATGGTTATTTTTCCTTATACAGCCATGCAGTCACTCTGAAATGCATTTATTTAAGAAGCATTTATTTCATGAACAACACCCAAGCAGAATCAAGCAAAATCAAGATCACTTCAAATGTAAGGCTGCCTGGATACTGAAAAGTATTATTACATACAATAATTGGGTAAGAAAAATGTGAACTTGCCATTAATCCTTGGCTAACAATGCATGTATATATTTCCATATAGAAGTATTTCTGTGAGGGCGCAGCAGAAGCCTAGGTAGCCAGGAGATAAGGAAAAACAATTTGTGTTAATGGGACTGTAACATTTACCTTGACATCTGAGAATTTGTATGAACGTTTATTGTGTTTTACACTATTTTTTTTAAAGATCCAAGTGAACAACAAAATGGATAGTTGCAGGTTTTATTTTATTTAAAGTCTCACTTTATAATATCAAATAAATTACAGCAACTGTTTAGAGCCAGTAACTACACTTATTGCTGGCAGACATTTCTTATATTTTAGTCCAATGATGGCAATATATTCCACTGTGCAAAAAGAATGTTAATACATTTAAACCAAGGGTTATCTGATTCTCTGATTATCTTAAAGTACATCTGTTAATTTGAAAATTATTCACATTCTTCAAACCATGCAAAGCAACAGCAGCTCATACATGATCTCATGCTCATAATTCAGTATAATATTTAAGGTGATGTGACAGAGTCTAAATGTCTCGATCTGTGAAATTTGACTTCAAAACTGCCTGTCTTCAGTTGGTTTCTTTGTGACAGCCTGCCTATTTTGCTTTGAGTAACTTGTTGTTACCCTGGGAAATATAAATGCTAGCATTTTTCCACCTTTTTGAAGCACTGATGGGAAAAAACATATAGTGAGGTACTTATATCATTCCCAAGTAAAAAAAAACCTTTGTCTTTTCAGAAATAGATGTCTAAAATAGTAGTAGAAGTAAAGAAATTAATTCTTTTGTGATATTCATGTATAATAAATGATACAATATTATTCCTAGCCAAGAAGAAGGATTTGAAGTTCACAGTAAATTTCACTTTTGGAACTTCTCATGGACAAAAAATTCAGATTATTTTGTCAGAGGCTGATCCTCAGGTTTCCAGAGTGTACAGCAATCTAAATTCCCTATGTCCTGTTACTACAGCGAATCTGACAAAAACCCATCAGCCAAGACATTTGTAGGAGAATGTTAGAGATGGTCCAATGGCTCACTGAGCTCTTTTGGAGCTGTATGTTGAAATCCCATGTTCTTGGACGTCAGAGAGTTTGCCCAGTGGGTTGTTGCCCATCCTGCAAGGCTGAAGACCACTGGCTTGGGGATTAGGAGTACCTCACCTTGAGTGAGGCACTTGTCAGGCTGTCCCTGGGCTGGGAGTCAGTTTGTGTGATGGCAAAGCAGAAATGTTCTTTTAAGACCCCGATACTTACTGAAATTATGTTTCTTCAGAGCTGTGTGTCCTGCTGGGAAGACGTGCAGACCTCTCTCCAAAGTCACACAGCACACATACCCAGAGTTTTAGTGGTATTGAATGTCTCTTGGTCTGATCACTGAGCAGAATGTGCCCAGTTCAGGCCCCTGCAGCACTGTTCCAAACATTCTTCCAGATGAGGAGACCTCAGAAGGCAGCGTGGCCTCCTCCCCAGTGTCTGTGTTTGTGGAGGGGACAGGGCCCTTTTCAGCCTCTTCTGCTACTTTTGCTCCTTGTATCCGTGGAATTGGACTGGAACTATAATGAACTAATCGTTGATTATTTTTTGGTAATAAATACCTTTGTGATGTGTTGTGAGCAGACTGGAAAAGGTATAAGTTTTCCAGGCACAGTTTCTGCAGTGTCTTTATTTGCTTCTAATTATGTTTTCTAAATCTGAAAAACGGAGACAATAATTTAGAAAAGGAAAAAAGTCAGCTCCTGTGAATTAAATGAAAATGTGATAAAATCACTAACGAGGTGCATGAACTTTAGTGCAGGTACATTAATTTACTTTGTTTGCACATGACATATAAGCATACTAATACATGTCTCTTAAAATACATATTTAAGTCTACAGACCACAAAAAATGTATATTTTATGTAGCAGCATATACAATTCAAAGCAAATGTTTTAAAGGTAATGGGCATGTTTTGCATGCTGAGAGAATGTGCACAAACCCAATCTGCAAAGTGGATGAATCCATTATGTAAATCTAAAATTGTCAAAGTGATCTATTATAACTATTTCTACTGTCAGCTGTTCAACATAGCACAAATTCAGCAACATACTTGTCTTGATAGGGGAGAGTATTTAGATATTATACCAACTACTTATTAATCTTACTGATTTCCACAGCACCTATCACAATGACAATTTTTGTTATGGGAATTAATGCTGAAAACAGAAGATGACAATCAAAAGCTAACAAAAGGAGTGTCATGTTCGTGACTTGAATAAAAATTGAAGGCTGTGAAGGACCAACACGGCTTGGAGCATTGCTGCTGGAGGCCAGCCTTTCATCAGAGGCTCATGTTTAGAAACTAGAACTGTTGGGAGGGAACAAAATGTCACGAGTGACGGCTGCTTGTTACTTATGTGAGAGACGTGCTCTCCATTTGGTTCATAGCATGCTGCATACAAAACAAACAAAAAAAAAAAAGATCTAAATGGCTCTAATTTGAACATCACTGGTGTTTTCTGAAAAGTTTGGGGACTACTCTTTTTAGCATCCAGAACTAGTCATTGAGTATTTCTTCTCTTTTATTCTCACAGAAGATGCTTCTCCAGGCTTGGAGGTGAGGCGGTATTGTAAAAGATTTTTCTGTCACTGCTTTTGCTGTCTTTTCTTGGCATGCTTGATATGAATTTACACTGTGAGAAATTTAGTAGTTCAATGCAAATGCTATTCAAACATTTTAAAAATATTCTGCCTGTGAAAGTTACTTTAATTGTTTTTGTTGTGTCTGCTTTAATTTTAAAAGACAAAGTGAAATACCTTGCTGCATCCCAACAGTTGCTTCTTCCTAACCAATGGGAAACCTTAAAACTTTGAGCCAGGTCCTACAAAACTTGTCCTTTTCATGTGTGTTAGGGTTTCATAAAAGAGAAAAGGTGCATTAGACAGCATTGTGAAGTTAATGTATGTGAGCTTGAAAGGATTAACCACATATATATCCATTAAATTATAGCAAACTAATGCTTTCTTTTCTTCCTTTTTCAATTACAATTTTAGTGATTGCCCCATGCAAATTTCTTCATTTGCATACATTTCCAGATTAAATAGATTTGGATGTTGGCTCCTTCCAAAAATAAGTAGAGCACTGCAGTTCACCATAGTTAATTTGATGTTGGCTGGACAGAAGAACAATTCTGTAGGGGCTAAAGAATGATGCTTCCACATTTGTTCACTACAAGAAGAAAACAAAGGAATGCCCAAGGGCTCAGTGTGCACCCAAGTCTGGGCTCCAAGTGAGCAGAATGGGTTAATCAGTGAACACCCTGAAATCCTCCTTTTATTGTTTGGCATTAAGGTTGGGGCTTGGAGGTTATTTTTGTGTTTGTTTTGTTTAATTTCACTACAAAATTTGCTTTGGACCACCAGAACCTTCCGGTCATTGTTAAAAAAATAGAGAACATTCCACCAAAAAAAATGCATTTTGCCAAGAACTGCCTTTTTTTTTTTCAAGAAACTGTTTTATTGTTTTGAAGAAAGAAGATTTCAGATGATCATCACATAGTCTACTTAACAATTACATATTATTTTTGTGAATATCTGACACTTTGTGACTACACAGTGCGTCCTGTAGATTAACTCTGGGTGGAACAATCTGGGCAAGCTGCACGGAGGTCTGGGTTTCAAAGATCTCCATTATTGCCAGGTATTTCAAAGAAGCACTACTGGCATTTTAGAGGAGCTCTGATGGCTCCACATTTAACACTTGTGATTTTTTCTCTACAGACTGGTGAGCATCTTGGCACAAGTGGAAGGAGAGACCAAGCAGAAGGTTTGCCAAATGTGGGACAGATGAGATCCAAATGCACCCATGTGTGCAGCCACAGCATGCCACCAAACAAGTGTGTTGGCACCCTTGGTGAGTGGTATTCCTTACTGTCCTTGGGCAGAACTGTCCAGGAATGAGCACTGTTGTAGTAGCATTTTCTGCTTGATGGTTCGTTTGGTGGTATATTTTTCCTTTTTTTTTTTAAGGGGTGGTCTGTTTGTGTTTGCCCTTTTTTAAAATTTAAATTTAATATAAAGAGATCATGAAGAGTTTAATTCCAATAAGTTCAGTTAGGCACAAATATATGCCCTGCACTTTAGGTGTTGAAAGGTTCTTCTTCAAAGCTTCAGATGAGAGCCCCTGCATGAATGCTAATGCACACATTTTAATGTGTGAGGAATTCCCTGCCTTTTAGTGAATTTGTCTGTGCTTTCTTGGGTGTCTTTGTGAACCCTCTTTTATTTCCTTACTTAGAAGTAAAGCTGGGTAATTACAGTTTTTTTTCCTGAAAAGCTTTATCCATCATGGAATTACTGCTGAAAGGGAAGGCTGCTTGCTTGGGAATATTCCTTTGGCACCATTTAAATCATTGTTATTCATAAGACTGCATTTTCAGGGTGTCACACTGTTCTTTTTTTACTTTCCATGAAAAGTATTTGATAGTTTTGAGATTGTTCAGCATTTTGTGGGGAAAAAAATATTTAAAGTCAAAATTACATAATTTTATGAAATGATGTTGCAAATATTTTTCTGATTAATTTTGATCAATGGAAAATTGTGTCCTTTAAAACCAGAAAGTTATCTGGTGTGTACAGAACCCTGGGAATCATTAAGGCACTCTGTGCCTTTGAATCATTATTCCACTTTGTGTCACACACCTTTCCAGAGGCTGTCTGGGGATCTCCATCCCTCCAACAGCTGATGCTTAGGGACAGACCTACATTTGGAGCCAGAACTTTGCTGTTATTCTGTTCAAACAAAGATTGTGATTTTAGTAAACTTGTTGCTCTGTTTTATTCTGAAGCAGTTTTTTCTGTACCTTGTGCTTGCATTGCAGATTCCGATCTGTCATTTTTTGCAGTATTTTTTATTATGTGATTATGGTTCTGTTGTGTTGTCAGCCACTAACAGATGGCTTAGCTCTTTAATATAACAGTTATTTGATGTATGTATCTATCTAAACAAAGTACTTGATGGATATCTGGTACTGGAAAAACAAATTGTTATCAGTCTTATTGAAGGTAATAGAAATATTTTAAAGCAAAATTTATCACATGAGTATTGAATTTTTATACAATACAGTGACAGGTTAAAATAAAAGAGGCAAGCTAAAACAGAGAAACATTCAGGTGATTTTTCTTCAGATCTGTGTAGAGGCTCTTCTAAGCACTAGTAAATGCTCCTGGTACATTTTTGAAAAAGTAAAAGCATGAGCACTATAATCAGTAGAAATATTTCCAATTCTCATCCAGAGCATGTCAATGCAAAAGTAGTGTATAACCCAAGAAATATGAGCTGTGCTAAATATTTTCATTGAAAAGAGTCAAGTTCTACTAGTTTGTATTTCAGAACTGCAGACAGCTATAGTCATAGTACTTTGGGATAAGACAATTCCTTTATGAAACTCTCTCTTGAGATTTGTAACCGTACTTGAAATTGCCTTTAAAAGTCTGGTTTTGATAAAGAGGTGTCTTCTAAGCTTCATCCAGCTGACAACTTCTATTAAAAGTTCTTTCATCCTTCATGGTAATTGAAGAATGTTGTCCTAAGACAGGAAGAAACTACACACATGCAGTTCAAATAGATTCAGTTAATTTTTTTCTGTGTGGACTAAAGAAGGAAGCGTCTGGTCCTCCTGGCAGTCTGTGTGTTATAGACTTAAAAGATGAGGCATAAGTTTAATTGATGGGTCACACTGTAATGTCATCAAGTCCATTTGCTAGACCAGTGTTTCCATGTTGGCAATTCACCACTTGTTCCCAGTCTTTCTAGAAGATATTTTTCTCACTAGACTTGGTGAGAAAGGGAACACTTTCTCTACCGTTTTCATGGCCGGATAGCCTCAAGCCAGTTCTCTTATCACTAATTTTGATTGGAGCAGAAAGTGCTCTCCGTGTCTGTCTTCATTGTACTCTTGGAATTTTGACTAAAAACTAGATATTTTATGTAATTGTTTCTGCCTAGTATCTTGTTCATGGAAATAAGATTATTGTGTGCTGAGAATTGAACTGTAAAGGGCAATCTATGATAATATTTTTAAGTTAGATTTTCTTTTTATTTCTAACATTTCAACGTGCTTTTTTCTTCCCCCCCTAAGAAATCAAATGAAAGTAACACAATTAGATGCTCCATAGGATCTCTGAAAAAATAACATTGTCCTGTTCTCTTCTGAGTCTGTATTATATAAAGCTCTTTCTACTTTGCAATAACGATTTGGCCTTCCTCATTTCTTGCATCTCTTTCTGCCTCTCCTTGTCTATCATTAACAGGTACAGAATTTTAAAAAAAATTACTTAGATCACAATTTTTAATGTATTGTTGGGAGTTACTCATCTGTTTTTACATTATATTCTGTGGAAATCTTTATGTGGAAAGATAGTCTGATAATACAGTGTTGTCTGTAATATCCTTTAATTCCAGATCATAGTCAGTCATTTCTCTGTCTTCCCATCTCTACAGAGACTTTCTGCTCAGTAGAAACTTCTAAAACCAGAATAATTTTGTCCAAAAGGTTTAATCTTGGTTTTGTATCAATATTGTGAAACATTGATCCTTCTATCTTATCTAATGGTTCATTTGCTAAGACAAATGACCCACTTCCTACATGGGCCTGGAAATAATTTAACTCTTCTTATTAATAAGTTGAATGTAATTAATAGACATAATTGTGTAGCATGAAGAAGTGAACTATTGGATTATACAAAACTTTAAAGAAACTGTAGATCATAGACAGCATCGTAGAATCATAGAATATCTTGAGCTAGGAGGGAACCATTAGGATCATCAAGTACAACTCCCTGTTCCTCACAGAACTACCTAAAACTAAACCATGTGACTAAGAGCATCATCCAGACACTCCCTGAACTCTGACAGGCTTGGTGCCATGGCCTCTTCCCTGGGAGGCCATTCCAGTGACCAAATTCTCTCTCAGTGAAGGCACATCCACTGAGGCACCTTCAATCCCTTTCCTTGTGTGCTCTGCTGGTCACCAGAGAGGGGAGATCAGAACTGCCCCCTTGCTGTCCTCCTTAGGGCAGATGAGACCTGAACAAAGCCACCCCTCAGTCTCATCTTCAGGCTGAACAGGCCAAATTACCTCAGCTCTTCTTTATAAGTTTTTCAGTTTAGAAATTTTGCTGTCCATGATGCTATTGCTTCTACTAGAAATATTTAGTTTTGTTTTTCATCTTTTTTTATTTAATATGAGAAATTCAAAACTTGAAGCAAGTGTTGATGTTCTCTTTTATTTTTATTTATTTGGCTTTGGGGTTTGTGTGTGTGTGTGTTTTGTTTTGGTTGTTTTTGTTTTGGGTTTTTTTGTTTGTTTGTTTTGTTTTGTTTTCATGATTTAGTTACTTTATTTCACAAGGAAACAGAATCCAAAGTTCTTAACTTTCAGGTGAGTGCCTTATCTTTCCACAGGCTTCTAGATCTTTTGTATTATTACTGATCCACGTCCATCCTTCAGACTCAAAAAGTTGTTCTCACCACCTGGTTATTTCTTTCCTTCTCAATGACTTTTTTATCATTTTACACAAGCTGGCAAAGTAACAGCAGGAAACAAGAGAAAACCACCTCAGAATAATGGTTATGGGCGCACTCCTGGGAGATGCAAGATATAGGTTCAAATCCTTCCAATTAATTATGTGGCTCCCAAAGCCCAGATAAGTAACTGCCTAAAAAACTAAAAGAATAAAGCTTAAAATGTTTCCAATAATAGAGGAATGTGAAAGGAATTTGTGGTTTCAATAGCGATAACTTTAACCTGAATTTATTAGCAGATGACTTAATTCTCTGTGTCTGATATAGTTGTCTCTTCTGGTGATTTTACTGTTTTTTTCAAACTAGTTTTTTGATTTAATTCCCAAACTTTCAAAAAAATATCCATGCAATATCAAAATAACTTGAATAGTCTTTATTGCAGGTCAGCCTGAATGTTCTCTTAGCTATGTTCTCTGCAGCTAGGTCCTGTACACTGCAGAGGCTGTGGGTACCCAAGGGTTAGCAATTCAGTCCCATTTCCTATGACATGTCTTCTTTCAAACTCCTTACTTTAATCACAATTTTGACAAGACAGCTCTTTATAGGTTCCTGAGCTCGGAGAGGGATCAGTGGATTCTTTGGACCATTTCCTTGAAGTAAGCACTCACTCAGTGGAAAGGGTTTTGAATGTCAGAATACAGAGTTTAGCACATTGTAGACACACTGCATCATAACTGAACTCTTTTTGGTACTGAAAAAGCTTAGAGTAAACTGAAATTCAAATAAGAGGTTTATGAACGAAACTGCTCCATGCTCTTCCTTTTTTGTCCTGATGGAGCAGTCTTTCTTTCAGACTGATTCCCAGTGCAGTAGTGTTCAGCTTTTAGGTTGCAAAAATGCTGTTCACCCCGCTCTGTCTCCCAAGGATGATCTTCCTGTGACACCCCAGCCCTCTGGCTGGCTTATTTCAGCAAACTCCTCTGTGTCTGCCTCAGATGCCCTTCAGGCTTTCTTATTCTTTGCTTGCCCTCACCTATCCTACTGGAAAAATGTTCCCCAGAGCCCAAGCAGCTGCTCTCTGTTGCAGGAACCTTTTTTCCTCTTGCAGAAGGCTGCACTGGACTGTGTGGACACGAAGCATTTCCTCGTAGCCATGGTCTGTCCCCAGTCCCTGTGAGGGAAGACAATCTTTTTCACAACAGCTCACAAGACATGGAAGTGATCTGTAATCAACTAAAATGGACACTGCCCATCACAGGGTTTTAAGTCCAACAAGCAGAACAGTGTTCATTTTCGTCTTTTTGTTATCCAAAAAAAGTTGTGGTAAACTTACTGTTTTATTGAGGGGCAGTATCAGGATGGACTTCAGATACTTCTGGAGATTCACTGAATTTACACAGGGACAAACCAGAGTTCAAACTGGACTAAAGAAAAGTAGAGAGAGAATCATGTAATCACAGAATCCCTAAGATAGGAAAAGACCCTTAAGATTGAGTCCAGCCATTAAACTTATACTGCCAAGTCCATCACTAAACTGTGTAAATAAGTGCCATATCTACACCTCTTTTAAATACCTCCAGTGATGGTGACTCAACCACTCTCCTTGGCATCCTGTTCCAATTCTTGACAGTCCTTTTGATGATGTAATATTTTCTGGTACACAGTATAAACCTCCCCTGGCACCACTTGAGGCAATTGCTTCTTGTTCTATCACTTGGTCTCTTTTTCCAGAACAACACCTACCTGGCTACAGAATCCTTTTGGGTAGGTTATTTCAGGTATCTATTTCCCAGATTTCTAAGCACACTGCATTAAATTAACAGATAAGCAAAACCCCGAAGACTGATATGAACTAGTCAAGCACAACTGACAGCTGCAATAAAAAACCCCTATCTCCTAAATAAGCTTTATCCTCATAACTAGAGCTTAAAAATCCCAGATGAGAAGCCCAAGTGCACTAAAGCCATTGTACAACCACAAAGTAGGAGACAGCTCCTACCTCAGCAAGCCTAGAGTCAAAACAGATGAAATAGTGTTCCACTATCACTCTCTGATAGAAAGGATGGATTGAACAGACAGATTCCCTATCTCAAGGTCAGACAAGGATTATTGCAAAACTGGAAACCCAACCAAGATCTTCTGATCCCAGCCTAGTGCCTGAGCCAGCAGACAATCCTTCTAATCATGCATAACGTGACCATTTGTTTCCATACGCAGTGCTCTCTTTCATGCCAGTGCTTCTCCAACACCTTTTTGCATGGAATTTCATCTCTGCCACAGAGCTTTCCTCCTTTAGGTGCTTTTCTGGCAACATAATGGCTATGAAAGTAATCCATATGCATCTACACTCTTTAGACACAGTTTTCAAAAAGGAAAGGTTTTGACAGCTATAACCTGCTCCCATGTGCAGTAGCCTGCACATTTTTTCCTTTTTTTTTTAATTCCTATAATCTCCTATTCCATTCTTTTTTCTTTGTTTTCTATGGTTTTACAATGTAAAATCTGTGCAAAGATGAAATGTTTAGAGCAAATTAAAAAGAATTCAGACATTCACAAAAATAGTATGTAATTGCTAAATAGACTATGCAATGATCATCTGAAATCTTCCTTCTACAAAACATTAACGCAGAGCAAGGCAAAAAAAGGATAATTTTTAGATATGAAATTTATTTACTTCTCATTCTGACAAAATTTTAGAAGTGGCACACGTTCAGGCAATGAGCACAGAGTTTACCTTTATGGACAACTGTGAAATTGCATTTGTTATTACTTTTTCTCATGAGGAGATAACAGATGTTAGTTCAAAATAATCCCAGATCAAAACTTGCAGAACAAAAAAAGAGGATCATTGCTTAAAAAATTTTTGGGGGAGGCTGAAGTAATGAATTTAAGTGATTAACTACATGCCTAACAAATATTTGTCTTCCTGTTATATAAATGTTGTAACAGGTTTTTGCTTAGGAAGGGAAACCTAAAAAATAGGTATCAGGAATCTTGATAGGGACAAGCTTAATTAAATAAAATTAAAAAGAATATTTTTCAGTAGTTTCTAGGCTTCTTATTTGTTGTTGGGATGTAAAACCACTATTTTGCTTTTCCTATAGTTAATTTAGGAAGAAAGGGGAGATGTTTGCCGAGGTACTTAAAAATAGCTGTTCCAGCAGAGATGTGTGGTGCCTGGGGACAGCTGCTAATCCAGTAATAACATTAGAAAGAGCTACAGAAAACAGAGGCAATGTCAGTCATCCTTCTGTCCTCCTCGTGTCTGGCCTGCTAGTGACACTGTTACACCAGGGACGAGCCTTTCACAGAAACTTGGATGGCAGCAGGCACAGGAGGGGCTGCACTCTCTCATGCCTGACAGGTGAGGGAAGGACTGACACACGTGGGATACTTGTTAATAGCATGTCCCAGAACTTTATTGCTCCAAAAATTTCAGGTTTGAAAACTGGCCCTAGAAAAGTAACCAGGAGAGTGTACAGAAATGTGCTCCACAGCTGAGATTGTGGGGAAATCCCAGCTGCAGATTAACCACAGTAACATCAGACCAGGATCTGGATAGATCACCCTTCACAGCAACAAATGTCTGTGTCACAAATGTGCCACAACACATGCAGACATTTATTTGTGGATCTGATAGTAAAATTAAATTTTATTTTTCTGGGTTATAAACAGAAAAAACCCACAATATGTGTTGGATTGGATCTTTGTGTTAATCTTCCAGTAGAAAGAACTTTGTAGATCTGTCTGTTGCCCAGCATCCCACTCACTTTTGCAGAGCCACTGGAAGACTTTTATCTTTTGGTATTTATTAGATTTCAGGCATCCAATCCATGGCATATATGAATAATCAGTTTTACTGAAGAGCACTCTTTCAAGATAAACATGATGGTCAATAGTTACCAACCTACAAACTATGCAGCTCCTTTTAAGCACAATAAATACTGAATAATGATCACATTTCAGAAACGTGAAATCCAGCCATGAAGCATTCTTAGATAAAACCAAGGACAAAACCTGCTGCATAAATCAATTTCTGTAAATGAATCACCTCCCTGTTATCATACTGTCCCAAGTGTCTGTGATGGGGCTACTCAGTTTATTTTTGCCAAATCCCATATGCTGCCCAAAGTGAGCCCTGACAGGCCAGGCAGTGTAAAAGTCATCTCAGTTGCCCAGGAAAATAAGCAGTAGTCATAGCTCTTGGCCAAAAGTGTAAAAGACAATACAAGTGGGATTTTGGTAAAGTATGGGGAAAATTATCCAATCAGCCACTCTAACACCTCAGGCTGTTATCTATTATCCTGTGTAAAAGAATGCAGAGAAGGTACTTGTGTCTCTCCATTTCTAATATGAAAGCTTGGTGCATTCTTATTTCATAATTTTCAAAGAGAAGAAAGGCTAAAATTTGGTATTTTTAAGTTGGTAATTGCACCAAAATCTTCTTTCATCTCTTTTTTCTACCTGCTTACCTAGGTCCTGTCTGTAAATACATTGACCTGTGATATGGTCTCAAAGCATATGGTCAACAATATCAAAAATAGAGTAAGACTAAGGACTAAAGCATATGGTCAACAATACCAAAAATAGAGTAAGACTAAAAATTGTTAATACTTTTCCATGCACGTGATAGAGCTTTGTGAGCCATATAACTGACTAGTAGAAGCATGATGCTTGCTTTGTTAGGTACACAATAGAGGTATTCTGTACAAAGCATCATCAGCCTCTCAACAGTAAATTCAAATGCAGAGTTTGAAGTTGGTACACCCTCTTCTTCTTCCAAAATCTGAGTGCTGTGGTGCCTCAGTGTGAAATGCCTTGCACCAGAGTGGGAACTCTGCAGGAAGCCAGCAGTTGAAGATGGACCTTGTGCCAGCCATAAGGCCAAGAGCAAAGGCAGATAATGTCAGCCCACACTGCATGCAGCTCTCTGAGGGTTTAACAGTGAGAAATTGTTGGGAAAAAAGGTGGAGAAGAATTCTTATATTTTTCAAGATGTCACTGCCTCTCTTAGGGTTCTGAGAAGCACCTCTGCCTGCTTAGGTCCACATGCAAGCTGCTGCATCACCAGCATGTATTGCCTGCATGGAGATGACTGGGGGTCAGCTCTGCTTTTGAAAAGGTAGATAGGGAAGGAAGAGTGCTGGTCATGGCACCATACTCTGTATAAAAGTACAGTTGCTCGCCAGACGGATGTTGCTGCCAAATGCCCAGATGTGAATCATGGGTACATCAGCCTGTTCCACCGCATGTTTGCTGGTTAATTTAATCTGAACAAATTTTAAGTTAGCTGGTAACTTGCCAACATAAACATAAACATACTGAAATTTCTTTTTTTTTTTGTTTTTTTTGGTTGTGCCATGATAGGGCTTCATTATGAGAGACAGCAATAGACAGCAGGTATTTTTCAACAGAGGAGATGCTTTCCTCTACTGTTAAACAGTTGACCTTTATATTTATATATCAGCCTACAATTTCCACATCCTTCTGTTACCATTTCTGTTATTAATGGTGTGTCTGTTGCCCTAGAATTTCTCTACTCCCAAGAAGCAGCTGGTTTAGAGTCACCCTCTTTTCATCCTTTGTAGGAAGAGATTGGTTAGATGCCTCTAAACTGATTTGCTCTTCCATAGTGTCTGCTGGAGAGCTATTCTGAGGAAATCAGTAGCAGCCTTAGGCCAAGTGCTAAATCTCTGCTCTCCTGGATCTAAGCCTACTCAAGTCAAAATGTTGCCCTCTTTTTTGCCTACCATTGCTTACTGACTTTTTTTAAAATATCTTCCCTCCCCCATATCTTTCTATCTGGTGCTTTGTTGGCATGCTTCTGTCGTGGGTTGTTGTAGTAGATCTGATCTGGAAGTAGTAATTGAGGTTTTGGAATTTAAATCAGTGGCTTAGGGGTGCCGTTCTTGGCATTAGAATTCAAGATCTTACTGTTTTCTTTATGGCTTACTTTAGCAAACAGCTTCTAGTTTAGGTTGTCCACTTTTGACAAGATGGGATAGCAGCTGGAAGAATTATTTATTTTTTGTGATGTTCAAAGGGAAAATAAAGGTTTTTTTCAGCCAATTTCTGGATCCTAAGAGGGCATCAGTAATGTTCATCTTTATTTTAGAGAGTCTAAGAGATCTAAAAATTTTACACCTTGTCTAGAATTGATGCTTCATGATTACAGATCACTACAGCCTTTCTGCTCAATGTTCTCCTTCTCATTTGCTAAAGGATTTCTGTGCCTCCCAAAACTAGTCTGAAATCATGCAAGAAAAAGTAGTACCTGTGCAAACAATTTCTGTAAAAGCCATGGGAAATTCATGGGAGGAAAGTTATGTGTAGTCTTCAGGGCTGGGACTAAATATCTTGTAATAATCAAAATCCAGAGAGGTTATTTACTGCTGTGTACAAAACCAACAGGGATATGAGGATTTACAGTGTAAGTTCTCTGAATCAGGCTTATTTCTTCCTCTATCTTCTGTGACATGTGTGCTTTTTTTCAACAGTGCATACGTAAAAGCACATTTGTATAATTTGCAACATCTTTTTCAAGCACTTGCTAGCAAATAGTCTGTAATGTGCCTCATGCTGGTTTGTCTTTTAAAAATAAAATAAATGTTTCA
The DNA here is from genome assembly GCF_012460135.2 of Molothrus ater. NCBI lineage: Eukaryota > Metazoa > Chordata > Aves > Passeriformes > Icteridae > Molothrus > Molothrus ater. Next base: position 98,917,147 of record NC_050479.2, on the reverse strand, counting down.
AACAGATTTGATCCCATTCACTTAAATGTTTTGAACAAAATGTTACTGGGATATTTAGGACAAAGATTTACTGTCTGTTCATGCTATCTGGAATGACCCAGTAGACCAGAACATCTTTGGAAGAGCTGTCACAATCTATCAAGTCAACGATCTGTGAAATATAAATTCTCTGTGGAAGTTGTTATGGGCCATTAAGTAAATAATAATACCTATTTTATAAACTCTATAATAACTTTATATTTATTATAGGAGATCAAATTTATATGATAAAATAAAAATCAGCCTGAGTCTCCAGCTATATCTTAAACTTCTCCAATATCAAAAAAACTTTCATTACATGCCATTTTGTCACACACATTCTCTTTATGAACATCTAGCGTAAAATTGGTATAAAATGCCAAAGTACCAAAACACTATAATTTTCATAGCATTTTCAGTCTAGATTTTAGAGCAGAGTCCTTGTCTAAGCTGGCTTAGATAACTTAAAATATTCTTCAACAGAGCTGAACAAGAAACTTCCTGAAATGTGCATGAAATTACAAAACACAGCAATTAACAAAACTAATTGCTCTGAATTCTCTGAATTCCCTGTAAGGCATTAATTTTGAGAGCTCTATTCCAGGAGCTATATTGGAGCATTTTAAAATATTTAATGTGTTTTTCCCCCTGAGGTATAGGGCAGGACTCTGATCCCCATGTTTTATGAAGGAGAATCTGAATCACAGAAGTTAGAATCTATCTCTCCTAATAATAATGTAGAAGTTAGGCACTGAGCCAAACATATTCTCTTTACAGGCTCTGAGGGAGACCAGCATCCCCATTTGCAGGATTTAGCCAAACGGGGGTGTCTGAAGCATATGTTTGTGCTTCTGTTCAGAGCTATGATTGGTTTGACAAAGCCTCTTGTCTCCAGTCTGTTCCTCCAGGCTGCCTTGCAGGTGAATTTCTGTCTACTTGTGGCTGAGTTTCCTTGACAAATCCAGTTGCTTCACTCCATAAGGGCTCCAGTGTATGACCCAACATTACCAGGGTCATAATCCAGGGACCCTTAGTTTGCAGGTAAGGTCTTTAAACAAATGTTGCATTATGTGGAGGCCTCAAGGTGTTTGGGGCCATTCTACCTCTATCTGCTGGTAGGTTTGGGTAATAAACACCACTCAGTATTTATCAGAGTTTGCACAAGTCTTACATTAAACAAATGAGGTGGCCATATCTGCTGCATGGTCTACTTACAGTATTTAAACTTCATATTTTCAGTAGTGGCCTGTTTTCTTTGGAACATTTTTCATTTGACGACTTCATAGAGCCCAAGTTTGAATCAAATATCAGAACCCTGTATGGGGGGTTGAGGGGAGCAATCATCAGAGGATTGAATTAAGTTTGAAGCAGTCATGGGAAAAGGTAAGGGAAAAATCCACCAAGGGATCAAGTAGCCAAGTAACAAACAGAAAACTAGAATCAGTTGGTATTTGCAATGCAAGATGATTTGCAGGTGAGTTAGTGGATTCAGTAACACTACTGGGAAGGCTTAAATTTCCTTTGTACCAGAAGACTGAAAAATATTGCCAGTCTTTGCAGCAGTATAGGGGGCCTCTAAGCTTGATAATTTTCAAAGGCTAATTAGTGAAAACTATAAATGATGAATGTAAACATGGAAATGCATGACCTACTTGAGAAGAGTCATCATGACTCCTTTAAAGTTCAGCTTTATAAGCCTCTTGGCCTCCTTTGAAGGGAGTACAAACATACATAAGAATGAATTTATTAGTAAAGCCTACTTAAATTTTAAGGGGCTTTTGGCAAAGGTTTGTAAGAAAATGGATGGCAATGTGTAAGATAAATTATCACGGATCAATAATCAGTTAAAGATGGGAATGAAAGTCAACAGAAAAGAGTTTTGCATGGCTGTCTGTTGCACGTTGTGGCAATCGTATTCTCAGAAGACAGAGAAAGGGATGAGCGGTGGTGAGGATACAAAGTTTTGTCAGAACAAGGATAAGCTGAAGAACAGGTGAAGGATTTTGCAAGACTGAAGGACTGGGTAATAGAATTGCACATTAAATTCAGTATAAAATGTGAGGGGACATACTGGGAAAAGGCATTGTGGGCTCATGTAGGAAATGGTGGACTGTGAGATGACCATTAACATTCAGGACTGAAATCTGGGGCTGTGATACCTGTAGAAATGTAGGTATTTTTCATGCAGTTTAAATATTTTGTTAGACAGTTACTTCTTTTTGTAGCTTTTTTGTAATATATCAGATGACACTGCCAGTTTGAAAAATAAATCATCACATCTTTCCATCCACAGTGGATAATTACCAGCATGCAAGTCGAATTCTGTTTAGAACATGACTGATTACAACTAAAATTGTATAGCATGACTCATCAGTTGGTAATTAGATCTCTCCTCTTACCATACCTAAGTCATGTCACCATAATCTATAATGATAAAGGAAAGAATGACTGATTTCATGCTCTTGGCAAGCAGAAGCCGCAGTTTTCTAATACAGTCACAATAAGGAAATTGATAGGTTTCTCTTGTATTGACTTGCATCTTTTTACACCTTTCATTCAGGGCATTTTTGCTGTCCCTTAATTGATTTTTTTCCTAATTTCCCCTTCAACTTCCTCTCTTACATTCAGAATTCTCATCAGCAAGCAAAGACAAATGAAAATAAAGAAGGGAGCTATGGCTTCAGTATGGACAAACTTACATGAAAAAAATGCCAGAAAAGAAATATACTGCCAGAAACCACACATTATTAAAAGTACTGCACTACTGTAAGCACTGTGTTGAAATAAGGCCGGTAAATGTTAGGGGATCATGTGCTGTCTCAACAGAGTCAGGATCTAGAGTTTGACTAACCAAAACTATAGATTAATTTAAATTTGGGGGTTGTGTGGATCTGCATTCATTTCCAAGAATTAGGATGGATACTGTGGCTGTAATCCTCTAAATATTTTGCATATTTAACTTAGTGGGTTCTTTTAATCTCATTAGCACAATTAAGCATTGCAAATAATTAAAAGATGAATGCTGATTTGTGGGCAAGTTTTTTTATGTCATCCAATCTGTATTAGAAGCAGTGGAATAGCCAAATTATATTAGTATGTTGAAGTACTTAGGCAACACAAGCAATGAGAATTAAATTGATGAATACTTAACAACATCATCAGCTTTATGGCCTCTGCATGATGTAATCAAGATGCAAATATTTTACACTGCTGTAAGCAGGAAGAAAGATGACCAAGGAGATCCCTTTTGACCCTACTTTCCTGTGCTTACTAAGAAAAAAATTTAATCTAGTAGCATCAGTGTTAATCCTGATCCACATATTGTGTGCTGTGGGTCTGCTCTAAGTAGCAGCTGTAAGCACATGTATGACTGCCTGGGAGAAAGGAGCCTTTGTGTTTGACTATACAGGTATCTGATCCAGTGGAAGACTGCAAGGAATATTAAGATTCCTTAGCATTTGACTTATAGCTCAAGTGCAGAGTCAGGGTTTTTGAAGGATTAAAAGCTTATTTTCATAACTAACCTTCAGCTCTAATCCCAATACAAACTTAAAAGATGTAACTACACATTAATAATATTTTAATCATTCCCAAATGCAAATAGAGATGCATAATTTTTCCATAAATCAACACTGTTATACACTTTATGAAACTGTATGTTCAATGCTATCCTCTGGAAAAACTAATTAAAACTGTCAGTTCAGAAAGTTAATGAATGATAGTATTTCCCATGTAACACTTAATATAAAATATTTAGAAACTAAAACTAGTTCAACAAATACATGGAGAAAATCCACAGGTCAGAGTAAAGGTTATCCTGTAATGATGAAAGATGCATTCCTTTTATGTAAATGTGAATAATATATGAATAATGGATGTTTGTTATGTAGGCAATGTAAAATTTATTATGGCTTTTAATATTCACTGCTTGGGCTTTAAGTGCTTTGCTTTGTAAATGATGAAATAGGTAAGCACATCTGTGTCATTTAACATCCTGAGTATTTTGTGTTAGAACCGAGTTGTAGCTGTTTGCAAAGTTTAGAACTGTTTTAAGGACCTTTGCAGTTTGGATATGGTGGAAAATTAAATCTAGTGATTTTTTGAGATGCTTTGAAACTTTTATTAAAACCTCCCTAAAGATCCTGACAGTTGAAATAATTGAAAGATAACATGTATTCCACTAGCATCAATGAATGCCTTTGTGTATCTAACACCTACACAGAGGTGTGAAGAACAGTTTGTGTGTTTTCTGGGGTTCTTCCTGCCGGTTTAGTGCTTCAGGGCTGCTGCAAGCAGCATCCTCTCTTCAGAAAGCTAGGCAAGGGCAAAGCATATTCTTCCTCCTGGGAGGGTACTGCGTGTCATATTGGGTATTATTTCAAGGTGTGCACTGTAGGAAATGGAGACCTTCTCAAAAAGGCAATAGTTTAAAAATTTACTGGTTTAAGATTCAACAGCTAGTCCAAATCAGTCTTGTGAACAATGAATGAGGAGAAAAGCATATTCTCTGCTTTCTTCCTAGTAAGGAAAGGCTCTAGGGGCAGTCCTTTCTTTGTAACAGCCTTCAAACAGAAATGAATGAATGAATGAATGAATGAATGAATAAATGAATGAGTGAATGCTTGTACCTGCTTAAATGGGAAAGTCACTGGCTCCTTGTGGACTTCCAGAGAACTGGTATGGCAAGCCCTGACAGCTGGGTGTGGAGTGGCTCAGCTCGTGCAATTACCCCTTTTCCCCTTTTTTTAATTTGGAATTGGAAAGGGATCACTGCCTTGTAAACTAACATTTTCTTTTATACATAAGCCTTTGGAAAACATCCTAGGTGAGTAATGGTTGTAAAGCAATGAAGTACCTTTCTCTAAACACTTCATGTTAGCCAGCTTTTGTCAGGCTGAACAAAACTGCATTTTTTACTTCTGGTCTCGTATTCACACTGCCAGATGGTAGTAAAAAGGAAAAAGAGGAAATGAATCACTATCTCTAATAATTTCATTGTTAGTGCAGCCACAGCATATCTGCTTCATCTAGATTAATGTTCCCAAGAGGCAACTGGTGATCTCCAAGCTAATTCAGGCTGATCTTCCCTTCAGCCTAGTGTTACCAATCTGGATTCCACGAAACTGCTTTGTCCAGAGGTCCATGTAGTTATGCTGCAAATAAAATCAAATTAAATTTTAATTTGATTTTATTTGCAGCATAACTACAAAAAATTTGTAGTTATTTGCAAATTAAAATTTTCTACCACATTTTCCATTTTCCTTCCATGCAAACTCTGATAAGAAATCTGACTTATTTAAGTACCTGACCCTGGTACAATCATGCCAAACTTCTTCTGTATTGCAGTGTTGTGAATTCTAAGGTGAGGAGTCATTTTTCATGCTCAGGCATGGATAGCAGGGCACCAGCATCAGAACACCATTAATAAGACACTGGACAGTGTCTCTGTTTTTGGGAAGGTTACCTATTGCTGCATAATAAGAACCATGTTTGATGACTATCTCATATTATTTCGATTTCCAGTTAGAGTGATGATAAAACTTGCATTTATAAATTAGGGCCAAACAGCTGTCCCTTTGCAGCATGTCTTAATTTTCTTGCTGTTATTTTGTTCTTGTTATAAGTGTGGAAATACATGTTGATTCTAGGTGCAAAATTAAAACAATAACAAGATCCTCTTCATCCCCTAAGCACTGAAGCAATGAAAGTTGCATTAAGAGGAATTGAATGGTCTAGGCTGTAGGCATTAACCTCAAGAAAGCATTTCTCATAGCCACATGTAGCAACAGCCAGAAAGCTGGAAATGGAATTCAAAATCAGTATGTGAGACTAATCCTGCTCCCCAGAGCAAACTGGAAGGTCTCAGGCACTTGAGCTGAAGCCTGCCTCAGAGCAAAACAAAAACCTACCTGAAAAATCCAATCCATCCTAGTCCATAAATTGTTGCACGACCCTTGCATGATGAAGATATAAATTCAGTACTTATTATGACTTATTAATTGAGTTTTAAATCCTTGACAGCCTAAGATGGTTTTGGGTTTTCCTTTCCCTAACACAGTGCAGTCATTTGGGGAAGGAACTTTTCTCAGTTTACTCTTGAGCTTTACGTTTACTGGGGTCTGGAAACAAAGACTGATGCCAGAAAACAAGCCATATGTAGTGACAAGTGTTGCACCTTTGTGTGATTCCAGTTGCAGTTAACTGGTGTGTTCTTGTGTGGTTCCCACTTTAATGAGGTTGTGTGCTCTAAGTAGAAAGATAAAAAGATGGTATCCCCATTTCACAGGCATGGATTTCACACAGGTCAAAGAGCTGCCTCTGAAACTGGAGCTCTTAAGTCTAGTTGCTTCAAGATGATCCTCCCTACCCAAGTTTTTAGCCTCCTATTACTGCCAGCAATTTCTCTGATGTCTTAGTTGCCTGCAGTTCCCTGCCTAACAAGGTCAGGCTCCTTTGGAAGCACATCAGGCAAAGGATGTTCAAATCACTGCGTGATCAGGTCTGCCTTCCTGTTCCAGCTGAGACAATTCTGAAACCATTGATATGAGCACTTCAGCGTAGTTATGTCTACAGGAAGAGGATGATCTGCAGTATTCAGTAACCTTCTTGACATTTTCTGACACTTGCTACTACAGCATATTAGGCTAAATGTGCATATGTCTCATTTTTGAAACCCCTTCTCAAATGTTCCCTCAATAACACTTTCCAACATATTGTACTCTTGTGTGTTGTTAATAGCTGTAAATCTTTTAACAGCAGAACTGTCTGCTCCAATGGTAGCCAGGGTGTTTGATTAAAGTTTTCTATTGGTGCTAGCTAAAGCCACAGACCTCCATTAGGCTGGGCACCAGCTTCCATTCTTTTGCCCTTTATGGCCATATATGATGTGCTCTCTTAACCAGTGCTCTGGACAAGATATGTTGTGTTGAGACTCTTGAAGTGGAGCAGAGCAACTTTTCCCATTCTGCTGTGGCTGTCCCTGGAGCAGTAGTTAAGATGAGACTGAGAATTCTATGGTGCTATCTCCTCTTGTATTCCTGCTCTGTACTGGCAATTGCCCAGGTGCATTTGCAGACCTACTGCAAGACTGAATGCATCTTCTCTGGTGTCTTCTTAAACCACAGTAGCTCATGGCCCCAAGTGATGCCTTCTTAGCCAAAACATGCTAAGAAGAAGGATTGAGCCAGCTATATTTTCCAACTGTTTTCAAATGTTCCCTTCTCTTTTTGGGAGCTATTAAATGCCCCTGCCCCTTCCCCTCCCTCTCCATCTCTCCTCCCACCACTTCCCCATATTTCCATTTGCTTTAGAAACAAACCAGCTTGACTTATTTGCAGTCAGCCACAGTGCACTAATGTGTGGAAGTGACAAATAATGCCTGGTGTGTTCTTTACAGTGAGCATTCTCCTTTGAAAAGGTGAATGCAAGGTAGTTTGAATATTGTATGAGATCAAGCACCAAATTTTGAAAAATAGGCCTTTATTCCTGTCTAGAATTCAAAGGGGAGGCAGTTCAGAAAGCAAATCTCAGGTAAGGATGGGAGAAGGAGTAAATGGGAAGAGGGCTTGAATTTAATTTAACCATAGAATGAAGCACTTGAAGTGATCATCTGCTTTTTCCCCTACACCTGATGGATTTCTCTGCTCAATGACATTTAAAACTGTGGCTGCAAAAGCTAGAACAAGCAGCAGAGAGCAGTACTGAGCTACTCGTCTCTGATGGAAGTGTTTTCCATCAGGGTAATTGGTCTACAGGAGAAACAGAGGCACAAAATGTGATGCTAATGTCCCCTCTTCAGTACATAGGCTGCTGTGACAGTCTTCCTTTCTGATAATTGTGATGAGACAGAGAGTGAGGCAATGGGACCATTTGTCACAGTCCCCTCATGCACCTGGGATGAAACCAGGCTTTGTTTTTCTTCAGACTGTGCCTTGGTAAAAGCTTTCAGATAAGAGCAGAAAGGAGGTAAATAATAAATATCTAAAATGGAAAGAAAAGATGGGGGAGTGACAAGAAGGTGTATTTTAATTGAAAGGTTAGATTGCCTCTTACAGAGCCATATTTTTTTGTCCATTTTAATGGCAAATAATCAACAAACAGTCATTAAACTGATGAGGCTGCTTTCTTTAAGATCAAGGCATTTTTCTACTGGAAGTGCTGAACAGTGTATTCTTTTTAAAACAAGAGTTTTGTTTTTCGTTAATGAAATAAAAATCCCCAGGGAAGGAAGCCTTATAGAATGAATTATATAGTTCAGATTTCATAGGAATTATTTAGAGCTAACACATGCTTTGTGTTTCAGATGGAATAATGGATCTCATGTGATTTAGTTCCAATGGAGCTTAAGACCACTTCTGCTTTCCAGGGGTGAGAAGTGGGCTGTTCGTCAGAAGCACAGCCAATTTTGGTTGTATTTATTTCTAACCTCCCCTCAGCATTTTGGCTCCCTGCATTCCTGGTGTGCTGTATAGCACCTGTAGGCTTAGAAAGAGGAAAATAAGATGCTTGTATTTTGCTTGTCTACATTGCATTTACTCCACAAATTAACTTTTTCCCATTAAAAATTATTTTTCATAATTCCTGAAATGTATACTCCTAAATTGGATGGCTATCTTCCAATGCCAAAGCACATCTCATGTTCAAATGTGTAGTGAGCCTGAGTTTATATTGATTGTTAGTGCAGATTGTACACTCTTGGAGAAAAATCTTTCAGAACCCCAATATGCTGGTAATGTTTTTACCTGTAGGGAAAGAGAATAGAAATCTGTGAACTTCTGCCTTGTGAACTCCAACCTCATCTCCGTATTCTATCAGATAATCAGAATTTTTTTCTTTGTTTTTTGTCCTTCTCCCCAACACAAAGTCAAGATACCAGGTGTGAATTTACCAGTCAGCTGTTTCTACATCAGTTTACCTGGATGTTATATTCTTTGCACTCCTATCTATGCATTAGAGGGGTAAAAGTGATACATTTGTAAGAGGTTTTATGTGATTTTAAATAGATTTAAAAGATTTCTAAGACCTATGTTTTTAATAGATCCCATTGAAAGTGAATATATATAAAAGTTTCTTCCATATTGTGTTACAAATTTTATAAGCTACCATTTTATAGGTTATCAGTTTAATAACTGAACTTACACACATTGAGACTCTTTAAGCCCAGACAAGGGTGAAAGGCTAGCTACAGTAATCACCTCAGCTAAGGCCTTTGGACGTGTTTGGCATGTCAGTGTCTCTGCTTTTATTATGTACTAAAAGAATAGCTCAGCCTCCCTGCTTGTAGAGGGAAGTGAAAGTTCTCCTGTCTGCACGCTGCCCAGGGAACTGATTCGTACAGGCTTGATGTCTCCCATTCAGCTACACAAATAGCATCCAAATTGCTCAGGTCTGCTTCTCTACTATTCCATTAATACCACTCCATAAGCAGACCTAGTCTGCAGCAGATGAGAAAGCCTTTTTTTCTTTTTTTTTCTTTTCCTTTACATTAATGGTATTTTCCTCTCAGTCAGCCTGGTTATCCAGTCCGTCTGTTGGGTGACATCCTGGCTCTACAATGTTTGGGGGCTCAATCAGGTAGCATGTCTTCACCTTCCTTTGTACTCCTGTGCTCTTTTCATGCTCTGTATTGCTAATCACTCACTAAATCTGACAACCAGGATCACCAGCATGAAAAAAAATGTGAGAATTTCTTTTTCAAGCTAACACTCAAACATTTCAGAACAATTTATATGAATTTAGCTCTGGCTCGAATTTAAACTAATATCTTGTCCTGTGTTATTCAATTTCAGAATGGTTGATGTGAATTTGCCTGGGATCCACAAACAAGAGTAACAGTCTCCTGTTCACTAAATGAACCCCTGACATTTATGAATTTATTACATTTATTACATTCATTCTAAATTTAGAGAAAAGAGCTACAAATGCTTGTACTCCTGCATCTGTTGATGTTTATAAAAGTCAGTAAGGCTTTACCTAGACACTTTTGTATCATCTCTCCTGTGCTCCTGTAGCAATAAGCAGTAATCATAGTTTAACCCAGCAGAGAGCTAATCACCATACAGCCTTGATGGGATGAGGGAGAGAATCTGAGGAAAAAGAGTAAAATTCTTGTTTTGAGGTAAAGACAATTTAATAGGAGTGAAAAAGAAGAGACTATAATGATGATGATGATTATGATAATAATAATAGAATATAGAATACAAGTGATGCACAATGCAATTACTAATTCCCTGCCAACTGATGCCCAGATAGTTCCCTAGCAGTGCCCCCCTTAGCCAACTTTCCTTATAGTTTATATGCTGAGCAAAAAAATCCCATGGTGTGGGATATCCCTTTGGCCAGTTGTGGCCAGTTGTCCCCTTTGTGTCCTTTCCCAGCTTCTTGTTCCCCTCAACTCACTGGCTGGTGGGGCCATGGGAGAAGCAGAAAAGGCTTCAATTTAGTGTAAGCACTACTTAGCATCAGCTAAAAACATCAGTGTGTTATCAACTTTTTCTCATTCTAAACCCAAGACACTCTATTACAGATTACAGCAGCTCTAGGAAGAAAATTAACAGTATCCCAGATAAAATCAGGACAGGATAGCAACAATTTTTGACATTTTGAAAACTGCTGTCTAAAAGGCAAAAACAATTGAGCTTTTTTCAGAAAAAAAAAGAAGGTCTTTCTGTAGTTAAAATGTAGTATGCTCTGAGCATCATCACTTGATTTCCAAAGCAGTTTCATGAAACACTTTTGTGAAATGCAAAAGAACTTTCTTGAACAAAATTAAACAGGAATAAAAGGCAAGCTTCCAATAATAAAAGCTAAGCTTCTAAGGAAGATTAACCTCTACTTCAAGAAAAGACTAGGAGCTTGAAAGCATGCCAATTATAGGTATAGAAGTGTATAAAAAAGCAGATGTTGTATTGTGAGTAAGACTGAGCTTGGAAGCTCAATTCCATGTGGATATGGAAAGAATTGATTGGAAAGAAAAGAAATAACTTTATTGAACTGATAGTGGGACACTTAGAGTTGATTTTGTTGTGTGTATTTTATACAAGGGCTAGAACGTGTTTAAACATTAGCAATGATTTGTCTCTCTTTATTACAAGCTTTCTCTGAGTATCCAGCAGCTTGTCTAAGAGTGTGGAATTGTCTCTGCCACACCATAAAAATTGTAGTTGTCTGCTTAGGAACAATGTATTCTAAGACTTTCCTACTGGTGTTTGTTAGGATTTGGCTCTTTGTGTATTCTGGTATGAGTTATAAACAGCAAAAGATAAACTTTTCAAAGTTCTTTCAGATGTCATTTTGCTTGTAATGCTGCCAAAGGCCAGCACTCTTACTACTTCAGGATCCTGTCTCCATCATTGTCCAGCAAATGATGAGCAGGACTGATGTTACTCCCCTCGTAAACACTGTCTTGCACTTTTTGTTTTGATCTCTTTCTTCACTGCAATTATATTTCTGATAAAAAAACCCAGAAGTGTTGTTCTTGAATCCTCACTGCAAGCTACCAGCAGCCATTTTTGATTTATTTGAGTAATGGTCCTGGTAACAAGAGCAACAGCAAAGTCCTGTCTCAACTTCACACCTCTCCCCTTTTTGGTAATAGTAGTCCAAGAGAATTTCAGACCTAGAAATACCCAACAGTCTCTCTTCCTGTTTGTGGCTAATTACAGCATCTTGTATGAATGATGTTGAAATGTTTCTGTCATCACAAATGAGGTAAAATCATTTTAAGGATGTAGTCCAGGGCATGGTCCAGGAAGCAGTCACTAGCATTGTTGATATTCAGGCAGGGTAAAAGATTTTTGCAGTAGCTGGTGCAGGTTAGTTTCAAGTACCATGAGTAGAATAGTGAAGGGATAATTCTTAAACATTAGTTTGATATCTTCAGTGTCTCTTCAAAGTCACAGAGCATGGAGGATGGGCAAGATGGATATTGAAAAGGAAAAATGGGGTGTGCTGGTGGGATAAATCATGTTTTGTAAATTTGGCCATCTGCTCCTCACCTTCCTGTGCAAGACCGCGAGTAACTGGAATTATGACTCAGCTGCCTGGAGAATGGAAAGTGAAGGTTTGAGATTGAATGGGATCTCTGAGTAAGGACTGGCTTTCTTCAAGGATTTCAGAGTTATTTCTTCATAGGTTTTTCTCATTCAGTTATTTTGATGCTACTCTGTGTCTGTGTGTATATGTTGCCTATATTGTCATATATATGTAGTATATGACAATAGTCCATGCACATGTCCACTAAGTATTTGATATCCATACCCATCCCAATGAAATGTCACAGTTTTATTCACAGTTTTTTGTGCCACTGTTCCCAAACAAAGCCTCAAATGCTTACTTGTTGCTAGCCTGAACATGTAGCTATAAAATACCTCCAAGTCATATTTCACAGGAGCAGCAATATGTCATTTGAATGTAATAGTTGCAGTGCTGGGATATAACACATTGTGCAGGTCCTAGTGTCTCCAAGACCTAAAAGCTTTACCTGCAAACAGAATGACAATTTGGTAGCGAATTGTTCATAATTATTTGTGGAAATATTTCAGCAGTCATCAAATGCCTTAAATATCTTAAACTATTCTGTGGGTGACTTCCCTGAGATGATTCATTTTCCTTAATCTTGATTTTCTATATAAAGGCTTTTTCCATGTTGTGGCAGCACCAAGTCACAGTGTGTTACATCTGGTTTTGTGATTTGGTCATCCAGGATTCACATTACCTACATGTTATTTGTGTTGTAGGTAGCAAAAGCAGAATATATTTGGTTTGTAGGGGGGACAATGAGTGTTTGTCCAAAACCTACTATTTCTTTTTGAATTATTAATGCAGGGAAAGTGAAAAAAGTTTCATATTTTACCCAGAGAATTTTATCTCTAAGAGGTTCTGCGCTTTACAAGAAGTCTATTGGATTCTTTCACAGTTCTCATCACCTTTGTTATGTTCCTGATGTGTTCTGGTACTGATGTGTACCTTGGACTGGCTACCTAGAACAGAGGCTAGACAGAGTTAGAGAATAAAGTAGGTATTTATTAAAGGCCTTTAATAGGCACACCTAGCGGAGCACAAAAGCCTCACAGAGGCTACACCCAAGATGGATGACAGTCACAAGTTTTTCAGGCAGATACAAGTTTGGTCTAATTGCATATCAGAGGTTAATTGTCCAGTTACAGCTTCAGATAATGAAGTCACATTCCCCCAGCTTGCTCCTCCCCAATTCACTTTTGTTTATACTTTTTGGGTCCCGAGGCCATGATGATGACCTTGGTTCTCAGGCATGGAGGGATTGTTTTGTCTGACCAAACTGCAAAGAGAGCTTACGAACACACTATATGAAGTTCAGAGTTACACACTAAAGCTGTGTAGGATCTGAAAAATATAAAAGCTAAAACTTAAGGCATCAGTACTCCCTGTCAAATGTCTTCCTCTTCCATCTTCAGATTATTCCAGAGCAGCTAATATTTATTTTCTTATGTGACCATATAGGAATTCTTTCAAAGAGTATCAATCTTCTCCAGGCTTCTGAAGGGGCCACAAGTGAACAATATGTGATTTCTCCCCTTCTGTAGCCCTCACATGAAGTATGTCCATTCTGCAGCATGCAGCTGTTATAGGGTTGGCATCATTCCTGTCTGAGATTGTTATTGATGCTCTGGATGTGAGGATCGAGTGCAGCCTTGGTCAGTTCACAATGCCGAGGTGGGTGGGAGTACTGGTTTTCTGGAGAGCAGGAAGGCTCTGCAGAAGGGATTTGGACAGGCTGGATCACTGGTCAAGGCCAGTGGTGTGAGGTACAAGGCCAAGAGCCTGGTCCTGCACTTGGGTCACAGCAATCCAGAGAAGCCTGGCAGAAAAGGACCTTGGGGTGCTGGTCAACAGTGGGTCAACATGAGCCAGTGTGTGTCCAGCTGGCCAAGAAGGCCAATGGAATGACTGTACATTAAAGTAGGTTCCTTATCTGGAGCTTTGTGCTTCTAGTTCTGAGTGGGTTTTACTATACATCTCTGAGGATTGTACTGGTGCTTTTCGCCTTTATAGTCTTTCCTTTCTAAACTCTGTAGCTAAATTCTGATTGGGACCACCATACAGCTAGAGTTGAGGTAATGAGAGCTGTTTCCTTTTCCCACACAGATTTTGTTAGAGAAAGAAGTCATGTCTCAGACAGAATTTAGACATATACTCTAAGTACTATCATTGTAGCAGAAGAAACAGAAGAAATTATTAACCATAGAAAAGATCAGTACTGGCTGAAATTTATGGTGTTACATGGGCTTGTGGAGCCAGAACATAAGATTAGTACATTGTCTTTGTTTCACAGCTTGCTTTTTCAAAATAGGAACAGAATTATAATGTTGAGGTATAAAAATGTAATTGCTAGTGACCTTTCATTTATATGCCAGCTCTGCTTAAAAAATTTCAGTTCAAAACATTTCTTGTCTGGGAAAAGTAGTCCATGTTTTCTGATGGACTTTGTCTGAGGAGTAGCTCAAATGTAGTTGGTGAAGAAATTCTGTCTCAGTTTTGTACAGAGACCAGCATTCAAAATCACATTTTTTGTAGTCACTGTGCATGTCCTGTCTTTCAAAGCAAAATTTATACTTCTAACTAGTTCAGGCACTTTCAGAAATTTTACCCTTTTTTTCACAAAGAGAAAAGAACCTTCTGACAATTGTATGATAGCCATTTCCAAACATCTGTTGGAGAATTACCTCATCATGCTAACAATGCTAGAATTGTCAGAAATATTGCTGTTTTCCCAAACTAGAATTATTGTAAAACAGTTTAAATATTTTACAGTTGTGCCTCATTACACAGTAATTGCATACTTAATAATGCAGGATGTACACTACTACTTACAAGGAAAGTTAATTCATTTGGGTTTCATATTTGGTTTATTTCCTTTTAAAAAATCTTTCTGAATGGTTCATAACTTGCAGGTGTTTATTTCATGCTATTGCTAGCAGCCTTAAATCAAAAGGTTTTAACTTGGTAAAGATTAGAGTATCACACACTTCATCTAAATGACCTTCAAACAGCTTGGAGTGTGTTTCATTTTTCTTGGGACACTCCATGTTTATGTTTCATAGTGAAATGGACATTCAGAACAAAACCCACTGAAGCCTTGAGAGGCAACCTAGAACAGAGGCTTGACAGTGTTAAAGGAATAGATATTTGTTAAAAAGGCCTTCAAGGGATACACCTTTGGCAGTACAAGAGCCTGGCTGAGGCTACACCCATTTTGGACAAGAGGTCACATGTTTTGACACTTTTATAAGTTTTGGCCCATTTACATATTGGGGTTAATTGTCCAATTACAGCTTCAGGTTATGAGGTCCCATCCTCCCAGATTGCTCTCCTCATTTTGCTGCTGTTTATATTTTTTGGGCCTGAAGTTGCAATGGTATCCTTGGTTCTCAGGCTGGAAAGGGATTGTTTTGTCTAACTAAACTGTGAGGAGAACTTGCTAACACTTTATATAAAGTTCAGAGTTACATACTAATGCAGTACAGAATCTGGATAATATGAAAGCTAAAACTTAAGACATCACCACCACCAAAAAAGCAGGAAAAGAGAAGTCAAAATAATAACTTCTAGCAACTATTGTATACCATTTGCAACTGTTTCACCAAGAGAAACCAACATTCAGGGTGCTGTTATCCTGCTACTTGAACATCTATGGTTCTATGCTCAGTAAAATATTTTTGATAGAGGTTTCTTTTTCCTACTTATAAGCCAGAAATTATTTGATTTTTGGTTTAAGATAATTTGAAGTCATTAGGACTAATCAGTTACTATTAAGCAAGTCTTTTAAGTTTTCTTCACCAAAAGTAAAAGGAAGTACTTTATTTTTCCTGAAATGGACCCCAAAGCTCTGTTGGTGCCCCTCTCAGAATCCAGTTAAATTCAGATCAACTTTCTCACCATGTATTTTGGTGTCACCTGGGTCTGCACATCAGCCTTTCCAACTAGCACATGCCTAAAAATATGAGTTTTCTTTCCCAGTGAAACACATGATACAGAATTTCTAGTCTTTGTAACCTCTGTATTCATCACACTTATGATGAAAGTTTGATTATTTTGTGGAATTCTGTGTGCTTTAGCAGGCTTGTGAGTCTTTCTTAAAATATTACATAAAGTACTGTCAAGAAGCACTAAGACTATTATTTCTGGCTGTCCTGTGTCCTGGCCCAGCTGACCCAGCCTGCTGTGGTTGCTGTTTGTTTGCCTGGAACAAGTCAGCTTTCTGTCCTTTTGTGTCTGTCATTGGAATTTGGAAAAAAATGCCTTTTTGTTAACTCTAGGGCTGTGATGAAAATCTCACAAACTCCCACAGGCTTTCTTTTTTACTTCCACTTGTGTTCCTGACCATTGCTTTTTATAAGTGTTGCCAAAAATGCTGTGGCAGTTTCTGGGATCCCAAATCCAACTGGGATTTTTTTCCAAGGTATTTTCTGTTTCATGTCTTTAGGGACTATGCTGTGAACATCTAGTACAATCCATTTTGGGGAAGAGAGTATCAGCAGAGGCCAAACTGCACTTTATTATTGCTCTGCAATTGTGTGACCCAAATATATGGTAGAGTTTGCCTTCTTCAGGCTTTTTGCAAAACTCTAATACAGATTGAAAGTTATTTCTGTCAATACTTCAGATGGGCAATAGCAGCTAGCTGTGGTGACATGTCTAAATCTTTCTTCTCTGTAAATTAATGCCCATTTAACCATGTGCTGTGGTCAGATGTGGAGATAAGTTGTAGCAATAACACTGTAAGGGAATTTCAGATGCACAATTATTTCTTTATCTGCAGCATCTACCTCTTTGCAGAGAGGGACAATATTACTCCGGGGAAACTCTTGACAGTATTTGGGTAGCTGGTTGAGCATTTTTATTCTCCTTGTCTGTCGCTTACTTTTGCTGGGTTTTTTTCCTGTGAGGATGGAGGAGTTGGGAGAAACAGAGGTGGGTGGGTGTTGGTTGTTTTTGTGTTAATCAACAGTAACAGCAAATCTACAAACATTTTAAAAATTTTTAATTTTTTTGTTTGGGTTTTTAGTCGAGTTTATTTTTATTATTTTTTTCTTGGTGGTACCCATGTTGATAACCTTTTGTTTAAGACAAAATACTTGTAAATTAATTTTATATCTTTCTAAACTTAACATATTTTCTTCAGTATGCACTTCAAAAAAGTTAACTGACTCTCAAAATAATCAAACCTAAGTAAAAAGCACTAATATTGTTGATAAAGTATGAGATGGAAACTATCAAATGATTGAAATTTTAATTACTTTTCCCCTTATTTGTGACTTTGAATATAAATGAATTCTCCTAGAAACCTGGAAAGCTGGACACTTATGGGAAAAAGGCCTTAAAATTCTCATGTATTTTGGATAGCCTTCCTGGCAATACTTAACTTCCCTGCTGAGATGGAAGACATGATCCTATTTGGCCAAGTGTTGGTTATATTAAATTCCGGTTTTGTCTAGGGGAGTGGGAAGGTTCTTTTTTATCCTTCTGTTTTGTTCACCTACTGATTCATGGAGGTAAGATCATCTCTCTCTTTTATATGGTCATTCCTTCCTACCTGTAGCTTTTACAAATACTTTTTCTTTTATTTTATTGATTACACTAGAAACCTTTCTTGACCTGAAATTAAAAGAGGCCTCATTGGTTATTCATATTCTATTTACCATTTTCTTTGCTTCTTTGAAGCTTTATTGTTATTGCAGTTTTATGATGGGTTTTTTTTATTTGTTTTTCTATTTTAAATGCGTAGTATTGCTTTGGCTCCTGCTTTTTGTCACTAATCACCATTTTTAGACTTGTAGAAATTTAAGTTCTTTTTAACTACTACTATTACAAACCTGATTGCACTTGGCTGTGCCAAAACATTATTCTGGGGCTTCCACCACAGGGGTTTTATCTTATATCCATCCCAACAGTGGCTGAGTTTCCTACAAAGAAGTCTGTTAAAACCTGTAAAATTGTAAGACAGTTTTCTATACTTACAGTATTTTTCATTTAGAAACTGTCTCTCACCTCTCCCTTTATATGGAATGCAGTTCAAATTTCTGTAAGACAGTTTCAATACAGCTTCTTCTGAAAGTTAACTGAAAACTACTAAAATCATCAAGAGCTTCAGAGTCAATTATTGTCAGAAATAACACCACTCCTTTTTCTTTTCTGCTTTTTCCCACTGCTTGAAGACAAAGAGAGAAGCAACATTTAAGTACTTTTCACTTGTTTCCATGCTTCTGGAGAGTTTCAGTTCTACTGTTAAGCTTTTAACTGCTCTTTTTGTGGAGTCTCCTGTAGTTACTCCAGCTGAGCACCGTTTTTGTTCAGAAATTAGTTGCAGTGAAGGGAAATATAATAAGATTTCTTCTACTGTCCTTGTCTGCTTTCTGACTGGCCTTAGCATTGCTTAACACCTAGTGTCTTCCTATTAAAAGAGCATACTTCCAGTTACTTAAGCTGGGATCTAAATTTGTTATAAAATCCACCCAAGTCTTGATTAAACTTTCTCCAGGTGAATAATAGCAAGGCTCAGTCTAAATTATGATATCTCATGGAATATCCCTTAGCCATGCCATGCCATGCTTCTCTTCTTTTGTTAGGCCTAAATCACCCCCAAATATCATAGGGAATCCATCTTTCCTTCTTTCTTTGGAAAAGGAATTTTTTCTTTTTGAAAGTTTCAAAAAAGTTGGGATCCTTTTTCTGAGGAAACTTCAGAGTGTTGTTGTGATATTATTTCTGGAGGGACTGTATATGTGGACACAAAACCAACGTTTTCATTTAGTTTTCCAGCTTGTTTTGTCCCTACAGATTCATAGAAGTAGTCTGAAACTGGCAACCAGCAAAATCTTATCACTTAAGATATGTCCAAAATAACTGCCAAAAATAGAACAGGCAAAAAGTATAATTAAATCAAAAATAGTGTAAATTTTAGCTAGGTTTTCAGACTGTTCTAGAAAGTAAAAGACAGGAGAGGTGTCATTTGTCTTCAGTGAACCTATCATAACTTGAATAATAAAATTCAGAAGTAGGAAAATGGTTATTATATATGAATAATTGCAATGAGTATTTCCCATTTTGCATATTTGATGCCATTTCAAAGTATATTGTGATGTAACCCACAGGATCAAATATAAAAAGAATATTTTTAATTAGAAAACCATTTTTATTCCACTTGTGATAATGCCTATCAAAAATATATTTTTTTAAAATCTGCACTTTATTCAATTAGAAAAGCTCAATTTATCAACAAGAGCCAAATGAGTTCTATTCAAACTCATGAAACATAACACCATTTAGTCCCTTTATCCATTCATTTTTTTAGAGGTCAATTTTGTGACTGTGCTGCTGTAAGCCTATTTCAGTAGTGAGGGGTTTTTGGTGGGATTTTTTTTTTTAATGCCTTCCAGTCCCAGCATTTAGAATGAAGCTGCAGAAGGATTAGTCCATCTTGCAATTAGTTCATGTGCAGCCACCAGAGAGCCTGGTAATAACAGCTTCCGACAAGAATGGATGGTCATTGAAATAGAATTCTATCTCCTGTAGAAATAGGGGGGAATCGATAAATTATTATTCTATAAATTATTAAATCTATAGACATAAGATGACCATAAGTTCGGTTCCTTCTCATCAATTAATTAAATAAGGACAGACACCCATTGTTACCATCTGTCTATTAATTTAATAATTTATTGAATAATGGATGCTGCTAATACAAGGTTGAACATGACAATATCCATCTTCAGTGCTAGTCCAACATTAATGAGCTTGACACTACATTAGTCTCCTCCATCTTTTTGGCAAATGTCTTTATTTAATATGATCCAGCAGAATGTGTTGTCCAGATTTGTAACCTGGCAGGTCCTTAATTTCTGACAAATTTCTGTTCCACCAAAAATTTGGCTTCACAAAAAGCACCAGATTTTTTGAGCAGTGAGGGTGTGTAAAGCTCTAAAATGGCACCATGAAAATAAAGAAGAGGAAAGGAACAAGACTGATGTGTTTAAATGGGTCAGATGAGTAGCCCCTTGTAAAATTGCAGCTCTAATGGGAAGAATTGACTAGCTTTTGTGAGAGTCACTCAGTAGATAATGTACTCGTGAACTTGATAGTAAATTTCAGATTTTTTATTAACTCTTCTTACAAGATTCAAAGAGTTCTCGTGAGCTGTCTTAGTACCATCATCCCCTGTTCTGAGAGGGGGGACTAAATATTCTCTCCATTTTTTTTCAAACTTTTGCAGTTTGAACACAGTTCAGCAGTAACACGGTTACTGCTGAATCTAGCAGAAGGCATTGATGTTATTTTCAGGGCTCTGAAAACAACATTTCCTGGTGAAGCTGGCTTTAAGGTAGGTGTGCTGATGTGCTGATGTACATCATTAAATGCTAAACCAAATCAAACCAACACTTGCATATCCCTGTGACCTCCTCAATTGTGTTGTACAGTGCTTCAACTGGCTCTTGCAGGCTATATTGATTATATATTATCACATACACCAAATGGTCTTTGAAAATCACATTAACTAGATAAATGGCCTAAATACATTTAATTGACTTCACATGCTTCTCTTCAATAAAACGAAGGAGTGTCAGAAAACAACTTACATTTGAATTTGTTTCTCTTATCTGTGATGATTAATCAAAAAATTGTTTTTACCACTAGATAATCACAGTTATATGGTCCTGGTGATATCAAATAGAAGATGATGTTCAGGAAAATTAACTGAATTCTAATTGGCCTGAACCTAAATGAATAAAATGGATTGAAAACATCAAGCATGAACTGTGTAATTAGTTCAGATATAACAGGCCATATTTTTAGATATTTGAATTTCCTTTGCTAAATGGAGACTTGTAATAGCTGAAAAAGAAAAAGAAAGTGATTTGATTATACAGTCATTGTTATTAAGACTTTATACTGTTACTTGTGCAAGGTATTTGCAATAATAAAAAAATATGTTACATTTCTTTAGTTAGAAGATCTTTGATTCCAGGTCTATAAATAAAATATTAAAGCATGAACATTTTATCCAACAAGGCCAAATTAAATATTTTATTATTAGAACAAGCTTTCAGATTTTTGGCTGATTCTTTCTTATTTTGATATGGATAAATCGAAAAAAAAAAACAAATGGTCATCTTACCCCCTCAAAAAAATGCATTGAAATTGTTAGAAGACTTATCTTGAGCAATACCTTCAGACATTTTTTGATTCCTTTTATATGGCAGTGCAATACCAAGTCTCAGATGGTGCCTGCAGATGTGACTAATGGCACATTCATAACTTTGACAGATCAGCAGCAGCGGCAACATCAGCATAAGTCTGGCCTTTTTGGCTTCTTGTAAGGCAAACTCTTATTGAATACACTTGGTAGAAGTTTTTCCTTTAATGGAATAAAATTTTGTACCCTAATTTGGACTGAAGTGCAGCTGCTGGAGCCTATGAAAAGACTTGCAAGAATTTCTGTGGGAAGAAGTTCCTGATGTGCAGCAACATGTGAGGATGCCCTTTTTCCCTCAAATGAAATCCTATCCCCTCTACAAATTCAATCCAGACAACCAATATATTAAACTTATCGTATGTCACCAAAGAAGTGGATGAGACTCTTTTGTAGCATCATCAACAGTAACTTCCATACAGACAGTATTTTTCTAGATGTGGCAACAGATGGCTCCACTTACTAAAAAAATACAACCTTATTCATACTTACATTCTCTTAGTCTTTCCTTCAAGCCAAATTCACTTGCAACTCGGCCCACCAGGGAAATTAAAGCACAGCCTGAGACAGCAAGACTGGGGATTACAAGAAAGGCATACCTGCATTCATAAGAGGTCCTTGCCACTTCTACCCTGTGCAGAAAACTGCTGTAATACCTCTGCTGCTGGTTACCCCTCAAAAAAGAGTATTGAAGTAGTAATGAAGTGGAACATATGCTTTCTGCTGTCATTTCAAAGAAGGATGAGTTTTATCTCCCTAGCAAATTGTTCTAAATATGTAACAGAAGCTTTACCTCTAAATCAAAGATAAAATATTTCACTGAAAAGGGATTATCTTTACTACAGCATATGCATTTTAGAACTCTAGAATGTACAGGATGTGCCATATGAAATATCCATTAATCACGTATATATACACAGAGACATATTTTATTTATTTATTTATATGTAAAATAAAAAGTTAGGGAGAGGAGGATGAAACAGCAGTGCAGGAGTAACACCCAGCTATGTTACCCATGAAAGGATGAGTAGGCAGTAACATTGTGATTTATTGGAATAATGGCACAGAAATTGACTTCCCCTGTCATAAAGTTGTGGGCAAGCTCTTTTTCTCTCATGTTAATCATAAGTCACCATTTTGCTTTTATGCTTGAAGAGAAACATCTCAGAGTACCTCAGGCAGTAACCAGAGAAAGAATGGTTTTCATCCAAAGGTCAAGTCTCAATCTTACCGGAATTTCCATTTTTATGCCATCTGGATGCAGGTAATACAGCACAGTATTTAGATCCAGATTACTGTTAATAGCTCTGGTGACAGAAACTCCCCTAAGGGTGAGAGTCTTTAACAAGGAAATGTCAATGCCCCACTCAGAGAGAAGTAATCTTCTGTGAGATCTAACAGTGATTTAAGTGACCACCGTTGGGATGTCATGGTACAAGTGTGTGATGTATCATCAATACTGCAAGCACAAATAAAATCTGTCAGGGAGAACTGGGAACCAGATAGAAAATACTGAGTTTCTCTAACTCCATTGACTAAAATGCTCTTGGTTAAAAGCCAGGAAATCTCACATAGTTCTCTGAAACAGAGCCCTTGGCTGCTGTTAGCCCAATTGTATTTGGTCTAGATCTTGGACCCTTATCTGCCTCCATATCACTGATGGAGAAGACCAAGCAGGAAGTCTGGCTGCTCTGAAAATGCTGTCCAAATAGCTAGTGACACAGCTACAACACAGTGGATTTTGGATTGAAGTTGGTCCTATGTTTATTCTGTGTGATAGTATGGAAAGCACTTGACATGGCTTGGGATGTTGCTCTGCTGTCTTACAGCTTCTTAATGCCATTGCTGAGTGTCCTTGCCTTCTGAAATGAGGATAAAATCATACAGAAAAACACCTCTTCAACCTGCTCCCATCAGAGACTGTGCGGGCTGCCCTGAGCTCTTCTGTCAGACTCATCTCAGAATCATTCCAGTCCAGTTTTAGATTTTTCTATCACTTCTCTTTTGTTCCTTTTTTCTTCAGGGACTTTGAAAGACCATGAAATTCTGGAATTCTGGAGAGCTCTGGGACAATTCTGGACACTGCAGGTATGAGACATATTTTTTGTGGTAACAATTTTAATTTATCAGGAACTCAAATGGGCAGAAAGATTAAAAAAGCCCACATAAAGACCACTGACTTTTATTTGGGAATCAGTCTTATTGATTAATCTTTCTGCTTCCACAGGTCATTTGCTTTTAGTAATGATACTTTTTTATATTTCTATGAATTCTTGTTATTGCTAATAAGCTACTGGGTTAGCTGGATCGATCAATCACAGCTGGTTCCATTCATGGTGGCTCAAATGCCCAATTTTCTTGTAAGTTATTTGTACCTTCTCATAGACTGAGAACAATTTTTTGTCCTATATACCACTGTCACAATTTCTTTCAGGGGAACTTGACTCAAGGCCACCTGCTTGCCCATTTTACATTACTTATTAAACTCACATATAGCCAAATTTTTTTTTTTAATTAAAAAATGTTTGTGACAAGATTTTTTATCATATGGAGAAATGTATGGAAAGCTAGAACACTAAAGCTACAAATTGGTTTGTGTGCTATTCACACATTTTTTACTGATGCAGTGGGATAGAAGCAAGTCTAATTTTGGGATGCCTTTGCTTTTCTTTTCTGGACCACTGGATATTTCATAGTTATGTATGTAATTTCTTTTAAGAGATTCAGGAAACCACCTAGAAATTTGTTTCAGTTGTGAAATGTGGATTTTCCTTCAGATGTCATCTGTGAACTCTGTGAAGAAAACTTATATTAAAGGAATGTAGCCCAAACTTGAGGCAGTGGAACAGGATGCAGTCTGTGCCCGTGGCTGCCCTCCTGTGTCTGATGCCACTGTGGTGTTCCTTACCAGAGAACTCACAGCTCCCAGCAGGTGTGACTGACTGCTGAACTGTTATACCAGGATCTCTACAAATATCACTTATTATCACTTATGACTCAGTTCACACTGCCAGGAGTCCCTCTGGAAAAGGGAAACTCTTGTTAATAATAATAAAGAATAAATAAATAAATGTAATAATAATAATAATAATAATAATAATAATAATAATAATAATAATAATAACAACAAACAACTAGTTAATTTGAGGCTGGTATGTCTTGTGCCTAGCCCAGCTTTGCAGGAGGGATGGAGGAGTCAAGTTTCTTCCTGGAATCTGCACAGCCAGGTAACACATGAACAAATTCTGCTCAGTGGGAGGGAATCACCAAGGCGCTTACAAGCAAATATCCAGAGAGACTTAAAGGAGGAATAAACACATCCTTTTCCCTTGTCTACCCCAGTCCAAACCAATTGGCTTTTAATTTTGGTGCCCCAGGCAGCCTCCCTGCTGCCAGCAGTCTTTTGCAGGAGGAGCATGAGGGTTTTCTGAGTGCTGGTGCCTCTGAGGGCTGCTTCTGGAGTAAAAACAGTTTATGCTTTCCCCCATATTCAATGCAATGTCTAAGGACACCATCCAGTTAAGAAACAGTAAGAAGAGTAATTAAAGAGAATAAAATGTGATATTAATAAAAAAGAGAATAAAATGTGATATTGCTACTCACCATCATCTAAAATGATAACAGTCTGTAATGTACTGTAATTATCTAATTAATTATACTAATAATCACTAATTAATGCATATTTTAAGAGATTGGAAAAATGTGCTTTTAAAGTGCTGCAATTGTCTGGCTGTATCTGTGATTTGACACTGAAAATGCTCACCAGAAAAAACATCTCTTGTCTGTAGCACAGCGATTTCCTGAGGGGCATGCAGAAGTCAAAAGACAATACTTTCCTGCAGTGACTAGACAAATCTTGAGATCACTTGAAAGAGTGTTGGGAAAAGACTGGCATTTTCCTTTCAGCCATGAAGATGCTCATCCTATTCACCACTTTGCCAATTTGCTCAGAAATGTTTCCAAACAATGACTAAAATGTCTCTGGAACAATCTGAGTATATAAGACTACCATTGTGTCTGGAAACACCACAAATATTTGTCTAAGCTGCAACAGACTTTTGATTTTTAAAATACATATTTATTAATAGGAAAACTTTGCAGTAGGCATATTTTTCTTATTACACAGGAGAGCTTCCTTCCTGCTTGAGTATGTGTGCTTACTGCTGAAGTTCATTATAAATTCTGTGTTTTTTCAGCATAGAATGAGTCTCTTCTAAATTTACAAAAGCCACAATTTCTACTCATGGAGTTGCAACAGTCTTGAGTGTGGTATAAAAACTATCCCATAATATTCCTCAGAGCCTTGAGTGGAGATGGTTGTCCTAAACCAGTCATCAGTCCAGGGTGATTGTTTGTTCTCATGTGTGAGAGTCAGCTGGGGACTGTGTATTTTAATCTCAGTTATGCCATTGCAATGCCATTGCATTGCAGCAAAGGTTGTTTCATTAGATGTCTATTGTCTTTGTCATCCTGTTCCCAGGCTGGGGGGGAAAGTAATGCATGGTAAGGAATGAATGATGCCTGGAAAAAAGCATTATGATTGTTTCTGACTTATAGAAACTATAGGTAAGCTGTAGCTGTCATCACAAAAGGAGGCTGGAATTGACAGTTTTTTGTGGATAGGGTGTTGGAAACTTAGTTACAAAGAACACTTGTTCTGTACATAAACTTGAGACTTAATTTTTTTAACTAGCTGTTGTGTTTACTAGAAATCTGTGCTGAATTTGTCTTGAGTAGGGGGTTGTTTTCTATTTTCTGATTTCTAATTTCTCTGAAAAGTTGGATGTTTATACAGTATTGAAAGTACTCTTAATAAAAAGAAAAAGATTCAAAGTGAGCCAGCCTCTCCCTTCCCTATTTTTTTCACCTAATCAGTCAGCCAGTTGTAGTTGATTGCATCTTATCTATACTTGAACACACTCTATTTAATCAAGATTAAACTTGCTTTTGCAAGTTGTAAAAATCTATCAGTGGTAAAATTAAGAACAGTGTAATTTTTAGTTGGGCACTGTATTTACCAAAAGCCACAGAAAATGAATAAAACTGTTTATTAGTCAGCAAAATATATTTGTGAAAGACAAGCTCTTTTCTTTCCCAAGGGCTTTCAGCTCAAAAAAACAATGTATAGGTGAGACTGATAGGAAGTGGGAAAACCAGAGGAGCAATGAAACAGAACAGAGAATTTAATGTATATAAATCAGTAAAAAAAAAGAAGCTTGTTCAATAAACAGTTGAAAAGGTAATTAGATGCTCAGCTGGATTATGCCTATAGATAAAGTTCCAAAGGAAAGAGAATATCATGAATCTGAATCCTATTTTATTAGTCATGGACCTTATCTTTTTCCCTGATGTTAAAAAAATTGCAAAGGAATCAAATCTGTGTGCTCAGGAACAAAAAAATAATTCTTCTAGAGCAATTGTAATAATTCAGTATAGGAGCCCTGAGTAATAATTGCTGGATTTCTGTCATCATCTAGATTCCTGGGGATGGGTAAACTGTGTTAATTAGGGAGCCCATCTCCCTTGGGAGAACTGGAGAATCTTCTCTCCAAGCTCTGAGTCTAGCAGGGTACTGCCTTGCAAGCTCAATGGCACCTGAACCCAGGACAGGAGGTTCTGGTCTCCACTGCTCCCACATTTCTCTTACTCACACATATTGGCAGGTTTTGGAATTTTCCTTAGGAAGCTGGGGAGCTGACATACTGCAACACATAATCTCCTTGTAATTTTTTTACTTATCTGACTGTACCACAAGGTTAGAAGAAGATGGTTTTTATTTTCCCATGGAAGATTTAGAAAAATTTTTGTGAGCAAGTCTTTACTCTCAACATGATAAACTTTTGAGTGTTTTTGGAAAATACTCAGGAGCACCTCTGGGCTGCAGTTTCTCCCCATATGGCTGGGTAAACCATACAGATCATCCTTACAGCAGCTCTGGCTTGGGAGAGAAAGGCTGTCCTGGTCAGGATGGGTCAGGGTCTTTCTTCCTTTCTTCCCTTCCTGCTGCTCTGAGTCCCAGGGTAGCTGCCTGTGGTGCTGCTTTATCCTAAGTGTCTGTGGCTGCATCAGCACAGGGCTCTGGGTCCAAGCAGAGAGGGTTTTGTTCATGAGAAGTGAAGAATCAGAGAGAGGGCATAAGTAGAGTTTTGGGTTGTTTTTTACTGTATATTTAACCATGTTGGGAAGAATGGGAGAATGGATCTGGATTCTGTACTTGTTTTTGGTGCTTTTAGCCTATAAACAACTGAAGTAGCTTTGAAATTTGTCTGGTGCTTGAATGGCTCAGGCAGAGATTGCTGAGGCTCTGTTTACCACAGCTCAGATATGGAACAGCTGTTAAGCTTCTGGATTTTTGTAACTTTGTTCATATAATTAGGTTGCATACAATTCACTGTTCCAATCTAATTTTTCAGTGATGCTGCTTTTGACATTCTTTAGTGAATTATTATCCCTCTGTACAGTTGAAATTCAAACACCTTTTTTTTTTTTTTGCCACTGAATGATTTTCTTGGCTTTTCTTTCAGAGAAACATATCTTTTTAAAAATTTCATCTTGCAAGAAAGAACAACCCCAAAACATTCCTACTGCATACACATTCAAAGAGTTCTCTGTTCAAAAGCAGAAGCCTAATTGTTAGTGAGTCACTTTCAATGTCTGATTCTGTTAAATATACTGCAGATGAGATCTAGGCAAAGATAAAAGGAATTTTAATCTTGAATTGAGGAGAGCAGCTTTACAGTAATAGCTCGACCACACAAGGGAGGAGACCCTTTTGTGATTTGCACATGAAGTTATTGTTTTAAAATCTCCTTTGAAAAGAACAGATTTACTGTTTAATGTAACCCTTACTCCAGTTGTGTTTAATTCAGGATAAATATTTTGGCTTTTTCTCTGAAGGTGCAGTTTGATATTGACACATGTACGGTTCAGTGCCGTTATCCTGATTTTCTTTGTGTCCTTTAATCACCTGCTGATCCAGTATTTCCTCCGTTTTTTCTCCCTGTGTAAATACTCAGTGACCTCATCTCATCTCCGTGCAGACTGCAGGGCAGCTGGCAGCCTTACACGTGTTGCTCTTCTCTCCTCCCCTCCCCACCCCCCAGACACTGGGGTCTGAATAGTTCTTAATGAAATTTACATATTCATGAAAATAAAGTCTTAAGCACAGGAAACCAACATGCAGAGTTGCATTAATATTGTAAGGTCTACCGTTCAGTGTTTTTATGTGCAAACTGTTCCCATGGCTGTGTGTGTATTAGTCCAAGATCAGTCTTCCAACAATGGTGTCCTAAGTTGACTATATGATGCTTTTATCCCCAATCACCTTGTTCTCTTTATGCTGAATAATAAATTTTGCACCTTTAAGACGTGTTCCAGAGAGTGAAGGGGGTACAGAAGAAGCAGAAGTTTGTTTTCAGACACTGCACTCACCCCTCCACATTCCTGCTCCTGGACTGTGTTGTCTGCTGATGGACAGACAGTGGGACAGAGCTCTCTTGCTTTTAGTTAGTTTAGCTAGCTGAGGCAAAGAAGTTCCCTGGACTGTGAGCTTTTTTTTCCCTTTTTCTTTGGACCTGTTCAAACCTGCTCTGGACTGAACACCCAGGCGAGCACCGGCAGCTCACACCTGTGGCCCACCGGGCTGGGCCTGGGCCGCGACATTTCCAGTGCTGGAGGGACAGATAAGAGACTGGGTGAGCTGAGCTGCAACCCTGGGAGGGACTTTCTGAGTTTGTCTTCTCTTTTGGAGCAGCAAGGGGGTTTATTGTTTAATATTGTTTAGGTTTTATTGTTTAATAAACAGTTTTTTCCACTTTTCCCCAAGGAGGTATTTTCTCCTGGACCGGTTGGGGGGAGGGGCCGATTGAATCTGCTTTCCTAGAGGAGCCCCTTTGGGGGTTCTCTTCAAAATTTGCTGTGAACCAGGACAAATGACATGTGTTTTTATGTGCAGCACAATGGCACCTGGTGTGTCTGTTTTGCCATTTCTCACTCATACTAGTCAGGCATGTGCATCAGTTTGATAACCTTCTCCCATCTATTGTGTGAATGAGGTAAATGACACATTCTTCACTTCACAGATATGGACAGATGAACTGACTTCCTCATGAGCAAACAGAGGTTGTGTTGTGGAGCCAAAATGCTTCCTCTGGCTACTAACCCAATCCTTAGCAATGTAGCTGTGAGAGGATTTTGCTGTATGTAATGCCTTTGAAAATTTGTACAGAAACTTTGCAGTTGTTCAAGGACAAATTAACAGCAGCAATCTCTGATTTTCAGATTTTGTCCAGTTTGCATATGTGAATTATGTGACCAGAATAGAGTGCAAACCTTGGGATTCCTGTTCTGCAGGCATCCCTTGACTCTGTATCAATGCTTCTGAGAAGGAAGTATTCCTTTGATTTTTATTTTTTTTTTGTCTCATCTCCTCTTTAGAAGTCCCCCGAGGGAAACACCAAAACCTCCATAACTCCATATTCCCATTGTCCTCATTTATCTAAAACTCAGTCGCTAGAAATTAAGTCTGGTATTGCTTGTCCTAACTCTAACCCACTGAGAATAGTGTGTTACCCTTCTTCTGTGACCTTTTTTCTCATTTTCATATTTTCACACACTTGCAAGGCCACCCTACCAGCCTTCCTACAAAATAATGCCAGTCCTTCAATTGTTTCCTGTCAATAGTTTCCAGATGCCCACTCTCTCCTGTCACTTTTCTTGGCAGTTTTTCTCTTTTCCAGTTCATGCAGGTGGCCTCCCTCTTCCTTGGTGTCCCCAGCAAGTCCCTCCACTTTGTCATGGCTTCATCACACACCTTGTGACATAACTGTCAGCCAACACATGAACTCTAAAGCATTCACCACGAAGCAAGGCAACAAATTCCACTTACTGAACGTTGGTTTCTGAATTTCACTGACACCCACTTAACCACTAAGTTCTGTTTGTGGATTGTTCTGTACCCTCCTTGTGCCTCTGTCCATCAATCAACATACCTGTATGGTTCACCTATTTTGACCATCCCTTTGCTTCCTCTTTTGGATTATTATTAGTAGTAGTACTTCTCTTGGTCCTGTGTTTTTGGTGAAACTTTAAATATACCTCTGTGTTAGTTTTCCCAAATTACCTTATTTTCATTATTACCTTGGCCTCTTTGATTTCTCTTAATCCAGCTTTGCTTATCTGAGAATGTGATCATAACCTAAAAACAACAGAAGCACATCTCCAATAAGAATGTCACCAGCTGGACAGTAACATTTTCAAGTGCTGCTGTCCAGGCTGTGTAACTGGCATGTTACAGTATGAACCTAAGCAGAAAATATTCTCAGAACTAACTCTTAGCATCCTCCTTGTACCTTTCCACTGTGTCTGCTGCCATCATCAAAAAACCCTGCAAACTTAGTGTTCTTCAGTTTCCATTTTGCAGAGGGTCAGATTGTGTCTACACAGAATCACTTTAACTAATGCTCTGGCATTAACACTGGAGGCATAAATTTAAGCTTTTGGTGCAAGAATTCAAGGAATCTGTCCTTAACTGCCTACTTTCTTTGTGTTTTAATTGTAAGAATAAAGTTTACATGAGAGTGTTGCACTGTTTTGCAATCACAGCTCCATTTTGGTGTACAGGCATAGTCTACAGCATTAGAAGAGAGAAATAGTGTTGTCAATTTTTCCTGTATTTTTGTTAAGCCTAAATTTTAACGAGGGGGTATGTAATCTGAATCTCCAGAAAGAGTACTCTAAAATTTTAAAATTTATGTAAAGCCTGCATGAATTTAACATTTTCTCTGCAAGCCATCAAATATCCTGTCTTTAGCACATGCGCAGGTCATGTTCTGTAACTGGTCATGTTCTGTACTTGTCCTTTCTCCACCTATCTGTTTTCTCTCTGATCACATTCTTAGAAAAGAATGGAGGAAAAGCAATATAAAGCTGATGGTCTTTCTAATCCGTGATTGTGATTTTATCTAATAACTTGTCTAACAGCTTTGTTTGTAATTCAGGCTTCAGAAAAATTTAGCTAAGTCAAACTCATGATCTCATGACTGCCATGTAAATGAGCATTGGCATCTACTCTCATTCTGCTGAGAGAAGATCAATTTTTAAGCTGGGTAATTTAGTCAT
This sequence comes from Molothrus ater, assembly GCF_012460135.2. NCBI lineage: Eukaryota > Metazoa > Chordata > Aves > Passeriformes > Icteridae > Molothrus > Molothrus ater. Next base: position 98,885,784 of record NC_050479.2, on the reverse strand, counting down.
AGCTTAATATAGAGAAAATCGACTGGTTGAAGCATTTATTGTCCCATATAGTAAAAAAATACATGAAACTTCAGCCCTAGTAATGAAAGCAGTGGTTACTAAAGGCTTAGGGTTTTGGGTTACCATGAATACAGTTGCCATCAAGTCAACTGCCTCCAGAAGAATTTATATCAGACTTTTAGGTAAGAGTATACAACATATCTCTTTTTTCTCAGTAAATACATAACTTCTCTTTCTCATGCTGTATCCTTGAAAGAGGTCGAATATAGAACATGGGGCTTTAAAACAAGGGATGGTAACATAAAAGAGGTAACCTAGAATAGTGGGAGGATAGTTTTTAATATAAAAATGTATTTTCTACCTTCATAATTTTGTTTACTTGTCAGACTAATACATTGCAGGGCTGCTGATCTGCAGGTTAAAGGTATATGTGCAGGAAGTTTGTCATTATTAGTTCACCTCAGAAGGATGTGCATCATAGCTATATTTCAACGAATGATATTTGACTGAAGATAAAATATTGTTTCAGATAAATAAAGGGAAGCATTATTGTAAGAAAATGACAAATGTTTTAAGGTTTTAATACAGTTAAAGGCTTTTTTTACTGATAAAGAAATCATAAAGAAAATTAAAAAATGCTATTGAAGGAGAAAATGTAGTGAAAAGAAAATAATCTATCAATAATAATTGATCCATTCTTTGAGTCCTAGGGGTAAAAATTTAAAATTGTGGGGGAAAATGATGCATTTGTAAGAGAGAATATTGCATTTCAATCAGGGAGCTCTAAGAGTTAATATCAAATTATGCAAGTAGTCTGAACTAGCCTGTGATTTTGTGCTGCTTGTTAGATTTTAGGAGAGGGAGCAGATTGTCTTGTTTTTAAAAGTGTGATACAGTGTCATGTGTGAAAGTCAAGCTCCTTCTTCTCCCTCTTGGAAGCTGTGCTTCTTTCTTTTATTAGTGGAAATTTAAATAAAATTTATAATGATATCTTGATATACAGTAAAATGTGCTCTAACTTCTAGAGAACATGTCTACTGCTGATAACTAAAGAGTGTTAAAGATTGAGGTTAACCATTCCTGACCCTCTTTTTGTAGTATTTTACTCTCTTCTGACAAAAGCCAAGACTTTCAGGCTTATTCTGGCAGGAATTTGGGGAGGTTAAGCCCTTTGGTAGCATATGCAAAATGAGCAGAAACGCCAGCTTCATTGTGTCAGTCTCAAAGGAAATTTTTTCCCTGGAGCAGCTGTCAAGGGAGCTAATAAAACACTGAGCATTTGTTAACTAACAAGATTGGTGAATAGTGAGTAACTAATTTACATGGCAGGCAGCAGCTTTCTATGAAAACCTTCATTTTTTTGTGACTGTGGGTGTAATAATGATTGTTATCACTGCTGTCATTGGGGGCAGACTGTTCTCTTTACCTCTTCAGCCTCTTGAAGTGGGCAGAGGGAAACATGGGAACAGCACAAAGCAAAGCAGTTGTTGGCATATGATAGTAAAAAAAATTGCTGCAGCTCTTGCCATTATTTTGAAACTGGTAGAGGCACAGGCAGCTAAAGTGTTGACAATTTCCGTGGTTGGGTGGGTAACAGCCACTTTTCTGCTGTCAAAGCTGAGGGCAGCAGATGTTTACACCAACAGGGGAATGTCTGAAGAACAAACCGCAACTGGTCCTGATCGCCTGATTGAGACTTGGTCCTGTGACCAGTGGAGTGGATGGACAGGTCTGAGAGTGTCCCCTCAGTGAGGACAGGTGGGTGTGAGACTGTCCCATCAGTGAGAACAGGGAGGTCTGAGAGTGTCCCATCAGTGAGAACAGGTGGGTCTGAGAGTGTCCTGTCAGTGAGGACAGGCAGGTCTGAGAGTGTCCCCTTGTGGGAACATAGGAAATTTCTCTGGCTGCCCTGGAGGGCTCGAGACCCTGCTCAGGGGGCTCAGAGACCTTGGCACAGAGGCCAAGACCCCTGTGCCTTTGATTGAGCCCTTGGAAAAAACAATTACCAAGCTTTATATGAAGGATTACAAGCTAAAAGTTTAAGTAGAATGATAGTGAATTTATCACAGGGTGAAAAAGTAGATTTTGGGGTTTTTAGAATGGGGTTTCAGGGGGCAAGATGGAGGAATATGGGTGTGTCCAGCTTTTCTCCTTCTTGGCCTCCATCTTCTGCTGTGATGTTGGAACTTTTAGATTGGTTTGGAGTAGAAGCTCACTGTCTAACATAGGTGATAGGTATTGGAAAGTAATTGTAAACATTGTTTAGGTAGTTTTTAGTATAAAGACATAACACCTGCCCTGGGGGCAGGCAGAGTGCCTGGACTGTCTAACTGAATGGACCTCAGCTAGACAGGAGAAAATATTTTATAGATAAGGAAAAATAAACAACCTTGAGACTGAGAAGTGAAGAGCTCTGACTCCTTTGAGCACCAGGCTGGGAAAAGAGACTCATACGTATCTCGGGGTCACTCTGATCAGCAGAGATTCCGAGATCCCCTCAGTGAGGAGAGGTGGGTCTGAGACTGTCACCTCAGTAGGACAGGGGGGTCTCACGGTGTCACCTCAGTGAGGACAGGTGAGTGCTCCCTCCTGCCGTGGCTGGGTGAGGGACAGCCAGGCTCCCACAGAGCTATTGCAGGGGCTGTGTGTAATTCCAGCTCAGCGTTGTGCACTGGCTGCTCTGTGCTGTGCAGTGGCTCCTCGGTGGCAGTGGCAGCAGTCAGTGGCCCCAAAACCACTCTCCAAAGGCTTGGAGTGGCATCCCAGAAGGTGCAGAGGGCATGGCCCTGCTGGGGGTCGCAGCAAACAAAGCAGAACTGTGTGAGACACTGCAGGTCTTCTGTAGCACAGGTCTCTTCCTTGGTGTTGGGACGAGTACGTGGCCCATGGGGGGACACAGGTACTACCAAGCTGAATTCAGCACCTTCAGCCAGGGAGTGATTTGGGTTGGACTGATGGGAAATTATAACACAGGGCTGAGGTTTGAATTGTGCAGAGCCAAATGGGATCCCTTCTCCACCAAGAGCAACAAAATTAAATCCTCTCTGTAAAGTAGATTCTCACACCCTTTTCTTGGTGCCTACATCAGGGAATCTCCCTTTTTAATTTAAAAAACAGGAACAGATGGTGCTGCCCACATCTCTTTCCAGTCCCTTTTATTCCACAGCCTTTTTGTGAGCAAACCTGAACAGGATCTGGAGGGTTAAATTTTCTTCTCTTCCTCTTGATCTTAATCCAATTTAAACTTAGTCCTCATCTCCTCTTTGGAGATTCTGTGCTCCACAAGGTGTTATGAAACTCTGGATAAAGGGTAGAATCCACCTGTGACTGGTGTGAAAACTGTGCCACCAGTACAGAACAAAATGGTGAATGACTGCAGGAGCAATGTCCAGAACTGACTTCTTGTTACAGTGGTTGTCCTTTACTAGTTGACTATAACAAAGGATTCCCTCTTTAAAGGCAAGTAACCATATTCAGCCCTATAAGTTGTAAAAATATATATTTTTTGCATAGGTAAACCATGCCAACAAGAAATAAAAAAAAAGAATTTCTACCCAACAGCAGGTGCTATCAAGATTTTCATACCAACTGATGTTTTGTAATGTGTTTGCAGAGAAGGGGAGGAATGGATGTACCACGCATCCTTCTGTAATGCTAGGTCATGGCACACAGTGGGATATAAAAGTGGCTCTGTCACATCTGCCTTTCATCAAATGCCAGTACAAGAAATAATTTGTGAAACTTGGGAGATATTAGCAGAAAAGAATATCTAAATTTTTGTATTTTTGTCACGACTGTGTGTGCTGCAGGCCAAAACGCTAGAGCAAATCTGGGTATTTCTAGAAACAGACTTAGGCAACAAATACATTTTAACATAAATTGGGTGTTTACAACTTTTAAATGCTTTTTGTGTTTAGTGATGTCTTGATAAGACAAATTTCATAATCTGTCCATATAAAGACTATGGACATCAGGGTCCTGCACAAATTTATGATGTTATGTTCTAAATCTGCATGTATTTCCAGTTTTAGGGAAAAAATCTGGCTTCGACCACAGGCAATGCCAGTTGTATGAAAATCACGTGTCATTATTATGAGAGGCCCTGTCCCTGTCATTGCCTCTCAAGAACATCCCAAGCCAGAGTCCTGCTATTGAGAGGTGAAATCCTGAGTGCACTTAAAAGACCCAAAAAAAGGTAACATTTATAAAGGTGTGATGGTGACCAAGGTGTCTTTTTTACACAGTTCAATGACTTCTTGTGCACTCCATGTCTTCTGCCAACATTATTAACTACTTGCTCTGACAAGTATTACGTTTAATAAAAAAAAAGGAAAAATACCATTCTGTGTTAAAACATCCTACAAATATCCAGTTAAATATATTTTTACACAAATTCCATAGGTTGACAAGCTTGTATTTGAGAAAAAAATGGCATTTCCTAATCCTGTATTTGATTTTCTCTGTTATGGACTAAATCCAATTGCCTAGAGTGGAATAAACCTTGGTAAAATATGATATTTGTCTTTGTTAATCATGCAGAGCACCCACAGCTCAAAAATATACTGAAGTGGAATAATGAGCCCTCAATATGCATCCTAGAAAATAAATTCTGGAAGAAATGGGCCCTGTGCTAATAGCCAATCCGATAACCTCCTCCTGATGAAAAACCTACTGGAAAACTTGAGATGTGGATTATTGCTTTTTTGGGTTTTTTTTCCTCTTTCATCAGTACTTCTTCTGCACAGGTTTTTCAAAAATATTTTCATGTTCAGAAGGTGTAGGGATGTTTTACTCTCCCAGAAGCTCACATCATTTGCACAGTTCACCAGTGGCTCCCCAGTTTCCTCACAAAGGTGACCCAGAATCACCTCCTTGGTATCTGTGTCCCATTATGGATGGCCATGCTACTGGATAGAGTCACAGTGCTGGGGCTGCCCTGATGGAAGTTGTGTCCTACACCCATGCCCTTGCCAGAAAATGGCCTGTTCTATCAGAATTTTCAGGAACAATGTAAATGATTACACTTGCTGGCTATTACACCTCTTTGCTGACTGCAAGATCATCTTTGACATCACTCTTGGTTGATGTGACTCTTAGCCTCATGAGTTTCCTGATCTTATTATCCTAAGGATATCCAAAGGCTTAGAGGAGACTCATTTTCACAAAGGTGAAGATAACACAGGAAAACCAGAACACCTCTGTTCTACTTACTTGCCTATACTCCATGAATATTTATTTGATCCATCTAATCCACCTCCAGCCCCACTCAGTGCAGGGGAGATGATCCACGTGTGGAAGGCTTTGGTGGCTTTGCTGGAATCGCAGCTCTGAAGTGCACTGGTCCAGCTCAGTGGACCTGTCCTGGGTCTGGCTGGATGTTAGTAGGACTGACTTCTACCACCCATTATAATCATATTTTATAAAAGGAGATTATAGTCTGGCAATTCTGCCTTTTCTCTTAGCCATTTAGTAAGCAAATTAACACATATAATGAATGCATAACTTCCACTTTTGTCTTCTACTCTAATACTTTCCTTCTTTTCTTAATTGAAAATCAGTTTGATTTCAACAGGTTTTTTCTGTCGATTCATGTGTCTCAATCCTTGGAATCTCTCGGTTCGTGAGTTACTCCTTGCTGATGAGTAGGCCACACTCATTTCAGCAGACACATATACCACAAATTACATGTTCTCATTGTACACACTTTTATCTCATCAACTCACATTTGAATCTGTTGGTGTTTGCCTGTTGTTAAAAAAATTCATAGGGCTTTATCCATTTATTTACCATTTTCAAAATCCATTTGCCTTTATTTAGTAGATGTCTTTAAATATAAAAGGCCTACTAAGGATCATGACACCTTCCAGTTTGTTTCAGGCAGAAAAAAAAATTTCAAGGTGGAGAAATGCCCACCAGCACACAAGCTGTCCAGTGAGCTGCAGAGCTTCATCTGCAGTAGGCTTTTCTCTGTTACTGAGAATCATTTTGATTCCTTGTAGAACCGGGTTATCAATTAGACTAGTCAATATTTTAATCCAGTGTGATAATTCTCATCCCCTAGTCAAACAAATATTGTTTGAGAATTTGAGTCAAACAATTTTCATTTGCTGTATGCAAATTACTTGTTTGTATTACAGATGATGTGTAGTGACCACTGAGGCAAAGATAGGTAGTAGTGGGCAAGAATCAGTTCTTTATTTTACATCCCTGACTAGCCTTTGGTCATCACTGGCACAGTGGGATTGTTCAGTAGCTGGCACAAAATACTTCCTCATTGGAAGAATTAAAATAGGAAAGGCTGAGTGTTGAATAAAAATGCACATTTCATGAAGTTCTTCAAGATAATTACTGGTGCTAAAATTCTGGGGTTTTTTAAGATTCATGGAAGTTCTTGCAAATAAATTGCTGATGATCTGAATGTACATGAAGGACTAATTTTGACCTCCTTGAATAATGATAGCGCTAACTTGGTACTTTCTTTTTGTGTCTATGTTAATGAACGACTTTTTGTACTACTTGACTAGATCTAATTTGTGGCATTCTTTCATGTTCCAGGCAGCCAAGTCACATTTTCCCTCCTAAGCATGTCACTAAGATTACCTTTCCCTTATAATCACCTATCAAAAGGATTTTGTGATAGCATGGGGAGGAGTGGTGTATTGAGGTGTATTTCAAGGACCTGTGTGTAGCACTCTTTGCATTTTTCCTTTTAAGCTCAGTTCTAGAGGGGTTTTTTTAAGATCTGAATGCTCAGCAGGGGTGCCATTTTGACTTTGAAGAAAATATCTGCCTTTTCTGATAAAATTAATGTGATTCAAATAATAAATGTTCAGCTTTCACAAACTGCTCCAATAATGCATCTCGATTGTGACAGGGGGAACTGCATCTTTGTCAAAATTAATGTCCCATGGTTACTGTAAGCCTAATTCAGAATCCAGTTATATCTACTGGATTCTTTCAACAATTCCTGAAAATTGTTATGATGGGTCATATTTTAATTGTGATTTCATCCAACACAATGCTTTGCAAAATTTAACTTATTTTGGTATGTGGTCTTTAAGATTAGGTTTGGGTTGGGACTTTTTTTTTTTTTTTGCTGTTACATCACTACATTTTTAATAGTTAAGCTGTGCTTTCTCAGCAAGAATCTATTTTTGCTTTGCACTTGTCCTGTTCTCTGGGAAAATAAACTGATTTGTGACTTTGTAACAAAAACCAAAGAAACTTAAATTTCAAGCTGGTTTTGGTTTCTTACAACACTTCTATCATCCACACTCTGGGAGCTGGACCAATACAAAAATATTCACATAGGCTGTTAAGTCATTGGAGTGAAGATCTAATTTAGCTGATATGAGCACATTTTGTTAATTTCAGTGAGGCAACTACTTCTATACCTGGCCTGGTTTTGACTGGGGTAGGGTAATTTTCCTCCCAGAAGCTAGTATGGGACTATGTTTTGTATTTGTGCTGGAAACAGTGTTATTAAAACAGGGATGTTGTACAGCTGAGCAAGACTTGTACAATGTCAAGACTTTTTCTGCTCCTTGCCCCACCAGTGAGTAGGCTGAGGGTGCTCAGGGAGTTCTGAGGGGACACAGATGGAATAGCTGACCACAACTGATCAGTGGGATATCCCACACTGTCTGACATCATGCTCAGCACGTAAAGTGTAGGGAAGAAGCAGGGGAGACATTTGGAGTGATGATAGTAATTTCCCCAAGTCCCTGTTACTCGTGATGGAGCGCCACTCTTCTGCAAATAACTGAACACCTGCCTGTCCATGGGAAGTGATGAAAGAATTCTTCATTTTGCTTTGTTTGTGCACCACTTTTGCTTTACCTGTTAAACTATCTTTATCTCAACCTACAAATTTTCTTTTACTTTTCCAATGTTTTCTTTCATCCCACTGGAGGAGCAAGTGAGTGGCTGGTGGCATTGGTTGCTGGCTGGGTTTAAACCATGATGATGGTGAGCAGGCAACTGATGGAAAAATCTATTCAACCAGCAGTCCCTTCAGATAGGAACTTAAAATTGTCTTAGAAGGCCTCTGCTATCTCTTTGGCCTCTGTTGATCACACCTTCACATAATTGATTTACCAGCACATTCATAGATAAGAAGATGCCTTGGACACATTCATATCAAGGTATTTTTTCATAAATATTTGTTGAGTTCTGTTCCAACTACTTCCCTCTCTATTTTTTTTAACATGTATGTATTTTTACACTTTAGAGCTACCAGGAAAAAAAAATCAAAATTAAAGAAAATAATCCAGGAACAGAACTATAAAACTTACTTACAGACTAAACCATCCCACTGTTCAGGATGGTCTTTGAGACAGTTCACAGGCTTTGCAGCTGTCCTCTCCTCTAACAGGGGTTTCCTTCCATGAATTGGGTGACCAGCTGGTTAGTTATGGAAATGTTAGATTCAATGAAGGACCGATATTATGAAGATGTAAAGGGTATTTTGGGTGTTTTGGGTACTGTTTTGGGTACTGTTTAGACAAAGGAGGTTTTCAGGGAGTAGTCCAATTATTTGCAAATACATAGGTTCCCCTGAACTCACTGGCAGCAGCCCAGGCAGTTTTTTCATCTGGAGATCTGCAATCATCCCTCTTCAACACTTTCTGAGAATCTGTGTCTCATGTCTCACGACGGGTTCCTCACGACTACTCTGTTTTTAAGCCTACAGTGTGCAAATCCTGATCTTTAGCACCTACTTCTCCAGGAAAATCCCTGTAAATATATCTAGATTTTTACAGGTTTTCAATTATATGGTATGTGGCATTGAACAATAGCTGCCTTACAATCTTGGTGCAACTGTAGGCATAGGATTTCTTTCCATGTTATGAAAGAGTAGCATTTATTACAAGAATTATGTCTATCCAGGCATGTGCTCATCTCTGGATGGAATAGTATTCTGACAGCAGCTGCAATCAGCTTTCAGCATGAAATTTTCTATTTTTTTTTCTAACTGGCTGATAGAAGTTTATTTTAAATCACACAGAATGGATGGCAAAACTTGTGAAAATACTGCTGTACTTTGTACAGCACAACTATGTTAAAATTCACTGCACAAACAACAAGTTAGGAACAGCAAATAATTTGCAAGCATTCCATTGGCTCATACAATGCATAAAACATGTATTTCTAAATGATTAAATGATGATTCAGACACTGTAAATAATGATTTATGGACAGTTCAAAGCAGAGAAATTTACTTGTATTAATTGATTGCTGTAGATAATTCTCTCGGTTCAGTCATTCATAGTTTGGACATGAATGGATTTAAATTAATAACTGGTACTTTAAGAATTTGAAATCCACTGAAAATGCCCTCAGAACATCTAGCTCCTCTTCTGTGAGAGTTCTCAGTTATTCTGATTTTTTCATGATTTGTTTATGTGTTTATTACTAGTATTTTCAGAATGTTCTTGATGGCATTTATGTTTATTTTTTACAAAATTACTGCCTTAGCCCTTAAAGGCAGCAGACCATTATTTATTTTTATGTCATATCATTTTTATTGTTAAGCTTAATCTTTACTAGTATTTATAACTTTCCTGCAAACAATTCTCAGCACACAATTAGATTGTGTTGACTGCTGCTTCTTGTGCCAGATGATGATTAGAAATTGTACTGAATTCAAAACATTTCCAGCTCAAGGAAAACATTTCATTCATAGACTAATATGCGGTTGGATCCTAACTTTTAATGTTTCCAATAGATGCCTCTGGGCAAACCAGAAGTATTAGTAAATAGGACAGATAAGAAAAATATCAAAACCCAGTGGAAATAGCTACAGAAAAACAATGTAAAACATTTGCCAGTGCTCCAGTGAATTAAACATTCGTTATGAAGTTACTGTGTAGTGTAACTGGGAAGCAATGCCATCACTTACACACACAAATGATGCTTCCTAAGCCTTTGTTTATCATCTGAATATTTACATAAAAGCCAAATATTCCCCAAAGAGATTAAACTCACCCAGGATCAAGTCTCTGGTATGACTTCAGAAAATGAAATGTACTGATTCACAAGTGTTACAAGCTACAGAAAATGAGTCATGGCATGGCCTAGCTAAAGGCACTAAGAAAAACTTGCAGTACTCATGTTCATTTGCAGAATGGTTTGCCTAGCCTGAAGGTAGAGTGGTTTTTTATATAAACTAAAAATTAGCAAGTAAGAGGCTGAGAACCCTGGCACTTTAGTCTGGTTTCAACCCTGCTCGTCAGATTTGAAGCCTCCATGTTCCTAGGAGTGAACTTGAGACTGACAGTGGCAGAGTGTGTGAAGAAGAGGAGGAAAGGAAACACTTGTGTTCACTATGAAAAAGCACTGGGAGAGAGCATGAGGCTCCCAGTGCCCTCTGGATGCTAAGGCAGCCTGCAGCTGAACAGAGGAAGCACCTTTGCTAGCCAAGAATAAACAGAGAAACTTGTGGCAAAAGTCATACAGGAAGAAGCAAAATGGAACTGTGGACCACCAGTCACAGTGGGCTTTGGTGACAGAGGGGCTAAGAAAGGTATCAGGCATGGAGGGACAGATTAATTCCCTATTACCAACACGAAAGATGATGAGTGGAAAGATATCACATGAATCAACAAGTACCTGGGTGAGATGCCAGAAGCAGAGCTGAGGAAGGTGTTAAGACTTCTGTCACTAAAAGCATGCCTTGGAGGGACAGCACAACAGGCTAAGTAGCTATGAGGTACTGCTTTTGTTATTGGATGGGGGATTGGCCACTTGAAGGTAAGAAAAAGCCTTGCCAACAGGTATCAGTGGACACCAGAGGGTTTCTGGCTGGTGGACATCTGGATTAAAAAGTCCCTGAATGTGTTGTGTGTGCTCCATTTGTTCATCTCGTATCTAGTGACAGGCTACATGGAGGCAAATTGACAGTGAATTTGTACTGATGCCTTCAAAACCTTAAACAGAGTTCACTGTACATCCCAGTGGTATTGCAGTTTTCCTCCTGCATAGTTGTATGTGTGTATATGCTACCTCCCACTTTATGTCCCAGCATTTCTGGCAGAGAAGTTGTGAACTTCTTCCTTTTATCTACACATCCCCAGGTTCTTCCATCTCCTGTCAGTGCCTCTCTTAACATCATCATAAAGTTATATTTAGAATGATTTGACATGACACAAGAGTGTGTGATTATGTACCTCTGTATGTGGCATTTTACTCTTGATCTTTCTCCATTTTGTTATTAGGCCATGCCATTTGGTTGCATCAATTTGTATTTTAAGAGAACTGTTTATAACATTTAAAAATAGCATGTGAAACTGCTGTGCATGTGTTCTGTAGCACATGGGCAGCTTAGTATGTGAAGAAGAAAGAAGGCTTTTGCCTGTTTAATAAAATAGCCAGAAATATGTTTTCCACAAAACAAGGTAGCTTTTTTTAACCCCTCACATTCACTCACAAAGTCTTGTTAGTGATATTTATGTGTTCTCCTAATGCACATTAACAGAAGGCTGGGCAGTGGTGGTGGGTGGCAGCAGTTTAATACTTCACAATACTAAAAATACTAAGAAAAGATGTCCTGTAACATCACCAGGGAGAGACATTCTGTAAACCTGGGAGGTCAGTGGGATTTCAGGGGGCCATTGTCCACCTTGGTACCTTAGAAACCTGGACTAAATGCTATGTCCTGGAGCAGCTGAAGGAGAATTAAAGAGAAGCAACTTAGGGAAGAGGATAATGCTTGTCTTGCAGAGTGACATACAAAGACTTCATAGAGAGGGATGTGAAGGCAAAGGAAGGAGAGGAGGGATTCAGGGAACAGCTGAAGTAGCTGCTCCCCAAGAGAGGATCATTTGTAAGAAACAGGAAGAGAAGCAGCTGAACGAGGAGAACAAGGCCCTGGCTGGGGTAAAAGTGGTGGCCTGCCGAGGAGATTGCAGCAAACAGGTGATCATGGTGGCAGGGACAAAGTGTTAAAAGAGTCTTAGAATGTCCCTGCAGCTCCAGCAGCTACATCTGCAGTGCTGGGATCTGACTGCCTCTTCCCAAGCCCCTCAGCTCTTCTTTGCCACCTGCTAACTGATGGCTGCTAATTGCCTCTAAGCACCTACATGTAAAAAGGTAGAGAGATGCCAGGTAGTAGAGACACCCCCAGCCACATCTACATCTATTATTTCTCCTCCTATTTTAATATTCTTATATGACCCTGCAGGTGTTTCTACTGGTGCAGTTTCTGGCTGCTGTCCTAGAGCAATTTGGGCATTGTCACAGCTTTACCTTTCCAGGAACAAAGCCCTCTTGCATAACTGTGGTGTGCACTCATTCTGTTAGGTCTCCTGCTGCCTTGGAGCTCTGCCTGATTGCAATTGGGTCCTTCAGGGACAGAGTCATTCCTGTCAGAGCTTTCACCCAGCAGTGCTGTGAGGCCTATGTAAGAATAATCTTTCTCATTTTCTGGAATCCCAACTCTGACACAAGTTCTTAACAAAAATGAGCACAGCAGAGCACCTAAGGAGGCTCTGATAGAAGCTAAAGCTAGAGAAAATTAAGATAGCTGGGTAGAATTACTGCATTGCTATTGTTTTCTGGGTTCCATTTAATTTGGTTTTTTTATGTGTCCTGAATATTTGTAGATTTGACTTAAGCTCACTGTAAGTCAAGCTATGGCACAAGATCAGATTTAGGATGGTGAGGATGTCTGTTATTCATTCATTCCCTTGGTATAATCTGCCCAGTCAGATATGCTCATGTCAAATTAGAATATGAGGCTTATGTTCTTTGTGATTATCTAACACAAGGATAGGCCACAAGAAAATTCACACATTTTTTGTGCTTCTGTCTTTAACATTTTTAGGAGAGAATCCTGCAGTACCAAAGTCTGATTGTTCCCATTGCTTGATGCATTTTTATATTATATTAGTAAACAAAATTTAATTTCTGTAGTCCTTTTAATTGCAACCTCCTCCAAATTTGTTGCTGAGATACATGTGGGTTTTTTTCCTTACTGTACTGGTCTGTATTCTTTAGAAAAAGAATCTGAACAATAGTTCTAAAAAACTATTTGTATGCTGAGATAAGAACAGTTTAATCAAAAGTGTTTGATTTCACTTTTGAGAAAATCAACTTCTCTTAAAGATAAGTTTGTTTACAGTGTGATAATCAACTTTTCCACTGCTGATTGTGATGAAGTGTGAATCTGGAGTAATGAAATCAGGAGATACCTGGTTGGTGTAAGAAAAAGGAATAGGGACAACAGTAAAGTGTATAACAGACCAGGTACAGGGCCAGGGCCTAAATCCTTTTGCCATCTTATCTCAGCACATTGGCTTTGTCATGTAACTTGGGGCAGTTGGATCTGAGTGATTGTAGAGCTACAACTCAGTGCCTTGGTCCTGAGCACAGACCTTGTCCTGCCTCAGTGCCATGTGTTGATGGGGATGTCATATCAATGGCTCAGAGGAAGTTGAACAAGCTCTTCTCTGAGATATTTCAGAATTTCAGCTACCCTCTCAAGACTGGAAAGATCCATAGTGTGTGTATCAATTTTTCCTGTTAGACCTTTGGGTTAACACTTGGGCTAGTGTATCTTGGACTTTTTTGCAGAAAAGCTCCTGGGCTGTATTTGCCCTGAGGGTCAGAGTACAGTGATGTTTTTGGCATTGTGTCACTTGATTCGTCTCAGACATCTGACTGGAGAGCATTTCTTCCAGTGAAGTTACATAGGATGGAACTGAAGTAGAATGAGAAATCTCACATCTGAAATTCTTTCTATTTAGGGGAAAACTAAGAATAAAATTTGTTTCAACATTTTCCTATTTTTTGTTCTGCAAGTTACAAGTGTGTGAGTTCCATCAGATTGTTTCTGTATGGTTTTGTACAACAGAACTAAGGAAACAGTATCTTTTCAAGCCACTTAAAAAAACCAAAGATTGACGTTTACAATATTGTTGTTATTATGATTGATCAATTTCTGATCAATTTCACAAGCTTGCAACTATTTTCCCAGAAAGATTTGCCCCATTTGATTTTCAGCTTTTTTTTCTGAAAAGAAAGCACTTGGAACTCCCATTTTTTTCTAACTAAGCTACCTGCAAACCACATTAAAGACAGATAGTACTAATGCTAAACTGATGTCTTTCAAAAGAATGCTCTTTCTCCATTATTTTATTTATTTATTATTTATTTATTTATTTATTTATTTATTTATTTATTTATTTATTATGTGTGGTAAGCATATCAAAGCCAATTCTAGAGGTTACATAATTTATACTATCTGTTATATCTACCTATAAATAGGCCTACCTATACTGGCCTGTTGACAAGCCTGTGTGAAAACTCACAATGAAACTGTGGGAAAATGGAAAATGAAAACTGTTGTCTTGCCACAAGCAGTTTAATTTCTATCATATTTGTAGTCTTGGAAATTTACAGCAACAGTTTTGGGTGAGGAACAGGGAGATGTGCTCCCTTCAGTTATCACACTTCCATAACAATAGCAATACCAACAACAAAAAATCGCAGAAGACTGTAGACAAAACAAAGCCCAGAGGTAGGACAGAGACTTAGAAGTAAACAGGGAATTTCATGAGGATTTTTTGAAAGGGCTTGGGCTCAATCTGGCTGCAGCAGTATGTCATCTTGTAGAGATCTAATTCCTATTTGTTCTGCCTGAGGTCTGAGGAATACCTCATCTTATTTATCTGAAGATAAGAGAATGCAAGATAGAGATTCTCTCTCGTGGGCAGAACCAAGCTGAGGAAGAAAAAAATAACCTGGTTTCTCTGCAGCTGGGATAAATCGGAGCATGGAATCATTTTGTAAAACCACAGGCTCATCTCATTGACACACATATGACCCTTTAAGATTATTCTGCTGCTACATGACTTCCAGGTGATCAGGCTAAAATGGTCAATGCTGAATTTCTGATAAAATGAATTTAATTTACACAGATGTGAGAAAGCTTCCAGAAGTGCACTGAGAATGAGAAACCAATTGAAGGATGCTTCTAGTAAATTGTTAATAGTTTAAATACTTAAATCCAATAGGTTCTTTAAACACATTTCAGCCAAGTGGAGTCATGTAAATGAACTTGATAAAACATGCAGAAGTGGTGAAACAGCAATAGTTTCATCTGGCTGTGAGCATGAGTTAGACTGCCTTTAAGATGGTTTTCACCTTCAAACAGTTTAGAGAACAGATGCATTGGAACAAGCCTATGATTTCTGAATACCTTTCATTTAAAGAAGGACTTTGTTTGCCATTCAGCAATTCTGATTTAAAATTGCCCAATTTGGAATGATCCAGTACTCCCTGTCCAAAGGAAGGTTAAGCATAGAAATTTCTTTAACAAACTTCTCATCTGTTTAAAGTATGAGATACTTAAATCCTATCTATGCAAAAAATGCATCTGCTTTCTTTTGTTTGCAACATCTACATTCAGAAAACTCTAAGAGTAGTCAGTCACCTTCCATCTTCCTCTCTAGGACTATAGTTAAACATAAGCAAAAAAATGTTCCTTTGAGAGTGATTTGAGCAGTTTATGAATTGATTCCCTCTTGTGATGGCCCAGGGGGATGGGACAATACTGCAGGACAGGAGATTTTATGGGAGTGTAAGGCATGATGTCTGCATCCAGTCTCTTCTTGGGCTAAGAGACAAGGAGCAAACTTGCTTTTGTGGGCTGCCTGCCTTAGCCAGCAGTGTGTGGTGTGATCCATGTAAATGAATACCTACAAAGAATGCTGCACAATTCTGCTCAGCCTGTGTGGAGTCACAGAGCCAGAGGCTGAGTAGCTATAACCACCCAAGAAGTTCAGTAATAATCCCTAAAGACCATTACAGCTGAAATGCCTTATTGATGTTGTGAAACAAAATCATAACAGTAAAAAGCTGGAGTCAGAGTATGTATTTGGCTGAGTACACAGAGTGCAGCTGCCTCTTGGCAGTTTCATTTGTACCTGAATTACTGTAGCCAATTCCTGCATCAGGAAATAAGCCAGAAATTTAAAAAGCTGAATGAAGGACTTATGTGGTTAAAGATCTCTGATAACCTTGCTGGGACTTTAAAGCCTGTAAGGAAAAAGACATCTGCATAATGAAATACATCTTTCAAGTCACACAGCAAAGTTAGTATATTTCTACTTTTCCCCACAAAAAGACTGCTTGCATTACTTCATGTGGAAGAGGTGGGTTAAGTCCATATGTAAAACAAAAAGATGGTCAATATCCATGCTCTAAAATGTCTTGAATTCAGTAAAGCATTTTTATCATGCTATTCTACTTAGCATATTTTGTATTCTATTCAGTTTACCATGCTTGCTAGAAATATCTATAAATGTATGTTTTCTGATTTTAAATGAGCAAGAAAAAAAACTACAGCTTTGGATTTTGCCATTATTATTACTAGGGAGTAGAAAGGTGATTTTCAACCCAACTTTTAATCTGGTTCAACAGCACTTAACATTCTGACTTTTATGGAATGATACATTGAACTGTTTGGATTATTGTTCTTTTCATAGGATAAAAGCCTCATCATGTAAACATTTGATGGCTTGGTCTGTTAATTCCTATGTTAAAAAATACCAGGTAAGATGGATTTGATTTTTAAAAACTTATTTGGAAGTAGCAAAACCCACTTGCTTGAATAATAATTCTATGAGTAACTAAGCAAGCATTCATTATTGATGGCTGTGCCAAACATGCCATGTAATTAGAGCTGTAAAATGATTTCCATTTAAACCCTAATCTGTGTTCATATGTGGCCTCTCATTTCTGGAAAGTACAGTCAAAATTCAACGTGTCACTAAAGGATGATGCATGGAAAGTGCTGGTGTGAGTGGCAGCCCACAACCAGACTAAAGTAGTAGGAGAGAAAGCAAGAGTACACAGTGGGTGGGTATTTATTGTCCTTGACCATTGACACTTTGCTGGCACACCTGGCTTAGGAGACTGCTATCCCCTTATTTTCAATTTGATCATTAGCAAGAGCTTGGCTTATCTAAAGATTTAGAAGAGACAAGGAATTATTCCAATCTGAAGCCTGAATTTTCTGCTTTTATGCTCATTTTGGGGGAAACATCTTACTGGGGGTTGTTCCTTCTGCTTCCTTCCTTTTCTAGCTTTGAGCAGTTCTGTGTCCTTGACAGTCATCACTTCTAATGGCAGTAAAGTCTTTGGAATTGTTTCTGTCACCTCACAGAAGACTGTGAAATAAGGAAATGGCATTGCAAACACTTGCAATTGTTCAGAGGATTCAAGTTCTGACATACTGGGAAGCTTCAGGTGAATTGGAGAGCTCTGAAGGCACATGCTTTGATTGGAAGAAGTGCTCAGGTTAGTTTTTAACAAATGCCAAAAAAGAATGGTATAAGTTTATCATTAAACTTCAATGTTTATTTAATATTTTTATGTGTAAAATACTGGAAGCTATGTTTCCCTCCTGGAACCCCTTCAATTCCACTAACAATGCTTTTAAAGAGTAGAAGATGTGTATCTGTAAGTGTAAAATTATTGATTAGTATTGACATTTTTGGGAAAGTGGCTTGTGTAACTAGTACAATTTTTTGGGCTGGAGCCTGAAATATTGGCTGGAATCTGAAACAGCCTCTGCTGGGGATTCTCTCAAAACTCTTGAGGAAAAGAGTAATAATACCAGTGCCTCTATTGCTATGTGCTCTGCACAATTTGGTCTGTGATTTTTCAAGGCTATTGAACACCTTCAACCTCCTTTGAAATAACTGCTCACTTACAGAACATCTTAGAAAGTTTGTACTTGCCTTTGGATTCCTTATCATTCAAAGGAGTGTTTGTACTGTTATTTGGATGAGTTCCACTGCAGTGTCTGTTACATATATTCACATATGTATTTATACTGAAGGTGCAGAGTTACCTTAACCTTTGATATTTAGATATGGGGAAGTGGCTTGCATCCAGGTCTTGAAAAGCTACACCTCTTTACTACATCCACCAGCAAACCTTGTTTGCAGAAGCATAATTGTAGATTTCAGGATTCTTTGATTTATAATTCACAGCCAGCTACATGCTCCTATATAAGTAATTTTATTTAGATAGTCAGAGAAAAACACAAACTCTGACTTACTTTTGCATCTGTAACATTTCAAAGTAATTGACACTGCTGTGTACAATACTGTCTTATTAATTACAGTTCAGGTCTCTATATGCCACAGAGTTTGGAGGTCATACCATATGGACACTACAAAATTTCAGAGAAAATATTCTGACTTTACAGAGTCCACGATTGTGGTGAAGCTGAACAAACTTCTATTAATCTGTAACATTCTGTATGTGTTGCTTCCAGATGTAAAATTTAAAAATTAAAGGAAGTGTGGTGTTAGCTTAAGTTCAATTTAGAAATAGATTAAGAATGCCTTTTTGCATGTAATTTTTTTCTTATATATCAAATATATTAAGCTTGATGCCCAGAAAACTTGAAACCAAGATTTCCTGGTGTTTCCAGATTTTGGTAGATGGATAAAATTCTCTCAAAAAGTCTACACATAGTTCTGAGGAAATAATGAAAGATGCTACATTTTTCCACTTCTGCTTCCAGCTGATCCTGAAAGTCTTGGCTGGTGGAACTTCTGCAGCTTCCCACAAGTGGAGATCTCTTACTCTAAGGAAAAATAAACACATCTCACAAGTCACTTAAAATGCAGAGCCCCCATCTTTTTCTGCTATGTTGAATTTCCTGGACAGACAAAAAAAATGTGAGGGGAAAAAATCTGGATTTAATGATCTGGTCAAGTCACCACAGTTCCTTGTGTAAGATGTCTGTGCCCCAGCTGAGCTTGTGACCCTGACAGAAATGCAGCTGCAACAGTGGGGGTTGCCAGCCACAGGGAAATTATGAATCTTGAAGTGAAACCAGGTGGAAAGCAGTCTGCTAGAAAGCTTGGAATCTGCTGCCAAAAATTATTTAGACTGCTCTGATCATCATGATTTTTTAAAGCAATTAAATGAACAGCAAGGTTATAATAACACTCTTCAGTAGTGTTTATGAAAAGAAGCATGAGGAACACCAGGTTAATGAGATAACAAGCAAGACTGTGATATTGTTATTGATGGCTAAATTATGATAGACTTTTTTTTTCTTAAAAGGATATTATTAGTGCAGTTTTGGAACAGAAATTTTGGTAAATGTCAGAAATGAGCAATGCTTTGTCCATTTTTTAAAATTTGTTTGAATTATGAAATCTTCTCCTGTAAGTTTGCTTCCATTAGTACTTGGTGGGATGGATATGAGAACAAGGGGAATGGTTTTGATTATAAAACAACATTGAGAAAAAAGGCTACTGTACAACTCCAGTTCATTCTGGATAACTGACAGTCTGTCGTAATGTGTTGTTCTGTACTGAGGGAACACCTCAGCAAGAGTTCCACCTCCTCTCTGGAAACCTGGTAGTTAAGCCACTTAAAAGTGCACAGAATCAGCTGTAACATGTGCTTCTAATGTGTACCTTTAAATTGAATTACTAGCCTTCAAGCATGCCAGAGCAGCAGGTATTTTGTTAATCAGCCACTGAGTAGCTGTGGCCAATTTTGTTTCTTTTCTCATTCATGTCATTACAAGCAGAAAAGAGGTCTTTCCTTTGAGCAACTCAAGTGAGGAAGCTCTCAGAAGTCATAAAATATGAGTGCTAATTTCACTGTTACTTTGTAGTGTGTCATAACAGTGCTGAGTCCAAGAGCAAGAATTGCTCAGAAATCATCAGAGCAGCACAAGTACTATCAGAGAAGAAACTTACACTCTACAGATAAACAGTGGAAACTAACCTGGGGATAGATGCCATTGAAAGGCTGCAAAAAATTTGAGTCAATGAAAGTTAGGGGCTGGATTAACTCAATTTTAAGAAGAAATAATTTAACATAGAACTTTTCTGCATCTGCCAGTTTGCAGGATTGGTATTTTTCATATAGAATATGCTGCTGTGTGCCATAGAGTGGTGAGGCAGTGAAGTATGAGAAACTGAGTTGAGATTTGTGAAATGGGCAAATATTTAAATTAGTAAAGGCAAAGACTTCAGTAGCATCCTCTGAAATATTGTATATGTAGGGAAGTGTTAGGCCAGTGGCAAATCTGTTCCTGGGATGTGTAACATACTGCCAAACTCAGGAAATGAAAAAATCCATCTAGTGTTGGTTGTTGCCTGGTCCTCCTCCCTCTGTGGATTTGTGTTCATGTAGGAAAATACAGATGCTCAGGTTAGTTGTGAATAAACATTAATTCATTGCTTTCAGTGTGTTTCCACCAATTTTTCCCAAGTGAAGCATTGGCCTGGATTTAGTGGAGGTGGAAATATCAGTGATTTTTCCTCCATTCTCTTTCCCAAGAAATGTATTCTAACATCTGAAAAGCTGATAAGTCATTTGGAAAGACAAAATATAGGTCGTGCCTCCAGAACTTATTCACTGCAATCTCTATTGCTGCTGCCTCCTGCTCAGTGGGAAAATGTGTGTAAATCCCTTGTGTAGATAAAGCCCAAGTGATCTCAGATCAGTAACATTCAGTATGGACAGTGTAGTTGTATTTTCTTTACTGAGAAAGAAATCAAGGTCACCTCACAAAAAGGAGGTTTTGCTTTCCCTATATTTGTGAGGGGACTGTTTTTTTGCTTGCTAGTGAGAGGTTTTATTTTTGGTTAGTTGGTTGGTTGAGGTTGGTTTATTTACTCATTTGGCGAGATTTTGTATGTTTGTTTGTTCATTTTTCAGACAGTTCTTGCCAGTTGAAGGCCAATTAAAAACAAGGCAAACTGAGAATGACCTTATTCTTCAGCTGATGACAGAAATTGCCAGGCAGGGTTCCCAGGGACTCAGAAACAGGGATGAATCTATTTGACATCCTAGAAACACTACTTTCCTCTGGCAGAAGTTTGTATCACCCCTGTTGTTGCAAACAAAATAGGTCAGGGTCAAGAATTTGGCATTTTTCAGCAAAACTTTGTTTCCTCTGAGAATTTGCAGATAGATTCACTTTGAAGTGAGGGAGTCAAAAGGACTAAATTAACATCTTGTCAAAGCTACTTCTCTTCCAAAAGCCTATTTAAAATACAGTGGCACAGATGCTCTCTGCCGTAACCAGAATGTTTCAGAGCAGGATGTTGTTTAAATTTCGCTTGTTCTCTCAATGTTCTTTCCCATAATAATGTCAGTCTTTTTGAAGAAACAAACAAATGAAATAAAAGCTTAAATAAGGTGGCTCTGTAAGTATTTGTGGGGAAATTTGTTGTGTTCTGTGCTCAACAAGAAAACCTTTGAAAAGAAGCAACTTGTGGGAATGCTTGGAGACCAATCCTCCCATCCTTCCCTTCCACATGCTCTGCCTTCCTGGGCTCACCTTTGAAAAGTGGTCAGCTAGTCTGCAGCAGGAAAGAAAAGGACAAGCACCTAGAAAGCCAAAGAAGTTTAACCATTTCATTCTCAGGCTTGAAGACTCATCAAGGCAACCTCAGAAGAGCTCTGTGCAACAGCAGCAGACCAACTTCTGTTACTGGTCAGAGCACTAGGGTCAGGTAGACTGTATTCCAAAGGAAATTATGTCTTCCTCAAATTATAAAGGACAGAGGGAGACAAAGGCCACTTTGCTTCATGTTGAATACCTCCTTTTATGTTTAAGTTCATATTTGTTGGATATTTATGGTTCAAATCACAAGCTACATCCAGTGCATTCCATCCTGCTGTCTTCTGTAGATATGGAAGAAAAAAGAGGGAATATGCCTACTCCTCATCAAGCCTTTTTTCCATTTTTATTTTGTAATATTTTTGGTTTTTTACTCTTGGGTGATATACAGTTGACTAAAAGGAAAAAAAAAGGAAAAAAATCTCTCAGCATATAAATTTTTTGAAGGTTATTTTTTGTGCACTGTGATGGTGTTCGCAGGGGTCTTAGGATGAGGGAAGAGACAAGAATCTGACTCCATGTTTCAGCAGACTTGATTTATTATTTTATGATATATATTATATTAAAACTATACTAAAAGAATAGAAGAAAGGATTTCATCAGAAGGCTAGCTAAGAATAGAAAAGGAAAGAAAAGCTTGTGTCTCAGACAGAGAGTCCGAGCCAGCTGACTGTGATTGGCCATTAATTAGAAACAACCACATGAGACCAATCACAGATGCACCTGTTGCATTCCACAGCAGTAGATAACCATTGTTTCCATTTTGTTCCTGAGGCCTCTCAGCTTCTCAGGAGAGAAAAAATCCTAAGGAAAGGATTTTTCAGAAAATATAATGGCTACAGTGCACCTCTGTGTAAAACAGCATGTAAGTGTCACCTTCGTAACCCTGATGCCTTGTCTCCAAATTAGAGTCATATTCATTTCCCCACTACATCTAGGATAGAAGTGTTGCCTCAAGAGCTAATTTAGGCTTTGAACCTCCACCAGACATCAGGCCAGCAGCCTTCCTGATCTGAGCAGTCCCATTTTCCAGCCACAGATGGGCCCCATCATCACCTGCCAGGCTGTGTACTAGTGTTAGTCCCAGTATCCAACTAAATGAACTCCAGTGGGACAAAACAGCACAAGATACAGCATGCTTCTGTATTTCCTTCACACCTCTAGATGCAGTTTGGCTCTGAGGAAGAGACCTCTCCTCCTGTGGCCTCCGTGTAATAATATCATAAATCCCATTATTAGCATTAAAAGTAGTAATGATCATAATATCATAACAGTATAGGTCATTTCAGGGTGTGTTGTAAAGCACTAAAGCTTCAAAAGAGCTCTTAATATGTCAGGAAAGGTTGCAGAGAGGTGCTTTGTGATGCTTAGAAGCCAGCACAAAGGATGTATAGTTTTTAGATTTGCCAGTCTGATGTCTCTTTGGTCGACATCATGCTTTCACACAAAGCAGTGGGCATCTTTCTTTCCAGTCAGATCTTCCTGCGTGACCCCATCTTTCTTTCTTTTCTTAAGTGTTCAAACACATGAAGTAATGTCTTTCACATGTTAATGTAGCTGGTGCTTGAATAAAATAAACTATCTAGGTGGTTTTAGTGTTGCTGTGTTGTCCTTCAGTGTTCATAGTAAAGAAGATTTTGAATTCAGCTGAATGGGCGCAGCCATTAATGTAAAAAGCCTTGCAGCTCAAAAGCATTTGAAGCAATTAGGAGCGAGGAAGAGCAGAAGAAAAAAAAAAGCAGATGCAATAGCAGTTTCCTCCTAAATTCAAACATACATTTAAAATGCATTTATTTTGGAATAATGTTCAGAAGCTCCAGCAAAAGGGTAAATTAAGACAAGAAAAGCTGTCACCCATTTACCAACTGGAGACCTCATTTTGGCACATTTAGGAGCCATTGTTGCACCTGTATTTTCTTCACATTAGAAAGTCATTCTCCCTTGAAGGAAAAAACCCGTATAGTATTATATTTTTAAAAGAAATTATTAAACTTCCAGTCCAAGGCACAGAAAATCATAACATGCACTCATGTCTGTTCCATGTTCCTTGACCAGGAGGTTGATCCAGCAGAACTGCAGAGAGGTTCTGTATGTGCTTTTCTACTTAATCTGTTTCCTCTGCTATGACAGTTAATTTTAATGGTATTTTGGTGCAAGTACTCATTTTCTTCAACACTTACCACCTTATCCAATACACATGAATTAGAAATCCCATAGAAATTATTAAAATTTTCAGTTAGCCTTTTTCTTTATTTTTATGGATGCTTTTTCCCATGAACACTTTATTTTTTTTTCTCTTTATTTCTGTTAATTGCAGGTGGTTTGCACCAGTGTTTTTTGATTTGCTTTTTTGGGGTTTTCTTTTGCTTTGTTTTTGGGTTTTTTTGTGGTTTTTATTTGTTTGTTTGTTTTGGGTGTTTTTTTGTTTGGATGGTGATTTTTTTTTGTTTTTTTGTTTGTTTGTTTTTTTTTTTTTTTTCTGTTTTTTATATTGGAGTCAGCTGCTTCAGTAGGTTTCTGATATACTGTTTTTACTTTAATCAGCCATGGAGATTGGGAATGCAATTGAAGGGGGCGTTTGCCAAGAGGGTAAACAGTGCTGAAGGTTTGAATGCAATGTAAATCACAGAGTATTGAAAAGGCTTGGAAGCAAGAAGGAAAAGATAGACCAGCCTTTTCCCATCTGACAGTTAAATAAGCTTTTTGGAGAGAAGTTCAGTAAAGGTCTTTCTTCCTCACAGCTCTGGTTTCTCTATTTCATGAGCCTGCAGCAAAATTGTAATCCTTTCAGAACGCCTGCGTTAGCACAGATGCCTACAGGAGGGAGGATAAAGCCCAGTAGCATTTTCAGCAGGAGTTCTGGACCAGCACAGTGTTTCAGTGAAGATGCTATTAACATCTGCTTGTCTGCTGTTCATGGTTTAAGTCTCAGTGGGAGCTCATCTGCTGGAGGAAGGGTTTCAAGAAAGGTCAAGTGAGAAATATACTCTGCCCCACCCCAGGTTTTGAAGGGTTTGTTTTCACTGTGACTTTGTTGTTTTTCCTCAGGCTATAGTACAAAGTCATCTGGACTGAAAAACACATGTTGCTCATTGTGCATAAGAGATGGGTTTTCCTTGTGTGGGAAGCAGCACTGCCATTCACCTTTTCTCTCCTTCCAAGTAGTAGGAATACTTGCAAAGAATCTCTCTCTGAACAGTAAAGTTAACCTTCACTGCTCTTTCTGCTGTCATTCAAATACAGCCAATTATCTTTGCCTGTATTGGTGATTTCTCTGTCTGGTGATCAATCATTTCTGCTGAGCTGTGGTGGGGCTTTCTCATTAAAAGAAGGGATAAATAAAGAAGCAAACTGTGGTTATGTATCTAAGTGGTACAAACTTCAACTAGACCAGAACATTTCAAAATTTGGGATCTGAGGATTCTTTTGCCTGAGGTGTAAAGATTTTTCATAGACTCCAGGGAAGGACAGAGTGGTATTTATTTTAATGTTATTATTTCTACCCATTGGCAAGTTTCTGTTTGTTCTAAGGTGGCAGAAATGGAGCTAAGCACTACTGTTAATATTTGCATTTCAGCAGGTTTGACGGTGACCTCCCTCCCCCAGTTCACACAAATGAAATTAAAAGATGTAAGGGAAAAAGTTGTAAGTTCTCGAAAAGGACTGTCTTCAAAAGTCATGCAATAATGCTGCGGATGGATTTTAAAATAGGGCTTGTTAAATTTATGATCGCTAATAACATTTGTAGTTACAGTATGCAAGCAAAGATAAGGCCACTCTAATTTCATGCTTCAGGAGCTGAGATGATTGCCCACGGGGGGTCAGGAAGGATATTTTCCCTCCATGCATACACAGCACTGCACAACTGCTTGGGACCCGTAATCACCCCTCACATCCAAAGAACATGCCTAGCTTTAAGCACATACTTCAGTGATATGCTGAGCTGGGGCTGTCAAGGTTCCTTATTACCATGGGTAATATTAAGTGTCCATGTAGCATTCTTCAGTTTCAAATGCTGTAGAAATACTGAACCAAATTCTGCTAATTCCCACAGTATCTCCTTTCAGTTGAGTTTGGTGTCTGCAGGATTGCCAATGACCTACTGAGCTGGTTTGTTACCTAACATATTCTGTAAACTTCCCCAAAAGGACTACATATGTGAAACACAAGTAATTCAATACACCTAAAATACTTTGAAGTTCTTCACTAGAATCATTGGGTTTCTCTAATCTTAGGTTTGTGATCACTTTTGAATTTCTCAGGTAATGAATCTTTGGTGATGAAATTATAGCTAACATATATATGATCTATGTGTTTACCATTTCCCTATGTGAATGGCAAACAACAAGGAAATTAAAAAGTGTATCATCATCTAAAAAAACTGTAGTGAAAAAGTTGAGAAATGGATGGGAGAAGCTAGCCTTTGGTTTCAAGGATGTTGCTTAAGTTTGTCAGGAATTTAATATAATGCTAGCTTTTTAAGAGCGAATTGCAGTATGTACTTCAATATTCTCACTCAACAAATTGAAAAAAAATAAGACAAAGCAATTAAGTGAATCAGTAAAAACCTTGGGGAATTTTGGAGAGATTCTGTCATTTGCCAAAAAAAGAACATAATTTTCAATCTATCTTAAATGGCTCATCCTGCCTGTTCACATGGATAGAAAAAAGAAAGTAACCCACTCATATATCTATTCATATATCTAATTATGTCATATGAATATATATATTTTCATAACTAGTCTTTTTATACAAAGAGGCTTCACTGTTGACAGTAAATGTTTTGTAATATAAATTAAATTCCTATAGTTACAAGGAGAAATTTTTAGCAAATTTAGTCCAGTTGGATTTGGGATAGATGTTATGAAGTATAGAAATTTTGACTTCATAAATAAAAGTGATCCTTTGTCCAAGTGTCTGCTGCCTCTGTTTCTCAGTAGCCCAGACAGCTGGAGAAACACAGCATTTGCCTTCACATGTCAGTCAGTCTTTGGATGGAAAAAGCAGACATTTTGACATTGTATCCAGCAGAGGGATGCACCTCACACAGGTTTTGTTTGATAGGAATACATTTATTTTATCTTGGATTGCTTGATGTTAGCTTGCTGTTATTTTTTACCTCACTCATGGGTTCCTGTTGCTACTCCCCTGGGTTCCTTCAAGGACCAAGACTACAGTTTAGCATTTCCTCAATCTGTTTATTTCAGTCTCATTAAAATCCAATGTTTACTTCTTTCAAAAGCTGAAGATTTGCAGATTCAAGGCATTTGATTCAGATTGCCAGACAAGCCAGATGCCACAGACAGAAACATCTCTTTACTCTGTCCCTGAGCAACAGCAGGAGAGGAACTTAGAAGACATTTGTGTGCCCTCAGCCTTTGATGAATTTTTGGATATTTAATTTCCCTGCACCATGTGATGTAAACTAGGTGATCCAGACAACGCAGCTAAGGCTTGCAAAAATAGTAACCTGAAAATTTGTCCTTCAGAACTGCACACAGTAGGAACCAGAGGGGTCCAAAACTATTTTTGACTTTTGTGTTGAATTTTATTTTATCAAATAAATGCTATGTGGTGGGCTAAGAGATGAGCCCATTTACACAGAGCAGTGTATAATGCACCATGGGCAAAGCAGCACATCAGCAGGTATACTTTGGCAAGGGTCAGAATAGAAGGCCTGCTGAGTATAGTGGGGCTAATCCTGCCTCTGCCTGCCTTTGTTAGTAAATGTCTATCTGCCCTCTGTTTTCAGCCTCTAAGTCTTCAGTGAGAAGCTGGGAGATTGACAGGTCTCTGGCTGAGTTGGAACCCATTGATAATTTCCTGTGTGAGTACCACAGGTACCATGTTTTCAGTGTGCTGGTGGTGACAGCCTGATATTAAACTACACAAAGAAATTAGTGAAACTAAAGCTCAGTGTATAGTTGATTCAGGCCAGTCCAATTTTGAGCAATTTTCTTTACCAAGCAGCAGTATTTATCCTCCATAGCAGCCATTCATTTATTCCCATTACAACAACATGGGGTTCTGGAGTTAAATGCAGTAATGTGACAGAAGCCAATTACCCAATGTATGCTTGGGTACATGGGTATTGGTGAATACATGCCATCCATCTCAACAGTGATTCTGTCCACTGATAAATACCAAGGGAAAAAATTTACAAAAGGCCCAGGAGGAATCCCTGTGTAATGAGACCTGTTTTAAAGTGATCTAATTTCCAATAGCCAACTGGGAGTGTAGGTTTTGGGGTTTTTTGATTATTCCTGTTATCAACTTAGAATACATGCAGCTCTTTTTTTATCTCTGACTTTCCTTTTTATATAGATTAATTTGCAGCTTTTTTGTATTGCCTTATAGTTAAACATTTATAAACAGTTGAAGATATTGAACAAAGGAGAAAGCTTTCTGCAAAATAAAAGCAGGTTGCAGTAGGCTGAAGAAAATGGGTCTTAAAGCTTCAACTTAAAATGTGGTGGGAGTAGATGTCCCACATCTGTAATTGTGAGTCTAATTAAGCTTTTGTTAGAGACACTGAAATTGGATATTATGCCAAAATAGCAGACTAGGCAGGGGGAAGAGTCTGTATTTTATTTTTTATCTTTAGAATTGGCTTTATTAAAGTCCAAAGGACATCCAAAGTTCAAGAAATACTTGTCAAAAAGCTTTATATTTGAAACTGTCTACAGTATTTAAAATTTTTCGCTCTATTTTTTTATCCTTTACCAAGTTTGAATCAGTACCTTCTGATTTCATGATTTTGTCATTAGTTGTGTTTTAGAAACCTGTATGTTAGCAGTAGTATGCCTCAAAATGCAGTATCCCAGAGGAAGCAAGAATTTATCCTGTATTACATTGCATCATAATACAACATAACACAGCTTGAATTGCACACTCCAAATCTGTGCCCCAGGGGTGAAGTGTGATTACACAAATAAGCATAGTAGGAAAGTAAGGACACTTTGGAAAGTAAGAATTAACTGGCATCTTGGGAGAGAACTGATTTTCCCATCACGCACTCCAGCTCAGAAGCAAGGAAAATAAAACACTGCTGAGTGCTGGTGTGATGTAGTGTGCTCTGGATGTCAGTGCAGCTGGGATATGTGGAGTTATGCTGAGAAGGGCACAAAATCCAGACAGGGACCCCTATTTTCAAAGCTTTCTCTCTTGATATTGAACTCAGTCACTACCAATAAGCTTGTGTGAGAGTCAGGAGGAGAGCAGGGTATGCTGCTGCATGGTTTCACCCTACTCAAGAAGTAATTACCCATTACACCTATGCTGAACTCCTAATGTAAGGGAAGGAATGATTTCCTAAGGTTTGGGATGAAAATATGTGATTCTGGAGTTATGTGTTCTATTGTTTCCTCTGTCTCAACACTGATGCTTGATTCTAAGCAAGTTTCTCACATCATCAATTCCCATTTGTACAAGGCAGGTAACAGTAGATTCTTGCTTCCCTTGGAAAAAAAAATTGTGTGAGAGATGATGAGAAACGGGGTTTTTAGAAACCAGAGGGGTAGGCAGAGGACTGAAATCTATTTGTGGAAGTCCTGAGAGGTGTTTGCCTTGAATTTCAGTTACCTGGTGCTGCTAGCCTGGAATATTCCTGGGTTTTGTTTTTGTCTCTGCGTCAGACACACTCCCAGAAGAGGCTCGAATGATGGTTTTACTGCAGTAAGTCCTGCAGTGGCAGCAAAGAAGGAGGATTAATGGCAAGTTGCTGGGGGAGGGCAAGCTCATTTGTGTGAGCTCCTGATGGACATCCCTATCCCTGAGAAGTTCCTCAGAGCATCTCAGCAGACAACACAGTGTTTGTTTCAAGCCAGACTTGACTTGTTTGACATTGCGCTGGCAAGAGAACATGGAGCTGAGGAGTATTTCTCTCTACAGTATGGCCTGAGTGTTCCTTCGGCCATTTTTTTTGTAAAAAGTTGATCCAATGTTCCTTCAGTGCTTTTCTATCCCAATAGACAATGTTTCTCAGAATCTCTGGGTGTGCCTGCCACAAGTGAAAGGCAGCTGATTTTCAGGCAGCAGTTAGAAACCAGACAACCCGAATGTCACCACCCTCAGTGAGAAGACATTTGATCTACCATTTGCCCAAGGACATGTGGAGGAAACCCCTGATGTTTTGAAGAGTGCCTTGGGAACATTCATCACCAAAGCTCAGAACAAAATGTTTGTTGATTGTGCACAGAAGTATATATATGGCAGTAAGGAAAATTTGTCTTTCTCAAGTTTTCCTGCAAAATGCTCAGATGAACATTCTCTCAAAATAGGCTGTCCTTCTCCTGACTTCCTGAACTGCATGAATCACAGGTAAATCCACCTAAAGGCTAGAAAATGTTAAGCCAACAGATTTTCCACAATTTTATTAGTGCTGTCTGTAAAAAATGGATGAAAAATAGTCCTGCTAGAAAGAATGTCTGTGTAGAGAATTTTCATCAAACATCAACCATTCCTTAGCTATAAGCTTTTGCAAAACAGGTAGATAACATGAAAAGGAGATTCTTGCTGGATAACCTTGAATAATCTGATTTTATACCTCACTTGGCTTAGACTGCAGTAATAATGTGATGTATTTATCTGTTAGAAAAATAAGAATGTCTCTTTATTGTTTTAGGTATGCCAGTGGGATTAAACATGCAATAAATAAAATGAAATTCTGTGTCAGTAGTATTAAAATCCATTCCAGCTGTCCAGCTGGCCTCTTCTTGACATCATTATCTAATGTGCACACACTCTCTTTAGTAGAAACCCCTCAGACTGCTCTTAGTTCTGAGACAAACTTTGTAAGGAGAAATATGAGCTTTTAGTGCACCAACAGGTATTATTATGAGGAAAGAGAGGAAACAGAAGCCTGGCTTACACAGAAGGCAGGAAAATTTCATTATTTTCCATAATTTCTGTTTCAGACTTGGAGAATGGCAGCTTATTTGATTTTGCTAATTATATCAGCTATTTGGATCACATTCAGAAACTCATCAAATCTAGGTTATTTTGAAGTGCATATTAGGGTGCTTTTTGCAGGGAACTTCCTTTCAGTCATCCCCTCCTACCTGGAAAAAAGGAAGAGACTTCACTTTTCACGTCCCTGATGGATGGGCTTGCTGGCACAGTATTTCTTTAAGAGCTGTTGATATTTTACAATACAAAACTTCTGTTTTGTATTGAGATTTTACAAAAGAAAGCTTCTGTAATTGCTGGTTGAGAAGGGACAAGGGTACTCCAGAGAACACTGCTGGCAGGTGATGGGAGAACTTTAACATTCATATTGTATCATCCACAGGCAAAATTGGAACCTCAAGGCACTGTGGAACTGTAATATATGGTCTATATACGGTTATATGGAACTGTGATGTATGGTATGTATATATATATATATATATATATATACTTTTTTTTTTTTTTTTATAAGATATATATGGTTTAGGTGCTTAAGGTGAGCAGATCAGAAAGTCAAAGACTGAGTGCCTCAGTTCCCTGTCCATTGCAGCTGGATGTGTCTGATGAAGGATCTGCAGGTCCCTCTTAGCAGCTGCCTGGTGACTGCAGGAAAGACTCAGCAGAAGGACTCAGCACCAGCCCTTCCTGGTGAGAGAGAAGGCAGAGAGGCACCCTGGTGGTGCCTGGCTGCTTGGGAGACATGACACACAATTACCCGTGGAAATCAAAGCACAGGAAATACATCCTCTCCCAAAACAAGTAATTAAGAACAAAGAGAAGCAAATAAATTAAAGCAAAACACTGTGTACCAAGCTTTTGTGCAACTCAGTGGTAGTCAGAAAACCTAGCTGGTATACCAGACCACAGTCGTTCAAATTCTTGTGTTCTGCTTGCCAGGAGACAATCCTAATACAAGGTGACAAATACAGCAGGCTGAAGGAGTGGGCTTGCCACTGGTTCATGGCAAAGGGCATTTCTGGCCTCTTGGAAGAAGATCACTCCTCTGTAGCCATTCTCAAAACCTTCCAGTAACACACTGCTTCTCCTTTGTTGGCCAAAATAAAGGCTCATGGGGACAGCAGCATGCCAGTGCCTCCCCAGATGCTTCAGAGAAAGGTTCTGTCAATCATTATTTCTCTGCCAGGTATAATGGATTTAGCTGAACCATATGCAATTTATTTGGCTGGTAACCTCCCACCTGACATTTATTTATACAATGGAAATTTAGACCTCAGGTGCCCAGCCTGCTTCCTTTCTTTACTGATGGCTCCCTGGTGCAGCCATGGCTCTCATGGCAAAGGTGTGTGAGAAAAACACCAAAAAAAGCACCAGCACAGTTGTCAAGCACATGGAGGGCTGCCGTACAATGGGGAAAGAGTGAAGTCAGTCTCAAAAGGTACAAAACAGGTGGGAGGGCTGAGGAGGAATTGCTGCTATCTTACATTGCCTTTATTCTATACAACCACTTTATATAACCACTTTACTGGATTTATTCCAAGTTTATATAAATGAAGGTAATACCAGATTTAGGTGCAACTAAAGGTGTCTGATTGTGTCCAACTCTACTCAAAAGGCATTGCAATGTTGAAAGGCCAGTTTTCAAATAAAGCCCATACATACTGTCAAATCTAGCAATGAATTTTAAGAAGAAAAGAGCTACTTTAATGCTTTTGAGCTGGAAACTTTGGAGATGCTGTTTCTTTGTCTAGTATTTTCATTATTATGCTAGATAGTAAAGAGTTAGCTAGTAATAAAGAGAGATTAGAGGTTAAATCTGTGATAGCTCTAAAATCAGAAACTATTGTGATGTATAATTAAGTTGAAAAGGCCACAAAGGAAGAGTTTCTAATTTTAACATGAAATACACAGCTTCAGTTATTAAAAAAAAAAACTTGGCAAATTTTACAAAAAGCAATTGAAGAAACCACATAAGACTCATAACTAATACATATCAATTTTCAGAAGTCATAAAGATCGATTTTTTTTTAACAGACTAGCTAAAAGACTGATATACTTTACATTTTTTTGGCTTCCAAGAGCTCTCGAACTTTTCAGTGCATATAATTTTTTTCCTAGTATTTACTCAGTATGGGGAAGTGTAAAACACTGATTGTTACCTTTGTGTAATTGTAGATTTAATCACTGATCATCTCAACATTTAAACCCATACTGACTAATACTAACACAGATAATTCTCACAAATGCATCACAGCTGTGTGCATGAATAAAGACAGTCATGATTGCTTTACTTTGACATTAGGGTTTAGGTCTTCTTTCACAAGAGAATAATACAACTGTTCACATGACAAGTAAAATTTTCAGTGTGTACTGACATTAAAGATATCAATGAAGCAAAACTATGATCGTTCTGAATCCCTTATTTTCAGAGGCTGGGAGGAAAAATTTGAAGTTTCAATGAAGCATGAAACTCGCTATCTGTTTCTCTCTTTAGACACTGGTTTAAATTCTTATATACAGAGTTTTTCAATACACCATAAGAGAAATGAAGAGAAATAAAAATTTTGAAATTTTTCTAAAGTATGGTTTTAGTTAAAGTGCTGGTAAGGTAGAAACAACTGTAGTAATATGGTGTGCATCATTAACAGTACAGTAATCAGCACTTGTTGCTCTAGACTTGCAAGCTTTTTTTCCCTTAAAATACAGTGACAAATTTAACTACTGTAGAGGTGAATATCAACTTAGTGATTAGGGCATTTTCCCTAATGGTGCCTAGTTTTATAAGGTTTTGCATAACTTGTATCAGCTGTAAACACTAAATGTTCTATGTCTGGAACAATAAGTGCAGAATTCTCCTGGAAAGGCGGAGGAGCGGCTGTGTGAGTCAGATCAACGTCCAGGATCCTGTCACTATCAGTGATTAACTGGATATTTAGGAAAAAAATGAAAATTGGCACAAACCTGTTTCAGTAACTCCCTGGTATACATTCACAGATAACTGCTATCTCCAGGCCAGGTACCACCGTGCAGAGGTACTCACTTCAGTACTGAATAGCACTTGTTGGGTTTTTGTTCCATGAATTTGTCTAACTGCTGTTTTGAAATCATGTGAACTTTTTTAATAATGCACAATATCCTGTGACAATGATGTACATTCTCCATGGATACATAGTTCTGTTTGGGATTTGCTTCCCTTAACTTAATCATGGTGCGCCAAATGGTTAACAACTCTGAATTTCACACACCCTGCCACTGAAAAATCATTCAATATTTTTAATGTTAAAGCATAGCAATTATTTCTGAGCAAGTCCCAGTTAGCCTTCAGTTACCTGTGTACTTAAGTAGTTTGATGTGAGATCTCCCAGAAACAGATATATGAAAACGTTATCAATGCTTTAAGGAAGAGGCAGATAGAGCACTTTGTACCACGGACAATGGTGTTCCACTTGCTTACAGTTTGTTTTGCAATTTTTTGTGCAGTGGGTTTTGAGGACTCCATTGTTTAAATTTGTCTCAGTCCAGAGTAAGTTCTGGGTTGTTCCATTAGGTGTAACAGAGTCCCAGTTTGACCCAGTATAATTTTAATTTCCTGAACTCATCTATAACTGTGTTCTGTTATGCCATGTTTCATCATGGTAATAGGTGACGTTAATCCTGTGTAACATGAGAGATACAGAGCACAGAAAATAAAATATTATTATGCTTTTCAGGAAAATGATGCTCAGGCAAGAGTGGATTATCAACACAGATGCAGTAGTGCAGTGAAACTGAGATTGCAGGCTTGTCTAAAGTTACCAGACACTGTCCTCTGAAGAGGACATCAATAACTCACACTTGGCTCAGGTGAAAAGTCTCAGTGGTGGCTTTACTAAGTCACTGGAACTGAAGCATTGAACAGCTAGTCCCAAGGTCCATGTCACAAGACAAGAGAGACCATGTCACTCCTCCTCCTTCCTTCTCCTTTTTTTTGCCTTCATGCTAAGAAGGAAACACATCTCCATTCATGGTTCTCCAGCGGTGTGGTGATGCTTTATTGACAGAGCATCAAAATAATGTATTATCTTTTAGATCAAACTGGCATTCCCAGTATATAACATCAAGAACAAAGTAGAGAATTAGTTCAATTAGCTCCTAGGTGACTTTAATTTATGTGCCCAACATGGACTGTGAATGACAAATTAAAAGTTCGACACAGGTTCTGATCTTAGCAACACTTCAGCAGTAACCCTTTTCCATGAGTTACTTGTTCCTGAGCATTTTTTCTACTCAATTTAGACAAAAAAATTCTCTTTCTGTTTTTGCTGGATGCATCATCAACCTTAAATTCCTTGGTTAGGCCTATGTCTGCTGATCAGTGCAGAAGAAAGACTGATCCTATTTATAGATGAATCTCTTCAGTCCAACACATGCATTATTCTAGGCTGATAGAAACCCAGTAGAAACTTCTCCCTGCAGAGTCCCTCTTGTGTGCCATCAGTCAGCAGCTGTTCTAAATCTGCTGCTTCTTCTCTAAGCATTTTTATTATTTTTCTTTCTGCAGCAAGCAGCATGTTCAGAAGTATTGCATTTCAGCAAGTTGCTTAAAATCTGTGCACTAAATAGTCATAGGCATGTATTAAGTCCAACTGTAAACATACCACTGCCACATATATGTATATGTATGTGTATGTGTATATATATGCACAAAAACTTGAGTAGTCTCAGGGACAGTGTTATTTTCTGCCAACTAAAAAGAAGGCATGGGTAGGGGTGTCTTTGATGCCTGACTGTTCTGGACATGGTACATTATTCCTCTTGACCATTCCATCTTTTTTTCCTATGTTTGCTTACCTGTCATTCTTCATGTGCGGGGAGATTGCTGAAGAAGTGGACTGTAATTAGACTCACCAAAATGCAAACATTTATGAACTTAAATTTCTCTCCCTAACGGTTGAAGTCCACCCGTGTTGTTGAAAGACGCTGGAGGGCAGTGGAGTCTCCTGTGGTCACAGATATTTGGTGCCAGCAGAGTGATGCAATGTCTCAGGAACATGTTCTCCATTCCTATCTCCTGTGGGTTTACAATTCAGCAATACTAATTGTTCAATTAACAATATAAATGAGCTGACGGCCTCTATTAGAACAGTTGGCAGAGTTCACATATTCATTATGTGTTTTAATCTCCTAATTAACCAAAGATTTTATTTTATTAAGGTATGGAAGTATTGCTTACTGACCATTTGCACCACTAATTACTACATGCAGAGAATAAATTTATTCCTCTTATAAATGTAAAAATTATATATTTTCTCCCACATTTATTTGTCTATGACAGCCTAAGATCACTATACAGAAAAAGAGTAAGACTTCATTACTTTATTGCAGATGTGATGGCTGACCTCAAGTGAGAAATACTAGAACTAGAAAAAAAAATTATCAGAAGGGACATCCTGTTTTTTATCATTCCTACAGATTCAGGTTGGTTTGTCCTTCAGCAGCTATCATACATTGTTTGCTGTGAGACTTGCAGTTAATCAAAGAAGGTTTTCTCTGTATTTGTTGTGCCTGTGACTCTGGGAAAAGCTCTACCTCTGGATGGAAGAACTTCTGTTTGGCAAGTTACCTGCCACAGATGCTTACTGGTGCACAGTAAGATCTGGAAAGACATGCAAAGTAAGAAAGAGGGGAATGGTATAAAAGGATACACCATGAGGACAGAAAGAAACCACCTGGAAGGGAATGTGAGAGGGAAGTTAAAAGATACATAGAAATTGCCCATAAGCAAGTTTCCCGAGTCTATTCTCTAAGGCTCTGTCATGTTATTGGCAACAGAGAGAATAATCTACAGCCTTGGAAAAACACAGTTACAGTGTTGAAGCTTTTGTTGTTGCTGTTATTCTTAAATTTGCAGTAATAACCATGACAATATCAGAGTGATCAGGGTATAATGAGAAGGGATATTTCTTCCTCTTTGCTATAAAATATTAATTTTTTTGAACTCTATGCTAATAAATATAAATTAATAATGCTGTAGAAATCAACTGTCAGTCTAGTTTGTGTTCTGACAAGATAAAGGGACTTCAAATGCCATTTTTTTCCCATCTGAGCATACTTGGGTGGTATCTTTATATATAAATATTCAGGAGAGTCTGGGCTTTTTGAGTGCTGTAAAAACATGTATTTTGCAAGTTTAAATTCCTGGGCAATGGATTTTAAAAGCTACCTTGGGACTTCTGAATGCTGTTCCTCAAGGGCAGTAGGGGAAGTCATGAGAATGAAAAATTGCCTAGATTCTGATGGAAATGAGAGTGCTCTTTCTGCTTAGGACTTTGCATAATATTTGGTTAAAGTGGCCTTGCAAAGGTTAATCTTCCTCCAACAAAAAGGAGAAAAAGGTTGTCCTCCAACCCTTTCACCTTATGTCTGTTTAAAAGTGTAGTGACTTTCCACCTACAGTAGCAAGTCAAGTACAAGTACAGCTTGCACTCAGTGGAAATAGTTTACAGTAAAGTTTCTGCAGTGCAAGCAGTACCTCCTGCCATTTCTATTCTCCTGTTGTGCCTGCCACCCTACCATCATCAGCTGCCTAGAAGACTGCAGCCTTTCCTTTTGGATTTGGCCCTTAGTGCTTTTACCTCTGCTTCTGTCATTTTAATGCTAAATGTTTGCATTGGCCTTCACAAAAGGGCCATCATTTTAGATCATTTGGAAATCCTAGCAAATGAGGAATGCGGCCATTTATTATGGGAAATATTTTGCATGGGCAAATGTGATCCCAGTGCTCTGGAAGCTGTGGGCACTTTGAGCTGAAATTGAAGTTGCTAGCTCTGAAATGAGACTTGATATGTTGGAAAATTTCTCCTATGGGCTATGCTGAAGAAGCTGTAATCATTAAACTAGTGCTTTCTCATTGTGCAAGAGCAAACTGAAATTGCTGCCTGGCCTGGGATGAAAATTTGCTTTTCTGTGGTGAATTTTCAGGCTGATTTAGAAGCCAGCTATTTGAAGAATATTTGGAGAAAGCCGAGAATAAACTTCTCATAGGAATCATGGGACAGAAAATAGCATCTATACATTGTTCAATTCCCACTGAAATGACTGGATTAATGGTGCTGGATTTTGTTTTATTGTATAAATCCATATAATTATGGAACTTTTAGGTTGGAAAAGGCTTTTAAGATCATTAAGTCCAACTGTAAAGGTACCATTGCCAAGCCCACCACTCCACCCTGTCCCCTTGCACAATACCTACACAGCTTTTAGAGACCTGCAGCAATGGTGACACAATTGTCTCCCCAGGCAGCCTGTTCCAGTGCCTGACAGCTCTTTTGGTGAAGAAATGTTTGCTAATATCCAATCTAAACGTACCCTGGCACAACCTTAAGCTGTTTCTTATCCTGTCACTTGCTATATCTGGGAGAAGAAACCAACCCTCACCAGGCTACCACCTCCTTTCAGAGGAGTTGCAGAGAGAAATAAGGTCTCCCTGAGACATCTTTCTCCTCCAGAGCTCCCTCTCCAAAGGGAGAGGGAGAGAGAAAGAAAGCTCCAGAGCTTTCTCCTCATCCAGCTCCCTCAACTGCTTCTCATAGAACCTGTGCTCCAGAACCTCCACCAGCTCCATTGTGCTTGTCTGGACATGCTGCAGCACTTCCACTGCTTTCTTGTAGAAAGGAGTTCAAAACAGAACACTCTTCAAAGGTGCTGTAGAAGCCTGGAGCCAAAGATAAGTATTTTTTGTTATTTTAATTAAAAATAAATTTTGTGGGGCCTGCAGGACCTGTATTAATGGTAAGGGAAGTGATGAAACTGGACGAGGCTGCCTCTTAGCTACAAAACAACAGGTACAGGCCAATGAGAGTTAGAGACTGGTTTCCACGGATTTCCAAGTTCTGTTTTCTTATGATCTCAGCATCAGGGCAAATACTCTTTCATTAAATATGCATTTTGATTTCTCTGGGGTGATAAATTGATATTACCTCAGCCTAGCTTAATCTTAATTATCTATGATTTCCTTCAACCCCCAGAAAAGGTCACATGAGTCGTTACCAGAGAAATGTGTTTCATATGTTGTGAAGGAAGCCCTGTAAAGCACAGTGCCTCCTAGCAGGGGGTTTCCTCTGGGAGGTGGCCTCCAAGCACTATGTTCAGAGCAGGGTAGCTCAGTTGGATGGAAAGGAAAGTAGCATGATGCAGAGAGAGCAGTTAAGACAGTCTATTGCATGGGTAATATTTGTTAGAGATAGGGTTCCTTTGCTCTGCAAAGAAGAAAGAGGTTCTCATAGGAGTGTCATGGAGAGGTCTTTTATGCAGAGCTGGCTGGATTTATGTTTATCAAAAGATGTGGGCCCAGGGCTGGATTCCTGTGACTCAGATGGTGGTTCAGCCTACCTTGCAGCCCTGCCCTGAGGGAAGCTAAGGAAACCAAACCATGTGAGAAGGAAGCCTGGGAGGATGACATGCCAGTGCAGTCATATCTTGACTTACTTTGTTTGGAAGACTACTTTCTCTTTAAATAGAAATGAATAGGTGTTGTTTATTACAAGAATTTCTACAGTTCAGTACTAGCCCAGCTTCCTTGCACTGCTCTCTGTATGTATTGAACTCCCTACAAAAAGTCAAGCTGGCAGCAGAGAATGTTGCAAGAGTGATTAAGACAAGTGATAAAAACTGAAAGCTGCTGGCTTTGGTGAAGATCACCAGTCAGGAAACATTTGCTACTTTCTGCAGTTCACCTCTTGGTCAGATGGTTGGAAAGTTCTTGCTACAGCTTGTGTAATGTGTAGGGACAGGTATTGTCCTTGTACTTTCCAAAATTTGTTACTGGATTATTAACAAATTTGCAAGGTGGAAAGCAGTACAGTCACTCTGAGTTCAGCTATCCAACTCAGCATGCTTTAGATACAGTTCATAGCAAGCAAACTATCATTCTTTTTGCTGGTAATCAATATTCTTTTAGCAAAAGAACACTTCTTTTTTTACTCCAAGTGGATATATATTTGGAAAAATAAAAACCAAAATATTTTCACTAAACAGTGGAAGCGGTGTCCAGAGAAGCTGTGAAGCCTCCCTCTGACTGATGCTGTGTGAGCAGGGGTATCTGGACAGAAAGATCTCCAAAGACCTTGTCCAGCCTCAGCTATTCTGTGGTTCTGTAATCAAGTGAATGGATTTATATTCCCCCCTAGTACAGGGGAATGCAGGCTTTTGTAGTGTAATTGTTTAATTTTTGCATTAATTGTTTATATTTTCAGGCTTAAATGCTAAAGGCTAGAATTTTGAACTCTAGTTTACTTTAAATTTGGAATACTGAGTCCAAGTCAAAAGAATATACAAATATAAAGAACTTCAAGTATAAAGACTTCACCAAGGGGAAGGACTTGCAAATATTTGAGAAGAGATCTGAATCACTTCACACTCACATCACTGAAAACTGAAGTAACTGTAGAAAGTGCAATCTGTTCTTCAGCTTCTTATGATGAGCAAGTAAATTATTTATCACTGTTTTTTAGGTGGAAAAAATCAATACCAAAAGTATCAGGGGGGGAAAAAAGTACATTCTCAGCCTCTGTGCAGGGATATTAGCTCTTCCTATTTCCACATTTCACTCTGTAATTACATGGACATCACAGAGTTAAGAGGTTTGCCATGTGTGCTTCTCTTAGAAGAACAGATTGGTGTAACATATCTATTTTCTCAGCAGATAAACGTGATTTTTTTCCCGGCGGATGGCTTTGCAATTGTATTTGGGCAGTCAGCTTTGCATATGGATACCAGAACACCTGTCACTCAAGAATATATTTATAGAAACTCTAAATTAATTAATTCCCTTAAACCTCCCAGCAGTTTTTAACGACATATTATGATAGTCTGTCCAGTGGGGATTACATCACTATTTTTCTGGAGCTAATTTGCTTATCTGCTTCCCTTTTTCCTTCTACCTTTACTGTCTTGCCACCTGCCTCTAAAGCAAAGATAGCAAAATGCTGCTCCTGAGGAGTAGTGTGTCAAACCCCTCTCTTCTTTGGAAATGCAGGGCCTTGCTCTGCCTGCCGGCAGCTCCCTGACTCCACCTGGAGATCCCAGCTCTGGGACCCAGGTGAGACCTGAGCACTTCTTGTAAAACAGTTTCAGTGTGAAGGCTCAGTGCTGGCAGCTTGCTTTCCCCCAGCTTGAGCAAGCTCCTTTCTGGCTTTTTGCACAGCAGGGTCTTTGGTACCCCCTCTCTGTGCATGGGTATCCCACAAGAGAGCTCAGACTGCTGTTCCTCCCTCAGTGAGAAGGGCCAATGTGCTGCAGCTCTGTTGCTCATCTGCACAAAACCTGTAGGAACTCAATACTTTTGAAACCACTGTTACCCTGTCAAATTTGGCAGAAATTGACCACCTCCAAGCAGTCATGAAGAGAAAAATTGACAAGCAAGAACATGACTGCATAAAATGATTTTATGGGAATTACATGTGCCAGGCTAAACCTGAGGAAAATTTGAACTTTCTCCCAAAGATGAGAAAGTATTGTTCATCCTCTGCAATTTCTTCAGTTATACAATACCTCTATGGCTCCATGCCTACATTGTTCCTTCATTTTCTGGTCCAGTGTTCAAGACCATGTTGCATTCCTAGAAGGAGAACTCCGTAACTCTGCCTACACGTGTTGTGAAATGAAGGGGCCCTCAAATTTTCTCTTTGGAGCTGTTTCATATTGCTTGATATAACTGTAATTTTAGTGAGCTAATGGGAGAATCAGCATTATCAACTCCTCAGCCTAGTGATGATAAACTTTCCCTCGGAATGAGAATATCTTGGACCTAGTCCCGTTCTTGTTTGTTTGACTACAGAAGAGGGTTTGTGAGTAGATGGAGAAGGAAAAGGTGGGGAAGGTAAGCTCTTGAGCGTTACATGTGCTTTAAGTTATGTCACAAATGCAACTGGGCTTTTTTTCTACCTATTTTAATTTCTATTTCCAGTCTTTGACACACACATATAACCAAACACTAACTGCATCCATAGGTAAATGTTCGTTCTGGATGAGAGCTTACAGCTGGCAAAAGTAAAGCATCAGTTCAGTTCTTTAAGAACTTGGATTCACTGTCTTCCCTTGCCTCAGACTTTCTGCATACTTTTGCAATGCTGCTGCTCAGGAGAGTTTCTCCAGTTTCCTACATCTACTGTAAAGTGGGAAAGTAAGGAGACAAAACCAGCCACACAATGGATACCTTGAAATGAGTGGCTGTAAGGGCTTTCTTCATGTTCTCCGTGGCTTCAGTTTCCTGGCTTTAAAATTGGATAATAATTCACATTACAGGCTGCAAGTTGCTCATATAGTCCAGCTACACTAGGTTTCTACCTTGCCTACACATCATGCTTGGGCACTGAATAAGCAGTTCTTGTGAGTTTTCTAGAATAGTCTCTTTTGTGAGGTATTTTGTTACTTGTAAAGCACAATGAAAAAATCAGGAAGATGTGGTGACTGAGCAGGTAGCAAAAACATCAAGCCATTTACTCACATAATAATGCTAAAATGTCTGAGACTTTATTCAGACATTATTATATTATGTATGACTCCGCTTTAATTACATAATTATTTATTTAACAAATTATTTCATCAGGTATATATTCAAACTATAGGATTTAACCAGCCTTAGTTAATGAGATGGTATTAGTTGCAGTATCTAATTGGAATGTACCAGTTTCATCTCATTTTCACAAAACAGCAAAAGCAGTTCATCATCTTAATAACAAAACTGATGTTGGTAACAATACATTTGGCACCAAAATGCATGCAGGGTCACTTCTGGGTAAGACAAAAAAAGTATTTAACTGGATAACTAATACTGATTATAGAATTTTCAGATGGCAAGGTGTATTAATGAGTAAATTAGGATATAGGTACTTGGCCTTAGTTCTATCTCAGATTTTCTGCATGACTTTGGACAAGTGAGCTGAAGATTTTGTGTGCTACTTAAACATTTTCTTATACCCCAATGTGGTGATGTCACTTGTATAATTCTTGACCACAGGAAACACCTTCAAAGCCAGAAAGACAAATCAACAGAATTCTGATTTTTGCCCTCATGCCAAAATGGCTTAATTCACTAGACCATGAGAAACTGTTTATCCACCCACAGAAACCCCATCAACCTAAACCCATTGAACTTTTAAAGGAGAAGAATATCTTTATTTTTGACATTCTTTTTTCCTCAGGAGACTGTCTGAGCAGTGATACTCATCTGAACAGTACACAGATCTGAAGCTCTAATTCCTAGCTGGCATTCATCTTCATGGTATCTGTGTTTGTATGTCTTGACTACCAAGAAAATTAAATTAAAAACATATTGTGATTGATTTACTTTTTGGTGTCACTCCTTACTGTTTAGAATAGTGCACATACATCTGTTCTGCAACATTAACAAGACAGTGTTTTCTCATATTTTTTCTAATCCTCCATGTTTGACTGTTCTCTATAAACCCTGACTCAGCTGAGATTCAATATTTTCTTCCTGGATTAGGTACCCAGCAAGTTTTTTTCCACAGACTACGACATACTCCATTACTTTTGTTTCTCTCTTCTTCAGTAAATGTAATTTTTCTTCCTTTGAATGTTAACTGAGAAATAAATTTTCATTTTAAATGTATTCTTTCTCTTTACTGATGTTTTAAACAAATTTGTTGTTTTTATACTTGCCATCAATCCATCAGAAGGTAAGGCTCACTTGTGCTGATGATTACTGAAGTAAATATTACAGAATAGCAGCATATACAAAAATTATTTCCAAAATATTCTGTCATGTCTTGCATCTCTGGAGCAGTACTGTGGATATTTCTGAAAACAAGTTGACCATTATGAATTTCACATTATCAAAGCCATGGTTGCAATTCTGGGCTGTTTGGACTCAGAATCATCTCAGTTCATTCATATTCTCTGGAATAAGTTAGCAGAACAGCTTTTACTGAAAAAATCCAGCTGGCTGAAGAAAAGTCACCAGGTCACCAGAGTTCAATCTGGTTTTGTATAACCCAGGTTTAAACAATTAACATAAGGTTTATAGGTGTAAATCAATGTCTGTGCCTCCTGCTGAGTTTCAGAAGTTGACTGAAAAATTTGACTTGTGTTTTGGCCACCCCGGCCGGGGGGTGAGAAGGGAGGTTTTATGTAGGATACTTACTTGACAGCTGGATCCTCATGTGTAAGCATGTTTAAAGCATTTTCATCCGGACTGACTATAGGTCATAGACTCTAGAATGCTTTGAGCTGGAAGGGACTTTAAAGATCCTCTAATTCTAACAAATCCCCCCACCCCTTCCTCTTCCCTGTCACGGTGGGCAGGGACACACACCACAGGGGCACTCACCACAGGGGCACTCACCACAGGGGCACTCGCCACCCCCACAGTAAAGACTTTCCTCCTAATGCCCTACTTAAACCTACCCTCTTGTCCTATCACTCCATGTCCTTATCAAAAGTCTCTCAGCTCTTCTGTATGGCCCTTAAGGTCTCCCTGGAGCCTTCTCTTCTCTAGGCTGAGGATCCCCAGCTCTCAGCCTGTCTTCACAGGAGAGGTGCTCCAACCCTCTGACCAGCTTTGTGGCCTCCTGCAGACTTAATCCAACAGTCCATGCCCTTCTTATCTTAAGGGCCATACAGCTGAAAGCAGATCCTTCTCTGTCCCCTATCCTCCCAGACATTAAGTTTTTAAGGGGGTTTTGATTTTTTTTTTTTTTTTGTGGCAGAGAATTTAGTAGAAGTTATTGATCCTGATGTTTACATGTAGATATGCATGAATATAACACAACTTAGGCCTTTCTTACTTTATTACAGAAGCCTTTTCTATTGACTGTATAGGACAATTTTTCTTGTGCAAGGCAATGTCTTGACTGAGTAAGTGCATCTGTCTGGGTAGCTGAATAACCCATTTAAATCAACTTCTGGATGAGTGCTCTGTCTACACCATACAACAGAGGTAGAACAGAACTGGGGAGGACACACTAAAATTTTCACAAGCTAAGCCAGCTCACTTAGAATGTTAAAAGTAAGTAAAGTAAGTAGAATTTTGAATTGTAGTCTTTAGGAAATTAATGTATTTTAATTTTTTATGAAAGAATGGAGTATCAGTTCTGCAGTTTCACAAAATAACCTTAGTTTTAATGACTGCTGAAGCTAAGCATGGGGTTTTGGGAGTTTTTTAATCTTAAAAAGGGATGTCATGATATGGCTTCTTCTTTCCTGCTATGTATACATTTTGCATAGTAGTTCTTAATATTAATGTGCTTCTTCCAGATATGGTTTTATATTTGTGCTATTTGTTGTGGAGTCTGACAAGTAAAGATGCTGACTAAAATCTAAAATGCTACAGAGAAAATTAAACCATCTAAGTATTCAATAAGTGCCCTTTCAACTTGATGAGTTGCCAAGTGGAGCTAGGTGGAAAACCATGACTAAAAAACTTGTGTCAGAATTGTCTCATTTTCTGAAGCTAAAA
Source organism: Molothrus ater (assembly GCF_012460135.2). Taxonomy (NCBI): domain Eukaryota; kingdom Metazoa; phylum Chordata; class Aves; order Passeriformes; family Icteridae; genus Molothrus; species Molothrus ater. Next base: position 98,841,034 of record NC_050479.2, on the reverse strand, counting down.
TTTATCACCAATAAGGTTTTCTTGAAGCAAAGAGTATTTTCTTGCCAGTTTCTCTCTCTCCTTCCCAGCAGTCTGCCAAAAAAAACCAACCTAATTGATGTTTCATTTGTGATCTCAGGGTTATCGAAAAACTGATAGGTTACTTCACTTACTGATAGAATGTCAAGGCTCTGTTTATTTTTGTGGATGGGATTTGCTTCTGTAGGCAAACAGATTTCAAAATATGAAAATTCTCTGAGAGAGAAGACTTTCTTTTTGCACATAGCTCTATTGCCAAGGTAACCTGGCCACAAAGAGTACTTCAAAGAGATTGGATGGTGCTGTTTTGTTTGAAAAAAAAATGCACAATCAATAAGGATATCTAAGCATGAAATGCTGAGAATGTATTGCTTTATGGAAAAACAATTTTCATTTTGATAGATTGAGAAATGAATGTAAAATAAAAACCCTCAGGGTTGACTTAATGAGATCTCTTAATGCCTGTGTGATCATTAGACTCAATTAGGTGTTTGACTGGCAGTTACCCTTAGCCCTTAAGAGATGTCATGTTAAGATACTGGATTACAAATACAGGTGAAGTTACTCATATTGCTTCATGATGAACAGCTCAGCTGCTGCAGAGCTTTCAGACAACAGGAAAGGATTCAAAGACTCAGTTTACTTCAAAAAGCATGTTCCAGCAACCAGCAGAAAAAAAATGCTGATGGAAAATCTCTGACTTGTGGAAAAGCGACAGAATTGTGCAAAGCTTCCTGCAGGGACCAGGGCTCGAAGGAATCAGATTGCTCATCTAGTTTACTCACCCCAGGCAGATAAGCACATGTGTGTCTCATGACACTTGGTGTGAAAACTGCTGCAATGTTTTTTCAAAGAAAAAAAAATTCTCAAAACTTGGAAGAGAAAATACTGTATTTTTTGTCCCTGTGATGAAGAGACATCCAGATTTTGGGTTAAAATGGCATATTTGGTGAGAAACTTTATATAATTTTATTTGTTTGGGAAGCTGGCTGTCTCACCAACCAAAAAATATCTGAAATGTTCCTCTCTACCAAATGGGTTGTTCCCTGCAATGAGGATTTTTGACAAAGTCTGTCTTAGGCTGTTACCATTTGGCCAGTGAAAGTGTCTTCTTGACTGGTAACAAATGAGTTCTTGTCAAACACAAACAGGCTAATAATTCCATTTCTTTGAAGTCTGTTTTAGAAAAGCACTATAAAATCCAGAAAGAAAACAGCAATACAGCTGTCAGTGCCTTGAATGAAAATTACGTGAATGGACTTTGACTGCATTTCAAGGAATCAGTCATTGAAACTGCAGAACTTTGAGATGAAATGTTTGTGCCAAAAGCATAAGACTTTTTTGTATACTGAATCTTTTGTTATCTGTCTCAGAAACTGCATAGCCATGTTAAAGATCTTTAAATAACTATTGAATACTTCTATTCTATCTATATCTATATATCTAATACTTCTATCACCAAAGTAATGTTGAACTTTTGATTGTCAAAGCATTTAGATAATGAACACCCAGTGGTTCCCCAAAAAGGAATATGGCAGGAGAGGGATTCTCAGTTCTGAATTTGAAATCCTTCCGTTTAAATCACAGCAACAAAAAGAGCACTCACAAGCTGTACATTGGACATGGCTTAGTTTATACATTTTGTATTGCTTTTGTTTTGACTTAATGGGAATGCTGTTAAGGGCAAAGTCTCAGTGTGATAAAAGGGCAAAGTCTTGGTGTGCCTAAATGGATGCAGAGAACATCTTAGGAAGGACGGGGAGAGAAAGGAGAGAGGAGGTGGAAGGCAGGCAGGTGAGCAGGTGTCAGAACCCTGGAAATTCCTCTGCCCTGGAGGACTTGAGACCCTGCCAGGGGGCTCAGAGACCTTGGCACAGAGCCCAAGACCCCTGTGCCTTTGATCTTGACCTATGGAAAAAATTACCAACCTTTATATGAAGGATTACAAGTCAAGAGATTTTATGTAGAGTAATACTTAGTTAGTCACGGGGTGAAAAATAGATTTTTGGTGTTTTTAGAATGGGGGTTCAGGAGGCAAGATGGAGGAATCTGGGCGTGTCCAGTCTTTCTCCTTCTTCTTCTTGGCCTCCATCTTCTGCTGTGATGGTGGCACTTTTAGATTGGTTTAAGGTAGAAACTCACTGTCTAACATAGGTGATAGGTATTGGGAAGTTATGATAAATAACATATACGTAGTTTTTAGTATAAAAAGAAAACACCACCCTGGGGGCAGGAAGAGTGCCTCTACCTGACCTGCCACACAGACCATGGTGGGTCAGAGAAAGAATGTTATAGATAAGAAATAACAAACAACTTTGAGAACGAGAACAAAAGAATCCTGACTCCTTCTTCGACTGCCGGGCTGGGAAAAAGAAGCTTGTACGTATCTAAGAGTCACTCTGACAAGCAGAGATTCTGAGAAGCAGGCAGGACCCAGCTGGCTCTGCTCCCCAAAGAGCATGGACTGTGCGCTGCTGATCGAAACTCCGTGCATCTGAGTGGAAGCTTCCTGTTAAGCTCCAAGGGCACTGCAGCTGGGCCTCATGTGCAAAATTGTGACCAAATTATGGACCCAGTGCATTCAGTCTGCCAGCAGCAGTACGCTCTCATCAAAGAACAGCCACAAGAATGAATAAAGCACTCAAAACACACGTTATGGTCAGACTCCAGCGGGCACAATCTGTTTACCCTAACAAAGACAGGGCTACGGGGGGACTTAATCACAGTTTGTAACTAACTACATGGGGAACAGCAATGTCATAATTAAGAGCTCATCAGCTTTGCACATGAATGCATAAGGAGAGCTGATGTCTGGAAATGGGATATATTTAGACTAGAAATCAGGTACAAATATTTAGCAGTGAGGTTATTTAACCTTTGGAAGAACTTACTGTTACCAAAAAGTGTGGTGAATTTTTAATCCTTGCAATTTGTTTTTTAACCCAGATCTAACCTAATTCAAGACATCTCTATTAACTGGGCTATGCAGGACATCAGGCTAATGAATAGGAATTTCTCAAATACTATGTATGAACCTATGCTGGTAGAAGCACAGAGAATTCTGCTTCTGTAAAAATCAAGAAACATATTCAAGTACCTGAACATGGATTTTGGCTGGAGGTAGTTGGGAATTTTTCACTAAAATTATATTCCACTGTGAAGTGTAATTTCTAAGGCAGGAAAAATCGTAGGATAACATTTTTTAGGTGACATACTTTTCTGATGGAGAATTAAAATTGAAATTGCTATTTTATTTTATGTTAGTTGACCTGAATATGAGTATTGATTTTGTTTTGACAGTGATCTAAACTATTTTCCTTCAGATCAATATTAAATAAATATAATATAAAATAGCATTTTGCCAGAGATAAATTTTACCTTTCTAGAACTTGCATTCTTCTATGAGCTGAGTTTTTGGTCAAACACATATTCAGTAATGCATTTTTTGAATCATATGACTCACCTTAGGTAGTGTGTGCTGTTGATGGATTAATTTGGTCCTAATGCCTGTCTGTCAGCCTGCAATGGAAGCAGAAGACAACTAGACTGAGAGAATAAGATGAAATTTATTGCTGAAATGCTACTGAGTAACCAAACCACTTATTTCTAAAAAATTTAGATGTTTTAACTGAATATGTCAAAATGGCACCTCTTGACATTTCTGAATGCATTTCATTTCTTGAAGTTAGTTCAATGCTCTTATTCTGCATCAGAATGATCCCAAGCTTTGCAGAGGCTTGACTTTGCATTTTGCCCAGTTTTTGTTTTCAGATCAATTTTTGAAACTTCACCATAGAAGACTGGAGCTCATGGCAATGCCAGGTCTACTACGGTTATGCTTTTTCTTTATTATAAAACAACTTTTCTGGATGGAAGGGATTCTGATTCTATATTAAGACATATAAAAGCTGAAAAAATTGGTGAACTTGAAGGCTGAGCTGCCACAAGCAAATCACAAAAAATTCTTAAACACCTTGTTTCAACTGCCCTACAGTATTTCCTTAGGAAGAAGTCAGCCTTCAGTATTAACTGTTTCTACTCCAATTGAAAATTCAAACAATTTCATTTAAGATGCCTTCATTTCATTTTCTTTGAAAATATTGTAGGCACCTGCAGGCTTGGCAGTCTCCCCAGGAATTAAGACAGAGTTTATTGAGGTTTTGGGAACACAGAACACTAAGTGTTATTGGGTTTTCACAAAGCACTTCTGGAATAGAGATTGATACTAAAAATGTGAAGTGTAGTGACTCTGATGGTTGATAATAGAAAGATGAAGAGAGAAAGAAAAAATATTGGATAACTGTTGTGTCAACCAAGCTTCACACAGCCACTTGCTCACTCCCCACCCATGGGACTGAGGAGAGAACTTGAAGAGTAAAAGTGAGATTACTCGTGGGTTGAGATAAAAGTACTTTAATAGGGAAAGCAAAAGACATGCACACAAACAAGAAACAAGGAATTAACTCCATGCTTCCCATGGCAGGCAGGTGCTCAGCCATCTCCAGGAGAGCAGGGCCCCATCACAGGTAATGTTTACTTGGGAAGACAAACACCATCACTCCAAATGTCCCCCCCCTATTCCTTCTTCACCCCACTTTTTATACATAGCATGATGCCACATGGTCTGGAATATCCCTGTGGTCAGCTGGGGTCACCTGTCCTGGCTGTGTCTCCTCCCAAACTCCCATTCACCCCCAGCCCTCTCAGCACGTGGCAGTAGCAAAGCAGAAAAGGCCTTGGCTCTGTGCAAGCCCTGCCCAGCAATAACAAAAACATCTCTGTGTTATCAGCCCTGTGCTCAGCACAAACACAAAACACAGCCCCACAGCAGCCACTGGGAGGAAAGTTAACCCTGCCCCATCCAAAACCAACACTCTGTGTTACAATATTATTACAAAGAGTAGTAATGATGGGGGAAGGGATGGCATAAGAAGAAGAATTATTAGAATTAGTTAGAAAGAGAAAATGTGTATTTTGAAATAAATTAGCATCTTTAATATCTGTTTCCTGGAGGAAAATTATTGGAATATGATCCCAATACTATCGGGTGGAACGTGCTGGGGCTCGTCTGACCCTTGCTGCTGGACCAGAGGCGGCAACTATGGTATTTCTCCTCAGAGACACCTTTGGCTGGCTGGAAGTGGCAGCTGGCACTTGGAACAAGTTCAGACAAGCAGGAACTCAGTTTTACCTCTGGTGGAAAGGCTTTAGGTGACAGTGAAGGAGAAAAGGAGACGCATTCTGCTGGAGGGTTTAATCCAGAGCTTTATTCCAGGGTCAAAGGTCTCTGACTCTTGTAACAGCTCCAACAGAATCCCAACCGCATGGTCCCAGTGTCCTTTTAAGCCCCGGGGACAGGGGGAGGGAAGGGGTAGGTGTGCCACCAACCAGGTAGGAGGGGGGAAGTCTCAGGAGAGAAGTGGCACCCAGGTAGCCCAATGACCCCAGGGCTGAGAAGCATCTTTGGAACTTTTGCCAATCAGACCATGCCCTTTCTGGATTGCCAAGATTGACAGACAGCTCTCAGCAGGAGGCAAGGGGAGGGGAAGGGAGAAGGTATTGGCACACCTGGGAAAGGACTGGGATAGCTAAAACAGGATATTGCATCACACTGCAACAGAAAATATTCCTTGTTTTTCTTTTATTTATCTCTCTCTATTTCCACTTCTTTCAACTTTTTTGATGATTTCAACGAAATTTAAAGTGGACAAGAATTTAAAAATTGAATTTTTAATAGCAACACAAATTGTATGGCATTTCTATAGACTCTGTTATTCATATAAGTGCATTTGCTGAGAAGAGTTCTAATCTGAAGAAAATTCTAAGATTTCAATTTTTTTCTTTTAAGCTGATCAATGTGACAGATTTTTTATTTATTTTGTGAAGGAAAGCATTATGATTTTTTAAATTATTATTTTAAATTGCATTCCTTATCATAAATAAGTAAAATGTAAAATTAATGTTAAAGTCCCAATGTTTATTTCTTTTTTTTTTTTTTTCAATTTTAGGAAAGATCAGTGCTAGGGTGCATTTTGGAACATTTTGAATTAGTTATTGTCCTTGTTTAAAAGGTTTTCCTTTATATTCCCAAAGATTTAGTCAGTCTTTAATTCTGTTCCAAACCTTATTTTAAAAACTATGTGTTTGAGGTCCCAACAGAAAACAATGCACAGAATGCAAATATAGAACAATTTAGTGTGGAGCAAAAGCATATCAATCAGCTTACTTGACAGGTTACAATTTGCAATGTATCTGGTAATAGCCTTAGTCTTATATTTCCTAAAATACTACAAACTATTATACAGTGTCTTGTGGTTATTTGGTAAGGAACTCAGGTCACTACTTTTCATTCATTTAGGGTTATTTTTTCTTTGTGGTTGAACTACTGAAGTAAAGAATAATAATTATGAATTCCGCTGTTTCTTCTGCTTGTGAATCATTCATGAATTAGTCCTGATTTCTGTGAATGCCATTTTTATTTGTCAGTAATCTCTGAATGTTTTCAATGAATAACTTACCCCTTAAGGCTGTTTTTGAGGACTGTTTGCCTTGAGATTATTCATTATTGATGTTGAACTATGAGAAATATGACATAGTTTAAGCAACTTGTCTTGAATACCAGCACATTTTAATTATGGAAAAAACAAACACAACCTTCCCACCTAAGGAAAGAAAAAGCCACCAAAAAGTTGAATCTGCTAAAATGCTTCAGTCCAATAGACTTACTTGCAGAATGGTGAACAGAGTGTGCATCTGGTCTGAGAACATTTTCTGTGAGGAATTGGTAACTTTATAACAAACAAAATCTCATCTTATTGATCAAATAAATTGTTATAAATCGTCTATCATGGTACGTTTTTTTAAATGGGAGTATGTAAAATATGCAAATATATTTTTATATTGTGTTCGTGCAACCTCTTTTGTATGATCGTGTTGATTTAAGGCTCCACTGAGGTCCCCTTTGGTGTTTACATTTGCTTGCTCCTGTTGATTTGTGCCTAATTATTCATTCAAATGTGCATTATTCAAATGATGGCCTATTGCTTTCATTTCTGCTTTACTTTCTTCCTTTGGAGTTAGTAGCACCATGACAGTTTTGCCAATGAAGGAGTTAGGCGTGTTTAATTCTCCTGCGTCAGAATGTCACTTCGCTGTCCTCATCCTATCCCTCCAAATGCAAAACAAAAGCAGCAGCTGTTTAGATCCAAACTTTAATTTCTTAAATACAGAAAATAATATGACTTCAGAAGCAATCTGCTCAGCAGAGTAGAGGTTGGGATTATTTCCTGATAGCTGGTTTAAAATGTTAAAACTATTAAAAAAAAAACCATTTTGAAGTTCATAAATAGTTCTAGTGTTAAAACCTCTTGCATATGGTGTCTGCTTCAGGGTATTGCACAGCCTCCTGAGATCCAGTGATTTTTAAAAACTGAGGGCTCTAGCAGGTTCAGACTGCATGCTATTATCTACCAAGCTCTGCCAAGATACATACACAGAGAGAGCTTGCATCCAAGAACAAATCTTTGACTGTTGACACTAGAAAGCAACTCTCCAAAAGATTAAAAAACCTAGGCCTTTTCTAGACATGCAAAGTATTTCCTAGATATCAAATATTTTGAAAATGTTTTGAAGGATGTTCTGTCTGTGATTTATTATTTATTGGGGAATTGTATTGGAAATACCTATTGTGGGAAATAAATAACTTTCAAGTTATATTAAAAAGGGTAGTATTTTTTGGTAAGAATTGAATCACTGTGGATATGGATTTTTCAAAGTCCTGATCATTTACAGCTCCACCAGAGATCAATGAAAGCTGCAACTGCTCAGTACCTCTGTAAAGTCAGACCCTTCAGGAATCAGGATAGTAATGGCAATTATGCTATCAAGGACAAAATTACTACCCCTATAAATTCTTTTTTGTCACTGTTATTCTCTGAAAAGTGATTTACAAAAAAATGATGTCTTGGGGATTTCCATTTTTCTGCAACTCAGTAACTTTGTAGTCAACCTGTTCTGTTCAAGAGAAGATCACATTGCTGCTATACCAGACACCTGAAAATTAATCCATCCTTTCACCTTTTTATTTCACTGGTACTGTCAACAGATGTTTTGGGGGATCAGATTCTGTCTCCTAGTTGTACCCATTATCACTGGCCTGTTACAAGGGAAAAGAAATAAAGGGCTGTAGTTAATGGCACAATAAACATGGCACTTTGGTACAAAAAGAAAAAACAAACAACACTATACTAAAGATGTAAGCAAGGGTCATATTTGTTACATCGTGTACTCGTGGTGTAATTCTGCCATCCTATCTTCAACTGATGAGGCAATAGCAAAACCTTCAGTCTAATCCAGGGTGTTGTGGTTCACCGGAGATTTGAATCAGGAGAAGATGATCCAGGGAAAAGTGAAGAAAAGCATTAATTGGAACATATTGAAGGAAATGGGTTATTTAGTTGCTGCACATTGGAGCAGCTGCCAGGAGGACCGTGCAGGTGGAGTCAATCCTACCCGGAGAGAGGGATTTTACCAGATCGACTTTTTGGGTCCTTTCCAGCCCAGTATTGACTGATTTTGTGCTTACTATAGGAAAGCCTTCCATGGATAAATGTTGGAAAGGAGATTCAACACAGGCAGGAGGAGCAACATCTGTTCATTATCTGAACCTGACTTCTTATCCATTCTTGCTACCCTGAGCTTGCTGTTCCTGAACAAGAACATTTTCTCCCTCTGCTTCATTTTCTCATGAGAAGTTTTTAAAGGTCCTGGCTATTTCCTTGACCTGTTTATGATTTGTTTTCTATTAAAAAGAAAAAATAGAAATAACCCCTAAATTTGTGCAAGAGAACTAGTTTCTATACTACTCTGAAATGTTAGCAGCAGCTCTGTTCAGATGGTTCTGTTTCAAACCAGTTCTGACAGAGCTGTGCAGTGTTTAGTCACTTGCGGACTGTGAAGAAAAACAATTGTGTGTGAAAACAGACTTTCTGGCAACAGTGGAATATCCTTAGTAAAAGAAAACAAAAGTGGGCTTCCTGTCCCAAAAGGTTTCAGACTAATTCTTATTCTGAACAGTACTGAAGTTCTCAAAAATGTTTCTAAATTACTAACCTGGGCAGGGGAAAGGACTTGGTCAGCAGAATTTTGTCTTAACTTCTTAGGAACTCAGAGCACAGTATCTTTTTCACATCAAGCTTCCAAGTGCTTCAGTATTTCAAGGCAGTCTTTTTGAACTAGAATATCTCTACAGTAAAAATAATAATAAAGAAACAGCTTTTAGGAGTGAGGATCCTTGTAGAAACTGAATTCTTTGCTTGCAAAAAGTTTCAGTTTTCATGAGCCAACAAAAAGTTTATTGAACTTTCTGACTTTGTACCTAATCCTGGAAACTTGTTTCAACAAAATAGTATACTCTAACACAAGCTGATGTACAGGCGCCCTCTTGACAACGCATGGATTTGTCACCTCATTCATTTCATTGGATGTCTTGCCAGCAGGATGTTGATTTCCAGATTTTTGTTGCAAATTACAGCTCTCCAATGTCAGCTTTAACCCTGCCTCTGTCCTTTAGTATTATATCTCTTCTTTTTAATTAGGTGGTGCAATTTATTCCTCTTAAATCAGTGTGATGTGGTTAAAGGTCCATACTCGGTGCCAAAATGTTGTTAGTAGAATTGCATTTGATTCCCAATAAGTTGTGTTGTCCTTTCCTTGTCATGGTCCAGCCCATGATAGTTCAGGCAACATCTCTGCTGACTTCATGCTTTATTATGACAGCTTGTTTGTCCCTCTCAGAGACAAACATCAACCTTTTTCTCATCCCTAGTTATTGCATGGCATTTTCAAATTTAGATGGCAGCTGTGTTAAAATACACACAGAACATTTTTGTGCCATTATCAGAGAGACGTCTCCCTCTCTGTAATCATAGTTGTTAAATCAGGTTAATTGCACTTGTCCCTGGGCTTGGCCTGTAATTCTTTGCATATTTGGTTCATCTCAGGGAGCATGCAAATGTTACAGGAAATCTCATTCCCAACTAGCATTAATACAGAACATTGTTTTACTACCCTGCTTACAGGCCACTCAAATTTCTTATTGAATCAACTGATAAGAAGAACGGGAACAGGAGATACATGCACATTCTTTCACCACAAAGAATGCATTAAGCAAAATATCCCAGCAACAGATGGCTTAGAAATAGTATGGGGATGTGATTCTGCAAATGGTCTATCTGTTTTGATGAGGGCTATCCTGAAGAAGCTGGAATTATTTATATGTTCTGCTCAAACTTGGAATTAGGATGAAGCCAAATAGCAGCAAGTACTCAACATGAAAAAAAAAGTATGAAAATTTTTTCCAGTATTTCTCATCCCATTGTATGACAGGTTGTGTTATTATATTGTTATATTGTTGAATATAAAGGCAATATCATTTAATACACAGTGACTTGGGAGGAGGGAGGAAATGGAGAACCATGCTGTGAGTCCTAAACAAAACTATTTTTGTTGCTTAGAATTGAAATAGATACCATGAAGTTACTAGAAGTAATTCACTGAGTTAAAAAATATGTGAAAACTTGTTGGATTTGGAATTCACAGCTTGCTAGCTTGGAAATGCACAAAAAGTTATTTACGTGTAACCACTGCATTTCTGCCAGTTTGCTTAGAAGACTGGATGTAATACCTCCTATTACAAAGTGAGATTGCTAAGAAAAAATCTTGGTGAGTTCCATTGTGATAGATATTGGGATAGTGAAACAAATGCAACTGTAGCCCATATAAATGTCAAAATAAATGAATAAACCCTTGCTAGTGGAAGTTGAAATGCTGCTAAACAAATGAGATTAAATCCCAAAAGCAACTAACATAAAAATTCTGCAGTTCCAATCAAAAGAAGGAAACTGCACTGAAACTATTGGAACAGTCTGAAAATGCTTTTAGTGAATATTGAAGCTGCCTCTTATTCTAGACCTGTATGTGAATTGTTCTAAAATGGACCATCTGGTACAATAATATGCCTCGTTTCATTGTTCGGCACCTTTCGTTCCTGTAATTGTTAGAACAGGACCGATCTAGACTGATGAAGCAAAGGACAATTCATTCTCTCTATCCCTGCAGCCTGGCAGGGGCATTGCATAGGCCTATCTGAAATAATTCCTAATCATTAGCCTTTATCAGCTCCAGGAGAGACTTCCCAAAAAGCAAATGATTGTGGATTGAATCATCGATACCTTCATTTAACGGAAGAAAACCAGCTGTGCATAGATCATGATGAGAAGATTTCTGGTTAGCAGTGTGTGTTGTAGAAGACATACTTTTTTAAAGCATGCTTTTTTAAAACATCTTCCCACAACACGTGGCCAAGTGTTTATAGGAGGCACATTGCTTTCAAAAATGTTTTCATTTTTTTTCTAGCCCAATAATCTTTTATCATGCAATGGAATCTGTTGGATTCCAATGTTATAAATTCTTGGGGAGAGGGCCAAATGCACCAGTCTTATATTGATGTAACTCTTATCTAGAAAAGCACTTCCAGATTTAGTTCATAAGTGAGAGAGGATTGGGGAGGCAGAAAGATTTGTTTTTCAACAACTCCCTAATTGGTATTACTAGGATTGTGAAATTTTAAAAGTCTGAGGACAAGTGAAGTATGAAAGATTGTCTCCTATTTCATATTTTCCTTCTCTATTATTTACTCAACCCTAGGGGGTCTTAATGTGATGAGACTCATGCTAACTATTTACTGGAATTCCACCATGGACTAGCTTCAAATTAAGCCCAAATACTGAGATATTCAGGCCTGTCAGAATTTAAATCAATTGTTAAAAAAACTGTCTGGAAAGCTACAATTACTGAGGTTCCAATAAAGTTCAGTTGCCTACCTGGAAAGATGCAAGTTGTGATGCTGATGGTCGTGAAAGTGGGTTTGCCTTCTATCAATCTTCCACCAATTTTTGCAGATTTCATCCACCCTCCAGGCTGCTCTAGAAACTCAGGTTTTCAAAATTGGGTTAGACAACTCTCCAGACACTATCAGCTCAAAGAAGGTGCACACAGTTTTGGCAAGGAGCCCTTTAGGCTGATGTGTTTAGAAACAGAAAGCTGGATCATTTTGAAATTCTCATATAAAAAAAAAAAAAATCTGTGGCCATCTGAGATTTTAGGAGGCAAGCAGGTGCTTTGAGAGTGCCTTTTGAACTTGAGTTATAATAGAAGTACGTCCCAAGTTGTATTCCTGGAAATGGTTCATATCAAGCAGGTAACTGAATCAGGCCCTATGTAACTGAAAAACTAAGTTTAAAAGCATTAAGGGTTAATGTTACAGCAACCTCCATTAATGATCCAAGACAATTATGCTTAGTTATAAACCATTATAAAGAAGATGCAAAACAGCCGTTCTATGCAGTCACATATAGTAGTGTTATTTAACATGTGACCCAGCAGCATATATTATCTAGTGCAGATGTTTTCAATTGAAATAAGCCCATAAAACTTGCCATCTCCTGGCAAAACTGGTAGAATGTTATTTCTGCAAGAAAAAGAAATTCTACACAGACGTTTCATCTGTCACAGCCATGATCCATAAAACTGGAAAAGTTTTCTCTGAAAACCTGCCTAACCGAAAAGGAATGAGAACAAAGTGCAATTTTTACCTTTATCTTTTATTTCTAAATGTCTCTGACATATCAACATATACAGGTGTAGGATTTCTTTATATAGTAAGAGATCAAATACTGCCAATTTTGTTGCAACTCTTTTTAAATAAAACTTCCTCTGAAAAATTATGTGACTATAAATACTGGAGCTTTGTTCCTCACCTTTGAGAATCAACTTGATGTGTAATTAGTGTGATGTTATATAAAAGGCAAATTATTCATAAATTATTATTAAGTTTTTCACTTGCTCCATGTTTTCTCTCTGGCTGCCTGCTCCATAATCTAACTCATTGTGGAGTGGATCACTCATAAAGTGGCTGCATTTCTGAGTGGGTAGTGCTCTGCATCAAAATTATTTTCATGCCATGGGATCTCAAATTAAGTTGGGGTTTAAATGCTGAAGAGTCATTTTCAATTATAGGTAGGAATACTATATACTTGAAATGACTGATTATATTTTAGTAGGCAATTGTCTAACTATAAAATACCAGTAGTGAGCTATTTAAGTACATAGCTAGTTAAATATCAGGAATCCTTTGCTCTTAATTATTTTGTTTTATCCCACTGAAATGGTAAGCAGCTGTGTTACAATACAGCCAGCTCCTTTTCAGTAATAAGGGTGTTTCAATGTGCTAACTGTTGAATTCCTGCATTTGTGAGGACTTAAATTAAGATGTCTGAGAGCATAGGAGACAATCATCAAAGGAAAAAAAAAATAGAGGAGAGATTCTAATGACTAAACAGATACCTGTGTGTGTGCAAGGAAAGGTAGGGAATGTCTGCATATCACAATGAAATGCATTGTGTTCTCTTGCTAACACTGGTGACCCCAGCCTGAATTGCCACACTGCCATGGTGTATGAAAATGTCAGTACTCAGCCCAGTGCCTCCCACCTTGTTTTTTATTTGGAGTATTGCTTGGCTGGCTGTCACTACAGGAAGTGTACATCAGGCTGTAACAGGAAATTTCAAACCTCAAATTGCACTACAGCTTGACTACCTTGGGAAGTTATCAATGAGGTTTAGGTCCAGACTGGCATAAAACTGATTATTAATGTGCTGGTGGCAGTGTCCTGGTGTTTTGGAACAATTGAGAAAATTTTTAGTTTAAATTCTTGGATGAGTTGTGGAAGTGTGAAACATGTGGGGGCTTGTAGGAGAAAGATACTTGTAGGGTTATTTTTATTTTAGATATAACACAGCTCCTCTATCTAAGCTTGTGCTGTAGCTCTCTGCCTTAGGTCAGGAATAGGTACTGAAGTAAGCAGTGTTAGAAGCCCTTATGCACAGCAATGTTACATAAATATGAGTAGGAGCTGCAGGTCAGGTTGAAAATTCCCATGGATCTGTATCTGCCATTGCTCTCACTTCCATATGTATGACAAGAATTTAGATGTGCCACGTCCTTGGGTTGCAGAGAAAAAGAAGAGTGAGTGCGAAGCAAGGCAAATCTAGAGACACTACAAAAACAAAAGTCTTCTTGGCCTGTTTACTTGAGGCTGGGAGATAAATCCAAAGATTCTTAATTCTGGAGTTTTCCTACTTGATGTTGCCATTTATTGTGCAGTGGGTTGTCAAAGTTATCTATATTCATTGACCTGCATTCAAAGTCCCCTGATTGAAAGAGAAAGCATATATTAAGACATCTCTTTTGGGATAAGATCTGAGGAGGATGGATGCTCGCTTTTCCTCCATTAAACAAAAAAAGGGAGGTGGGTACATTTTTGGTGAAAGGACTGCAAGATTCAAGCCTCCTTTCTTAGTACTAGTGACCTTCATATATGTTAGTTTTGAAGGACAAATTTGTAGTGTGCTGTTCCCTTTCTTTGCAGTGGGAATAATGCAGCTTTTCTACCTAACAGACTTGTCTGGATAATTGCTGAGATGCCACATTGATGTGTCACCTCAGAGAAATCATTACAAATAATTTAAAAAGCCTGAAGATACATTATTCCTATCTGAGAAATAGCAATTATTTTTAAAATATTAGGGCTTATCAGCTCAATGCCTTGTAAAAATTTCTCTGTTACAGGCATACTCAGAAGATATTTTTCATAAGGTATTTGCAATAATATCCACTGAAGAGCAGAGCTGCTCTTCTAGGGCAGGCATGAATAGCCAAGATTGTCACACAAATTTCTTCCCTCTTCTCACCACCTTCGTTGGGATGCAACATTTTGCCAAGGGTAAATCAAGAACATTTGATCATTTGCAGTTTCCCATATCAAATGTGCTACCACTGACACAGGAGCTGTTGACTTTTAGTGCAAAGATTTAACAATAATTTCCCTTCCCCTGGAGTTAACTCAAACAGCTAACAAATTGCTTAATGAAATGTTGTCAGGATATATGCAGTTTTGCATCTCAGTGTGAGGGAAAAGAATAAAGTAAATCACTTACCTTGCTAGCTTCCATGTCCATATCAAGGCTGACGGGCAGAAAGCTGACCTGGATTTTCTGATAAATAGAATGTTTGCTGAGTGAGTTTTTTGGGGGGTATTTTGTGGGGGGAAAGGGTTACTATATTAAATTTTTTAAAAAATTAATTAATCATTTAATT
Organism: Molothrus ater; assembly: GCF_012460135.2. Taxonomy (NCBI): domain Eukaryota; kingdom Metazoa; phylum Chordata; class Aves; order Passeriformes; family Icteridae; genus Molothrus; species Molothrus ater. The sequence continues at coordinate 98,825,800 of NC_050479.2, read as the reverse complement.
CACATGTGGGGTATTGATAAGAGCAGTATGTACTGTGTGTGGATTTTAAGGGCTTGTGCTGGGAATGAGATCCAGCATTGTGTCTTTCTCCTGTAGTTGTTTGGCCACTGGAGTTTTGCCACTGCAATGCATCTGTCTAGCTGCCTACAAGCTCTTTTGATGGCCACACTTCCATGTGTCATCTATCCTGCAGCTCTTCCCCACAGAGAGCTTCAGCAGGGACAAAGAGGGCACTGCCCCTGTGTTCTGAGCTGAACTGGACTTTGTCTTGTGCACATGTTAGGGGCAAGGACATGTTGCAGGAAATTTCTGTCTGCTGGAAAAGAGTTTCCACCCTGATGGGAAATTGCCTGTAGTGGTGTTTTCTTTCTTGGGGCTTCTGATGGAGGCTAGCAGCTGCTCAACCACTCTGCTGTCATCATCAGGGGAACATAAGCCCTGTCACTTAAAGGTGACAGAGACCTTTGCCAGGGCATCCTCCCAATGGATTGTGCTGGCATTTCAGAGATTTCCTACAAAAAATACACTTGTGAGTCAACACAACTCCTTTTCACTTGTGAGTCAACACAACTCCTTTTTAGATATAAAGGAAGAAGTAAGACAAACTCCAGAGTGTGTTTTCTACTGGTTGGGAACATTTTTGCTCATCTTTTGAACTCACAACACAGATCTGAATTTTTCTCTGGCTTTTTTTTCAGCTACTGGAAGGACATTTCAGACAGCATGTAGACTCCCATGGGGAGAAAATAAAAGACACTATGGTGTGTGAAGGAGACCACTGAGAAGCTTAAATCTACTCTCAGTGAGGTACACATATTTCTCTTTACTTCTGCTCCTTCTTCTTTCATTTTTAAGGTTTTTTTTTGTTTTTGTTTTTGTTTTTTTTTTTTTTTTGTTTTTTTTTTTGGTTGGGGAATATGACTTTTTTTGATAGCAGAGCTTATTTTCCTTTTGGTGTTTCCCATAACTCCACTTTCACATTCCCAGTCTGTTTTGTTGTTAAATGATTAAGTGATTATCAAATGGGCAAAGGATTTTTCTGCGCTTTTGTTGCCATGGTGACTGGATATGAGGGCCAGAGAAGGAATGGAAGTTGAACATCAGAAATAAAATTGAATCAAACTACTTTTGCTATTAGAGGACTTTGGTCACAATTCACTTTTTTCCAATGAAGTTATTATTATGCAAAGGAAAACAAACTCTTTCAGTGAAAAGGGGGAGGAAAAGGAAACTTTTATCTTCTTTACTCCATCATTTTGATGGAGAATTTTTATTTTTTTTTTTCAGATACTACATTGGGACCATGTTGATACTCAGTTTTTATTTAATCAGATTTCTGTGTCTCTTTTCATTTTTTGTTTGGAAGGGTATTTCCTCCAGTACTCAAAGACTTGTATATTGTATTGGGAAATTCAATATTAGAGTCCTGAGCTGTGAATTTTCTGTAAAAAAAGCTAACCAGCAGTGTTTGCTGTCACAGAAGAGGGGGGTCTGAGAAAAAGTCAGAAGAGAGGCACTGCAAAAGGTGCTTCACTGCCTCTCTACAGTGCTTCCCCCCCGCCCCTTGTCTCCAATTATGTGCAATTTGGAGATGGGGAAAGCAGCCATGGGGTGGGGATTTTTTCTTTATCTTCTATCAGAAATTATGAGCAAAATCCCTTCAATGAGATATTGCTCTACCTCAGAAAGGTTTTGATTCAGGCCACAAAAGTCTTTGAACCACAAAAAGACTCAGAGCCAGAGAACTCAGCTCTTGAACTCCTCAGCCCTAAAAGACCTTTATTCCATTTTAGAGTTGTACTTAATGTCATGTCCTCACAGTCTGTACAGAATAAAAGCTCATGCCCAACCACCTCCACACTCTTTTCCCAGGTCAGATTTCTATACCTAGAAAAGAGTCAAGGCTTCAGCACAGGTAGGTTTGTAAGGCTGTGGGAAGGTGTATCAATCCCAGCTTGAAGGTTCACTATCTTTGGCAGGCACAAAACTCTCTGCCAGGTGTCTAGGAGGGAGATAGCAACACAGAGCAGAGCAATTTGCTCATTCTTCCAAGTAATCCTCTCTTTTAATACCCATGGAAGTTCAGGACTGGACAATTATTTACCCATTCACTTATTCTTGGTGATCTCTTCATCAGGCATGCAGTGTTGGAATAGTTGTGATGGGAACTAAATCAGTTGCTCAATCTTTCCAGCATGAGGAATTGATGTGTTGAATAACACCCAAGGGAATGTGATGCTTTTTAAGGTTAGAACCAGGCAGTTAAAGTGACTTTTGGATTATCTTACTGACAGGAGTGAGGGATGATAATATTTCTCTTCCCATGGAAACCTTATTTTTCTTTCTGCACTACTGATTCTCTAACTGACCAAATACTGAAAATTTTTGAAGTTAAGGCAAGAGTAATCAAATGTGTTGTTATTGTTACATGTTGCTAAGTCATCCAAACTTGTTTGAACATTACCAAACTCTGCCCCACTGCACTATTGAACTCCAGGCAGTAAGCATTATTTACCTGTATCAGGGAAACATTCTCCAACTGCTGTTCCTGGGAAGATGTCTCATTCTAAGAGGCACTGATTCCCCTCAGTGCATGTCAGACTGTGAAATCAAATCCTGTCTGGGTGTGTACTCTAACCTGAGTCTTAACTGACCAATTTTCCATTTCCTGGGCTGAACTCGTAAGTTTTTTATTCTAACATCCAGGACAGAGGGTTTATATCTTAGCAGGACATGACTTCAGCTGCTGCTTTGCTTTGTATCTTCAAGTAGTGAATTATTTGCATTTTCTCTGTGTGTCATTCTCTTTGCTTGCTGGGATAGTTTTAGCTAGATTCATCAGAAGCTTAGGGTTTTTTGGTTTTTTTTTTTCCTTGCTAGTTAAAGTGAAAGACAAGAATGATTGCCTCCTGTCATGAATTAAACCTAAAAGCCTCAATGGGCATTGTTTTGGTTAGCATGGTTTGCCTAAAATGTGGGTGAGTTTATGTTAGACTCTGTATACACTTTTTCCACATCACTGGTTCCTCATTGCCTCAATAATAATATCAACTGTCATGCAAGAGACCAAAAAACATTTTTAATGTATTCTGGTGAGGTCTTTTTGTGGCTGCATTGAGCTTTGAAACAGGTGCACTCTTACTTCTGGAAGAAATGAGCAGTCTCATAAAACAGCAAAGAAGGAAATAGGCACAGGTACTCCAACCATCTCTCTCATGTACTTGAGAATTTACTTTATTCTGGGTATTGCTGTTTGAAACACAATAGTATTTTCTTGCCTACAGTTTGCTTTTGTTGTTTTCTTTTCATGGGTTTACACTGATCCATGCAAAGTCTGACTGACTTTGTACAGAATCACAGAAATGAAGAGCTGCTTTATAACACTCTGATCTGCTGCAGTGACTGGGTTGAAATGATGATGTTTTAGTACCCAATAGCTGCACTTGAAAATGTGATTGTGTTGCAGGCTGTCAAACCCCAAGTGTACAGATGGGTGCCTGATGTTTGGGCTGGTCCAATTTCTGTCTGCACAGGCAAATATGTGCCTCCTTTTAAACAGAGCCTACCTGGTGGATGCTGAAGGTCATGTGTCTGAGCTGCACAGAATTTCTAAAATGCTTCAAAACCATGAGCCCGCCATGTAGGAATTAGCTCTCCCTCTGTGTAACAGTCACTCGCAGACTGGCGACTTTAATCACTGGCAACTGGGACAGAAACCTCTCCTCCTCCTCCGCCTTGCACTGAAGAATCATCTTGAGCTGGAGTTCACTAAAGAAATTCAGAACTAAAAGCATGTTGCCACAGGGCTTGACACACTAGATTTCAAAGAGCCACACTGCTGTACATCTTTATTGCCTTTCTTTTTTCAGGTCAAGTCAGCTACGGAACACTGCCTGAAGTGACAGTGATGAATTATGTAGAATTGCTGTTAGTGGGAAATGGAGTGGCTGTAATGTAATATGTGAGCATCTTAAAAACATGAGCCAATTCACCAATGACAGGTGTGGTGATGAACGTGTGGAATGAAAGTAAATAGTGTTGTGTGTAAGCAATCAATGATTTGCAACAATAAAACTTTGTGATGTGAGCCCTTATATTGACTCAGCCCCTGGATGATTACGTTGTCTTACCTATGGCCCAAAAGCCTTGGGCCTGTGATTCTTCTGCTGCTGTAAGCCCTATGCATGCCAGGCCAGACTATTTATACTTGGCAATCACCTGTCCTCATAATTACCGTGTCATCTCACGCTTCGAAAAAAACACATTTTCCAGTGTGCTCTGTCTCACCTGTACAGGGTAATGCCCCTCTTACTCTCTAAAGATACAAGTTAGTAGGTACAGTAACCATGTTTCAGGGTAAGAGGTTTTCAGATTTTTTAGGAGATGATTGCTAAATGGTGCCCAGAGCAATGCCTCTTTTATCTTTGAATGAATTGATGATAAGGTGGACAGTAAACTGCAAGTAGTGCTGAGGTCTGAGAACTGGCTCTTGCTTGAGAATAGTTTGGAAGTCTTGAGGTTGATTTTCCAGGTAATAGCTCTCAATCTGTGTGTTTGGAGTTATTTTTTTTTTATTTTTTGGGTTTTTTTAAACAAAAAAACACTAAGGAGACTTGGACATGTGATGCGCCTTATCCATTATTTTTTCTCTGACACTCTACAGTGTTTCCAAAGGAGGCAAAAGGTCTTTGTTCAATTGTTTGTTGATATTGCTTATATTTTCTTTCATACCCTTCTCCCTACCCCAAATGCCAGCTATGTCTGTGGTTCAGAATATCTTCTGCCTTTATAATGTTTCAGAATTTTATGAGGAAACAGGAATATTATTGCATTGTCTTCTGATATAACTCTGGTTAGGGCAGGAAATATCATTGTTACTGGAGATGAAGGAAAACTACTTCAAATAAATAAAGAGTAAAGAATGAAATATTTTTGCAATGCCATCCTTTTTTCATTTATTCTATTCTTTCATGTCTAAATTTTCCTCATTTTTCTCCGTTATTTACCAAGTGGTATTGGAGTTTGCGTGCTTTGCAACACCTGCCCTGTGCAGACTGGAGACTGGCAGTACTACAGAAAAAGCAGCTGCTCAGCAGAACTGTAGTGATGGATAAAAGGTTGTAGGAGTAGGGCATTTTCTGTAAGCCCAGAGGCAGGACATCATCTCTTGCACATCACTGTCTCCTAATGCCAGACCACTGTGTTTTCTGTTGTTGCTGCTAGGTCATTCTCTATTTTAGGCAGAGCACTTATGGGCACAATCATTATATTAAAAAACAAACTTCACAATAGCTGAGTGTCATATTATTTGAAAAAATAGGTTGTACTTATATGGGTTAGTGAATACAGCACTTGGAGGCAACTGTGTGAGCTGTTTTTGTTCACCCAGGGTTAGCCTGAGCCTTATGGATGTTTGCCACGGGCTGGAACTGCAGTGTGTCACAGCCCTGCTGGATAAATTAGCCATGACAACTGGAGAGATGGGCTTGGGAGCAGAACTGGGGAGAGGCCTGACACACAACCAGCCCTGAACAAACTGCTTCCGACTCCCAACAGTGCTTTGCATTGGAATGAGGAGTTTACAACCCAAAAGGGATACTACAGAGAAAAGCTGAAAATAGAGGAGGCTGTTACAGCAGAGGTAGGAAAGGACACTGGAAATGAAAGGTCATGCAGACCAATGCAGAATAATGAAAGCTGGCACTTCCCAGTCACAACCCATTCTCTCCTAGTCACTCAGTGACCTGAAAATAATACAGATTCACGGTCTTTTCTCTCCTGTCAGTGTGGTCAGTGACCTTACAACAATATCCTATAGTCCATTAAAACAAATGCATTAAAAAAAACATTACTGGTCCCACCCCCTGAAATTAAAGCAGGGTGGGAGAGCCATAAATAAAAGCTCTTCTAGAGTAAATTAGCTATCTTGGTATTTGGAAGAGAAGGCAGGAAATAATGAGTGACATACCAATCTATCAGAGGTATAAGCTAAATGAGATGCTGAAGTTACAAAATGAGCATGGTTGGCTACATTTGGGATTCGATTTTTTTCCCCCATAAAGTATTTTTTTATTCTGGGCCTTTTAGAATATAACCCAAACAATTTTCTATTGTTCTTTATAGTTAGTTTCTCTGATAAAATTTAAACTCCTGGGGACAGTCTGGAGTTGTTTACAGCTGACTGATTAATCTCTTGATGCTAATACAAAGGTCATTAAGTAAACATTCCAGGGAGATGCTTAGATTTGATAAGAAAAAGTGTCCAAGAATGTGCCTGGAGGAGGATTAAAATTTATATTGTTAGAGTTTGAACTCATTTAGGCTTATACCTTCTGAAACCCTTACGGTGTCGAGGCAAATAATGCATCAGTGCCAGAAAGCTGGACACAGCAGATGTATGGGAGGAGGGGCTTCAAATGTACTGCTGGGCTTGTGTTTCAAAACTTATCTGAATAAGTGTGAACCTAGGTGTCTGCAGGGTAATCTCAAATAAGAATTGATAAGTAACTAATTAATAGTAAAGCATAATATGGGGTTTTAAGGATAGGTTAATTGGACCTGGTGAGTGGATGGGATGGGATGGGATGGGATGGGATGGGATGGGATGGGATGGGATGGATGGGATGGGATGGGATGGGATGGGATGGGATGGGATTTGCTGCTGAAATTCAGGCAACCTGCTTTTGATGTCTATTTTTCCTGTAAGGACCATTTTTTTCTCTCCCTTTTCACAGCATCACACATAGTTCTTTTACTCCCCGGACCCTACTCAGCAACATCTTCAAAATGTCATGTCTGCCTTTGGCAAAGAAGAAAGTTCATCTTATTATGAAATTACTTTTTTGATGCTGTGACTGGTTTGGGAAGAGGTGATCCAATAGTGGGGTCTTTCCCAGACAGAATACATAATAATAGAAGCAGACCAAAGATATGGGGATGTTTTTTTATAGGAATGCACATATGGATACCTATAGTTTGCTTCTAGACCAACTCTTGAATAAAATGGACAGTTGACTGAACTTTCCTTTCTTTCCTTGAGTTTTCAAGTTTCTATGAAGTTACATGTTTAACTAGTGTAATTGTGTTCACTCAGGTGCTTCCATTTTCCTCACAGAATCCTTACAATATTTTAAAATGTTCAAAGATATTGTGGTTTACTCATTTAGAAGTATTGAAGCTCAGGTACACAAATCACCTCTTTACTGCAGTGTCTTCACTCATTAATGTTATTGTGGATTTTGTAAGTGAACTTGCTAAACTTTGCAGTATATGCACTCTTGCAGAGCACATGGAAGCATGCTGCTGTGCATTAGGTTAATAGTGGGAAGGAATTTCTAGCATTGTTTCAGGAATGTAAAATAGAAAGTCCATGGGTTTTGAGTAGAGCAAATGTTCAGTTCAGACTGGACATTTATTTTTAAGGATCAAACTCCAAACTGAACATATCAGTGTGTCTGTTTGAGATGCAGTTTTGATACTACTTCTGTTATGGGTCAGGAAGCAGGGTTTGTTCCTATCAGAAGAGTGCACAGAGCAGGTAGAAAATTGTAATGGTTGTTTTGCCCCTCGCATAGGGAACATAAGAGAAGCCTGCAGTGGTTAGAAATGACATTTTGAACCTTTTGGTCTGAGCTCAGTCACATCAGCAGTGAGAACTTCTGTATTTTGCAGTGCAAAAGTTACTGAAATAATTTGTGCCTGCAAAATAAGCAGTGTAGAAATAATAATAATAATAATAATAATAATAATAATAATAATAATAATAATAATAATAATAACATGCCAATCTGGCTTCTCACTAGCAGTTGCAAGTGCAATTAAATTTAACACACAGAAGGGAAAAAATATGTTGGTTTGTTTATTTTTGGAAAAGAGTTAAAACTCTGTCATACAACGCTGTAATTGTAGGGACTGGTGTTCTGTTCAAAGAGAAAACAGCTGAAGGACATTAAACCTCCCTGCACACTACTAACAAAAACTATTAAAAATAAATCATTGAGAAGACTGAGGGGACTGGAGGGATTACTCTATGATGTAAAGTTGGGGTGAGTAGCTGTAATTTGCTTTGGCAATGGCAGACTTGAAAATGGAGAACAAACAAACAATGAAGAGTGTATCCATGATTTAAAGAATTTCTTGGCATAGTAGAGGGAGGGATGGAGTCAACTCAATTGAAAGTTCATGTGGTATGTCTTCAAAAAACTTCCTGACATTGACATTTATGAGTCTAACAATATCCCAAGGGAGGTAGTAAAACTTTATCCCTTGAAATATTCAGAAAGAGACTTGAGAAGAATTAAACATATGGCATATTTCTACAGGAAAAGAAAATATACAAGGTCTTTTCCACATATAGAGATTATATGGTTTTGTGAATTTTAGGATATATTCCTATCAGGTTCTGAAAGATAAGTACATTTGAGCCTTGCCAGAACTTGGATTCAAATATAAGATATTTAAAGAAATTTTGGAGTCCTCTGGACAATAGGGCTCCTTCCTCAGAAGCAGTACGTAGAAGCAGCTTCCCAAAACACTTTTTAATAGTGCAGGACAGAAGCACCATCACAGTCCTACCTACCATCTTAATTCAAAAGAGTCCTCTAATTTCATGGGATTTGGCATTGCCATTTTTTTTCTTCTTTTTGTCTTCTCCCTCCACAAATAAAGAAGTCTTTCTGAACTGGGCAGGGCAGGGAGGGAAGGGGGTGGGGGGAGGAAGTATGGGGGCTTTTTTCCTCTTTTACTCTCTTTTCCTCAATCTTTTTGTTTCATTTGGGACAGAAGGGAAGAAAAAAATCGTAAAATCTTGTTGTTCCTTACAATATGCCTGGGTGTACTAAAAGTAGGGAAAATTCCAATTGTGTTGGGTTGGTTTTTTCCTTGCAAGAGTTTTAACTTTTTGTAGCTTAACTTAATGAGTTTCTCTGAGAAACTAGAAACTTTGTAAAATTCCCCTATTGCCAAGGATTCAGTTTTAACCTAAAAGCAAGGAGACATTCCATTTACTGGAGACATTTGTGGACACCAGAAGTGAAAGCCTATTTATTAACAGGTTCAGTGTATTTCCATCAGGACAGAGTTTTATGGGGTCACTTCACTTGCCTATGCTGTGGCATGGCTGCTTATGCTGCCTGCAGGCTCCAGCAGGCCCCTGACACCAGTGGGGCCACTGCTGTGAGCAGTGCCAATCCTCACAGTGCTGCTGCTTCAGCCACTGGGATGGGTATGCTTGTTGGGCACCATGAGTCCAACTTAGACAAGTCAACTGCAGAAAGAAAGCAAATAGTACAAAGTACCAGTGGGTATCTGGTAATAGGCACCCATATTTCCAAACTAAATGTTCTGGCTGGAATTTTTATGATTAAAGGTCAGGGTGAAGGCTATCTGGTGTGTGCCTCAGTCTATGGTTTACTCCTGCCATGAACTACAGCTTTTACTGCATAAACTCAGCCCTAGGGAGACCCAGGGAATGCAGCCTCAACATAATCCTGTTTTAATAAGGTTTCCATGCAGAGGCTGTCTGGGGAAGGCGTAATCAGCAGTCACACTGTGTAGCTGCTTGCCCCTTTAGGAACTTGTGCTAAGCTTTCATCCTGGCAGCTGGTAAGGCACTGCTCAGTGTGTGAGAGCAGCTAAAAGATCTGAAGTGTTTTTTCTTTTCACTGCTAAGGAAATAATTTTTTCCCTTTCTTTTGAATCCTACTGAATGTGGGCACCCTAAAACATTTGAAGAATATTGCATGAACCCATTCCACTGAGGTCTAGTTGTGACAAAGGAAAATTACTGCTCAAAAATTTGTGTTTTCTTCCACAGCTTTAATGATTGTGTGCAGATTATTTGTTAGAGGAAACATTCTGGCAAGGTTGGATGAATTTTTGAAAGTGCATCATTGGTTAATCCATTACTCCAAAAATGGACAAGAAAGTTATACCTATCCATACAAATAGTTCCATCAGGGAAGAGGTCAGCAACTAGCAATTTCCTAACTGTAAATTTTTGCCCTAACTGACCCAGATATTTCTGTGACATCCAGACACTAAAAAACTGTGCCCGCTGAAATACATCTTAGTTCTTGAACCCTCCCCAAAGGTCAGAAAAGTACCTTTTGGAATAAGACATTAATTGTGGGAATAGGTTCCACATGCAAAGCATTGTATTACTGGCATATTTTCCTTATATGTCTTTTCACTACATTTTATATCAATGACTGTTATCTACTGAGGAATGTAACCTTCCCTGCAGCAGAAACAGTCTGGAGTTTTGTCTCACCTTTAGAAATGTCTTAGACCCTCCCAAAAAAGTGTGCATAACATGTTATGTGTCTCTACAGTCACAGTGGTGGCTTCATTAATCCATAAAATCTGGTCACCAATCAAGATGTGCCCAAGTTCATTTTTACTCATTTTTTAGACATTCTGCCTTGACAGGTTTGGTTTTCTCTGAAGTCACGCAGTCTGTGCATGTGTGCGTGGGCGTGGGTGTGAGAGAGAAAATGCAAAGCACCCGGCAGACATTAGTCACTTTGTGCCGTAGTGCGTTGGAAGGTGCTCAAGTTCCAGGTTGTAAAAACATCGTGGTGCACTCTGTAGAGTGGGGGCCCGTGAGGTTCAGTACAGCAGCTGCTGATTTGATAGCTGAAGCACTTTTTCAGTTCTATCTTTTCTCCTTTTTGCCCTGTGTACCTCCATGTGCATGTGACAGCAGAGACCACCTTTGTTGCAATAGGTAAGGCCACAAGCTTTCCAGGCAGCAGATAGAAATCCTAGTCAATAGCACCAGCATTTTTCCAGCATGCTCTTTAATTCACTGGGAACAGAGAGCAAAAAGGAGAGGGATTCAGCAGAATTAAGGTCAGGACAGACAGGTCACACGTATTTGACACTTCTCTACAGGGAACACAAGGGGATAAAGGAGCAGAGAGATCAGGATCCTAGTCCCTCTGTGAAAAATAGAATTTTTCTGAATGTGAACACCAAAAAAAAGGTGAAGCTTTGCAGAGGACATTTCCTCTCTGTGCTCTCCTGATTATGCAGGTTTTAAGTGTTGTTAATTCAGATGGAATATGTCATGCAGTTCTGCAGCTGGATGGCTGATCCACTTAAAGCCCTGGGGTGCAACTCAACCACCCTTGTAACTTTCTCTCTTAGCCTGCCCTTTAGGTGTACTCTAGATGCCTCCCTACCTTGAAAGCTGATATTGCAAAACCCCTGTAGCTAGCATCTGCAGCAGATGGAGTTCCTATCCTGGGTTGAATATAAAAAGGGGGACAGATCAGCCAATAATGCCTACAAATTACATTTTATCCCTTTGTGTGGTGTGTACATCTGTGAATTTTTGGTAAGACTCCTCTATGCCATGTAAGAATGTCAATAAGGTTACAAAATTATATTTCCTGTATATATCTTTCCTACATGCATATTGTTTAGGCAAGAACAACAGTGAGACCATGTATGACAATGAGGTGAAACAAATTGGATAGCATTGAAGGTCTTTTCCTATTTAGGTTAAATAAAACAAAGAATGCATTATGTCACCTGTGTTATAAACATCTTCATCCTTCATGCAGAATTGGTATGAGTAGAATGCTACACTGGCAATGTTTTAGCAGATTTTTCACCTTTACACTTATTTCTCTGTGCTTGCTTCTGTACTTGCCTTTTGCAGAAGCATTTTGATTATGTATTTCATTAATAATGCCTGACTGAGATTCTTAACATTTAGGATAATTCCTCATATTGAAAAAACATGCACTGTGATACATAATGTATGAACACAACAAAAAGATGCTTCCTACCCAAAGAATAATGTTATAGGTATTCACATCACTTCACAAAATTATTGTCCCCAAACTGGCAGTGGATAGTATAGGTTGGGAGTACATGGATATAAATCATGATCTATTTATCTCTCGGTGACATGGAGATCAAAACAACACGGGATATTTTGAATGATGGTAACAACTTTGGAGGACTCAGCCAAATTTGTTCTACATGTTTTAAATTCTAGCCTGGTGATGTTAACTGAAGAGCATTGCCAGGGTGGAGTTGGGAGCCTGCCATTAAACATTGATTTTCCCAGTATCTCACAATTACAGCAACATCTGTGCTAAATAACTTTTACTGATCGTTTGTGAAGAGTTCATGGACAATGTATCTTACTCAAAGGTCTCCTTTCTTACCTATGCATGAGGGAGTTGTAGGATGTGCAGTAGGATATTCTGTGAGAGGGATTGAGATTGAAATTTCTTGAAGGTTTCCTTTTTAGTTTCTTTTAATGACATCTTTGAATATACACCTACATTTTCTTATCTGTACCAGTGTATTTTGCCTAGGTCTCTGAAAGTGTTTCCTTGCCTGTAAGATTTATAAGTGGTTGATAAGTCATTTATTTTTACCTTCATAAATTCTCAATATATTTAAAAAACCTACCAAGCAACAGCAACAAAAGAATGAGTGTGTGATGAAGTTATAAAATATATTCCTACTGGTTGAGCAAAGAGAAGCTGTGTGTCATAATGGATTCTGTAGAAGGGGCTGCTAAACTGACTCTTCCCTTTCTCATATTTTGGGTATGGTGCTATGTAATACTGAAGGGAAATTAAACTGAAATAGTCTGGAAAGCAATCCAGACTAAATCCCCCAAATTTGTCTTAGAGAGCAGGCTACATCCAAGTTTCCCAAAATTTGAGAAATAAGTGCTCATTAATTAATCAGCCCGTGCAGCACCCCTGTGAGATGGATACGTGTTGTTGTCTGCATCATTTCATACATGCAGAGAGCTGAGCTTGCCCTGGGTGATGCAACAACCCAGCAGTGTGGGTGAGGTAGGAACACAGCACACCAAAGCTTCAATTCCATGCTGACCAGTGTTATTTTGGACTTCATGATTCAGCCAGAGGCTTGGGCTCTGCCTTACAATACCACAGTGCAGGCCCCACTAAACAGAGAGATTTAAAGACTTAAGGAACAAAAAACAGGGACAGAGAGGAAAACATTTTTCTCTCACGAGAATGTATCACTCATAATGCAATGCTGAGTCCCCTGTGCTTTCAAGGATTCCCCAGATTTGGGGAGGAGGAAGAGTCAGAAGTTGCACCCCTTCCTACAGTGCTGAGGATTCAGGTAAAATATTGTCATATAAGCAACCTGAAGTGTCTGTAAGGGGCCCAGCATAGGCATAAGAGTCTGTGGAGACAGTTCCAAAACCAGTGCAGAATACAAGGATGAACTCATTGAGAAAGAATATCCTGAGTCTTTTTTCCCCTTCACTTAATAGTTTTCTAGAAGAGTACCAAGCTTTATGTTCTTTTAAGATGTTTATTTTACTTACTACTTATATTTTGAAAAATTGCCTAGAAGTTCCATTTCTAAATCTAAAAACATAAACTACCCAGGGATCATTATGCCTTGCCTGCATGATCTCTAATGCCAAAATCATCCAGAACTTTCTGTACTACTTTGCTGTTCTCTAGTCATTAAGCTATCCTGAGGAAGCTGCCTTTCTGAAGTATCTCAGAAATAACACAAGAGAAAAAGCAGGGGTTAGCACATCCCTTTCATGCAGTACCCTGGCAACTTCCTGTATTTTCATAGAAGACAAAGACTGATAAAGCCATGATATTTTTAGAGGCATCATCTCAATTTTCTCTATATTCTGTTTTAAAATCCAGTGTTATCTTAAACAGAGATAGTTTTTTACTTAATCTTGAAACACAAAGAATCTGTAATTCCAGTAAACTCCTTTATTTGTTTATAAGGTTCCCACCCTGTTAACTTTGACTGTCAGACTGGTTTATTTTTAAAGAAAACTTCAAATAAATTTGTGTCTAACAAGCAATGAAGTTTCCTTGTGATAAAATGAAGGTAAAATTTGGTAAATTGTGGATCAGCTGTTTTTCAAACCCCCAACTGAGAACCACAGGATATTTATAGTGCTCAAAAAAGAGCTATTAAATGGATTTTAAAGTTTATTTCCATTCATTGGTTTATAATATATTTATATTTAGCATTTCAGCTAGTATGTGGGCTTCCAAGCAACTTTGTCAATTGAAAATTTCCGGATGCTCTTATCAAATATTATAAGCTAAGTCGAATATTACAAGACAATTCAATCAGGCTGACTATCATGCACAACATAATTCTCTTGAAATCCACTGTTCAATCAATGCAATTGAAATGGTTCTCCCTTCAAAGCAAATATAATTTTGATTATTTCTGCTTTTTCCTTTCTGTTCAATTCTTTGTAAGTCTATTGCATCTCTCTGTGCAAATGTCTCTTCAGCCTTTATGATCATTAAGTGATTAACTGTGATTCTCTTTGATAAGGGATGCATAATACCAGTTTTCATTAATAATAACTGACTCTTGCATGCCATTCTACTCACCAGTAAAAGAATATTAACGTAAAGCGTGACAACTGCACGCAGGGAACATGCAGGTGAAACTCAAGATATGCCATATATTCCTACAACTGCAGAGGAAATTAGAGGGGCAAAAAGCACTTCACTGAAGTAGGATCTGTCTCAAAGGGTATTTAATTGCTAACCATGGTCACAAAATATTACAAGAATTTTCATAACCAAGTGAATTTAGTACATTATTAAAGCAATTCCTTCAACTGTGGAGAGAGGAAGGTATTTATATCTGGAGGATATTGCAACCAAAGTGGGAGAGAAACTGCAAGGTTGCACAGGAGTCTTATGGACCACCCATGTTTACATCACAGCAAGGCCATGCTTTTTTCCTCAGTGTGTAATTTGAAGAGTAGGACGTGCCCTGGAGTGCCCTGCCAGAGGGACTGGGGATGAGTATGATCAACTCTCCCTGGTTCTCAGTGAGTTTGAACCTTCCTACCATGCTCATACTGCAGTTGAAACCTACGATTCTGAGTCATGGAGGTACACAATGGTAGGTCAGTGTAGCTGACTCATGTCCACTGTGGTAACCTGCCCCAGCCTCCATCCTCCTGCCCTTTAGCAGAAGTTAACCCTGCCATCCTCTCTTGGGTCTTAACTCAATGGCACTTGACACAACTGATATTTGCTTAACCTATTCCGTTGGCTGTGCAAATAGCTTCTCTTTCTCTAGCTTCCAGTAGATATTCTTTTTCTAGGCAACTTCTGTTGTATTCAGCCCATTTAATCTGAATCATGCTACAGGTTCATTTCTTTCCCAAGTCACTCTCTGTACCTTGGCATATTTACAGGCAGTTGTCTTTTCCCCATTCCCACCTGCTGGTGCATTCATGTTTGCCCTTTGTTCAAGCCATGATCTTTGTGCTTTTCTTCTGCAGAACTCTGATAATATGTATTTGGGAAATGTGCCTCACAGTTAATCAAAATCTTTCATGAGCAGTAACCATGACTCCCATTGCTGTGGTTGTTTTTGTATGTACAGCAATACTCATGGACTTTCTTTACCAGTAGTACTTACAATGATTATTGTAGCCTGTTGTCGTTTTTACTTATCTAAACAATTGAAACACAAAAAGGACAAAAAACAAACAACTTTCACCTCAGAAAGATGTTTTAAAAGGAGCTTTTTATTTGAAAAATATTTCTTCTTTGAGCCCGTGCTTCAGATTTTGCATATTATGAATGCTTGATAGAAGGGCAAAACAAGCTGTACATTGCTGTTTCATGTATTGCCAACAAAACTACAAGATAAATCCTGAATGCAGATTTTTTATTATTGATGACAGTGTAATTGAAAGAGCACAGCTGGATTTTCAGATCTTGTTGCATAGATCTAAATGACTATATAGATTATGAAGCACTGGAGAGTCAGCTGCTATCTCTTTTTGCATTTCCTGTTGTATTTATGTGTTGCTCTAGTTTTCTCATTTTTTTATCCATAACTCTTTCCAGTTTATTTCTGGTATTAGAGGTGGTGTGGGAAGAAAGATATGAGAACAGGTATCAATGGCAACATGCCTATACACAGTTTGTCAGAGGCAATCTGAGCACCTTCACTGTAAACACCATTGGCAAAGTTGTTTGGCAATGTTGCAGACTACTCCGAGATCCACTACAGAAGATACTGAGGCAAGGAAGAGAATAACCTGTACAAAAATAGTTCAATGTGTGATTTTTACAGTTTTAACTTATCTCATCCTTAATTTTTAGGTGTCTTCCTACTTTTCATTAGATTGAACTTGATATTCTCTTTGTTGTGAAAGGCTAATATGTAGGCTTTTGAATCAAGAATATTTCTTGGTGAGGCTTTTCAGAACATAAGTCCTTTTCTCTCTCACCCACATTCATGTGACTCAAAGACAGCTAAAAAGAGTTTTCATGTAGCTAAGAGTTTACTCATGTGTTATGGACTTTAATCTACTTCAGAAATACAGTATGCAGTGAACAGGTGAACCTTTAGGTAAGGAGTTTGTTTCTTGGGGAGAGTTAAGAAGTATGCCATAATGTGCTTAAGCATCAGCCAGGTAAAATCCACCTTAGACTACCTGAAAACCGATTTCTAACCCATTTTGTTGACCTGAGTTTATAAAATGCTTTTCTAATTCACCTGTTTCTAAACAGAGAGTAAGCTTCAGAGTGACTTTTGGTGGGTAGCCAAAAGAATGTTATGTGTTGGAGTGAGACTCTCCTTGAGACTGGGCTTGCCTGCTGCTCATGTCTACAAAAGCTTTTGTGGCTTGGCTGCCTACAGCCACTCTGTGTGTGAGCAAGAGGTGGAGCATCCTTGTTTGTGGCCATTCCTGAAAGCCACGTGGTGCCATGCACCCCCTCCAGCCAACCACAGTGCAGTATCCATGGAAAAAGACAAATACACGGGAAAGAAATGATCTGGGTGTTTGCCTTCAGGGAGGAGTGTTTAAGGTTAAGTGATGTTTAAGGTTAACAAGGCAGCAAACACTGTTCTAAAATAAGGAAGTGCTCTCTTGGGAATCTCCTTGGTTGCACTGTGTGCTGTGTCAGCTATCCCTGTCACTTGTCAGTGCACTGAATGATCACTGATTTTGTGTTGTCTCAAGATGGCACACTGTAAGCTACTGTGGCTCAGGAGCTGTACCATGAGCAGTTCTGGCATTTCTGCAGCAAAGACTGGGCTGCAAAGTGACATGTCAACCCATGTACCTGACCTTCTTATAGACCAGAGCCAAGAGTTTGCCTGAAGCTACCAGTCATGTCAATATAAATTTTGTTGGTTTTTTTGCAAACAAGGAAGTAAAACCAGTGGGATACAGGGAAAAGAGAAGATCCCCTGGCTAAAATCTTACTTGCTTTACCTTCTGCAAGGCTTTGTGGTCCATCATGCCTTGCTGGTTTTCTGCTGGTGTGAGTGGGATGGCACAGTGGAGAAAAGTATCCTTTATTCATTCCTTTACAGAATAGAAATGATGCACTTGAGAGACTGAAGACAGTAACATGGCCAAACTGTCAATAAATCAGAATGCTCCCTAGAAGGCCACATGCCAGGGGGCATTGGCCAAATGTATTCCCTGTGCCACCTTGTTGACTTCAGTGTACTTGCTCCAGAGATAGATTTGGCTCTTATTCCTTGAAAAACTGGTGGAAGAGAATATTTTTATTTAACTTTTGGCAAGGCTTGTGACTGAGCTGTGGTGTGTTTTATGTCCTCTAGCTTTCGACATACACTTTTAATTATTCTTAATAAATTGAAATTGGAGCAAGTATCTTGAAATACTTAACTAAAATATAAGTTATAGCTTTGGTCTGTGCCAACCATTGGAGGATTTGTCAACCCAGCACTGGAAGTAGGGGATGAAGACCTCTAAAATGAAATTACAGATATTTAACAAAAATAAATAAATTATGTCTGAGCATTTTTATGTCTTTAGTGTGTCACATAAATAATTCATCAGATTTTCTTCTGTACAGCTTATATTTTTAAATGACTTTTCCACAGAGATATCCTGTTATTTGTTTCTACTGCTCATAGGTGTAGATGATAGTATATCACCCTGAAGTAAGTATTTGCAACTCTCAGCTCAGCAACTAATTGTCAGTAGTTGTAGCAGTAGTACTATTTATTGCACACTGCAGAACAGTGAACTTTTGGATTTCTTTAAGTCCTTGTGTCTGCTAACTTTTCAGTGAATATAATAATGATGGTTTCTATTTCTTTGGTCTGAAAAACCTAAGAAAGAGGCAAAATTGACTCTGTCATACAGCAGGAAGCCAAAAAACCAAGAGGGCTACCCAGTATGCTGTACAACCCAGTACCTTACAGAAACTCCTAGTCTAGGGTTCTGTTCACTTTTGCGCAGCCCAGATCTAACAGTCTGATTCAATTTTCACTTACTCACTGTTTCCAGAAAAAAACAAACAAAACCACCTATTAGTGATGGCAGTACTGGAAATCTGATCTGCCGCTCTCCTTAGCTGGAAGAACCATCTCCAGGGCCTCGGTACCCAACAGATTTGTGGGAGTGTGGGTGGGGTCAATGGGGATAGCTTTTCACCAAGCCTGTCTATGAGAATATTCTCAGCATATAATGATGGCAAATGCTGAGTTGCGACTACCTCAGAGCATATCAGTAGCTCTAATTCTGTTTGGAGTACGAAATTCATCAAGGATGCTCCATAGACACCAGGTCAATGCTGACAGAAGCAAGTGGATTGAACACAAACCTTCAGAACCTCAGAGGGAATTTTTAAAAATCCCTTAAGGCCAGGAATAAAGATTCTTTTACTCAGGACCTGTAATCAACTTTGGTACCTCTTCTGTAGCCAGGCCTAGCTCCTCACAGCTCATCTGGCACAGGAACCTGAAGTGTGCTGGAGGGGAGCAGAGCAGCTCCCTGGGCTTGGCAGGGAGCGACCCTGGGCTTAGCAGGGGACACACCCAAGGTGGTGGAGCAGAGCAACATGAGGGGTGTTTGCACTCTCTGTTACTCTCAGCTGCCTTGGCTGGCTCAGCTCTGGGGGAAGAGCAAGTAAAGGCATTCTCCAAATTTAAGGTCGTTCTGCAAACAAACACGATCAGTTTTGCTGGACACATTTCTTTCTGCAGCACCTAGAACAGCTTGGCAGTGGTACAGCTGAAAGATTAGTGCAATCTAATTAACTCCCTTAAAGCTTCTGATCTATAAGACTGCCACTCCTTTTACCTTTTGCTCCTTCTGTGTGAAAGTAAGATGTGCCTACGAGTAGAACATTCAGAAGTGCTGAAGTTAATAACGTCCATCCTCCAGCATCACTGCTGTTAAATTAGGCTGTCATTCTAGTGTATTCACACCAATATCATTCTGCCCCATCATGAGGAGATCCATTTATTATGAGAAAAATCTCTCTTCTATACACACCAATTATTCTACATAGGATGGATTGGAAGCAGGTCCTATAATTATACCCTAGTCAACCAGTCAAGTCTATAAACAAAATCTTTCACTCTTTTATTACCTATTTTGCTTCCATCTATTATTCTTCAAATGTTTATAGAAGTTGTGTGTGTGTTTTAATCCATCAACAGTTGAAAATTTTTCAAGTACAAATGCCCTAAAACTGTGATTATTTTTCATAAGGTTTCCAAATGCCCTTCCTGTTTTCTTGTCCTGTCAGCCAGAGCAGAATAAGCCATCATTAGAGGCAGAATAAATTATACTGCTAATTAACAATATGGTTGATGCTCCGGAAACCTGCATTTTTTCCTGCTGTTATTATTGGGAAAGAAGTTCAGTGGTGAAATACCCAGCTCAGTCTCACCCTTTTAGTCCCCTCACAGTCTGTATGCCTTAATATGCAATTTTCTTCTGCTCAAATAATTAATTAATTTTACAGAATTAATGCCATCTCTATGAGTGCAAGGTCTAGTATTTTTTCCCCATGCCTTATCTTTTAATTTGCTTGGACTTGGGCTTTTTTTGGTTGTTAGTGTGTTTCTTTTTTAAATACCATTGCTGCTGGTATATTTACACCAAGGTATGTTTCTTTCTCACCAAATTTGCGTCATATTTGGATATCTTTGAGATGTTTCATGTAGACCTGTAAATTTTGCCATTTACCATTTTTGGGACAATTAGATACCGAGGCTCTCAGCCAAATGTAAATGTCTTTACAGCTCTTGCTTTGAAACAACAAAATCCATTAGAGACTGTGATATTGAACCATATTGACCTGCACATCTGCAGGGGGTATTGCAAGGTCATTGCTGGTAGAAGCCTTCCAGTTCCTTTTTGTTCTCCTGCAAGTAGATGTTCTAAGCCTGAGAGCTGTGTCAGCTTTTACCTAGTCTGGAGAAGAAATTGCTTTGCCCACCCATAAAACTTTTGGATACCTTAAAAGAAAATATTCATTTGAAGTTGGGTTCTGCAGTGTCAGAAACTCAGATTCAAATTCTTATTCTACATTATTCTTCCATCATTACTGCTTTCAGGCGTACTGCCTGTTTTGAGGTGAGTATTTAGGCTTCTTTTTAGAGCTTTGCCTGTATACTTCACTCACTAGATAAAGAGTTTGAACCTGAGTCTCTTACAGAGCCATTTGAGTGCTGTGAATGACAATATGAACTGTCTCCTCTAAAAAAAAAAAAAAAAAAAAAAGAAGAAAAAAAACCCACTAAAATGTTATTGTTATTACATATCCCTTTTACAGCATAGGTTTTTTACTTAGGTCAATTCTTGCCAGAATTGAGTGAAAACATCAGCAAACTTTACACATCTCAGGAAATACACTCAGGCTTATTTCTAGACATTTCCTTATTGGTGTTTAGACCAACCACCTTCTCTATGTTTCTTAGGGGAAGGTCAAGATACAAATTGGCACAAAATCTGCACACAAAACAAGTTAGAGGTTTTTTCTCCAGTGCCAACAATGTGGAGACAAATGCTTGCACTCATTTACAAGCAATCATGTAGGATGGAATCCTTCTGGAATGCTGGGGACCAAATTAAGCAGAGTAAATTCAGGGTAAGGCTTGATGGTAGAGCTAAGACCTGTAAACCTGGCTGGTTGTAGGACTCAAAACATTATATGCTCGAGTTAAGAGGCTTGAGTTCCTAGGCAGCGTTGTAAGTGAAAAGTAATCACTTTCTTCAGAAGGCAATGCATCACTTAGTACAGCTTGGAAACAGGAGTTATGTGAGTCCAGGGCACAGAAAGGTTCAAGCATGGCATCTTGCAACCCATCAGCTGTTCTTCCCCACTCTTGTTTTTCTGCCTTTAAACACTGAGCTATTAATCTGTCGGTGAGGTAGGCACTATTGTAGCTTTTCATCTTGTATATTTATTTCAATAATGCTTTTATTTAATATATTTTTCACACTTGGATGGTCCTGCTAACACCTTCTCAGAATAATTCCCACTCTGCATTTGTCAAGGCAACTTGTGCTAAAGTAATGCAGTGAACAATGAGGCTTATAAATAGCAGAAACTAGAACAGTTATTCAGGTAGTGAAGTTAGAGCCATAATAGGGTTGTAGAAAAAAAAACTGTCCTGGTCTTTGGCCTCAGAAAGTTTTATAATGTGTCCTTCCAAAAAGAAAATAATCCCGCTGTACACCCAGAGTTTTTGAATAGCAAGCTCTTATATACACTTCAGAAATATCCACAAATTCTACTTCATGCCCTAGTGCAAGCAGTCTATTAAAAACATATCAACCAGAAAGTTACAAATTCGATAATCAGTGCTGTGTCCTTCTTTGACTGGAAAAATCTTCTTTTCTTTTGTCTTTCATTAATCTGAATATGTTAATGGAAATGGTCACACTTTCCAACACAATGTTTAGGAACAGGTCTATTTTCTCAGGAGAATCACTGGTGTGCCTTAGCAGTGAAAACTAGAATGTCTTTCTTGGCCTGCTGTTTTACCCTTATTTTTTACTAGGCTATTTGTGATTTCTTTTTTTCAGCATTTATATATTGATTTTGAGATAGACAAGGATGAGACCAGTGAGTGTGGGTGGCTATTGAAGTGTTATGTACAGCTTCTCAACCATGTCTTGTATTTGGTCTTGGTTACCTATACATCTGATTACCTGGGGTTTTTTTCCAAAAGAGAGAAAGAATTTTGCAAGTTCTTTGGGAAAACAAACATACAAACAAACAAACAAACAAAAAGTGGCAGTTGAATCAAAGCTGTAGGCTTATATCTCAGAAAATAGTACTAAGGTCATGATACTGTCAGCAGAGTGTTTGGCACTGTACCCCTCCTGAACTTCCCCCAACAGATGTCTGTTTGAAGAAACTTTGATGGAAGCAGTCACAACTAAACAAGTGGTGGCATTGATGTTATTTTCTGGTAGCTCTTTTTGTCCTGACCAAAGCAATAGACACATTCATACTGTGATCAGAAAGTACTATAAGCCGAGGAAAGGAATGGAATTTTGCTTAGAAAATTAAAGACAAATTAAGACAATTTTGCTTAGATAGGCTAGTAAGGCCTAAATAAACTAAACAAAATTAAACATCATGTTTATATTGTCAGGGTAGCTTTTTTGGTCTTCCTTTTAATTCTGCTGAAGCAAATATTCTTTTCTTTCTGCCATTGACTGAAACAGTGCAAAATCTCATTTGTATATGCGTATCTTGGCTAGGGTTATTTTCAGACATGTGTACACTGTGCTAGTAACATGGCTGGGTGTTCTTGTTCCCTATAGGAGGACTTCCTTCCTCTTGGTGACTGCCGTGAAACTTCTGCCTCTGTGTTGATGTGAGCTGTGGGAATCTGATATGTTGTGTTCTTTTAGTAGGCATTCACACTGTGAGTGTGGACATTGGTAGCAGCAGTGAAACCGGCCATGAGTCAGGTTTTCAATAAATGCAAAATTCAGAGCAGAACTGGTTGCAATGGAGTCACAGCAGCTACCTGGGAGGCTGTCTTGCTGAATGAGGTTACTGGGGAGGGGACCGTAGGACAAGTGTACTGTGCAGTTTCCAGAAATGTCAGATCATGTTTTACAAACTCTGCTTCTTTTTTTCCAGTGCTTTGTTGGAAGGGTACAAAATCACACAAATTATTTTCAAGAGAGAGCCCTTAAATGCAACAGGTTGACAAAGGGCAATACCTCTGAATACATGTCACGAATGAGGCAGACCAATTAAAACTCAGCAGCAAGGGATAGGTGGAAATTTTGGAGACTTTCAAAGGTCAGGAACTGCTGATTCTGGATGGAAATTTCTAGAAACCTTGTATGTGTTTTCAGACATCTTGGCCAGGTTATGGGAACTTATTTTAAGCTCCCAAACATACTTGGGCAAGAGAATTAAAATGCTTTGCTTTTCCCAAAGGTGCTGAATATCTCCTGCAGAGATTAGTTCAATTTGTCCTTCCTTGGTATAACAGGGCACATTTAGTTCAGGTTCCCAATGGGTGGATGGCTTTAACCTCTCAGATCAAACTGTATTACTTACTGTATCACTTTCCCCTGGCCATATGCACTAAACATGACATTGAACTGAGCCAACACTGAGCACTCTTCCCAGCAACTGAATATCCTGAGCCGGAGGGAACCCTCTAGGATAATCAGAGATAGGTTCAAGCTGTGCAAGGGGAGATTCAGGTTGGACATCAGGAAGAATTTTTCACTGAAAGGGTTGTCAAGCATTGGGACAGGCTGCCCAGCAAAGTGGTGGAGTCCCCATCCCTGGAAGTATTCAAAAAATGAGTGGATGTGGCACATAATGCCATAGTTTTGTTGACATGGTGCTTGGTTAAAGGTTGGACTCTGATCTTGGAGGCCTTTTCCAACCTTAATGATTCTATGATTAAATCAATGTTTTATATTTCAAAAAAAACCATTTTCTCACTAAGTCTGCTAATATTAGGGTTCTGGAAATTTCATAATTCAGTCGAAAAAACTATTGCTTTGTATTTACAAAAAATGTGAAAATCTTGTAAATGTAGGGTTCCACTTATTTATCAATTTGCAAGCATTGTCCCTCTTCATTGTCTTTAAAGTCTTTCACAGATCTAATTGTCATTTAATTAGCTGCTCTCTCCCTCTCTTGTAGTTATAATTAGTGAAATGTATAAATATTGCTTCTTTAGTTCCTGTTAGTTATTTTCCAGTAAGTTTAGTATATGAGAAATAGCTGGGTGAAGAGATGAGTAAGATTTAAAAGCCTGAAAGAATAATTACAAGTGGATAAAATGAATTTGAAATTGTTTGTTTTGCTCCAGATAATCTGCAGAATGATAATCCTCTGGTTTTGTAATATTTATTACTTCTCATACAGTAAAAACTGTGATGTTTACTATTCTTTGGAACAAGATTTATAGAGATGAATGATGAACCATGCAGAATACCATCTTCACTATTTATTGGACTGCCAAATTAAAGGAAACTAAAATAAGACTATGATTTTTCAGCAAGGGTAGGAGCTAAATTTAAAAAGAAGGAACAAAATCCAGTCCCACGCCGCTTATACCACAGGGATTAATTATACTGAAAATCAACACGAATGTAGGAAAGAATCAGCTTTCTTTTGGCTTGTAACAGCTTGTCTATGTGATGTAAACTGTGACAATGTCAGCTCTGCTGTCACTGGGGGCATCTAACAAGGAAATAAGAGACTCTGTAAGCAGGAAACAAAGACAACCTGGCATTCACCCTTTACTGAGGCATACTGGTTCTCTTTAATTTTTACATGGCCACAGAAACCAAGCTGAATAATGATCTAGGAAATCACAGGTTATGCTGTACGGAAAATAAAGCAATCTCCTTCTATCTCTGTAGGTCTTTGGGATGCTCTTTCATGCACACGCCCACCCCTAGCCAATACCTCTAATGAGTGTGTCCATCCATGCAAAGCATTTGATAGAAAAGAACTTCAAGATCATTTTCCATTCCATTCCCCTTGCAACAACTCTCTGCCAGTGTGATTCCCCAGGGCTAAGCAGAAACATATAGCAATTAATCCCAGAAGTGGCTTGATAGACAGTATGGATTGATAGAAAATCCCTGGATGATACAGAGCCCAAGTGGTCACACACCCAAGTTCTCAGTCCTATTTAACAGTGAGACATTAGGGTTTTCTCTCAAAACCAGTGTCACCTGGTGAGTTCTCAGACTCAGGTGAACCTTCATGCTTACTTCTCCCTGAGAATGAGCAGAATGTGCACTGCTACCACATCTCCAAGTTCCCCTTTCTCTCTAAAGAAACAGTCAGTGAGGGATTTCAAGACCTTAAGGAAAGTTAAAGTAATAGGAGCCAAATAACAGCATATCCCCAGCATAGGTTTTTGCTTTGCTAATCAAGAGTTTCATTAATGAGGAAGTTTTGTTCTCATTTGATAGTGCTACTTTGTTACTACTTTAACCCTTAACAAAAAGATCATTGTTCTTCAGAAATTCTGAGTTTTCCAGAGGTGCTATTCCAGCTGACTACAAAGGGATATACAGACAAGTAGAGAGAGTTTGTGAAAAATAGCAATGGCAGAGATATATTTAAGATCCATGCACTACCTGAGTCATCTGTAATTTTTAGACGGAGTAATTTTGTGACTAATATCTGCCATGTTCAATCCTTCCAGTTTGTGTAAACTTTGGTTATCTCAGTGCCTTGAATCACATGGCAAGAAATATGTCCATAGTCCTAGCGTAGGGCGTAGGAAAATATCTCAGTTTGGGTTTAGAGGAAGGCAGTAGGTACTGGGACTTTAGCTGTCTTGCTCATTCTTTGTTCATTTCATCATTGTTTTCCTAAAACTAGAGACACTGTTGTCCAAGAATGACCAACTCATGTTCAGCATCTGTTCACAGGTGTTAACAGAACAGTTCCTCATCCATCTCCAATTACACTCTGGGGCAGAAGTGGCTGTGGTCAGCCAGACATCCACATTGTGGCTGACTTCACCTGAGTTAGTGACCACCCTGCTTCACTGTGCAATCCATGGAGAGAAAGAGGCTGGCCAGGAGCTCACCTCAACCTATGCGAGCACCTGAATGAGGAGAAACTGCACTAAAAGCTGAGCTGTAAAAGCAGTGAGCTGTCACTGACAGAGACCTATATTGTAGGCATATTAAACCTGATCAAATTATTCCACCCTAGAATTGTGTAGTTCAGTGCTGCCTCAAACTTTTGAGTTGCTTGAATTTAATTAAAAAGTCCCCTATGGGTTTGGCTGAATCCTTTGTGTTGTACTTTCTGTCCCTGAGTCCCATGCCAGAGAGTCTCTTGTGAATCCCCAGATGGATTTTTCTTTGACTGACTTTGACTTGTTTACCCAAGTCGGATGTGTAACATGTATTTTTCCAAATCACTACACAAGTATAAGTATTTGCTATAAAATAAGATTTATTTTGCATACCTTAAATTTAAGGTCTCTCTGTTGCTGGGGTCAGTTGTCTCTTTTTCTGTTTCTTAACTAGAGATAAGCCACAACTGTGAGCACTGGAAGGCTTACTCCCCATACTTATACCAAAGTCTGGGCAATTGCTGAAATAGATTTAGACTTCTTACTGAAGGATCAAGCTTTAAAGCTCAGACAAGTTGTCCATTTGCTGTTATTTTTTTAGATGGGAGTATTTTCTTATTTTGAGATGGAAAAATCTGTGTTCTTATAGTAAGACCTGCTTTTGGTACCAAACAAAACCAGGAAATGCAGAGACAAGTAAAGCTAAAATAAAATCACCAGTGTCATTGTTACTAATTGGTATCCTTGTTAGCAAGCTCAGCAGAGATGCCAGAAAATTAATGTATATATACAAGGGCACAGTAGTAGACTTCAGCCCATAATTTACAATGAATAATTTATTCAATTAATTTAGCCTGCTTTTCTTCTTAGAAAACAGATTACAAATTTCTTAAATTTATTCATTATTCAGAAGTGTTCAATAAAAAATAGTTATTGTTTTCACTGATTACAAATATTGTAGTACTGAATTGGGTTGTTAAGTTCGATTGAAGAACTTGAAGTTGAACATTTTCTTTCCCTTTTTTTCTCCTCCCACTAATTGGATGGACAAGTGAGTGCTTAGGGCCCACACATGTGCCAGTAGGAATTTAAAGTTTCCTGTCAGCAAATATTCAACATACACAAGTTTAAAGTTACTTTCCAAGAAAAAAAATTCACCTTTTTTTAACCTTTTTTTTTTTTTTTAGCCAGGAAGGGTAAAAAGCAGTGGAGACCTGGCACCCCAACACTAAGGGTAGCTCTGCTCTAGTTTTATAAGTGTTACAGAAACATATTCCTTAAAAGAGAAAAAAAAAAAGTAGATTTTATTTTATTTTATTTAGAACAGCAAGTATGTGACTGTCTTGGGGGGACAGCTGCCCAAGCTGTGTTGTAATTATTTATGGGGTGTTTTCATCATGACTATCAAACCAGGCACTTTTGTTTACTCTCCTCAGGCTTCTCCTTTCTGCATTCTTTTAAAGTTTATAAATGTTTTGGAGTTATTTTAAGATTTGTTTGAAACTTAAGGTTGCTGGTTTAGCAAATTAGCTTCTGCCACACCCTAGCAAAAGCCTGCAGTGGCAGCAAAAGGAAAGTACCATGAGAAAAGACGAGAAAGGAGATGAAGAGTTGCAGTTGTCAGTCCTGCAATTCTTAGCCACAGAGGAATTTCACCCTACAGGGTGTGTTCACTGGAGGTGCAGTGTCACACCTGTAAAAATACACACCAGTTACTGATACTCTTGAAGCATGAGCCCTGTGAGGAGCAGTGCAGCAGAGCGTGAGGCTCTGGGCACTCAGCCTCCCCCTCCAACAGCCACTCCAGCTGCTCCCACAGCTTTTGGGTACAGAACCCACAGGAAGGGCTCTCTGGCAGGATTTCAGCTGACCCCGAACCCTCACAACCCCCATGCCTTCCCAAAGATGCCTCTCCTCCTACTGTATTTCCAGCTCTGCCGTGGGAGCCCAGCTGGGGAGGAAGGCAGGCTCTGCTGTATCCATCCTGCTCCCAGCAATGCCGATTAGCAGCAATATCAGGCTCTTGATATCCCACCGATCCCATCATTCTGCAGCCAGCAGGCAGGCAGAACTTGCAGCCATGGCAATAAGGACAGCTGGGTCATTACACACAAACGCAACATTCTGTTAGTGTTTACTGTGGTTTTTAAGCAAATTCTTTTTTACTGTATTGGTGCCTTTTTGTGTGTGTGTGTGGACAAAGCAGGACTATTCTTCGCAGCAGTGAATAATATCAAGTCAGTATTGCAAAGTGATCCTTGGAAGGTTTTGTTTGATTTTTCTCACTCGGTCGTTAGGGTTTGTTCAAATTGGTTCTTTTACAGGCTACACTTGGCCAGTCAAGAAGCTGAAATTAATACTCTGACCCGTGTTTAGTAAAAGCAATTGGAAATTCAAAGCTTGGCTCTGCACAAGGAACAGCGTGTAGGCAATGCAGCAGACAGGTGATGAATCTCACTGAATACTAGTGAATAATGAATACATTTTTAGGAGACTCATGGCCTCTTAGTGGACATCAGCAAGAATCATAAGACATTGCTAAGAACATTTCGCATGTATGTGCCTAGAACTAAAAGCAGATCTTGACTTAAATAATGAGATCGTCAAACTAGATTAATGCTTATTTGCTAGGAGCACTGCAAAGAAAGGATCACCTTTCTATCTTTCACCCTGGAGTTTTTTAAGTGAATGCCAGCCTGCAAAGCTGTAAAATAATGGGCAGTCACCCTACTCAGATATTTGATCATCAAATGTAGCACCTTTGCTGAAGGAAGAGATCAAATGTAAGAAGAAAAGAAGGGACCATAAGGCAAAGGCTACCAGCAGTCACATCAGACTCTGAAATTACATCCAAATTTTATTAAAGAGAAGAAAATAATAAAATATAAATAAGGCAGTGCAAATGAACTTGTAATAATTACTTGGCACCTCTAAAAAAAGATTAAGAGAATTCTTGAATAGTCTCTGTTGGGTGCAGGACTACTTAAAGATATTCTTCTGATATTTATTTTATTTTTTCCTTTTTTTCCCCCTTTCTTTCCTTTTCTTAGTCTTTAAGAATGATCTGAGTACTTTAAAACATGATTGTAATAGACATGTTTTGTGAACAGTAATTCATGAGGCTTTTCTTTTGGTGCTGTAATTTTATGTGGGCTGAATTTTTGGTCAAACAGCATGGCTGCTTTTGGAAGGCAAAAAGCCATCAGACCAGCAGAACTTGCTTCAGATACAGCTTCTAGCTTTCCTCCCTTTACCTTTCCATCTTTGATACAAAATTAAAAGGTATCAGACCATGAAAGAATGGTACCATGTACAACTTAAAATTTTTATAATTTTTCTCCCATGTGACGTAGGTATCCTCATTCAACAGAACCAGGGAAGTCTGAATCCCATCTGGTTCCATGTGAGTTCACACCAGGTAGAAGGAGCAAAGACACATGTGACAGCACAAAATAGTGCATCATTTTACCTGTAGGTGTCATGGGTTTACATGTGACATTTTTGGATTGTTAATAGAGAAATACAATATCTATTGGAAGATTGCCCAAACATTGCCCAAACATTGCACTACTTTTGCCAATATCTAGCTCACCTGGGCAGAATGCTGCAATTAAAACAGTCCTGTACTCTGCCAAGTGAGTGTAAGTGTCCACAGCATGAGATGGGTAGTTAATAAAAGATTCTTTCCTTTCAAGGAATTTACTATTGTTACCAAAAGTGAAGTACCTAGCACAAGGATCTTCTAGTACTCGGGAAGTATAATATTCTCCTAGGATATTAGAGCAAAATAACTGATTTGCTTAAAAATTCTGTTCTTCATAATACAATCCCCATGTTCAAAGGCTTGAGTCAAAGCCCATTGAAATTTTTTCAAGGGTAGAATGGGAATGCTAAGAATATTTCCAAGTTCACATGGGACAACTTTTTTCTCTATTTGCAGTTCATGAGTTTTCTGTGATTCTCAGTTAAGTTTTTAAAATTTGCAATTGTGGATTGAAGAACAAAAAGGATCCAACAGTTTGGGGGTGGGCACCCTGTGAAGTCTGCAGGAGTTTTGGAGCATGGACATTGGATGAGTCCATACGTAGTAAATCACTTTATTGTGAATTATTATTTTTCCCCAAAGTCTTGACCTGCAATTAATAATATTTTGTACAAGTGACTTTTTTTAAAAAAAAAGGTCTATTCATTTCTTGTTTGCTAGTTTGCGCATTCCTATTTCTTCTACAGGGAGTTCAGAGCGTTCACATTGCAAGTCGTGCAGCTCAAAATTCTCAAAATTAGTATTATCACTAATGGATGTTTGGACAGATTCTTTGTTGCTTCATTTCCTGTGCTCAAATATATTTACAAGAAACATCTATTTTTGCTTCAGTCTTCTCATTGCAGCTTCCTTGCCAGTCACACGTACATATGTAACAAAAATGTCTTTTTCATGTCCCCTGAGTGGTACCATATGCTGACAAAACCTTATTAAATTCACAAGTCAGATTTCATTGGCTATTTGCCCTTCAATTTGAAAGAGACTTGTTAATAAATACTCCTCAACACCACTACTTTCAATCTGTTCCCCCTCTCCCAAGGAAGCCTCAGATCAACTGTTTTCAACAATTCCGTGTTTTCTGAGTTAATTACCAGGCAAAATCTCACAGATTGATACAAAAATCTCTTTTCTCAGGCACATTTTTCTTCTTTTTGTTTGCCCCTGCTGGCTTTCCTCTGTAAAAAGCCTGCAGTGACTCTTTGCAGTCCAGATTCCGCTGCTCTTTTAGGAGTTTTAAGGCACAAGTGCCCAGAGCTGGGAAAGCCTGACATTTTAAAGGTCTTGACATCGTTCAGGGGATTTTCCCCCAGTGTGGGACAAGTGCAAGTTCTCTGGATAATGGGGCCATTGTGCCCTGTCACTTCCATGTCAGCTCTGGTTGGCATTACTGCAGCCCCCTCCTGACAGCTCGGCTTAAAAGGGCACGAGTTCAGCCGGGTATTATTAATGCTGAGGCCTGCTATGACTTCACAGAGAATAGAAATCTTCATCAACAGCACGCAGATGTGTGGGCTGAAGCAGAAGTAGCACTTCCAGTGAAGCATGCAGCTCCAGGGTTCCAGCAGTGTGCGAGTAGCCTGTGTGACAGATCCTGCCCCTCTCTGTTCCTCGGAACTTTGTCTGGTCACACATTCCCGTGGGCTGCTCAGAAAGAGTGGGCTGCAGCTACAGTTGGCTCTGTCCTCTCTTTGCCACTTCTACACCCCTCTCTTGCACACGAGTTTTCCTTCACTTCCTATCTGACTGCTTTCTTTGTCTCCTCATCCAGCTTTGCACGCTGCCCCTCCTGGCTGGAACAGCTTCTCCCTTCATTTCCTTCTCACAAATGTCTGAAGATGTGGCTGCTCAGTGCAACATCCTGCTCAAGTGTCACTAGTGCCATGCCTGCCTGTGTCAGCACTGCACTGGCCTTGCCAGTTTGCTAGGGAGGAAACCATCATTTCTTTATCTTGCCCCACATAAAGATCTCTATCTTAACACACAGGGCATTCATATATTTTTTTCTCTTACTCAGTACATGATTATAGAGTGCTGCTCAGATTACTGAATTTGTGATTAAGCCCAGATTCAGTCCCTAACACATGAAACAGCAATGACTGCACCCTATAGGAAAACTTCAAGCATTTCACACTGAAACAAAATCTGTTCTATCCTGAAGTGCTCTGAGGCAGAATAGCTAGTGTTAGCTGTAGCAGCCACACAGGCTTGGAAAGGTCTCTGTCCAGATTTTTTATTTTAGAACTTCTTGATTTGTCATTTTTAGAATTAAACACTCACCATATTCTTCAATCC
Organism: Molothrus ater; assembly: GCF_012460135.2. NCBI lineage: Eukaryota > Metazoa > Chordata > Aves > Passeriformes > Icteridae > Molothrus > Molothrus ater. Next base: position 98,794,128 of record NC_050479.2, on the reverse strand, counting down.
CGGCCCTGATGTTTGCTAAGAGCCATCAGAGCAATCTGCTATAAGAAACAGAGTATGAAAAAGTAACTGATACTTGTGGTGTTGGAAGCACATAGATTACCTGCCATTGAGTACTTTGTTCACAACTTTGTCACTACAAAGCATGCCATGACATCTAGAGATGCATCAGCTCAGAACTGAAATCAGTAGGATAAGAGAATACAAAAAGAAGATGTAATCCCAGGCTCAGAGAAATCAAAGCTTCTGCAGCTTCAGTAGGAGCATGACATTCAGTTGCTTCTATTGCAACCTGTGACAGAAACAGTGCAAATAGCCATATTATAAGACAAACAGAAAGGAAGCATAAATAGTAAGTCCTGTTCTGAATTTGCATTTGTTTCTTTACCAAAACCAATAACAAAATATACCTGTGCCACCTGTTTATATCTGCCTGCTTTTTGAAGCAATTTCTCATAATTTTTATGTCACTAGTGATAACCATGATAAAGGTATGGGTGGGGTTGACAGGTGTAAAGATGCAGTGATAATGCACTGCAGATACCAAAATAAGATGTCATGGGAGATTGGCTAAAAGAGGCTTGCAGCTGATGGTGTTCTGGAGGTTGAGTCTGTGAGCTGCTGAAAGTTTGAGCTAAGAGATGAGCATCCACAGGGTTCACCAAATTGACCTGAGGATTCTAATCGCTTTTTGGGCTCAGATCATTAGCTTGGTGCTTATGAAGTTTGTGCTTTTGCTCTTTCTGGCAGCTTGTGTTGGGGAAGGAGGGAGGAAGTGAGACATAACAACATCAGAAGGCCTGAAAAATGCATTAGTTAACTTCATGTTTCCTTGACAGCAAGACCTTTTGCAATTTAGGAAACAAAAGTTAGCATACAGTCTTTTGCAGGGATTTGTTGTGCATCCTAGGATGTTCTCCAAGGGATAGCACAGTGTGTGGGGGCAGGCAGTGCTGGATGACATCCAGCACTTTCTCCCTCCTCCCCTCCTGCAGCTGGAGCTGTAGGCAGGCTGTGCAGCAGGTGCGCTGTGCTGCATCTCTGTTGAATCAGGCTGCTTTCCTCCTTAATGAATCTTGTTAGTGGAGTGGTTTATTTTACTTTATCTTTTCATGAGGAGGAACACTTGACTTGGTGTTATGAAGCAACATGTCATTAATCCATCTGATTGCTGGAACCTGCTCAGTGAAATGAGAATACTTGGGAACAGTCAGAGTCTATAGCTGGGTGTTGGAATGTGTGCACACACATACAAAGGCCTGTTTAGCCCAGCTGCAGGGACTGATGGGCATCTGGCTACAGGTGTCCACTTTCCTCAGACTAATTTATCTGGTGTACAGTAAAGGGAGTTTTATTTTCATGGTCATACACCAATCCAAGGTGTAACAGTCACACTGTACTTAGACTCTGTCACCTATGGATCACTGAGTATGTTTAAATAATAATTACATTTTGCAGCACTTTTTGTGAGGTTGGATTATTTTTTGGGGTGTAACTTTTCCTATTTAAACAAATACATATGCTGAAATTAAGGAGTTTACTGGAGGGCATGTAAAGAATCACTGAGGGGAGAAAAAACAAAACACTTGTCCTTGAATCCTTTCTATTACTATTAGGTATTTCCTCGTCACAGTATAGCAGCCTGGAGAGATTCAGGCATTACAAGTTATGTAGTAATCTAAAAACACAGAAGACAAGTTCCGCCTGCCAAAGATTCCTTTCTTACAGTTCTTCTAAAGTTTAAGCTAAATCCATTAAGTTTAATTAATTAATTTAAGTAATTTAGCTTCATTAATTCCTAAACTAAATATTGATTTCAGAATTTTAAAGTCATCTTGAGGGTAATTTTAGCTTGATTCATGTCTTCTTTTGTACAAATATTGGCTGCAATGCTATTATGGAAAAGTGTGTAACTATTCCAGAAGTGTTTCTAGATGACCTTATTACAACTGCAGATTTTGAAACATTTCTGTAAAATACTGACGTTCTGGGGGGAAAGCTTTTTCTCTTTCATTAGGCAAAATTCCTATTGCCTTTATAGGAATTTTGACTGAATAAAGATCCCAGGCGATCTTTAAAGATCCTGGAGATCACAGGATTTTGTGGCCTTTTTTAAAGGTAAAAGATTTTTATCAGCAACAATAGTGCTCACCATTTTTGGGTTCTTTTTTTGTTGTTTTTCTTTCTTTTATTTTTTATTCTCTTAGTTGAAATTGAAAGAAATGCCTGATCCGGCTTCTCCTGTAGATTTTGTTACTCATGGAGACAAATGGATATCTAAGAGAAAAAAGAAAGAGAAAGAACCTAATTCATGTGTTTTGTTGTTTGTTTTTTTTTTTTCTCAAAATCTGAAGTATTATACTGTCATCATTGATATTATTGAAAAGCTAAAAAACAGCAAACCCTTGGAAGTCCAAAGCCTTCTGGTATTCAAATACTAGAGTGAATCAGGCCTCTGTAAAAAAAATAAAACATTCTTTAAATGAAGATGCTCCTTTCCACCAAAGCAGAAATATTTTCATCCATTTCAGTATTGTTTTTCTTAACATGAAGATCTCTGTCATCTAGAGACAAAATATCCAAAGGCTTATTGAACAGGAATTTCCATTGCTAGTGTTCTTGAAAACACAGTACCCCTAGTCTTGAGAGGGTCTGAGTGCCCACGGTTTCCTAGTCAGGTAAGGAGTTTATTAATCACATTTCCCCTCTCCCATGGGGTCATATTCAATTAATTCCCTTCTGGTTGTCATGAGATAAAACCACCTTAGTCTGTGGGTCAGGTGTGATGCTGCCCAGCCTCTGTGGCTTTGCTTTTCTGCCTGGCCATCAAAGTTGGTCTTGACATTGCCAAGATATTTTCTACAATACGGTATCTCCATCAGGAACTAAATACTTGCAGTGTTGCTCAACAGAATGAAAGCAAACTTATATAAATGTTATGAAACATAGCTTGTATTTTCATGAAATTAAGATTACAAGGTAGTTTATCAGTAGCTTCATCTGGAGCAACTGCTCTTCTCTAATCTTTGAAATTCAAATAAACATTTCAGTCACCAGAAATCTGCCTTATTGTAAAAATAACCAATGCTTATTCATCCCGAAGATTATTCTCTTTTTCAGTTACCTCTACAGATAAACTCTGCATGTAATTTGTACATGAAACTACTTCTAAAGTATGTGATTATGAATGTTAAACTGAAGGAAATGCTTTGTGGGTTTTTGGAGAGCATACACTCTTGCAGACTCACAAAACATGGTGTTTTAGCTGCACACAGCATATTTCTCTGCTCAAAGAACCTTCTCAGCACCCATTATGCAGCTATATATCACAGAGGCTTACATCCAAAGGCACTGCACAATTATTAGAGTGTGCATGCATTGCCTGAGCTTTTCCATGTTCGATGAGTGATAAGCAAACAGCATAGCTTGATTTTCTCAAAGGTGTCAGAATCAGAAAATATTCTCCCCACTCCACTGGGTATCCATCCTCTGAGTTTCAGAAGTAAGAAATTGCAATAATAAAGAAAAGAATTAGGTTGTGGCATGGCAACCATCCAAGCAGTTATGATAAACCAGCATTCTTCGCTGCTTGGGAAGTTAAACAGAATTGTGCATTGTTCTAAAGCAGCTGAGGAGTGGTTCCCCAGGCTGTCTCTTACAATAGTATTTTAAGGAGGTATAATACAATCTAGTATTGCTTTCATTTAAATTAGCCTAAAATGCAAAAGCATGTACTGATTAATTTTCCAGAGCTGCAGCTAAAAAGTAAACATTGCCAAGGTGAAGGCAAAATGGCAGTTTTGGAGAAGAGTGCTTTTGTAAAGAAGAAATCTTTAGGCTGAATATTTCTTTGTTATAAACTAGAAACAAAATAATTTTGAATGACTTACTTTAAGCAACTGCTTTATTGTTACTGCATATTAATTTCAAAGTCATTGTTCATTATCTTTGTTCTTCATTGTGGGAAATGAATGGTAAACACTTCAGTGTAATGCCACCACATTGGAAAAGAAATAATGCTTTACCTCTGAGACATCTTGGCCTAAAAGCTCGTGCTTGTTTCCAGCGTGGTCCTGGATAGAGTGGAGTTTGAAGGACAAACATGACTATTCACTCATTATTTTGGGACCAAACTCTGGGGTTTAGCTTTGTGGAGGACGGGAGCACAGTACACCATGCTTGCTGGGCCAGGTCCTGTCAGGAATCTCAAAAAAGGCATTTTGTGGGAGGTCACAGGAATCTGTATGAATTCCAGAAATTTTAGTATATACAAATTATACATAGAAATTGTACATTTGCTGTTTAGGAAGTGTTTAGGACTTTTGGAAATTAAAACATCCCTTGAAATATACTGCATCCCTTTTGTCCCTATCCTTTAGATGCAGCAGGATGCAAAACAGTTGCTATAGAGACTATTTATTTAAAATGGAGGTTTGGAGGGGAAAAAACAACATAAAACCTGAAAGCTGGTGGGCAATTTTTAGGTAACAGGGACTCAGTGGCAATCCACCAAACAGCCCAAAATAAATGAGGAGGCCTAACCTTCCTACATGTTGTGAAGCTTTCATTCTTTCTACCTGTGTTGAGAGGACATCCTGTGGCTCTGACTTTTAGTAGTGAGAATTACCCACCTGATGAACTGTAGCAGGGGAAGAAAGAACAAGTACTTCCCCAGAACTCCAATCATGCCTTAGGCCAGTGGGGATGATGATCATTTTGTTGTGGGTTGAAAATATAACATATTTTCATTCTTGCCAGAAAAAGGGGCAAAGATCCTCAGTGCCTTTTGAAAAAGGATGACTGCAGGATGGAATTTCTTGCATCTCTTTGAATCCCCTTCTTAGCTAACATTATTGGAAAGGTACAGACACTTGAACTCTTGATATTTTCTGTGAGTCTGCCTTTGCTTCAGTACAAATTGGATGTAATCCAAAGTCTTTCCAAGTTGATACAGAGCATCCCCATAACAGACTCAGTGGACTTTAGAGCAAGGTATATAAATATATCTTAGACCTTTATCATACATTAGGTATTATTTTTCTCCTTAACATCCAGTGTTCATTAGTGAATACTAGTGTTCTGCTGTGATGGTTGGGTTTATTTATCTTTTAAAGACATATTCAGGAAACTTCCCATTTCAAATGAAGGGAAGCTGATCCATTTTCATGTTTAAATTTACAATATTCTTATGTATTAGGTTATGTTTTCAGCATCCTTTGATTCTACCTCCCTCTTTTTCCAAGCTCCTACAGGATGCTCATCACTTTCTAACTTGAAAATTATACCTTGAATTATTCCCAACCAAGCTTTTAGCTACAAAAGCAATTAGTATGATCAGCGTTGCAAAGGAACCTTCCTTTCTTCTCTCTTTTGCATATTTCATTGTTGCAATTCTAAGGATTTATATTTGCTCCACTGAAAATTCTTTGGTGTGACAAGAATCATATATATAAGGAAGGAATGTAAATTTTTGTCAAGGAGGGAGGGTGAAAGGATTTCAGGAATTGTTCTCTAATTAAATCTGTTGCAGTGAATTACTTAATATTGATTTCTGTCTTCAGAACTACATATTTATGGACTGGCATACAGAGGCATAAGGCTCATTTATACAACACTTATGTTTTCCCTCAATAATAGGAACAGCATTATTATTGACTTGATGATTTTTGCTTTCAAGTGCTTTTATTCTTCTCATTGCTTAGCTGCCATTCATTGGTTTCCTGCTGGTCCCTGATGTGAAAAAAAATAGAAGAGAAAGTTATAATTGGAGACCAATTTGGTATCCAAAGCAGCCTCACAGTACTCCCTTTAATAACACATGGGTATTATGTGTTGAATATTTCATATCATAGGTCTGGATAGTACAGATTAATGTTCCTTATTTTTCACTGTATCAGAGGATCATGGTCTGAGAGAACATTTTGTAGTAAGTGAAATTATGGCTGTTTGGGTTGTAGGCATGTACTTGTTGTCATCCTGGTATTGGCACCTGGAATTTAGTGAAAATCTGCATGTAGTTATTAATTCACAGGTGAAGAAGATGACTAGTGCTTTTCAAACACAAGGAAGGCAGCTGTGCTGCAGAAGTGTGTTGGGAGGATGCTTGCAGTGAAGCCAAGAAAAATTTTAGATCCATTGTTCAAGGCACAAGGCACTGACAGAGAGATGCTGCTAATGGAGTAAGTTTCTTATTCTAGAAGATGAACTGAACTGAAGCTGGGCACATAAAACAGACAAAAGAAAAGTGTTCAGATCACTGAAAGGCTGAAGATTTGTCTTAAAAGGATTAAAAGACTAGCAGGATAGTCTAAGAAGGATCTGGTTGCTGTTTATCATCATGAAGCGAAGTGCAAGCCACCAAAGGAAAAAAATGTAGACAGAGGACAAGGTGGCATCATTTGGCTGTGAATAATGGTTTAGGCTTAGAATCAGGTGTTGGAAATGGAGTACTGGAAGTTGAGGCCTGAATGCATTTATGCGAGATACTTACTGCATGTCAGTAAGAGCCATGAAGGAGTTATGTGATCTGGCTTGCTCAGTGGAGAGGAGGCTGGCCTCAGGAAGCAGCACCATGGATCCTGTTTGCCAAACACTTACTAACTGTAATTTCCATGAAAAACATTATCACATGTGCTTCAACTTTGGCTAAGGTCAGGTCTGTTTCATATCATTGTGAAGAGCAGACACGGGAAAGCATCTTGGACAGGGTTCTCTCTAAAGGCCCAATGATAACAATAACAGCAAAACAAAAGAAGCCTGTACAGACCTCTCTAAATCAGTCTGTATACACTTGTGTCTCTCCAGCTTGAATATGTTTAAACACAGACATATTTAAGTCATTAAACAACTAGATAAGCCCACATTAAGTTGCTGTGGCTCTTATGTTAGATGTGTTTTATTTTCTATGGAACTATCCATAGTTCCTACTTTAATTGCTTTGTTTCCCATATTGCCTTGTAGCTATACTGCTTATAAAATAATATTTTCATTTTCTCTGTTAAAACATTCCTTCTCTACCCCTTAAATTATGGCTCTGACATGCAAAGAGGCAAATCCCTGCTTTATTTTCAGAATTTAATGCAAACCCAGCACTGTAAAAAATATACAGTCAGATAGTCCACAGCCTTGGGTGCCTGAAAAGCAAAGTGAAGTTATTTTTTCTTTTTTTCTGAGGTCTTTGTTGGCCTTGTTTCTTTCATGCATAAAGAGCTTACCACATTCATTCATGCTTTTGTCACCTTCAGACTTGTTAATGCAACCTTGTGGTTACATAAGACAACCACTGTGAAATTTTATCTGGTTTTAAATGCATATAAATATTTCACATGTGGAGCATATTAAACTGATGTTTCGGGAGTTTTGCTGGCCTAGGAATTTTTTGCTTGCATTTATTCATTTCTTCCTTTTTCATGTATATTTTTGGTTGGGAGTTTCATCTGTGAAAATGGCTGAAAGTACTTGTTTGATTCACCTCTAATTTTTGGGGGAAAAAACCCTCCAGAAATAACCAAACCTTTTCTTTCTTCCTGTACTCTGAAATCTCCAGTCAAAGACACTTTTTGGAGGATCTCATGTTCTTCCCATCCCCTTGCTCTCTCTCTGCTGCCGTTTCCTCATCCATCCACAGATATGAAAGCCCTTAGAAGATTTTTCAGCAATCTCAGAGCTCAAGACTCCCTCACAAAGCATTCTGCCAGCTAGCTGTAAGTTGTGCTGGACTTTCCAGATCACAGTGAATAGAGATTGCTAAAGGACTTTGAACAGGGAGGCTCGATCAGAGTTGGAGAAACCTCTTAAACAAGCAACAGCCCTGCCATCAGAAGTTGATGTTGCCTTTCTATAACCAAGACAAACTCTGATATTTTGCACAATAAGACTTGCAGAAACCTTTCTATTTTGGTGTGTGCTGTCATGTAAGGCTCATATGAAGTCATCAAACCATGTTTTCTGTCAGACCAGGTCACTTAAATTTTCTCCATCTTAATTATCCCACCTATAAAATTCAACTACTAACACACCCTGCAGATTTCTAGTACCCATCAGGATAGCTGCAGGTGTTGTTTGGGTTAGGCTAACACTGACTTTATTGAGCAGAAAAAGAGTCTAAGACATGGGAAAGGCAATTAATTCACTGAGGGAGGAAGCAGAGAGGAGGAGATGGCTCAGGAGTCAACTTGAGAAGTGTAAGCTTTGGAGAGCTAGAGAAGGAGAAGAGAAAGGAAGATCTTTTCCCTCATTGCCTTCTGTGTAACCTCTCTGAAAAGCCATGGCAGCATCTCTCTCATAGTTCCTGGTTGGTATGAGGTGAGGGGAATGGCGTCTTGCCAGTCTTCTAGTTTCCAGGAAATAATGGTGATTTCTATTTAATGAAAATATTCCCTAGGATATAAACAGAACAATAAGACAGAACCTGAGCCCAAGTGAAGACTGCTGGTTATGAATGTTAAGAAACTGTCCCATTTTCAGGCAGAAATCTCTACCCCAAGCTCTACAGTTCTGCTGAATGCTGCAAATTTGTGTCCTGATTCTAGTGATTATGATTCCAGTGCTACTTGCCTGACTTCCACTTGCATTTTTTTCTGAGCTTGTGACACCTTGGCTCTGGTGTGGGACAATGAGTTTACTCTGTAGAACTCAATTGGCCTCCAAAAGCTGATTATCTTTTTTGTAGAAGCAAGACTTCTGAGCTTGGATCAAGTGTGCTTTAGGATATTCTGACCTACAGTCCAATTTTAATCAAATTTGATGTGAGTAGACTATAGGAACATAATTACAACAATTAGTTATGTGAAATAGGTGTGTGAGCACAGGAAAAAAGTGTGCCTTTGACAAGTGAGAAAGAGGAAGCAGAAACTGTTCAATCCTTAATAGACATCCAAAAATCCATCCACTCAGGAAAAAGCCTGCAGAGAAGCTACAGCTACAAGGAAAACTTCAGGTGGCTCTTTCATCTTCCCTACAGCCAAATCCAATTAGCCATGAGCCATAAATTTACAGGAAACGAGGCTCATTAGTCTTCCTGTCTGGGGAACTACTTGATTTTCAGTGTTTAGCACTATAAGTAGTAACCTGTGGCAGAAGTGGGTGTAGAATTTAGGCTCCTGCCCACCTTGGCTGTGGTTAGAGACTGTTGTAGCAGCTAAACTTGGAAACCACAGATTCAGCAGAGCTGCATGATGAGATCAGATCAGCCTTCATACAAAATACAATTTTCACATGATCCTACAAACAATTCTAACACAGCTATCAACAGTTCACTGAAATCTTCATCCCCTTCTAAGAGATTCAAAGGTCACAGCCATGAGGTCATGGGAATTTCATTTGGATAGCATTTAAGGCCCATACTTAAAGTCTAAATTATACTATTTTGGTGATCATTTTTCAATACACCTTCAGCCTGACATCTGTTTAAAACCCTGCCTTTGGGTGCCTCTGGCAGTTTAAGACATAAGTATTGTCATATATGACTTGCATAATGCAAAATGTGGCAGGGAACCTTCATTTCTGACTGACTAAAAAAATACCATCCTAAATTTTAAGGTAATGTCAGTCTATATTCCCCATGTGTAGAATGCATTGCCTTAAAGTGATATTACATTTACCTTATGCATGCAAACTTGCTAGGAAAGTCTGGAAAACATCCCTGTTTCCCCAATATTATCCAGTAACAGTGCAGTATAATTACTCTTTGGTGCAGTCTCGCCTTACAATGTCTTCTTAATTATTTTAAAATTGGCATGCTTGCTTTTGAAGTACCCACCAGTGAAGAGGGTTAGTGCTCGCCCACCCTAGACCTGCTACGTGATGAAGTGCTTTTCTTCACTGGCCTCCTAATGCTCAGACATTAAAAGCACGAGTCTGTTTCCAGAGGGAATAAAATGTAATGGTATGGCAGGTGATGAGGCTTGCATCTACAGCTCTAAGATGAATATGATACTGTTTAATTCATACTTAAGTCTGAAAGCATTTGGAACGATCGGTACATTAATGAAATGATAATTTCATGCAAAATGTCTGACCATTATTTTTCCTGAAAGAGGCCACAGTATTGGCCACATATCTTTATAGGGCTCTTTGAGAATGAATTATTGGCAACTCTCTTTATGTTTGAATTACATTCCTCTGATCCCAAGTGAAAAACAAGCCTAAAGAATGATTACAATAAGCCATCATTTTCCATAGCAGAATGCAGTGTAACTTGTACTGAAACATCTAACATGCAGAGTCCTTTTTCAATGCACTTTACATACCAATTTCATTAGCAGGTGGAATAGGGCAACTATGCTAAATGAGTCAGGATTTATCCTTTCAATCTCTTCTTTATCTGATATTTTGCAACCTCAGTGCAACACTTTAACCTCATGATTCAACTGTAATGATCTTGTGCATTCCTCAGAGATATGTTTAATCTTTTTACTTAGATAAGTTCTTGGCTTAACATTACAGTATCAGACAAGTTGAACAGAAGGAGAATGCATTTAACCTAAATGGCATATCAGGAGGAGTGCCTTTTTGCCCTAATATTACACAAAATGGTTAGCACAATTAATAGCCAGCTAGCAGAGATGCAAAATATGCTCATGCAAAGCAGCACAAGCCTAGCCCCTCTGTCTGATGAAGCAAATGTTATCACTTTATCTAGAAAGGGTTTAGACTCATCAAATCACCTTTAAAAAAAAATACAAACCAACATTACTGGGCTTTAATTGCATCCCTGTGTGGCATTGCAGAAGGTGACAAAACAGTGAGTCACAGTCAAGGTCTTATGTATTCAGAACTCTTTCTTTGGCCTCTAGGTATCAGAGCAAGTGGTCTGATTTTCAGAAACATCAAATGCTGCCAGTTCCCTGCAGAACGGGCACTGTTCAAGGCTATTTGTGTCGCTGCTTGTGGTAGGATGGCTCTTACAGATGTATAAATTAGGTTAATTATTCTGATAGCCTAGACAGAAGTGGTCAGGAATAGGATAGTGTATGAAAAACCCACTCACTGAATTGTGCTTCTTGAAGAAAAGTCTCGTGTCTGTTACCTGTTGTGACCCCACCACCCTCTGCTTACAAATCCTGAGAATGGGTATCAGTGAAAGGGGGAAAAATGTTGTCTGGGCTTCAGAATCCTTCACTCTTATCTGGACTACCAAAAAAAGTTGCTTTTTTATTAATTCACTTCAGAAAATAGGTATGTCAGGGTCTGCACCTGCAAAGTGCAGTCCTTAGAGTACACATTGAAACCCAAGGGCTGAACAATTGAAATGCCTCTTATTGTAATCAGAACTGAGACTATCCTGGAAAATTATCCTTCATCCCCTCATGAACGACTCTGAAAAAAATAAAAAATTGTTCTTATCATTGGCTGAGTCTTATTTTTCCTAAAATCAGGTGTGTCATGCTTTTTACACAATCTAAGGCTAAATGTAATGATAATACAAAAAGAATCTATGGCAAAGAAATATTTTGGCAATGAAAAAATCAGTTTCAAATGTAGGAATATCAAGGGAAATAATTTATGTGTTTCAGAATGTATTTAATTATATATTAAGCTGATTAAATTAGTCATTCAGAGCAACAAAAAAGATAGGGAGGAAATGCTTCATAAGGGGATGAAATGCAACAGTTTAATAAAATAGTAAGTATCATCATAATTTTGTTACAATTGAAAGCATTTGTTCCACTGAAACCAGTTATGGTTTTGCCATTGATTGTACAGGGATGAAGTGCAAGTCCTTCCTGTTTAAAATGAAGGTGGAAGGAGGTTAGTTGGAAACAAAGAGCAGCAAATAGGGCAAATGCATGAATCTGTAGGTATATTTTGCCTTGCCATGATTTCCATCAAGGAAGAATTTTGAGAACCTATTTTGAAAAATAATTACAAGACAGAGCATTGGGCAGAATGGTTTTAGTGAATGAACTATTGCTTGGAAACCAGGAGTGAGAAGGAACACCCAGCTGAGCTGCTGAATGGGGTTTGGTCTTCTAGCTCCAGCTGCTATTCTCCTCCTCTTGCTTCCTGCATTCCTACATGTAGTATTCACTGTGTGGGAAGGTGCATGTAGGGATGCTATGTACTCATGAAGGAATTTGGGGAGTTTGAATCAATGTTTTGGAGATCTTAAAAACCAAATTTCCTGCACATTGCCTGTGAGAGATCTATGGTAGTAGTTTGCTGGGACCTCAGTTCTTCCAAGCCAATGAACTTCTAGGAGAGGTGAAACTGAAAAATTACCTTTCTGATATCCATCCTTCTCTCTGTGCATCCTGTAAATTTTCTGAATGTTTTAGCTTCTCCCTCTTTTCTTCCTTCTTTTTTCCTTCCTTTTCCCCTTCTGGAAACTCTGTTCCCCATTAAATCTTCACTGCAGGACTAGAAAAATGGAAGCTTTTGTTTTGTTTTCTCCTAGTAGAAACCCTTCAACAGAAATCAATATTTTTCCTGATGAGAGGAGCCCACAGGAATGTGGTGTTTCAGCACTAACTGAACAGAGTGCAGCAAGGGAATTGAGATAGTCATATATGTGAGCAAACCTGCTCACCTGCTTGCATTACTGGCTTATATGGGGTCAGCTGCAGAGGAAAAATTATGGGAATTATTTCTCAAATATTTAGATTTATAATATTTATATTAATATATTTATAAGGAATTGCTAACAGTTCCTCAAGGCATTCCTAGTGCACAGGTCAAAAGTGAATGGTGGTACAAATTGAGAGATGGTTTAATTAACTTATACAGTTACCCCAGAAGTGCAAGAGTATAAAATTTAAAAATTTCTTCTTTTATATTTGGTATCTTTTGTTCACATTACTTTTCCTGACCAACTCAATGGAGCACAGCCCCAGGCTGTGTGTTTTGGATACCCCTCATTGGCCCAGGTTCCAGTGAAGTACAAATCACAAAGGTTCTGTTGGTGTCAGCAAAGTACTAATAATCTATTCCAGTGTGAGGATCTGGCCTCTAATGAGTGAAGGAAGATATGAAAGTTGTAAATGGAGAGCAAGTAATTTAAAAATTAAAGATACTTTAACCAAAGGCTGGAACTATGCCTAAAATAATAATTTCCGTCCTGTGTTTGAACTTAGACATTCATGAGTTACTTCATGTTATTCAAAGCTTTATAGTTACATTCATTGCTGTGATAACCCCTCCTATAATGCACACTACAAGTGACATAGATCACAATCACATCAAAGTAGGTTAGACTTCAGAGAGGATAGACAAGAGGATAATTTGCACTTATGTAGTTTCTTTCATCCAGGGAGTTCAAAAAGCCTGTATTCATTAGGTCTAAACACCGCTCCTTATGGTCAGGTAAGTATAAGTACCAAACCCACTTTACAGACAGATAAATTAAAAGGCAAAACAAAATAGAGGCAGCAAAATGCACTCACACACTGAATGACAGGAGGCACCCCAGTTGCCAAAACCATCCACATCCATTAACCATCATGGTCTACCCTTTGTCCTAGCCCAAATTATTGCCCTTGAGGTAGAAAAGCTTACTTCTAACACATGGCTGACACTATTTGGGCCATCACCAGGGGATACTGTGGGCTGACCATTCCCAGGGAATACTGTGGGCAAACCATTCCCCTGTAGTGTGGGCATTTAATCCAAAAGTGGAGGGTTGATTTTGTGGCAGATTTTTTGCCAAATTGTCCTTGCACTGTTCTGCATATGGGGCAACTATTAAACAGATAAATCAGGCACCAAACAGATAAGGTCAATATCTTTGTCAGAAAGATGAATATTGCCATATTACACTAGATCATTATCAAAGACCTAAAAGGCAAAAAAGGCCTCTGCACCTCTGACCTCACCAGAGGACATGACTTTGGTGTGTTTGGCTGGGTTAGAATCGCCTGCATTCCACACATGCTTTTTTCGGGAAGAAAAACAGAATTGAGATTGAACTTTTCAATCCACTGTTTTAACAGGTATGGAATCATGTATCTGCTAAGCAACCCACGAACTCACAAACTAAAAATAAGTGCCTGGATGTACGTGCAGAAAGGAGAGTTTTATACTAATTTATAGCACTCAGAAGGGCTGGTTCCCTAAGCCTATAAGAGGAGAAAGGTTAGAGTAGTAAAAAAAATTCAGAGAAAGCATTAGCCATTAAATCTCTAGGACAGTTTCTGTAAAGAAACTCACTTAGATGTTTTCCTTAACTGTGTAATCAAAAGGGCTGAGAAGTCTTAGGAGGAAGTTGCTGAGCCTTTCATCTCAAGGTCAATGATTGCATCTGTTTTCAAGGTAAACACTAAACACACCATTACCTCTGACAGCTGCTGGTAGTTCTTTGCTAAATAATCTGGAGTAGGTGTCAACTTTCTGATAAATAAATATTCAGGAAAACAGCTATTTGATGTTGTTAACCCATGTGGACAGAAGAGGATCATAGGATCATTTAGGTTGGAAAAGGTCTCTAAAATCATCATGTCCAACCATCAGCCCAGCACTGCTGAGTCCACCACTAAACTGTGTCCCCTAGTACCACATCTTTTAAATACCTCCAGGGATGGTGATTCCACTACTTCCCAGGGCAGCTTGTTCCAGTGCGAGACAACCCTTTCCATTAAAATGCTTTTCCTGATAGCCAAATTACACCTCCCCTATCACAACTTGAGGCTGTTTTCTCTACTTCTCACTTCCTGGAAATTGACACTAAAACTGTGTTTAAATGGTGGTCTAATAGCACAGAGGGAGGTTGCACCATCACTGCAACTGTCCAGCTTCTTTGGGCTTCCAAAGGGGAAGGTCGGGATTTCCAGTGCACCTTCTCTTAATGTGGGACCCTTTCAAAAATAATTTTATGTTGCAGAGGGAGATTGGCCTCTTCAGTGGGTGACAGTGTTTTTCAGGATCTCTTAAAAAGAAAATAGTTGAAAATCAGAGAATAGAGAGACATGCTTTAAATTTACAGGAAAGAAGGGTCTTTCCTTTCTTCTTTCCTGAAAAACATTCTTAGTAAAATACTCAGGTTTGTTGGTAGCAATCTCCCATACCCAAATATTCCATATGGGAATTTTCTTGAAAAATTATGTTATTCCTATTGAAAAATGGGTAGTTTATTTTTCAGTTAAATTGACAGTATCAAGGATAATGAAGTTTTGAAAAATGTGACATCCACCATGGCAAATCCTGCAAAATGGAACAGTAGAATAAAATGTGAAGTCATTGCTGTTTCTGTGTATAAATAGGGAGTGATCACAGTTTTATGTCAGTGCAGTTTCACCAACACAGAATCAAGCAGAGGTAAGATTAGGTCCAAAAAATGAACTGTTTTTTCCTCCTGCTGGCTTACATTCAAGCCAACATGGAAGTCATTGCTTTATCTCTGAACTGACACTACCATGAATGAAAACATAGCTACACTCTGTACTCACCCTTGTATCCATGCAGTCAGGTTAGTCAGCTCTTTATTTTCAGAGCTGAACTTGGCCAGATTTTAAGATGGCATAAATCAATGCAACACTGTGCTGTGTCTCCAGCTGAGGATCTGCTCCATACAGTTTAAATTAGTCAAGATAGGATGCCTAAACTATGTGTTAAGAGGAGTAGAAATCTGTTGAAAACTGGAAAAAAAATACATGTGTACGAATGACTAAAACCCCTATGTAACTTAAAGAGAGCTGATCACTAGTTTATATGTAAATCTATGTACTTGTAAAATGTCAGGAAAACTTGATGTACTCTCTCTTTATAATTCAGTTTCAAAGTACTGTCATGACTTTCACTCAGTGGAAATGCCTTTTCCCACCAAAACTTCATGTTTTGTCTAAAACAATATTCAAATTAGATGCAAGAGTTGAAATAATATTGTAAGGCAATGGTTATTTTATCCACATTTTATCTCTTAGCAATAAATTTTATATGTTGGATTATACAACTCCCAATAGATCTTGGTATAAGAGACCTCAATAAATCTCAAGCCATTCAATACAGAGGAAATTTATTTGTTATTTGTGTCATGTTTTATTAGTGCCCTGCAGTTCAATCTTGATACTGGAGAGATAGCTCCCTTTGCCAGCAAGTAAGAAAAAAAATCTTTACAGCTTTAATTTATGGTAACAACATATTTATTATATTTTTACTATGCATCTTATTTCACAGATTCAGGTATTCCAGCATATTTGTCTGAACATACCTCTTCAAATTCTGTGACATACTTATATTTTATGCCACTGATATAGGCTTCATAAATCAACAGCATTTAACTAGAGTATGCATGGAAAAAATAGCATGCAAAAGATTTTATTTTCCCACATTGGAAGTAAAAGCCACACAGTAACGAGATGGATGGGTAAATAGACAGAAATTCCCTTTCCTTTTCAATCTCTGGATACCACATCTGTGCGGTACATTGTGCCAAACGCTACTACTGTTTCTGCTGCTGTTGTGTCTCAAAATTACTTTGTAATTCATGAGCTATGTAGTCATCTCTAGCTCTTGGAATAAAAAGGTAGATTCAGTCTCTTGATATCTATAATGGATATGAGAGTATTCATTCTCTTATTCTTGCTCTATAATGGATGAATGGAAAAGAAACCTGGCTTCTAGCTTGTGAAAAGAAAGTGCTATCTCACCATTATCATATAAACAGAACGCTGCAGAGTAGGGCTGGGAGGACATAGATGTGGAATACATTTCCAGGTTTGAAAAGGGGAAAAGAGCCAAGCAGTACTTGCAGCCTTTGTAACCAACAGGGTGGTGGTAGTAAGTAAATTTGTGCTGGAAATGGGTAAACAACAAAAACCAGGCCAGCAACTAGTCCTGTCTGCCATTCTGGCCCCTCTGGTCAGCCTCGTGGTCATAAGGCAAATTACTCCATTAAGCACGTCCAAATTCCAAGCTGCAAAGTCTCTGAAACAGGGACATTATCCCTATCATGTGATGATGTGTTGCCAGTTTCATGCAATATTCCAAGAAGAAACTGCTGTCATCATAGTGAGACTTTCAGGTTCCTTCTAAACTATGTGGACAACTAGTTGTTTTTCTCTTCCACTGCTTCCCATTGAGAAAAACCATGGTCTGATTGGAAAATTAGAATCTTACCTACCTTCAGCTCTTTCACCATGGCCTTGGGCAGGTCCCCTCATCTCACAGGGACATGGAGGTGACAATCCTGAGCTCAGCTTTTGGCAGCAAACTCTTCTTTCTGGAAGGGAAATCCTGAGGAATGTCTGAACAACATCCTGAGGAATGTTGTTACCAGACTAGCTGGGTCATGTGATCAAAAGGTCACTGTATCTTTAGTTATTTCAAATTTAGAGAGAATATTACAGCCAACTTCAAAACTCACTTCAAAAACATCTTTCCATTTTGACTTCACAAAATCTAGCACTGTGTCAATTATGCTGAAGTGTCATTATTTCCAATAGGAAGCTTTGAAGATGTTTTTACAAAGTTTTCTTAAGTTTTACTTTGTAATGACCTTTGATTTTTTGAAATGTGCTTTGAAATGTACGTTGAGAGTTACGCTGTTGAGTCAACATTGAATTGAAAAGTTTTGAAAATTGCAGGTGACGGGAAAAAATGAGGAAAATTCAGAATTTTGTCCCCATTTGGAAGGGAAAAACATAATCAAAACACAGGACAGAAAATCTCATTTTCAAGAACTCCTTACAAATACCTATTTTCCCTCATATTGGTTCAGTCTGGATCTCTCAGGTATTTTTATTTCAGGTATGTGATGTTTACCTCACTGCAAAGGATTCTAACACACCAGGATAACAGAACACGTTAAGAGGATAATCTCACACAGCATATGACAGTGTTTTCAGTGAAACTCCATCTATCCTTGGGAGAGAACCATCTGACCAGAAGTTAATTTCAGACCTCTGTGCATAAGGCCAAATGCTGAGAGGTGCTGGGTGTGCTGCTGGCATTTGTAGTGATGGCCACCAAAGTCACTGTGCTCACTGACTGCACATCGTGCCTCCAAGTCTGGCCCTGAGCTCTGATCTGGAGATAAATTCTGTCCACAGACCTTTATTGCAGTACAGGTGAAACCTAATCTCTTCATCTCATTCCATCTACACTACTGAAAATAACATAAAATAAAATCTGAGTTCTAACACAGGAAAATAGCTTTTCCAGCCAGGTTGGACTGGCTGATCATTTCAGTTACTTGGCTTGAATTATAGAAATACTTAGTGATAGGCAATATATCTTTTCTGAATACATCTCCCATTGTAGTTCTAATGGCAGATTTTAGGTTTGGATGGGTTTTTTTCTGTTCATATGTGATTTTCTGTTGAAATACAAACTTTTCATGTTTATATTTTAAACAGAACTTTGAAAAACTTGTTTCAGTTCATGTTTATAGCTCTGCTTTTCTTTTACTCTGCAAGCTTCATGTTTTGTTTAAGGTCAAACACAGAAAACAACATTGTTAGTCTGGTAAACTTGTCGCTCCATTTACAAGGGTGGTGTTTGACCTCCAAGAGCTTCCTTTGTACCCCTATCAACAAGTTTTGTAATCATAGTACCACGGACCTCCATCCCAGAAAAGTGCTGACAGTCAGGGACAGGAGAAAATTTTGTCTTGATACTTGCTGTTAATTCTACAGGGCACACAGTCATTTTGCATACAATTTTCTGCCTCTCTGCAAGCAAAGTTGGGAACTGAAATTAGTCTGTCAGTGTTGGGTGCACAGGAGATGGGGAAGGAATATGTTGTTTTGCAGGGCATGAGGGCTCCTGTTTTGTGCCAGGCTGCTTTGTCTTGTCTGTGTTGTGGTTTCCAGCAGCTTTCCCCACAGAACTTCATCTTCTTTTTGCATCTCTACACATGCCACAGTGACCTTGCTTTTTTCTTTTCTAGCATCTTGAGCACTGTTTATTTCTTACCTGTTTCCTGTGTTTCTCTCAGACATTTTTCTTCTTTGCCTCTGATTCCTTTTCAGATAGTTTAAAACACAGTTTAAAAAGTTGCCCACATTTTTTTTGTTTTCTGTCCACTTTTCTCTTTTCCTAGATCTTATTTCAGAGAGGAGTCCTGTTAATGACAGCTCTTGTGCATCTGTGGAAGTCACTTGAAGCCCAATGAATATGTCCCTATGTACTGCCTTAATCTCTCACTCTCCTTTGCTTTTAATTTTGTTACATTTTCTATTGTTCATCTTGTGAGCAATATTTTTAAGGGAAAAAAATTATAGTGACTTGAGTTGGTCTTATGGATGCCTACATTCCTTTCTTGTTCTGTAAGGCTAGAGAAAAAACTTAAGCATCAGGTAGTGGGGCTTGAGTGGCCTCCTGTTTCTGGCTGAGGTAGATATTTTTGTGAAGTGGAAGGACCTAATCAGAAATCAGAGCTATCTGCTGTGCTCTTAGTGAGACACAGACAAACTCTAAATGCACAGATAACTATATATGGAGCTTTTTAATTCTTGGGTTAGGAGTTCAAATTCATCCACCCTGCCATTTGCTAAAACTCATTACTGTCTGATGGCCACTTTGGACTTATTTGAAATTAGTGAGACCGAGCAAGGGAGAGAGGAATGGAATTTAGAGGGGGAAGGTACAAGATCAGGGGATCATTTTCTATCACCTCACATGTGACCCCTTTGCCTTCCACTGAGAGAACTTGCATTCCTGTCAGCAGCCTCAGCTAAGGAGGCAGAACTATGGAGACCAAAGTGCAGACCAAGCTCTTACTGCCCTGCAAGGATGAGCTGCTGAGGCAGGGCTCTAACACCTGACGAGGCCCCAAGGATCGGCTCTTCCTGGCACAGGCTGGTTGAATGCTCTTCGGCTTCAGGCTGCAGCACTGTCAACGTGCCACATTTTAAAACTCATTTTAAAACATCCTTTGATGTTTTATCTGTCTCATCAGAACAATTTGCTCCTGGATGCTCTCCATACAACAAAGAAAATTAATTAGAAAGAGTCAGATGCTGTGATACAGAGCAGTGTTTGGGAGATTGCAGGGTCTCTGGTGGGTTTTGATGTTGCAGCAGCTGAACTGGAGACTGTTGTCATGTGCACCAGGGTAGAGCTGGATGTGGAGATTTTACTGAAAGAGAGAAAGTCACCTTATAAAAGCTCTGCATTTCCACTCTAAATGCTAAATGTTGTTTTTATCTGAGCAGAAATATAAAGGGTATGTGTGTGGGGCAAACAGCCACCTTAAGACTCTCTCATGAATATTACAGTCCATGAAAAACAAGGAAAAGACCACACTTGCATGTTTTCAGTTCCTAGATATACCCTAGCTGGAAATCAAAGTGGAGCAGCTCTGCTCGTGCTTCCCCTGTTATATTTCTAAATGGATTTTCCCTGTAAGGCACTGAGATGCTAAACTTTGATCATAATCATCAGACTTTGAAACCACCAGATACCAAGAGATGTTTCTTTTCTGTGATGGATACAATCTACTGACATGAAAAGAATGCATTTAATGTGATTGAGAGAAGCAGAATTTTGATCCCAAGAATTTGAAGTCAGGGCCTTCTGTTTGTAAAACTTTAAGTACAATAGTATTTTCCACATGCCTGGCAGATAATTAGAGGATTTTTCTGTCTTCCTGTTTTTGTTGAATTTTATTTTTAGGGTGGGGTGTTCTTTGGTTAATTTTTTTTCATGAATCCCCCAAACTGGTGCAGGTTTCTTCAATCTCCAAACTGGACCATGGATTTCCAAACCAAGTTGTACTCCTGTTCTGGCAGCAGCTGAGGGAACAGGACTGTTGGGGGAGCTCTGAATGGCAGATTCCTCAGAGAATCTGTAGTCCTGCATTGCACCCTGGCAGGCAGAAGTGGGAGCCTGACTGGCAGCAGACAAGGCAGACATACCTACAGATTCACAGGGAACAGTGAGTCCTGGGAAATGGCATACAGGTGACAAAGTGGGAAATGGTTCAAAAAAGTATCATGAGAGGAAGTAGCTCTTGTGTAGCAGAGGTTGCTCCTCTAAGTAGTATCATTAACTTCAAAGGAAAGGCAGATAAATACAATAAAGACAGGCAACTAATGTTCATAATACAATTTTTAAAAGTCTTCTCAAGGGATTGAAGGAGCTCTTTTAATGCATAACCAAATTTCTTGTTGAGTGGATGTGAGCTACACACTAATTTTCTCCCATGAAAGTCAGAATATTTTCAAAATAGTATTTCAGTAGTATTTCATCTGGAATATTTCTTTGTTCTCTTATTGAAGACTAGGAAAAAAATGTGAAACAGTTTTTGAAAGTTAAGACAAAGGGGCAAAATACATGGAAGGCTGAAAGATTTATCAAGTTGTATGTTGCAATTTTCCCTAAGAAGCGTAGGCAAAAGTGAAATGAAGGGAAAAAAGAGCTGTGAACCATGATGAAGATGATTAAAGAGGGTACAGAGTAGCTGTCACAGCAAATATCAAGCAACATTAATAACTTCATAGCAAATCAGAAGACTGACTCCTGCCTTCCCAAGAAGCAAGAGCTTTTGTTGCTGCACAGGGTAAATGGAACTAATCCCAGGTGCAGGTACTAGTCTTTGTCTGTCAGAGATACTCCAGTGTCAGTCTGGAGCAGAACAAGAAATTTTAATGGGGTTAATATGGCTACAAGCTACCAACTGAGAAAAAAATTAGTCCCAGGATTTTGAGAACCTAAAAAAACTGTTTTCCATGGGGAACTTACACCTTCAGAGAAATGAAAAAATACATTTTCTTAATGCCCTTTTTTCTGTATAAAGGAGATTAATTTTCCTGTGTATAGAAAAAGAAAGCAATGAGTGTTTGCTGCAAAGAGATTATTTTTTTAGTCAAGCGGTTGACATTTTTCTTTCCCTAAAAGCATGGCAAACTTTCATCTCATGCAAATTCTCAAAAAATTATGCTTTGGACCACAGAGTGGAATTTTGCCCATCTTTGCCTTCAGTCTAAGCAAATATCTCTTTCCAGAGCCACAGAGGAGGAGTTTGTGAGAGATCTGTTGGTGTGGCTGGAACTCCCTGGCTAGTATTTTGGGAAAATTTTCTTTCTGTCAGATTTGCTATGTCCAACTGATTCCTGCGTGTGGGTTAAGAAAACCTTCAACATCAGACACGAGCAAGTGAGTAAATTTACTCCCTTATAGGAATCAAGCAAATCATCTTAAATATTTTGGTGTCAGCATGGTATAATCAGTTTATAAATGGACATAACAGACACTCCTGCAAGCCTGAATATCTGTGTCTACAGCCAGAAGGCAACGCTGCTCTGAGGTGTGTCAGGTTCTTTATCGCACAGTTTGAGCTTCTTACATGTTGTAAAGTCTCCCAGGAGGCTATGGTTTGATATCACATGTGGTATGAAACTGTAATCCCTCATGTTTCTGTAGCACCCTTAGGAAGGGCTACGCTGGAATTGCTCCTGTGAATATTAAAATATTAACCACAAGGAAGCTATTACTGGCAGTAGTGATGCCTGTTTTCAAGCTCCTTTTCATATTAGGGAAATTTCCTCTTACTCAGGTCAACCTGGAATTATTCCAGTTTTGTCCCCACTTCACATTAACAAGTGCATCTCTTCACTTGTTTAAATGTCCTCCTACTCTGACTTGGCCATTCCTCTTTTGTTTCTTTTTAAACAAAATGATTGACATAGAAATGCCTGAAGTCAATGTTAGCGAAACTTTCTGTACTTTTTATGAATCTCCACAAAGCTAACAAGAGTAGAATTTTGTCACCTTCTCCTGGAAAACACAACCTACCTTCTTATTTCCCAGTCACAATTATGTTTTTCGGATCATAGCTCTGCTATTCTGTTCTTCTTGTGTATAATCTCTGCCTCTTGTGTATAATCTGAGAGCTAAACACTCATTTCACATTTAAAGCTGTTTCTGAGTTTTCAATCCAGATATAAAGACAAGAGGGAAATTCATGCTGAGATATTATGCCTTTACTATGGGAATTATACTCTGTATTTTCAAAATACTACTCCTATATAGTCCAATAGCCTTCCTCTTCCCTTGAGCTAACCAGTGAGTCTGTCAATGTAATGATCAAATACAAGTCTACTTCTTTCTTTCTGTGCTTTTAATGAAATGTGTCATTCTAAGAGAAGGAAAAGAGGATTTGTTTTGTTTTTTTCTTTTTTTTTTAATGCACTCTTTCACTCTCTTAACTATGTGAATCATGATAAAATTTGTGGAGTTCCCAGTAAAACCAGATATATTTGAATTAACTGCTGGTAAGAAATGAGTCTGTACAGGTTGTCCTGGCTTTGCAAAAAGGAGGTTTTACAGTTTCCCAGCATGTCTCTGCTTTGAGGAGTTCAGCCACTTCTGTATCTGTGTATAATGATTACTTAGACATGATAAGGGTGGTGAATGGGGAGGATGTTCTTCATTAGAACAAAAAGCTGTAATAGCAGAGGAAAAGGGACTATCTGAGATAAAAGCCTGGCTACATGAAAGATCAGATGGGTTACTCATATGTAATTACTCACTTGAGTCCATATGGCCGTGGTGTATTATACCATTCCCACTCAGCAGGTTAGTGGCATTTTCTTGGTGTCTTTCCTGTTATTAACCATATCTGCCTCATCAATCCAAAGACTTGATACTTTACTCCTAGAATCAATATTTCTAGTGTTCTATATATCTTCTTCTGCATTCTGAGCCATCGCAGCATTTCAGTAGCTGCGATAGAAATCGGGAGTAAAGGAGCCCAAAGGACTTTTTGTAAGTGATACAGAATTTTCACTTGATGGAAGATCATGCGTCCCCCTGCAAATGAGATCTGGGAGTCTATGATAAAGTCTCCAAATGGCACTTGCACTGCTTTGTCCCCAAGGGACATCCAGAAATGTTATGCTAGTGGTACTTATTTAGAAGTGTTTTAGCAGATAAGTCCTGTTAACTCCTGTGTCCTTTAGGTTCCCAAGAGTTAGATCACATTTGAAAATGGGACTTGGCATTCTGAGTCTTTTAGGCAGAAGCTGTCTGCTTTCTTTTCTTAACTGGAATCAGGCAATTGGAAATTGCTTCCTTGTTCCAGGCATGTGTACATGCAAATATGTGTGGGAAAGTAAGAGTTTTAACATAAAATTAATCTCTTTCTCTGGTATAAAACGTTTTTTAACTTTTTTTTTTTTTTTCTGTTTGAGGGACCTTGGCATTCCTTCATGCCAGTTTGGCTTTGCCAGTGGGAAGTGTCCCCATAGTTAACTGAAGTGTAATAAACTCATGAGGCTTCCAGTATGGAAAGAAAAGGTTTTGAAGAAGAATGGAAGAGTTTCAGGAGTGCTTTAATAATTTACAGAGTCATACAAGAAGCCATCAGCCACTTAGCTTATGAAATAGAACTTCTCAGACAATATATCTTAAACTAGCTGAATATTTGCAATGTTGATAAAACGTGCAGCCTGTCTAGTCACGTTGCTTCCCTTCATTTATTCACCAAGAAAACACACAAAATAGACAAGAGAACTCAGAAAGGACAATACATGCACATGTGTGTGGAGTGCACTTTCCTCTGAGTATATGTGCACACATCTGCTGAGTCTCTCGAAGAAAGCTGTCACAGTCTGGTTAAAAGCTTTTTGTTGGCATTTGTGTGAGTTTGGCTGCATGAATGCAATCTTCACAACAGTATTTTCAGTGGCTTAAACAATGGAAATGAAATTTTTTCAAGGCACTGAAAAAAGCTATCTAAATTTTTAGCACCACCATAAGAAAATGCTACTCATTCTTTTTGCTTACAGCACTCCTCTGGGTGGAATCCATAGTCCCTACTAGGCAAGTGCAGTAGCTAACTATGGTCTTGAGATCATGTGGGGAAATACATCTAAGGAACTTTTAGAGAAAGAAAGCTACTGTGCTTGGCATTCTTTCTCCATCCCAGGGCTGCCATACTCCTGTGTCTGTTTTGTGCTTTATGCAAGTGCTGTAAAGTTAAGATAGAGATGAAGACATTCATTTGTGAGCTTGGCCACAGACTTCAGCTAAAGTCAGAGCAGGCACTTGCTCAAAACAGAAAATGCCTAGAAAATATCTTATTTTGTAAGAAAAAGATGCAAAAAATGCAAATTCCTTAATTGCTATTCAGGCAAGAGGGGGGAAGAGTATTATTCACACTGTCAGTCAGCTTTAGAATAATTAATACAAACAAAAGTTTGTGGATCAGGAAAAATACACATAGGTCTCTTGTTTTGGAAGGGATTATTCCTGAATGTGCTGCTAATCTGACTAATAC
This sequence comes from Molothrus ater, assembly GCF_012460135.2. NCBI lineage: Eukaryota > Metazoa > Chordata > Aves > Passeriformes > Icteridae > Molothrus > Molothrus ater. The sequence goes on along the minus strand of NC_050479.2, from coordinate 98,768,978 downwards.
ATTTATGTTACACTTTGGGGGTAAAGGGATTAGGTGGGAGGAATTAAAGAGATTTGATATGGATACCATATTTGGTAGAACTTCTAATGAGATTACTTAAAAAAAAAAAAAAAAAAAGCAGCAAAGCTGCCTTATGCATTGGCTTGACTTAGACCAGAGACTCTAATGAGATCATGAATTCTGTCTCCAGTAGGGGAAATGGTGCCAATGCAGAACTGTGATAATGAAATTCATTGGACTCTGATTAACTCAAGGATTGTAGCAGTACCCAAATTGGCACTTAGAATTTCATGTCTCTTGGAGGTCACAAGGAAACTCTGTGGAAACAGAACTGGGAGTCAGTTCTGTACCAATGCTGATGCACATTTACTTTCCACCAAGCAAAATTTCATGGATGAAGTTTTATTTTCCTATTTCTTAAAAAGGAGATTTTATGGAGGGTTTTTTCCAAATGAACTTGGAGTTGAATCAATGGTCTATCCCTTCTGTTCATAGGATTTCAGATGCCTAAAGCCACAGGATATGAGGTGAGTTATTAGACATGCCTTTCCAAAGAGGAAATGGTGAGACAGAAATGACCTGCCTGAAGTTACAGTTTATAGATTAGAAAAAGGCACAAACAATTAAAAGACGGAGACATTTACAGCAAATTACTTGCAATCAAGCTGCAGCTAAATGAGCTTCTTGATGAGGAAACGAAATTTATGTTGTTTAGAACCACAAAGAAATGTTCACAAAGCAAACAAAAAAAAGTTCAAGGTGAGTAAAGTGTTAGCACAGTTGGATACAGATGTGTTGATAAGAGAAATTATGGTGCAATTAAAGGTCTGGTCTTGGAAAAGAAAAATAATGGTATTAACTACAAAGAGCCTTCCTGTCAAACACAGTGAGACAAAACCTTTAGAGGTATAGGATGGGATGTTTTCCCCCTGACTGTTTTCATGTGTGGCTAGCAACCTCAATAATCAGTTTTGACTCAAGTAAAGCAAAATGTGGCTATGTGGCTGTTCAAATCAAAATATATATTCTCAAAAAAATCATGTATTTAAAGAAAAGTGTGGTGTGCCAGGGGAAGGGGTGAATCCATTTAACACCAGAATTAAACATTTTGTTCTCTCTTACCATAAAAATGTGAATTGCCTCTTTGGCAGCTCTTTGAAAAGATCTTTGTGAAGTTATGTATATTCAGCAAGGAAGACAGAAAGTAACATAAAAGCCCTGAAGGCATGTGAAGGCTTCAGTGTGAAGCGCCACTTTTTTCTCTTTGTTACTCTATATACATTTTGCATTCAGTGTAGTATTCATCAGTTTCACTGAATGCTAGCCATTGTCTACCTATGTTTATCTGAAAGGAGTTACTTTAAAGACTTTGTAATTATGAAAAGGCAATGAGCAAAGCTATCCTTCTCCCCTCTTATTGCCTTGGAATGCTAGGCATAACACAGTAGACAAAAGCAAGATATAATAGGGCTTCTTATTGGCAGTCAGAAAGCACAAGTATATGTAGAAGGAGATAATACTCTGCTGGCACTTTTCCTTCTCTTGAATCCTTCTGTCCTTTCATGCAAAAAGTTTTGTGTGGACAGAACCCTTTGAAAATAGGCAGGTGGAGAACAAGAGTGAAAAATTTGCAGTTATGAGCTAGCCAAACCCAGATTTCCAAGTGTTACAAATGATCAAATTGAAAGCCAAATTTATAAGAAAATTTAACAATGATTTATTAGATTGTCAGCAAAACAGAATTTCGAGAAAAAATAAACCACCACAGCCAAGGCAACGTCAACCCCGGGATCGGCGCTGGGTGAACCTGGATCTGACCGCCAAAATGTCTGAGTCTCCCCTTCAGTTCACACCCACTGCTTTGCGCAGCGAGCTCATATACAGTTTATTTTGCCTGAGGCAGAAGTGACCGAATGTTCCTTTGTGTCTCTTCACATGCAGAACTGGGGCCATACATGTGCAGGGTTAGACAAAAGTCCGGTTCCAGGTGTCTGCATGTTGTCAAAGCACTCCGGAGAAGTCGGAGAAGTCGGCATTCACGTGTAAAGGGTGGTGCTGGTAGTAGATGCAATCTTCGAGGTGCAGATCACTCTGGAGCGCCCGGACATTCCAGGGAAGTCAGTGATCATGGCCCAGGAAGTTTCCATTCTTACGTTAATAAACTTGATATTATCTTAACATTGTCCTGGAACTAATTGAATGAAAATAAGACTTTGCTCCTGGCTGGGGTGGTCAAAAGACATAGCTTGGATTTTACAATATTTTATACATTAATAGCGTGAATTATCTCTACCATATACTACACAAGTATGAAATTTTGACAAAAAAATTAAAGTGGCTGACTCTGCCATCTTTAGAACAGTAAATCATAAGTCCAGACCTCTAAGCTCTGTAATGTTTTGCAGCAATAAAGAACTGATAATTCTATATATATTCTGCTCAGTTTCATCTGGGAAACCTCTATAATATTGAAAGAAAGAGATTACTATGTGTGGGCCAGTCAGTCATTAAAAAATTAAGAGTATGTTTTCCCAATGATATTGCATAAAGTGATACTTGCCTACTTAGTTAAATTTTGAATTTTGAAAACTCAAGATAGATTTTATAGATGTACAGCCTTCATTCCATTGTTGAAATAAAAATGGACTTTGTGAGGATTTTCTTTGTTACCAAGTGTCTCTTCTCAGTTTGTATAATCAAAGGTATTATTATACTGCTTAAAAAATGTGACTCATAGAAAGCAGATTGAGGTCTGGTTTGTAATAGTGAGCTTTATGCTTCATCACTGGTCTTAATACTGTTCTGAAATGTGATTAGAATTCAGGTCAATACCCTTAATATGCATTATTTATTTTTACATTCCATGATAACTCGTATGCTTAAAGATATGGAGAATGAGAACACGCTTCAGCTATGTGTAGTTTTATTCCCATTAACTCTACCTTTGTACAATCCTTAATTCTGTCTTCTCAGCTTGATGTGGAGATAATCAAAGGAAGGAAAATAAGTTTGGGAGAACCTGCTTTTATTTTTTATCAGGATCATAAGGGCAGCATCATCTGTTTTGAGGGATTGCTGGCAAGATGTGAGATTAGGAACTCAATTTTCATTACTTGTGATTTGGGCATTATTTTGAACTCCCCAGAGATGAAGGGTTGGATGATTAGACAGGTAAGTAATGTGAAAAGTCTAATGACTTGGAACTGCTGAAGGGGAAATTTGTCTCCTCATTTTTATACCAACTTTTTAAGAAAGTGAAGATGTCTTTGGTTAACTGCAGGGAGATTTTAAGAGTCAGGTACTGACTCAGAGGCAGAAGCCTGGCAGGAGGGCTGAAGGTTCAGTTTGGTCGAAATGAAGAGAACTATCAGTGTCCTTCTGAGAGGACATTTACCTTAGCCAGATTTATCCTTTCCACTGCCCAGCAAGAAGCCAATCCAGAGAAACTTGAGAAACAGAGCAAGAGAGGAAATGGCTGGATACATCAGTGTATCTTCTACAACTTTTTCTCCCCTACAACATTTTCTCCTCTTTTAATTTCTGTTGGGCTTCCCCCAGTTAGGTCTGTCCCAGGCAGCATACTTTATCCTCAGGACAACCAAGAGGTAGGCAGGGAGTAAATATGGGGTAACTTCAGGACTTGAATCCTAATCATATTTGTGCAATAGTATTAAAAGCAGTGACTGAACATAAAACTTGTAATTACATGGAAGTATCTATTTCAGAAGCTGTTCAGTTGCATTTGATCTTGTCTTTCCCTGTAGCTAACATGGAAATAACTCCAGTGAATCATGTTGACTTTAAAAATAATAGTGTTCTTTAAAAATAATAGTAATCTTATTTCATACTGGCCAACTGCATTTCACTGGAACAAGCAGGTGAGACAGCAAACTTCAGAGCATTCTCCAGTTTGTCTGTTGTAGAGACTAAAATTGGTATTTAGGCAATTAGAAACTTGGGATTAAATGGAAAAATAGAAACATTAAAGTTATTTTTATTGCAAAGAGTAAAAAAACATGACATTTCAAAGAGGATTTACATTCCCTGCCTCATCTCCCCCTCAAATGTGCAACAAAAGTTTCTTCTATTTCCAGGGATAGGCAACATTCTTGTAAAGGCTTTGGCTCTGATTCACAACCTCTTCCAGTGTTGCCCTAAACCTAGATAAAGAGTTTTATTTTTCCAGTCTACATTCAAGGCCCATTCTGTTCATAAAATTTCATTGTAAAAATACCTGTTCAACTGAAAATAGTTTTGAAACTGTGCAGCAGGCTTGTCTCTTCCTGCAGTCATGCTTAATCACTTTACAGCTGGAGCTGTGGTTGGTCTTCAGAAACCAGACAATCTCCCTCCCTCTTTTGCCAAGGAGACTATATGACCCAGAGGGCAACAAAAAAAGCCAAGTAAAGCAAACAAAGCTTCTACTTAGCCATGCTCTTAAAATCTCATGATACACAATGTCTCCAACACGAGCTTAGAGCACCAGGTCAAAACCTTAACTCCTCTGTCAACAAGTTACATACCCCCATCTTTATACCATAAGTCATCTTTGTGTCTGAAATCTCAAGTTAAGAGTCCCACTGAGTTTGTCATGTTTACACTCTGATCAGCTCCAACAGATACCTTCATTTGCAAAACAAAGGAAAAACTTGCTCAGTAGAGCTCTTTACATTGACTTAATGCATCCTCACAACCAACTATGTAGGTCTCTGTCACAGACATCTTTTATGGAAAATCTTTTCCTTAGGATTTTTCCTCCTGAGAAGCTGAGAGGCCTCAGGACCAAAATGTAAACATTGATTATCTGCTGCTGTGGAATGCAACAGGTGGATCTGTGATTGGCCCATGTTGGTTGTTTCTGGTTAATGGCCAATCACAGTCAGCTGGCTTGGACAGACAGTCTGAGACACAGGCCTTTGTTATCATTTCTTTCCTATTCTATTCTTACCTAGCCCTATGAGGAAATCCTTTCTTCTATTCTTTTAATATAGTTTTAATGTAATAGATATCATAAAATAATAAATCAAGCCTTCTGAAACATGGAGTCAGATCCTCGTCTCTTCCCTCAACCTGAGACCCCTGTGAACACCGTCACAGGTCTCTATGGATGTAAACACTGAAACACAGTCCTAACTTCATCTTTCAGTAGTTTCCCACTGAAGGCACCAGAATGGCAGCACATACAAAGAACTTGTCAATCTGGAATCCAGTTACTACAGATACAGGGTTCTGTGCTAGGACCTAAAGTCTCACTGGAGAATTGTCCTGTGGAATTTTTACTCATGCCCCTCAGGCAACTTCTCCCAGCAGCTGTTCACTAACCTCAGCTAAAGCTTAACCCTCTCTTCTTGCAAGGGCCAGGCCAAGGCAGGAAAAAAGAAGCCATCAGCTGTGATCTGGAACAGCATCTTCATTTGGAACTTCTTTTCAACTTCCTTCTGCAGATGATCACCTTCTGCTTTTCACATCTTTTCCCTAGAAGCACCAGCAATGGGAAGAAGAATTGTCATGCAACTATATACATTGGGGATAAATTTAGAATTATTCCTACTGAGCAATACTTACCAATCAAGTCACTTAATGAAGGCATGTGATCCCTTACTTTCTGATGCATAATTCTGTGTTTCCTCAGACATGAGTATATTATTTATATTCTGAGGGGAAAAGGCTATGTTTGTATTTTTGTGCGAATCTGCAGAAATGCTGTTTGCTCAAGTTTGTACTGTCAAGTGGAATTTGGAGGCAAAGGACTAAAAATCTTCTCAATAATTATTTGGTTCTTGGGTAGTTTACTGGCCTCTTGGTTCCTTTTCCAGCTATCAGGATTTTTAGCCTGATCTTGTAAGGCAATGAGCACACTCAGTCATACTTTTGTCCTCTTCCCTGCCAGGCAACCTGCAAAACAAGTGGCAAAATTCAATTCAGTTTCACAGATGAGAAAAGACCTTGGAGCACTTTCTAAGTCCTACACAAATAGGGTCCAAGAAAAGAAGAGAGTCGCTCTCTGAGGAGCCAACTAAAAAAGACACATCCTTTGTCTAACACCTGGGAATCTACAGAGACGGCAGACTAGGCTTCTTTAGTTCTGCTGGGTACAGAGGAACCACGTGCTCCTTCAACTTGGTATAGGCAATGTACCTGCTTGCTTTTGGACTGTGTCATGTTTCAGCTGATGACATGGTGATAGAAGACAGGTCTTCACATCTCCGGAAGTGTACATAAGGTCTTCATCGAGGGCATGTATCTGTTTCCCAAGTGCAAGATGCTTAAGTTAAAGTTTGATGCATCCTCTGTCATGACTACAGAGAAGAAACATCAAAACCACTCAGTACAAATCCCAGAGAAAAAAGAACACACAAACCAGAAAGGATGTGCATTATTAAAGGCAGTGATCTGCAGACTGGAGACTTCAGGGATCACATTGATTTTATATACACTAACCAACAGATTTATCAAGAAATCTTAAAGGGAAAAATTCTAAAAAAATAAGTTCTTTGGGGATGTCAACACAATATAGCACCATCTTAACTTATTAAGGACAAAACCTACTGTGACAGGGTATCTCTTCTCCTTTGGGTCTTCCCTGTAGGAGTGTCTAGGGGGAAGAAAAGAGAAGGATCTGCCTTCTGAGGATCTGTCTTCATTTATTCCTCACTGGGGGTCTATAGAGTGCAAAATCAGGTGCACACAGTGCTAGAATGCTGAAGAATTGTGTTCCCTCAGGTACCTGCTCTTTCTCCCTTCAGGCTAGTGGTGAGAGGTCCTGCTTGTCAAATGTTGGATTGTTATTCAAAGGCAACACAACAGTGAGAACACCTACCCTGGCCCAACTTACAGCTTGGACCAGTTACATATTAATCAAGACTGAATTCTATCCTTGGCTGAGATTTTGCACACTTTTGTGATATGCACTTGCTTGTGTTGTGTTTTTGTTTCTTTTCTTCCTCTTCAAAAGTTCCCCAGGGTTTGGGTGAGAAAAGCATTCTGTAGTGCTAATATTACTACTGCTATTCCAGCTTCATCACAAAGGTGTAGGATCAGCTGTACAAGCCTTAAATTCTGTGTTCTTATCAGTTTTGCTTTATCATAATACACGGCCTTTCCAGAAAGTCCAGGATAGAAGATGTTGGATGTTTTGAGCAAATATAGTGTAATGATGAGTACATAGAGATATGGATATGTGGCAAATTCTACCTCTTGAGCATACAAGCCATGAAGGATGATTCTCTGGTTGAAAAATGACTTAATGAGACAACACTAAATATTTGCCTTATGCTATATTCAGCAATGAGGTTTTCACATGTTAAGATGCTCTTGGAGAAACAAAAATGCATCTTTGAAGAACATTAAGAAAGGCTTAGGCAAGAGTCAGAACTGGAGAATGCAAATAGTGGTTTCAAATTAGAAAGGTATGGTCAGATCCAAGATGCATCACTGCTCAAGAGAGATTTAGGAATACTAGTGTTCCAAACATCTAAATTAGTCCTGAATTATAATTATTATAATATAAAATCATAGAGATTTTTATGATCTAGAAAAAGCCACAGTGAAGCAAACTGCTCTGTTATATGTGACTGGGGACGTACTCTTTCCCCTTTTTTGGCAAGTTGTTCAATTGAAACTGAGAGAAATCCCATCTGAAATTTTCTGTAAAGATAATTAAAGCTTATGAAAGCCTATGTCAGGAGAAGGGCTTAACATTGTGTGCTTGAACATGTATCAGGAGTTAACTGTGACTGTTTCAGCTTTTACTCCACCAGCTCCATTCAGCTACTCTAGGGAGTGGTTTTGTGCTTGTGTAATTCTCCATCTCATTTAGAGTGGAGCACAAGCTGTTGAAGTGTAATGTCGAATTTGCACTTTCTTGTGTATTTATGTATGTAAGGCAGATTCATTATGCAGCTGCTCTAAACCTTAAAACAGGTAATGGATTTATTAGCATTTTATTAAAGGAAGACAAAATTAGAGGAGGAGGTTATTTTTTTTTTAAGTATCACACCTCCACCTTTATTCCAAAAATCCATTACCTGTCCTCTGACTTTTCTGTGAGTGTTCTTTCCCCAGTTATCCATTATTTCAACTGCTGCTTTTTGTCTGAAGAAGGATTACAATAGCTCCATTAGCACTTGCTTCTTAATGGGAGGTCTGGGTGAGAAGTGGTGTTAAAGCAAGGACATACTGGAGGAGTTGTATTTACTGAACAAAGACTACTACCCATGGTTCAGGATACTGCTCTGATCCACACTGTTTGTTCTCACCACCCTGCAGCAGTTCCAGGCACTTCAGTAATTTCACTGCTGGTGAACACTGTAAGAAGGATCAGAGTAGGTCCTGATGTCTTTGAAGAGCTGGGCTTCAAAATGCTCTGTGCAAAGAGCACAGAGAGAGACCTGTCTGGAGTATGTAACTACATTATCACATCCCTGCAAATTTCTATGTTTCTGCAGCAAAGCCACTGAGGATGGTTTGTCCTCAGTTTCACTGTGGATGTTGCAGAGCTGCAGTGATCTGGGGCCACAGGACCTGTGCCTTGGCTGGAGAGGCACAGAGCCCCTGTGCTTTACCAGTCCATAGGGCCATCTTTGGCCACCACTGATGGAGGGGCATGGTCTGCTGGCTGCTTTTCATCCCTTAGTGTACAGGAGTTGCCACACAGACAAGGCCTAATCCTGGGTGGGGAAGATACCTTCTTGTTTGATACTCACTTTGGATGAGATCTAAAGGAATCGCAACAAAAAATTGACTTGACACCAGTTTAGGGGAGAATGGCAATTTTTGCATCAGTCCAGATTACAGACAGTTAATCAGATTACAGTAAGTTTATCACTGGGAGAGTAGGAAATATTGTCTCAGGAATCTGATGGGTTTTTTTTAAATAATGGCTATTACCATGGCCTGGAAATGTCTGGGCTGAAAGTGCTGAGATATGCACTGCTCTGGACACAGATTGGAGAGAGTGTTAAAGAAAGTGCTGCAATTTCAAAGAAGGCAGCTCTGTAAAGTTATTTGTAGGCCTTTAGACTGCTTTGAGCAGGGAAATAGGACTTTGTTTCTGAGTGGAAACCATAGAGACATTTAATTACACTCCAAAAAATATACACAATAAACAAGTCTATTTTATTTTATTTTATTTTTTTCAGCCAAATATACTAGAGAGCCCTGGAGGGAAAATATATTTTAGTACTTTACAGTTACAATTGCAATTTATGTTAGTCTAGTGTCTTTCATACGAGAAGTACCATATCATAAAACACTTTACAGTCTGTTTATCAATACAATAAACTGAGAATATTGCTCAATTTACTTTATTAGAACTTGCTGAGAGTTCCAAAAAATAAAACCAGCTTGGATTGCTGGTACTTTTTTATTTTTTTAAAGCAAGTGAAACATTAGGAAAGGTAAACATAGCTAGATACAGTCTTAGTTATGAAAGAGCATAAAAAAAAAAAGCTTCAGGTAATGAGAAAGGGTTGATGTAAGGACAGATTTCTCATCAAAGTCATCCAAGAAATGGCTGGACTGCAAAGCACATCAAGAAATTTTAGTGAAGTTTAGACTCAAATTAAACCATTATGATACTACTATTTTTGCTTGGTTGAATTGTGGGTTATTGTGCAAGTTGTTTTTATGGCCAGCATTTGCTGGAATTTGTTTCATTAAATATTCTTGTGGTGCTGCAGGACCTTGCGGTAATGTTTCAACAGGGGTATTCATATGAAAATTTATGACACCAGCAGAAAACAACAAAACTGTTTTGATAGGAAAAAGCTTCTTTATTTCTATACATTTGGAATCAGTCACAAAGAGACCATGGGCAGTAACCAGTTTGGCACCAGGACTTATTAAGATATAGACATGGATTTCTTGTGTTTTAAAACATCTTAGGTACTCTGAGTACAAGTGCTTCACGCACCCCAGAAACTGCTGCTGGTTGTTTTACACAGCACTCACCCAGTCCACTGGGACCATGAACATCTCAGGTTTTGCTGTGTGGGGCTACTGAGCACCTGCAAATACTTTTAATGAGTCTCTGAAAGGCACATTTTCCTAGTCTGAGATTATAAACACAAACATGCATTAATTGCGTCAGCAGGTTACTGAATACTGTTCTGCAACAATATCACTGACAGCCGTTCAGTTAAAGCTGTTCAAGAGGCTTAAGTGGGCACTTCCATATGGTGACAGCTTTTGATTTTTTTTGAGCTTAACCTCATTTTATAAGGCTCTGTTTTGATATGATTGAAGTTTTTCCTTGAGTTGCTTGTTATTAATATTTGAAGAAATATTTTCAAATTTTCCCCTATCCTAGTGCAGTTTATAAGTTTTCTGTCTGTATTATTATAAAAATAATTATGGGTATTGTTGCTTTGAAATTTTCTACCACAAACTTCAAACTAGCCCAAATTTTACGCTGTGTCAATTTATTATAAATTATAATACTTAATATTTTCATGTGATTTTTTTGTGTGTCTCTACAATGTTGTTTTTCCTTGCTTCGCAAACAATTGTTACACTGGCATCTCAAAACTGTGCTTGATATTTTTTACATGCATATATGTAACACTGTACCCTATCATTAAGTCAGGAAAGACAAGTGGTAACTGAATGATATTTGTTGAAAAGATTAGATTCAGAAAGGCAAATATCTGTGCAATAACAGGAGATTAGAACAAATAAGCTAATTATGCACTGAAAAAATTCAGTTCAGGTGATTCATTGCTGCTAATTTCAGCAAGAAGAAGTGTATTCTATTTCAGTTGCCACAAGAAACTCTTCAGGAATGCCAGCATAAACCCAAAAGGGAGAAATGCAAAAGCCATTAAATGTTTGGAATAAAAAGATGTATTTTATCCAGTATGAGATTGCCAGGTACAACAGGAGGCTGGGAAACTCAAGTTTTGGAACACAGGGTCATTGTATTTCTAATTGCTTTGGACAGCCCTGCATTATTTAGTAGTTACGTGCTCAGTAAGAACACCCTTTCACAGTAACTTCCAGATAAGATGACATCAGTGCAATGCTGCAAGAAGTAGAAGACCGTGTGAGCTCTATTTGTGTTTCTGTCGGCATTTAATTGAATTGTCTGTGAGGAATTGCTAGGCCTGGAGCAATTACTATCAAGAGCAGAACTATTACTTTAAATCTTCCATACCTTCTTCCTTCTTTAGAAACCACTTCTTGTATATCTTGTAACTTCATTTGCTTACAAGATGTAATCATATACTTCAGGACATGCAAAATCAGGTTGCAGGCTGTGGTCGAATAAGCAAACTTATATTTTTAATCAGTCTTAATATTTATCAGGTGATATTTAAATTCCAGAGCTTCTGGTTTCCAGTTTTCAGAGTTAAGTTGATAAAACATCCATGTTTGACAGTACTTCATGGAAAAAGGAGTGTGGTGGCTGCTCATGACAGAATGAAAGGTCACAAACATAATTTTTCAATGAATTGACTTCAGACCTGTAGACTCCATTAGACAGAATACCTGTACTGTTCTACTGAATTTTAATTATGGCCTGGCCAAGGGAAAAGGAAAATAGGGCTTCTGCCTTCAGACTGCTAAGTGAGTTTAAATTGCAGTCTTTACCACCTCCTCTTTGTTTGCACGTTCAAAGTTCAAATTAGTGGCATCCCAGACTCTAATTTTAATATTTAGCACATATGAAGGATATAACTGCATTTGGGCCCCTAAGAAAAAGTTGCTTCCTTTAGCATTATCTTTGAGATGTATTCCTAAAGATGGTGGTGGAATAAAACAGCAGATCGAGAGTGGAAAGGAATAAATAAGGTATTCAAAGAAATTAGTGACAAAAGGAGTCAAAAATCAATCAAGCTTTAAATGTTGATAAAGAAAAGAAGCTTAATGTACCATCAAAGGAAAACAGTTGTGCTGTTAAAGAAAAGAGCATTAAAGAAATAAATGAGAGATTAATCCACAGGAAGAAAGAAACCATCATAGCAAGGTGGGAAAACCTGAACAAAAGGTAATGAGTGAGAAGTGGTTTTGTCTTTTCAAATGTAAGTGTGCATGTAGCATTTGGAAATAACAATATTTTCCTTTAAAATTTGCATTAAAATGAAATTTTAATCACAATAGAAGGAAAATGAAAACACGTGTAGAGGGGGAAAGTAAAAAGGACCCTAAATTGCACAAATGAAAATGAAAACATCAATGACAAATAAGGAGGAAAAACAGGGAGACAGGGTAGGATACTTATGAAGACAGAGTACAGTAACATAAGTGGACAGAGAGAAACTGTGAAATGTGTCATGTGCTATAAATATCTATCCCACAGAAAATCAGAAGGTGAAGATCAGGGATTGAGGGTAGTGGATGAGCTGGCAAGGAGGGCAAAGGAAAGTGTATGTCACTAGAAACTTACCAAGGTAGGAAACTAAACAGTTCATCACTATGGGGAGGTAGCTTGGCTGTTGAAAATATAAAATTAATTTTACTGTGTGTCTGACCAAGACAACATTTAAATGTCTACATTAACATGAAGTTAAATGAACTAGTATGTGTAAAGAAATATATTGATTTATATTGATAAAAAAATATTTCTCTGGTGCTTCTCAACTTGACTATATTTAAATCTTTTCAACCTTCAACCATTTAATGCCTCCTAAAAAGCAGGTTGAAAGCCCTCAATGCGCCAAAGCATTCTCATCAATCTGACACTGAGCAGCTGCCCACCCCACTTGCCTACCACAGGCAAGGCTTCGTATTTGTGTACAAACTTGGAAGTTGTACTCTGAAGATAGGAGGATTCAGGCTTTCCCAGAAATGTCCTTCTGATTATAATATCTGGAGTGATTTTTTTTTGTTTTGTTGGTCAGGAGATTTTTGGCCACAGAAACTTAATATCTATACTTTTGAATGAACTTGCAAACTTTGAGGTGCATGTCATGGAGTAAGCTCTAGGAGAATGCTCGTGCAGTTGGTGTTTACTCCACATACAGTTTCTATTATGTTGAGAGATTTAATACTGATCCAAGTCCACTACAAGAACCTACATAAGAATCTACTCTAATGTGAAGTAAAGTAAGGCAGGGAAGCAGGGTCATAGAAAAATTTGGGTGGTGAAGGGACTGCTGGAGGTCATCCTGCCCAAAGAAGGGGCAAACCAGATCATGGCCTCCTCCAGCTGGGGTGAAATATCTCTGAGACTAGAATTTCCACAAGCTCACAGGTACCTCCTCCAGTCTTAAAACACTCTCAGTGTGACTGCCCCCATCTGATTGAAATTGCCTTCTTTGCAACTTAGAACTGTTACTTCCCATCCTAGAAATGCTTTGCGAAGAATCTGACTCTGCCTTCTCTATATGCATCTGTTAAGGACCTGAAATAAATAGCATATGATTTTGACATTTCTTCTTAAAACTAAAGAAACCTACTTTTTTCAGCCTTCATGCAAACATGTACTCCTCACTCCTCCTAAAGGATGTTAGTACTAATAAAATGTATTTATGCTAAAATGCAAATAATTAATAATATATTAATTATTTTTAATTATATAATTAAATAATTATTAAGTAATAATTATTTTAAAATTAAGTCATCAGAAAAGTTTGGTTCGTGTGTTTTTTTGGTTTTTTGTTTTGCTTTTGTTTTCTTTTTTGGGTTTTTTTTTTTTTTTTTTGGGTTTTTTTTTTTTAATATGACAAGTTTGCAACATGTAGTATATGCTGCCAGATAGTATTAAGAAGAGTGAAAAGGTAAGATCCCACAAGCAACTTATGTTTAGATAAAATATAGTCTATTCCTTTAGGTAGGATAAAAAATGTACAAATATGCCTTCATTCTCTGAGGCATAAATTGACCTGTAATTCAATTGGTTAAGGAATAAACCCTTGTTAAATCCATATTTTGTCAGTATATCATTTACTCATACACTGTGCTGAAGTGTCAGACACCAGCTAGTGGATTAAATAGTTTGAATGCCAGATTTTACCATGCCCTCGTCAAAAGAGTACAAGAAAGCTGTCTTAGCCACCCCTGTTTGCTTCAGCTTTCAATACCTGCAGTGAGTCATAAGCCTCTGTAATAAAGAACATGCTTTCTTGTCTGCTCTTGAATGTACCCCTCAAAAGAAAGAAAGAAAGAAAGAAAGAAGGAAGGAAGGAAGGAAGGAAGGAAGGAAGGAAGGAAGGAAGGAAGGAAGGAAGGAAGGAAGGAAGGAAGGAAGGAAGGAAGGAAGGAAGGAAAAGGAAAGAAAGAAAAAGAAAGAAAGAAAGAAAGAAAGAAAGAAAGAAAGAAAGAAAGAAAGAAAGAAAGAAAGAAAGAAAGAAAGAAAGAAAGAAAGAAAGAAAGAAAGAAAGAAAGAAAGAAAGAAAGAAAGAAAGAAAGAAAGAAAGAAAGAAAGAAAGAAAGAAAGAAAGAAAGAAAGAAAGAAAGAAAGAAAGAAAATCCATCTAAAATATTTGTATCTAAACCCTCTCAGAGATAATACAGACCTGTAAGCAGAGGGGACTGTAAGCAAGCATTCACCTATATTACAGCTGTAAGAGATTTTGTTGACTTGGCCTGATGTTACCATGACATTCAACAGAGAGGGGCTGAGCTGTCTTTTTCCCTGTGAAGTATGAACAGTAGTACAGGGAAGCTGTATTTGTACACCCACAACTTGATATGTAACACGTTGTTTCATAGATTCATGGAATGGTTTGGGTTGGAAAGGATGTTAAAATTCTGGCATCTAGTTCAACCCCCTGCCATGGGCAGGGACACCTTCCACTAGATCAGGTGGTCAGAGCCCCACCTAACCTTGCCTTGAATAATTCCAGGATGGGGCATCCACAGCTACCCTGCCCAACCTCAGTCAGCTCTGCCAGTGCCCCACCATGTTCACAGTAAAGAATTGTCTCCTAATATCCAATCTAAACATATCCTCTTTCAGTTTGAAGCCATTACCTCCTGGTGTTATCGCTATGTGCCCTTGCAGTGTTTTTTCCTCTTGTTGATTTACATATTTGGATGTTTTTCAGAATATCCTTTAGCTGCTCAACAAAAAGGAACCTAACAGAACTATGAAAGTAAATACTACTGAGTTTTGTAAAGACCAGAGTGTTTGTAAGCTTGGGTAGAAAATTCAGGTTAAGAACAAGCATTTCTCATGTTTGTTGTGTGGGTCACTGACTGAAGTAAGGGGCCTGGGCTCTCTGGAATTTCACTATTTACTCTGGCTCTGACTCTCTCCAGTTCATCAGGGTTACCTCCAGTGGGGTGGTTTCAGTAACCTCACAGATTTATGTGTTGCTCTGGCTTCCCTTCCATGTGTTTATCTCCTACTGAAGCGCAGTGCTGTTGGGACATGCAGTAAATTGCACTCATTGGAAAGCAGAACAAAGGTCTGGGCAATCCTGAAAGCTCATGGAGGTGATGATCACTTGGGGAGTTTGCTGCATCCCTCAGAATACAGGGAGAGTGATAGTGGAAAGAGCAAGCTAGGAGGCCAAGTAAAGTAAAATGAGACCAAGGGGCAGAAATGAACAAGTGAAATACAAAGGCTGGTGCATTCTTGCCTGCTTCCAGTCTAGTCTGACTTCTGGCCACAGATGACAGTGGGTTTCAGTCAGTAACTGGGGTTCTTCCATTTTCTGTGCCCTCTCAGCACTAGTACTGCTATGGCTCTCTGATGAATTACAGAGGCTACAATCTTTCCTTCAGTCTTGGCTTCAGCAGTGCATATTAATTTACACTCCTGTTTTGTCTGTGTAAGAGAAAAAGAGAGGCATTTCTTATCTGACTTTCTTCAAACTGCTGTTCAGCCAAAGTCAATTTTCCCCTATTTTTTCTTCTTTCAGTGCTAGGTGCTAAGAAGGACAAGCTTGCCTTGCAAGCTGAAGAATGTGTGTGATTACAAAGTAAAATAGACTATAAATGTCAGAGCTTGCTTTCTTTAAAACTGTACTAGAAGGAGGCTACTTTGTCTAGGAGGGGAATGGTTGGAGTGGAAGGACTGTGGCCTGGGTCAGCCTTTGATTTTTCTGATTGTAAAGGGATGAGATACAATTCAGGTCTGACTCCTTCATTATCTTCTTTTCACCTCCATCTCTAACCCAAAGAGACCCTAGGTAGAGAAAAGGTAAGTTCAGCATTCCTGTCTTGCAAGCATTGAGACCCTCTTAGCAGGCTGAGGGCAACCACATGAATGGATTTTTCCCTTGTTACCAGGCTGAGACCACCAGCTCTCTTAAATAAAGGAGCACCAGTGATTATTTTTTTCCTTTTTTTTTTTCTCTCTTTAATCACCACTGATGTGGCTCACATTTTAAACTAGCAGAAGTCCCTCCTACCCTCCTCCTGGATCGTGCAAAACCTTTTTTTTTAAACCTATGTGACTGCTCCTAACAGGAAGGTGTTAGGTAAGCAGCAGGTGAGATGGTGCTACACAAGCAGCGAAGCTGACTGGGGGAGCATGAAGAGACTGATGCCACACTGATAAAAGGCCATTGAAGAATTTCTGTGTTTGCCATGGATCTGTGGACACACTCCTTTGTCCCCTTGACTCAGGAATAAAACAGCCTTGCACTGCACTCACTCTGTAAATTCGATATTCCCACTTCAGAAACCAAACCCCAACATTTTGTACTTTTATACGATTCAGCTATTAGAACTAAGAGAGGAATATCTGCCCACTCCAGCAAGGAAGTGATATTTATGTGTTGGCATCTCAAATATATGACAGCTCACTGGCAAAGGTGTGAAGGAAGCAGAAGATGATCAAAACCAAACTGTTCCCAGATATGTTTTGGATCGATGTTGCAGCTTTCCACTCACACAGAGAAAAGGCAGGATAGAAACTACTGAATAATTAAATCCCTGTAGGTTGAGGGGTTTCCAGTGAGTGCCTACAACCTCTTCAGGCTAGTTTCAAGGGTGATGCTTGAATTGTGCTCATGTGACCTTAGGAGTCATCTGGTATAGAGAAGGGAAACGGATTTAATTACAGAGAACAGATAATCTTTGTTCTAATGCCTTTAATGCTATCACTTTCTCTGCAGCTGCTTTATACATAATAAGAGCTTAGCTTTCATTACAGATATATATTTTTTTAAAAGACAGTATCCTCCTGTCACCACATAAGCAGAACTGCTTTCATTCATTTAAAGTCATCATCTCTTTCTGGCTATAGGCTATTGCATTCTATGTCATTCCATATAATAGCCTTCCAGGAATATATATTTTCACCTTTATTATTGAGATTGCTTCAGTCGGCAAGCGCCCATGGAACAAAATTGCAAATGATGTATGCAGAAAGTTGGCAATAAGCTGTGTTTCTTCTGTTCATATGCTACACTGACCCTAAGGAATGAGATTTAATACATAGTATAATCTGAGGTGTCTTTTGGGAAGGTGGAACGTCTGAAAGAAAACGTTGTCAATACTGTTTCCTCCAGAGAGCTGAAATCATTCAATGCCTCCCTCTCACACAGTGTTAATTGTGCTTGACATGAAGGACTGGTGCTTCAGCATACTTGTGATGGACAACAGAACATTTTTCCACCTTGGATACTGAGTTAGTTTTGTTTCCACTGATCCCAGTTGGTTACTGCATCAGAGCGTCAGCTTTGCTTAAAGAGGGTTTGTGACTGAGGGCCAAACCTGTTCTTAAAAATAATTATGATTTCTGATAGCATTTCTATGCCTGAAAATGTCCAAGGATAGACATTGTGAAAATATGATTTTGGTGGTAAACCTTGTTTTGGTTGAAACAGTTTAGAGGTTAGGCTGCATCAACACTAATGGTGTTACCAGGCTCTCCCTTTCACACTACAGGACTGGCTGCAGTGAAGTTTTACCCAGCACTTAGAGGTGGGTGAAGAGCTGAGTGCTGAAGGTAGAGTTATCTTTGCTGCCCAGTAGGCACTTCCTTCAGTCAGGGATGATGTACATAACTGTGTGTGGGGTTGTCCATGGTGCACCTCTGCATGGATAAACAGAGAAATTTAATCTCCCCACCTGTCACTAATCTGTCAAGAAAGCTGAATTTGCTTTGAGAAAGTCAGATCCAACCTCTGCATACCAGAAGCAGGAAATCAACAGTTTGTATTAGGATATCCGCCTGTGGAGGAGTGAAGTGCAGAGTATCTCATTTCTGGCCTGGTTATCTTGTTATCTTCTCCTTTGGCAGGAATTCTTCAGGATTTCTGGTAAATAGTACCTGCTGCTACCAGGCTCAGAGATAATCAACAGCTGGAGTATAAATAAGGATTTTTTTATATTAAAGAGTTTACTTTGAATTCCTAATATAATGGCATAAACTGCTACTCCATTGTAATTCAGCAAGCCTCCTACTTGCAGCAAATCTGCTGCTGGGACAGCACCACTGAAGGGCTTGTGCAAATGTCTCCCTGTCACTCCAGTGCTACTTCATAGGCAGCACAGAGCAAGCCCTGAAGGGTAACTCACATAATGAGTTCTCCCCCACTGCAGAGGAGAAAAGTGATCCCCAGATGGCATGCCAGAGAAGCAGGAGGTTAATTTTATTTGAAATTCCCTAAACTAAGAATTTGGTCTCAATAGGTGAGTGAATTGAACCACCAGAGCAGATGGGTTGATGCTCTAAATCCCATGCCACAAGGCTTGTACTATTTTTCAAGAAACAAAGATGAAACAACATCTCTTTCCTGGTTTTCAGCAACTTTTTCCTCATTAGGGTGTAATGCAATGCTTTGGAAGATGCTTACAGACCATTGGCACCTTGGGTATTACAAATAATGGGAATATTAATTTAATATTTATAAAATAAAAGATTAATTTAGGATAGACCCTTGAACTTAGCTTTTCATATGTGTCCCAGAAGAAACATTGTACAGATCAGCAAAGCACAGACATGAAAAGGGTTATATGTGTCTCCTTATTTCCTAACCCAAGTAGATCAATAACAATATCATTTAGCCCCTTACACCCTGCACGTAGATGATCAGTGTACTTTCCTTCTCTTTTTCCCCTCATGAGACCATGTCTCTTTTAAAAAAAAAAAAAATCTGCCTTTTGACAAGATGTTGTGCATTCTTCCTGATAATAGCTCCAGGCATATGTATCAGTCACACAGAATGAAAGGCATTTTGGGAGGGGATTGTCTTATATCTTGGCAATATAATGCCAAAATTGTGGCAAAGTGTCAAGTTCTCTGATAATCACTCTATAAAAATAGGTTAGTTTGAAACAGGTGTCTTGAGTTTCATCAGGTTAATCAAGTGAGAAATGGGTAAGTTGGACAGGTTTTACTGTTGTGGGAATTTTATTGCTCAAGCAAGTAATTAAATTGTTCACACAGAAATCACCTCACAATAAAAATACATTTATGACAAGATGGTCTTGTTCATCTTGATGAACCAGGCCCCCAGCCCTTCTTCAGATTGTGTGTGCATGTAGGTTCAGTGTGAGTAATCATATTGTTTGGAAGTTATATTATCTCAGCTTGTGTGTGCAATTTTACAATAACACTGAAATACACTTGATGCCCAATATTGAAATTACAGAGTAGTAAGGAAAGTGGGTTTAGAGCTGCTTCTAGAAGGAATCAACACACTTTCAAAGAAGGTGCATGCTCCTTAGGGATTCAAAAGTTCAGGAAAGTGGCAACCCACATAACAGTGATTACAGCTAAATAGTACATTTAAACATTAACAGTGGGATTCAATTTTTTGAAACTAATAATATTTGTGCACTTTTCTAAATGTTGACAAAAAACATCCTCAAACGGTTGGTTACTTGAATGTTTAGCTCTTTATGAAAGCACAGTTCAACAGGATCTCAAAATTAAACATGGCATTCCTTTAGGTATTTCCAGTCACACCCCTCTCTTAAATTACATTTTTGTCTGTGAGAAAGAATGAAGGATGACCCCCTGGTTATTCTGGAATTTCAGCAATCTTCAACTAACAAAAGTCTAAAACTTTCCAGAGCACTTGTCCTGATCATTGAGTCATCCTTGGGCTGATAAAAATCTCAGGTTATTCTTTCATTTATTTGTCTCTTCATTTATCTGCCTGCCTCTGCAGATACAAACAACAGAATAAAAAAAATATACACAATGCTAAAAGTTTCCCTGGAGGGACAAGTCACCTCTGGGCAAAGTGTAACCATGGAAAATTCCAGATAGCACAGGGTGTTTTCTTTTCCTTTGGAAAATACCAGCTTTTCAAAAGGACCACGATAAAGGACAGGCAGACTCGAGCCACAGCAAGCACTTAGGGAAAGCTTTGTTTTGAGCATTGAAATGCAGCTGCTGCAGCAGCAGGCACCCAGCCCAGGCAGACTTGTCCTGAAGGTGCTTGAGAGAGTAAAGCCTGTGCCCTTTATTTGTGTGGTGACACTCGAGAGTTTGATGGCACTGTTGTCCTGTCTCAGGCCAGGGCTGAGGAAGGACTCTTCTCAGGCTGTCCCTGGGGCCCGAGGCTGGTGGCAAGATGTGGGTACCCATCACTTGTCCCCCTGTCACATCTCCAGACAGTGATCCTGTGACTTCTGGTGCTTGCTGCCATGGTCAAGGACTTGCTTGGGACATTTGGTCTGTCCCCACAAGCAAGGCAAAAGTGGAGAGTGTGCCATGAAAGTGATTTTCTCCTCATTTAGTCTTTTCCAAGTGTCACTCATCTAGCAGAAGTTTGAAGGTGAAGGAGGGAACCCCCACCTTATGTCAAACAGCTTGCTTATAAATGTTGGCTGAACACTTTTCCCAAAGCATACATTCTTTTCCCTGCAGAAACACAGCACACACCATTTATCCAGTGCATTTAGCTTCTGTGGCATCAAAGTTTTACTTGTGCCAGGAAGAAATGACATGCCCCAGCTGAAATCCCCTCTTTTCCCTCTTCGGGAAGAATTGGGAGCAGCCCTCCTCCCCAGGGCAGCGAGCAGGAGCAGGCCCAGCTGGGGGAGCTCTCACTGCGTGGGAAGGGAGAAGGGAGAAGGAGAAGGAGAAGGAGAAGGGAGGGTGCTCCCAAAGCTCCTGGCCCATCCTGGCCATCACGTTCACTGTTATTCTCACCCTGCATTGAAATAACCATATGTGCAATCTTCCATTGTGCTCCAGGCTTCACTAGTGGGTTACTCACGGTACTTAAAGATCACCTCCCATCTTTGCTCTCCAAGTGAAGGTGGCAGGTCTCAGTTTGTTTCAAATACTGCCGTGGTGGCACTGATTTTTCAAAAGAGCTCAGTTTTATCACTGGGCACATAAATGCACTTTCCTTTATGCCTCTTGGGAGCTCAACAATGTGTTGTGTGAAAAGGATTGGACTAGCTGCTAAACACAACTGGTTATTTTGCTCAAATGCCAAAAAAGGATCTTATTTTCAGAAGCATGTAAAAATAGGAGGGGTATAGAAAGGAAAATGTGATAAAGCAGTAGCATATTGTACATTGAGTGTGTTTGCCTGTTGAATACATTTGGGTCTTTTGAGAGGAACAAACTGGAGGGAGTTCAGTAGGAAGCAGCAAATCCAGGGAGTGGAATGAAAGAACTCAGACAAAATATTGTCATGATTTAATTATCTAATGTATTGCTAGGTAATAGCTAAGGAGAAATGATGTTATAATAGACTAAAAATATTTGAAGTGTGGAAACATCCAGGAATGAAAGAAGAGTACCCAAGCATGATTAAGAGACGTGGGGATGTAAAACTCAAGTGGAGATACATTTAAGCCAAAAGTCAGGTCAGAGTTTTCAAAAGGAAGATTGAAATATCTTGCAAAGGAACTACTAAAACCTGTGACTTGTGAAAGTAGTTTGAGCAAAATAACTCAAGAGGCCTGTGGAAACCAATCCTGCTCCTTCAAAGACTGAATGGCTTAATAAGTCTTCCTACACAGAGGAATGTTTAACCTTAATTAGCTTTTCATGTAACAGAAATTTCATGTAACAGGCTCTCTAAGTGAAAGTTTGCCACATGTGTTAATTCTTTGACTTTCTGGGTTGGACTGGACTCTGAAAGAAGGATACCTCAGGTAGAAAATTACTGTGGTCTTGTGTTTGCCACTCACCTGCTGTGTGAGTGTAGGCACATCACAGCCTTTCCCTTTGTGCCATGCCTCTGCCCAAGGACAGGGATGGAGCTGGGGAAGTATCCCTGGTGAGCTCAGGTTTCCCTGGTGAGGGAAACAGAGCCACGTGGCACCTGAGTGTTGGGCAATCAAGCACCATGGCTGAGAGTTTATTTTACAGGCTACACATAGCAAATGTAACCTCTCCCCAAGACTAAAGCAGCCAGTGTTAGGAGTTATGACAACTGGGAGATGGCCCATGCTGCCAGAAAGTGAAGAGCTTCCCAGGCTGCCCTATAGCCAAGAGAGCTGTGAGTCATCTCAGGAGATTTCTGGGGCGTGTGAGGATACTGAGTTTGCTGATCACTGCAGAACACAGGCTGAGACTGGTTTTGTTTGTCTCATTCCTTTTATTTCCTTTGTTAACCTTAAGCTGAGAGCTGTGGAAATCAAACAGTGAAGAGAAAGGTATGGGCAGGAGAGATTGCAACTCTTGCTCTGACAGCAGAGCTGGTGCATTAACTCTTGATATTTTCATGAATTAAGGAATCAAGTTGTAACACTGAGTTGTCTTATCAATAAGCCAGGGTTCCTACATTCTTTTTTTCAGGAACATCAGTGCTCAAGAGGGGCTTGAAATCTACCAGACCTTTATTAAATTCCACTTTTGGTCTAACTTATGAAATTATTATCTAGCCTCAAATTTCCAATAGTTTGGACATCAATGAAGACAGAATACACAAAAGATGAAGAAATCTCTCCAGCTGCTTTTGTTTCCCAAGTTCTACAAGAGTTTATTCGCCAAGTTTCTGGCTTTGCAACAGCAGAAATAAAAAATTCTCAGCCCAGCTTCCTAGGATTTAATGTTGGTGGATGAAGTTTTGCCTCATCCTGATGTGTATTATGTGTTCTACTGTGTGCAAGTGTCTGTCTTGACTAATTTGTAGCGTCTATGAGTCCTCTAAATTATGGCAATGATTTAAGAACATGCACAAAATTTAAGGAAAAAAAAAATCAACATGCCTTCAAATGTCCTTATTGATTCTCTCTTTCCTCTTTCTCTCCTCATAAACTTTTAGTGTCTATTTGGTGTTAGGAAATAAACTATTTGCATTCTTCATCATCCAGTCATAGGGTAAATTATCTTTTTGCTTTTTCTATAGGTCTTGTTAAGGATTAACAACACCTTTGATTAAATTAAACAGCAGGTTATCTTGAGTCACTCAGCTGTTACTTCACCTGTGGGCATAATTACCATTAGTAATAAAAAAGTACTCTAGGAAGTTCCTAGTGCCTGAATTTGTTCTGAAAACCATATGTGTTTATTAATTTCCTAATAAGAATTTAAGAAAGCAGGAAATAATGAAAGAAAATAACCATAATGCCCTCTGTCCCTGCTACGTTTCACTTTCTATTACAGCCCTGTCGAGAACTCAGCAGCAGTCGTGTTACTTATGGCAGTGTAACACATGCTTCTTAGGCTTCAGAATAGCTCCAAAAACTTAGATTCTCACTAAACATTCCAAGGGTCTTTTGTCAGCTACTTTTTACTCTTGCTTCTCCTTTGCTCTCCATTTCTGCAGACAGTCAAATTTCCCTTTCCTCAGTATACTCTAGAATAGTTTATCAGCCAATTTTCACTTTCCTGGGTCAGGCTATTTTCCAAATGTGAATTTGAAAAGCTTCTCTAAATTTAAAGCAAGTTCTACACAGATTCCCTATACAAGGAACAAGGCAGGGGTGTAGGGGAAAGAAATTTCTCAAGTTCTCTCTTCTTTACCTTGGGAGAACTTGCTTTGTGCTTTTTTAACCCTAGTGTTTTCACGAAAATATTCTGATAAGAATACATAATTCTTCTGGATTAATTAGAATGTAAAGCAAATGCAGGTGTGCAGCATGAAAAGTTTGTATTTGGTATTTTAAAAATGAAAATTTCTGTTCTCAGCATAAACACACCAAATACGTGAAGCACATCACGGATATTGTCATATTTTCGATATTGCAAAGAAATATCCCTGCAGACTTTGGAGCTGTCTCCTTGGTGAATAAACACCAAGTCCCTCTTCTGTCCTGCTCTTTGCAATAAGCCCACGAGCCTTGTTTAAGGTACAGTATAGCATTTTAAAAAAAGACTCAGTCTGTTCCCAGTTTTAAAGATAAAGTTTCATATTTCAGGGATATCAATCTAAAAATTTACACAAGCATTTAACAAACACACATATACCTAAAATAATCTATTGATAGATTCAGAAAAAGACTGCCATATCAGATCATATGTCTTCATCCTGTCTAGGGTCCTGGCTAATCATTCTTTGGTCACAAAATAATATTGGGCACTAATAAATCTGCCAAATCAGATTTATCTGGGCTTGCATTAATCAAAAGTGTTTTAAATAGTGTGTCTCTATTTATTGCCAATTAACAACCTGAACATCTCAGATGCAGTGTTGGTCTGACATGGCTACTTGAAGAAATCAGATGGACTGCCTGAGAGATACAGTTTGTAAGAATCAGGCTTTATTCTTGTGTAGTGTACCATCAAGAATCATGATTCCTTGAGAACACCTGTAAACATCAGTATGTTTTCTAGTTTTTGAAATTGAGGAAAGGTTTGCAGATTTTTATTTATTTTTGTAATTTTAGTATAGTTATGGCAATGCTCTCAAAGGTAATTCTATGGCAGAATCTTCTTTATTCAGCAACCCAGAAAAGAAGTTAAAATATAGATTTTCAGTAGTGTTACCAAAAATTGTCTCCAAAGTTATGCAACTGCCACCTGTCAAATTGTTCAACACCTGTGAGTGATCCATGTGTCCAAGGAGAGCACACAAACTGCTGATAATGGCTTTTGTGCTTCATCCAGCAGGCTGCACTCAGTGCTGACACACACCCAGCCTGCCCGGGAGTGTGAAGTGTGCGGAGGCTGCCTCACACAGACACTTGCAGACCACAGGGAGTGGGCCACAGATGGGGGAAGAGGGCAGGTACACACGTCACCAGCCATCTGTCACCGTCTTCTTCGTGTTATCTGATTATGGACAGGTTTGTCTGCAATTTTGAGCAAGGAGTAAGTGTTATTAAATAGATGTCTGGCTTAAAAGAATGCTTTGCTATTGTGCATTTAACACTTGATTGACATCCCTGGTGACTGGAGTCTTCTCCCTCCCCGTGGGAGAAGGGAACAGCAGGGAGTCACAGGCACAGCCTCACACCTCTCCTCGGGCGGCTCGGCTGGGAAATTGTGCTGGGAGTGAAAAATGGGTTCAGTCGTTGGACCCACTAAAGAGCTGCAGTAACAGCTGGCAGTTAAGTAGTGTAGTGTCAAATATTCCCCAGTGAAACTTTTTTCTGGCAAGCAGAAAGGATAAGAATAGTCTGTAGAGGATGAAACACATCCTATCTAACTTCACATTATGAAGAGAAGGGTTTCTTTTGGGAAGGAAACTTGAGAGACATGCAGAGACGGTTAGAGCTGGAGGTAGGAAAGCACATTTCAGTAGCAGCACGGGAAGAAAGGCTCTGACGTTCAGTAGAGAGGAACTGCCCAGCAAAGGAGTGGAAGTGAGGATTCGCAAACGACTGCACAAAACGTACAATGAAGTGGGGGAGAATTCCTGCTTTAAGACTTTCCATTTAGTGAGATATCCACTCATAAATTTCCTTTCCTGGTTTTCTTATATTCCTTTAATATTGTTTATTAATTAGTTATTTAATGTCTTCTGTGGGAGCATCATACACTTTGGAATCATTGCGATTTTCTCAGTGGTAAAAAGAGCTTTGGCAATAACCCTGGATGCAGCTGGAAAAAAAACAGTAGCCCAGAGGCAGTTGCTGAGGAGTTATATTTTTTACTCCAGGACTAAGGAAAAAGCCATGTATTTTCCCCCATGTGTGTGGGAAAATATTATTGGGAAATGAAGTTAATATATTTTTTCTGCCCAAGGAACAACAGATATTTGCAAAGAGTTCAGGCTTGCCTAGTCAAAATCTGATGAACAGAAAGCAGTAGCTTGCATTGAAATAGTTTCACCTCTGCCTGCCCTTTAATCCTGAACTGCCATATTTTTCATTAAACTTTCTTCACTCTGCTTATGCCCTTTCTACAGTGTCACTTCCAGTTCATGAAACCTTTCTGCCCTTCTGAAAGTTCCTTCTGTTACATGAAGTAGCCATGGTGCCTAAGGATCATGATTTGTTTGTTTCTGTAGTAGCGAATGTTGCATTGTACTTACAATGAAATGTCTGTCAAAGACAATGTAATATGTTCACTCCTACCAAACTGTTCTTGAACTAATGCTCTTGGAATAGGTCAATTTGGAATAGGAATTAAAAGTGACAGGATACTTAGCGTTACAAGAAAAAAAATGTATCTGAGTGTCCTGTTAATCCAGCAGCAAGGAAAGCTTAGTGAAAATCCTTCAAGAGGCCTTCATCATTTAAAATCAAACCCAGTTATATAGTCTGGATAAAAAAAAATGCAATGAGAAGAAAAAGGCAAGAGAGACCTAGAATTGGGCTGAGACTTCACTGTGCTGTTTGTTACTGTTTCTATTAAAATGTCATCCAGCTGGCATCAGGACTTCATCATACCAGAGGCTGCCTCACTACGTATAGTCCCTGAGCTGGAGAACTGTTCTCAAGGCTTGCAAATAAAGGCATTTTCCTAACAGGACAGAGAGTAAAGTTTGATGAAAACAGATTCTTTGTGTAAAAAAATACCTTATTCAAACTCCTAAAAACAAAAAACCAAAGCCCTCTTGCATTTTTCTTAGACAACAAAAAGCCACCAACCAAAAAAACAAACAAAACCATTAAATAATTAAACAAATAAACTTACAAAACCCACCAAAGCAAACAAACAAAACCCAAAACCACAAACACACAAACAAGAACAACAACAATAAAAACACCAAAAAAAGGAAAGAAAAACTGGAAGAAGTTTGGCCAATTCCCAATGACTCCCAGTGTAACTGCATATTAGCTGCTTAAATGTGTTTTCTAGAACAGACTCTTAGATCACCTGCAGCAGTATAAACTGGACTAATTTGTTTTACAAATGACAAATATAAAGCAGTGGTTTAAAACTATAAAATATATGTTAAACACTCAGTTTTCAGTAGCTCTGATATGAAAAGGCTTCTTTCCTTCAAGGCTTCTTTCCCTACAGGTATTCTTTAAGCAGCAAAAATATTCAACAGATGATTCCCCTGAAGCTGTATTGTTTAATTTTATCATAAGACACAACAGTCACAAATATGTGGGTCTTGGACAACACACCTGTAATTAAGAGCCACTTCTTGTACTGTGTGTGTTATTTCAGAAAAGCACATTTCACAGTTGTTTGCAAGCATTGAAGTCTAAACCTGAACTCTAAGTTCTACCGTCTGTTTTCTTTGTCTTTATTTATCTGTCTGTAAAGTGGGCCAGAAGCCCTTGTTGTCATGATCATGCTGTAGCTCAATAAAGAAACATTTGAAACAGGTTAGTCAGGATATTGCACATATGCCCTTAGAATCGCAGGAGGCTTCTGCAGTAATGGCAAAATGAAATAGCTAAAACACTCTTTCCCTGAAAACCCTTTACCTTTTTCCTTTCAAATGGGAATATTGTGTTCTCTGTAAAGAAATGGATGTAAATAGAGAAACACATAGAGCTGAATTACTCTCTTTCCCTGCTAATGCATTAGTTACTGACAGTAAAAGCCTGTATTATGAGAGTACAAGGAAAGTAGGTACTGTATGAAAGCCCATAATAGATCCAGCTTTAAGGAGAGAAGGAGACCATGGTAAGGTTTCTTCCAGGGCTACAGATGTTGTTTAAGTGGCATCGTTCCAGGGAGACAGTTCTTGAAGGTATTTGTGCTTCAGAAAGTTGCAGGGACAAAGGGATAAATGAACCTTTGCCACAGGCTGTGGCAGGGTAGAAGAAGCATGAAGGCAGATCCTGTGGAGCTGCTGACATGCTGTGTGTGGCTTACCTGGAGTAATTTGAGTAATTTATGTCTGTGTCCTCAAGCGTGAATTGCTTTCCAATTCCCCTTTTCTCCCAGGCTGACAGTCATTAGCTGCTGACTTAATTCCTCTTCTTGTTTAGCTGTAGAGTACAGCCTAAAGAGGGAAGGGGAGAATCAGGACCAAGCATATGAGCCACCTTTTCTGCTCCACATGCTGTGCACAGGGGCAAAAGAGAGAATCCATCTGGGCAGCATAGCCAGGCATGCCTGAGGTGTGCAGTTATTGCCATCCCTCTATGGGAAGGTGCTCCAGTGGTGGTCCAGTAGAGTGGTCAGGTGGGTACGTTAGTTCTGTATCCAAACAAAACCTGGGCTCCTGTTTCAAACACACTTTTAAAAAGTCAATCCACGTTCTGCTGCCATTTGTGGCTCATGACAAAACTGTTGTTTCAAAATCTTCTGCAGCAGTGGACCAAACCATTCCTGCATCAGTTACATGGAAACTGATAGGTTTTAGCCAGCTGTTGAACAAGTAACATGTTCATGGGAACTTCTCAGTCTAATTACCTGCATCCTAGTTCACACTGCTCAAGTACTTAGTGCTCCTGAGGTCAATTCTACTCATCAGTGGGTGCGCACTCACTAAAAGAGAGGCCATTCATCAGGACTACTAGCAGTTAGAAGAAAAAAAAAAAAGGCAGCTGCAACAACAGTGGGGCTTGTTTTTCTTCAAATTTTTACCTCAATGAGGATATCCTGTGTAGATTCAGTGGAGAAACTGGCTGCTCATGACTTGGGCAGGTGCAGTCTTTGCTGGGTGCAAAACTGGCTGGGTGGCTGGGCTTCTGGTTTTGAATGGAACTAAATCCAGTTGGCAACTGGACACTGGTGGTATTCCCCAGGGCCAGTATTGGGACCAGAACTGTTTAACATCTTTACTGAGATTTGGATGAGGGGAGAGTGCATCCTCACTGAGTTCACAGATGACACCAGCTTAGATGAGGTATTGATCTGCTTGAGGATAGGAAGGCATTACAGAGTAATCTTGATGCAGTGGATCAATGGGCTGTGGGCATCTGCATGAGGTTCAAGGTGGTGAAATACCAGGTCTTGCACCTGGGCTGCAGCAACCCCATGAGCTCTACAAGCTGGAGGAAAAGAGAGCTGCTCAGCAGACAGGGCCTTGGGGATGCTGGTTGCCAGCCATCTAGATGCATGACAGTGTGTGCCCGGGTGGCCAGTGGCATCTTGGCCTGTGTCAGCAATAGTGTAGCCAGCAGGACTACAGGAGGGACTATCCTGCTGTACTCAGCACTGCTGAGGCTGTACCTCAAGTACTGTGTTCAATTTTGGGCCACTCCAAAAAGGACATTGAGATTCTGAAGCATGTCCAGAGAAGTAAAACAGAGCTGGTGAAGGGTCTGGAGCACAGGTCCTATGAGAGCAGCTGGGGGAGCTGGGTTTGTTTTTCTTTGAGAAGAAGAGGCTCAGGGGGGACCTTATTACTCTCTTCAACTGCCTGAAAGGAGTGTGTAGGAAGCTGGGGGTTGGATTCTTCTGCCATGTATTAAGCAAAAGGACATGGGGAAATGGCCTTAAATTGCACCAGGAGAGGTTTAGATTAGATATTAGAAAATATTTTTTCACTGGAATTGTCGTTAGGCATTAAAATAAGTTTCCCATGGAGGTGATGGAGTCACTGTCTCTGGAAGTGTTCAAGATGTGTCTGGATGTGGCACTTGGGGATATGGTTCAGGGGTGATAATGGCTGGAGTGATAGATGGGCTTGAAGAAAACTGATGATTCTGTGGTTCTGTACTTAATATTCACTGACATCCCACTACCACCTTTCCCTCAGTAGAGGTTCTATAAGATCATTTCTCATTACCCAAACCCTTTTTCATTTCATTTTAGGGGATCAGTATATCTAAGATTTTTAGGATCAGTATCACCATGAGCTTCAGTCCTCCAAAAAACTGTATTAGAAATTAAGTATCAAAGATTACAGGGAGGATGAAAAGGGAAGGAAAAAAGGAATAGATGCACCTAATTTTGTAATTCTACAGGCATTCATATATACACATATACATCTTTTCTTGTGACTATGTGGGTCTTGCTTCCTTGGGATGCCCGGCTAAAATAGTGAGATCCAGCTGCAAAGATCTTTTGTCTTTGCTGTCCTATAGTTTATGCCTAGGAAGGTCCTTTCCAAGATTGTGTACCAAGTCATATTTTAATTTTCCAAATGACAAATAAAGCACATCAATAAATCATCAGAAGATTCTTGGATATGTTTTGTCTTGGAGTAAAGCTTTCCAAGACTTTGGTCTGTAGTGTTGAAGCAATGGGTGATGGGAAATGCCTTTAATTGTGTACTAGGTAGCTTTCTGTGAGTGAAGAGCTGGTGGGCAGTGTCTGTGCCAGATGCCTCTCTAAAGACGCCTTGGGTCCCTGACCTCAGCTGCTCTCATGTGCATCATTCAACGTCAACCCTCGTTAACCAAAAGATTAAAGAAAAATTTCTTTTCCTTGATGCACCAGAGCTTCCTATTTTGAAGAGAATAAGTAAGTAAATGATTTCAGGATAGGGAGCAATGGAAAGGACTATTACTGTTATTATTGTATTCAACTTCAATCACAATAAAATGCCCACTACCAAAAAAAAAAAAAAAAAAAAAGGAAAAAAGAAACCTCTGCAAATTAATTGTACAGGATTTTGTCAAAAGTAAACATAAGGAGAAGCACACACTGGACTCCTCCCTTTCTCACCAAATATGATTTTTCAGTGCTCCCCATCATTATTTTTCCAGTTAGAGGTCAGTACAAGAAAGACCGGTTGGAGCAGGTCTAGACAAAAGTGATCAGAGGGGTGGAGCACCTCTCCTATGAGAAAAGTGTGAAAGAATTGGGGTAGTTCAGCCTGGAGAAGGGAAACATCCAGGGAGACCTTACTGCAGTCTTTCCACACTTAAACATTTTAGCACACAGCCTGTTGCTACAGGGCAAGGGGTAATGGTTGTAAACTAAAAGATTAAAACTAAATATGAAGATTTTTTTTTTTTTTTATGAGGGTGGTGAAACACTGGAACAGATTGCCCAGAGAGGTGGCAGATGCCCCATCCCTGAAAACATTCAAGGTCAGGTTGGAGGAAGCTCTGAGTACCCTAATCAAACTGAAAAAGTCCTTGTTCATTGCAAGGGTGCTGCACTAGATGAATTTTAAAGTTCCTTTCAACCCAAACTGTTCTATGATTCTATATTTAGTGTTACTTGTGATATTAGTAGTGAAAAGGAAAGATGGGAAAAGAAAAGAAAGAAAAATAAAAAGGGTAATTTTTTAGTGACAATGTTCTGCTAAGTAATTTGTTTAAAAATTCTGCAACTACTGACTGGTGGCAGGTAGCAGGAGGAAATGAGTTGTCTTAAAGGACATTAAAAATTGCAGAATCAAATTCCAGCTTGGTAAGATTTTTGTCTTTGTGGAAAAGACTGAGGTACAAAGTAATTATCTTCACCATTGCATTTAGCTCAGCATAGAAAGCTTTCATGGTAGACATATCCCTTTTCTTTCTATGTAATTATGATCCACAATAGCTCTGTCTCCAACCAAACCACCATTTATTTTGAGTGATTTCAGTGTCTACTGAAAAAGAATAAGTTGTCTTTTTGTGCTTTTATTAGGACTATAGAGAGAAGATGAACCTTGTTAGTAGGGTCCTCCAGGCTGAAATAAGTTTAGTCCTCTTATGGTTTTGTTGTTTACTTGATGAATTCCATTTTCATGTGTTATCTCTCCTCCTTAACTCTGATAGTCCTGTCTCACCATTGCAAAGAAGGCTTGCAGTCCAAGCTGATGAGCCTGCTGCTGCAGGAACAACAAATGTTTCTGATTTGAAAAAGGAATGCAAAGCATGTCCAGAGTATATTGTTAGCTTCTTTTTTTCTTCTTCCATCTCTGGTGTTTGATTTCTCTGATTTCTTTATTTTTGGTTCCCCAATGCACTAGTGTCAAACTGATACCTTTACCTAAGCATTTGTAACCAGGATTTTATGAGAAGTCTTTCATATGAAGGGATAATTTGTGTTGCACTGTCTCTTACTTGAGGTTCTGTATAGCTTGGAAAGTTTTGACTTCATTGAATCATAGCCACAGCAGCTATGATTTCAAGAGGCTGCAAAGATACAAGTGTTAGCCCCCTGCATTTAGTAAATAAAGCTTTGATTTGTTGGTGAGTGGGATTTGGCTCGTATCACAGCCGCTGGAGTGCTAGTGGTTTGGATGGAAGTGGAGTTTAGCCCAGCAGAAAATGCTTTTGAAAATCTTTGTTTATTAAGAAGTAGCTTGGGAAGAAAATCCTTGATATGATTTGCATAAATTTTTATGAGATATAATCCCAAACATTAACACTGTTTGAGCCATATGGAGTAAAGTAGTTACCGTACTTATGAGTTTCTCATGCCTCTATCATTTTTTCAGTAAATCATCATGCACTTTTTCTGCCTCTGTTATGTTTTCCCACTTTGCAGTATGGCTTTAGCCCCCAGCAGAAGAAGGTTAAATAACCAGTGACTTTAGTGTGACATCTTTATATCAGAAAGCTTACTGCTAGAAATTTTGTCAGCATGCAACAGCTGACTTTGACATGTGTTCAGAAAAAAAAACAATTGTGCTGTTTGAGCACGTAGTTTGTGCAGTCTCCTGGATGGTTGGTACACTGTGGTTACACAGTACAAATGTTCTCCAAACTTCCCTCTATCATTGTTTCCTGCACAATTTGCCTTATTTGTGGTTTACAAAAAAGCAGAGAGAAGAGATAAGGAAATCATAAGTGAGTGATGGTGGCTTTCCACATTTTCTTTTCTTCTATGCTTTAAATCCCCAGCACCCAGCAGCTACCTCTCCCATTTACTGATGTCTGTGTGTAACTAAACTAGAAAATTTACCTGGATCTGGTGTAATTTAAACAAATACCACTGTTGTGGCCAAGATGATGGGACCTTCTGAAAGGAGCCAATGCATGCCAGCACCTTGTCAGCAGTAGGGGTGATACAGCAGGGAAGACCTTGCAGCATCCAAGAGGAGCAGCATTGGTGAGGGCTTTGTCCAGCCCTCCAGTGCAGGCGACTGGGCTGTGACACTTCTGTAGTCTTGAGGCATAATTTCTTTATTGTTCTTACAGAAACAGTCTGGTGCCTTTTGTACAGTGTGGACAGTGGTGTTTCAGCCTGGTGGCTGTTTCAGAGTTGCCATCTGGAAATCCTCCACGATCACACAGTGCTGAGATGGATTTCAAGGCCCCCTGAGGCCAGGCCAGGATGTTGACACCAGGCTTGGCATGGGCCATGTCTGGGCTCACCACCTCACCATCCATAGCAGATACTGGAGCCAGCCACCCTGACATGGGCCATGGGCTTCTCCAAGAGGGACTGGGTTGTCCTACTCCACCGTGAAGCCATGTTACATTTTAGTCCTCTCTTAGCAGAGCAGCTTGCCTGCATCTCTCTGAGGAAAGCAGTCTCCATGCTATTGCTGTGTATTGTGGAGTATTTGGCATAACAAAGATGTGGTGACTGGGAGAAGAAAACAAAAGGAGCCCTTGGATGGCTTTTCAACACTAAAACACTGTCTTGGTTTGAAAAGACAGGTGTCTTCTGTCTTTTCAGAAGGCAAGAGCTTCCCTTGAAATGTAGAATGCAAACCCCCTCCCTCCAAATTATTATAATTTTGAAATTAAGGGGCTCACAGGCAAAGATATGGGAGTAGGAATAACAGTTCTTTTATTAGGGGAAGAATAAAAATAAAATAAAAATACACTTATACAAGACAACATTTACAGAGTCAGAATACAACCTGACACCCTGTTGGTCAGGGTGTTGGTAGCAGTCCAATTGGAACTGTGGCTGCAGTGCTCCTGGAGTGGCAGATGGGGTTCTGTTGGAGCAGTGGGCCTATAGAAGAGTGTAGTTTTCTTCTGAAGGTCCAGTGGTGGTGTAAATGGGTCTGGTCTTCCTCTGAGAATCCAGTGGAAAAGAAAGCTGCTCCTCTGGGAATGCAGTGGTGAAAGACTGCTTGTGGTGTTCCAAATCTCAGATTATATCCAGGTAGGATGCTTGGCTCCTCCCCCTGGGTGGAGCAGCTCACAGTGGGATGATGTAATTCTACCACTCATGCAGTAACACTCAATGTCACTACCAGAATGCCCATTAACAGAAGATATCTCCCCAGAGGGAGGATTGGTAACGGAAGAGATAAAGAAAACTGCCCCATTAACAGAACATAACTGCCCCACCTCTAACAGACGGCAATAGAATACATGCCCCTGGCAACATTTCCAACCCAAGACATGCACCAAGCAGATTCATGGGGGAGTGCTGAACCTTCAAAAATCTCAGTCTACCACTGTGTCTAACAGGGGCTTAATTGTTGCTTTTTTGGGGGACTTGTCTTATGTAAAGATCTCAAATATTTATAGTGGTGTTGATTCTGTCAAAAGGAAGAGAACAGGTGGTAGGAAGCATCCACTGGTTCTCATATATTAGCTCTGAACTTCATCATTCATTTTTAGTGTATGCAAAGATTGTAAGAAACTTATTCAGAGCAAAGAAAATGTGTGGATGCAAGAGATGCCTGTTACCTGTCCTTGCAGCATTACAGGAATGCAAGCTGCCAGTGGAGCAGGTTTGTTTTCATCTAGTCATGGTTATGTTTTCTACCAGCATACAGTGGAACAGCTAAGGACTGATTAGTATCTCCTGGCAAAGGCTGCTGAGACCAGCTTAAAAAGCAATTTGAGTCTTCACAAAATGCTGCACAAGCAGAGAGGACTCTTGTTGCTTCATACCAGTGCATAACAACAAAAGTAATTCTTCCTGAAATACATTTTAAACAGTATTCCCTTTGCCATCTTCTGCACCAGCTTGGGCTGTTTTCAGTGTGGAAGTTTGTTTTGATCTTACAGTTGAGTGTTGTTCAGTGCATGGGTACTGAGAACTTTCAAAAAACACCTAAGACCTCAGGCTGAATTCACCGTTGAGTTTTTCTGCAAATACACTTTTATGTCTTTATGTCACTTACTTTATTATGTTTGGGGACAAGGATCTATGTTTGGGGACAACTATTTTACTAATTTATTAAATGTATTCCTGGTGTATTTTTGTTTTGCAACAGTTGAAAACCTACCAGATGGCTCATTCTGTCTCTTGCTGCATAGCTAGGACAGGTTTTTGAGATAATCTACTCCCCACGTCTTCCTTTTCAGGTCTACAAAGAACTGCCATTTTTAGGGAGGATGTGAGAGAGGACAGATTTACATGCTATGCATGGGGACAGGTTGTTAAAAGCATAAAATTTTATCTAAGTATCATCCTTTGTCCTCACTTGGTGGCTGGTGTCAGCCTAGTGATTTTCAAAAGTCCAGAGATCCATGTCAGTGTCACCTCCTTGTCATTTCCTATGTCCCAGAGACTCTTCCATCCCATTCACCATTCAAAGTGCTACTGAGGCTGAAGAGGAAGATACCACCAAAAAGGAGGAACTGCTCCTAAATCAGGGCAGTTATTTGATGATTTCCAGAAATTGTGTGTATTGTGGTTCTGCTTTGCCAGACAGGCTTTTCTGGCTGAGCCTGTCCAACTTTCTCTCCTTAATTGCTGCTGGTCTGTGTCTCCCTTGAAACACCATGTGTATTCTGAGACCTTGTGCTATTCAGGGCAAGAGATGTAATCAGGCTTAAAAGAGAAAGAGATTTTCCAGTTTCCTGAAATTTGTCTGTTGAGACTCATACAGCAATTGTTAAAACTTTGCATTGTGAATCTGGGCTATGAAACAGTTGTCACTGTGTTAAATGTGGCCAAGAAGAAGAAGCAACTGCAAGGGAAGCATAATAGTGTGTTCTGTAAAAAGGTGAGACTCACTTAGCATAGCCATTTTTATTCGATTTAGCATAGCCATTTTTTATTCCATAATGAGGAGACACCCTGGGTTACAGAACTATGAACTTATTCTTTTGAAAATAGAGTTAGAGATGGTTCTTTTATCATGATTTCTTCATCTTTTTAGGGATGCCTGATGTGTCTGTGTATAAAAAAGATAAAACTGGTTATACCTGCCCCAACAGAGCTAGCTGCAAGTATGTGAAATAGGTGGTGTTTGCAATGTGACAGCAGATCTTTTTCTTGCCTTTTGTAAACACTAAAAAAAAGGTTCTACTGGTTTATTAGTGTTAAATATAGGTAAATTCCTGATTCTGATGTATTGCAAAATGTTCCTTGTGTCAGCCATTTTTCATGAGAGAAACACATGTACAATCCAGGTGCAGTTCCTAAAAAAATAATGTTTTATAGCCTTATGTATCTATGTTACCTTGTGCAAGTGGATATTTCCAGCTCCAGTAAAAATTTCTTAAGAACACTCTAGTCACCTCTTATTTTGGATCTCTGAAGTGAAAATGTGAACAAAAACTAAAATAATGAAAAAATCATAATTTGCAAAGTTCCCAATTTGGGATTTGCATTAAATCCCTGAATAAAAGGACCCTTCCGCTTTACTTCGTTAGTGTCTAGATATGAACTCTGTAATACATGGCTCTTAGGGTATCTTTTCCTGTGACAAAGAATAATATTAGTAATGAATATTCACCTTCAATACATATTCAGGTGTTAGAGGACATCACCATAAATGTGGATGCTATTCATAAAAAGATTTAGACATGCATGTGTGCTGTGGGCTTCAGTTCCAGTAAAAAGAATGAAGGAACTTCTATGTGATTAGTAAATGAATGTTGATATTTTTTTTATTTAGAAAATGTGCAATTTCCAGCTCAGGCTCACTGATGTCCTAAATAGTTGCCAACATTTAAAATGCTGTGTTGAACAATCAAATACCACTTTAATATCTCTGAAGTTGTATAGCTGATCACAATCAATGTACTAATCACTGTTAGAAAATATAATGTAATATTTCCTCTTCAAAATGTTACCTGATTATTAACATAATCAATACCACAGGTAGCTGTAACAACTGATTATAATGAAAGAACATCTAGCACTCGTGGAGTAGTGTGTAACTGCAGATTTGGTGCAAACATTTGCCTCTTGAACTAAAGCACTAGTTCTTTTGAATTTTGTTGGAGCTTTTAAATTATTTTATTTTCTAAATGTCATAGCCCTCCACTTTTCTGCCTCCTGTCCCCTCCAGGCAGAAGGGTAGAGAGGAAAATAAAAGATGATATGGGTTTTTTTACCCCTTCTCATTTTCCAGCACAGCTTCTGACCAACTCATTATTCATACTTCCTGGGACTGAAACATTAGATTTTGGGAGGGAATTTGTCAGCCCTTCGGCTTTCCACAACAGGTGAGTTTTAATTGAAATCATGAAGAGAAATTCTCGTTCTCTGTATGGCAATAGCTGGTGACTCCCTATCTAAGCTCTAATGCCACTGGGGGAAGGTCTATACAAATAGAAGACTTGGTGTGTCCTAGAGAAGCTCACAGACCTGTGTGAATAGTTCAGACTGAAGTCAACGGCAGCATTTTCCACTTGTGTCTAACCTAAAATGTGTTAAAACCTTACTATTCTTTCCTCCAAGCATTTAAGAATTATCAAGAAAGACATTTTGTTTACATGCAGAGATTAAAATAAAAACATTATTTTCCTGTTATTGGACTTGCACATTGGAGTCTCTGCTTCCTTCAGTGAGATGATATCTGATATTGCCATGTGAGCAGAAGCATAAAATCCTTTCATGAGATCAAATAGCACATATCTGTAGGTAGCATTATGTTTATTGGATTTTTCTCAGTTAATACATTTTCCTCTCTCTTTCCTGTTGCTTACTGTGGAGAGGAAAATGCGCTGATTCAACACCCATTCATGTAATGGTTGTTATATTCCCTGATATTATAATTGGCAAAATAATTAAGTTATGCTTGCTACAGAATTACAACAGGGTGAAAATCACCTCAAAATTTTGAATTAGGATGCAGGAAAGGAGCGACCACTCAACACCTACCTACCTCTGCACACCTACCTTTACACACCTACCTCTGCAAGACTCCAAAAAGTTCTCCAAAAAATGCATGGTACTTTTGAGGGCTGTGAAGAAAATTAGGGGCTGTATCCTCTATTTGCTTTGGGATTCATGAAAGCCTAGGGGAGGTGACAGACTCATGGTGCCAGGAAGGGGGAGAGCCTGGTTTCTCCCCACAGTACCTGCTAGGGGCATGGAACTTCACACCCGTGGGACACACTATAGAGATAACTTGCTCAATAATGGATTCAACACCCAGGCTAAGGGTGGTGCAGGAACAGCAGCAGAGACGAACTCTCTGACCCCCTCCGGCCCATGATTTTCCAGCAGGTCTCAGTTCCTGCCTCAGAGACTCCTCTAAGTAGAGAGGTCTTCATGAATCACCAAGTGTCAAGGGCACGGTTAGAGCTCAGTAAATAATAAATGGTCCTTGTAATATTTAGATCATTTAGGGAAGTCTGAACATTTTGTTACACTAGGGATGGAAATGGATTAGCACAAGGATTTAGAGGACTTGGAGTATTTGATTTCTCTGTAGCCCCTGTGAAATAAATGCAGTAGTCCCAAGAGGTGTGTGAATTCCCACATGATTTCAGTTTCAAATGTTAGGATGCTCCTACCTTTGATCTGTAAAAGAACTATCTGATGCCTTTGCTACAGGCATTCTCACAAGATGTCCTGTAGTTCCTTCTGGGACTTTGGGACTTTTAGCATTAATGGCTAAGGGACATAAAACATCTATTTAACCACGTCACACTTGTAATAGACTTCTGGCTAAAGTTTGATTCCGCATGAAAGGAATTGCATTGGACACTCCTCACATTTTCCAAATTAGTTTCTTTGTCCTTATTAAATATTCATTCTAATTTTTCTCAGTAATATCAGAGGTAAAACTAGGCACTATTTGGAGGTATCAAGAGGAAAAGGGATCGTCTAGAGTATTTACATAATGTAAATTTGTGTAAATAACAGGATTTGAGTATTTCTCTGTCAATTTTGCTATGTGCTTTCCATAGTTCCAACAGGAGAACGTAACTGAGTTAGGAGAACTAGGAGAACACTCTGCTACTTAGAAAGGAAGTCAAGAGAATTTACAAGCCACCAGGCATTGGCATCAGACTTTGGATAAGACTAATGAAAAAATTATAATGATCAAAAAAGCTGCAGAATGAACCACCCATTCCACTCAATTTCTGCAGCATGGTGGGTGAGGCACATTTTTTTCTGAATAGGCAGCAAAAGTTTCGCTTACCTACATGGCGGAGTGGGTGGAGAAAAGACCTGGGTGGTGTGACATTCAGCTCTGTGGTTGTAGCTGCCAAATACTTTAGGTCAGATATTCTACCTAATAATTCAAAGTCTTGTATTGCAGCGTTCTCTGAAAATAACTCAAGCCTCGTTGTATTGGGTGTAACAGTTGCAATAATAGAGTCCCTTCAATGAGCTCAGTTGAAGATGATGACGGTGATTAAGTGAATGCAATAGAAGAGATGAAGCAACTTACTCAAGATAGTAACATCAGCTACAGACACCAGGTCTCCTGGCTCCCAGCCCCAGCCCTTCCCACCAGACACCAGGCAATAAATGTCAGTCACGCAGGCAGGGGCAATGGCTGGGACAAATTAAATGACTGGCAGAAAGAAATTTTCATGCTGAATCTGCATAATGTTGAGGACAAACAATTGACAACGAAATGGAGTAACACAACCTCAGTCTCAGAGACTTTAAAGTTAGAAAAGTAAGCTAGATCATTGAGGCTGACTTGTAGAAGACAGAAGACTGCTACCTTTTCATGTAGGTTACCCAGGATGGAGTTTAAAGTTAGTTTTGATTGATTTTCAGTTTTCAGTTTTAAATTTTCACTTAGCCATCCCAAATTTGAGTTTTCCTTTTGGATCAAAGCAGAATCTGTGTGATTTCTTAGAAAGACATACAGTTTTCCCTGTCTTCCTGGTGATAAAATCTGTTCTTTTAAGGAACATGACTCATTTGTGAACAGAGACCTTCCACAGTGATAGTGAGAGCTTAGCTAACTTTGCAGGCCCTGGCTAAGCTGCAAGGTAATGCCTTGTTCTCCTTGTACCTTGGAGCAAACTCCTGAGTGTACCATTATCAGTATTTTTCTGCCCAAAGGCAACAGATAAGGATTGTCTGTTTTCTGGGATTACTCACTGTCTGAACAGCAAAAATATTTGGAACATTTTGCTTCTTCTGCTGGTCAGCCTGAGTTGCCAGAACCCAGTCAGTAAGGAAACAGAAATCAGATTTGTAGAGAGCAAACTCCACAACATCAAACCCTCAGGTAACCTGATGAAATAGTTAGAGGGTGTTGCATCCACATTAGTGTGGAGATGAGTGGATAGTGGTTAATCCTTGTATCTGGCTTCTTCTAAATGTTCTCTCTGGATAAAATCTTGACCTCAATAAAGATGGAGCCATGTTTGCCTAATGCTGAATGGTGTCTAGCCCTGCATATTGATCAGTGCAGAGATCACCCTCAAATGTCTCCATCTTCCTGCAAGACCCATAGCTGGAACATCACAGTGTTACAGGAGTGGTCTCATGAAGTGCATAGAGCATGGATCCTCAGCAGCCAGCTCACACTTAGGAGTGGTCCAGGGTAGTGCCAGACTGATAGGAACAGGCAGGTGCCTGTGAAAAGCCCTGACTTTGCCTGTTAATCTGCTCAACAGAGACTCTTGTCTCCAAAGCAGCTCACCTTGCATGCTCTAGCAAAATCCCTCTTGCTTTCCCTCTTTGCATGAAAAACCCTGAGAAATTTTTCTTGGAAACCCAACTTGTTTATTACTTTTCAAGATGTCTATTTATTTGGTTAAATACAAATAATAAAGAATCTCTATAGCAAACGGAAAAAAGGC
Organism: Molothrus ater; assembly: GCF_012460135.2. Lineage (NCBI taxonomy): Eukaryota > Metazoa > Chordata > Aves > Passeriformes > Icteridae > Molothrus > Molothrus ater. The sequence continues at coordinate 98,728,121 of NC_050479.2, read as the reverse complement.
ATTCCAGCTGCCTGAAAACCCTGAAAAGGAGTAAAAAGAACTTAAAGTGCTTTCTTAAATTGCATTCGTGGCAATGGATTCTTGTGCATACTATCATGGGTAACATAATGCAAATTGCCAAGGCTGACAAAGCTGCTGTAGAGCCAGAAGCTTTGTGCTTTCAATCCTCAAGTGGAATGGAGATTGATCTGAGCTCCCAGCTTAGCAATTAAACAGATTTTGCAAATCTTTTTTTTCTTATCAAATCAAAATGAGAACGACACATTCCATTATAATAATTTAGAAATGTAAATATATATAAATTTCAAGTATAACCAAATTAATTACTCTAAATGGAAGCATAATACCAAGTAAATACATAAGGAAACAAAATCATTAATTGATTTGGATTCTTATTATAGTGAAACTGTTTGCGAGGATTAACAGCTCCTTTCTGAAACACTGAACCCTGACATGATGTTTACATTTCCATATATTTTTAATGATTACATAGTTTATCGTTTGAATAAAACAGCACCATATGCTTTAGCTGTATTAAATTCTTCAAACATTAAACACTAAATATGGAATAAATTATCATGTAAAGATCATTAATATTGGCAAGCCCCTGTAATATGCCATGTCACTTTAATTTTAATTTGCCAGGACTTTGCCAAAATGAAATGCCTCTTTTTATTTACTACAAAGTAAAACTGTTTAATAGAAACTCATGGAAAAAAAGCATAGACTAGACACAAATGTCTTAATTTTGTTTAAAAAAAGGGAAGAACTTTTATACTTTCTAATACAAATACAATCATTTTCATAGCTTGAATATGCAGCAGGATTATTTTTTTTTTCATGTACAAGTGGAAAAACATGTTATTTAGATCTACTTTCAGAGCAAGAAAGAGAAATATGCAATAATAAATGCAGCATAGACTGGCTGTACTTTGACAGCTAGGATAGGCTCTAGGTTCACTGAAGCATCTGAAGGAGTTAACCTGCTAGAAAGGTAATGAGAAGCCAGTTTCTTTAATAGCAGGCTATAAATGGAATTATTTTTCTTGACTGAGTCTAATAGTGATAGTGCCTTTAATTTTAGAGTTAGCCAATACAGCCTAGAAAAAATTTGCAATAGATGACCAATAGACTTGCATGCCTACAGGACTCCAGGGGCAGACTTTGGTGAAAAACCATTTATCTGGCACTCTTCTGTTAATGACTTTATTCTTGCCAATCTCCTGGCCTTTTTGGTTTGGCCCTTGGACTGCTAGTTAGTGAGAACATTTTATGGGATGGGTTAGGAAGTCTGGGGCTCTGTTCAGTTTCTTCTGAAACCTCCAAGCAGACCTTGACACCAAATACATCTTTCAAAGAAATGACACTTAAACCAAAAGCTTGATCTGTAATGGGATACTATCTAAATCCTATAATGGAAGTAATTTACCAGATTGGTTTGGAGGCATATTAAGGCAATATAGGAACCATGGTCTGCATCACTGATAATGTTATCCATGCACTTGCTAGTCCATTAGCAGAGTGATTCATCTGAGATCTGCGAAAGGGCCAGTGCACACTCCCAAGCATGCAAACATCCAGACAAAATAGATCACAGAAGCAACTAAGCAGCTGTTCCCTTTCCTGCCATACCTGCTGCTGGTGTATGATGGAGCAAATGGCCATTTGGGTCCCTGCTTTTAACAAGATTGTATGTGCCTCTTTGAAAAGTGTCTTTTGAGATGGATGTGCTTTCCTATTAGATACTACATGTAGCTGCATTCCCCAGGCTTGCTTTTCAATTAAGGACAAATCTCGAACAAACTATGTGGCTGCAACCTACTGAACTTAACCTGGCATTAGCCAGCATTAGAAAGGCATGCTCTGATAACTTCAGCAGAGGAAGTTATTTAAGGGAATGCCTTCTCCATCTCACATAATCACTGAGATTATTCCTTGCTATCTTTTCTCTGTACTCTCCACCCAGAATCCAACTGCAGCTGCTGAAACACCAGCTGTGTTGGCAGGGGCAGGCACAGCTCGGGGCTGCTGTGAGGAGGGGGGTGCAAGAGGCTCCACTGCAGCCTACAAGGAAGGTGCTGAGATAGGGAGCAGGGTCAAGGCTTGCATCACCAATTCCCTGCTGGACTAGCATGCAGGTTTTAAGGTCAGTGTCCAGTTCAGCTGTGGTTCAGGGGTAAGTAGCCTGAAGGAGGCTGGTTTCTTTCAGTGCCTGGTTTATAACCAATTGTGTCAGTGCAATGTGAATTTGTGTGTAATACAATAAACAGGTTTAGTCTGTTCAAAGTTAGGGCTTTTTAAAGGTACAGTCAGAAATAAGAACAGTTCATCAGCCTGAGTACATTTTTAAACTCTGCTTCAAATCCATATAAATAGCAATGCTCAAATAATCCCTGAAGTGCCTGTAGTTTATTGAGTCCTCTTGAGTATCACCATCCCTGTGGCCAGGTAGAGATAAGTGGATTAGTTCTGGATATGAGCATCTGAACTTATATTTCACTGCTCAAATTCATACCTGCTGAATTTGAGTCTACGATCCTGTTGTAGGGCTCAGCTATCTAAATTTGCTATGGTTTAAGATATGGTCCAAGATATTTTAAGTGAACAAAGAAAACAAATCCAACTTGGATGGGAAGAAGATGTTCTTTATGTTTGATAGAGCAAGGCAACCTCCTCTAATATCTGGTAATGTTTTTGCTATTCATATCTATTTGTTTTCAACTATCAAGAAACACTGCCTCATTTGGTGTGGTCAGAGTGCTGACTCTCCTATTAATTGATTTTGTTCTGCCTGTCTCTATTCATCTGCATGCCCCTGGTAATTCTGACATTGGTTTCAACAGTGTAGGCAGGTTTTCTATCTGCTTCTCATGGAAGAAAAAGAAGTGACAAACTGCCTTCATCAATATGGTTCCACAGCACTATTAAATGCAGATATGAATCTGACTCAGTATTCTGCATTGCTTCACTTTTTTTTCCTACTAAATACTTGGGTGGCTGATAATGAGCATTTCCTTGTTCAATCTTTTTTTTTTACTGCTAAAAATTAATATCTAGTAAATTTAGCACATTGGCAACTGTTACTATGTCAAGAATATTATATCTAGATAAAATAGATATGATAATCTCTATTTTTGTGTCAGGTTCTTCTTCTAATGCTTTCTCTTAACAACAAGAGGTAAATTCTCACATCAAAACAAGTACATCTCTGCCTTGTTTGGTCCAAAAGAGTTTTGCTTTCACAAACATTTTCACTTGTTTTGGATAATATCCTAATCTTATTTTCTTCCTGAATACTGGGCATAGGTTTGGCTGTTGATTTTCTCTACAGTTGTCTGCAAATTCATCTTTTGTTTATTGTGAAATCTGCCTTTGATTTTGCATATTTTCCCTGCTTGCTTCTTGCCTGTACTATGAAATCCTCTGTCACATCATTCACTGGCCTCAAGCTGGATTGCACTGCCCTTCTGAACAGGAAAAGTCTGAAAGTTATTTCAAATTCTAAACCACAACTTTGTGCATTTTGAGTCATCTGGTCATTTAGGCCATGTCAGATCCAAAAACAGACAGTGACCAGATTTGAGGAGAATGAAATCTGTTGTCTCCTGACACAGCTCTCTGCATAGAGATACAGACAGCCCACAGTGCTGCTCAGAGCAGGTGCCATCATGGTCGAGGTGGCCCTGTGTCCTAAGCTTGACCTTGCCTGCTGGCCAATATCAGCATCAGCCAGATGTGTGCTAGGAGAAGCTTTAGGCAGGATTCCTTGCCAAGGTCCCTTTCAGCAACACCTCTGCTCTCTCAAAGTGTGCGACACAACAGGAGAGTTTGGGGCACGTGAGCCCCACATGCAGTGAGCAGTGCCCAGTGAGGGTGCAGGTCATGTTGGAAACCCTGTGTTCCACCTCAAGACGGTTTTGAGCTCTTCTGTCTCTCTTCTGGCACCTGCTTGTTTTCAACCACACCTTGTTCACAACCACACCTTGTTCACTTCCAGGCAAAGTGCTTCAAATTCTTGCATTAAGGTTTCACTGTCAGTTACACCTGCCTTAATTGGAAACTGTTAAAAACAGTAACTGCTCCAGAGTTTGTCATTTATCAAGGTACTTCCTGGCAGTCCTCTGTGGTATTCACATACCCTCTGAATGGAGAGAGAAGCAGAGAAAAGAGTGGTCAAAACAATTCTTCTCTCATTTGCTGCTCCTGTGTTTGTGCACAAGTAGAATGTATTCTGGAGATCATTTACCCGAGGTGACCAACTGGATCCACGTGTGTGGGTCGGGACTGTCAGCTGACAGCCACGAGTTCTTCAGTTAGTTAGAAGAAGTTAGAAATAAGCATAATATAATATCTATCTCTTTAATATATTATAGTATAATAAAATAATTAATTAGCCTTCTGATATCATGGAGTCAGATGAGCATCATTCTTCCCTGCGCTGGGGTCGTCATAAATCCAATAGCCCTCCTTTTGGCAGGTCTCTTAACTCAGCAGGTACCTACAGATTTCCATGCTGTTTCAGCTCAGGGTTGGCTTTTAAAGGCTATGCACTGTTTGAAATTGCTTGGAGCAGCAGCTGCAAGTGTATGGCACACAAGCCTGAGGAGGCTGTGGTTGAGGCAGTTCTGATGGCTGGTCAGCTGAGGCACCACCCCAGAGTGAGCTAGCCCACAAGGAGGAGGTTCTGGAGCCTGCAAAGCTATTGGCAGTTCCTGGTTTCTGTCTGAGAACAAGCTGACTGCTTTGCATCTTCCTATAGTTTCTTTCCTGAAATCCCAGCTTTGGTATCAGCTGTTGTGTGCATCCCACACAATGGGAGCCCTCATGCAAAGCTCCAGCTGGTTCTTCTGGGCTTTGGGTGGATTTCCCAAAGATAAAGCTGCTCACTGAGAGATACGCCCTCGCTCACAATTTGGAAAAGTCTGTAAAAGAGATTTCTTTCAGAAAAAATGCCTTTGGTTATAAGATTTCCCAAAAAGATGGAAACAAAATTTTCATTGCAGTTCTACAGAGGTTGAAAACAATGTGTTCCACCATCTGCCCCATATTCCCTTCTGGAGGAAAAGATCCACAGCCTTTGTCACACATGAAGACTCCGTGTGGTGCTGCAGCCAGTAACTGTAAATGTAACTGTAAACAGCTGAGCTGGTCCAAGGCTGCTTCTCATCAGCACCAGCAAAGTTACGGGAAGAGCCCAAGGAGGACACGCCACATGAAAGATGGGAGAAGATAAAGGGTTGATGGGGCGAGAGAATTAAAGAGCAGCAGAACTGTGTTCATGTGGTGATCTCCAGCCATTTGCTAGCCTGGTGAGGGCCAAGCCCTCAGTTTTAGTGAGGTATGTTCTGTGCATGACCCAGGAACAGTGAGAGAGAATGGAGCAGTCTCTACAAAGTACTTTGTCTCTCCATTTCAAAGAAAGGAGGAAGTGGAAGGGAGATGGTCTATATGATTATTCTGGATTTTACACTGTATTGTGATGATACAGGCCTTGCAGGTGCCAGAGTCTGACCAAATGAGAAAAAAAGTTTCTCACTGCTATTGTCTGAGCTGTGAGGTTGAGAAATAATGTGGGGTTGTGATTCATCAGAATCACAGAATTGTTAGTTTTGCCTTGGCAGGGGACTTGCAGTCAATGAGCTGCAGGGACCTCTGCAGCTCATTGAGTGCAAGTCCCTTGCCAAGGCAAGGTCACCTGGAAGAGGTGACACAGGAAAGAATTCAGTTTTGAACATCTCCAGAGAAGGAGACTCCATGATCTCCCTGAGTGTTCTGCCACCCTCAATGTCAAAAAGTTCCTCCTGAAATGAAACTTTTTGTGTTTTAGTTTGTGGCCATTGCTCCTTGTCCTGTCACGGGGCACAACTGAAAAAAGTCTGGCACCATCTTCTTTATATAGGGCCACACCCTTTCAGCTTGTGTCAGCACTCCTTTTCTCTCTAAAAGAAAATGACAATCTTGATATCTTTCTACTTCTGAGCCTTCACCAATACCAAGATTTCTAGAGAGAAGATCAAAAATATTAATTGAAATTAATTCTATTGTGTGTATTTAGCCATCAAAACCAATAGAGTTACTTCAAATTTCTGGGAAATAGATATTCTGATTTATTTTAGCTGTCTCGGCATTGATTTACTGGCTGATCACAAATGAATGATTCTCAGTTTGAGCTACTGATGGGAATTTCTCATTACAGTCACAAGTCAGGGAGGGGATTTACATTCTTAAACATACTGATACTAACCAAGCCCAAACCTTGCATTGGTATTAGAGCAACAGGGCTGACAGCTGCCTGTAGAGATCCCTTTCCCCAGCAGCCTCCTGCCCACAGTCTCCATTGCTGTCTGGAGCACTGCAAGCCCAACCATGCCATGCTGTGCTGGGATGCTGCCTCTTGTGAAAGAGGAGGACCTGGCAGGAGCTGTGCAGGCACATGCAAACCAGCAGCCAACATGTGAGAACTTGTTAAACCACCGTGAGGTTAATTTTTTTTCCCCTTCCTCTTAAGAAAAACAAGTTTTACCTTTTTGTGAAGTCTGACGGGTAGTAGTGACAAGATGTCAGTTTTATCCAGATGAGAGTGACAGGTGTAATTGTAGCTATGGGCCATGATTTTCCTGTGCAGCACTGATTACTGTAAATAATGCAGCATCACGTGTAAGCCTTATGTTTAGTTGCTGACACTTAGATCTGTGAACTGTGAACACTATGAACATAGTGGCATTAGCACATGGCAGAGTGCTGAGAGTACAAGCATTTCTGAATTTTTATGTGCTGAAGTGTAAGTATTTTTGCCCCATAGACTTAAAGTAGATTTATCTGTGCTTTGGCTTCTGGAGGCCCAAAGATTGCTTTTATGGTTGAATAGGAGGGTTTTGGTAATCAAGAGCTTTCCAATACTCAGTGTATTTGCATTTCCACATTATATTTCAAGTACAGTAACTAACCCAGAGTAGTTTGTTATTGCTGAGACAGCCAAATGAATGGCCATCATTCTGATGGTCCAATAACACCCTGTGGAGGGTCACCACATGTATGTATATTAGTATGTGTATTGCACATAGTCGCCCTTGGGAAATTTGGTTACTTAGTTGAAATCCAGTATTGGAGAGCTCTGTATTGTTTTAAAATGGGTATTAGCACTGATGTGGTAAATTCAGCCATATGCTCTGTCCATATGCTCTGTAGTTTACAGCAGCTTAGAGTACCTATAGGATTCAGTAATTTACTTTTTCATGTCTTATAACTTTTTCGATAACCTACTTTGGTAATGAGATGATATATAAATTTTTTTTGCTTTTGAAATCTCAGTGGCAGAAAGAATTTCCTCCTCACCTGGAAAACCAGAACAACTGTGGAGTTGGGTTTTTACCATTTGGCAGGAGAGCAAAGAGCCCAGCAACCACAGTTAGAAAGGGCTGTAGTCAATCTTGTCAAAGGGTGATCCTGAGGAAGATCCTGGAAGGTCCAAGGCTGTAAGTCTCTGTTTCTGTCAATACTATAACAGTTTTAGCATTAAGTTTCTGATATTGGGTTTTTTATTTACCAGCTAATAAGTAGCTGTAAAGGGTAGCCCAAACTCTCCAAGAAAATTTCTATCTAGAATACAAAGCTCCATGCAAACTTCAGGGCAGTCCCATGTTGAGGTCCTGTGCCTGAGTGCAGCACAGGCTGAAATCATGCATTTCTAAAATCAGAAAAAGAGGATGTGTGCCTGACAGCTGTGCATGCCTGGTCTTTCCCCTGGCAGCCTGACCAGAAAACATCTGCTGAAGAAAGGTGGCCCTGTGTTGATGCATCCCCCAACCTTACTGTCACCAAACCTTTACTTTCTAGGAAGACTCACCTGCCTGCCTTTCTTTCTCAGTAGCTTTACCACTTCTTGCTACATCACATCTCTCTGCCCCTGCCCACTTCCTATTGCCCAAGTTCTCCTCTTTGGCACTCCCACTTCTTGATGGCCTGAGCCTGCAGTTCACATCAAAGGCCCTTCCTGAGGCCTGACAGGGGCTGGTGTCACCACTGTCTCAGCCCTGCTGTGACCTCCCACTCCTGCAGGGCTTAAAGTGCAGAGAAGGGGAAGTGACTGGGAGAGATGAAATCCAGAGACCACTGTTTCCCCTCCACTCACAAAAAGCCCCATCTCTAGGTACAGTTAAATTAATGATGAGTGGCCTTGCAGCTATGGATCCAGGTTAAAAGGCAGAGTATGCAAACGAAAAATATCTCAACTTAATGCTTTCCAGTACTGACCAGATGCTCTTCCTGTACAGCGCAGAGTTATATGATGTTTCTGACCTGTAACGAATAAAAACTGGCAAAGCCATGAACCAAGGTTATTGGGTCCCTGCAACTGAAATCTTGTTTGAAGAGGCTTTTTCTTAATAAATTCTTTTGAAAAAGGCAAGAAAAAAATTTCAATTTTTTTCAATTCACAAAGGTTCTAGTGTAGCTCTATGTCTCAAATTGTGATTTCTGTGCATTGGAGAGACACTGTTCACTGTAGTTGTCGAGATGTAATGAAATACCAATGAAAATGGGCAGAGTTTGGAATCTGTTTCTCCCCTTGTAAAATCAGGCAAACAATCTTCAAGAAATGCAAAAGTTAAAACTAAATACTTAACTTGCTGTTATTTCCAGCAATAACAACGACATTAACAATAATCCCAAATGCCTTCAGAGGGTCAGTTCAGATAAGCAACCAAAAGTTCATTTGATACAATCTGAAAAGTTTATCTAAACCTCTTGTGTCTGCATAATTGGGTTTGAAATCTTGCAAGCACAGCCTTGTTCCATATAACATATACTATATCTTCTACATGTCTGTAGTTTCCAAAATGTTAATCTCCAAGGACCCAGAATGAGTCAACAACATTCACAGTCATGTGTAACTCCAGCTCTGTTGAAATGTGGTGTTGCTGCTGCCTTTATAAATGGCACCACCACAGCACAAACCTGGAATGAGGATTCAAGATGCAATAACCTTTTATGCTTCTTGGCTTAGACAGTATCTTCTGATGTCCTGCATAGCACATAGCACCAGGTTTCAAGTTACTAGTTTTAATGAACTGATCGATGGAATAATCAAAGTTTGGCCTCAATTCAAATACCAGAGTATCAAATGTAATATTCAGCTTCAAACTCCAAACTCATATTAACCTTGCCTGTTGTTTTGTAAAGTTTATTTTCCCAAGTTTCCTTTGGAAACACATAGTGGTTTTTTGTCTCAAAGCACTTGGAACTAATTTATTCCTTCTCACTCACACATCAATAAAATTAATCATAACCTCATCTTACAAAGACACCGTTCTTTTCATGATAACAGGTCTCTATTGATGCACAAGTGCTAAACCAAAGGAGTACTCATAGATGCATAGAAGGCTTGGGTTGAAAGTGACCTTAAAAATCATTGAGTTCCCACTCATCTGCCATGGCCATGGCCAGGGACATCCTCCACTAGACCAGGTTGCTCAGAGACCCATCCAAACTGGCCTTGAACACTTCCAGGGATAGGGCATCCACAGCTTCTCTGGGCAATATGTTCCAGTGCCTCATCACCCTCACAGTAAATAATTTCTTCCTGATTTCTCATGCAAACCTACTCTCTTCCAATTTGAATCCATTACTTCTGGACCTATCACTAGATGCTCTCCCCAAAAGTCTCTCCCCATCTTTCTTGTAGAAATTCTCTTCATGTTCTTGGAGGCCTAAAGGTCACTCTGAAACTTTCTCTTCTCCAGGCTGAAAAATCCCAATTTTCTCAGCCTTTCTTCATAGGAGAGGTGCTCTATCCCTCCAATCATTACCATGGCCCTCCACTGGACTCACTCCATGATGTCAATGTCCTTCTTTTGCTGGGATCCCAGAGCTGGATGCAGCCCTCCAGGTGGAGTGTCATGACTAAGTGGCCTTCCTTCTCTGTGCTCATAAACATCATGACCTCTCCCTTGCACTGAAACTAGATAGTTTGGAACCAAGATATTTCTCAAATGGGCAGAGGAACCTGCCAGTGCCCTGCTACCTGGTGGAGGTTTCTGCCCTTGATTAGACAGCATCATGTTGCCTGTGCTTCCAAGAGATTGCCAGGAGACTTCTTGCCTACTGAAGTGGTACCTGAAAAGGATTTCCATAGGCCAGTCAGCAGAGTAGGGGGTGGGTAATGTAAGGGGAGGAGGGAGGGAAAGCAGGCTTCAGACTGTTGAGCCTCTGCCTTGCCTGGCTTGATCAGACAAGTCTGCCAAAAATCCCATTTTGCAGCACCTGGAACTAGCAGTTCTTCCAGGCATGCCTTGTGTTGGTCATGTACCATCTCTTTTTGTCCCTGCATCCCCAGTATCCTTGTGCCAAGCCCTGATTATCTGTCAGTGGTAGTCTGCCTCTCTTATCCATCTGCAAGGTGAGACAGGCATTTCAAGTGCAAGCTGTGTGCTTGACTCCTGTGAGACACTCCAGTTTAAAAACCCCTTTTGGCAGCTTCAACAACATCCTCCTAAACTGTTTATTAGGTGCTGAAAGATGGTGGCATTTGTGAAGCTGCTTTTAAAATGTTTACTCACAGCAGCATAGGCGCCTCTGCTTGTTATTATCATCCAGCTCTCAAAATGGAAAATGTCAGTAGCATCTGCTTGATGGACTTATCTCCCTGATTCTGTGCCTAAAGTAACAAGCAGCAGATTTAAATGGAATTTAAGTGGTGCATAAGTAAAACACAGCAAGACCACTAATATTTGCAGGAATCCTCTTCAGTTACCTAGAGAATTAGAGCCCTTCTGATATGGGGAGAAGGAGCAACTTGCTGTGCACACCTCCACCCACACTAAGTCCTTTGGAAGGAAGGCATTTGTGCCGGTGTATTTGGGCAGCTTGGAGTAGGGACAGTGTATTTACTCCATGCTGGGTTGCCCTCTGGCAAACAACCCTGAAGAAGCAGTGAAAAGCAGAGCTGTGGCGTGATGAGGCCCCTTCTCACCACGAGGCGTGATTGCCTGCTGCTGTTGGATGAGATCTTCCTCCTTTTCAAAGCAGTCTACCAGAAGGACTGAAGGACTGGAACTGGCTGCACCCTGCTCTGCCACCTTCTTCCACCAGGTGTAGCCCAGGACTCCCATCCTCCCTCTCTGGTTCTGCAGCCAGGGTCTGCACACATTCCTCAGATATGTGTTCAACCTTACTAGCTTAAAAATAGGGTGGGAAGAGGATGCTACAAATTTATTCCACCCTTCCTTATAATAAAAGCTAGGAAAGGCATAGAAGATCACTGAGCTCATTTCTACTGTTTAGTGAAGGATGTAAACTCAGATAGAAAGTATGTCAGCTGATATGAAGCACACCTCCTGACACTAAGTTTCCTCTTAACAAGGCTGACTAAGAGGAACTGACAGCTATGCCAGAAGTATGCTCACTCTTTAAATTAACTGAGAAGTATTTACAGGAAGAAAGGAGATGTATAAATAACCTGGGAAAAGTAGTAATTTTTTTTTGTTTGTTTCTACAAAGGATAAGTCATATTTTCCCCTCTTTATGGTTTTTTTTTTAATTCAGATTAAAAAACTGACATCTGCAGGGATGTTTCTTTTTGCCGAGGGAATGAATACATAAGATATTGCCTAAGTTGGATCTATGAGTGCTACTGACTAGCTTGAAAATTATTTTGTTGTATGAGGCAGAGAATTTCTTCACAAAATGCTGTTTCATAAATCCAGTTAACAGCCAGCTAAGTTACTCTCATGTGGCATGAAGATTCGGATTGGGGCTTGCTAGCTGAAGCAAGTTAGGAAAGCTTGGATATTTTTAAAGGGCATGAAAGGAAGTAGAAGATTACTGCATTGCTTAAAATCCTAATTGATTTTACAAGACTGAATACCTTTTTTCCTGTTTAAAGATAAGTGTAATGTGTGGAAAGTCACAAAGGAAATACAGTGATAAGGAGCCATTTTACAAGATGGGCTCTTTTATTTCCTCTGCTGAAAAGAGAGCTGAGCAATACTATTTACAATATTATAATTGGTATTCCTGTGTTATTTTAAAGAGCTTTAAAGGATGAAAGCTGATCTGCTAGAGAAAGGTAATGCAATTGCCAAATAGGACACACATGCCTTAGCTTTGCAGAGAAGAATTTGCCTTTGTATTTTTGTTAAAAGCATTAAATATTCTACGTGTGTGCTGGACACTGCATTAGATTTAAGGCAGCAATTTTCAGGTCTTGATCACACCATCTAGTGTATAGTTCCCAGTCCATGTAAAGCAAAGGTGAGATTGTCAGAGAATTGGCACTAGTCCAAGGGCTTTATATTTCTCGAGGGGGTCCGTCAGCAAGGGGAAAGGGAAGCACAGTTTATACAGCAGTTTTCCATCTGGGAACATGGTGGTGGTGAATGCAATGCACAGGAAAGTAAAGCCTCGAGCTAATTTTTCATCCAGAGAAAAGACTGCACCATGGCCCCATATTTGTAATCTTACTGATAAGTGGCTGTGGTGGCCTGAAGGGGACAAGGACCCTTTGGGAGAGCCCTTCCAGGAGCCAGTTGGTGCCCTGAGAAAGCAGCAGCAAGTGGGAGCTGTGCCTGGGGCAGAGGGAACCACTGGCTTTGGCAGCGTCCCAGGATGGCCATGAGGCTGAGCACAAGAAGCAGCTCTGCTTTCCAACCTGTCCCTGGCCAAACTCTGCATGTACAGGGCCACTGCACAGTAGTTTGGGCACTTTTCCCATGTGCACTGAGGTATCCAAGGCAGCTGCTGCCTTTCTTGCAGGGCTCACTGTGCTCCTGAGCAGCTCTGGCCAAGGAGGCCTCTGCTGCCAGTGCTCCTGTGCTCTCCCAGGGCTGTGTGTTGTTTGTTTTATTTTTTTTTCTTTCCCTCTATAACCTTAAATACTCTAGAAGTGTGGAGCACCCCTCCTGCCAAGACAGGCTGAGGGAGTTGGATTTGTTCTGCCTGGAGAAGACTCTGGGGAGACCTTAAGAAGCCTTCCAGTACCTGAAGGGACCTACAGGAGAGCTGGAGAGGGACTTTTTACAAGGCTATAAAATGATAAAACAAAGGGCAGTAGTTTTAAACTAAAAGGCGAGATTTACATGAGATGCTAGGAGGAAATTCTTTACTGTGAGGGTGGTGAGGCTCTGGAACAGGCCACAGCACAGAGAAGCTGTGAATGCCCCAACCCTGGAAGTGTTCAAGGCCAGGATGGATGGGGCTTTGAGCAGCCTGGTCAGGTGGGAGATGTCCCTGCCCATAGCAGGGGGTTGGAAGTAGGTGATCTCTAAGATCCTTTTCAACCCAAGACATTCCATGATTCTATTAAACACAAGTTATTGTCAGGCTCTGTCCTATATATAAAATCACAGTAAAGCTGAAAGAAAGAGAGGGAGTAGAATAAAGGAGTCAGAATACTAGAAAATATGGACCTCAAAACTGCCTGGGAAGTCCTTTAGTTAACACATTTTATGCTTTCTATTGCCTCATGGTTAAGAACTGGAAGTTTTGATGGAGTACCTTATAAATTAGATAACTGTTTCATGTGTAATGGAGAGAAATTTAGATCTAAAAATAAGTGACTGACTGAATAGCTAGAAACTGTTGAGCTATGGGCTGAAAGGACCTCTGAAATGTAATATATATAATTAAGTCTTCTTTCTCTGACATGTTCCAGTCCTTTTCCCATAGACACTTGCATCTTTAAATAATAAATTGTAAAATATGCTTCATTCTGTAACTCAGCCTTATTTTTTTCACATTCAGCAAAAACAGTAAAAATATTGATTAAAAGTGCTGATTAGCCTACTGCTATGATAAGGATCTGCAGGTTCCTGAACATGGGGAAGGGGACCACTTTCTCATTTATATCTACAAACAAAAATGAAAACTTCTGTTTCAAGTTGTAGCTTGAATTGTCATATAACATAACTTGTCATTATGTTTATATTTTTTTTCTCTTGCCTTTGAGATCTGAACTCTTAATGAAATATCAAGCAAAAGGAACTTGGTGTAGCTGCATCATATAAAGCACTCATATTATCTTATGAAAAAGAATCAAACTCTGACTGACTAAAGATACTTTAACTTATAAAATAGAACTGTGTGAGGAGAAAAAAAAATACATGGTACTTAGATATTAACTTCCACCATTGCTTCTTTCTGTACATTAGTCTTCTTGTTGTTTTATCCACTGATTACAGAAGTCAAACATTTTAAAGCAAATACAGAAATTTTAAAGACAAACCTGGCAAGTTGAACAGTTGGAGGTCTGGAATTTGATTCCAAAAATAATGATATTTGTTTAAAATTCCAGCAATTTATAGGCTTTTTTTACACCAGTACCCACACTGTGCCATAAGAAAAATCTTTGTTTTAAGATATTCAGAATGGTTCACAAAATCTGTGACATTTCAGCTGTTAATTGCCCTTTGAGGTAAACTAGTTGATCAAATCGGTGAGAGAACCATAAGATTCTAAAGATGATATTTTTATGAACGTCCAATTACAGCTCTGATTCACTCTTGCTCTCAAAGAAAATTTTGTTAAAGTCTGTTTTTGTCATCTGACAACAAATCAAAGTATACAACAACAGACATTTCCAGAACATAAGTAAGGTGGAACAGACCAGTCCCAGGTACTGATGAAAGACCTGGATTAACAAAAATAGGCACGTCATCAGTAATGCAAAGCCTTTACATTCCCAGGATATGCAAACATATTTGCCTCATGGCATTAGAACTCTGACCTGAAAAAAAAAATCTTTCCCTGGGATTTAACATTACATAAGTAAGAAAATTATTAAGGCCTTTGAGGGGTGTGCACTGGGGTAGACAGTAATAACAGAAGTGAAATCTGTGGAGCTACCTGAACAGAAAATTGGTATGAGAACTGGGGCATAGGATCCTGAGGGTATGTCTGTACCACAAAGGACAAGTGCTCAGGGAGGGGGAGCCTGCACTCTTGTTGTCCCTGCTGCTTTGTTAGCCAGCTCATCCCCTGGCTCCCCTTTGAACTATTCCAAATATTTGTTTCCAAGACAAATCTGCCACAGAAAGGGCAGCTTTCTGCCCCTGGGGCCCAAGATCTGTTCTTGGCTGGCTTTTATTTAGTCGTATCAACATAACCTGATTGACCAGTGCATTCAATTATGTGCTCTTATTTATTCCTTGCCAAGGAAGCACTCAAATTCCTACCTAGCTTTAGGCACAGAATTCAGTCCTCCTGAAACTTTTTGCATGCAAGATAAAAATGCATTCCAGTAACCTGGAGTCAAGACATGTATGTTTTAATGTATATATGTATTTTACATATGTAACATATGTTTGAAGTGCTGCTCAGGTTGTGATATTCCTTTAATGAAGGCAGAAGCCAGAGGTCTTAAACATTTAAAGCAAAGCAGATGTTATTTTGCTAAATCAAGATCATTGTTTACACTTTCCTCTGAAGTATTTAACATTAACTGGTATAAAAAGAAAGATACTATGATATATGGATCCTGGCTTGTTTGGGTAGAAAATTCCTTGGCTGCTAAGGAAACTGTCCCGCTGCCTTGCAGCCTTAAGGATCCTAGTGTTTAATGAAAGTTCACCAGTGGGACTGTGGTGAGCTGAGCACACAGGATAGTTTGTAGAGACTGCTACACCTTTCCAGCACACAGTAGTGCTACACGTGGCATTTCCTGAAGCTGCTCCCTTTTTAACTTTCTGGAGACACGGGAGTGAATCTTAAGGAATATCACAGGTAAAGGCAGAGGATACCCAAGGCTGGCAGCTTCTGCTATGTTAAGTGACAAGAGGCTGTGGAAAGGAGACAAAACTCAAAAATTCAGAATGAATATTTAAATTAATTTCAACTTGACTCATTTAAAATGTTTACAGTATGGTTTCCAATGACAGTGGGTTATGGAACCACTTTGATTTTTTTATTTTTTTTAAGGCTTAGAAAAGGTCTTACACGTATGCAGTTATTCACAATATTTTGTACATTTTGTTAAGTCTTGAAAAAGTCACAAGCCTGCTATATAGGGATTGTATCTAAGAGCCTAAAGAGGATGTCCATTTTTTAAAATCCCGAACTATAGCAAAAGGTGATGTGTATATAAATAGTAATTAACATGGTTTTGAGCAGCGGAGTAATCTAACTAATAATGGGTCAGAATAGAGTATTCTCCCTTTTCCCTCTAACCAGGTTATTTTTACTTCTTTGGAGGATTATGTTTTTTGGGTTTTTTTTTTTCCAAACTCCAAAAATATTATCAACTGACATATAATTTGGCAATACTATGAATTTTAGTTTTGATACCCTTGCAGATCTTGGGAAAAGACAGAAATAATCTAAAATTTTGAGGGGCATTTTGGTAGATATATGTATTTAAAAACATGTAAGTTTATGCTTCAGGTGGAACATTATTAAAAATCTACCCCTATGACAGAAGTAGCAGTAAAAGTAGGATTATTTTGGATTCAAGGAAACTGTACTAAATTCATTATTTGTCCACCTGGATGAATCAAAGCTGAAAGACAGCAAGATAAAGGATGCCCAGCCAGTACACATCCCACTGCAGCAGTGGGGCATCAGGAGGCATTCCAGCAGCAGGCAGCTGTTGGAATAATCACATGAAATCCAGAGGGAGAGAGGGTGGCAGACTCTGTCTTGACACCCCAGCCCCTCTTCCCAGTGCAACACTAGACTCAGAGGTGGTTTGTGACTACACTCCTAACACTTCACTGTTAAAAGAGAAGTCTAGAAACTTCCTTGTTCACTGTTACAGTGGCTCTTGGCAGGAACAATGTCCCAGGTTATCAGATTTGTTTGATTTAGGGATGGCTGTGCTGATTTAAATCCCTGAGGGGAATTTCTCCCCTGACACAAGGATGTTTTACAGAGAGGCTACAGGACAAAATCATAGAAACAAATTCCTAACATATGATTCTCCTCTCCTTTGCATGGTGGTAAATAGTGATGTCTAGTGATATCTTTTCATTCCTTGAACACAGGACTTGGGGTTCTGTCCTCACATGCAGTTGAACAGCATTACTGGGTAAACTGCATGAGAATAAGATCTCTATGAGCATGTCATAGGTCACAGGATGCTTGGGGTTGGGAGGGACCTTAAGGATCCTCTAGTTACAGCACCCCTGCTGTAACTAGAAGGGGCAAGAATGCCACCCACCAGACGAGGCTGCTCAGATCCCCCTCCAGGGGGACTTCCCCTTGAACACTTCCAGGAATGGGGCATCCGCAGGTTTTCTGGGCAATCTGTGCCAGCCCCTCACCCTGCATATGGTCATATTTAGGGCATGTGAACAAGGTGTTGCCATGTAAAACCAGCCAAACATCTCCTCAATGGTACCACAGCCTTAAGAATGCGGAGAAAGGCTTCCTTTCCATCCAAAACATACATGTGGTGAGACATTACCTTTTATCCCATGTTTCCCATGTGGAGGCTTTTTGTCCCCAGTTCTGATTGCTGTCAGGGCTCTGTTTCTCCCCTTGGGCCTGCTGGCTGGTGTGGGGTGGGTGAGGTGCCTTTGGGGGGTGGCGGCAGTCCTGGGGCAGGGCTGCTCTGGGACCCCCAGTGCCTGGTGACACCGCCCGGGGCTGGGCCAGACTGGGCCAACCAAGCCCAAAACCAGACTTGACTCGCACTTCTGGGATGGCTGTGCAAGAATGGGCATGGAAACACCCAAGCCAGTCAGCAAACAATGAAACCAGGTAGGAAGAATCCTCTGCCGTTTTTTTATAGTATCCTGGGGGAAAATGGTGTTCAGAGGCTTCTGGGGCATTCACTGTGTCCTGACATCTTCCATACTCCACGGATTTAGATCATTCTGTAAAAATGAATTATTTAAATCAATCTTCTCAAAAGTTACTTGATGAATTTTTCTCTTTAAATATTTGAAGAACAGTCTCAAGCCTTTATCTAGCAAACAAAACATAAATTGAGATATTTCCCTTTCCATCAATAAGAAAAATAATAAATAAATAAAGGATTCTGTGAAATCCAAATCACAATTTTACAAGTGCTGGTAGGGCAGCAACCTTGAAACCAAAATGCACAATAACATCTGGTTTTCATGAATCCCTCTGTAAAATGAGGGGAAAGGAGAGGATGGGGAAAATCCGAGTGCTGGGGTGACTCTCTGCCTGTGTGCAGCTGAGGGTTGTAAAAATTTGTCAGGTGCCTCTGACAGGCAAACATTTACAGTTTTATAACCTCAGTATTTGCAACATTTAAGGCATTTCCTGTCTTAAGTATTGGGAAGTACAAGTAAATATTGCCTGTTCTGAGGTTAACTGCTCTGCTTAGTAGGCTTTTCATGGTCAGAACCAAAGAGCAGGAAAACCACAAAAATCCCAAAGCTACTGTCACATTTTTAATTCATTAGTAACAACTCATACCTATTCCCAGAGCTACCTTTAATAATGGGGCTTTTCTGAACCACAGGGAGTTTTGCTCATATGTAGAAAATCTGAGCCCAGTAAGACAGTCCTGGTTTGATGCTGAAATGCTCAGAACAAAATTTCTCCAACTAAGTCTTCCCTTTATAAGGAAAAGGGGAAGCTCATTTGTTTTGTTCCCTTTTTTCTTTTTGTTTCAAAAGCTATGCTGAATTCCCCTATGCTACCTCATATGCAAATTTTGTAGATATCTCTGAACCTTTGCATTTCTCATCTCGAGCTGGCAGCCCAGACAGGCTGCTGGAAAGCAGGGAGGGTGTGAAAATGGGTGGGCTCAGAGCAGCGGCTGGAGTTCGTCTCTGCAATTGCTCCATTGAAGCCGGCAGAGCTTGATCGATTTAAGGCCAGATTTGGCTCATGATTGAATTTTTTATGTCTTCAGAGCCAACATTGTGCATAGCACATGAAGAAAAACAGATTACAGTTACTGCTTTTCATCTCAATCTATTTCTTGCTCTTCCAGAATTAAGAGATAATGAAAAGCAAGTACATATGTGCCTATACACACACAAATCCTTTCCTTATAAAATTATCAATGCTTTTTTTTGCACACTCAGGAGTTCTGGGTAGTTCAGATAAAGCATCAGAGAAGTGTATTGAGATTTAGATACTTATTTTAACCAGCCTGAACTTGGATTTTTCCCATGGCTCAGGGAAAGCTTTCCCTAGGGAAGCCTGCTTAGGGGGCAGCATCCATGCAGGGAGCTAACTGGGTTCAGAGCTGTGGCTGTGAAGCATCCATTACTTTGGGGAAGAAAGCTCACCATATGGCTGTTTTGTTTCCAGTAGCTATAATGTAATTGAATCAATTGCCCTCACATGATATGGGTGTACTAACTGCACATACATCATTTCTTTCTGGGTTTTGAGGCTTGTAAAGAGTGGAGGGTAAGGCCCATGAGGATAAATCAGTCTAGTTTGTCTTCAAGAAAAATGGGTTTAAATCTGACCTGTGGTACAGGCACAAATCAATTCAGTGCTTCTGACAGTCCCACGTGGATACTTTCCTCATTTGGAAATTATCCTCTGATGAAGGTTGCCGTCAGTCTTTACACAACAAGGCTACAAAAAGCAGGTCTCTTCTGAAGTGAAGGTCATCAGTAAATAACATGCAAAATTCAAGTACAGCTAACCTAAGCTAGGTAAAGGGTTAGCAGCAATTCTCATAATACTTCCAGAAAGTAAATCATGAGGTGAGAGGAGGGGGAAGAGAAGAGGAAGATGCCAAAGGCAGATTTCTCATGATGCTGAGATGTCCAGCAACTAATGCAGTGGGCTGTGCCTTTCTCCCATTTTCCCATTGCAGCAGGACCCAGGTAAGGTCAGTGTCTAAACCTACTGTGCCCTAGTTTTCCCAGTCCTCCACTGCTTCATCTCAGCTCCTCTCAGCAGGATAACTGGGATCTGTGGTTTTTTGCTTGGTCTCTGCTCTCCTCCAGCTCTGTACCAAGAGCTGGGGTAAAACATTGCTCTGATCTCTCTGGCCAGGCATTGATACTGCTGCCTGCTTTGTGTCTGCTTCAAGCTCTGTGAATCATTCCAAGCAAAACCAAAGTGAACTTCACTGATTTTCATTCATTGAAAAGAGAAAATTTAGACCTGCAGAGAAACAAGGCCAAATCCCAAGAAAAGATGGGACAGCTTTTGGAGGGTGAAGAAATGAAATGTCTAAACGTGTCTTATCTAAGCTAAGCACCTGGGCCTTGGGCATTAGGCAGCATGGGATGAGTTTCTTCCTGCAGGTGCATTTTTACTGAGGTGGGACAATGTGCCTTCTGGCAGTGCCCATTTCTTTGCATTTACAATTCATCTGGGATGGCTAGCATCACAAAGTGCTGGCTAAACAGTTGGGCTAGTTGCATATATCTTGTGGTTGCTGATAAAGGGGTTATTCTTTGAAGTCAAATCATGACTTCATGGGATTTTTGTTCTAAAGGTGAAGAAAGAAATATGGGCTTAAATTTTCATATCCCCTCCTTTAGGATTTAAGGGACTCCAAATTTGGAGTGGACCATTTTAGAGCTGAAGACCATTTATCAGCAATTCATCACATTGCCAGAGTTTGAAAGTGTTTTTCAGATCTTTCAGCTATTTTTGTGACCAAAGGATTGTTTTGTGCAGAATGTATCCTGAAGCAGAATTTGAAAATCTGTCCTTTCAGTGCTATTATTGAGTCTGTCCTGCCTTTTAATTTGTTGACATTCTTGCTTTCCTATATGAGATCTGGCAAAAACCCATCTTATTTTTCTCAACTCTTCTATGCACCTTGCTGTTTAAATACACTTCTTCCATTTCTTGCTTCTTTCCTGCCCTGGTTAATTCCTTTCAGACATTTGAGTTTTGTAGCCCAACAGCAGCAATTTGCCGACTGGCAAATATCTGTACAGCACAGAAGTCCTTACAGAAAAAAAGTTGAAGGTCATTGTGGAAAAGAGACAGCATTTCTGAAGAGATGGGATTGAAATACCAGCATATGGACAACCTCTGGCTTGCAACACAGCTGATGCTGCAAAGCTGCAGAGTAGGAGAAGACAGAAGCAGGGGAAGACAGAGCCAGATCCTCTTCAAGGTTGTGGGAGGCTAAATTCCAAGGTCATACACTACTTCAGGTGAAGCTAATTTAGGTTGCGCTTTCTTGGTAAATTTATGCCTTCACACCATTTCTTACTTTTATTTCTCCATTTCACTTTCCACCAAATTGAATTTTTTTTTCTATTTCTGATTCTTGGAAACTTAATTTTCTGCCATCTAATACCATTTTAGTGCAATCCCTGTACAGACACATTAGGTCAGAGCAGAATTACACAGATGCCAGACATAAAACCTGTATCAAAAAATTCCATTCTAGCTGGTTGTGGACAAAATATGTTGATTTAAGGAAACAGAAAAGAAGTCCAGTACCAACTCATGGCAGTAAATGGTGTGTTATTACTAAAAATTGCACACTGCAAAATTTTCTGATTTTGTGCAATGTGTTGGTTGTTTTTCTTTTTTTTTTCTTTAACAAAAGGCAGCATTTTCCTTTGAAACACCTTCCCTTTTCTTCATCTTTTCTGTCCTGTTTTTCGTCCAGAGTAGCTCAGACTGTATCTCCCCTAATGGGCCTCAAACCCATCCCCAGTCTCACTTCAAGACACTCACCTGAAGTGTCATTGTTCACAGTCACTTATTTGAAGCTGCACTCTAATTCATCTTTGCTCGTTTGTTCCCTACCTGTTGATAAGGAGTAGAACAAGGGGTGGCTTCTTTCCCAAGAACAGGCAAATAATACTTCAAAATCAGGCCTGCATGGCTTCAAAGTCTTTTCTGGCCAGGGATCCTTGATGTGCACCAGGGTATTGACTGCAGACTTGCAATGTAGAGTTTTCTCAGAGGGGTGAAATAAAAAGATGGATTAGTTATTTTTGGGGGGATCTGAGCGTTAATTGGCTCCCTTAAAAAATCATCTAGTTAAACTTTGCTCAGTAGTATAGCACTGAGGTGTAGGAATTTTTGAAGGCACTCTTCTAAGTTGACTGTGCTTTGAGATAATTAATTGAAATTAGAAAAATAACACATACCAAAACCAATTTAAAAATAACAAAATTTCAGCTGTTCTTTATAGACAAAGTTACAAAGATTAACTCACCTGATAGTAAAGGAAGTATCCCACTGAATAATGGGTCTCTTTGTCTGAAGCATCAGGTTTGGCAACCACTTCCTTTGGAAAGCCTCACACTTCTAAAGCTGCAAGGAACAATTTTAAAACTATTGAAATATATTGAGCAAATATGTAGTGGTTTTATGTACATTTCAGTGGGTTTATAGACATTCTAGATGCTTTTATAGATGTTATAAACTTTTGGAAACATAGTTTTAAAGCAAAACACAAATATTCCCATTCTCTGTTGTTTATTTCTTGTGGCTCATGTTTGGCTTTTGTCTTCATGTACAGCAGTTCTTTTAACATTGATCATCCCAGGATCATTTAACATTCTGTGTAATTGTTTTCTAAATGTTTGTATTTATCTCATTCGTAACCCTGTGCTAGAAACCCTGTCCATACTAGGTTATATTCTAATATTGATTTTGTTTCCCTTTCTTGTGGTCTTAGTTACAAATTATACCATCCTTTTCGCTTGGAATGTTTTAGGATGATTGATTACTGAATAAATTGAGTGCACCCACAAGTTGAAGCTTCATTTAATCCCCTTAGTGCCAGGGATTTCAGAGCACACAAGCTGAAATTATAGCACCCTCTGGAAATAAAGGGCAGTGGATGTTTTTCCTGGATGTTGGAGAGCTGTGCCTCTGAGTTCCCCACTTGGGCTCAAGTTCCCTTTGAGGGAACAGAGCTGAACCACAGTTTCTGTCATGTCAGTGGATTTCTGTGGCTGTCAGAAGAGAATGAGGTGCTTGTTTGCAACTCTGTGGAAGGAAGGAAGGAAGGAAGGAAGGAAGGAAGGAAGGAAGGAAGGAAGGAAGGAAGGAAGGAAGGAAGGAAGGAAGGAAGGAAGGAAGGAAGGAAGGAAGGAAGGAAGGAAGGAAGGAAGGAAGGAAGGAAGGAAGGAAGGAAGGAAGGAAGGAAGGAAGGAAGGAAGGAAGGAAGGAAGGAAGGAAGGAAGGAAGGAAGGAAGGAAGGAAGGAAGGAAGGAAGGAAGGAAGGAAGGAAGGAAGGAAGGAAGGAAGGAAGGAAGGAAGGAAGGAAGGAAGGAAGGAAGGAAGGAAGGCATATGTATATGAAACAGTGACTTGGGATCAGTGGGAAAAACATGTGACTCCAGTTCTCACTGAATTATCCCCAGAAGTCCCTTCCCCAAAGAAAACTCTGCTTGCTTTTATGCAGAGGAAGTCACTGTGACCGGGACATTGCAAACAGTGCATTTGGAAGCACTCAGTCTGCTTCCAGCCTTGGTTGTGAGGTGGGGGACAAAACCACTGAGTGTGTGCTGAGGCGGACCAGATCAGACACACAGGGATATGCAGCTCTCTCTGAACCTGAGCTCACAGGGAGGCTCGGATGCAGAGGCAGGAATTACCTGGGGAATCCATTACTGCGGTTTCTGTGCTGCAGCGTGTGAAAGTAGAAGACTGCAAACAGCACAGCTTTGTGGGGACTTGTTGCTGATACCCCTTTCATTCCTGTGGCTTGGCAGACTCTTAAAAATGTCATGTAATGTGCATGCCTTTTCCTAGCCTTTGGCTTGTTGTAACCACACTGTACTGAACCTTCAGTTGCAAGTGTCATAATTACCTCCATCTCCTCCTGCTGCTGCAAATGAGCAGAGAGGAAAAGTTCATTAGTCAATTATCTGAATTTTGGAGAAAACCAGAGCTGTGATAATCTCCTGTTTCCTGGAGATTTGAAATATGCCTCCTTCCTTTGGAAGCAGATGTAGCCCCAGCTTAAACAGGGAGTGGGGAGAAAAAGGAGGGGGAGAGCAGAGGGTGCACACACTTGACCTGGCATCTTGCAAAATGCTAGGACAGAGAAAGGCCTGAAACTACCCTATTGTGAAAATATATTTCTCACACAAAATCTGACGTATGGATATATGGATGAGAGAAAGATCTTAGGAAATAAAACATCTCTGAAGAGCTTTCATCTTGTTGCACCTGATGACCTGCCTTTGGGACTGGTTTTATGCATTTTACTTGCAAAGTCTCTTGAACTTGGTGGCTTGGGAAGCTCAGCTTATTTTACTGGTTCTGTGAGTACTTTATACAACCACTTCCCAGACCATTTCTCTCTTCTCAGCTGCTTTCTCTACCATTTGGCTTTGATGTCATGTTTCCACCTTTCCTTTGGTGCCTATTGTTGTGCTCCAGCCTGGTTGTAATGTCCTGGCCTGCTTTGGTTCCTCCACAGCACCCCAAGGATGCATTTACTGTGGAGGGTTTTTAGAAGAAGTTGAAAACTGCAGCTAAAAATTCAAATGGGCAATCTCAATGAAGAAGCTAGGAAGAATTAGGATATTTATGTATCTCCATTTAAGAAGAACATACTAAAGCACTTCAGTGGCATTTCTAGTTTTAGAGTAATATTTAAGGCCACAGTCCAGCACACTGGGACTGGAGGCAATGGCAAGTACATTAATCAATATTAACAGCAACAAGTCAAAGTAAAATACAGTGATTACTACTTAGTCCAAGTTTTAATGCAGCAAAATGCATAAGTTAAGCATGTGGTTAAGCCCTGTAGGGCTTTAGCCAGTGCTAAAATTGGCATGTTTTAGTGATGGGTTGAATTGATGTCTATAATAGGTACCTGCCAATACCAAATTCTGCTTTTTTGTCTATCACTATGTTTCTGTAGAGTCTAAATCCCCTTTATATTACATACCAAAAAAATGTGATTAGGCTACACAGTTAGTTACAGAGGAGTTGTAGAGAATATTCTCTTTTCATCCAATCATTTTATTGTTACTGAAATAGGAAGAAATACAGTGCACTATAATCTGACAAAACATTATGTGCCTTAGTACTTCAGATGGACTAAGGAACAAACTTCCAGTCTAAATACAAGAAGAAGGAGCTGGTAGAGAGGGTGCAGAGGAGGCTACAAAGATGATTTGGGGTCTGGAGCACCTCTCTTATGATCAGAGACTGAGGGAGCTGGGCCTGTTTAGTCCAGAGAAGGGAAGGCTGAGAGGGGATGTCATCAGTTCCTATAAACATCCCAAAGGCATATGTCAAGAAGGTGATGACAGAATAATTAAAGTCAGTGGTGCCCAGTGACAGGACAAGGAGCAATGGCCATAAACTAAAACACAAAGTTTCACCTCAACATGAGGAAGAACTTTATGCTGAGGCTTGAACACTGGAACAGACTGCTCAGGCAGGTTGTGGAGTCTTCCTCTCTGGAGACACGCCAAACCCACTAGGACAGCTTCCTGTTCTAGGTGACCTTGCCTTGGCAGGGATGATTGCCAGATCCAACCTTAACATTTCCGTGTTTCTGAGTCTTATTTTCATAAGTTTTAATCTCTCTATTTCCTAAGTTTATCCTATATTCATAGAACAATATGAGAGAATGAAAGTAACTAATTTAAATTATATAAATATGCATAGCTATTAACTAGAAGACTTTTTGGGGATAGGGCTAAAATATCAGCCTTAAATTTCAAACATTTCATAAGTGAACAGTAGTGAGTTCATATAGGGTTTATTTTTCTTATTTAAAATTCTTCAAATACTTTATTCTCTCTGTATCAAATAGATTACTACATCTTCAATACTTAATTATTTGCACTAAAGAAAGAAAACCCACTTAACAGTTGAGAAAATATTTAAAGAGCCTTTTTTTTTTTGTTATTATAAATGAACTAAAACACCATGTATGATGTATAAGGTAATCTACTGATGTAGACATGGAGATCCAAATAAGAATGAGAGAAATGTGCTTTCTCTGATTTTTGCAAATTTGCATTCCATTTTTGCATCATTTTATGCATGGTTTGGGAATCCAGACAGATTTAGTTACATGAATTTATTTGCGGAGTCATGCCATTACTAAATGCTAGCTACATTTCTTTATTTTTACAGAAGAATATAGGTCTGTTAGACCTAACATGAATACCAGTTTCTCATTCCTGAAGTCATAAGCAGAAGCTTTTGAAGTTGGTGAGGATGGGAGCCTTACCTGATGTCTGTGGTGAGACAGGAGAGCTTTTTCAGTTCAGATATTCTTGGAGGAACCGAAGCTGTTTGCTTCCCCTGGGAAGCGGAGGAGTCTGAACTGAATAGGAGTAGGACAGAAAAGTGTAACTTAATTTTTTCTATGTGAAATCTATTGTTAGAGATATATTAAGGAGATTATGGTAGAAATATTTTTTTGGGATGTAGCTTAGTTCTAGTGTTTAAGGTATTTAACATATTTAAGTTAGATTTGCTAAGAGTCTGAGATGAGTGGAACATCAGTGAAACTTCTGGGAAGTTTCCCAAGATACACTGTGATTGTTCAGACAGCTTTCTTTGTTTCCTTCAGAAGTGAATGACCTCTCCATGCTGAGTATATCCTCATCAGCAGGAGCTGGATTTCCTGTTTAACCTGCTGTGTAACCATTTCTATGGTTCCTGACGTTCCCTCTCCTTGGCACAAACCTTTCCTGTGTAAAATGCAGAACACAGGAGTGGGTCACAGAGAATCACTGGTGGCCCTTTCCACATTTCCAGGTGTGACAGAGGATCCCACATTGGCTTGGAGTGCCTGTGATGTTGTATTTAAAAGAAGTGCTCGCTGTTCAACAGGATGTCAGAAAGATAGACTTACACACACCAAAAAAAAAAAATTTAAAAAGTTTGGAGATGAAACTGTGTGAAATTTGATCTGTGGACAGTGAGAGCAAGTGGGGGTTTTGACATAAATTCAGTTTTCCAAAGAATCATGGGTATCCTCTGAGAAAAACCTGCCTGTGCTTATGCATTTTGATTTCTGTGCTTTCCTAGTTTTTCTGCATAAATCAGGTGTCAGTTTATCTGGGGAAGTGAAGAAGAGAAAATGCTAGAAAGAGGTTAACTGTGTCCTCCCAGTGCCTCCTACAACAGCACCTGTGCAATATGGGGAGAGGCTTCCCACTGCTGCTTGACTCGAGGTGTGGGCAGACAGGTAAAGATGTGCCCACAGCAAGCTGAGAAAGTGATGGCCATTCTTCCTCTTCATAGCACTGCATCCCACTCTGTGGTTTGGGACATGTCCCAGCACAGCAGAGCCTGCTGGAGGAAAGGGATTTCCACATTCTCACTCAGATTGCACCCACTCATGGGAACAACCAGTGTTCAAATAAAGTTCTGTCATGTATTATGAAGCTGTGTGGGGATTTGTGTTGAAACACCCTCCCCTGGAGAGCTCTGAAGCACAAACTATGAGTATTCTTGAAGACCTGTTACTGAACAGGCTTTGCTATGATGTCTGATGACTTCCTGGCATGGAGTGTGTGGGGCAGACTTGCCCACAAGGGGTAAACAGCCCCCTTTTCTTGCCCTATAGACGGGTGCCCAGGAGCAGGAGGCACCTTTATTAAAACACCACTCCTTGCTGTGGGACATCCTTGTGACTACTGAAATACTCTATGTAGATTTAAGCCACAGGGAGCCTGACAAATCTTTTGCTATCCAGAGAGTGGGAGGCAGCCTGGGGAGTCCTCTGGGATGATTTTATCCTCCTCTCTGCCTCCAGCAGTGTGTGCTGGTGTGTGTGACCTGCTGTTAATGCCCCTCCCCAGGCAACAGCAGAAGAGGCAGGGTGACACTGAGTAAAGCTGCCACAGAAGGAAGCTGCACTTGGAGAAGTGCTTTGGCACAGCACTGGCAGTGAGTGACTTGCTGGCCTGGAGACAAGGGAGAGTGGAAAAGGCAGGGGACTGGCAGGAAGGGAACAGAGAGGTAAGTGTCATGCAGCAAGGAAGAGACTTGACAGATCTGTGCTGGCATTTTGTGTTTATAAGCCATACTGTGACTTATGAGCTCCACAATAAAATCCCTTCTGACTGCAGAGGCTGCAGAAATGACCCTTTTTTGGGGGGGAAGAAAGCACAGACAAAAGAGGGAGGGGTAAACTCATGTTTCTCAACTTTCCATGTGAGAAATGTCTCCAATGCCTTCTTATGAAAGAAAAAGCTCTCCATCACTCAGTGCTGCACTGGTTCACCATGACACAGAGTGAAGGCGACCAGTGCAGGAAGAGCCATTCAGTATTTCAGAGCCCCAAGGAATTTCTCTATGGGCCATTTTCTGTGTAAGGCCAGAGAGGAAGGGAAGGTGGGGCCAGAGGTGAGCACAGTCTCATTTCCAACAAGCTGCAAGGATGGTCTCTACCAGTTGTATCATGATGGGCTTTAAATTGGGGAGTAGCTCTGGGATCTCACTTCTCATGATCAGCAGTGATAGATAGTCCCTACTCACAGGGGCATTTCTGACAGAAATTAAATTTGTGTTTGTTCAAGCAAGTACCAGAGAGGAGGTGTTACTGCCATGTTGGAGAAGACATCTTCACCTCCATCTGCACCTCCGTCTTCACCTCCATCTTCACTGGCAATCCTGCAGCATCATCCAAACCTTCACTCCCAAATGCAGGGGTCATTCTGAGGACCAGGGATTCAGGGAGGCATCCTAAGGGACCAGTGAAAGAGTAGCAGTCACAGTTCCTCTGAGCAGTTTATCTGTCTCCCAGTTACTGCCCTGGAGGCAAAATCCCCTTCCTCTGACTCCAGGGCAGAGCAAAGTTACACTAATGCCTTTGCTCTGCCATCAGAAGGGAAAGAGCTGTGTCAACACAGAAAATGCTATTTGCTGACAGGTTGTTACAGACAAAAGAGATGCAGTCAAGAGCAAGAATAAAAATAGAAGTTCTCAAGTAAAAAGATGTGAGAAAAGAGAGAAGATTGATTGTTTAAGTCACGAAAGACAGAAAAATGAAGGGAAAAGTAAAAAGACTATTAAATCAAATATGCCTGCCCTTTAGAATAGCATTGATAAAGACTGTGGATGTGAAGTGTAAAGGTTGAGACACATCTGAGGGTCTCATCTGATAATTTATGGTTAGAGAATAAATAGATCATTTGGTTAATGTGGATATTGTTTCTAGACTAGCAGATATTAGAGGGCTGGAAGGAACACATCACTTGAAACATGAAGCAGGTGTCTGAAGACATTCCACCTATTGAAAAAATTTTTTTGCTTTTATTCCTTTGCTTGCTTCGCTGTCCCCTCCTGCTTGCTGCAGAGAAGTCAGCTCAAAACTAAATAATGCAATACACATTTTGTGTTCCCCGTTATAACTGGCAATATGAGAAAAAGCACTTTAATGATGTCTTAGATTTCTAATAAAGATGCCTGTTAGGCTTTATGGTACAAGTGCAAAAAAGATGTAGGGGTGTTCCTTCTTCAAATATAGCAGGTCAGCCTGGGTCAGAGAAGAGTGAGTGCAATTAAAAGAGGCAAAAATTATTAGAAAAACATGGATAGACACAGAAGTAATCAAGAAAAGGATGATTATGCTGAATGAGTAGACTTCTCTGTATAGATATATTAATATTGTAAATCATGTCAGCCTGTGCAGTGGCCCAGACTCTTGGTAGCTGTATCTGTTTCTTTTCTATCAGCTTCAGAATCAAATACAGTCATCAGGAAACAGACACATGCACTGTCATTTCCAGAGTGCATTGTACCATACTGGCTGGAGCCCACCCAGATAGCTGGATCATTCCCTCATTGTCTCACATTTCCCTAAATCTCACCAGTTTTTTTGCCTGCCACTTTTCAAGTCTGCACATACCTGCTCTCCAAATCAAACCCAACTTTTCCTGGATTGTTTTTTTTTTACTGGAGTGTTTTCTTTGAGGCCTATTTTATACAATCCCTTCACCCCATCAAATAGAGAGAAAAACGCAAACCTCAGAGTATAATTTACAAAGACAGACTGTTGAATCCTTCTCTAAGCTCTTTTGCTTGAAGCCTATAATTGTATTCTCTAGAAAGCCAAACTGATTTTGCTCACCCTGGAGAGAATTGTGTTGTAAAAATCAAATCAGATTTCAGCGGCTGATAATGGGAATAACTTTCTTTACCTGATGTAGAAGAAATTTATTTTATGTAATGTATGTGATCACTATGAAATTATGCATTTATAATATGGGAATTCAGAGCCTTCAATGAGACACTTCCATTGGAGCTTTTCCAGACTCTCTCAATTGTTTGTTTTGGAGAAGGTATCAAGCATTTTATTCTTTTAGCCAGGGTCCCAGCATCACAGAAAGAAACAGACTGTAATTAAATGGAAATGTGTACCCCTTCTTGTCATCACTGAGGACACTGGGATGGTTTGGGGATTCTGCACCAGCTTGTCTTTACAAACTCATGGAGGAAAGCCTGATGGATATGTAAAACACATGACCTAGTGAACTGAACCGGCCTCTTATCCAGATATCCAGCAATGATTTCCTGTGTGGCAACATTTGTGTGTAATTACACCTCTCTAAATTGGTACTATGGTTTCTCACCTTCTTACAGCTCTGAGAAGGACAGAGAAACACTCTGACCTCTACAAGTGCTTGGTGTTATTGATAAAGGCAGAGCCTCTGCACTCCTGAGTTACGGACTCTTCCCTCAGGCCCTGAGCAGTAGGTGATGCTCATGATATCTCTGTCTGACCAGCGCTGCACTGAAGGGTGCTATAGCTCAACACTGCACATGGGCACACTTCTGCATTGAAGTATTAAGTGTTTGTTACCATTTATACCAGTTTTGGTCCAAAGAAACAGAAGTGTGTATGTATAAAACCTGTATTAGTTTGCAAATTTGCGCATGCGTGTGTGTGTGTAAGACAGAAGTGATGATTAACACACCCTTCTTCCTTGGAAGACTCAAAGGATTTTCTGCATAATCTTCTGGAGTGACTGTGAACTTTCACATTTCAGAGTTGGGATTTACATGGTGGTCAGTGGCTTTTACTTGTTAGTCCCCTGGATTTTCTTTTCTCTTTTCATTAGATGGCAGACTCTCTATTCTCTTTTCTTTCTGTTCACTTACAAATAGCAGGGCTAACAGCCAAAAATTGCCTGAAAACTGACTTGGGTCTTCCTGAAATAGTCCAAAAAAACCAATGTATTGGCTAATCACCACTAAGGTACATTTTTTTTTTTTTGCCATTCTTTGAGGCCTAAAAGTAAGCTGACTTCTCAGCACAGGATATTTCTCCTAGCACATAAACTTCTTACCTGATCTTAGCTCTGGCCAGTTTGGTGTGACAGATATTTGTTGCAGGAAAAAACCCTTAGCTTCCTGGATTTTATGAAGTTGGGCCAATTTCACTGAAAATACCTCCCAAAGGAAATTATTCTCTTCTTCCTGAATTCTTTCTTTCAGCTATGAATTGCTCACCTCTGGGAACCCATTGTTCCCAATGTTGGAAATTTCTGCATCTTTCAAGTTATTTCATGCTTGTCAAAGTAGCAACTCCCCTTACTTCATTCTGCTTCTAGGACTTACCCTGCAAAATTCCCGGTGGCTTCCTCCACTTGCGTCATTATTGTCCTGTCACAAGGGAGTTCTCAGGTGCTGTGTTATCCTGCTTTGAGTTATTATGTGCTTCCCAGTATGAACTAGAGAAGACCTCTAGAGAAAAGAGGAACCTGCCTAAGGCATGCTGCCAAAGTCAGTGGCCTTTATTTCCAAATAAATAAGAAAAGGAAAAAAAACAAACTCAAAGCCACTGTGGAGAAACCACAAGCCAACCAGCTCTGAACTGCGTGAAAAAGAGAACTACAATTTCAGAGGGGGATGGAGTAACACCGTGACTACTGGTTGCAGCTTCTTTCAGCATGGGAGGGAGGTGTTACTTGTCATTCAATCATACGTG
Organism: Molothrus ater; assembly: GCF_012460135.2. NCBI lineage: Eukaryota > Metazoa > Chordata > Aves > Passeriformes > Icteridae > Molothrus > Molothrus ater. The sequence continues at coordinate 98,696,350 of NC_050479.2, read as the reverse complement.
ATAACTGGAAAATATATGTTGCAGTATCAACCCTTTTGTGATGAAAAACTCGTGACTGAATAATATCTCCTGGTGATACAAGCCAGGCACCAAGAAGATCCCTTTATGTATTTGTGCTCTGAGGTCAACACGTTTGGGTTATTTCATCCTTGAACTTCTTTACCACTTTCAGTACTGACAGATACATTTTTCTGCTCAAATCTTTGTCCTCCCACAGCCTTTTCCCACAATATGCCTGTCCTCCTCTCTATTCCTCCTCTTCTGTGGCCTTACCTCTTGCTCTCCACTGGAATCTCAACAGCCCTTCACCCACATCCACTTCATGATAACCTGGAGCATCTCAGACCTCTATGGCAGTGCATTTCAAATTACTTTCTCCCTTCTGCCTCCCTCCCTCCCTAATGTCTGCCTTTCTAGATACTCTGCCTTTCTAGATACTATTGCCAGTCACTTCATTGTGGCAAAAAACATGTACCTCATTCATAATCCTCACCCATGCTCTTTAGATGCATTACCTTGATGTTTCCCCTCTCTTTAACTCTCCACCTTCAGGACACTGCTAAATCCTAATCCCCATTCTTTTACAACTAAAATTTGCCTATCTACTCCCCACTCCCCACTCTACTTCCAAAACCCACTGTTTCAGTCTGGTGTTTCTCAGGGTAAGGGTTTGTTGAAGCAATATTTTTTCTAGAAACACAGAACAAAGTGTTTGGGTGTAACTTTTGTGGAACCCCAGAAAGAACTTTCAGATTATTAATTAGGAGGAAATGGTAATAAAATAAAATATAAAAGAGAAAACTTTTTCACTTGAACACAAATTAAATTTAATCCAGCATTAGAAAAAATCCCACAATGTAATTTTGGAGTTCTTCTTTATAACACAGGGTCTTGTCATAGTTACAACCCCATTCCCAATAATAAACTGTGCAACAGATGGATGTACCATAAGAAAGAATGGGGAAGCTGCTTTTTCTCATTCACACTAGCTCAGTTTGAACTGTGCCCCAAGGCCTCAGTTCCTATGCCAGCAGATGTGCAGGTCACTGCCAGATAGCTCTGGGTCTGGTTGCTTGTTGCATTGTGCCATATGTCAGCTGCTGTGCCTGTGCAAAAGCTGATGCAGGCTTTTGCTCTCTCTTAATGCCTCCAAGGTAGTTCTCCCTTATGCCAACTATGTTTAGCTGCAATTTCACTGTTGAGCATTGCAAAACTGAGCTGATGAGAAAGAAAAAAAAATTAAAAGAGGGTGGTAGTCAAGTCAAATGAAAAGTAGTAAACAGCAAGGAAAATATCCCTGTCTCCTATTATGGTGAAATGCAGATGAAGGCTTCGAGGCTGGTGTAGAAACAGGAGTGAAATTAATGCCTAGGGATTATGCTAAAAGCCAGCAGTGCAGCATGCCTGTGGATGCTGTTCTGAGCTTCCCAGAGAGACAAATCTCTGGTAGTCACCTCTGCTTTGTACTTTCAAGGTCAGTTGTTTGGTCTTAGGATGGGGTTTGAAGCAGAACATGAGGCAGGGTTTGCCAGTGAACAGGTTAAGGTGGGAACTGCAATGTACTTGGCTCTGAAAGGGCTTTGAACATTCCTGGGGCTGGGAGATGTGAGGAAGAGGGAAAAGCAGCAGTGCACTGAGTCATTACTGCTTGGAAAATGCTTGGTTAGGAGAAGGCAATCCTCACTCTGCTTGCTAATGTGTTGTCAGTGCATTGTTACAGACTTTGGGAAACTCGAAAAGGAAATTACTTCTAAAGCTGTGGCTGTGCTCCTCACATGAAATCTGCATTTCCTTTCAACAGACCTTTTGGATCTATTTTTTCTACTCTGCCAAAAGGGGGTTTATTTCCCTCATTATGTTTTATGAATTCCTGAAATCCCAGCAAGAATCCCAGCAGTAGCCAGGGGATAACAATGGTCCTGCAACTCACTGATGCAAAAACAGTGAGATGCATGGCTGTATGCCTCACATTGCCCACAACCCAAAGAAACCAATTCCTGTTCCCACTTATTCAGCTCTGGCTGTATATCCCCTTTTGCAAACCACACCAGCTCTCTCTTACAACTGCAACTGTTAAGGATATTTCTATTCTTGCAGTCCAAAATAAGTCCTCCACCTCCTGGAGAAATCCCCTTGAGTAGATCTGTATGTCCTCCTCCATTAATTCAGTTTTATTATCTGCATTCATCCACAACTTTCAAAAGCCTGATGGTAAACTCACTTTTCCTCCCTCCCACTCACACAGCTAGGTGCTCCTAGAGAGGGAAAAATTTAGATTGGCAACTGCTTCCTGAAATGCTTGGTAATATTTTGCTTATCTACCTGTAAGTGTGTTCAGAGCAAATGTTCAGTATGGGGCAGATAATGCAGTTACCGATAATGGATCCTTGATGCTGGGGGACTTGCAGTGATTTACCTCCATCAAATTAAATCAGAACAGGTGTTGCCAGCTCAGTTCCAAACCAGAAGGTGAGCAGGTGCCACTAAGTTGCATCTGGCAGTGGGAGCAAACAAATCTCAGCCAGAGAATTGTTGAATGAGATGGTTTTTAATTTAGGTACACAACCTAAGCTATTAGAAGCAGCTTTTCCAAGGTTTCTTCTGCACACCCCTCTTGAACCTATTTAAGAAACATAGGCAGAGAGACACTGTCAGAAAACAGTATTTGGATTAGGGAGCATTGCAAATATTGCCTCTGCCACATGAGGAATTTTCTCTCTCTTTGGTAGGGAGACATTAATGTAGATATGCTTCAAAGTAAGTTTCCTTGTGTTGGAAAGACTGAGGAGGGCGGACCACTGGGGCAGAGAAGGGAGAACACTGATAAGCTGCAGTGATTCTACAAATTGTTGGATGTGGGTCTGTTTCTACATTGCAAACAGCCTCCTGTAAGAATGAAACTTCATTGCAGAAATGGAGCATGTTACTCAGGAATGCTCTGACACTCTGTCATAGCCTGTGGGTGGTTTCAGGGCTAGACCTGAAATGAGACATGTTTCTTCCTCAGAATACCTTGGGCCATTACTTTGGTGATGAGCACAATGTCTCCATATTTGGCTAAAATCAGTGTTTTTGAAAGCATGGATTAAGTCCTCACCCAGCTGTATGTAAAAGCATTTTTGACTAAGTAATTTTCAACCAAACAGTGCTCATCCAGGGCAGTAAATCACACAAACAATGTTAATCACTTTTTGTTATGTTAATGGCCTTAAATCGCCTCAAAAATTGCTTCCCCTAATTTTATTTCACTGGGGCTCTACAAGGGGGTCCAGCTGCAAGTAACCAATCTCAGAATCAAGACTGAATTACTGCAAATACCCCAGCAAAGGTGAGAAGGCAGATCCTCAGATCATATAAATCCGTGCAGTCCTGCCAATGTCTGTGATGCTCTGGTGATTGATACAAGCAGGGCTGGTTGATACAGGTAAAGTAAATGGTCTGCAGGTTTAAATGCCTGCTGCTAATGGGTCCTATGGTAAAGTAGTGGCTGACTTGTTAGTTTTTCTGTAAAATGGACTCAAGAGGTACATTAATGGGAAAAAAAAACCCACCAGCTTAGCAAAACAGGGGCCAGCACAGGTATCACTGCAGTCATTAGAGTTCAAATTTGCATTTAGACACAGGGAATGATATGTGAGCAGAGAGATGCTTGTGCCAGTACTCCAAGGGTCTAGATAAGGCCTGAGCCCTACACGAGCCATGTCCTACTCTGGCTGACCCAAGCTGAGGATGTGACTTCCTGTTGTTGAGATCTCACCTGCCTGTCTCTGGTTTCCTGAGAATTAAAGCCTGCAATAACTTCCTTCCTACTTTTCAGCCCTCTTAAGAGTCAAGAAAGAGATGGCCTTGAGCACCCTCCCAGTGAAACTGGCACACAAGAGAAATACTGAACCTGGATGGGGATGAGCTTCCTCACCCTGTCAGGGTTCTCAAGAAATCCAGTATTTTTCTTATGTCCAACCAGGGATGAAAGGTCCTTTTTAAACTTGGATGAAAATTTCCAAAATAAAATCAGGATGGGGCCAAGCTAAATATTTTACTTTAATAATGTTCAAAGAGTTTATTTAGATTGTGACCTTTCAAAGCAGTTGCCTCTTTTTAGTACAAAAGGAATGTGGGGTTTTTGCTTGTTTCCTTCAATTAGAAAATAAAACTTTTCGCTTTTAAAATGTCAAAACAGCCATCCTTCATCATTCAATGGTCCTTTTGCAGTTTTTTTAAGCTGAGAGACTTGTTAAGATCAAACCATTGCTATCAATCAGCTTCAGTTTTGACAGATTACTGGATTTTTTTCATTGTATGTGAAGGGAAAAGAAAATTTTTGTCCTAAAATTCCTGACCACTGCTAGAAATGTTTACATCAGTTTTGAAAATCTTCTGCCTTACATAGGTTTCACCCCAGTTAAATGTGGCTGCATTAGGCAATGGAAATGCAGGAAGTGTAATTTTTTTTCTTTAGTTCATTTTTAAATGAATACTTTAATCTTTTTATTTTTCTTTTTTTTTCTTTTATCAGTGACCAACATGATTTATAGAATTGCTAAGTGATTTATATTCTGTTTGCATGATTTAGTGTCCTGCATGAATGCAGTTTGGTTGAAAATGGTATAATGAAAAATGGTTTCTTTATAGCATAGATGAAGCTTAATCCATGTTTTCAAAAATCATTCTGATTAAAGCCTTATAAGGATCAGACCAAGACAGTGTCTGTTGCCAAGTTATCTGCTACAAATATGGTTCCCAGGGAAAAACTTAAAGGCTTTATGTCGTGAAAGCAGAAAGACTTTCTGAAAATGTACTTACTTTCTGAAATATAGTGTTGATGAGCAAACTTTATGGATTTCCAGCTCAGAAAGCAACAAAGCCAGGGCTTTAAAGGGAAAACAGGGAAATAAAACCAACCTGATTAAAAAATTATGAAAGCCTCCAAAGACCAACTCACATGATATTTTATGCCAACTATTATCACTGCCTGTATCCTAGTTTATCAAATTCTCTATGCTTGGCCCTGAAGACAGGATGTGAAGGTCCTGACCACAGTTTCTGACTAGCTGTCCTTGGATGCATGTGTGAAATTTTCAAATAATTTTGGGTAAAGTTTTGTAAAATGGGTTGCACATCCAATGACTTTGTCAGGGGGTGGTGATTAGTGACACATTTCATTTAAAATTGCCTCATCTTGATTTGAGTATTTGTTTACACCACTTCTCTGCTAAATGCTACAAATATCGAATAGATCCTTGAAGGCGTTTAGGCTCCATGAGATGAAATGGAGTTAGAGTATTTATGGTTTTCCTTCAGTTGGAGGCTGACCTACAAGGCAGGATTTTCAGACCCAAATATACCCTACACTCAATGAAGGTTCTACTTTTTCTTGGTAGTGCAAGCCAAAGTTTAAGGACATCTGAGCAATTGCAGTTCTTTGGCTGAGTCCACTGAGAGCAAGCTTGATGCAGGGGTGTCAGCACAATGCAGTGCTTGATGCTGGCAGATTTTGTGATCATCCCCCATGATGCTCCCCCATGAGCAATGTTCTTTACCTGCTGGCTTCATTTTTCTACAACTTGATGATGCAGGTAGGTTTTTTTTGGTTTGAGTTTTTTTATAGTTTTATTGTTTTCAGGTCAAACACCCACACAAGGATGTACAGCCAATATAAGCTGTAATTCAACTGATCTCAAATAAACCACATTTCTGTGTATAGTGTGATTGCAAAGTAGCAGAAGGCTCTTCTTAAGGGATACTGCAGACTGCCAGGAAGCAAAGCTTCCAGAACATGGCTCTCCAAAGCAAGAGGAGCAGCATTCCCACAGTATTCCCAGCTCGCAGGGGCTGCCCTGCTGCACCACTTTGGCACAGGGTTTGCAAGCACAGTGGCCCTTGTAGTGCCACAGCCTAAATATTCTGTTTTTTTCTGGACTTTCCTGAAGAGAACTACAAGACTCTCCTCCCTTCCCACACTACTGGTGAACTTCTGGGCCCACTGGGTACAGCTCACTGAACATGGCTGTGTTGTTCTGACTGCATATGCCTTTAGAGCTGAGCTGATCTGCCTAGATGCATAAGTTAAGAGAGATCCATGTTTCCTGATGTTTAGCAAACATCACTGAGTGTCCAGAAACCAAAAAAAAAGGGCCCCATCTGCTTTACCTCAGAATTTCAAGGTGGAAAACAAGACATAGCAGGGGAAATGTGGTAGAATAGTACCTCGTCCTACTGCACCCTTCTGCTGTCTGTGAAAAGGAAACATCTGATCAGACTTGCCAGAGTTGTGTCACACGTAACCAGAGTGTGGCTGCATGTCCAAAGACACCAGAGAAAAAAACACTGGTGATCCTGCCCAAACCCTGTTACCACTCTGCAAATAAATGCAATGCTCTTGAAGCATCTGTTGGGGGTCTGCTGCCCTCTAACTAATTCATCCTTAAGTCTTACTTCAGCTCCAGGTAACGAAGACCACTCTGCCATCCTTGGAGCACAGATTTCTGCTCCTGCTGCAGTTTGGGGAGGGGGCAGCACTGCCAGCTGCAGAGAGGTGCCCACCTGCCTGCCAGTCATACCTGCTGCTTTTCCAGCCAGCATCTTGCTCACCTCGCTGCAAATCAGAGTGGTTCTGTCAAAGAAGAGTAATGTGCAGCAGGCAACAGGAATAGACCAAGGCTTCATGATTATTGTATTTTCACAGCCTTATAGCTTACTTTGTCACTTGCATCTCTGCAAAGTGATTCAGAGTAAAGCTCGCAGAAACAGTGTTAATTCTGTGCATTTAATGAGGTGGTGGTGCAAGTAATTATGCAGGGTGCAAGTGGTAAAGAGAGGCTGGAGCTTGTATTTGCACTTGGTTTATGTGGCTTTTTTTTATTGTTTTTACAGTCCCTCACCCTTCAGTAAATGCAGCTGGGTGGCCCTTGGTGCACAGTAAGGGAAAGTCACAGTCAGACAGTGGAATTACATTAGCAGGTCAGACATCTGAGCCATGTTTGTGTGGTCAGGGGAGGACAGTCAGGCACACAGGTGAGTTTTCCACAGGTAACCAGGATAAACAGAAAATAGGAGGGATTAAGTGTCAAAGAGGACATTGTCTCCTAAAACGGCTAATGAAAAAAAAAAGATGAAACAGTAAAAGAATTTTAAAGACATTTACGTATGGGCTGCAGTTCAAAGGAATGCCTTTAGTTAAGTTGCACGCCTGCTGATCTCTAAGCACATGTTTAGATGTTCTCAGTAAGGACAAACATACCTGCCTCAGTGCTGTCCTGAGGAGAGCATGGGATGATGAAGGAAATGGTGAGATTATTTTCCCTGCAGCAGCAAACTTTGATTCACTTTTCACCTTCTTTTTCAACAGTCTGTTTATTTTCATTGAGCACTGGTTTGAATTCTTGGGTTTTGGCAATAACAGTCATGACCGTTCTTCACTCCTTGTGCTGTTCTCCCCCTCCACTGCCACCTCTGAAGTTAAGTCTGTTTTTTGTACTTTCTCTGTTTGGAAGTGGGGGAGTGGAGGAGTTGCTGACAGAGGTAGCCAGTGATGGTTGCTAAATGTGTCTACTTGGTTGGAAGTAAAAAGCACATAACAAATGTTAAAGGGAAAAAAAGGATTATTTGTTTTTCCTGGGGGGATTCTACCCTTAAAGTGATGCCCCAGAAATCCATCTGGAATGTTAAATAAAAGCCAAAGGCCCCCCACAATTGTGTTAGCAGAGACAAACTCCTCACAGTGAGGGCCTTTGAAAATTAGAACTCAAAAATAATATTCCATAAAGGAAAAATTCTCCTAAGAAAACAGAAAGCAAGGAAATTTAAGGCATAATAAGGACTAGTCATAGTGCTTAGGTTGTGTAGGATCTATCAAGCAAAATGCTGTTGACACAAACCCCTGACTATTTTCACTGTACAAATACACATGCTCACACTTTATTTGGAGTGGCCTTAAGTTTGCCTTCAGATCACCAACTGAGCTTTTAAATTAACACAGGATGTTCACACTGCCATGGGCCATCCTAATGGCCTTCCAGAAAACTGCTCTTTACATACAGAGATGGATGTGGGAGTGCTTTCTATTTCCCTTTCTGTCTCCTTGAAAGGCATCAAGAAAGTTAAGAAAACATTAGGGAGAGGAACATGCACCAGTCATTATTCTGAAAAAATTATATTCATTAGTTTTTTGGGGTATTTTTCCTATGCTCTTGGGGTTACTCTATCTGTGTTCTTCTCCCTCCTCCCAGCTGATCCTCATTGTCCTACATGTCAGAGCACTTTATTTAGTAAAGAATAATCTTGCTGTGTTGATTTAACACCAGTGAGGCTCTGCCCCATTAAACTCAGTGAGAATTCATTAGTAAGGTACAAAGGACATGAGTCTTTCCTTTACAGGTCAGAGGATCTGTATGTCCTAAACACAAAGCTGTGGAATGATAGACCTGGAAAGTTATTCTTATTCTAAAAGTAGACAGAATATTAATAGGAATTGTACTGACTTATCAACAACAAGGCATTGCTAATATGCCTTAAATGTCTTGCTGTGTGTGAGAAAATGGACCACCTTTGTGTTTGCTGGGTCACAACCTTCCCTTTTAAGATAGTCCATGAGTTTACCCAATGTTGACAATTCAGATGTTATGTCAGTGACCAGATAATTGGATTGGCCATGATAATCCTCACGTAATGAAGCTTGTCCCAGTGCCCTGAAGTCTTTGAACACAACCTTGTACTGGGTTTGTCTTCTGGATACAGTTCTCTTCTTAAATATTTTCTCTCAAGCTTCCATGAAAAGCATTCACGCATTTTCAAAGGGTTGCACAGAATGATGGAAGGCATATAAACCACTTGTCTCAGCCTCCATGTCAGGTCCCACAATGGGGAGGTAAAGGGGAGAAAGTGCATTCTTTCCATCATATTATCTGGTGCCTCCCATCCATGCCTTTTTAAAAAGACTTGTTAGACTAGATTTGGCTCTGTTCCATTAAAAATATCTATTGTACATGTTTGATTTTGAGAGAAAAGGAAAAGGTCCATAAGATACCTGTGCAATGGCTGCCCGTGACTGAGTATGAAGGAGGTGCCACATCTGCAGACACACAGATTCTCTTCAGGCTGGAGTGAAATTCACTCATCAGATGGACCATAATGATCGTGACAGTGGATCTGGACACATTCCTACCAAGCAGTGAACTGACACCATCGATCCATTTTGTGTGAGTCATGAACAAGTCTTCAGATTGCAGGGATGTTTCATTATGGACTGAACAGAATCAGGTGACAGAGCATTTAGGAGCCCTACTCTCCAATTCCAACCAGCTGATGACTAATCTGGAACACAAGAATTTGTAAAGTAACAAATACGTAGTTATGAACTTAGTGCCCTCAATCCAAAATAAACAAGGGGCATATGTGCTAATTACTTGCAAGTAATGCTATAGTAATTTATTAGTTCCTCAGATTTGCAAATTAAAACAGGCATTCCAGAGAGAAAGACAGATTATCTGTCCACTTCATCATAGATACTTTTAAGAGCCTTAACCAGAATATTATGGTTGTGCTGTGTGCAAGACACAATACCCCAGAGCCATAATGACACTTTATATGAAATTAAGTATACTTCAAATTCTTCTTGTGCATCAGCTCAAATCTGTCATAGAACTTGACATGGAAACTATCCTGAATAGTAAAATGCCTTCATTAGTATAAAATTATGGTACCCATTCAACAGCCTTTCAATAAGTCTAAAGGAAAAGGTTTTAATCCACTTTTTAGTGTTTAAAACTGAGTTGTTTATGTATGGCTTTTTGTTCATAAATTAAAATTGGTGTGTCTTCATCTGCAGAACTCATAAATGGATCAGAGATTTCGTAATAAAATAAGATTTTGTACAGTGGATGTTAAAGTGCTTAAAGAATACTTGAGTATTCAGTGAAATGCATCAATACTCTGCCAAATCTGTAAAGAATCAACACCTCAGCATGAGATTAGGAATATCCATATTCTACAAAGCATGTAGTGTGTTATCCTTTGGAGCAGGCATAAAATCCATGAACACATTGACTATTGGTCATTAAAGAACCCCAGGAAACTTTAGGCATAAAGACCTTGTAACAGATGGTCTGGGTAAAAAATTCTAACTCATGTCTTATATTCATCAGTAAGTATAAATCAGGATTGTTGCTGTGGCTTTGGTAAATCAGCAGAGATGTTCATCAAAAGATTTCCTGGCCCTGGCTGCCTAAAGAGTGCCCTGTTCTTTTAATTGGATATGTTATTTCTTCTCCCCTCCTCTGCTGAAAACAGAAAGCAGCTTCCAGTGTCTGCATTTATGGATGATGGGAATCAAGGAGTGTATATTTTAAATGCCTCCTTATTCCTTGTGGTCAAGTTATCTCCCATTTTCTTTATGGTGTAGGAACATGCACAGGAAAAAAGTGATACAAATACAAAGGTATAATCACCCAAACTTAAAGCAAGTTGTTTTCCTTTATGCACCAGCAGGAAAATAGAGGCCTGAAGTGAATGTCAAGTTCTACAAAATCACAATGTTGGGCATTGTACTACTCAGTTATCCTGGTGTATATAATTCAAAAAATTGCAGTGCAATCCATAGCCAGGCTTACTTACTGCTACTGAAAAATTGTCACCCATAAGGAGCTACCTAAGTGCTGGATATTATGCTGGAGTATTTAGGATGTATGGGTTATTTCAAGGTAATAATTATAGACAGTATCTCAGACACTATTCCTGATAACTGAGCTCAACTTTTCAAAAGCTGATACATCTCTGATGAGGTGATGCCCAACTACACCGCTGAGAACCATCTGAAGATAAAGCCACCTGCATGTAATTTGGTGCTAAACCATAACTTAGCATTAAAAGTATTGCCTTCTGATGTTCCAGCAGTGTGGTGTCATCTAGAATTGTCTGCCAGTGCAGAAGTTCCTAGAGAGTTTTTCCAGCACTTCCAAAGGGAAAAAGCAACTTAGAGGCATTTCCTACAGCCTAGCTTAGACCTGCTTCACAGCACCAAGGGAGCTGACCCTTTCTCAAGCATATACATGTTATAGGTTTATGTGTGCTTAATCTATTCCTTTTCTCTTGAGTTTGTTGGAACCCTGGGGTCCCTTCTTCTAAGGAAGCAGATTCAGACACAGCCATTTAAATCAGTAAGATAATGGACTAATGTTTGCCTCTAGATTCTAGACAGGAATTTACAGTTAAATTAATCATAAGTAATATCAGCAATATCATCTTAGCATTTCCCAGGATAATGAGTTGGCTCACTTTAAATCACTGATCCTGTTATCAAGGCAGCATGTGCAGCAACAGCTGCAGTGGGTGCTTCCCTTGGTAGGGCCTCTTTTATATGCCCTTTGGTGATTAGAACCAGAACACTGTCTCACAAGGGCTGCTTCCAAACAAGCAAAAATGGGAAAACAGTTGTTCCAAAAAATGGAAAATCTGCAAATGCAATCCTGCCAATGTTTGGCAGCAGAAGGGAAGAAAGTTACTACCTTCACTTTATCATATTAGCTTCTATACTTTATTATTGTCAAATGCATCCCAAGAGCTGCATCAGTAACCCAGAAGTTGCTCATGCCATTCTTCATGTATGACACTTCTGTTCTGTTCCAGAAGGGCCACTGGACCTTCTGGAGGAGAGATGCAGTTCACCCAAGAAGACTTAACATTAAATAACTCTCAGAGCATTATTATTTTTATTACTGTAGTGCATGGAAGTTATAGTAATAGAACAGACTCCCACTGTGTTAGGGACCTTAAAAACAGAGTATAAAAAGACACTGTTTTCCCGAAAGAGTTTCAAATTAATTATCCTTCTTCATTCCGGACACTGTGTCTGTACCTACAGCAAAGAAAAATCTTGTTTGCTTATTTATTTTGCTTGATTCAATTTAGAATAGACAGCTCAGTTTATTTTTCCATTAAAAAGATGATGCCAAGCTGAGTACTAACATACATGAACTACAACCCTTTTGTTTTTAATAGGGGAGGAAGGAGGTAAATGCTTGTGATTAATTTGGCTCATCCTGGTTGAAAAACAATAAAGATTTGTCTTAACTGGCCATAAGTAGAGTGGATACTTTAAACACAAGCAAGCTACCTCTCAAGCTGTGGGTGACAGATTATCTCGGATATGGTATGAAAAATTAGCCAATACATTTACCATACCCTCTAGGAAGGCCTGTGATTAAATTTAACATAGCTGACCTTGTTGTCCTAAGTCTAATGAGCCAGAATGGATAGAAATGTCCTTGATCCAGCTGGTGGTTTTTAGTGTCAGGCTTTAGTCTTATATGATTTATCCACTTTAACCCCAGCACTGGTGCAATTGCTTAATGCACTGGCCTGTCACCTTTCAAATGGAATTTTTGGTCTGCTTGATGTAAAGTGAAATTAGACTCAACTGCTTGCTGAGGCAACAATACACGGCTTCAGCCTAAGAAAGCAAACTCAAGGTTTTACTCTGAGACCTGTACTGGTACAAAGGTGAGGACTGAGCACTACCCAATACACTGACATTTGTTTCAGAAGTGGAGGGAAGTATCTTGAATACAGCTTCTGCAGGAGCTGCCTGTCAGAGCAAATGCTCACTTGTGCTGTGATAATTCTCTTTTGTGACTGCTCTTTCAGATAATGTATCCAATTTCTACAAATTTGTGCATGACTTAACCTAAGTATTGTGCATCATGTATCCAGCACATGCTACCCAAAACAAACAGAAGAAAAGAATTCTCAAACAAAAGGATTACAAAATGCATTTTTGCTGCCTGAGTTACATTTCCAGTCTAGAGCTGTAGTCCTCAGTCTGTTAAATCTGTCTCTACAACCATGAAACAAGCATGCAACTTTTTGTAGCAAAATTTTACGATTTTTCTGGCGTGTCAGATCTTTCACTGTGAAAAGAGATTCAACCCTTCCTTGTGCAGATCCTTTCCCAGAGTTGCAGGAGATAGCTGGCTTTGCCCAAACAAAACTGGCCAAGGACCCACAGGCTGTGTTTACGGAGACTCACAACAGCACACACTGGGGCAACTCTGGGAGGAGCTCTGCAGAACTGTGAGGGACGGAAATCAAATCCCAGCAGATGCCCAGCCTTTTCTCTGGGCAGCTGGGACACAGGAAAGGGCGGGAAAGCTGCCCCTCGAGCCAGCAGGAAGTGTCCATTGCTGACGCTTTCTTGTACTCAGGGGCCAGCAGACAGCCACGCAGGACGTGCTTAACTCACACTGTGGAGGATATTCCTTCTAACAACAAAATAAATCACAACTGTGTTTTTACAGCCCACAGGAAGCTGAGAGAGTGAGGCACAGCACTATAATGGCCACTTATGCAATTTCTTCTGCTTCCTACATTCAAGACCAGCAGAAACCTTTAATGAAACCCTTGGTTGCTGTCTTTTTTCCCTGTCTCTCATACCATGTCTTGATTGGATATTTCCTGAAGACGGTAAAGGTAGATTTCCAAAAGGCTTGACCAAGGAACCCTTCCATTACACCATGTAAAATTGCAAGGATTTTGGGTTTTTTTCTCAAAGATGGAGTGAGGATGTCCCTCAGTTCCTTACACCGAAGCAAATTTTAAATGCTTTCTGAAGCTGGGGACATTCATATTTAAAGCTAAAGCTGTTCACTTAATCATAAGAGCAGTTGTAAGTTTTTCAGTGGGGTTGCATTTAAGCCATAAGCCATCCCCTGGACACTTTGTATACCAGATGAGTCACAAGGGAAAATTTAACAAACTTTTCAGCAGGATAAATCAAAGCAACAATAAATCAGCTGGCTTCTGGATATAAATATAGTTTCTGAGTGTACCTCTATGCTGGAGCACTTCACAGTGCATATGAAATGCACATGCATCCTTCTTGCTATTCCATATCTTTGGACTCAGAACTGACTCAGTATTAAAAACAGGTTCTTCCTAATTTTTACACCATCTGTAATTAAGAACACAGATTCCAACAGGAAAAAATCTGTTTACTAGAATAATAAGATAGTTGTTTTATTAAAAATCAAATTGATTCAAAAGAGTTTACACTTATATATTTCCATTCTTTTCTGCCTGCTGCTGATCATGTGATGGTACGAGTATGCATGTGTGTGTGTATGTGTGTATATATATATATATCTATATATATATACACATATGTATATATGCATATATATTTAGCTGGGTTCTTTTCCCCAACTATTTGGAAACATTCCCTTAGATTTCTACAGAGTATAATTGCCCAGATCAGTGTCTAAATGCATTATTGCATAAAGCAGGGAACAATAATATAGCAGAAGCTACAGGGAGCTGCCTCTGGCTGTTTCCTGAGCATGGAGCCTGTGTCTGCCCCAAGAAGTCCCTCTACACAGCCTTCACTGGATGCAATATAAGGCACCCAGTGTAACAGATAATTAAAAGATCATACTTTTTTGCCTCAGGGGATTATACTGTTTGAAAGCAAAACAAGGCAGTAGTGGGAGTCTTCGCAAATCTGAATGGCAAGAGAAACCTCTGAGAAACACCAAGGGGGCACTCTCAAGCAATGAAGGTGATGATGAAATTCTCAGATAGAAGTATGGTCACCAGTTCAGTTGAGACAGAATTTCTTCCTTGTCTTGAGGAGATGATCTATGATCTCAAGCCCATAGAGTGGGCTTGAGGCATTTGCAGAACATTATTTTAATGATGTTTAGGTGTCTGATTTAATTTTTAGATGTAGAAATGGCTCTGCATGTCTCTGACCTTGCAGTTTTGAAATCACCGATGTTTAATCATTGACTTAGTGACTGTGAGATTAAAGCTTTGCAGCAGAAGAAAGATGAAGTTTCCAGTATTGATATTAATGTGCTATCTACTCTCCATTAAGTCAAAATAAGACTTGTAGAGCGGGTTTGCTGCTCCTATACTTTTTTGTGTAATAAAGTTATGTCAGGAACAAGTATGTTCAGATCCTTGCAAAGGTATAAAGGCATAGATGTTATTAGAAGAGTTTGTTTTCTCTATTTTTTTGGGAATAGAAAATACTCTGAACAGTATTGTGTCTAAGACTTTGGTCTTCAGACAGTCACAAGCTCTGGTAACTTAATTTTTCTATCATTTCTTTTAAAATTGTGTTGGTTATGGGAATCCAAGAGTGACTTTTTGTTGTTGTTATTCTCATTGTCTTCCCTTGGCTTGTTCATTTTGCTTTTTGGCAGTCAGTAACGGTAGTGCACATCTTCCCAGCAGTTTTCTTGAGACTGGGTTTAGATAAAGCTTCAAGACACCGGTCATTTTTGTTCTTTGATCCAAGTGGGGTTTCTGTCTGAAGCTGAAGAGGCTGTTCTTACCCTTCAAGTCAGACTCTAAAACGCTGCAGTAGGGTTTCCATTCTTGTACATAAATGGCAAAGGACCTGGCCAAATCTCCTTGATTCAGCAGAAAGACTCTCTTTGACTTCACCCAGATGTGGATCAAAGAAAAATGAAGGGGGTATTTTCCTTGCTAGGCAGCATTTCAGTGTTGATACTGTAACTGTCAGACTGAAGGAGATGATGGAAGGAGGGGTACTGAAAGTAAATGTCAAAGGGATAAAATATGGGTAGAAGTAATTTAATTTTCCTTCTTTGCTGGGTCAGTTCATTTCATCTTGAAACTGAATACAAGCTGAGCTCACAGATCTTTGCAAAATCTTCCAGACATAATGTGATTTGGGAAAATAAGTGGTCCACATTTGCTTGATGTGACAACATATGGGTATTAGCATTTTTTCATTTCTCCAATCAATATATGTAAAACATGCAGAAGGAAAAAAACTCATGCAATAGGACTTGGATTATTTTTTAATACTGTCAAGATTTTATCAGTCAGCAAATGAGATTAGAAGGCATAAGTCAATTTGAAATTACATTGGACAGCAGTGAAGCAGACTCTCTCCTCTCAATTTGTGTCAGATTTTGGATTTCTTTTGTAAAGAAGTCCTAGTATTTTAGTAAGCACATGGAATTGAAAGAGAGAAGGACTCTGAATTGCTTCTCTGGAATCCCTTAGCCAAGAGCTGCTCTTTTAATTTCCCAGAGGTTACCAGCATACTATTTTTTTTTTTTTTGTATTTTAATTTGTATTATGAAGAGTAGAAGCAGAGGGATCTTGTTCAAAAATTCAAAAATCCTTTTATTTTGCTCCTTGAAAAGAAAATTCTTTACAATTAGGAATGTCAAATTAAAAAGTCCTTTTTGGTGTGTATGTTTGTGTCTGTTGTTTTTTTTTTCCTTTCCCTTATTCACTTCATACATCAGTTTCCCTGGCATTGCCACAAAAGATAAAATGTACTGTGTAATTGGATTGTGGCATAGGAAAAAAAAGGTAGTGGTCTATATTAAGTTATTATTTTCCAATCTTCCCAAGTATTTGTCCACCTGAAATGGTTCAAGCGTGGCAAAAGAATTAAGGGAATATAATTTGACTTTGCTGTAAAGAAAACATTAGAACAATTTCCTGCTCTCCAGCAAACAGTACAAACAAAAAACAGAGGCAAAAAATACTACGATACAATTAAGGAGCTACAATACATGTATCTCAAACTTGTAGTTAGGACTGATTTAAACAGAATTTAATATACCAGACACATTGCATTGCAAGTGAATCCTCATTTCAACAAAACACTAACAGATGTTTAATCAATAAGATGGACCATAAAGGGCAACACAATTAGTAGGTCTGAGAAATGTTCTCCTGTGATGTTGGAAAGCTGTAATTATGGACCAGATCTCATAAGTGTTTTGCACAGATGACACATAATGCCAGTATTCTAGCTTATAGAAAAGGCTGCATGGCACTTTAATACAATTACAGGCACAAAGACACAACAACCCTGATCTTAGAGAATCTTTTCAAATAAATATCAAAATTGTCACTGAATTAAAGGAGAAAAAAAAGCTAAAATCAGCTCCTTTGATCCAGTTCCCTGCTGCATTTTTTGTCACATTTTTGCTCAGATGGGCACTGAAAACAACCCCACTTTGCCCAACATGCCTCCCCTTATAACTTAAGGTAGGAAACTCAAAACTGTGACATCTCCCTCCTCAGCATGGGAGGTCATGTACAGCTGATGCAAGCCATGGTCCTGCCAGCATGAGATGAGACAGAAAGACGTAGCCAAAGCAGATGAAAGCATCCTGAGGGAGGTCTAATTTTGCTTGAGGAACAACACTTCCAGGTCTTACCAATTACATGTTTTTATATTACATACTCCAGTGTGGTTGGGACCTCAGCTAAACAGCAACCCATCATAGTCCCTCTATCTGTTACTTAGCTTCCATGGTAGGAGGGAGAGGTTCCCTGCTCCTGGAGAAGCACAGAAAGGAAAATTATTGAAGTGATTTTTTGAGTCTTTGAGTCCTTGATTTTTTGACAGTGCAATCATAATGTTGAGCAGAATGGCAGCTGGGAACATCACTGGGTTCATGGCTGTGGTGAGAGTTTTTTTACCTTATCATCTTCCCCTCATAATTCTCTGCCTTTGTCAGAATATGACTAAAAACAGTGGAGGAAGTTAAAAAAAACCCAACATTATCCCTCTTAAAATAAAATAAAACTCTTGGTTTTGCATCCTGGTCTTGAGTTTCTTCAGCAGAAAGAAGCCATTAGTTAGACAAGTGTTCTCCCATCCACACCACTTCCAGAAACATAATCCTCCTAAATTGCTGGGATTTCAAAAATGTCGCCTTTGTGCATGAATTTGAACTTCTATATTTAATGGTTTAAAAGAATCAATACAGCAATGTTGAGCAGTCTGGATTTGCCATACTTAACCTGTAATTACAGATCCTTACTGAAAGTTATAGCTGGGCTGCAGCCCTTCAAATCTTAGATTAATCAGACTCAGCTTAGCGTCCCTGCCTATAAATTCCAGAAACTTAGATTTATTTCAATATAGTGAATCATGAAGGTTTTGGCAACAACCTGAAGAGTATATTTTTTTCCATGGGAAAGTGAAGGAAGAAATATGGTTGGATGGATTATGTAGAGGGAAAAAAAAGTCCCCTTCAAAAGCATGTTCTACAACTTAATTAATAAATAGTCCACTGATTGGCTGGTGCAGTGATAGGCTTCATTGTAACTAATGAAGCTTCATCAGTGTATGCCAGATGAGAATCTAAAAAGTAATTCTTCATGTAAGATTTATAAATAGTACAGAGGAAATATGTTGTCAGAAAATGTGAACAGTAGCCCTATTAATGCATCCTTTTAATTTAGTTATTCCCAAGGAGCATACATCTATCTCATTGCTCCCGGCCTGACATAGTGGGGGTCATTTTATGCCATGATGGATGTGCCAGGCACATCCCATAATGTGTGTCCCATGGAGTGCAGCTGCAGGCTAACCCACAGACACACTGTGGACAGCAGGGCAGGGCGCCTGAACCTGCTGGGCACAGCTCCCTGTTCTGCACCCTACTCCTGGCCAGCAAGGGCCCCCACCAGTCCATGGGATGAGGATCTTCATTCCTACCTCCTGTAAGAGTGGCACCTGAAGGAGGGAGACCTCAGCCATCAAGTGGGTGTCTCCTCATACCATGAGACAACAACTGATACAGGAACAGGTGGGGAGGAGGACTGCGAGTAGAACAGGGGGAATAGAGTGCCTGTCTTACGAGAGCAAACTGGGAAAAGCTTGGACTCTTTAGCCTAGCAAAATGAAACCTGAGATGGGATCTGATTGCTACCTATAAATACATTACAAGGGTAAACACCAGTGTGGGAGGAGAGAAATTTAAGCCAAAGGACAATGCTGGCACAGGAACAAATGGGTCTAAACGGGCAATGAATAATTTTTAGCTGTGTAATAGAGCAAAGTTTCTGAGCATTGGAAGAGGGAGACTCTGGGACAGCCAGAGGGGACAAGTTGGAGCTTGAATCTTTTGGAGACAGCATACTAACATGTCACAGAAGACATGTGCCAGCTGTGAGCTGGACCTGGTAACCCAAATCATCACTTTCCATCCTCTCCCTGCCCCTTCTGAGTCATCAGCAGATGGAGGGATCTACCTCTCAGCTTAACCCCTTTGTCTGTTCAGAGTCCTAGCCCATGCACTGCTGTCTTTCACTGGGAATGGCAGTAATCTTCAGGAGTGAGGCATGCTTGCTTTGGGTAGGAACTGTGCTGTCTTTCAGATATTCTCTGTAAGTCAGGAATTCAACTTACCCTGTGAATGTATATATATTTTTTCAAATAGGATGCCTTTTTAAATGGTATCAATTTTCTTCAAATTGAAGTAAAAAAGCAGTGGAAAAAGTCAGAAGTTTGAAAAACTGATGAAGAATTCGATGTAATTCTGCAACTGATTTGTTTTCATAAAAGCCTCTTTGGAAGCAGTCAGATGAACTACAAAAATATTTTTGGATTATTTTTGATTGTTTGTTTCATGACCTTGCATTTTTTCTTTCCAGTCAGTATATGAAAACATAATCTAATTTGATGAACCTCATGAGAACAGACTTAAATCCAATTTTTGTGTATGGAAGCACCTTCTAATCTTCTGATATTTGAGATGGCATATAGTACTCAGGCAAAATACCTGGAATTTTCTTACCTCTGTTTTGCTTCTTTGATAGTCTTTCCTGCTTATAACCACAAGTTTGTTACTGCTTATGTGTACATATATGTGTGTCCATACATTTAGTTAGATTTATTTATGTGTTAATCTTTTTCTGAATGCTTTCAAGGAGACACAAATTTGTTCTCAACTGTGTTTCAAATTTTCAACTATCAGCAAAAGATACCAAAAACCAATTCAGATTTCAGCACTTTCTTAAGGTCATCAAGTCCCAGTTTTATTCAGTAACCCTCTGTTTAGAACATTTAGGATGTAGGTACAGATTAAGTCCCTGTCTGCCCGAGGGCATCTTAACACCCCAGCACCTTTTTTTCCAGTAACATGTCCCAAGGCTTAGATTTGCACCCTGTTCAAAAGGCTGGGGCTGGAGAGCTGTTCTCAACCCTTCAAGTTGGTGTTATTCCATTTTGGATATACTGGGTCCCTGATGTTTTAGCATTCTGACCAGCAGCTGCAGAATCGCCTGTGCTCCCTCACCAAATATTTAAGTATGCTTTCCAAAGTGGAGCAGTTTGAGCAAACCAGCCTGAGGGAGGCCATCTTCAGTGCGCACTAATAACTTAGCAGCTGAGAGACCTACTTGAAAGGTAAGAAACCTTGGGTCAAATCATTGCTTTGAATCTGTAAAGTGCAAAATAATAATAAAATTACCTACTTTAATCTGGTCCCTATTTTCACCTGTTGAAAATGGATATTATTTATTATTTTTAATAAATTTTATTTTATTATTATTTAATCAAACCAATATTTTTTTCCTGGCTCAACTGCCAAACCAAACATTTCCTGCTGATGTGTGGTGAGTTCACATGGAATATTTCATGATGCTGCAGTACCAGTTTGTCCCATCAATTGCCTAAGCACAGCAGCTCTATACCACTCCATACATTGCAAGTCTCAGGGTGTGCAGGCTGTACACCACATTGTACAGTAGACAGACATTTGAACTGGTTTTAGTTATCTCAGGTGCTGAAGCAGAATAGCCACATTAGTATGATACAAAAGTAGAGTAAATTAGCCCTGGAAATGTTGCACCCATTACTGTCACTACCAATTACAATAATTAATGTTATTCATCTCTAGGCAGCGGATTAAAACTGAACTAACCCATTAGTAACTGAATGTCACTGCGACTGGAGGGTTGTTGGATTGCCTGCGTGAAGGTGGTGATTTCATTTCAGTTCCTACTGGCAAATGGCCATGTTCTTTAAATGAATAATAAATGAATACACAACAAGCAAAATCTTGGCTCCCTGGAGCTCTCCATTAACTGAAATGGTGCAGGACACAAACACATCTGTGTCAATTATTGAAAACTTTATCATGATACCAGATATTTCTGGGGTTTAGCACAGAAGGGAGGCGAGGGTGGAATGGATCATGGAGACTGAGGGGCTCTATTTCTCCTTTAGAAAATCCTCTAGAATAAGGGTGCTCATGTGCCATTTATAGGTTTTTAGTAGATGAATGAGTGGCTGCTCCACTGCTGCTTGTTTGCACTATTTCCTGTTTGTTTATTAAATGATCACTTACAATGAAACACAGGACGTAGTCTGGGCAGAAATCACCCCTCAGTCACATTGCATTACTATAATGAGATTATTTGATGCACTTCTGTGTAAGCACACACACTAATCAGCTCTCCAGGACTGTTCCAAAAAATAAAATAGAGCCTAAGTTTTAGAGATCCATTAGTTGTAATTTGCTAAGCATGTGAAAGAAAATCTTATCTTCAATTCTATAAATAGCTACTACAATTAGACCATAGTTAAGCCTCTTCAGCTGATTTACTTCATTTGTCTGTAGGGTGTTTTCCAAATCTGGTGTTTTCTGATCCTTATACTCTTACCTCCTGTTGAACATATCCATTGGCAAGCTGACACACTTTGACACTCAACTTCCCAATATGGTTTCTTCTTGCTTGCCCCTTGGTGAATGAGGAACAAGCAAGGAGAATTAAACTGTTGAAGGAAGAAAACAAGACACATGCAATTTATTAAAGAGAACTATGAACAAGCTCCGTCTGGAGGGGGTTTTTTGTTGGGGTGGCTTTTTGGGAGGGTTGGGTTGGATATTTTTGTGGTTGTATTTGTAACATGACTTTTTCTACACAATGTACAGGACTAGAAATTGGCCAAAATTTTAACCCTAGTGTGGAACTGACAACATCTAGCTACCAGTCTGCAGAAATATAAATATTTTTTGTGTCTGTTGCTAGAGCCCATAACGAAGATGAGAAGTTAACCCTGTGGTCTTGATAGAGGGGTGCTGAATGGGAAAGAATGACTTCTCTGAGCTACATAGGATATAATTATCACATTTTGGATGAACCCAGAGCAGAAACAGCTTCCTCTGCATCACACTTCTTGGATGCCTTGCATGCCATTCCTCTGGAAGAAGATAAACTCATGTGGAAGAAAATGTAATTTTCATTTTCTTTCCAGCTGTGGCACGCAATTACTATGTTTTTTGTCCTCTTCTTTGAGCTCCTCAGCATATAGCCATGTCTTGTTCCACTTTAGGCTGTCATGTAAACTGAGCAAGACACTTTCAGGTGTGGAATTTGAGGGAAAATCAATTATGCAGTGATTAGAGCACAAGCCTCTCAAATGCTCGAACTTCCAGGTTATAGTCCACGAACTCCCAGGACAGGATAAAGGTGTAAATAGTTATTAGACTCCTACTGCTTCTCAGAAGCTTATCTCTGCATTTTGCCCACAACATTAATAGAGACACAGCTTTCTAATTGCATTATATACATTATGTTACATTTCAGTCTTGGTAAAGCAAATTAATCAGCCGTGTCTAAAAATAATGACCGTGGCTCTTTAAGCTAACTGTGCATCCCAGCCATCTAAAATCTAACTCCTACGTGGTTTGCAGTATCGCCCATGCTCATAGACAAGCAAGATGTTCATGCTGCAACATTTAGACTCTGTAATTCTTTCAATATGTGAGGTGCTAATCTGGTAAAATGCTACTGATAATCATTTTTTCTATGCTTTATTTGTCCTTATTAAATTACTGAAACCCCTGGGCTGAGACTTTGGAATATTTGTCTCTGTCCTATACAATCCTCTATAGCTCTAGGAGCTGACCCATGGGATGGAGCTTTAGATCAGAGTTTTAAATACTGAGAAAGATTTATCTGTGTCAGTCAAAGTAAGCCCCATAGGTCTGTCCAGGAGGCTACACAAGAGACAAGGGCCCCACAGCAGGCAGCTGCACAAGGGGCAGAGAACATGATGGTGACAAAGTTACACGGGTCTTTAGCTTCAGCCAGAGGAAGAGGGCTTTAAACTCTTTGTGGGACCTCATTTGTGGAGACTGCCAGAAAGGAAATGGTTTGTCTCCCATGTGCCCTGCATTCATCATCTCTGCACCAGTCCTGCAAACCTTCAGGATAGATCCAGCTGGTAGACAGTGGCTTTGCCTGTGCCTGTAAGAATATATTAGATTGCTGAAGGGGAGATTAAAGCAAAAGTGTATTACTTTTTCTCCCTGTGTTACAAGAAAAGGATATGCTTCACAGTTTGTGCCAACTGGAGAAGAACTCTCCTGAGACTGCATTTTATAAAGGAGTTTGTTTACTCTCCAGCAGAAGAGTTACCCAGCAGTCAAGATTCCTGACTCAGCTCTGCTCTTAGTGCTGCCGATTTGGAGCTGCAAGTTTAGTAAGCTGCAGAGCAATCTCACTGGAAAGATATGGGTACAGAAAGGCATACTGAGGCTCTGTCAAAGACAGGGAAGAAATTTTTTTGTTCTTAATGCAGCAGTAAATCCCTCATTGTACAAACTGCAGTAGCAATAACAGCGTCCCATATCTCTACACAGGGCAGTGGCATGACCTAGTAGGTAGGAAGCTCTCAGTAATCCTTTTAGCTGTTTGCTTCCCTGCAGACCCCAAAATGTAGCTGAACTCACAAAGTCCTTGTTGGGATTTTCTTTTTCTGTCGCCTCTTTTTACAAGACACAGCTGGCACTTCTATTCAGTGTCCACCAGTACACCAGTTGCAATGCCTTACTGCAATCTCTCTGTCTCCATTGTCACCCTGTTTTCTGTTGTGCTGCTGTAAATGAATCCATTTGTGCAATTAGCACTGGAACTGTAAAGTGCCTAATAACAGGGAAAACAGGAGCCTGTGAGGCTGAGGAAAACTAGATGTACAAACAGGCTGGAGGGTGTCATGTTGCATTTTCTTCATGAAAAAAAAGCAGAACATAGTCATTGCAGCTTCAAGGTATTTGAAAGTATTATAACATTAAAGGTCTCAGCCAGATGATTCTGTAAGTATCTGAGAAGTACCACTGATAGTAAACTTAACATAGACTTTTCAGGGAGTGCCTTTTTACTTCAGTGTAATGTGCTTGAGAATCAGCAGAATTGGTGTTCAAAGTGGTCATTGGCTAAAATAAAACTTTACATAAAACCAAGACTGTCCAAGGACTTTTTTTCAAAATAAATGGAAATGTTCAGTCTTTCTCCCAGTGAAATATGGCAATCTGGGCACTTTGTTGGCACAATGGAAATAATGTGAGAGATCACACAGAATGCAATTTGACAGTGACTAGGCTTGCTTTTGAAGCCTGCAGTAGCTGGAACTTAAAGGGGCCACAAGCTAGAGGTAAGTTGAACATGAATGATACTAATGGCATGTGTCAGAAATCCAGACCTTCAAAAACACATGCAGAAAATGCAGGGCCACAGCTCAAAGTGAGGGAACTCAGCTGTATTTTGTCCACTTTGGTGAAGACGAGGAAGCTTGTGCTAAAATGCTGACCTTTAGAGAGGATCTCAGACCTTTAGAGAGGATCTCAGACTGATATATTCATGCATGGCTGTCTGCATTTAAAGGATACAGCACCAGTATCCACTAAATAAGATTTTTCGTGGTTTTCCATTGAATTCAGTTGAACTGTTCAAGTGTGTAAATGTTACTCAGTTGTACATATAGTGTAAGGACCTCAGACATGATGGACAAGTTCATTATAAATAGATCAAAATATTGATGAAGCTCAAGTTGCAGTTGTAAATTTTGCATTAGTTTTTAAATATTCAGACTGGTCTCATACTTGGACTAATTGCTCTAAGGTGACAAAGCAAGTCTAATATTGATGACATGTCTGTTCACACTTCTTCTTCTTGACACTGTGGAGATGAACTGATGAAGACCATGTAATGGATTTCTTCAAGCACCTATTACCCTTGTATCTTAATGTTGGTATGTTGCAAACATGGGAAGCAAGAATTTGAGGACATCTACTTTAAGGCTACAAGGTTTAGAACCAACCAACTCTTACTTAGTGGTAGAGATACACATAGTTCACACAGTGTGAATACTCACTCACTACAGGGTTGATATCTCATGCTGTAATACAGGACCTTTCAAGATTTTCTTGGCTCCTTTTTTCCTCTTTGTCCTATGTTATCACACAAAATCCATTTAACTAGAGATAATAGGAGTGAATGGGAGATAGAGTCCTAGATTGAGCCATCATTTTTATGTCAAACATCCATCCTCTTTCAGCTTTTAAGAAGAGAAAGAACGTCATGTATTTAGCCTTGTACTAACCCACAGCTGACACACACTGCCCCGCCCAGCACCACCAGGGTAAAAGATGTTCTCATATTTATGAATGTACAAAGTCACATGTCCCATTTATCTCCTGAGGCCCCACTATCATGTCAGCTCACTTGCTCAACCTGAAACCCTTATGGAAAGAAATTAAAGAAAAAGCTGTACCAGAACAAATATCCCTTAATCAATTGCCCTCTGACACCTCTCACTCAGAGGTTGGTGCTTGCAAAATGAATTAGAGTAATAAGCTCAATATGTACAGCAGATGGCATGGACATTATAATAAAAGTAGATGAAATAAAACCTCAAATACCTTGTAATGATTTATGACTATTGATCCCACTAACGCATTTCTCTTCCTTCAGGGATGGGTGTTAGGAAGGAAACATTAGCCAGGTTCTTTCGTATATATTGTATATTTTTTTTTCCCCTTCATACTGAGGTGTAAAAAGCATTGAATGTAAAACGCCTCTAAGCATTCAGGTAAAAACCCTTCTGTATAAAAGTTTAAATAAATTTTCTATCTATTTGAAGGAGTTTAAATAGGATTTCAATGTTATATTTTAAATAAAACTGCGTTATGAAGTGATTTTTTGGGGGGGAAACTACATATCTAAATCTCTCAGCTTTATGGGGCATATCCATCTGCATCAGTCACATTGCATTATGTTGTTTTACAAAATGTCATAACATCTCATAGGACGTATTTTTTCTGAAAACCATTTTTACCTAAATGGTAGGGTATGCTATTCACAAGGAAAGCGAGATTAGCTGGCAAGGTATGACAATATAGAGCTGAAGGGAAAACAGAAAAGCCAAAGACAAGAAACTTAATTCAACTTTCCCACAGAAATAATATATTCAGAAGAAATGGAGGGAACAAAATCTAAAAAACAGTGTTCCCGCACGTGTATTAGCAGGCGATAAAAAATGCCTAAGCCTTGATTTATGCAAGCTCAATCTCAGATCCCAGCATAGAAAATATTTTCTCCTAATGGGGGTTGCACATATGTCATTGTGATTGCTACAGTGAGGCTTTAATTTCCAAAGCCCAGAAGATGAAAGAAATAACATCTATAAAAAGTTTAAGTATAACTGAGTTATCTACTGGTTACGTGCTTCCCAGTTCAGGGAACTATTTGCACAGCTTAACTCTGTCTTTAGGCTAGCATTTGTTTAATACAACTGACCTCGAAACTACTTCAGCACAGAGGGAAAGTTATGCACTAAATTAAAGCTGTCATGCAGACTTAGGACCTTGTTAAATTATTTAACCTATTAGTGTAGCTGAGAATTAATTTAGGTAAAAGCAATTTACCCCTGTTAATTTTCAGACCTTAACAATGTCTCATATGCAGCATACAGGTAAGTTACACGTGGCACTTTTATTCAACCAAATACCACTGATTTCCACAAACAGCTGTAATTCTTTTCCTTGGTGAGAGGAGAAAGCCTTTCAGACCCCTGGTGAAAGGAGAGAGCCTTTCAGATCCCTTGGACAGGTCACACTGACAAAAACATGGGATTACTGATTACTGGAGATAAAGGTTGTATAAGATTACATGATTTGCCATACCATTTAGGACATCATGTGTGAAATTGGGTGGTGACTGAAAATTGCCAAAATTGGTATTAGTGGGTTTATTAACAGTTTCAATAACCATCTGAAGTTCCTAACTGAAAAGCAGCATCTTGTTACACTCAGTGCTGCACTAGCCCCTCAGAGGGTCATCTGTGGAAGGACAGCACTTTTCTGAAATGAGTTTTACACTCCCTGGTGCAAATGAAGGCTTTTTAAAGGAGGGAAGCATCCTTTCATAAGTAATCTTTGGAGTTGTTTCCATCTGCCTTGATAAAGAATGGTCTCATGTTTTGAAAAAAAAGCATCTGTACCATTTCATTAGTTTTAACCACAGTGGGATTTGAAATTGTTACAGAGTCATTCTGCTTGTTGTGATTAAAAATAAAGTATTGAGAAAAAATGGCATTTTTTCTCACCTGAAACTATAGTGAAAAACCTTTCTTTAAACCTCCCTACCAAAACCAAACAAAAAAAAAGGCATGTGATGGGCTGTCATTATAGCTATATAGGAGAGGAAAGTGAATAATCAGAAGAGGCTACAGCACAGGAAGGCTGAGGCTTTGCTGTGTTCACCTCCTGGAATGCTATTTTTACCTCGCCGCATGCTGTAAGCCTTGTGGTGGGCTGCCATCCTGTTGAGGGGAAGTGAGTGTCCCAAATAGACATGTCAGCAAGGAGAGCAGCTAATCCAGCTGCCAGCATTGCCCCAGAGGGAGGGACTGGCCGGGCTGGACACAAGTAGGGCAGGACCCTGGGGCTGGGTAGGGCAGTCTGTCTTTGGGTGGGTGTCAAGGTCCCCACCCTGTGCACACAAAAATCAGTATCAGCACAACAGGCTCCTCCTCGAGGGGTAGTGGTGCAGGTGAGCCTCCCAGGCACGTACCAGGAAGCCACAGCTGCTCTTTTATCTTCAGGGTGGTTTGTGAGAAACCCTCTAGGTCTTTGTGGGGAGCTTTGCAGAACTGTTTACAGTATTCTGCCTGTAGAGGTGTTTAGGTGTCTTTAATAGCATTTAATTTCATGGAGCTATATGCACCACAGCTTCCAAGCTCAAACACTAAGTTATTTCAGCTATCAACAAAATTTTGTTAATAAGTTAAAAGCCTGCCCTGCCTTTTAAGATGAGTGGAGTGAAACCTAATAATGTCTGTCTTTTCTTGTGCTCTGCTATACATGGATATATACAGACCTCTAATGCCCTTACAGTCCCTTAGTGGCCCCCAGCCCCTTGCCAGCACCATGTGGCACAAAGGTGGCTTTATAGGTGGTGCCCTCAAAAAACATTAATTGGATTTAGTCCAAGCAAAACTTTACTTCAAGTTGAAACACTATTGAGAAATTGCAACATATCATTTCAGAAAGTTCATTTGGAAACAGCTGGGAGGAAACTTGCTCAAGCTATATCAAGCAGGCCTGTCACACCAGTCAGCATCCCTTGAGGAGGATTTCCATAGATTTTTAAGTGACTATTTGAGTGAGACCAGACTACCTCTGTCTTAACCCAGGCCTGCTTTCCATGGTAAAACCTGGATTTTACAAGTAGATTTTTTTGCAGGACCTTGTAGTGTGTGTTTTTTGATGCATCCCCAGGCAAGCAACAAAATACCTGCTGTCTCATTTGTCATGGTATAATTGCTAACCATGGCATAGCAGGTTATGCAGGGTTTGCAGTGTGAAAGGGCTGTCCTCCTGAAAAGCCTTTCAACAATACTTATTTAGAAGTCATGGTGTGAGTATAAGGGAGGGGCAGAATCCTTTTCTTTTGCTTTTGAATTAGAAAACTAAAAAAAAATCTAAGCAACACATACTAAATTCTGTCCCCAACCCAACAGTAAAAAGCAGCTATAGATGGATCTCTAGGAGAGAAAAATTCTGCTCAAATTCTGAATGAAACAGAGACTTTTTCATTTTTCATTGTCATTTTCTTTTTTCTCTTTCATCAAACATTTTAACTACCTTTCCTTCCCCACATATTTAGCCTTCTGTTTAAAGCTTTTTTATTGAAGGATTTTTTTTAAATCAATGCATTAGAGAAAGGCAAAGAAAACAACAAAAACCCCCACCTTAACATAGCCACATTTAGTCACATTTTACTGGGGCTGAGGGATGGTGGTTTTATGAAATCCTAGAAGAATGTCTCCTAAGACATCAGTCCCAAGAAACATGGTGGCTGCAAGGGTGATAATCACTTTGCAGTATGATAAAAGCAAAGCAGTTTAGGTTGAGTGCTGGCAGTGCTCTGACTGCATCCGCCTGCCTCACCTGAACCCCAGCACACCCACTTTCACACAGGTGAGCTGCACAGTGATACAAAAGGTAGTCACCCTGAGATAATTCCCACTTTTCCAGAAGAGGATTAAATAAAAAGCTCCTGTAGCTCAAGTAAATGAAAAAATTGTTTCTGTGCTTTGGGATTCTTAAAGGTTGGGAAAAGCAGAACTCACCAGCAGTTAGAAACAACTGAAAATGAAGCATTGAAAGAGACAAAAAGAAATAAGGGAAAGAAAGGGAATCATAGCTGGGTCTTGGGTATTGTTTAGATTCCAACAAGCTTTTATGGCTGTTTTTACAATCTTATTTTTCGGACCATCCCCCTCCCACTGTGTTAATGAGGCGGCAACTGACCTGCCTACTTATTTTCTGGCTTCATACTTAGCAGTGGGGCAATGTGCTGAACAGCTGACTGCATGCCACTACAAATCTGTGCTCTTTTGTGATTGATGTTTGTTACATCTCTGAAAAAGTATACACCAAGTTCCACATTTTTATTTGCTTTGGGTAGATAATGGCATTTTCTCTCAAGCAAACTTTCCTTTCTCCACAGCATGATCATCAGTCATCATGCTGAAGTGACATATATTATTCTAATTAACTCCCTTAGATTTAAGGAAGAATGCCTCTGTAACTGCATGGAACTCCATAGAAATTCCCCATGAACTCCACACATTTCATTCAGTACTTGCAAGCTATGAGCAGCTTGCAGATGTGCCACCTCTGTTTGCAGGGCAGCTCTGCACCCTCTCTTGGGCAAGGAGTTTCCCCTTCAGCTCTCTTTCTCTTGCAGCCTGTGGCCTTGGTCTCCTTCCCATTTATGAATGTTACTGAGAAGCCTGAGGAGACATTGCCACTGGTGGTACATCTAAGAAAAACTGCTTTGCATGTCAGAGCTGTGAGTTGGCACCACTTATGTGATTCTGTGCCCTCTGCAGGTGATGTTTTCTCTGTCCAGCACATGTTCATCACACATGTTTCAAGAGTAGCCCACATTTACCTTTGAGGTATCTCTGAGAACACAGTAAATAGAGAGAAATGTGGGACTGCTGATGGGAGCTGCAGGCAGCTGATGTGGACACAGGATGAGTTGTGCCTATAAACAGTGTGAGCCAGGAAGAAGGAGGCAGTAAGAAACAGAGAAGGATATAACCCTTGATTTGGAGTGATACTGGATTTGCCCCAGTATGGACACAACTGCATTTTCTTTTTCCTCTCTAACAAAATCCCACACGGATTCACCTGGAGAGCACAGTGGGCTAGGTAGAAGTAAAGCCTCAGCTGGAAACCAATTGCTTCCCAGTTTTATGAGCTTTCCAGCTCCTTTCTAGATCAACACAGTAAAACAATACAGCTGCATACCTGCAGACAATATAATGGCAGAGCAAATTGCTCTCACAGAATAAAAGCTGTGTTGCTGTACCAGAAGACGCTTTCAAAACTCCGTGGGAGAGCTGTGTGGATCGCTTTGACATAGACAGGAAAAGCATTTCTTTGTGCAGAAGGTGAAATGACAGCTTTTAAACTATGAAAGCAGCTACAAGTTACATGTATAAGTTTCCTGAGACATAACAGGCTTTCAAATCAAGAAACAAGCCTTAAACTGGGGAACATAATCAGACATAGTTGAGACAGGAGCTGAACCTAATGCAGGATTTCTCTCCCTAGTGCATACTAAGTTATGTTTCACATCCACATAGCCTGAAGCTTCAACATTTCTCAGGAGGAAATATATGTACAGGTGAAGTTCTGGAAGAACACTAACCTATTTCAATAATTTTAATTGAAAATATTAACCATTTCCAGACCGAGTTTTGTCAAAGAATGTGTACTGGGCTGTGTATAAATGCTCAGAGCACCATGTACAAAACAGAGTATACTGCTTTGACTACATCCAACAGGCTCCTGAAGGCAGTTAGTTTCTGTTCTGGGCTCTTGCTGTTTTATGTCACCTTGCAGAGGGCACTGGACATTTTTATCTCCTCAGAGGTTAAATCCTTGGAGATACTGTGACTAATTCAGGGGAACTCTGATCTCCCTCTCACACCACAGTGATGCTGTAATCTAAGTAACAGCAGCCACATCTCTTAAATAAAAGGCCACATTGAGCCATATGGCACTGCCACACATCAAACTGCTGCTGTGTATAACTCTGGGTGCTGTGTAGCCATGTATGTGCTGCTTCAGCTTTTCAGCCTCCAGATTCTGAAGTACAGCAAAGTTGATGATTACATTGAATCTTTGTTAAAGACCAGCAGAAAAGGTCCCTGAGGAATGACAACTTCATGTGAAAAATGAAGCATCCATTGTGTTAATTTAGTTCAGTTTAACTGCACATTGGGAAGGCATCATTTGAGTTTTTTCCCCAATCAAAGAGTTCCATGTGCAGTGCACCCAACCAGCCAGGAATTAGGGAGAGCTACCCTGGGACTTCTCACAGACAGTGAAGGTTGCAAACAGTTTTCATTAGCATGCAGCCTACTAAATGAAGTAGTAAGTAAGTCTTAGCATTAAGAAAGGAAAGAGCCTGTGCCCCAGAATACTGATTGCTGTGAACAGCAATGCTACAGTGAAAGGCATTAGATCTGAGAATGCTTTTGAGAGCAGAGTACAAGGAGGGTTTGGCTGTTTCAGGTCAAGCCCTTGATTTTAAGAGAGATTCCTAATCAGTTTATGCCCTAAAACTGGAGTAAGCATCTTTCTTCTTTGTACAATGAAGGCCTCTTCAGGACAAGTGTGGTAAAAATCAGGGGCAACCTTGAGCTACCAACATTGTCTATCATACAACCGAAGCTGAACTTGCCTTGCAAAATCACTTCAGGATTTCGGTGTGGCTCTTTCAGAATTTAATGGGATGGGGACAGAATACAGGCAAAAAACTGCCTGCTAAGCAGGCATGAGGTTCAGATCTCAGCTTTTTCTCCAGAAGCTCACAGCCTCAGGGGCTTAGGCTCACCTTCCTCACTGATCTCCAAGGGGGCATGACTGTGTTCCTCTCAGTCAATCTACAGCTTTCTCATGAAAACAATCTAGCAAAAAAGCAGTCACCACCTCAAACCTGAGATCTGTAGTCAATAAATACAACTGCATACAAATTGCTTCCCCCCATGCTGTGTGTCCTTGCATCTGTCAGAACTGAAGCCTCTCCTCAGATAATGCTGAAGCTCCCTGGTGACACCAGCTCCCAAGAGAACTGAAACAAAGGGGAGGGCAGTGGAAGGAGGCATGCTACACACATTCCCACTCTGCCAAGCTCTCAGACTCTCCTAGAGCCACCAGGAGTGTCTGTTGCTTGTTTCAAGACCTAATAGACATTTTGGATAGCACAGTTCAGTGCTGAGTCTCAAAATACACGTGTGAATGAGGTAATATATTTGAAGAAGTTGTGAATAATGAATTACCTTAGTCTTAAGGTTACTCAGGCAACCTAGATATCAATATGCACATAACCAACTGGGTACTGGAACAATTACTGTTTTCCACACAGCATTTGCAGTCTGCACATTGTTATGAAAGTGATCTTCTGGCACCATCAATCAGCACTTGCTTCGCCTACATAACCCTGTTACTAGAAATAGAGTCTTTTAATTATTACCTAAAAGCATAGATATTTGAACTACTTTCCCATTGTAAGGCTGGTTTTTAACTCGTATGTTTTTGGTTCTTATTGATATACTTCTGTAGCAGAGGATTTTCAGGGCTTTCTTTGGATGTATTATCTAGAGAATGCTTTCATAAGAAATTTTTTGTATTAAAAAAGGAGAGTCTACCAGTCTTGCTCAGAATTTGTTCTCCATCATTTTCTTTAGGAGTAATGCTGAAATGGAAAGATATGGCCCTTGAAAATGCTCTGCCCCACTCATTTACAAGGAAAAAGTTACAGATATTGTGTGTGGTTCTTCATAGGCCTCCTACAACTGTCCTCAAAAGCTTTTCTACATACCCGTTTTCCTCAGAGGCCACAAAAAATGTGACAGTGGTTGATGTTTGAAGATATCTAGCTGACTTTGTCCTGAAGGTGTCCTGCTCTAGGATCCAGATAAAACAAGCTGCACTTTTTAGTTTCATAGAGTCATGGGATAATAAAATGGAAATAGACCTTAGAACGGAAAGGACCTTAAAGATCAACTCATTCCAACCCCCTGCCATGGGCTGGGACACCTTTCACTATCCCAGGTTGCTCAGAACCCCATCCAACCTGGCCTTGAACATCCAGGGATGCGGCATCCACAACTCTTTTGGGCAACCACTTCCAGTGCCTCACCACTCTCATAGTAAAGAATTTCTTCTGTATAAACCTAAATCTCCCCTCTTTTAGCTTGAACTCATTACTCCTTGCACTATCACTACAGTTTTTGATGAAGAGTTCCTCTCCATCTTCCTTGCAGGCCCCTTTCAAACACTGGAAGATTGCTGCAAGATCTTCACAGAACCTTCTCCTCACCAGGCTGAACACCCTCAGCTTTCTCAGCCTATTAGATAGGTTTGTTTTTCCCTGACTGAGAAAGTGCAATATTAAGGTAATAAGGTGCCTGTGTGGTCTGAGATGCAACAGGCAGCTGCAGACACATCAGCTTAGAAAGTGACACCTTCAGCTGTCATCAGAGGTGGGGTCTGTGATTTGTTCAGCCCTACAAGAAGGGGCAGAATGGAACACCCCTCTGCCAGAAGTGGTAAGGGCAGCCTATCCATGCCAGAGGTCCTGTGCTTCTCCATCTGTGCTCCAGGGGAAACAAGGCTGTATTAATGACACCTAGGGATGTTCGTTCATCTGGAGTAAATTACTTGCTTTTTTTTCCTTCCAGAATTCAATAAGAAGAGGCAGGTTTATAAGAATTATCACTGCACTCTGCTTGTGCACATTTGCAAATCTCTCTGGGTGTCTATTTTGAGCAAAATATGGTAAGATAGAGAAACATTGTCCCAGCTCATTTTCAGGACATGCTTGATTTTTTTTTTTTGCACATGAGCAGTCTTACTGTGTTCAGTGGAAGTACAGAATTCTTTAAATGAAGCACTGAGATGACTTTCACTACAGAATCTGGTCCAGAAACCTGTAAAATCTGACCTGTGAAACTTTGACTGCTAATTATCAAACTTTTCTTTCCCTGTTAACAAAGAAAAAAAAAACCAAAAAAAAACCACCCATAAATACCTGTTTAAGAGAAACAACAACAATTAAAACTAAATTAATCTAGTACTGAGATGTATTTTTAAAGAGGATTGATAATGTTTCAGGGTCATAGATTGGTAAATGCATAAATAACTTCTTCATCCTCTACTTCTCTGAGTAGAAACAAAGCTATAACTTAATATAACCTGGTTTCTTTATTTGTTCACTCTTTGCAACACAATGATTTGCAATTATGACAGCCTGAAGACTGTTTGTAGGCCACCATTAGTGTGCATGGCTCATAAATGGCTTTGTAGGTCACAGGTTTTGTCAGTCTAACAACACCTTTGAGCAGACTGATTTTCAGATGGGTGGTAGCTTCTTAACAGTTTCCAAAACTGGAGCTCCATCAGTAGGGATTTTTAGGGAGTCTCCAAATGGACGGTGTGGAGCATCAGGGCTTTCCCCACTACAGCTACAGCTACAAACTGAAACAGGTGAGAGACAGCTACAGACAG
The DNA here is from genome assembly GCF_012460135.2 of Molothrus ater. NCBI lineage: Eukaryota > Metazoa > Chordata > Aves > Passeriformes > Icteridae > Molothrus > Molothrus ater. The sequence continues at coordinate 98,661,695 of NC_050479.2, read as the reverse complement.
AACAATTTATTCAGCTATATTTATCTTCAGAGACTTCCTAGATATTGCCATCTTAAAATTTTCCTGGTGCTATCACTTTTAAGACAGTTTTTGCCTTGATTAAACCCCTTGAATAAAGAAATTATTATAAATGTATCAGGAATGATCAAAAAGAGACACCATGCTTTCATGCATCACATTTTTTCAGTCTTAAATTTAGTAGGGATTGAGTACTCAGGTTTTGTTCACAGCTCTTAAGTCACAAGGAAAGCAGTGGAAAAACAAAGCAGAACAACAAAAAATAGCAATGTGGTGGTGAAGCAGGTTGGCAGGTAGGATAGGGAGACCTTGGTCGTTGGGAGAGAACTGTTTGATAGATTGAATTGTTTGGTTCTGAGCTGTGTGGTTCAGCTCAGAGCTAAGATGGTGCTACAGGAGGGCTCTGCTGGTCTCACTTGTCAGCAAGAGGTGGTCAGGAACACCCAATAGAGCCAATGTTTGTACAATTGATTACAACTAATCATCACCAATGTTATTTGCTGTATACCCTTTCCATCAATGTTTTTCTAGCAGTAACAGAGGAAATTATTGCCCCTTTAGTTTTGTACACGTGCTCTGGCAGTCATTCATGCTTGAGAAAGGGACACAAATCTATAAAGTGTCTGGCTGACTCGGTGCTGTGCATTCAGGGCTTGGGGTTTACTTTTCTGAAGCTGAGTTGCCTTGTGTCTTTAAATGCTCAGAATGTGTAGCCCTGTGCATAAAGATCAGAATTTGTAGCTGATTTTCCTAAGGCTGGTCAAATTATTAGTCTCTATCAGTTACCCAGGCAGGAAATTACCCAATATTTTGTAATTATATCTCATACTCCACTTGTATAATACTTTGAAAACAATAATAATAATAATAATAATAATAATAATAATAATAATAATAATAATAATAATAATAATAATAATAATAATAATTTATGCAAAGAAATATCATTCTGTGCAATTTGATTTTGATTACTCACTGCTTGCTAATATTTTTTACGAAGTACATGCATCAAAATCACATGGTACTCTTTTTGCTTCCTTATTGGATACCTAAAAAACTTTGTGTGTTTGGTCTGAATTTTCAGGCTAATCACCATAAATGTCCATAATATGGACATTTCAAAGGTTTTACAAACATTTCCAGAAAAAATATTAGAAACTTAGAAACTCTAAAGTACTGTGATTATAGCAGCTCAAAATTCTGAATTTATGTTGTAGGAAGTTGAGAAAGAGTGAAAGGTTTGTTCTTATTTTGGAATGAAAATCAAAATATTTACAACTGCTGAATGAAGAGCTAACACAAAATATCTCATCTGAGAACTGTTAATTATGAAAATGAATAATCAGCACTTCTTTACTTGTGTTGTAACCTTGGCCATACTGAAAGATTAAAGAACAGCCTGAAAAGCCTGCAAAATAAAGTGAAGTGGCTAAGTGATCTGGAAATCTGAGACATGACTGCAGTTTTCTAGGCTTCCAAAATTCCTTCCACAAAGTCAAAAAAAACAGAGTTTCTGAAAGCTTTAGCTGAATAAAGACTGATTGAAGTGTCACTGATTTCAGCTGTGTTTTGTATTACAAAGTTACACATGCTTTATTCCATTTAAGCAAAAAAATCCCAAGAAATGGAGATGACAGGATAAAGGTCAATGGTCAAAGATGTGAGCTGTTTAGTGAAATTTACTGCAAAAGGAAAAATTACTGGTTATATCTCCATGCTTCTCTTTCATTTATTCATTTTTTAAATGAAGTAAAATGTCCTGGAACAAAGAAATTTCTTTGCAATATTGCTTGGTGTGATTTGGCAGAGCCCTGAGATAACTGGCTTTCTAAACCCTCATCAGCTAAGTGAAATGGAGCTATTTCTGCAAACATTTTACTTTCAAGTGCCATTGTTTTCCTTAAAGAAAACATTGAAATTGTATTGAAAAATATATTATAAACTCTGATGAGTGATGTCGATCCATAAATAACTATAGATAACAACTTTGTTGACTTGCATAAATATTGACTGTCAGTGTAATGAAAAATTCTAGTTTTGAATGTGCATTTTAAATGATATTTGATTGATTTCTACAGGTTCTTTAGAATTTCTACTGCACATTTCAAACAACGTTCTGCTTTTTGGTGGAGAAACAACATGTTTTCTCCAGTAAGTGAGGATGCCCTTTGCAAAAGATCCATTTTCACTTCTTGAGGTAAAGTGAATGAGTGTACTGTTTAATTATTTAGAAGGTGAAAGCTAATGGACTTCCTATAATGTGGGTGCTTGTAATTTCCTAGAGCATCCTTCTCTGTATACCTGTGTGTTGTTCATCTCTGTCCTCGTAAACCAAGTCTCCTAACCAGTTACAGGAATATTTGGGAAACAGAATGCAATGTTTTAAAGAAATTTCTTTGTGCCAGGATATCATTCACTTCATTTAAAAAAATAAGTAAATGAAAGAGAAGCACATATAATGTACAAATATAATCAGTAATTTTTTCTATTGCAGTAAGTTTCACTAAAGAGCTCACATCTTTGACTATTGACCTTTATGCTGTCATCTCTGTTTCTTAGGATTGTTTTGCTTCAATTGAGTAGAGCAGTGTAACTGCAATGCAAAACACAGCTGAAATCACTGGCACTTCAATCAGTCTTTATTGTGCTGAAGTCGCAGTTGGATGTCCCTTACTTAAACTGTAGTGTCACAATAAAGCAGAGTTGATTTTAACATAAGAAGGAATGGCAATCGTATGCAAATATATAAATGTCAGTGCAAACAAAGGGCAATGTGCAAACATACTTGCTCTTGGCAGAATCTGCTTTAATTTTCAAATGTAATAAAATAGAGTAGATGATAAGAAACACAGAAAAGAGGCATGATTAACTAGTCATACCATCTCCTGGCTGAAGTCTTCAAAGTCCTGCTGTTCAGAGCACTGAGATAAGTTACCTGAAAAGTGTGAATGCTGCAGCAGAGCCTAAGTTAAGCTTTCTCAAGACATTTAGAAAACATATTTAATCCTAAATGTTCCTGATCCAAATGTTACACAATTGAGTGCAGATCTGTGATGTGAAAACAGTATGCTGGCTTCCATCCACAAAAGAAATTAATGTTCAAACAAATCAGAGTGTTGTATAAAATGCATGTTACAAAAGTAAGTAGCAGATAACATTAAAGCACTCCACAAATGTATGTGATCAAATAATTTCAGAGGAAGCCTGCAAGCACCTCTAAAAATGCTAAATTAGGAGCATAATAGAAAAATATACAATGAAAGTAGAAAGGAAAATGTGAACGCGGTCACAGTCCAAAAATGGCAAAATTCAAATAGTATAAACAGGTGCAGAGGGCTCAGCAAGGAGCTCAGTGGATTATTCTCGGATTACTTTTAAATCTATGTTCAAATCCTCATTTTTACTGCAACTGAAATAAGCAACCGATGATATGAAATTTGTCTGCAATGGAAAGTAATCCATGTGCTAAAGACTTCAGGAGTCAGAAGAGGTTCTTCATGTTTCTAGGTGACTTACAGCAGCCAGGATCTATATCCACATGCAGGTCAGATTCTTCATCTGTCTTTTGATATATAATCTCACCTCTGTAGAAAGGCAAACTGACAATTTTTACTTACTTACAGCATATCTGTGGGAGAAAAAGGTATGTAGAAACTGAAAAATATTTTCACATAACTTAGACAACAATACAGAGTCTGTGAGGATGTTGAATTTCAGATTTAAAGGGTGATCCAAGGTGTGATATTTACATGCAGTTCCTCAGGTCAGAATGGCTGCTGTGTCAGTGAAGCATGAAGAGAATGCATACACACACCTATCCTTGGATACAGAGTCTCCAGACTTTCAGAGCAACTGTGGGTTAAGAGCTCCTCATCTCTGAGATGGATGCACATCCAGCCTGCCAAGTGGAGCTGCTGCTGTGGCTAGGCAGGGATCACACATGGGAGGCCCAGTGCATGTTATGGGATACATTTCAGCCCAGCCCTGGGGCTATTCCCATTGGAACTGCACTGGCATCCACACTGCTCACAGGCAGAGATATCTTAGAGCTTACAGCTCATTTCAAGAAGTGATACATCTTTTTCAGCCAAGTATATTTCCATTTCACCTCACCATTTCATCAGGATGAGACTCGCCCTCTCCCAGGGAGATGGTGCCATTTTCTGGGTGCATTATCTTGACCAACCCAAGTGACAGGGGTGCTGTGAGAGCTGTGGTGCATCAGCCATGAAGCACACAGGACAGCTGGTGGCTGTTGGCTTGGTGACCCCTGCAGAATGTGCCCTGCACACCACTTCTGGCCTGAGCAGAGCCTCCCTGAGCTAGACTCAGGCCACTCCTTCCTCCCTTCCCTGCTTCTGGACAAGTAAGCATGACACTCCCTGAGCATTGTGCAGGCCTCCAAATATATTTACCTCAGGGGATTTCCTGATCCTGATGCTGTTGGCCTGTAACTCCCAGCAGCTCTAATCTCCAGTGGCTTTTCTCTTATGTGTCCTTGGAATCATGTCAAGCTTTACATCCACAGACTTTTTTTGCGTCCTTAGTAGTGTGGCTGTTGTGTTCTGACCCTCAGCTGTGACTGCTTCTTTTGATTTGTCTTGTCCTGACATTTTTCTGTGACCTAGCATAGGTTAGAAGCTGTAACAGGAAAGGCATAATTAAACAAAAACCTTGCATGTACTGACAAGGAGTGGTGGAAGTACCGAATCCTTCATAACAGCTATATGAGGCCAAGAGGTACAAGATCATGTAACCTCAGCTGAATTTGGCTTAATATTTGATGGAGTCTATTCAAAGCAGTATAATAAACTCAGAGCATCTGCTTTTCATTGTCACTATTAATGTGGATTTTATATGTGACTGGCTCATAAAAAAAAAGATTCTGCTCTAAGGTGTTGTTTGTTCAGCATTGAGCTGAGGCACATGCCAGCTTTTCTACCCCCTGATGCAACAAGAGCATGACTCCTTAGCAATGTAGTATTTAGAATTTAAGCAATATTTGTTTATAAGTGCTCACCCAGCTGTCAATGTTTCCTAGCATCTTAAAAGTTACACAACTTCACAACTTCAGGGTTTTCTGTTGGCCATAAAAATTGTTCATTGTTCTTTTTCATCTTTTTGCTATATTAATTGAGTCAATCATTACAGAGTTATGATTACATAGTTATTTCTGTTACATTTGCTTTTAAAAGTAGTTTTCTTCTTCTTTCTTTCAGGAAGAATTTCTCCACTGAAAGGATTGTCAAGCATTCAAACAGACTACCTAGGGAAGTGATGCAGTTAACATTCATGGAAACATTCAAGAAATTACTGGAAAAGAGCAAAAAGTGACACAGTTTTTTTGCCAACACGGTGTTCAGTCTGAAACTCAATGTTCTTGGAGGTCTTTTTGAACCTTAGTGTTTCTATGATTCTATTCTATGACCCCCTGTCTCTTTTCTTGAACTCTTATCCCAAATCATGCCAGCGGTCAATATTTTGTCTCGTTCTCATCAGCAAGCTTTACCTTCAGCATTCAGCCTGGCCTCCCTTTTCAGCTTTCATGTCAAACACCTGTGTAGACACCTGACAAAAACAGGGGACTTCATGTTTTTAAAATGAAGCTAGTTCTTAAAACAAGTATTTGTAGCTGCCATTCCCACCCCTCCCATTTTGCAGAGGCAGACTTGCTGTTGCCTTCTCTGAACGTTTCACACCTGTTGGCCCAGCTCTCTCCTTCCCCATCAGTACATCCCTTGTACCTCCCTGGTGGTCTTGGCACGATATCAGCTCTTGTGCAAGTAAAAATAAGCAAGCTGTGTGACAGAAGAGACTCGTGGCTATATGTCAATTTTATTTTGTTGTTTGCTTTCCTATTCTTCAAGAGGGAAAGGGAGTCAGAGTTACCCTAGCCAGGAATGTGGGGTTAAAAAAGCACTTGCTTTTCAGAGGGACATAGCTATTCCTGTATAGTTTATGGCTTTGCCATGGCCCTAGAAGCACTCTGGCACCACAGCCTTCTCCCGTTCATGCCCCTTGTTCCATATCTACATACTTTAAACCTTTCAGCACGCATCGTGTGTGAATTGCCAATCTAGCAGCAGAAGTTCACAGAAGGGACAGTGTATCTTAGCAAAACTTCTCTCTTTATTCCCTCTTGTAAGAAGCATAGCTAGCTAAATCCTATCCAATATCCTTTTCAACATGGCATGCATACCACGTAGAGAAAGCTAGGCCATTCATTCCTTGGGTGAACAGGATTTTATGGAACAGAGCTAGATGATTCTTACAAATCAGTAAGAGTAACAAGATGAAAAAAATGAAGTCCCATTTAAGTTATCTGTTTGGAGGAAAAAAATGAGTCAACATTGACAATGTATTCTTCTTAATGAGGACAAATATTTATACCAAACAAAATTAACATATCAGAAAATGCAAGAGAGGCATATAATTAACAAAAGGCAAGGGAATTGGCATAACGCTGTTAAATTTTTCATTAATAAAATAACTGTTTTAAAATGTCAAAATGAGTATATTTTATTCATAAATTGTGTAGAATTTAGCACACTAATTAAAGACATAGACGCCGTAGATATTTACATGGCAATTAAATCCACAATGCCAGTGACCCAGCCAAATTAATGTTGGCCCCAACTTAAAAGTACACTGTATAAATAAATAATTCACACCATCACCAACGTCTTTGCTTAACCAAACAGTTCAGTGTAGAAAATTCTGGGAATTATGAATGACTTTGATGTGCTTAAAAAACCACAACAAAATAAAATGCAAAATAAAACACTCAAATGTTTTATTAGAGACTCGGATTCCAATCTAAGTTATATCAACAGTGATTGGAAGAATGCAGGCACAGCAGGTGATAAGAGTCCAGCTGTCTTTTTAAAGCAACTAAATCTGCTTTACAGATTCTTAGGCAGCAGAAGGTCTCTGCTTATAGTTCCACACAAGAGTCCTCCAGATCCTCAGGCATTGTCATGGGTTTTGACTGGGCCATTTATCACTTAGGAGTTATCAGGCTTGTGCCTTATCCTAATTCTTGTTCCTAGGAAGAAAGGGAAAAATCACCAGCAGCATGAAGAGAAAGGAATAGGCACATTTTAAATTACCATGTGATGGTGCATGTTCATGTGGTGGCATGTGGAGTTTCCTCTTTCCAGGAATTCAAATTTGATTGTCAGCAAGGAACAGCAACATATCAAAGGAGCTGTATAACAGTAGCTTGATCACTGCTTCCTTGAAAGTAAAATCCTACAAGGAGATAACCACCCTGGCAATGTTCCTGGAGAATCAGCCACTTGCTTTTAGAGTTGGGTGCAAAGTGGGGCACTGCTTCATCCTTGATCAGGTTGAGAAAGAAGGGAACAGTGTTAGCTGAAGTCTTGGCCTGTGCACCCAAATGTAGAACTGCTGTATGCTGATGCTCTGTATCTGCCTATGTTTAGTAGGAACCTCAGGCAGAATCACTAGTAGATGAGACTGACTAACCAAAGGAAGTGTATAAACAGAAGTGCTCTGCCAAACATAGGTCCCAGAGCCAGGTCAGGATGAGTTCAAGGTGATATAGAAAAGGAAGGGCCTGGAATGATGCTTGTATAATATTCTTCCCATTACAACATCCTGGCTTGCTCCTTCCTAGTGCCTGACATAACCCATACCCCACAGGAAACATGCTACAAAAGAGGGAAGAAAAGAACCATAAAATTGAATTTAAAAATCAGCTTTATTATATACTGTGGTCTGCTTGCACAGAGGTGACTAACTTTTTTAATATTAGGGGTAAACATACTGTGAGTGTAAAGCATGCAATCCATTCTTAGAACATCTGCCACCTCAAAACAAGTCTCAAAATGAAATTTAAGTATCCTGCAAATTATCTGCACAGAAGTGAATCTCACCACCATATATATTCTCTTACAGCCTACATTGCTGCTAGTGAAGTCCCAGGTAAAGAAGCAAAAAGGCCTTTGCATAATATCCACAGATGATTAATTCAGCTGCCCCGTAAGATGTCCAGGGTCCCAAGCACACTTATGTGGAGGGTCCAGGTTTCTCTGTGTCCCCCCAGGTACTGGTTCAATGGTGCTCTCAGGCAAACAGGATTGACAACAGGGAAATTGGGAGGGAGTGGCTGAGGGACATAGGAACAGGGGAAGGAGCCAATGGGGTCTTAACAGCTTTTTGAGGGAAGCTTCCTGTGTCTCCCTAAACCAGGGAATGCCCCCCAGAGTCTCCACAATATTCAGTATCTGATTTAAAAATTGGACTAGAAAATATAGATGAAGTGTTTATAATTTTCACAGGTTAAAAAAAGGCTGCAGAGGACCATGAAGCAGGTCCAGTTTGCTTTGAGCATCAGGGGTTTTTCTCCCTACCTCTGTCCTGTGTGAGGTACACAGTGTTATTATACATGCCATACAGAACAGACTACCAATATCTTATGGCTCAGGGTTACTAGAATGTAGCTTTTTTTTATTTTTTGCAATTACTTACAGGATTTAATAATGAAAAGTCCTTCTGAAGTAATGATTCTCCTAAAATACTGGATATAATCCTAGGTTCTTCTATTCCAGAAAGATATTGATAGGTTGGAAGATGTTCAGAGAAAAGTAACAGATGTGTTTAAGGCACTGGAGGGACTGATTTACGGAAGGAAATTGCCAGAAATAAAAATGAACATTATATTGAAGCTTTGACCAACCCAGAATGAAATGGGAGGTCGATGTGACAACAATGTATGGGGTTTATGAAAGGTGCAAGGTTCATTTATGGAAAGGAATTTGTGTGCAGGTCATCCAAGGGCTAAGATAGTAGGACGTAAAGTAATGGATAGAAATATCAGGAAAAAAAGAAAAACAAATGCAGAGTTGCAGAGTAGCAGAGTTGCATCCCACGAGAAGCCACTGGATTATTTTAAACAAGCTTTGGTAATACACTGGGGGCTGTATCATAAGGGAAAAGCCCTACATAATCAGGGAGAGAGATTTAATAATGTTTTCTCTTTCTAATTTCATTGACTCAGCACATCACTTCACAATGTCTGCTGTTACAATTATCCTTTCCTTTTGCTTTTTCAGATTTTTTTTTTACTCAGACATGCCACTCAGCCAGCAGTAACAATGATTTCATAAATTATTCAGCAAATGGCTTCACATCTCCTACACACAAATGTCCAGTTATCTGTCATAGCAGTCCCTTGACCATGAGGAGTTATACCAAGTCTCTGGGGAGAGTGCCTGCAGTCAGATCCACCTCTTCCCATCCAAGCTCTCCTCTGCAAGTTTGATTATCTGAGGTTAGCTCAGCTTCTGGGCCCACACCATTGAAATGCTGAGTGTGCTTGGTTTGGGTTCATCCTTCAGGACTGGCACTTGTGGTCATAGCTCAGCATAGAGGCCATGTCACTAAATCATAATACATCGAGTCTGGTACTGAATTTGTTCCATAATAACTCTTCCTGATACAACTCTGCTGATCTTGTCTCAGTCTTTCTTGGGTTTCAATACTTTAGCTGCATGATTGAAAGCTCTCATTTTTGGGGCAGAATTTCCAGAATAGGAAAGTGATCCTCATATTGGCTCCTTCTCTGCTTTCAAGCCATTGCTGCATGCAATTTTTCTTGTAATGTACTTTTCCAGTAATGGATTCAAGCAAACATCACTTCAGCCAAGGTCATAATTTTGGACTGAGCAAGGTAACAGATCTGTTTATATGCAATTCCAACAAAAGCTCTTACAAAAACAGCAGTTTCTGGTAAGTATTAGCAGAGCCAGTTGTGACCTGATCTTGCAAGCTCATCCAGACTCTATGACTTTGTCTGGAGTTTTTGATACACAAGGGAATATTTCACTTCACAGTCCCAGTTAAAATGAGGATCTAGTTCCTGAATGGATATATTGAACATTCTTCCAGGAGTAAAACATCAGTAACAGGTTCAAACTCAGTTCTTTATATAGAGTTCTTTATATAAGCTTTCTAAAAACATTTTAGAGAATAAATTAATATTATCGCCTCTATATCCCCTTAAGAATTCTACTTCTTGTCTTGAATGAAAGACCAGTGGTATTTTTTTCCTTCATCACACATATTTTTTAACACGTCCCCAAAGACCACCAACAAAACTCATCTCCAGGAAATCTATTTTGTCATTTTAGTACTCTCAATTTTAAAACTTTTTTTAAATTACAGATAACCTGAATATTTCTGGATGTAATGTAAGCCTGTCACTGCTTTTCTGCCTTGCTGGGGACTTTGAAGAGTCGGCCATGCTTTTGCTCTCTGCTACAATCAGAACTCATTCAATCTGCTGCTAGAGAATGTGCTTTTCTATAGTTTTTTTTCATGATCTCCATTGCATTCCTTTTCATTATCCCTACATTTCTTGAGGTGCTCTGCCCAAAACTGTACAGTTGTTCTAATATTCAGCTGAAGCTCTATGGAATTTTGAATAGAAGTCAAAGTCTATTTCACTTATTCCCAGCTATACCTTCTGATAGAGCATTGAACTTTTACAAAACAGCATGAAAATACTGACTCTTGTTGAGTGTTTAGATTCCCAGATCTGTTCTGTGGAAATGCTATCTACAGTGTTATTTTTGAGCCTGAGTTTATTCATGGTGATGATTCCTCTCTATGTACTATCTACTTGGCCCTACTGAATTACAGTCTCTTTTTATAACTCCAGTTCTATCCCCCTTCTAGGGCATTCCAGATTTATCTTGTTTTCTGACACACTTGCAGGTCCACTTAGTTTGGTCACCATGCCAGATTTTAATAATCTCCATCCTAGTAGTCATTGATGAAAATATTAAGTATCACTGCATCACAGACAAACACTTTTAAAACTCCAGAATCACAGCATAACCTGTCCAAAAAACACTCATGTTTTCTCTCCAAATACAGCTTTCCTACCAGCTTTATTACTCCCCTGTGATATGTTCATCCAATCTATACTTCCCTTGCTTGTTCATGTGGTCTTCCTGAGATATCCCACAAAAAAAATTGTTAAATTATATGATGTGTATATTTTCCCTAACCACAAAGGAAAAGCATGTTATCATCTTCCTGAAATGAAGGAGTTGTTTGGTATGGTGTCTCTCTAACAAATACTCAGTGGCTGTTGACTCATCTTCTTGTTTTCTTTCATGTATTTACAGATAGGTTGTGGGCTTCTTTGTTTCAATAATTTTCCTTCCTTCCCTTTCTATAGTGTTAGATGCTTTGTTTGCCTTTCTCCTGTCATTTGCATATGTTGTTTTCTGTGAATTGTTTCTTTCTGCAATCTCTTTTGTGAGTTCCTATACATCATCTTTTGTCAGAAGATGTGATTTGTTGTGTATAGACAAGCAGAGATGTTGTATGACTTGGAGCATGTTCTGTTTTGAATTTCAATTTTTGTTTCAATTTCTGCATGGTTTTGAGTAAGTAACCTTAATGGAGAAGGCATCATAAAGCTGATTTGCCAGGATCATTCTGATTTTCCTGATATTTTTATACACTGGCTGAAACAGAAGCATTTAAAAATAATTATCTTTTAAGCCACAAGCATAATACTTCCAGATTATGCTCAAGCATAGCTAAGACTCTCTGAGTGTTCTGGTATAGTTTGGTTCTTTCAGTGTCTGAAACAAGACAATGATTGTTTCCAGGAAAATGTAGACTCTACATTAAAGACAACGTTCTGCAATATTTTGCTTCCAAGAGTTCACTAATTTCTAGGGAGGAAATAAAAAATCCAGTAAATTGTAATAAAGCACTGCTCTTTTGACAATGAAAGTTGTCATTTCACCCCTAATGTTACTTTTATAGTTTCAAAACTTGTTCTTGGCTACATTTCAAATATTTATAGCTCTCATATAATGTGTCTCAAGCAAATAGCCAGTCTTGCCAACTCTTGCACATGTGCTAAACTCTGCTATGTGAGGTAGTTAAGCATGGGAGTGTTAGCAACAGCAGAGCCCCAACATTAGAAGACTACAACTTAAATCACATTGACAGACCAAAGCAACTGCTGCATGTTTCACAGACACATGTGGAGATCTGTGCAGGACTGGAACCTTTACAAGGTGATAAGAAAGGGAGATGATGCAAGACCACATGGAAGAAATTCAGCATAAAGATGGGGCACTAGATAAAGTGATTTCACAAATTAGTGAATGGAGTCTGTACTTATGTTGCTGTTTATATTCCCTTTTTTTCATTTGTTTAAAGTAAGCTTGTCCTCTTTCAGCATCATGAGGCACTCAGAGACGAGCAAGCTCCATTTCTCATAAGCCACTGAGCATTTTGGAACTGACATTCAGAACAGTCACATCTCTGAAACAGAGAAAAATAATAAATAAATGCATTTTTCTTTCTTACACATTTGTGACATTTCAAAATCGAAGTCTTTTCAGCAATCTTGGTAGTTGAAATAAAGGAAAACAAACAAGTGGTGGCAATTTGCTTCCTGTTGATCTGGGGTGAGTTTGAGAAAGGGTAGCTGGCTGCCTCAGCTCCATGGGCTTGAGGAGAGTGGAGCTGGGCGCCTGGCCTGTGCCTGTCTCAGAGGTGTCAGTGGTGAAGTTACTGCTGCCTTCAGCACTGAAGGGTCAGGCCTGCATGGCTGACTGTGACTCCATCGTTGGGGGATCCAATCCTTCCTGGCAAACACACGGGGCCATTCACCACCCCGTTAGCCTTGCCACGGCTGCTGGCTGTGTTTGAGTGTTCATTGATCCGTGCTCATTTTGTCCAAACAGCTGCTGCCCTCTCTTGGGACGTGGTGCAGCTTGGCCTGAGCACTGTGTGAAGGGTGGACACATCATCCTCTTTTGGCCTGGAGGTGTGTAAGCAATTGACCATAATGCACTGGTTTACTTCATGGCTGCCCAGCTCGGTGGCAGATGAGACTTTGCATACCAGCTTTGGAACTCACTTTTCTGCCCCTTTACACACCTGCACTATCCCCTGTGTTTCCTGTGTTACCCACCTCCTTCTCTGCTGCCATCCTGTCCCCTGTGGTACACCTCTGTGTGCTCTGCTGCTGCAGACCTGTCTCCCCACTGCCCTGCAGCCTTTGTCACAGCCTCTCCTGCCTCCTGTTCGTGGGCAGCCTTGTCTGAGATCACAGGCATGCAGCACAGCCCCACTGCAGGCTGCAAGCAGAGCAGGTATCCCCCAGCCAGCCAGGCTGAGCAGGAGAGCCTCCAAACCAGCCCGAGACAAATCTGCTCCTGCCTGCCTGTCAGGCTGTGAGACATGCTGCCACTCAGCTGCTAGCACACCATTTCCAGACCAGATGCTCTGCGGGTCTGCTTTAATTTGGTCTGAGCTGTGGTGCAAGCTTTATTTTTGTGTCTATTTTTCAAGTGCTTCTTCATCCAGTTCTGTGATTTTTATACACTAGTTTCTGTTTTAACCCTTAATTTACCGAGGACTGTTCTGTACATAAACTGGAGACTCCTGCAAACTCTCTTACCACACCATTTTCCTGCATGCTGCTGCTTTCCTTTCTGTTAGTTTAATGTCAGTGTATAGCGAATTTCCATTTGCTTTCAAACCATGTCAGAGGAAAAGCAATTCCTGCAAATTTTTAAGGCACCTTAGTTATATAGAAGACTAAGCCTCCCTTAGATGCCCAGGGACTTGAGTGAATTTAGATGAGAAAAGGGAGTCAGCTGCTTAAGGCCAAAAATCTTCAAGATCTGTAAATAACTTTAGACTAGACTGAAAAAGAGTTTTTTAAACCCATACCTTACATTACCTACAAAATTTCCAATAGATATTTTTAATCCCACTAGACATTCATTTTTTTGTATCAACCTTCATTTATAAACTCTTCAGTTTTAAATGATCCCAGGATACTTCTGAAAATGTTTTCCTTATACTTTTTTTACCCAATGTTTGAGGCATGACATTTTTCCCCCCCAGTTGGTGGCCTCTACAGATGTTTAATATTTCTTTGGTGGTAGAAGACTGACAAGTCTGATAACAGCAGGTTCTAACCTAGTTATTAAATGTTAACCTCTTGAGGTTAAACAATTTCTTCTGATATCATTAAAAATGCCCCAGGAATCCTAATGTACCCTCCTCACTTTTGCATCAGTTGTGTAAGGAGAAAAATATTGTAGTTCTTCCCACTCCAGACACCTTGTGCAGAGCAGTCAGACAAGAAGTCTTTGTGCCCTTAATTTATTTTTTCTTCCTGTTCTGACAGGATCCCCTGCCAGAACTCCCCAAAATTCCTCAAACTGCCTGCAGTTTGCAGGGATTTGAAGGTATAAGAGTCCAGGAGGGCCTATTGTGAAACACATAGAGCAAACTCCCTTTACCAACATTTACTTCAGAAAATCAGGGCCACTTTCAATCCTTCTGCCAACAATCCCATACCAAGGTGTGCTCCATCCCTGAACAGTTAACCCCCTCAGAGATTTTGGAAGAACTGCCCCCTGCAATGTCAAGAGGCATTACAGCTGCTTGGTCTTTATGACTTCTGAGCCATTTATTGGTGTGCCTGTGTTCAGATTTATGTGTCTCACTCAGATAGGAACAATTTAGCTTATTACTCACCCTCCCCAACATGATGTCTACAGACTGACATTTAATGGTACATTCACCCAGAAGAATGGATGAGAAGTCCAAAGCAGTTAAAGGAAGAGACATTTTAATTTCTAATAGCAGTCAGGATATTGGGAATGGATGACGCATCCATCAGCTAAGTCAAACTGCTGGATTTTCCTGTTGCAGTACAGACTTCTATTATAGCCTCATTGATAGTGCTCAGCAATCTCTCAATGAAGTGCACTGTGTACAGTAATTGACGTGTAACCTTTCTTTAGGACGAAAATGAAGTCCATGAATAAAAGCTGCCTGTTTAGGGCTGCACTCCAAGGTCCGGGGTATAGTTCTGCTATCTCTCATTTCTCTGGTGCATGCAAAAGGGAGAACACCTGCAACTGCTTGGCAGGAGGGTTTTGTGACTAAAATGTTCTTTTCACGAAGGTGAGAAGCATCTGAGTTAAAAAAACTATTTTTGCCCTTATGTAATGTCCCTCAGTGGACTGGCATCCTCTATAATTGCTTTGTTTTGTGCTGGGTTCCTTTCCTACCAGTGGTGTCATTGCCCTCCTTCTCCCATCATGGCATCATGCCAGAGCCAAGGCAATAGAGGAAGGCCATATTTCCATGCCAGAGTACATGAAGGTGTCAGTGGAACCTTTGTGAGCATTTTGGGCCTAGCCAGTTTATTCCCACTCACCTTGTTTCTGTACTAAGCATGTAGAGCACACATTGCCTACTTCGAATCTGCAGGACCTGAATTAGCCTTGACATGCTGCAAAAACTGGCTTGAATTCCTTTCCTGGGATTTTCTCATTGCTCCTTTCTTAATCAGGGATGGCTTTTGTCTGTTTTTCACTGAAAAAGAGTGTTGTAAGCTGCAGACATCATAGCTGAGAAGAAGACTGTAACAGAAACATGCTTTTTGACCAAATGTTTGTAGGATTGGAAGTCAGCGCAAAAAGTATTGCAGAAGTGTTGCTTGGCTGTCTGACAGAGAAAGTGATTGCTTTTTACTGTTGCTGCAAAAATGCCATATAAGGTTACTTTAAAGTTGTGTACTACATCTAACTTACTCTTTAAATAACCAGGACATAGGGAGAAGAAAGCTAGAGGGTGGGGGGACCGCACCAAGGCTCTCTGTAATAACATGTTTGATGATGTTTACTTTTTGCTTTTGAAAGAGGAATGAAGTACCTTCTCTTTGGAGAGAGGCAAGAAAACACTTCTTTCTAAAGTACCTGGGGCCAGGATCAACTTCTGTTCACAGACACTGGCACACCAATTCCCTTGTCTTCAGCAGGAGCTGCTCATGCATCTGAAGAGAGCCCCTAGGCTCTACAGGTTTGATAACTTCCCAACAAGGAGTATAAGTTTCTCCCTTCTCAGTTTTTATCATTTACTCACTATCCTCCAGACACATCCTTTGTTAAACTGAAAGCCTTGAGAGAAAGCGCCTGTCTCTCCAAGGCCCTGCTCATGTGTGTAAAAGGCAATTATGATTCTTCCATGTGGAAGATTTTAATAGACATCTTCTGCCTACAGCTTGATTTGTACTTTTTGCCTAGCCTACCTGAGAAGCCCAGAAATGGAGAGTGCACAGCTGTGATTGTGTTCCTGCATGGGTCTGTGCAGGGGGGGGTCAGCACACTGCCAAGCAGAGTCCATGCTCAGCACTCTGTTTCTAAGGGACCTTTTCCCCACCTTTGCCCTTGTAGCTCTCTCTGTTACCTAACCTCTGAATAA
Organism: Molothrus ater; assembly: GCF_012460135.2. Lineage (NCBI taxonomy): Eukaryota > Metazoa > Chordata > Aves > Passeriformes > Icteridae > Molothrus > Molothrus ater. The sequence goes on along the minus strand of NC_050479.2, from coordinate 98,645,393 downwards.
CCATTAGCAGGAGCCAGACCATTGAATTTTCAGTGAGGCAGTAGGGTATTTCTCTTAGTTGACAGCTTTGAAGGCTTCTTGCATATCAAAGGGCTTTCTGCCAGAACCACCTGTGTGAAGGGTGGCATCAGCTGAGAGACTGAGGGCTTTCTCTACAACAAAGCCCCAGAATTACCTGACATTAATGTGGCGCTGGTGTTTCGCTTCTGGCCACAGGTACAAGGACACTTCTTTTGACAGTGCTGCAGAGTTTGTCACCTACCCTACAGCTGTGCCCTGGTAGATATATGTGTGAGATGCTCCTCTGTTTAACCCTTCTGCCAGCCTGTAATGTGGGAACCGCTCTTTAAACTCCCAGCACAATAAGTTCTTCACTACAGGCCGTCCTGTCTACCCTCCTTGAACACAAGAGAGAAAAATTATGATCTTCACAACTGAGAGTTAAGAGCTGTAAATCATGAATGAAACCTCACATAAATCTTAGGAAGCACGAAGATTTAAGATGCACCTTAGCTTTCCCTTTTCCTGTTGTCTTTCTTAAAAGGTTTCCTGCTCAATCTTCTGCGCATCTCAGACCCTGTTCTGTGGTGTGGAATTCTCCCTGTACACATACAAGGTTCCTAGTTTAGACATCACAGAGCCCACAGGCACTGGAGGGGACTGGGTATGATTAACAACATGGGTGCTGCTTTTCCCAGTTTCTGAACACAAAGCATTTATTGTGCCATTAATACTATATATCCTTGTGTGTAGTATGAGCCTGTACAAGTCCATACTGCTCTGGGATTGAAGGCATAGACTAGTTTTTCAGTCTTACCACAATAATGTGTGTTTCAGCATACTTTAATGCCTTCAGAATTTTGTCAACATTTCCTAGCTGGGGGATCTTTTCTGCTTCACTTGTTATCCATATGACAGTAAAATAAATAGTTCGTTGGAAGTACACAAAGAAATTTTAGACTTAAAAGTTGGAATGCAGGGTTTTTTTTCTTTAAGAGAACACTTGAATTTTGTCTTAGAAGATGTGAAGTTTTGCCAATTTCTTGTTCATATTCATAAGGTATGAAGTCTGAGTAATACATGAAAAATGCAAGTATCCATGTAGCTAGGAACTGCCAGCCGAGAGTCATAGATAGGAATATGAATAAGGATCCCAGTAAAATGTTTCCATGTTGTTTAAACTCTGGCATTAAGTTACTTCTAGTGAAAGATGCTGCAAAGTGAAGTTTTCCAATTTTTGGAAGAAGGAGACACAACACAGTCAGTGACAAAATAAGCCTCCTACAGATTTTTCTTTCAGGCTGTCTTCACCAGCTGTAAAAAACTAAAATGATATGGAACTGAAAATCCTGTTAGCCCATCGAGGCCCTTTTCTACCATTTCTGACAAAAGTAGTGGCAATTGTGATTCTGGATCCAAAGAGCAGAAGAAAATGTTTCTTGCATGTTGGCTTATTAACAACCACCATTAACATCTACCAATATGCCATCTACTGCAGACTCCAGAATGAGAGCCTGTTCATGTGTAAATGTGTTCAATAAACATGCAGCAAATCAGGCACTTTTTCTTTTTTCCAGTGAACATTTTGTCAAGAATGCTTACAGATCTGACTCAGACATAAAGGTCTATACAGTAAGCATGTCAAAGACTCCAAATATTTTCATATTTTTTTCAAAGCAATGAGTATCCTTTTGGGGTGCTCAATAGCAGCCAGCATCAGAGTGTTCGCTGAAGGTTACAACACTTACAAATAAATACACAATCTCTTTGATTTTGAGAGAAATCTGTCTGTAACCCAGGAAAACTGGAAGTTGCTGATGGCCTAATGCAGGAACAAGGATTTTCTTTAGAAAATCTTCCCATGAGTAATATGACTTTTTTTTCTATAATAAATATTTTTGTTATAAATGGATATTTCTATTATTTTTAGATATTAATAAATCCTTTCAGTACCTTTTTTTTCCCTCAGTTTTGCTGAGGTCAGCAATATAGGAATTTTCCCTTTTATCAGTCTGACAGTTATTACCTTTTTTATTTCCTCCTAGTTCTTCTATCACAATATAAAACAAAAAAAGGGAGCTTCTGACCTTTGTAGAGCCATCCAGTATTTTGTACACTCCTATCTGCATGGCTGCAAGGGCTAAAAAATACCTATTTAAAAATATTTCTTTTTTGTTGCTGTAAAGTCAAATATCAGTCAAATTTAATGTGATTATTACATGTAAAATGTGATTCTGGTGGAACATGGCCATCAACTGGAAGAAGCTCAATGAGTTCCTTGCTCTGTATTGATTTATTTGGATGTTGCTAGAAGAACTTTATCAGTATCGTGTCTGAAGAAGGTCTATTTAGATTGTAATTCATTTCTAGAGGTGTAGGAAAGAGTTGTCCCTTTAACTGGCTGACACCCAGCCATGGCTTTCATGCATTGTCAGCATGAAATACTTGCATGTTCTGCGAGTATATTTTGAAAGACACACCCTCAGCTGCAGCATTTGTCCATTCCTCTGAAGTATGACATTTTTAGAAAAAAAAATTACTTCGAAAATCTTAGAGAACCCCCAGCTGGAATATATTATTAAAAACAGTCTGCAAAGATAATATATCCATTAATACTGTCCCAGACTGATCCTTCTAGAAGCTAAGTATTTTTCTTCCAAGTTTTGTTTTTAAATTTCTCTGAGCTTTCTCAATAACCATTTACTCATCTGTCTCTCACCAAGAAAAGTCATACACTCAGTGTCTACCAACACCAATGACTTTTAGAAGCCATTGTCTTGTGGGTGCCATGAAATATTCACTAGACAGCTCAAACTAGTTTCCAAATATGAATATCTGTCTGTGGATTGCTTCCAGAGGCAGATGGGGCACAAATCAAAATTCATATGAATCTTATTTTAAAAAAATTGCCCTATAACAAAAGAGCTTATTTGGATGAATTAGAGAATAGACAAAGGAAGTTATCACTGCAAATAAAGTATTCATTAAATTAAATATTTTTCAATTATTAAAGAAATCTACGTTAATCTACTAGGAAAAAGTTATGTTCTAAGGCAACAATGACATTGATTTATGCATAATTGGACATAAAAGAGCAAAATAACATTGAGCTTTCAGATATCTTAAGAACAAACTGAAGGATTCTTGGACATTTTTACAGACTAACAATAGTCAGTGCCCTTACATTTAATGTTTAAATCATAATATCAAAGGATGCAGTCTACTTCCTCGAGCTTCAGGAATCCAGCAACATGGCACATAGCTCATGCTTATCAAGGAAGAAAATGCAGGCATTTCCAGAGGATAATTATTGCTTGTATTTGAGACTCCTGTAATGAGGTGGAAGAAGGCAGCTGCCTTTTCTTGAGCTCAGGAATGCTGAAAGGTTACACTGGATTACCAAGTGGGTGCACTTCTAGTTCATGATGGAGTCACAGAGAGAGGCTGTGCATCAATGAAAACATGGGCATATTCTGAGGATTGGGACATCTCAATTTTACTGTAAGGAAGGAGGTGAGAGTATTGGAGGAGGGGAAAAGGGTGGGCCCTATGCAGTGGGAAATGGGCCTGATTGCTGGTATTGGTCTGGGAAGCTAGGAGAACTTATGTTAACAAGTACCAGTTCATGATGTTCTGGTCAAAAAAAGATTACCCTTTAAGGAAATCTAATCTGTGTTTATGGGTGGATGTGTTGTGTTTAGGGAAATTTGGGTGGTCCCGAGTCATCGAGAGCTGCACTAAATGTTGAGCTGTGAACACCAGAACTAGGCACCCCCAGCCTCTGTTTCTCTAAATCCCCTCTGCTCTACTCTGCAACAAAAGGAAAATAGGAAAATGGGTGGATGTGGGGCTGTAGGCAAAGTATCAGGCAGCTACGACTGAAAAACTTGAATTTGTCAATCTAGTAAGAACAGCCTTGAGAATAATGCTGTATATCAGTAGGAGCACAACTGGTTTCCTGCTCTCAGATAAGAACCATTTTACCATGCTTTCATAAATCCATCCCCTTGAGAGGATATGGATACTGGGTGACAGTATCTTGGGTACTCAATAATGGTACTGGGTGATAGTGAATGGTATCCAGTGTATGAAGCAAAATGTCTCTAACAGGCATTTTTATCTTGTTTAAATTATGAGAGATAATGACAAGAATACATCCTCAGTTGTTTATCCTCTATATTTTTTACCCAAAGCTTGCATTATCTAATTTCTGAGCCATTTTCAATTGCTTTTTCAGTCTATACATGTTCAGGGCACATGGTTGGAAGGCAAAAGAGTAAGTTAATGGCATAATGTCAGCATCAGTGGTGGTACAGCTAGAGAGGTTAAAAATAAATAAATCCTTTCTGAGCTTCATTTGGTATTGTGTGAGCTATGAAGATCACCTCTTGCAGAGCTCGAAAAACCCCAGACATTCTTGTGACCATCACAAAGCACAATATTACTTTTCAGCCTGCAGGAGGGACTTGGGGTCCCCAAAAGTCTTTCTTGTTCCTCTGATTATTTAGTACCTGCCAGCCACTAGCTTAAACATTGGTGATTATAGGATTGATAACCAGAAATGGGCTATTTTTCTAGGAAGACAGGGAGAGAGTGGCAGGAATTTGCCTGAATATAGTTTTCCTAACCTGTTTTTCACCATCTCAGTGTTTGGGTTATATGGTGCTTACGGACACTGTTTCAACCAAAGGGAATGACAAAAAGGAAAATAAAAACATAATTCATGGATGGGAGCTAATCTAACACCAGCCTGCATAAACACATGTCAAGACCTGTGGCTGGGGGAGTACAGATCAGGTCCTCAAATGAAATGGCTCCTCCACCTACCAATCATGGTTAGAAAGCAAAGGAGAGATCAGAGTCCCCCTAAATGGAAATTATAAATGCTTTATCATGCCACAATAAAAAACCCATACTCACCTATCCTTTATATACAATAAAAAGCCTATACTCACCTACCTAGTCTTTTCCAGCAGGAAGAGGTGTTTTATACATATACATATACATATACATATACATATACATATACATATACATATACATATACATATACATATACATATACATATACATTATACACACACACACACATACACACACACACACACATACACACACACACACATACACATACACATATGTATGGATTTTGGGGGTTTTCTTGTTTTTTTTTCAGGTTTTTTGGAGTTTTGGGGGTTTTTTTGTCTTTGAAAGGGATAATTGCACCAGATTTCATCACAGTCCTGTGGCAGCTTTCTTTGAAGCTGAGCAGATAAACAGTGTCTTTAGGGACTCTGTCTAAACTCTTTACACACATTTGTTCAAAATGAAAATGTGAGCTGGCAGCAAGCCAGACTTCCCCTGTCTTCTCTTGCTTTCTTTCTGACCCCCGAGAGACATCACGGATGTGTACACACACTGCACGTGGGCTTTTCCACCCAGAATTCTGATCATCTCAGAGCTGGGCTACTGCTAGAGAGAGAGAGCCTAGGTTTTCAGCTAATCCCTGGATGCTTTTACATTTTATGGCTACTAAATTTATTCAGAATTCACCTTTCCTTTCCTAATTGCATGGCAACGTAAGCCTGTACATTTTAGGGGGTTATGTACATCGCCTTCGGAGGCGATTCGCACAGCCTCTGTTTCTTGTCATTTGCTTTACCTGTAGAGCTTGGTATAAATCCCTGCTGCAGGTCCACTCAATTATTGTGGAAGGGTCACTGAGCAGGCAGAAGCAGGAAAAGTTGGTCATCAATAAAAACAATAAAAATTCAGCATAACTTTTGAAGCCCTCTGCAAATCAGTGACATTGTTCTTTTAGATGTCAAACAAAAATGTGTTACCATTTACAAGATAAGCTTAGAGAACAGCTAAAAATCAAACAGAAATTTCTTTCTCCTTGTCAGCTGAGAGCATCACCAAGACCTTGTTACCAGCATATCTAGTAAGCTTGCTGCATGCAAATAGCACTTGATTTATTTCACAAGCTCCCAGATAAACCCAGTGATCATTTGAATTGCTGTTAGCCTGAAGCATACTACAGAAGCACGGGGAGTACTCAGGAAACAAAAACTCAGGGAAATATGTGTGAAATGTAATCCTGTTACCATTTGCCGCATACTGAATGCATGTGTCATCAGCACAGGAAATGAATACGCTATAGATCAGGAATATCCCCTGGACCTAGGAGACAAGCTGTAGATGATTTTTCATTGAGCTAACCTCATAATCGAGACAAGCTTTCAAAATGTGTAGGCACTGCTCTCCTTATCCTGGCAATACCGCCCACATTTCTTTCCTTGCTTCATGTTTATTATTGTGCTTAATTGGCCAAAATGATTGACATGTTTCTGCTTCAATACCAATTCTCCTGGGTCGAGAGTTGGGGCTTAGCAAGGGGATTAGAAATAGGCCTTACTTGATGTTAATGGATTCCTGTCGAGTACAAAGCAAGCAAGGATGAAAACAATAATACTACATTTTTCCAGTGGAATCATTCCTGCTTCTTTTCTTCAGTTCTCAAAATTAAAAATGTTCTTTATATTTCCATTTTTGATGTGGCATCAAATAATGAGCATTAATGTTTGCTGAGATACAGTTTATAATCAGTTTATTCATTATTTAATGGTGGAGTTATTGCTTTTTTCTCCACTCCTATCTAGGAAACCATTTTTATGTTAAATTTTTAGTTTCTGAAGATATAATTGATATAAGCATGTGGTGTACAAAGCAAAAAGCAGATGGGGTTGTCACCTGTGAAGAGATTGAGAACAAGTTTTATTTCCCTCAAGAAATCTTCTGTCTGTGTGCCACTATCATGAAAATCTCCATTTTCTGGCTCAAAACTTAAGCCAAAGAAGTTCCTGCCAAGTGATTACCTGCCTGTTTTGGAATTCACTGCCTGCTTTCTGTCTCAGCTACACATTCCTGAAGGTGCAACAGGAAGTTCACAGGTTGGGATTATCCAGGGGATTGACAAAACCAATGCTATGATGGCCCTTCATACTGCCACTATTTCTCCTTAGCAATTGAAGCTGTGACCCTCCCTGTGTTCCTAAAGGGGAAATTCCAATGACACTATGTGGTACAGTAGCAGTGCTAAATCCACTGCTAGTAAAAGTCATCCTTGGGCTGAGGGTGGCTGAGCTACCTGACTCCATGGGGCTTGAAGTGTAGAATTTAGTTATCAAAGACACCTCTATTTACTACGATCATCAGCAAAACCACTGTCCTAGTTCTGCTTACTGCTGTTCCCTGCCCCACCTACAGGTGCATGAGTACAGAGGTGAAGGTCTGCTGCTTAAAAAGATGCCCCAAATCTTCTGAGATCTCATAAAGATTACAAGCTCAAAATGTCTGTTTTTTACCTGTTTTTGTCTTTGAGAATCCTGCTATTTTATTTGAAATTCAAGTGAAATTCTCTTTGGCCGTCTTGAGTCTGCACACATCACATGCCAAGCAGCTCAGGGAAGCACAAAGGGGTGCTCAGGAAAGTTGGAATTTATTTTTGATAGACAGCATTATATTAGCACAGAAATTTCATAACACTCAGAAAGGACTTTAAAGCCTTTTTTGAGTATTTTGCACTTTTTTTCTGAAGGTCACGCTAGCAAAATTATATATGTGAAAGTGACTCCTTCCCCCTCCTCCTGGTCATTCTTCCACTGGCTGTCACAGAGCTCTCAGACAATAATCAGCTTCCAGCTACGTTGTCTTGCAGTCCAGACTCCCAGCTATGGATAAGAGCTCTGACCTTTACAGTCAGAGGCTAAGGAGAGTCTGTAGTAACAACAGCTCTTTAGGGAAGGTAAACTGTAGGTAGGGTAATCCCTTCCTCTGCTCCACAGGTAAGCTGCAGCCTGAGTGAGAGCTCTGTGACACAAGCATCATCCCTCCTAAAGGAGGAAGATTTGGCTGAAGAATTCCAGAGCCTGCCCTTCACTTGCTGTAGTTTTCTCCTCTACTGACTTTTTTCGTGTGTTATCATGAAAATTGGTCATGGGGCCTACATTGCTGAGACAGAACGTTAGGGCAGGCATTTAATCTGACTGAGGATGGCATGTATATCTATTCTCTCTTCTTGTTTAAACTGTGCTGAGTCATTTGTGATGAATAGCTCTAATGGCCCTGCAGATCAGCTATACTGCTGGGTTTTGGTGTTCCAGGAAGGTAGGGTTAGGATTATTGAGGCTTTACAGAGGAGATTAGGTGTGACCCACGTTGAAGATATAGTAAAGAAAGCAGAAGAAAAAGAGAAAAAAACCCCAACAAAATACCAAACAAACAAACAAACAACAACAACAACAACAACAAAAACAAAACAAAAAACCAAAAACAAAAGCCTTAAAGAAAAATTATGGTGAAAAAAAGGTTGGAATATTTCTTTTCATTTTTTGATTCTGGAGTGCTTAGAAAGAATACACCTTAAGGTTATACATTTTAATACTCATTGGGGCAAGTCTAGAAACTCTCTGGAAAGTGCCTGTGGCCTGAACTTTGCAAAAGACACCAAAAAGGGTTACTAAAAGGCCTCACAGTACTTGATCAATTTAAAATCTTTTTCTTGGGACTGAACTTCTGTGTCACTTGATATGTCACACCTGACATGCATTTTCTTTTACACGGTCTCTGCATTAATGTTCAAGTTGCAAGCAGGGGTAATGGAGGAGGAGATGAAGGCAAAGAGCCAGGAGTCCTAGTCTTTGAAATGACCCTCCCAAGAGCTTTAAGTGAAAACATGTGTAGCTTTTTAAAAAATGTAAATAAATCCTTCACAACTGATGTAGAATTCTTACCCATTTTGTTCAGCTTTGCTTCTAGCCAAGAAAATGTCTACATTCTTAGTCTAAACACATCCTCCTTGTCTTTAATTTTTCATAATTAAACACATTTTCTACAGTGTGCAATCCAACTGGGGCAAGTCTAAATGATTGCCTTTCCATGTTGTTATAAATCGAGGCCCTTGCTACAAAAAGAGGGGAGAACTCTTTGAGCATGCCCAAGTAAAACATGAACAAACACAAGACCCAAAACAGATTTTAATGTCTCTGAAGTTTGCCAACTCCTTCTCTGACCCCACAGCACTTGGCTGTAACAAAAAACAAGCTCAGACACATCTGCTGCATTTGCTGCAGTCCTGCATGTGCCTGGAGGAGGTGCATTGCTTGCAGGTTGTGAGCAGCCCCATGGCTGCAGTGCATATCTCTTCATTTTGAGACATAGGGGAGTGCTCCTAGAATGTCCCAAAAGAGAATGGTGGCTTGCAGATTCACCCTGTTTTTCCCATGCGATGTCAGCAATGATGCAGCTCTCTTCTACATTTAAGTGGCAGCCTGCATATGTCAGAATTTCTTCATAGTCTGTGACAGACACGTCTGAATTGCCAAGGCATTTCCTGTAACTCAGGAACAGCTGACCAAGCATCCTCCTAGGACTGAGGCAAAGGAGAACTAGGATGAGAAAACTTCATTTGTCTGCTCTAAAGATCTGGCTTTGCTCATTGATCATGATTTGAATATGAGTGGCGTTTTGGTTAAGGTTTGGAAAAATGCAGCAGACTCCTAAAATCCTGCCTGTAGCCAAGAGAGTTTCTCTTTGCAGTTAGATAACGTCAGTGTTCAAAATTTTCAAGGAATTTCCTGTAGAAAGTAGAGAAAAATACAAATTATACTGAGAATTTGGACACAGCTGTATCTGTTTATCTTAAGTAAAACTGAGAAGTTTTCAAAGGATGCTTTTCTTTGTGCCTCTCTATATCTGGTCACCTAAACACAGAAGTTGCAAAATTAAGATTTCCACCAAAACCAAAAAGGATGTATGCAGCATTTCAGTGTTGTCTGAAAGCAGATCAGTTCTACAAGAAGAATTAAGGAAATATCAGAAGATTTGAATATCTATATAATTTTCAAAAGTTTCTCTAGTTCAAAAAGTACCTTTCTCTTTGATCTCTTTATCTTCAATTGAACAGATTCTCTGTATTGCTTTTAGCCCCCTTGCTATTTAACTCACTCTTTTTTTAAACTTAATTACTTTGTTGACATAGAAGATTGTCTTGTGAGTGAAGAGGTCTGAGACCCATTCCCAAGTAGTTACTCATTTCAGATGCTCCTCCTTTAAAATCATGAGATGTACAGTGTGTAGGATCATAGTCCTCTGAAGAAAATAATGCCAGGCAATGCACAGCACCTTAATCCTGCCAAGAAAATGAGCAGCATCCTTCAAGGGTCCTGACACAAGGAAACAGAGGCTCTGCTTGGCAGAACGTATGAGGGACAGAGCAAATTTAGCCAAAGCCTGCTTTCTCAAGTCTTTCACTTATTTAGGACAGCCACAACAGCAGGTCTTCATGTATATTTGCTGTGTGTTTTGAAAGCATCTGCTTCACTACATGACTGAAGAGCCCTGTGACCAATATTATAGTCACTGAAGCAAACAAATACAAATCATGTAAACTCAGACCACCATCCTTTTGAGATTATTCCATTTTTCATTTCTTATATCTTTTACAGATGATCTCTCTCCTGATATTTTCTTTGATTCTTAGTTTTACAGAGAGTTTACATCTAGAGTTTTACAGAGATTAATTTTCCTGCTGACATTTTGATTATTTGTCCTGTCCCACTCTAACTTCACCATGATTCAGTTTTTCTGTTGTTCTGCTTCTGTGGAAGTTACATGGTATATAGTTATATAGCCTATTTCTAACATTTACCAGTCATGTCTTCAGAGTGAAGGGCTTTGCCTTCTAAATTTTGGATTATTTATGTTCTTGCTTGCTTCTCATATATCTTTTATGGTTTCTTTAGGCAAAAGAAAAAGCATCCATGATGTATAGTTTGGCATGCTGTGGACAAACACTGGATATAATCAGGGATTAAATGATGCACCGTTTCAAATTGAAAAAAAGAAAAAAAGAACTTTGTGAGTGGTCAAATGATGTCTCTGCACAAATGCAGATGTTTTCTTAGTCCTATTAGCAACACCAACATCTAGCAAAGTAGAGGTCATCTCTCTCTCACACTTGTCAGACTTGAGACCATATTTGAGATATGGCTCATATTTGATGTCCCTGTTTGCATTGCTTTCAAAATTTTCAGTGCAAACACAAGCTACAATAAATGCCTTTCTTTACATGCAGCTCCCCTTTCTACCGGACCGTGCTGCTAGGAGAGCAACCAGCCACTCCCTGCCCCATGAAAGGGGAAAAGGCTGCTGGAGCAGCCTGTGGTCGTGTGAGAGCAAACAGGAATGACTCACCAGCTGTCCTGGGTGTGCTGTGGCAGAGGGGGTGTAATCCCACTTTGACACTGGGTGATGGATTTAAGAGAGAGGACCTTTGTAGATCCCTAGGTCATTTCACAAACAAGCAGAGCAGGTTCCACCCTTGCTGTGAGCTGAGCATGCACCTAAGTGTGTTGAAACCCAGGGGGCTTCTGCTTAGATCCCAGCACTGATCTAGCTTCCTTTCAGCAGTGGCTATTAAACTGAGCACAGTCTCCAGTGCAGGAGGTTCCTAAACTGCTCAATGGCAGCAGAGAGAAGTGAATACCAGAGGAAGGAATGCTCTGTTGTGCCCTTCTCATGTGCTTTCATTAAACTGATCCAACATCAATGACATGACACAGGGCAGGATCTAGTATGCCATTCCTAAAGTTCATTAAACCAAACTACAAGAATTAGGTGATAGAATAGTCCTCTTGGCCACTGTAACTCTGGCTCCACCAGCAGAAGGAGACAAAGTGAAAAATCAAGTCCAGCGATCAATATTTACTTTGCTGATCCAAAAAGACAATAAGGAAAAACATGGCTAATGTAATGCTGAAGAACAAACAGAAACTCAGGACAAATGGACATGAATAGAATATTTTCCAGTCCATCTTTGTCTGTACAGGTCTTAGGTGTTCCCAGTTTTCATTCTGACATGCAAACAGAAGAGTTCCCACCTCCAGCTCCACAATTGCCTCATGCTCTTTGCAGTATCCTGCTCCCATGAAGAACCCTAAAAGAGCCCTGAAAAACAGTCTGGGGTGAACATTTGAGAAAGTGGCTGATGATGTCAACAGGCAGTACTAGCTTTCCAGCTCAGAAGGAAATATAGGAAGATGAGTGAAAAATCAAATAAATACAGCACAAAGACAAAGAGGGGGGAAAAAAACCCAACCAACCAAACAACCCACCCACACAACAGACAAACAAAGAGCAACAAAAACACAGAAGAAGGTGTCGGAAATCCGAAAAGCTGCAAAAGTGATCTTGCTAGAGATATAAACCATGATTCTGTTTTTTTAAAAAAGAAAGTAAGTAAATCTTTAAAGCTTTCAAAAATTTCCCTCATTAAAAAAAAATTACCTGTAGAAAAAGAATGTATCATGTGTTTTCTCTCTTTTTCATTTCATTTGTTAACTGTAGCTTTCTATGTCCTTTCATTTGCCCAAATCTTGTCTTTTCAAGCCCAATTTAGAGGATTAACCTTGTGGCTCAGATAGCAAAGTTTAACTCCAAGATAAGCCTCACAAGGGGATTTATGTGAAAAATAACTTTTCAACCTCCAGAGCCTCCTCCAGCTCTGACTTAGTCATGGAGAGTCCATACCAGCTGACCCGAAAGCCATCCTGGCTTGGTGCCTGGCTATAACTCAGAGGTTTCTGAGCAGTGGCCAAAGGAGTCTGTCAGAAAGCAAAACATATGTAAGCTGTTTTTCTCTGAACTGTGGGGCCTGAATACTGAAGGAAGAGGTCCAGCAAACAGCAATATGGCTCATCTTCAAAGCAGGAAAGGAATAGTGTCTCATCATGCCTGAGAAATGCTGTGGTAGCAATTATGCAGAGAACAAGCATCAGGAACTTTGTGATTCATTGGCATCAGGCTGGTCCACTCAAAAGACCAAGCTGCTGAAATGAAGGTGACTATGAGTGAATGAAAGCTAATTTGTGTCTTTATTATGATGGAAACGTTAGTGTTCCTCATTCATGGTGAACTGCAATTGTTTTTCCTAGATCTGTTGTGAATTCTGAGTGAGTGGCAATTCAAAAAACTGCATCACAAGCTAAAGTAACCTAGGATGGACCTTGAAGAAAGAGCTCCCATAAAGACCAGAAACAGAAAAAGACAATTATGTGGGTATGTGATAGCATTTTTAGCATATGAAACATACCTGAATATCCCTGAGTTCCAGTATTCTGTTATGTAATGACAGAGCAGTCCAGAGATGCTGGTGTCAGAGAACTGGCCAATATTCTGGCTGTAGATGGTGTGATTAAAATGGTGTTTGCTTAAAATTGCTAAATTTTGTAATGGGGAAGAAGCAGGATGACCTGCCATTCTGCCCAACTCCAGCATTCAGAAACCTTGAATAACACCTTCCCTTCCTGACACCCTCTCCTTTCTCAATCAATCACAGGACTGACTTAACACCATGAAAGCAGACAATTTCATTTTACAGTCTTTTTATGTGTGTTCTGGTGCTGGAGCATTTAGAACTTTCATTTCCAGGCACTGTGGGTGAGAAACATACTCCTTTAAAATAAAGTGAGATTTTCAGGCAGTAATCTCTGTGAGGCAGCTATAGTTTTCAGAAAAAAATGTTCAGACTAAAAGTGCAAAGCCTGTGACTGCTCATAAATCCCTGTCTGCACCGGGCCTTATGCAATAAAGCCCCAGTCTGGCTGAGACCCCAAAACTCACAAATTTTAAGTTATAATATGATAAAGATATAATGAATTTTTTTTCTCTCCTGTTCAAGATAACCCTGCATGAGCACAGTTACCAGCTAAAGAGATCTGTCTTAGAAACCAACTAAAAAAGACTCTCCTGCACACCAGTTGCTAACTGGCATATTTCCAGGGTTTTTTTCTTTCATCAGTTAAGAGAGCAATAAATAGGAGATATTTAAGATTTTAATTTCTGCTAAAACCTGACCATGTGGTGAGAAAGTCCTATTTTTTCAGTGATGTATTCCTTTTATGTGAAAAAGTAAGATCAAGTTAGTGCTGGAATCTTTGCAAGATGAGTGTTCACTGGTGAGCAATTCATATTTGCAATATCTGCATGATATAAAAATACCATTAAAATATACCTCCTTAAAAAGAGCAATTGCCAAATGCTGTCTTACACATCGCCTGTGGGCCCAACCACTTTATTTAGTTTTTTGTAAATGTTGTTTATGATTCGGTCTACGCTGCTGCCACAATCCCATTTGGCTGTCACTGTCACTTTAGATGATGCTGGCCTGAGCTGTCCCATTGCAGCTGACCTGAACTCTCCTCAAGGAGCTGTGCTCACAGCCACATCCAAGTGTGCTCAGCTAGGAGCTGTGCCCCACCTGGGCAGCCATGGCACAGTGCTCCTCTTGGCAAAACAAAGCCCTTCTTAGGAGGAAAATTCACACTTGGTTTGATACAAGCCTTAATTCTGGGAAGTAGCAGTGGAAATTGTCTACCAGTGTGACTGGCTGGACGTTCAGGAAGCGCCTCCAGGAAAGGCCACGCTGTGGACATCTGATCCATGTGCAGATATTTTTTTCCCAGCACATCCATTCACATAAGGTGCAAAGTGCAAGTGCTGCACAAGGTCTCAGAGCTGGGTGTTCAGCCATTGATTCTGAGCCTTGCCTGATTTTCTTGCAAACTACTGAACTGATATAGACAGGCTGAAAGGTCTGACTGTCTCTTCCAAGAGTGAGTGTGTGTGTGTGTGTGTCTGTGTGTGTATTTTATGGCCAGGAATTTTCTGCAGACTTTCTTATTTACTTTTGTGATGGGCACTAGGCCAGGATGACTGTCTGCCTCCAACCTAAATGGGCTTATAACTTTATCAGGCATTTTTCACTGATGCTTTGGGGATGAGGAAAGTGGACAGGCTGTGCAACTCCAGAGACCTCCAAAGAAGTGATGACTTGGGCAGCTCTGAGTGCCTGCACATGCTATTTGCAGGCCAAATATATATAGGATTGATTACTGGTTCTTCAGTGTGACAAACTTATGAGGGCAATTTTAAGAACATTTCTATGCTCCTCAGATAGGGGGAAAGATTGAGTACGACTTAGTTTCTCAATTTTCCTTCCGTGCCTGAAGAGCCTGAAGCAACCCCATGGCCGGTTGCACCATTTCCCCAAACAGAAATTTTAATTTATAATGTTGTCCACAGGTTCTGACAACAAGACTAGTAGATTGCATCACTGAATTAAACAATGGCCTGTTCCCCAGCAGGAAAATTGATTAATAGAGAAAAGGGCAGAGAAGTAAAAGAGTAAAAGTACATAGGAATCTTACTCTCTACTCTTTGCTATTTCTTCTGTCACAGGTAGGTCCCCTGTACAGCAATTTTATTTTAACAAGGCATCCACTTCACCTTGACTACACACCTACATCATTCACAAATATACAAGCATCTCTAGAATGAGTTCCTGTACTTTCTCATACAGTAAATAGAAAATAAAAGACATTTAAGAAGATATTAAAGACCTGATTGAAATAAAAAAAAAAGTAGGAAAATTTGAAGATAATGATATCCTTGCTTCACCTAGAGGTCCAGAAGATTATAGAGATCATTTATAGTATCCACTATTGCTGTGTAACATGCTACAATAAAAGAGAACACAAGATTAATTGGGTAGTGGCAATGGATTGATTTAATCAAAAAGTCTGAACATTTACTCTGAATTTCATTCCCTTTGGCAATTTATAGAGAGAACACAGGGCCTCCAGCCAGCTTCTCCCTCTATGCAGTGTGTACAGAGCTGAGGCTGTCTCTTATGTATAATGTATTTTAAATATCAGATGTCTGCCTACCTGTCTGCTCAGGACTGCCAAACCCAAGCACTTAAATAAAATTTGTGGACTCCTTTTGGTTCACACACTCCCCATAAAGACAACCAAGATATTAGGTTAAAGGTCACAAGGGTTTATAAATTATACTATCTATCGACCTTCAGTCTCCAGCTGAGAGATGTGCACCCATGGCAGAGGCTGCTCTCTGCAGAGATCTGCAGTACTTGGAATTTGCTGGGAAAAAAAAAGGAGGTAAGCTGAATTTGCCAGGAAAGTTACCTCCTCCCACAACTGAAGCCTAAGGAGAACTCCAAACATCATGGAAATTCTGGGAAGTCATGCTGCATGCTTCCAGATCTGCAGTGCTGAAGGAAGCCCCACACATGGAAGAAGCAAGAGGCATGTATCTATACAGACAACTTCTCCCCTTGCCCCCTGTGCAGCTCTGAATTTAGTTCTTTAATCTAAAATTAAAAAAAAACAACCAACCAACCAACAAAAAAAAAAGGCATATAAAGAATATGTCCTGCTTTATCATGTTGAAAGCTTAACAGCAGGCAGAATTATTACTGCCATGGAAAAAACAATTTAACCACACAAAAAACGCTCGTGCTAAAGGTTAAAAACACCTTTGTGGATTTGAATGGAGTGTGTTGAGGGAAGTGAGAAGAAGGAAGTTTCAGGTGCAGGTGCAAATGACTCTTGTGTTTTTACATTTCCAGTCTATTAAAAATAAAATCTTTTTCTTTCACTTCAGAAACTTAAAAGCAAGACAGCATTAATATAATGGCACATTTTAACACAGGGAGTGAAAAAATAGGTTCATATTTGATTTGAAAAGTCACATTTTCAAATCCTTAGCTTATTTCCAATAAATTGAAAGCAAGGAGGGAAGTTAACATCTGATTTGGGTTGACAGCTTTGCAGCCAATAAAATTTCCCTTTCTGCTACTATTTTCTAACATATCTTTTGCCCCTGAGAGTCTCTGTAGCAGAATGCTGGCAGCAACAGAGCCCAGAAGAAGGAACTTGGCTGTTCACAGCAAAGGATCATTCTCATTAGGAGATGTCAGCTGCCGGCTGGCTGCTGAGATTTACAAGAGCTGGTTCCAAAACTCAAATGCTAAGTGCCTCTTTCTCTCCTCTCCATCCTACTTCACACTGGAGCAAGGAAAGTTAAGAATTAAAATGGAGGAAGATAACTCTTCCCGTATTGACTTGTCAAATAGAGCTGAAAGCATAAGCATAAACGGACAAACATGCTTTGTCCTGCCTGGTAGCATCAAGAAAACATTCACTAAACAATATCCTCTTTCATAATGAAAGTCACTACAGTCCTTACTAACGAGTGCTGTTCCAGCAGCCACAGCTACAAAAATGTATGTATAGCTGTGATCTTGTGGCCTCTGCAAGTCTGGTTGTGACCATGACTACTCATTCTACAAACTTATATTTCTCTTTAGGCCACTGAAGGAACAGGGTTAAGGTCATTATATTGAACAATAATCACGAAGAAATCATTCCAAGGAGATATGGAACCAGAGCCTCAATTACATAAAGTATTTATCCCCAAAAATATCTTCCAGTTTTTCTCTCCTGAAATCAAGTTATTTTTGAGAACC